>NW_028182303.1:1975281-3325767 GCF_964339955.1 Pipistrellus hanaki
AAGAGATTCTCCAAGTCAGTTCTTAGTGTAGAAAAGGTAGCTAAGATCCGGAAATCCTTAATTGGAGTTAAGATTATATGAAACACTGTATGAATCCTATATTCTTTACTTAAAGGAGACTAGAGTGGTAAATGTGTGTTATACAAGGGAGAATACCATTAAAATGGAGAAAGAAACACGTTCTGCAGTTTTGGAAATCCTTACACGTGACTGAAATGTAGTACTACACTCTATAACACAGTTGAGAGACAATGTTCCCGAGCTGCCTCAGTTCATAACAGTGTGTAGGAAGTTGTTTGATAAAGTAGTCAAAGCTTATACTTGGACCAGAAGGCAGAATATAGGAAACTACATGAAAACATGAATAATTCAGTGAAAATGACTGTAAACAGATTGGAACTTGTTTTAGAACAGCTGAAAGAGATTCTCCAAGTCAGTTCTTAGTGTAGAAAAGGTAGCTAAGATCCGGGAAATCTTAATTCCAGTTAAGATCACATGAAACACTGTATGAATTCTATATTCTTTACTTAAAGGAGACTAGAGTGGTAAATGTGTGTTATACAAGGCAGAATACCATTAAAATAGAGAAAGAAACACGTTCGGCAGCTTTTGAAATCCTTACACTTCACTGAAATGTAGTACTACACTCAATAACACAGTTGAGAGACAATGTTCCCTACTTGCCTCAGTTCATAACAGTGTGTAGGAAGTTGTTTGATAAAGTGGGCAAAGCTTATACTTGGGCCAGAAGGCAGAATATAGGAAACTACATGAAAACATGAATAATTCAGTGAAAATGACTGTAAACAGATGAGAACTTGTTTTAGAACAGCTGAAAGAGATTCTCCAAGTCAGTTCTTAGTGTAGAAAAGGTAGCTAAGATCCGGGAAATCTTAATTCCAATTAAAATCACATGAAACACTGTATGAATCCTATATTCTTTACTGAAAGGAGACTAGAGTGGTAAATGTTTGTTATACAAGGCAGAATACCATTGAAATAGAGAAAGAAACACGTTGGGCAGCTTTGGAAAGCCTTACACTTCACTGAAATGTAGTACTACACTCTATAACACAGTTGAGAGACAATGTTCCCTACTTGCCTCAGTTCATAACAGTGTGTAGGAAGTTGTTTGATAAAGTTGGCAAAGCTTATACTTGGGCCAGAAGGCAGAATATAGGAAACTACATGAAAACATGAATAATTCAGTGAAAATGACTGTAAACAGATGAGAACTTGTTTAGAACAGCTGAAAGAGAATCTCCAAGTCAGTTCTTAGTGTAGAAAAGGTAGCTAAGATAAGGGAAATCCATAATTCCAGTTAAGATTACATGAAACACTATGAATCCTATATGCTTTACTTAAAGGAGACTAGAGTGGTAAATGTGTGTTATACAAGGCAGAATACCATTGAAATAGAGAAAGAAACACGTTCGGGAGCTTTGGAAAGCCTTACACTTCACTGAAATGTAGTACTACACTGTATAACACAATTGAGAGACAATGTTCCCTACTTGCCTCAGTTCATAACAGTGTGTAGGAAGTTGTTTGATAAAGTGGGCAAAGCTTCTACTTGGGCCAGAAGGCAGAATATAGGAAACTACATGAAAACATGATTAATTCAGTGAAAATGACTGAAAACAGATGAGAACTTGTTTAGAACAGCTGAAAGAGATTCTCCAAGTCAGTTCTTAGTGTAGAAAAGGTAGCTAAGATCCAGAAATCCTTAATTGGAGTTAAGATTATATGAAACACTGTATGAATCCTATATTCTTTACTTAAAGGAGACTAGAGTGGTAAATGTGTGTTATACAAGGCAGAATACCATTAAAATGGAGAAAGAAACACGTTCGGCAGTTTTGGAAATCCTTACACGTGACTGAAATGTAGTACTACACTCTATAACACAGTTGAGAGACAACGTTCCCTACTTGCCTCAGTTCATAACAGTGTGTAGGAAGTTGTTTGATAAAGTGGGCAAAGCTTATACTTGGACCAGAAGGCATTATATAGGAAACTACATGAAAACATGATTAATTCAGTGAAAATGACTGTAAACAGATGAGAACTTGTTTAGAACAGCTGAAAGAGATTCTCCAAGTCAGTTCTTAGTGTAGAAAAGGTAGCTAAGATACGGGAAATCTTAATTCCAGTTAAAATCACATGAAACACTGTATGAATCCTATATTCTTTACTGAAAGGAGACTAGAGTGGTAAATGTTTGTTATACAAGGCAGAATACCATTGAAATAGAGAAAGAAACACGTTGGGCAGCTTTGGAAAGCCTTACACTTCACTGAAATGTAGTACTACACTCTATAACACAGTTGAGAGACAATGTTCCCTACTTGCCTCAGTTCATAACAGTGTGTAGGAAGTTGTTTGATAAAGTGGGCAAAGCTTATACTTGGGCCAGAAGGCAGAATATAGGAAACTACATGAAAACATGAATAATTCAGTGAAAATGACTGTAAACAGATGAGAACTTGTTTAGAACAGCTGAAAGAGAATCTCCAAGTCAGTTCTTAGTGTAGAAAAGGTAGCTAAGATAAGGGAAATCCGTAATTCCAGTTAAGATCACATGGAACACTATGAATCCTATATTCTTTACTTAAAGGAGACTAGAGTGGTAAATGTGTGTTATACAAGGCAGAATACCATTGAAATAGAGAAAGAAACACGTTCGGCAGCTTTAAAAAGCCTTACACTTCACTGAAATGTAGTACTACACTCTATAAAACAGTTGAGAGACAATGTTCCCGAGCTGCCTCAGTTCATAACAGTGTGTAGGAAGTTGTTTGATAAAGTGGGCAAAGCTTATACTTGGACCAGAAGGCAGAATATAGGAAACTACATGAAAACATGATTAATTCAGTGAAAATGACTGTAAACAGATGAGAACTTGTTTAGAACAGCTGAAAGAGATTCTCCAAGTCAGTTCTTAGTGTAGAAAAGGTAGCTAAGATCCGGAAATCCTTAATTGGAGTTAAGATTATATGAAACACTGTATGAATCCTATATTCTTTACTTAAAGGAGACTAGAGTGGTAAATGTGTGTTATACAAGGCAGAATACCATTGAAATAGAAAAAGAAACAAGTTCGGCAGCTTTGGAAAGCCTTACACTTCACTGAAATGTAGTACTACACTCTATAACACAGTTGAGAGACAATGTTCCCGAGCTGCCTCAGTTCATAACAGTGTGTAGGAAGTTGTTTGATAAAGTGGGCAAAGCTTATACTTGGGCCAGAAGGCAGAATATAGGAAACTACATGAAAACATGAATAATTCAATGAAAATGACTGTAAACAGATGAGAACTTGTTTAGAACAGCTGAAAGAGAATCTCCAAGTCAGTTCTTAGTGTAGAAAAGGTAGCTAAGATAAGGGAAATCCATAATTCCAGTTAAGATCACATGAAACACTGTATGAATCCTATATTCATTACTTAAAGGAGACTAGAGTGGTAAATGTGTGTTATACAAGGCAGAATACCATTGAAATAGAAAAAGAAACAAGTTCGGCACCTTTGGAAAGCCTTACAATTCACTGAAATGTAGTACTACACTCTATAACACAGTTGAGAGACAATGTTCCCGAGCTGCCTCAGTTCATAACAGTGTGTAGGAAGTTGTTTGATAAAGTGGGCAAAGCTTATACTTGGACCAGAAGGCAGAATATAGGAAACTACATGAAAACATGATTAATTCAGTGAAAATGACTGTAAACAGATGAGAACTTGTTTGGAACAGCTGAAAGAGAATCTCCAAGTCAGTTCTTAGTGTAGAAAAGGTAGCTAAGATAAGGGAAATCCATAATTCCAGTTAAGATCACATGAAACACTATGAATCCTATATTCTTTACTTAAAGGAGACTAGAGTGGTAAATGTTTGTTATACATGGCAGAATATCATTGAAATAGAGAAAGAAACACGTTGGGCAGCTTTGGAAAGCCTTACACTTCACTGAAATGTAGTACTACACTCTATAACACAGTTGAGAGACAATGTTCCCTACTTGCCTCAGTTCATAACAGTGTGTAGGAAGTTGTTTGATAAAGTGGGCAAAGCTTATACTTGGGCCAGAAGGCAGAATATAGGAAACTACATGAAAACATGAATAATTCAGTGAAAATGACTGTAAACAGATGAGAACTTGTTTAGAACAGCTGAAAGAGAATCTCCAAGTCAGTTCTTAGTGTAGAAAAGGTAGCTAAGATAAGGGAAATCCATAATTCCAGTTAAGATCACATGAAACACTATGAATCCTATATTCTTTACTTAAAGGAGACTAGAGTGGTAAATGTGTGTTATACAAGGCAGAATACCATTGAAATAGAGAAAGAAACACGTTCGGGAGCTTTGGAAAGCCTTACACTTCACTGAAATGTAGTACTACACTCTATAACACAGTTGAGAGACAATGTTCCCTACTTGCCTCAGTTCATAACAGTGTGTAGGAAGTTGTTTGATAAAGTGGGCAAAGCTTATACTTGGGCCAGAAGGCAGAATATAGGAAACTACATGAAAACATGAATAATTCAGTGAAAATGACTGTAAACAGATGAGAACTTGTTTAGAACAGCTGAAAGAGATTCTCCAAGTCAGTTCTTAGTGTAGAAAAGGTAGCTAAGATCCGGAAATCCTTAATTGGAGTTAAGATTATATGAAACACTGTATGAATCCTATATTCTTTACTTAAAGGAGACTAGAGTGGTAAATGTGTGTTATACAAGGGAGAATACCATTAAAATGGAGAAAGAAACACGTTCTGCAGTTTTGGAAATCCTTACACGTGACTGAAATGTAGTACTACACTCTATAACACAGTTGAGAGACAATGTTCCCGAGCTGCCTCAGTTCATAACAGTGTGTAGGAAGTTGTTTGATAAAGTAGTCAAAGCTTATACTTGGACCAGAAGGCAGAATATAGGAAACTACATGAAAACATGAATAATTCAGTGAAAATGACTGTAAACAGATTGGAACTTGTTTTAGAACAGCTGAAAGAGATTCTCCAAGTCAGTTCTTAGTGTAGAAAAGGTAGCTAAGATCCGGGAAATCTTAATTCCAGTTAAGATCACATGAAACACTGTATGAATTCTATATTCTTTACTTAAAGGAGACTAGAGTGGTAAATGTGTGTTATACAAGGCAGAATACCATTAAAATAGAGAAAGAAACACGTTCGGCAGCTTTTGAAATCCTTACACTTCACTGAAATGTAGTACTACACTCAATAACACAGTTGAGAGACAATGTTCCCTACTTGCCTCAGTTCATAACAGTGTGTAGGAAGTTGTTTGATAAAGTGGGCAAAGCTTATACTTGGGCCAGAAGGCAGAATATAGGAAACTACATGAAAACATGAATAATTCAGTGAAAATGACTGTAAACAGATGAGAACTTGTTTTAGAACAGCTGAAAGAGATTCTCCAAGTCAGTTCTTAGTGTAGAAAAGGTAGCTAAGATCCGGGAAATCTTAATTCCAATTAAAATCACATGAAACACTGTATGAATCCTATATTCTTTACTGAAAGGAGACTAGAGTGGTAAATGTTTGTTATACAAGGCAGAATACCATTGAAATAGAGAAAGAAACACGTTGGGCAGCTTTGGAAAGCCTTACACTTCACTGAAATGTAGTACTACACTCTATAACACAGTTGAGAGACAATGTTCCCTACTTGCCTCAGTTCATAACAGTGTGTAGGAAGTTGTTTGATAAAGTTGGCAAAGCTTATACTTGGGCCAGAAGGCAGAATATAGGAAACTACATGAAAACATGAATAATTCAGTGAAAATGACTGTAAACAGATGAGAACTTGTTTAGAACAGCTGAAAGAGAATCTCCAAGTCAGTTCTTAGTGTAGAAAAGGTAGCTAAGATAAGGGAAATCCATAATTCCAGTTAAGATTACATGAAACACTATGAATCCTATATGCTTTACTTAAAGGAGACTAGAGTGGTAAATGTGTGTTATACAAGGCAGAATACCATTGAAATAGAGAAAGAAACACGTTCGGGAGCTTTGGAAAGCCTTACACTTCACTGAAATGTAGTACTACACTGTATAACACAATTGAGAGACAATGTTCCCTACTTGCCTCAGTTCATAACAGTGTGTAGGAAGTTGTTTGATAAAGTGGGCAAAGCTTCTACTTGGGCCAGAAGGCAGAATATAGGAAACTACATGAAAACATGATTAATTCAGTGAAAATGACTGAAAACAGATGAGAACTTGTTTAGAACAGCTGAAAGAGATTCTCCAAGTCAGTTCTTAGTGTAGAAAAGGTAGCTAAGATCCAGAAATCCTTAATTGGAGTTAAGATTATATGAAACACTGTATGAATCCTATATTCTTTACTTAAAGGAGACTAGAGTGGTAAATGTGTGTTATACAAGGCAGAATACCATTAAAATGGAGAAAGAAACACGTTCGGCAGTTTTGGAAATCCTTACACGTGACTGAAATGTAGTACTACACTCTATAACACAGTTGAGAGACAACGTTCCCTACTTGCCTCAGTTCATAACAGTGTGTAGGAAGTTGTTTGATAAAGTGGGCAAAGCTTATACTTGGACCAGAAGGCAGAATATAGGAAACTACATGAAAACATGAATAATTCAGTGAAAATGACTGTAAACAGATGAGAACTTGTTTAGAACAGCTGAAAGAGAATCTCCAAGTCAGTTCTTAGTGTAGAAAAGGTAGCTAAGATAAGGGAAATCCATAATTCCAGTTAAGATCACATGAAACACTGTATGAATCCTATATTCATTACTTAAAGGAGACTAGAGTGGTAAATGTGTGTTATACAAGGCAGAATACCATTGAAATAGAGAAAGAAACAAGTTCAGCAGCTTTGGAAAGCCTTACAATTCACTGAAATGTAGTACTACACTCTATAACACAGTTGAGAGACAATGTTCCCGAGCTGCCTCAGTTCATAACAGTGTGTAGGAAGTTGTTTGATAAAGTGGGCAAAGCTTATACTTGGACCAGAAGGCATTATATAGGAAACTACATGAAAACATGATTAATTCAGTGAAAATGACTGTAAACAGATGAGAACTTGTATAGAACAGCTGAAAGAGATTCTCCAAGTCAGTTCTTAGTGTAGAAAAGGTAGCTAAGATACGGGAAATCTTAATTCCAGTTAAAATCACATGAAACACTGTATGAATCCTATATTCTTTACTGAAAGGAGACTAGAGTGGTAAATGTTTGTTATACAAGGCAGAATACCATTGAAATAGAGAAAGAAACACGTTGGGCAGCTTTGGAAAGCCTTACACTTCACTGAAATGTAGTACTACACTCTATAACACAGTTGAGAGACAATGTTCCCTACTTGCCTCAGTTCATAACAGTGTGTAGGAAGTTGTTTGATAAAGTGGGCAAAGCTTATACTTGGGCCAGAAGGCAGAATATAGGAAACTACATGAAAACATGAATAATTCAGTGAAAATGACTGTAAACAGATGAGAACTTGTTTAGAACAGCTGAAAGAGAATCTCCAAGTCAGTTCTTAGTGTAGAAAAGGTAGCTAAGATAAGGGAAATCCGTAATTCCAGTTAAGATCACATGGAACACTATGAATCCTATATTCTTTACTTAAAGGAGACTAGAGTGGTAAATGTGTGTTATACAAGGCAGAATACCATTGAAATAGAGAAAGAAACACGTTCGGCAGCTTTAAAAAGCCTTACACTTCACTGAAATGTAGTACTACACTCTATAAAACAGTTGAGAGACAATGTTCCCGAGCTGCCTCAGTTCATAACAGTGTGTAGGAAGTTGTTTGATAAAGTGGGCAAAGCTTATACTTGGACCAGAAGGCAGAATATAGGAAACTACATGAAAACATGATTAATTCAGTGAAAATGACTGTAAACAGATGAGAACTTGTTTAGAACAGCTGAAAGAGATTCTCCAAGTCAGTTCTTAGTGTAGAAAAGGTAGCTAAGATCCGGAAATCCTTAATTGGAGTTAAGATTATATGAAACACTGTATGAATCCTATATTCTTTACTTAAAGGAGACTAGAGTGGTAAATGTGTGTTATACAAGGCAGAATACCATTGAAATAGAAAAAGAAACAAGTTCGGCAGCTTTGGAAAGCCTTACACTTCACTGAAATGTAGTACTACACTCTATAACACAGTTGAGAGACAATGTTCCCGAGCTGCCTCAGTTCATAACAGTGTGTAGGAAGTTGTTTGATAAAGTGGGCAAAGCTTATACTTAGGCCAGAAGGAAGAATATAGGAAACTACATGAAAACATGAATAATTCAATGAAAATGACTGTAAACAGATGAGAACTTGTTTAGAACAGCTGAAAGAGAATCTCCAAGTCAGTTCTTAGTGTAGAAAAGGTAGCTAAGATAAGGGAAATCCATAATTCCAGTTAAGATCACATGAAACACTGTATGAATCCTATATTCATTACTTAAAGGAGACTAGAGTGGTAAATGTGTGTTATACAAGGCAGAATACCATTGAAATAGAAAAAGAAACAAGTTCGGCACCTTTGGAAAGCCTTACAATTCACTGAAATGTAGTACTACACTCTATAACACAGTTGAGAGACAATGTTCCCGAGCTGCCTCAGTTCATAACAGTGTGTAGGAAGTTGTTTGATAAAGTGGGCAAAGCTTATACTTGGACCAGAAGGCAGAATATAGGAAACTACATGAAAACATGATTAATTCAGTGAAAATGACTGTAAACAGATGAGAACTTGTTTAGAACAGCTGAAAGAGAATCTCCAAGTCAGTTCTTAGTGTAGAAAAGGTAGCTAAGATAAGGGAAATCCATAATTCCAGTTAAGATCACATGAAACACTATGAATCCTATATTCTTTACTTAAAGGAGACTAGAGTGGTAAATGTTTGTTATACATGGCAGAATATCATTGAAATAGAGAAAGAAACACGTTGGGCAGCTTTGGAAAGCCTTACACTTCACTGAAATGTAGTACTACACTCTATAACACAGTTGAGAGACAATGTTCCCTACTTGCCTCAGTTCATAACAGTGTGTAGGAAGTTGTTTGATAAAGTGGGCAAAGCTTATACTTGGGCCAGAAGGCAGAATATAGGAAACTACATGAAAACATGAATAATTCAGTGAAAATGACTGTAAACAGATGAGAACTTGTTTAGAACAGCTGAAAGAGAATCTCCAAGTCAGTTCTTAGTGTAGAAAAGGTAGCTAAGATAAGGGAAATCCATAATTCCAGTTAAGATCACATGAAACACTATGAATCCTATATTCTTTACTTAAAGGAGACTAGAGTGGTAAATGTGTGTTATACAAGGCAGAATACCATTGAAATAGAGAAAGAAACACGTTCGGGAGCTTTGGAAAGCCTTACACTTCACTGAAATGTAGTACTACACTCTATAACACAGTTGAGAGACAATGTTCCCTACTTGCCTCAGTTCATAACAGTGTGTAGGAAGTTGTTTGATAAAGTGGGCAAAGCTTATACTTGGGCCAGAAGGCAGAATATAGGAAACTACATGAAAACATGAATAATTCAGTGAAAATGACTGTAAACAGATGAGAACTTGTTTTAGAACAGCTGAAAGAGATTCTCCAAGTCAGTTCTTAGTGTAGAAAAGGTAGCTAAGATCCGGGAAATCTTAATTCCAGTTAAAATCACATGAAACACTGTATGAATCCTATATTCTTTACTTAAAGGAGACTATAGTGGTAAATGTGTGTTATACAAGGCAGAATACCATTAAAATAAAGAAAGAAACACGTTCGGCAGCTTTTGAAATCCTTACACTTCACTGAAATGTAGTACTACACTCTATAACACAGTTGAGAGACAATGTTCCCTACTTGCCTCAGTTCATAACAGTGTGTAGGAAGTTTTTTGATAAAGTGGGCAAAGCTTATACTTGGGCCAGAAGGCAGAATATAGGAAACTACATGAAAACATGAATAATTCAGTGAAAATGACTGTAAACAGATGAGAACTTGTTTTAGAACAGCTGAAAGAGATTCTCCAAGTCAGTTCTTAGTGTAGAAAAGGTAGCTAAGATCCGGGAAATCTTAATTCCAGTTAAAATCACATGAAACACTGTATGAATCCTATATTCTTTACTGAAAGGAGACTAGAGTGGTAAATGTTTGTTATACAAGGCAGAATACCATTGAAATAGAGAAAGAAACACGTTGGGCAGCTTTGGAAAGCCTTACACTTCACTGAAATGTAGTACTACACTCTATAACACAGTTGAGAGACAATGTTCCCGAGCTGCCTCAGTTCATAACAGTGTGTAGGAAGTTGTTTGATAAAGTGGGCAAAGCTTATACTTGGGCCAGAAGGCAGAATATATGAAACTACATGAAAACATGAATAATTCAATGAAAATGACTGTAAACAGATGAGAACTTGTTTAGAACAGCAGAAAGAGAATTTCCAAGTCAGTTCTTAGTGTAGAAAAGGTACCTAAGATAAGGGAAATCCATAATTCCAGTTAAGATCACATGAAACACTGTATGAATCCTATATTCATTACTTAAAGGAGACTAGAGTGGTAAATGTGTGTTATACAAGGCAGAATACCATTGAAATAGAAAAAGAAACAAGTTCGGCAGCTTTGGAAAGCCTTACAATTCACTGAAATGTAGTACTACACTCTATAACACAGTTGAGAGACAATGTTCCCGAGCTGCCTCAGTTCATAACAGTGTGTAGGAAGTTGTTTGATAAAGTGGGCAAAGCTTATACTTGGGCCAGAAGGCAGAATATAGGAAACTACATGAAAACATGAATAATTCAGTGAAAATGACTGTAAACAGATGAGAACTTGTTTTAGAACAGCTGAAAGAGATTCTCCAAGTCAGTTCTTAGTGTAGAAAAGGTAGCTAAGATCCGGGAAATCTTAATTCCAGTTAAAATCACATGAAACACTGTATGAATCCTATATTCTTTACTTAAAGGAGACTATAGTGGTAAATGTGTGTTATACAAGGCAGAATACCATTAAAATAGAGAAAGAAACACGTTCGGCAGCTTTTGAAATCCTTACACTTCACTGAAATGTAGTACTACACTCTATAACACAGTTGAGAGACAATGTTCCCTACTTGCCTCAGTTCATAACAGTGTGTAGGAAGTTTTTTGATAAAGTGGGCAAAGCTTATACTTGGGCCAGAAGGCAGAATATAGGAAACTACATGAAAACATGAATAATTCAGTGAAAATGACTGTAAACAGATGAGAACTTGTTTTAGAACAGCTGAAAGAGATTCTCCAAGTCAGTTCTTAGTGTAGAAAAGGTAGCTAAGATCCGGGAAATCTTAATTCCAGTTAAAATCACATGAAACACTGTATGAATCCTATATTCTTTACTGAAAGGAGACTAGAGTGGTAAATGTTTGTTATACAAGGCAGAATACCATTGAAATAGAGAAAGAAACACGTTGGGCAGCTTTGGAAAGCCTTACACTTCACTGAAATGTAGTACTACACTCTATAACACAGTTGAGAGACAATGTTCCCGAGCTGCCTCAGTTCATAACAGTGTGTAGGAAGTTGTTTGATAAAGTGGGCAAAGCTTATACTTGGGCCAGAAGGCAGAATATATGAAACTACATGAAAACATGAATAATTCAATGAAAATGACTGTAAACAGATGAGAACTTGTTTAGAACAGCAGAAAGAGAATTTCCAAGTCAGTTCTTAGTGTAGAAAAGGTACCTAAGATAAGGGAAATCCATAATTCCAGTTAAGATCACATGAAACACTGTATGAATCCTATATTCATTACTTAAAGGAGACTAGAGTGGTAAATGTGTGTTATACAAGGCAGAATACCATTGAAATAGAAAAAGAAACAAGTTCGGCAGCTTTGGAAAGCCTTACAATTCACTGAAATGTAGTACTACACTCTATAACACAGTTGAGAGACAATGTTCCCGAGCTGCCTCAGTTCATAACAGTGTGTAGGAAGTTGTTTGATAAAGTGGGCAAAGCTTATACTTGGACCAGAAGGCAGAATATAGGAAACTACATGAAAACATGATTAATTCAGTGAAAATGACTGTAAACAGATGAGAACTTGTTTAGAACAGCTGAAAGAGATTCTCCAAGTCAGTTCTTAGTGTAGAAAAGGTAGCTAAGATAAGGGAAATCCATAATTCCAGTTAAGATTACATGAAACACTGTATGAATTCTATATTCTTTACTTAAAGGAGACTATAGTGGTAAATGTGTGTTATACAAGGCAGAATACCATTAAAATAGAGAAAGAAACACGTTCGGCAGCTTTTGAAATCCTTACACTTCACTGAAATGTAGTACTACACTCTATAACACAGTTGAGAGACAATGTTCCCTACTTGCCTCAGTTCATAACAGTGTTTAGGAAGTTGTTTGATAAAGTGGGCAAAGCTTATACTTGGGCCAGAAGGCAGAATATAGGAAACTACATGAAAACATGAATAATTCAGTGAAAATGACTGTAAACAGATGAGAACTTGTTTTAGAACAGCTGAAAGAGATTCTCCAAGTCAGTTCTTAGTGTAGAAAAGGTAGCTAAGATCCGGGAAATCTTAATTCCAGTTAAAATCACATGAAACACTGTATGAATCCTATATTCTTTACTGAAAGGAGACTAGAGTGGTAAATGTTTGTTATACAAGGCAGAATACCATTGAAATAGAGAAAGAAACACGTTGGGCAGCTTTGGAAAGCCTTACACTTCACTGAAATGTAGTACTACACTCTATAACACAGTTGAGAGACAATATTCCCTACTTGCCTCAGTTCATAACAGTGTGTAGGAAGTTGTTTGATAAAGTGGGCAAAGCTTATACTTGGGCCAGAAGGCAGAATATAGGAAACTACATGAAAACATGAATAATTCAGTGAAAATGACTGTAAACAGATGAGAACTTGTTTAGAACAGCTGAAAGAGAATCTCCAAGTCAGTTCTTAGTGTAGAAAAGGTAGCTAAGATAAGGGAAATCCATAATTCCAGTTAACATTACATGAAACACTGTATGAATTCTATATTCTTTACTTAAAGGAGACTAGAGTGGTAAATGTGTGTTATACAAGGCAGAATACCATTAAAATAGAGAAAGAAACACGTTTGGCAGCTTTTGAAATCCTTACACTTTACTGAAATGTAGTACTACACTCTATAACACAGTTGAGAGACAATGTTCCCGAGCTGCCTCAGTTCATAACAGTGTGTAGGAAGTTGTTTGATAAAGTGGGCAAAGCTTATACTTGCACCAGAAGGCAGAATATAGGAAACTACATGAAAACATGAATAATTCAGTGAAAATGACTGTAAACAGATGAGAACTTGTTTAGAACAGCTGAAAGAGATTCTCCAAGTCAGTTCTTAGTGTAGAAAAGGTAGCTAAGATCCGGAAATCCTTAATTGGAGTTAAGATTATATGAAACACTGTATGAATCCTATATTCTTTACTTAAAGGAGACTAGAGTGGTAAATGTGTGTTATACAAGGCAGAATACCATTAAAATGGAGAAAGAAACACGTTCGGCAGTTTTGGAAATCCTTACACATGACTGAAATGTAGTACTACACTCTATAACACAGTTGAGAGACAATGTTCCCGAGCTGCCTCAGTTCATAACAGTGTGTAGGAAGTTGTTTGATAAAGTGGGCAAAGCTTATACTTGGACCAGAAGGCAGAATATAGGAAACTACATGAAAACATGATTAATTCAGTGAAAATGACTGTAAACAGATGAGAACTTGTTTAGAACAGCTGAAAGAGATTCTCCAAGTCAGTTCTTAGTGTAGAAAAGGTAGCTAAGATAAGGGAAATCCATAATTCCAGTTAAGATCACATGAAACACTGTATGAATCCTATATTCATTACTTAAAGGAGACTAGAGTGGTAAATGTGTGTTATACAAGGCAGAATACCATTAAAATGGAGAAAGAAACACGTTCGGCAGTTTTGGAAATCCTTACACGTGACTGAAATGTAGTACTAAACTCTATAACACAGTTGAGAGACAATGTTCCCGAGCTGCCTCAGTTCATAACAGTGTGTAGGAAGTTGTTTGATAAAGTGGTCAAAGCTTATACTTGGACCAGAAGGCAGAATATAGGAAACTACATGAAAACATGAATAATTCAGTGAAAATGACTGTAAACAGATTGGAACTTGTTTTAGAACAGCTGAAAGAGATTCTCCAAGTCAGTTCTTTGTTTAGAAAAGGGAGCTAAGATCCGGGAAATCTTAATTCCAGTTAAGATCACATGAAACACTGTATGAATCCTATATTCTTTACTTAAAGGAGACTAGAGTGGTAAATGTGTGTTATACAAGGCAGAATACCATTGAAGTAGAGAAAGAAACACGTTCGGCAGCTTTGGAAAGCGTTACACTTCACTGAAATGTAGTACTACACTCTATAACACAGTTGAGAGACAATGTTCCCTACTTGCCTCAGTTCATAACAGTGTGAAGGAAGTTGTTTGATAAAGTGGGCAAAGCTTATACTTGGGCCAGAAGGCAGAATATAGGAAACTACATGAAAACATGAATAATTCAGTGAAAATGACTGTAAACAGATGAGAACTTGTTTAGAACAGCTGAAAGAGAATCTCCAAGTCAGTTCTTAGTGTAGAAAAGTTAGCTAAGAGAAGGGAAATCCATAATTCCAGTTAAGATCACATGAAACACTGTATGAATCCTATATTCATTACTTAAAGGAGACTAGAGTGGTAAATGTGTGTTATACAAGGCAGAATACCATTGAAATAGAGAAAGAAACAAGTTCGGCAGCTTTGGAAAGCCTTACAATTCACTGAAATGTAGTACTACACTCTATAACACAGTTGAGAGACAATGTTCCCGAGCTGCCTCAGTTCATAACAGTGTGTAGGAAGTTGTTTGATAAAGTGGGCAAAGCTTATACTTGGACCAGAAGGCAGAATATAGGAAACTACATGAAAACATGATTAATTCAGTGAAAATGACTGTAAACAGATGAGAACTTGTTTAGAACAGCTGAAAGAGATTCTCCAAGTCAGGTCTTAGTGTAGAAAAGGTAGCTAAGATAAGGGAAATCCATAATTCCAGTTAAGATTACATGAAACACTGTATGAATTCTATATTCTTTACTTAAAGGAGACTATAGTGGTAAATGTGTGTTATACAAAGCAGAATAACATTAAAATAGAGAAAGAAACACGTTCGGCAGCTTTTGAAATCCTTACACTTCACTGAAATGTAGTACTACACTCTATAACACAGTTGAGAGACAATGTTCCCTACTTGCCTCAGTTCATAACAGTGTGTAGGAAGTTGTTTGATAAAGTGGGCAAAGCTTATACTTGGGCCAGAAGGCAGAATATAGGAAACTACATGAAAACATGAATAATTCAGTGAAAATGACTGTAAACAGATGAGAACTTGTTTTAGAACAGCTGAAAGAGATTCTCCAAGTCAGTTCTTAGTGTAGAAAAGGTAGCTAAGATCCGGGAAATCTTAATTCCAGTTAAAATCACATGAAACACTGTATGAATCCTATATTCTTTACTGAAAGGAGACTAGAGTGGTAAATGTTTGTTATACAAGGCAGAATACCATTGAAATAGAGAAAGAAACACGTTGGGCAGCTTTGGAAAGCCTTACACTTCACTGAAATGTAGTACTACACTCTATAACACAGTTGAGAGACAATGTTCCCTACTTGCCTCAGTTCATAACAGTGTGTAGGAAGTTGTTTGATAAAGTGGGCAAAGCTTATACTTGGGCCAGAAGGCAGAATATAGGAAACTACATGAAAACATGAATAATTCAGTGAAAATGACTGTAAACAGATGAGAACTTGTTTAGAACAGCTGAAAGAGAATCTCCAAGTCAGTTCTTAGTGTAGAAAAGGTAGCTAAGATAAGGGAAATCCATAATTCCAGTTAAGATCACATGAAACACTATGAATCCTATATTCTTTACTTAAAGGAGACTGGAGTGGTAAATGTGTGTTATACAAGGCAGAATACCATTGAAATAGAGAAAGAAACACGTTCGGGAGCTTTGGAAAGCCTTACACTTCACTGAAATGTAGTACTACACTCTATAACACAATTGAGAGACAATGTTCCCTACTTGCCTCAGTTCATAAGAGTGTGTAGGAAGTTGTTTGATAAAGTGGGCAAAGCTTATACTTGGGCCAGAAGGCAGACTATAGGAAACTTCATGAAAACATGAATAATTCAGTGAAAATGACTGTAAACAGATGAGAACTTGTTTAGAACAGCTGAAAGAGAATCTCCAAGTCAGTTCTTAGTGTAGAAAAGGTAGCTAAGATAAGGGAAATCCATAATTCCAGTTAAGATCACATGAAACACTGTATGAATCCTATATTCATTACTTAAAGGAGACTAGAGTGGTAAATGTGTGTTATACAAGGCAGAATACCATTGAAATAGAGAAAGAAACACGTTCTGCACCTTTGGAAAGCCTTACACTTCACTGAAATGTAGTACTACGCTCTATAACACAGTTGAGAGACAATGTTCCCGAGCTGCCTCAGTTCATAACAGTGTGTAGGAAGTTGTTTGATAAAGTGGGCAAAGCTTATACTTGGACCAGAAGGCAGAATATAGGAAACTACATGAAAACATGATTAATTCAGTGAAAATGACTGTTAACAGATGAGAACTTGTTTAGAACAGCTGAAAGAGATTCTCCAAGTCAGTTCTTAGTGTAGAAAAGGTAGCTAAGATAAGGGAAATCCATAATTCCAGTTAAGATTACATGAAACACTGTATGAATTCTATATTCTTTACTTAAAGGAGACTAGAGTGGTAAATGTGTGTTATGCAAGGCAGAATACCATTAAAATAGAGAAAGAAACACGTTCGGCAGCTTTTGAAATAATTACACTTCACTGAAATGTAGTACTACACTGTATAACACAGTTGAGAGACAATGTTCCCGAGCTGCCTCAGTTCATAACAGTGTGTAGGAAGTTGTTTGATAAAGTGGGCAAAGCTTATACTTGGGCCAGAAGGCAGAATATAGGAAACTACATGAAAACATGAATAATTCATTGAAAATGACTGTAAACAGATGAGAACTTGTTTTAGAACAGCTGAAAGAGATTCTCCAAGTCAGTTCTTAGTGTAGAAAAGGTAGCTAAGATCCGGGAAATCTTAATTCCAGTTAAAATCACATGAAACACTGTATGAATCCTATATTCTTTACTGAAAGGAGACTAGAGTGGTAAATGTTTGTTATACAAGGCAGAATACCATTGAAATAGAGAAAGAAACACGTTGGGCAGCTTTGGAAAGCCTTACACTTCACTGAAATGTAGTACTAAACTCTATAACACAGTTGAGAGACAATGTTCCCTACTTGCCTCAGTTCATAACAGTGTGTAGGAAGTTGTTTGATAAAGTGGGCAAAGCTTATACTTGGGCCAGAAGGCAGAATATAGGAAACTACATGAAAACATGATTAATTCAGTGAAAATGACTGTAAACAGATGAGAACTTGTTTAGAACAGCTGAAAGAGATTCTCCAAGTTAGGTCTTAGTGTAGAAAAGGTAGCTAAGATAAGGGAAATCCATAATTCCAGTTAAGATTACATGAAACACTGTATGAATTCTATATTCTTTACTTAAAGGAGACTATAGTGGTAAATGTGTGTTATACAAGGCAGAATAACATTAAAATAGAGAAAGAAACACGTTCGGCAGCTTTTGAAATCCTTACACTTCACTGAAATGTAGTACTACACTCTATAACACAGTTGAGAGACAATGTTCCCTACTTGCCTCAGTTCATAACAGTGTGTAGGAAGTTGTTTGATAAAGTGGGCAAAGCTTATACTTGGGCCAGAAGGCAGAATATAGGAAACTACATGAAAACATGAATAATTCAGTGAAAATGACTGTAAACAGATGAGAACTTGTTTTAGAACAGCTGAAAGAGATTCTCCAAGTCAGTTCTTAGTGTAGAAAAGGTAGCTAAGATCCGGGAAATCTTAATTCCAGTTAAAATCACATGAAACACTGTATGAATCCTATATTCTTTACTGAAAGGAGACTAGAGTGGTAAATGTTTGTTATACAAGGCAGAATACCATTGAAATAGAGAAAGAAACACGTTGGGCAGCTTTGGAAAGCCTTACACTTCACTGAAATGTAGTACTACACTCTATAACACAGTTGAGAGACAATGTTCCCTACTTGCCTCAGTTCATAACAGTGTGTAGGAAGTTGTTTGATAAAGTGGGCAAAGCTTATACTTGGGCCAGAAGGCAGAATATAGGAAACTACATGAAAACATGAATAATTCAGTGAAAATGACTGTAAACAGATGAGAACTTGTTTAGAACAGCTGAAAGAGAATCTCCAAGTCAGTTCTTAGTGTAGAAAAGGTAGCTAAGATAAGGGAAATCCATAATTCCAGTTAAGATCACATGAAACACTATGAATCCTATATTCTTTACTTAAAGGAGACTGGAGTGGTAAATGTGTGTTATACAAGGCAGAATACCATTGAAATAGAGAAAGAAACACGTTCGGGAGCTTTGGAAAGCCTTACACTTCACTGAAATGTAGTACTACACTCTATAACACAATTGAGAGACAATGTTCCCTACTTGCCTCAGTTCATAAGAGTGTGTAGGAAGTTGTTTGATAAAGTGGGCAAAGCTTATACTTGGGCCAGAAGGCAGAATATAGGAAACTTCATGAAAACATGAATAATTCAGTGAAAATGACTGTAAACAGATGAGAACTTGTTTAGAACAGCTGAAAGAGAATCTCCAAGTCAGTTCTTAGTGTAGAAAAGGTAGCTAAGATAAGGGAAATCCATAATTCCAGTTAAGATCACATGAAACACTGTATGAATCCTATATTCATTACTTAAAGGAGACTAGAGTGGTAAATGTGTGTTATACAAGGCAGAATACCATTGAAATAGAGAAAGAAACACGTTCTGCAGCTTTGGAAAGCCTTACACTTCACTGAAATGTAGTACTACACTCTATAACACAGTTGAGAGACAATGTTCCCGAGCTGCCTCAGTTCATAACAGTGTGTAGGAAGTTGTTTGATAAAGTGGGCAAAGCTTATACTTGGACCAGAAGGCAGAATATAGGAAACTACATGAAAACATGATTAATTCAGTGAAAATGACTGTTAACAGATGAGAACTTGTTTAGAACAGCTGAAAGAGATTCTCCAAGTCAGTTCTTAGTGTAGAAAAGGTAGCTAAGATAAGGGAAATCCATAATTCCAGTTAAGATTACATGAAACACTGTATGAATTCTATATTCTTTACTTAAAGGAGACTAGAGTGGTAAATGTGTGTTATACAAGGCAGAATACCATTAAAATAGAGAAAGAAACACGTTCGGCAGCTTTTGAAATAATTACACTTCACTGAAATGTAGTACTACACTCTATAACACAGTTGAGAGACAATGTTCCCGAGCTGCCTCAGTTCATAACAGTGTGTAGGAAGTTGTTTGATAAAGTGGGCAAAGCTTATACTTGGGCCAGAAGGCAGAATATAGGAAACTACATGAAAACATGAATAATTCATTGAAAATGACTGTAAACAGATGAGAACTTGTTTTAGAACAGCTGAAAGAGATTCTCCAAGTCAGTTCTTAGTGTAGAAAAGGTAGCTAAGATCCGGGAAATCTTAATTCCAGTTAAAATCACATGAAACACTGTATGAATCCTATATTCTTTTCTGAAAGGAGACTAGAGTGGTAAATGTTTGTTATACAAGGCAGAATACCATTGAAATAGAGAAAGAAACACGTTGGGCAGCTTTGGAAAGCCTTACACTTCACTGAAATGTAGTACTACACTCTATAACACAGTTGAGAGACAATGTTCCCTACTTGCCTCAGTTCATAACAGTGTGTAGGAAGTTGTTTGATAAAGTGGGCAAAGCTTATACTTGGGCCAGAAGGCAGAATATAGGAAACTACATGAAAACATGAATAATTCAGTGAAAATGACTGTAAACAGATGAGAACTTGTTTAGAACAGCTGAAAGAGAATCTCCAAGTCAGTTCTTAGTGTAGAAAAGGTAGCTAAGATAAGGGAAATCCATAATTCCAGTTAAGATCACATGAAACACTATGAATCCTATATTCTTTACTTAAAGGAGACTAGAGTGGTAAATGTGTGTTATACAAGGCAGAATACCATTGAAATAGAGAAAGAAACACGTTCGGCAGCTTTGGAAAGCCTTACACTTCACTGAAATGTAGTACTACACTCTATAACACAATTGAGAGACAATGTTCCCTACTTGCCTCAGTTCATAACAGTGTGTAGGAAGTTGTTTGATAAAGTGGGCAAAGCTTATACTTGGGCCAGAAGGCAGAATATAGGAAACTACATGAAAACATGATTAATTCAGTGAAAATGACTGTAAACAGATGAGAACTTGTTTAGAACAGCTGAAAGAGATTCTCCAAGTCAGTTCTTAGTGTAGAAAAGGTAGCTAAGATCCGGAAATCCTTAATTGGAGTTAAGATTATATGAAACACTGTATGAATCCTATATTCTTTACTTAAAGGAGACTAGAGTGGTAAATGTGTGTTATACAAGGGAGAATACCATTAAAATGGAGAAAGAAACACGTTCTGCAGTTTTGGAAATCCTTACACGTGACTGAAATGTAGTACTACACTCTATAACACAGTTGAGAGACAATGTTCCCGAGCTGCCTCAGTTCATAACAGTGTGTAGGAAGTTGTTTGATAAAGTAGTCAAAGCTTATACTTGGACCAGAAGGCAGAATATAGGAAACTACATGAAAACATGAATAATTCAGTGAAAATGACTGTAAACAGATTGGAACTTGTTTTAGAACAGCTGAAAGAGATTCTCCAAGTCAGTTCTTAGTGTAGAAAAGGTAGCTAAGATCCGGGAAATCTTAATTCCAGTTAAGATCACATGAAACACTGTATGAATTCTATATTCTTTACTTAATGGAGACTAGAGTGGTAAATGTGTGTTATACAAGGCAGAATACCATTAAAATAGAGAAAGAAACACGTTCGGCAGCTTTTGAAATCCTTACACTTCACTGAAATGTAGTACTACACTCAATAACACAGTTGAGAGACAATGTTCCCTACTTGCCTCAGTTCATAACAGTGTGTAGGAAGTTGTTTGATAAAGTGGGCAAAGCTTATACTTGGGCCAGAAGGCAGAATATAGGAAACTACATGAAAACATGAATAATTCAGTGAAAATGACTGTAAACAGATGAGAACTTGTTTTAGAACAGCTGAAAGAGATTCTCCAAGTCAGTTCTTAGTGTAGAAAAGGTAGCTAAGATCCGGGAAATCTTAATTCCAATTAAAATCACATGAAACACTGTATGAATCCTATATTCTTTACTGAAAGGAGACTAGAGTGGTAAATGTTTGTTATACAAGGCAGAATACCATTGAAATAGAGAAAGAAACACGTTGGGCAGCTTTGGAAAGCCTTACACTTCACTGAAATGTAGTACTACACTCTATAACACAGTTGAGAGACAATGTTCCCTACTTGCCTCAGTTCATAACAGTGTGTAGGAAGTTGTTTGATAAAGTTGGCAAAGCTTATACTTGGGCCAGAAGGCAGAATATAGGAAACTACATGAAAACATGAATAATTCAGTGAAAATGACTGTAAACAGATGAGAACTTGTTTAGAACAGCTGAAAGAGAATCTCCAAGTCAGTTCTTAGTGTAGAAAAGGTAGCTAAGATAAGGGAAATCCATAATTCCAGTTAAGATCACATGAAACACTATGAATCCTATATTCTTTACTTAAAGGAGACTGGAGTGGTAAATGTGTGTTATACAAGGCAGAATACCATTGAAATAGAGAAAGAAACACGTTCGGGAGCTTTGGAAAGCCTTACACTTCACTGAAATGTAGTACTACACTCTATAACACAATTGAGAGACAATGTTCCCTACTTGCCTCAGTTCATAAGAGTGTGTAGGAAGTTGTTTGATAAAGTGGGCAAAGCTTATACTTGGGCCAGAAGGCAGAATATAGGAAACTTCATGAAAACATGAATAATTCAGTGAAAATGACTGTAAACAGATGAGAACTTGTTTAGAACAGCTGAAAGAGAATCTCCAAGTCAGTTCTTAGTGTAGAAAAGGTAGCTAAGATAAGGGAAATCCATAATTCCAGTTAAGATCACATGAAACACTGTATGAATCCTATATTCATTACTTAAAGGAGACTAGAGTGGTAAATGTGTGTTATACAAGGCAGAATACCATTGAAATAGAGAAAGAAACACGTTCTGCAGCTTTGGAAAGCCTTACACTTCACTGAAATGTAGTACTACACTCTATAACACATTTGAGAGACAATATTCCCGAGCTGCCTCAGTTCATAACAGTGTGTAGGAAGTTGTTTGATAAAGTGGGCAAAGCTTATACTTGGACCAGAAGGCAGAATATAGGAAACTACATGAAAACATGATTAATTCAGTGAAAATGACTGTTAACAGATGAGAACTTGTTTAGAACAGCTGAAAGAGATTCTCCAAGTCAGTTCTTAGTGTAGAAAAGGTAGCTAAGATAAGGGAAATCCATAATTCCAGTTAAGATTACATGAAACACTGTATGAATTCTATATTCTTTACTTAAAGGAGACTAGAGTGGTAAATGTGTGTTATACAAGGCAGAATACCATTAAAATAGAGAAAGAAACACGTTCGGCAGCTTTTGAAATAATTACACTTCACTGAAATGTAGTACTACACTCTATAACACAGTTGAGAGACAATGTTCCCTACTTGCCTCAGTTCATAACAGTGTGTAGGAAGTTGTTTGATAAAGTGGGCAAAGCTTATACTTGGGCCAGAAGGCAGAATATAGGAAACTACATGAAAACATGAATAATTCATTGAAAATGACTGTAAACAGATGAGAACTTGTTTTAGAACAGCTGAAAGAGATTCTCCAAGTCAGTTCTTAGTGTAGAAAAGGTAGCTAAGATCCGGGAAATCTTAATTCCAGTTAAAATCACATGAAACACTGTATGAATCCTATATTCTTTACTGAAAGGAGACTAGAGTGGTAAATGTTTGTTATACAAGGCAGAATACCATTGAAATAGAGAAAGAAACACGTTGGGCAGCTTTGGAAAGCCTTACACTTCACTGAAATGTAGTACTACACTCTATAACACAGTTGAGAGACAATGTTCCCTACTTGCCTCAGTTTATAACAGTGTGTAGGAAGTTGTTTGATAAAGTGGGCAAAGCTTATACTTGGGCCAGAAGGCAGAATATAGGAAACTACATGAAAACATGAATAATTCAGTGAAAATGACTGTAAACAGATGAGAACTTGTTTAGAACAGCTGAAAGAGAATCTCCAAGTCAGTTCTTAGTGTAGAAAAGGTAGCTAAGATAAGGGAAATCCATAATTCCAGTTAAGATCACATGAAACACTATGAATCCTATATTCTTTACTTAAAGGAGACTAGAGTGGTAAATGTGTGTTATACAAGGCAGAATACCATTGAAATAGAGAAAGAAACACGTTCGGCAGCTTTGGAAAGCCTTACACTTCACTGAAATGTAGTACTACACTCTATAACACAATTGAGAGACAATGTTCCCTACTTGCCTCAGTTCATAACAGTGTGTAGGAAGTTGTTTGATAAAGTGGGCAAAGCTTATACTTGGGCCAGAAGGCAGAATATAGGAAACTACATGAAAACATGATTAATTCAGTGAAAATGACTGTAAACAGATGAGAACTTGTTTAGAACAGCTGAAAGAGATTCTCCAAGTCAGTTCTTAGTGTAGAAAAGGTAGCTAAGATCCGGAAATCCTTAATTGGAGTTAAGATTATATGAAACACTGTATGAATCCTATATTCTTTACTTAAAGGAGACTAGAGTGGTAAATGTGTGTTATACAAGGGAGAATACCATTAAAATGGAGAAAGAAACACGTTCTGCAGTTTTGGAAATCCTTACACGTGACTGAAATGTAGTACTACACTCTATAACACAGTTGAGAGACAATGTTCCCGAGCTGCCTCAGTTCATAACAGTGTGTAGGAAGTTGTTTGATAAAGTAGTCAAAGCTTATACTTGGACCAGAAGGCAGAATATAGGAAACTACATGAAAACATGAATAATTCAGTGAAAATGACTGTAAACAGATTGGAACTTGTTTTAGAACAGCTGAAAGAGATTCTCCAAGTCAGTTCTTAGTGTAGAAAAGGTAGCTAAGATCCGGGAAATCTTAATTCCAGTTAAGATCACATGAAACACTGTATGAATTCTATATTCTTTACTTAAAGGAGACTAGAGTGGTAAATGTGTGTTATACAAGGCAGAATACCATTAAAATAGAGAAAGAAACACGTTCGGCAGCTTTTGAAATCCTTACACTTCACTGAAATGTAGTACTACACTCAATAACACAGTTGAGAGACAATGTTCCCTACTTGCCTCAGTTCATAACAGTGTGTAGGAAGTTGTTTGATAAAGTGGGCAAAGCTTATACTTGGGCCAGAAGGCAGAATATAGGAAACTACATGAAAACATGAATAATTCAGTGAAAATGACTGTAAACAGATGAGAACTTGTTTTAGAACAGCTGAAAGAGATTCTCCAAGTCAGTTCTTAGTGTAGAAAAGGTAGCTAAGATCCGGGAAATCTTAATTCCAATTAAAATCACATGAAACACTGTATGAATCCTATATTCTTTACTGAAAGGAGACTAGAGTGGTAAATGTTTGTTATACAAGGCAGAATACCATTGAAATAGAGAAAGAAACACGTTGGGCAGCTTTGGAAAGCCTTACACTTCACTGAAATGTAGTACTACACTCTATAACACAGTTGAGAGACAATGTTCCCTACTTGCCTCAGTTCATAACAGTGTGTAGGAAGTTGTTTGATAAAGTTGGCAAAGCTTATACTTGGGCCAGAAGGCAGAATATAGGAAACTACATGAAAACATGAATAATTCAGTGAAAATGACTGTAAACAGATGAGAACTTGTTTAGAACAGCTGAAAGAGAATCTCCAAGTCAGTTCTTAGTGTAGAAAAGGTAGCTAAGATAAGGGAAATCCATAATTCCAGTTAAGATTACATGAAACACTATGAATCCTATATGCTTTACTTAAAGGAGACTAGAGTGGTAAATGTGTGTTATACAAGGCAGAATACCATTGAAATAGAGAAAGAAACACGTTCGGGAGCTTTGGAAAGCCTTACACTTCACTGAAATGTAGTACTACACTGTATAACACAATTGAGAGACAATGTTCCCTACTTGCCTCAGTTCATAACAGTGTGTAGGAAGTTGTTTGATAAAGTGGGCAAAGCTTCTACTTGGGCCAGAAGGCAGAATATAGGAAACTACATGAAAACATGATTAATTCAGTGAAAATGACTGAAAACAGATGAGAACTTGTTTAGAACAGCTGAAAGAGATTCTCCAAGTCAGTTCTTAGTGTAGAAAAGGTAGCTAAGATCCAGAAATCCTTAATTGGAGTTAAGATTATATGAAACACTGTATGAATCCTATATTCTTTACTTAAAGGAGACTAGAGTGGTAAATGTGTGTTATACAAGGCAGAATACCATTAAAATGGAGAAAGAAACACGTTCGGCAGTTTTGGAAATCCTTACACGTGACTGAAATGTAGTACTACACTCTATAACACAGTTGAGAGACAACGTTCCCTACTTGCCTCAGTTCATAACAGTGTGTAGGAAGTTGTTTGATAAAGTGGGCAAAGCTTATACTTGGACCAGAAGGCAGAATATAGGAAACTACATGAAAACATGAATAATTCAGTGAAAATGACTGTAAACAGATGAGAACTTGTTTAGAACAGCTGAAAGAGAATCTCCAAGTCAGTTCTTAGTGTAGAAAAGGTAGCTAAGATAAGGGAAATCCATAATTCCAGTTAAGATCACATGAAACACTGTATGAATCCTATATTCATTACTTAAAGGAGACTAGAGTGGTAAATGTGTGTTATACAAGGCAGAATACCATTGAAATAGAGAAAGAAACAAGTTCAGCAGCTTTGGAAAGCCTTACAATTCACTGAAATGTAGTACTACACTCTATAACACAGTTGAGAGACAATGTTCCCGAGCTGCCTCAGTTCATAACAGTGTGTAGGAAGTTGTTTGATAAAGTGGGCAAAGCTTATACTTGGACCAGAAGGCATTATATAGGAAACTACATGAAAACATGATTAATTCAGTGAAAATGACTGTAAACAGATGAGAACTTGTTTAGAACAGCTGAAAGAGATTCTCCAAGTCAGTTCTTAGTGTAGAAAAGGTAGCTAAGATACTGGAAATCTTAATTCCAGTTAAAATCACATGAAACACTGTATGAATCCTATATTCTTTACTGAAAGGAGACTAGAGTGGTAAATGTTTGTTATACAAGGCAGAATACCATTGAAATAGAGAAAGAAACACGTTGGGCAGCTTTGGAAAGCCTTACACTTCACTGAAATGTAGTACTACACTCTATAACACAGTTGAGAGACAATGTTCCCTACTTGCCTCAGTTCATAACAGTGTGTAGGAAGTTGTTTGATAAAGTGGGCAAAGCTTATACTTGGGCCAGAAGGCAGAATATAGGAAACTACATGAAAACATGAATAATTCAGTGAAAATGACTGTAAACAGATGAGAACTTGTTTAGAACAGCTGAAAGAGAATCTCCAAGTCAGTTCTTAGTGTAGAAAAGGTAGCTAAGATAAGGGAAATCCGTAATTCCAGTTAAGATCACATGGAACACTATGAATCCTATATTCTTTACTTAAAGGAGACTAGAGTGGTAAATGTGTGTTATACAAGGCAGAATACCATTGAAATAGAGAAAGAAACACGTTCGGCAGCTTTAAAAAGCCTTACACTTCACTGAAATGTAGTACTACACTCTATAAAACAGTTGAGAGACAATGTTCCCGAGCTGCCTCAGTTCATAACAGTGTGTAGGAAGTTGTTTGATAAAGTGGGCAAAGCTTATACTTGGACCAGAAGGCAGAATATAGGAAACTACATGAAAACATGATTAATTCAGTGAAAATGACTGTAAACAGATGAGAACTTGTTTAGAACAGCTGAAAGAGATTCTCCAAGTCAGTTCTTAGTGTATAAAAGGTAGCTAAGATCCGGAAATCCTTAATTGGAGTTAAGATTATATGAAACACTGTATGAATCCTATATTCTTTACTTAAAGGAGACTAGAGTGGTAAATGTGTGTTATACAAGGCAGAATACCATTGAAATAGAAAAAGAAACAAGTTCGGCAGCTTTGGAAAGCCTTACACTTCACTGAAATGTAGTACTACACTCTATAACACAGTTGAGAGACAATGTTCCCGAGCTGCCTCAGTTCATAACAGTGTGTAGGAAGTTGTTTGATAAAGTGGGCAAAGC
Organism: Pipistrellus hanaki; assembly: GCF_964339955.1. Lineage (NCBI taxonomy): Eukaryota > Metazoa > Chordata > Mammalia > Chiroptera > Vespertilionidae > Pipistrellus > Pipistrellus hanaki. Next base: position 2,002,724 of record NW_028182303.1, read on the forward strand.
TTATACTTGGGCCAGAAGGCAGAATATAGGAAACTACATGAAAACATGAATAATTCAATGAAAATGACTGTAAACAGATGAGAACTTGTTTAGAACAGCTGAAAGAGAATCTCCAAGTCAGTTCTTAGTGTAGAAAAGGTAGCTAAGATAAGGGAAATCCATAATTCCAGTTAAGATCACATGAAACACTGTATGAATCCTATATTCATTACTTAAAGGAGACTAGAGTGGTAAATGTGTGTTATACAAGGCAGAATACCATCGAAATAGAAAAAGAAACAAGTTCGGCACCTTTGGAAAGCCTTACAATTCACTGAAATGTAGTACTACACTCTATAACACAGTTGAGAGACAATGTTCCCGAGCTGCCTCAGTTCATAACAGTGTGTAGGAAGTTGTTTGATAAAGTGGGCAAAGCTTATACTTGGACCAGAAGGCAGAATATAGGAAACTACATGAAAACATGATTAATTCAGTGAAAATGACTGTAAACAGATGAGAACTTGTTTAGAACAGCTGAAAGAGAATCTCCAAGTCAGTTCTTAGTGTAGAAAAGGTAGCTAAGATAAGGGAAATCCATAATTCCAGTTAAGATCACATGAAACACTATGAATCCTATATTCTTTACTTAAAGGAGACTAGAGTGGTAAATGTGTGTTATACAAGGCAGAATACCATTGAAATAGAGAAAGAAACACGTTCGGGAGCTTTGGAAAGCCTTACACTTCACTGAAATGTAGTACTACACTCTATAACACAGTTGAGAGACAATGTTCCCTACTTGCCTCAGTTCATAACAGTGTGTAGGAAGTTGTTTGATAAAGTGGGCAAAGCTTATACTTGGGCCAGAAGGCAGAATATAGGAAACTTCATGAAAACATGAATAATTCAGTGAAAATGACTGTAAACAGATGAGAACTTGTTTAGAACAGCTGAAAGAGAATCTCCAAGTTAGTTCTTAGTGTAGAAAAGGTAGCTAAGATAAGGGAAATCCATAATTCCAGTGAAGATCACATGAAACACTATGAATCCTATATTCATTACTTAAAGGAGACTAGAGTGGTGAATGGTTGTTATACAAGGCAGAATACCATTGAAATAGAGAAAGAAACACGTTCGGCAGCTATGGAAAGCCTTACACTTCACTGAAATGTAGTACTACACTCTATAACACAGTTGTGAGACAATGTTCCCTAGCTGCCTCAGTTCATAACAGTGTGTAGGAAGTTGTTTGATAAAGTGGGCAAAGCTTATACTTGGGCCAGAAGGCAGAATATAGGAAACTACATGAAAACATGAATAATTCAGTGAAAATGACTGTAAACAGATGAGAACTTGTTTTAGAACAGCTGAAAGAGATTCTCCAAGTCAGTTCTTAGTGTAGAAAAGGTAGCTAAGATCCGGGAAATCTTAATTCCAGTTAAAATCACATGAAACACTGTATGAATCCTATATTCTTTACTGAAAGGAGACTAGAGTGGTAAATGTTTGTTATACATGGCAGAATATCATTGAAATAGAGAAAGAAACACGTTGGGCAGCTTTGGAAAGCCTTACACTTCACTGAAATGTAGTACTACACTCTATAACACAGTTGAGAGACAATGTTCCCTACTTGCCTCAGTTCATAACAGTGTGTAGGAAGTTGTTTGATAAAGTGGGCAAAGCTTATACTTGGGCCAGAAGGCAGAATATAGGAAACTACATGAAAACATGAATAATTCAGTGAAAATGACTGTAAACAGATGAGAACTTGTTTAGAACAGCTGAAAGAGAATCTCCAAGTCAGTTCTTAGTGTAGAAAAGGTAGCTAAGATAAGGGAAATCCATAATTCCAGTTAAGATCACATGAAACACTATGAATCCTATATTCTTTACTTAAAGGAGACTAGAGTGGTAAATGTGTGTTATACAAGGCAGAATACCATTGAAATAGAGAAAGAAACACGTTCGGGAGCTTTGGAAAGCCTTACACTTCACTGAAATGTAGTACTACACTCTATAACACAGTTGAGAGACAATGTTCCCTACTTGCCTCAGTTCATAACAGTGTGTAGGAAGTTGTTTGATAAAGTGGGCAAAGCTTATACTTGGGCCAGAAGGCAGAATATAGGAAACTACATGAAAACATGAATAATTCAGTGAAAATGACTGTAAACAGATGAGAACTTGTTTTAGAACAGCTGAAAGAGATTCTCCAAGTCAGTTCTTAGTGTAGAAAAGGTAGCTAAGATCCGGGAAATCTTAATTCCAGTTAAAATCACATGAAACACTGTATGAATCCTATATTCTTTACTTAAAGGAGACTATAGTGGTAAATGTGTGTTATACAAGGCAGAATACCATTAAAATAAAGAAAGAAACACGTTCGGCAGCTTTTGAAATCCTTACACTTCACTGAAATGTAGTACTACACTCTATAACACAGTTGAGAGACAATGTTCCCTACTTGCCTCAGTTCATAACAGTGTGTAGGAAGTTTTTTGATAAAGTGGGCAAAGCTTATACTTGGGCCAGAAGGCAGAATATAGAAAACTACATGAAAACATGAATAATTCAGTGAAAATGACTGTAAACAGATGAGAACTTGTTTTAGAACAGCTGAAAGAGATTCTCCAAGTCAGTTCTTAGTGTAGAAAAGGTAGCTAAGATCCGGGAAATCTTAATTCCAGTTAAAATCACATGAAACACTGTATGAATCCTATATTCTTTACTGAAAGGAGACTAGAGTGGTAAATGTTTGTTATACAAGGCAGAATACCATTGAAATAGAGAAAGAAACACGTTGGGCAGCTTTGGAAAGCCTTACACTTCACTGAAATGTAGTACTACACTCTATAACACAGTTGAGAGACAATGTTCCCGAGCTGCCTCAGTTCATAACAGTGTGTAGGAAGTTGTTTGATAAAGTGGGCAAAGCTTATACTTGGGCCAGAAGGCAGAATATATGAAACTACATGAAAACATGAATAATTCAATGAAAATGACTGTAAACAGATGAGAACTTGTTTAGAACAGCAGAAAGAGAATTTCCAAGTCAGTTCTTAGTGTAGAAAAGGTACCTAAGATAAGGGAAATCCATAATTCCAGTTAAGATCACATGAAACACTGTATGAATCCTATATTCATTACTTAAAGGAGACTAGAGTGGTAAATGTGTGTTATACAAGGCAGAATACCATTGAAATAGAAAAAGAAACAAGTTCGGCAGCTTTGGAAAGCCTTACAATTCACTGAAATGTAGTACTACACTCTATAACACAGTTGAGAGACAATGTTCCCGAGCTGCCTCAGTTCATAACAGTGTGTAGGAAGTTGTTTGATAAAGTGGGCAAAGCTTATACTTGGGCCAGAAGGCAGAATATAGGAAACTACATGAAAACATGAATAATTCAGTGAAAATGACTGTAAACAGATGAGAACTTGTTTTAGAACAGCTGAAAGAGATTCTCCAAGTCAGTTCTTAGTGTAGAAAAGGTAGCTAAGATCCGGGAAATCTTAATTCCAGTTAAAATCACATGAAACACTGTATGAATCCTATATTCTTTACTTAAAGGAGACTATAGTGGTAAATGTGTGTTATACAAGGCAGAATACCATTAAAATAGAGAAAGAAACACGTTCGGCAGCTTTTGAAATCCTTACACTTCACTGAAATGTAGTACTACACTCTATAACACAGTTGAGAGACAATGTTCCCTACTTGCCTCAGTTCATAACAGTGTGTAGGAAGTTTTTTGATAAAGTGGGCAAAGCTTATACTTGGGCCAGAAGGCAGAATATAGGAAACTACATGAAAACATGAATAATTCAGTGAAAATGACTGTAAACAGATGAGAACTTGTTTTAGAACAGCTGAAAGAGATTCTCCAAGTCAGTTCTTAGTGTAGAAAAGGTAGCTAAGATCCGGGAAATCTTAATTCCAGTTAAAATCACATGAAACACTGTATGAATCCTATATTCTTTACTGAAAGGAGACTAGAGTGGTAAATGTTTGTTATACAAGGCAGAATACCATTGAAATAGAGAAAGAAACACGTTGGGCAGCTTTGGAAAGCCTTACACTTCACTGAAATGTAGTACTACACTCTATAACACAGTTGAGAGACAATGTTCCCGAGCTGCCTCAGTTCATAACAGTGTGTAGGAAGTTGTTTGATAAAGTGGGCAAAGCTTATACTTGGGCCAGAAGGCAGAATATATGAAACTACATGAAAACATGAATAATTCAATGAAAATGACTGTAAACAGATGAGAACTTGTTTAGAACAGCAGAAAGAGAATTTCCAAGTCAGTTCTTAGTGTAGAAAAGGTACCTAAGATAAGGGAAATCCATAATTCCAGTTAAGATCACATGAAACACTGTATGAATCCTATATTCATTACTTAAAGGAGACTAGAGTGGTAAATGTGTGTTATACAAGGCAGAATACCATTGAAATAGAAAAAGAAACAAGTTCGGCAGCTTTGGAAAGCCTTACAATTCACTGAAATGTAGTACTACACTCTATAACACAGTTGAGAGACAATGTTCCCGAGCTGCCTCAGTTCATAACAGTGTGTAGGAAGTTGTTTAATAAAGTGGGCAAAGCTTATACTTGGACCAGAAGGCAGAATATAGGAAACTACATGAAAACATGATTAATTCAGTGAAAATGACTGTAAACAGATGAGAACTTGTTTAGAACAGCTGAAAGAGATTCTCCAAGTCAGTTCTTAGTGTAGAAAAGGTAGCTAAGATAAGGGAAATCCATAATTCCAGTTAAGATTACATGAAACACTGTATGAATTCTATATTCTTTACTTAAAGGAGACTATAGTGGTAAATGTGTGTTATACAAGGCAGAATACCATTAAAATAGAGAAAGAAACACGTTCGGCAGCTTTTGAAATCCTTACACTTCACTGAAATGTAGTACTACACTCTATAACACAGTTGAGAGACAATGTTCCCTACTTGCCTCAGTTCATAACAGTGTTTAGGAAGTTGTTTGATAAAGTGGGCAAAGCTTATACTTGGGCCAGAAGGCAGAATATAGGAAACTACATGAAAACATGAATAATTCAGTGAAAATGACTGTAAACAGATGAGAACTTGTTTTAGAACAGCTGAAAGAGATTCTCCAAGTCAGTTCTTAGTGTAGAAAAGGTAGCTAAGATCCGGGAAATCTTAATTCCAGTTAAAATCACATGAAACACTGTATGAATCCTATATTCTTTACTGAAAGGAGACTAGAGTGGTAAATGTTTGTTATACAAGGCAGAATACCATTGAAATAGAGAAAGAAACACGTTGGGCAGCTTTGGAAAGCCTTACACTTCACTGAAATGTAGTACTACACTCTATAACACAGTTGAGAGACAATGTTCCCTACTTGCCTCAGTTCATAACAGTGTGTAGGAAGTTGTTTGATAAAGTGGGCAAAGCTTATACTTGGGCCAGAAGGCAGAATATAGGAAACTACATGAAAACATGAATAATTCAGTGAAAATGACTGTAAACAGATAAGAACTTGTTTAGAACAGCTGAAAGAGAATCTCCAAGTCAGTTCTTAGTGTAGAAAAGGTAGCTAAGATAAGGGAAATCCATAATTCCAGTTAACATTACATGAAACACTGTATGAATTCTATATTCTTTACTTAAAGGAGACTAGAGTGGTAAATGTGTGTTATACAAGGCAGAATACCATTAAAATAGAGAAAGAAACACGTTTGGCAGCTTTTGAAATCCTTACACTTTACTGAAATGTAGTACTACACTCTATAACACAGTTGAGAGACAATGTTCCCGAGCTGCCTCAGTTCATAACAGTGTGTAGGAAGTTGTTTGATAAAGTGGGCAAAGCTTATACTTGCACCAGAAGGCAGAATATAGGAAACTACATGAAAACATGAATAATTCAGTGAAAATGACTGTAAACAGATGAGAACTTGTTTAGAACAGCTGAAAGAGATTCTCCAAGTCAGTTCTTAGTGTAGAAAAGGTAGCTAAGATCCGGAAATCCTTAATTGGAGTTAAGATTATATGAAACACTGTATGAATCCTATATTCTTTACTTAAAGGAGACTAGAGTGGTAAATGTGTGTTATACAAGGCAGAATACCATTAAAATGGAGAAAGAAACACGTTCGGCAGTTTTGGAAATCCTTACACATGACTGAAATGTAGTACTACACTCTATAACACAGTTGAGAAACAATGTTCCCGAGCTGCCTCAGTTCATAACAGTGTGTAGGAAGTTGTTTGATAAAGTGGGCAAAGCTTATACTTGGACCAGAAGGCAGAATATAGGAAACTACATGAAAACATGATTAATTCAGTGAAAATGACTGTAAACAGATGAGAACTTGTTTAGAACAGCTGACCAGAAGGCAGAATATAGGAAACTACATGAAAACATGATTAATTCAGTGAAAATGACTGTAAACAGATGAGAACTTGTTTAGAACAGCTGAAAGAGATTCTCCAAGTCAGTTCTTAGTGTAGAAAAGGTAGCTAAGATAAGGGAAATCCATAATTCCAGTTAACATTACATGAAACACTGTATGAATTCTATATTCTTTACTTAAAGGAGACTAGAGTGGTAAATGTGTGTTATACAAGGCAGAATACCATTAAAATAGAGAAAGAAACACGTTCGGCAGCTTTTGAAATCCTTACACTTCACTGAAATGTAGTACTACACTCTATAACACAGTTGAGAGACAATGTTCCCTACTTGCCTCAGTTCATAACAGTGTGTAGGAAGTTGTTTGATAAAGTGGGCAAAGCTTATACTTGGGCCAGAAGGCAGAATATAGGAAACTACATGAAAACATGAATAATTCAGTGAAAATGACTGTAAACAGATGAGAACTTGTTTTAGAACAGCTGAAAGAGATTCTCCAAGTCAGTTCTTAGTGTAGAAAAGGTAGCTAAGATCCGGGAAATCTTAATTCCAGTTAAAATCACATGAAACACTGTATGAATCCTATATTCTTTACTGAAAGGAGACTAGAGTGGTAAATGTTTGTTATACAAGGCAGAATACCATTGAAATAGAGAAAGAAACACGTTGGGCAGCTTTGGAAAGCCTTACACTTCACTGAAATGTAGTACTACACTCTATAACACAGTTGAGAGACAATGTTCCCTACTTGCCTCAGTTCATAACAGTGTGTAGGAAGTTGTTTGATAAAGTGGGCAAAGCTTATACTTGGGCGAGAAGGCAGAATATAGGAAACTACATGAAAACATGAATAATTCAGTGAAAATGACTGTAAACAGATGAGAACTTGTTTAGAACAGCTGAAAGAGAATCTCCAAGTCAGTTCTTAGTGTAGAAAAGGTAGCTAAGATAAGGGAAATCCATAATTCCAGTTAAGATCACATGAAACACTATGAATCCTATATTCTTTACTTAAAGGAGACTAGAGTGGTAAATGTGTGTTATACAAGGCAGAATACCATTGAAATAGAGAAAGAAACACGTTCGGGAGCTTTGGAAAGCCTTACACTTCACTGAAATGTAGTACTACACTCTATAACACAATTGAGAGACAATGTTCCCTACTTGCCTCAGTTCATAACAGTGTGTAGGAAGTTGTTTGATAAAGTGGGCAAAGCTTATACTTGGATCAGAAGGCAGAATATAGGAAACTTCATGAAAACATGAATAATTCAGTGAAAATGACTATAAACAGATGAGAACTTGTTTAGAACAGCTGAAAGAGAATCTCCAAGTCAGTTCTTAGTGTAGAAAAGGTAGCTAAGATAAGGGAAATCCATAATTCCAGTTAAGATCACATGAAACACTGTATGAATCCTATATTCATTACTTAAAGGAGACTAGAGTGGTAAATGTGTGTTATACAAGGCAGAATACCATTGAAATAGAGAAAGAAACACGTTCGGCAGCTTTGGAAAGCCTTACACTTTACTGAAATGTAGTACTACACTCTATAACACAGTTGAGAGACAATGTTCCCGAGCTGCCTCAGTTCATAACAGTGTGTAGGAAGTTGTTTGATAAAGTGGGCAAAGCTTATACTTGCACCAGAAGGCAGAATATAGGAAACTACATGAAAACATGAATAATTCAGTGAAAATGACTGTAAACAGATGAGAACTTGTTTTAGAACAGCTGAAAGAGATTCTCCAAGTCAGTTCTTAGTGTAGAAAAGGTAGCTAAGATAAGGGAAATCCATAATTCCAGTTAAGATCACATGAAACACTATGAATCCTATATTCATTACTTAAAGGAGACTAGAGTGGTGAATGGTTGTTATACAAGGCAGAATACCATTGAAATAGAGAAAGAAACACGTTCGGCAGCTATGGAAAGCCTTACACTTCACTGAAATGTAGTACTACACTCTATAACACAGTTGTGAGACAATGTTCCCTAGCTGCCTCAGTTCATAACAGTGTGTAGGAAGTTGTTTGATAAAGTGGGCAAAGCTTATACTTGGGCCAGAAGGCAGAATATAGGAAACTACATGAAAACATGAATAATTCAGTGAAAATGACTGTAAACAGATGAGAACTTGTTTTAGAACAGCTGAAAGAGATTCTCCAAGTCAGTTCTTAGTGTAGAAAAGGTAGCTAAGATCCGGGAAATCTTAATTCCAGTTAAAATCACATGAAACACTGTATGAATCCTATATTCTTTACTGAAAGGAGACTAGAGTGGTAAATGTTTGTTATACATGGCAGAATATCATTGAAATAGAGAAAGAAACACGTTGGGCAGCTTTGGAAAGCCTTACACTTCACTGAAATGTAGTACTACACTCTATAACACAGTTGAGAGACAATGTTCCCTACTTGCCTCAGTTCATAACAGTGTGTAGGAAGTTGTTTGATAAAGTGGGCAAAGCTTATACTTGGGCCAGAAGGCAGAATATAGGAAACTACATGAAAACATGAATAATTCAGTGAAAATGACTGTAAACAGATGAGAACTTGTTTAGAACAGCTGAAAGAGAATCTCCAAGTCAGTTCTTAGTGTAGAAAAGGTAGCTAAGATAAGGGAAATCCATAATTCCAGTTAAGATCACATGAAACACTATGAATCCTATATTCTTTACTTAAAGGAGACTAGGGTGGTAAATGTGTGTTATAAAAGGCAGAATACCATTGAAATAGAGAAAGAAACACGTTCGGGAGCTTTGGAAAGCCTTACACTTCACTGAAATGTAGTACTACACTCTATAACACAGTTGAGAGACAATGTTCCCTACTTGCCTCAGTTCATAACAGTGTGTAGGAAGTTGTTTGATAAAGTGGGCAAAGCTTATACTTGGGCCAGAAGGCAGAATATAGGAAACTACATGAAAACATGAATAATTCAGTGAAAATGACTGTAAACAGATGAGAACTTGTTTTAGAACAGCTGAAAGAGATTCTCCAAGTCAGTTCTTAGTGTAGAAAAGGTAGCTAAGATCCGGGAAATCTTAATTCCAGTTAAAATCACATGAAACACTGTATGAATCCTATATTCTTTACTTAAAGGAGACTATAGTGGTAAATGTGTGTTATACAAGGCAGAATACCATTAAAATAAAGAAAGAAACACGTTCGGCAGCTTTTGAAATCCTTACACTTCACTGAAATGTAGTACTACACTCTATAACACAGTTGAGAGACAATGTTCCCTACTTGCCTCAGTTCATAACAGTGTGTAGGAAGTTTTTTGATAAAGTGGGCAAAGCTTATACTTGGGCCAGAAGGCAGAATATAGGAAACTACATGAAAACATGAATAATTCAGTGAAAATGACTGTAAACAGATGAGAACTTGTTTTAGAACAGCTGAAAGAGATTCTCCAAGTCAGTTCTTAGTGTAGAAAAGGTAGCTAAGATCCGGGAAATCTTAATTCCAGTTAAAATCACATGAAACACTGTATGAATCCTATATTCTTTACTGAAAGGAGACTAGAGTGGTAAATGTTTGTTATACAAGGCAGAATACCATTGAAATAGAGAAAGAAACACGTTGGGCAGCTTTGGAAAGCCTTACACTTCACTGAAATGTAGTACTACACTCTATAACACAGTTGAGAGACAATGTTCCCGAGCTGCCTCAGTTCATAACAGTGTGTAGGAAGTTGTTTGATAAAGTGGGCAAAGCTTATACTTGGGCCAGAAGGCAGAATATATGAAACTACATGAAAACATGAATAATTCAATGAAAATGACTGTAAACAGATGAGAACTTGTTTAGAACAGCAGAAAGAGAATTTCCAAGTCAGTTCTTAGTGTAGAAAAGGTACCTAAGATAAGGGAAATCCATAATTCCAGTTAAGATCACATGAAACACTGTATGAATCCTATATTCATTACTTAAAGGAGACTAGAGTGGTAAATGTGTGTTATACAAGGCAGAATACCATTGAAATAGAAAAAGAAACAAGTTAGGCAGCTTTGGAAAGCCTTACAATTCACTGAAATGTAGTACTACACTCTATAACACAGTTGAGAGACAATGTTCCCGAGCTGCCTCAGTTCATAACAGTGTGTAGGAAGTTGTTTGATAAAGTGGGCAAAGCTTATACTTGGGCCAGAAGGCAGAATATAGGAAACTACATGAAAACATGAATAATTCAGTGAAAATGACTGTAAACAGATGAGAACTTGTTTTAGAACAGCTGAAAGAGATTCTCCAAGTCAGTTCTTAGTGTAGAAAAGGTAGCTAAGATCCGGGAAATCTTAATTCCAGTTAAAATCACATGAAACACTGTATGAATCCTATATTCTTTACTTAAAGGAGACTATAGTGGTAAATGTGTGTTATACAAGGCAGAATACCATTAAAATAAAGAAAGAAACACGTTCGGCAGCTTTTGAAATCCTTACACTTCACTGAAATGTAGTACTACACTCTATAACACAGTTGAGAGACAATGTTCCCTACTTGCCTCAGTTCATAACAGTGTGTAGGAAGTTTTTTGATAAAGTGGGCAAAGCTTATACTTGGGCCAGAAGGCAGAATATAGGAAACTACATGAAAACATGAATAATTCAGTGAAAATGACTGTAAACAGATGAGAACTTGTTTTAGAACAGCTGAAAGAGATTCTCCAAGTCAGTTCTTAGTGTAGAAAAGGTAGCTAAGATCCGGGAAATCTTAATTCCAGTTAAAATCACATGAAACACTGTATGAATCCTATATTCTTTACTGAAAGGAGACTAGAGTGGTAAATGTTTGTTATACAAGGCAGAATACCATTGAAATAGAGAAAGAAACACGTTGGGCAGCTTTGGAAAGCCTTACACTTCACTGAAATGTAGTACTACACTCTATAACACAGTTGAGAGACAATGTTCCCGAGCTGCCTCAGTTCATAACAGTGTGTAGGAAGTTGTTTGATAAAGTGGGCAAAGCTTATACTTGGGCCAGAAGGCAGAATATATGAAACTACATGAAAACATGAATAATTCAATGAAAATGACTGTAAACAGATGAGAACTTGTTTAGAACAGCAGAAAGAGAATTTCCAAGTCAGTTCTTAGTGTAGAAAAGGTACCTAAGATAAGGGAAATCCATAATTCCAGTTAAGATCACATGAAACACTGTATGAATCCTATATTCATTACTTAAAGGAGACTAGAGTGGTAAATGTGTGTTATACAAGGCAGAATACCATTGAAATAGAAAAAGAAACAAGTTCGGCAGCTTTGGAAAGCCTTACAATTCACTGAAATGTAGTACTACACTCTATAACACAGTTGAGAGACAATGTTCCCGAGCTGCCTCAGTTCATAACAGTGTGTAGGAAGTTGTTTGATAAAGTGGGCAAAGCTTATACTTGGGCCAGAAGGCAGAATATAGGAAACTACATGAAAACATGAATAATTCAGTGAAAATGACTGTAAACAGATGAGAACTTGTTTTAGAACAGCTGAAAGAGATTCTCCAAGTCAGTTCTTAGTGTAGAAAAGGTAGCTAAGATCCGGGAAATCTTAATTCCAGTTAAAATCACATGAAACACTGTATGAATCCTATATTCTTTACTTAAAGGAGACTATAGTGGTAAATGTGTGTTATACAAGGCAGAATACCATTAAAATAGAGAAAGAAACACGTTCGGCAGCTTTTGAAATCCTTACACTTCACTGAAATGTAGTACTACACTCTATAACACAGTTGAGAGACAATGTTCCCTACTTGCCTCAGTTCATAACAGTGTGTCGGAAGTTTTTTGATAAAGTGGGCAAAGCTTATACTTGGGCCAGAAGGCAGAATATAGGAAACTACATGAAAACATGAATAATTCAGTGAAAATGACTGTAAACAGATGAGAACTTGTTTTAGAACAGCTGAAAGAGATTCTCCAAGTCAGTTCTTAGTGTAGAAAAGGTAGCTAAGATCCGGGAAATCTTAATTCCAGTTAAAATCACATGAAACACTGTATGAATCCTATATTCTTTACTGAAAGGAGACTAGAGTGGTAAATGTTTGTTATACAAGGCAGAATACCATTGAAATAGAGAAAGAAACACGTTGGGCAGCTTTGGAAAGCCTTACACTTCACTGAAATGTAGTACTACACTCTATAACACAGTTGAGAGACAATGTTCCCGAGCTGCCTCAGTTCATAACAGTGTGTAGGAAGTTGTTTGATAAAGTGGGCAAAGCTTATACTTGGGCCAGAAGGCAGAATATATGAAACTACATGAAAACATGAATAATTCAATGAAAATGACTGTAAACAGATGAGAACTTGTTTAGAACAGCAGAAAGAGAATTTCCAAGTCAGTTCTTAGTGTAGAAAAGGTACCTAAGATAAGGGAAATCCATAATTCCAGTTAAGATCACATGAAACACTGTATGAATCCTATATTCATTACTTAAAGGAGACTAGAGTGGTAAATGTGTGTTATACAAGGCAGAATACCATTGAAATAGAAAAAGAAACAAGTTCGGCAGCTTTGGAAAGCCTTACAATTCACTGAAATGTAGTACTACACTCTATAACACAGTTGAGAGACAATGTTCCCGAGCTGCCTCAGTTCATAACAGTGTGTAGGAAGTTGTTTGATAAAGGAACTTGTTTAGAACAGCTGAAAGAGATTCTCCAAGTCAGTTCTTAGTGTAGAAAAGGTAGCTAAGATAAGGGAAATCCATAATTCCAGTTAACATTACATGAAACACTGTATGAATTCTATATTCTTTACTTAAAGGAGACTAGAGTGGTAAATGTGTGTTATACAAGGCAGAATACCATTAAAATAGAGAAAGAAACACGTTCGGCAGCTTTTGAAATCCTTACACTTCACTGAAATGTAGTACTACACTCTATAACACAGTTGAGAGACAATGTTCCCTACTTGCCTCAGTTCATAACAGTGTGTAGGAAGTTGTTTGATAAAGTGGGCAAAGCTTATACTTGGGCCAGAAGGCAGAATATAGGAAACTACATGAAAACATGAATAATTCAGTGAAAATGACTGTAAACAGATGAGAACTTGTTTTAGAACAGCTGAAAGAGATTCTCCAAGTCAGTTCTTAGTGTAGAAAAGGTAGCTAAGATCCGGGAAATCTTAATTCCAGTTAAAATCACATGAAACACTGTATGAATCCTATATTCTTTACTGAAAGGAGACTAGAGTGGTAAATGTTTGTTATACAAGGCAGAATACCATTGAAATAGAGAAAGAAACACGTTGGGCAGCTTTGGAAAGCCTTACACTTCACTGAAATGTAGTACTACACTCTATAACACAGTTGAGAGACAATGTTCCCTACTTGCCTCAGTTCATAACAGTGTGTAGGAAGTTGTTTGATAAAGTGGGCAAAGCTTATACTTGGGCCAGAAGGCAGAATATAGGAAACTACATGAAAACATGAATAATTCAGTGAAAATGACTGTAAACAGATGAGAACTTGTTTAGAACAGCTGAAAGAGAATCTCCAAGTCAGTTCTTAGTGTAGAAAAGGTAGCTAAGATAAGGGAAATCCATAATTCCAGTTAAGATCACATGAAACACTATGAATCCTATATTCTTTACTTAAAGGAGACTAGAGTGGTAAATGTGTGCTATACAAGGCAGAATACCATTGAAATAGAGAAAGAAACACGTTCGGGAGCTTTGGAAAGCCTTACACTTCACTGAAATGTAGTACTACACTCTATAACACAATTGAGAGACAATGTTCCCTACTTGCCTCAGTTCATAACAGTGTGTAGGAAGTTGTTTGATAAAGTGGGCAAAGCTTATACTTGGATCAGAAGGCAGAATATAGGAAACTTCATGAAAACATGAATAATTCAGTGAAAATGACTATAAACAGATGAGAACTTGTTTAGAACAGCTGAAAGAGAATCTCCAAGTCAGTTCTTAGTGTAGAAAAGGTAGCTAAGATAAGGGAAATCCATAATTCCAGTTAAGATCACATGAAACACTGTATGAATCCTATATTCATTACTTAAAGGAGACTAGAGTGGTAAATGTGTGTTATACAAGGCAGAATACCATTGAAATAGAGAAAGAAACACGTTCGGCAGCTTTGGAAAGCCTTACACTTTACTGAAATGTAGTACTACACTCTATAACACAGTTGAGAGACAATGTTCCCGAGCTGCCTCAGTTCATAACAGTGTGTAGGAAGTTGTTTGATAAAGTGGGCAAAGCTTATACTTGCACCAGAAGGCAGAATATAGGAAACTACATGAAAACATGAATAATTCAGTGAAAATGACTGTAAACAGATGAGAACTTGTTTTAGAACAGCTGAAAGAGATTCTCCAAGTCAGTTCTTAGTGTAGAAAAGGTAGCTAAAATCCGGGAAATCTTAATTCCAGTTAAAATCACATGAAACACTGTATGAATCCTATATTCTTTACTGAAAGGAGACTAGAGTGGTAAATGTTTGTTATACAAGGCAGAATACCATTGAAATAGAGAAAGAAACACGTTGGGCAGCTTTGGAAAGCCTTACACTTCACTGAAATGTAGTACTACACTCTATAACACAGTTGAGAGACAAGGTTCCCGAGCTGCCTCAGTTCATAACAGTGTGTAGGAAGTTGTTTGATAAAGTGGGCAAAGCTTATACTTGGGCCAGAAGGCAGAATATAGGAAACTACATGAAAACATGAATAATTCAGTGAAAATGACTGTAAACAGATGAGAACTTGTTTAGAACAGCTGAAAGAGAATCTCCAAGTCAGTTCTTAGTGTAGAAAAGGTAGCTAAGATAAGGGAAATCCATAATTCCAGTTAAGATCACATGAAACACTGTATGAATCCTATATTCATTACTTAAAGGAGACTAGAGTGGTAAATGTGTGTTATACAAGGCAGAATACCATTGAAATAGAAAAAGAAACAAGTTCGGCAGCTTTGGAAAGCCTTACAATTCACTGAAATGTAGTACTACACTCTATAACACAGTTGAGAGACAATGTTCCCGAGCTGCCTCAGTTCATAACTGTGTGTAGGAAGTTGTTTGATAAAGTGGGCAAAGCTTATACTTGGACCAGAAGGCAGAATATAGGAAACTACATGAAAACATGATTAATTCAGTGAAAATGACTGTAAACAGATGAGAACTTGTTTAGAACAGCTGAAAGAGATTCTCCAAGTCAGTTCTTAGTGTAGAAAAGGTAGCTAAGATAAGGGAAATCCATAATTCCAGTTAAGATTACAAAAAACACTGTATGAATTCTATATTCTTTACTTAAAGGAGACTATAGTGGTAAATGTGTGTTATACAAGGCAGAATACCATTAAAATAGAGAAAGAAACACGTTCGGCAGCTTTTGAAATCCTTACACTTCACTGAAATGTAGTACTACACTGTATAACACAGTTGAGAGACAATGTTCCCTACTTGCCTCAGTTCATAACAGTGTGTAGGAAGTTGTTTGATAAAGTGGGCAAAGCTTATACTTGGGCCAGAAGGCAGAATATAGGAAACTACATGAAAACATGAATAATTCAGTGAAAATGACTGTAAACAGATGAGAACTTGTTTTAGAACAGCTGAAAGAGATTCTCCAAGTCAGTTCTTAGTGTAGAAAAGGTAGCTAAGATCCGGGAAATCTTAATTCCAGTTAAAATCACATGAAACACTGTATGAATCCTATATTCTTTACTGAAAGGAGACTAGAGTGGTAAATGTTTGTTATACTATGGCAGAATACCATTGAAATAGAGAAAGAAACACGTTGGGCAGCTTTGGAAAGCCTTACACTTCACTGAAATGTAGTACTACACTCTATAACACAGTTGAGAGACAATGTTCCCTACTTGCCTCAGTTCATAACAGTGTGTAGGAAGTTGTTTGATAAAGTGGGCAAAGCTTATACTTGGGCCAGAAGGCAGAATATAGGAAACTACATGAAAACATGAATAATTCAGTGAAAATGACTGTAAACAGATGAGAACTTGTTTAGAACAGCTGAAAGAGAATCTCCAAGTCAGTTCTTAGTGTAGAAAAGGTAGCTAAGATAAGGGAAATCCATAATTCCAGTTAAGATCACATGAAACACTATGAATCCTATATTCTTTACTTAAAGGAGACTAGAGTGGTAAATGTGTGTTATACAAGGCAGAATACCATTGAAATAGAGAAAGAAACACGTTCGGGAGCTTTGGAAAGCCTTACACTTCACTGAAATGTAGTACTACACTCTATAACACAATTGAGAGACAATGTTCCCTACTTGCCTCAGTTCATAACAGTGTGTAGGAAGTTGTTTGATAAAGTGGGCAAAGCTTCTACTTGGGCCAGAAGGCAGAATATAGGAAACTTCATGAAAACATGAATAATTCAGTGAAAATGACTGTAAACAGATGAGAACTTGTTTAGAACAGCTGAAAGAGAATCTCCAAGTCAGTTCTTAGTGTAGAAAAGGTAGCTAAGATAAGAGAAATCCATAATTCCAGTTAAGATCACATGAAACACTGTATGAATCCTATATTCATTACTTAAAGGAGACTAGAGTGGTAAATGTGTGTTATACAAGGCAGAATACCATTGAAATAGAGAAAGAAACACGTTCGGCAGCTTTGGAAAGCCTTACACTTTACTGAAATGTAGTACTACACTCTATAACACAGTTGAGAGACAATGTTCCCGAGCTGCCCCAGTTCATAACAGTGTGTAGGAAGTTGTTTGATAAAGTGGGCAAAGCTTATACTTGCACCAGAAGGCAGAATATAGGAAACTACATGAAAACATGATTAATTCAGTGAAAATGACTGTAAACAGATGAGAACTTGTTTAGAACAGCTGAAAGAGATTCTCCAAGTCAGTTCTTAGTGTAGAAAAGGTAGCTAAGATCCGGAAATCCTTAATTGGAGTTAAGATTATATGAAACACTGTATGAATCCTATATTCTTTACGTAAAGGAGACTAGAGTGGTAAATGTGTGTTATACAAGGCAGAATACCATTAAAATGGAGAAAGAAACACGTTCGGCAGTTTTGGAAATCCTTACACATGACTGAAATGTAGTACTACACTCTATAACACAGTTGAGAGACAATGTTCCCGAGCTGCCTCAGTTCATAACAGTGTGTAGGAAGTTGTTTGATAAAGTGGGCAAAGCTTATACTTGGACCAGAAGGCAGAATATAGGAAACTACATGAAAACATGATTAATTCAGTGAAAATGACTGTAAACAGATGAGAACTTGTTTAGAACAGCTGAAAGAGATTCTCCAAGTCAGTTCTTAGTGTAGAAAAGGTAGCTAAGATAAGGGAAATCCATAATTCCAGTTAACATTACATGAAACACTGTATGAATTCTATATTCTTTACTTAAAGGAGACTAGAGTGGTAAATGTGTGTTATACAAGGCAGAATACCATTAAAATAGAGAAAGAAACACGTTCGGCAGCTTTTGAAATCCTTACACTTCACTGAAATGTAGTACTACACTCTATAACACAGTTGAGAGACAATGTTCCCTACTTGCCTCAGTTCATAACAGTGTGTAGGAAGTTGTTTGATAAAGTGGGCAAAGCTTATACTTGGGCCAGAAGGCAGAATATAGGAAACTACATGAAAACATGAATAATTCAGTGAAAATGACTGTAAACAGATGAGAACTTGTTTTAGAACAGCTGAAAGAGATTCTCCAAGTCAGTTCTTAGTGTAGAAAAGGTAGCTAAGATCCGGGAAATCTTAATTCCAGTTAAAATCACATGAAACACTGTATGAATCCTATATTCTTTACTGAAAGGAGACTAGAGTGGTAAATGTTTGTTATACAAGGCAGAATACCATTGAAATAGAGAAAGAAACACGTTGGGCAGCTTTGGAAAGCCTTACACTTCACTGAAATGTAGTACTACACTCTATAACACAGTTGAGAGACAATGTTCCCGAGCTGCCTCAGTTCATAACAGTGTGTAGGAAGTTGTTTGATAAAGTGGGCAAAGCTTATACTTGGGCCAGAAGGCAGAATATAGGAAACTACATGAAAACATGAATAATTCAGTGAAAATGACTGTAAACAGATGAGAACTTGTTTAGAACAGCTGAAAGAGAATCTCCAAGTCAGTTCTTAGTGTAGAAAAGGTAGCTAAGATAAGGGAAATCCATAATTCCAGTTAAGATCACATGAAACACTGTATGAATCCTATATTCATTACTTAAAGGAGACTAGAGTGGTAAATGTGTGTTATACAAGGCAGAATACCATTGAAATAGAGAAAGAAACACGTTCGGGAGCTTTGGAAAGCCTTACACTTCACTGAAATGTAGTACTACACTCTATAACAAAATTGAGAGACAATGTTCCCTACTTGCCTCAGTTCATAACAGTGTGTAGGAAGTTGTTTGATAAAGTGGGCAAAGCTTATACTTGGGCCAGAAGGCAGAATATAGGAAACTTCATGAAAACATGAATAATTCAGTGAAAATGACTGTAAACAGATGAGAACTTGTTTAGAACAGCTGAAAGAGAATCTCCAAGTCAGTTCTTAGTGTAGAAAAGGTAGCTAAGATAAGGGAAATCCATAATTCCAGTTAAGATCACATGAAACACTGTATGTATCCTATATTCATTACTTAAAGGAGACTAGAGTGGTAAATGTGTGTTATACAAGGCAGAATACCATTGAAATAGAGAAAGAAACACGTTTGGCAGCTTTGGAAAGCCTTACACTTTACTGAAATGTAGTACTACACTCTATAACACAGTTGAGGGACAATGTTCCCGAGCTGCCTCAGTTCATAACAGTGTGTAGGAAGTTGTTTGATAAAGTGGGCAAAGCTTATACTTGCACCAGAAGGCAGAATATAGGAAACTACATGAAAACATGAATAATTCAGTGAAAATGACTGTAAACAGATGAGAACTTGTTTTAGAACAGCTGAAAGAGATTCTCCAAGTCAGTTCTTAGTGTAGAAAAGGTAGCTAAGATCCGGGAAATCTTAATTCCAGTTAAAATCACATGAAACACTGTATGAATCCTATATTCATTACTTAAAGGAGACTAGAGTGGTAAATGTGTGTTATACAAGGCAGAATACCATTGAAATAGAAAAAGAAACAAGTTCGGCAGCTTTGGAAAGCCTTACAATTCACTGAAATGTAGTACTACACTCTATAACACAGTTGAGAGACAATGTTCCCGAGCTGCCTCAGTTCATAACTGTGTGTAGGAAGTTGTTTGATAAAGTGGGCAAAGCTTATACTTGGACCAGAAGGCAGAATATAGGAAACTACATGAAAACATGATTAATTCAGTGAAAATGACTGTAAACAGATGAGAACTTGTTTAGAACAGCTGAAAGAGATTCTCCAAGTCAGTTCTTAGTGTAGAAAAGGTAGCTAAGATAAGGGAAATCCATAATTCCAGTTAAGATTACATGAAACACTGTATGAATTCTATATTCTTTACTTAAAGGAGACTATAGTGGTAAATGTGTGTTATACAAGGCAGAATACCATTAAAATAGAGAAAGAAACACGTTCGGCAGCTTTTGAAATCCTTACACTTCACTGAAATGTAGTACTACACTGTATAACACAGTTGAGAGACAATGTTCCCTACTTGCCTCAGTTCATAACAGTGTGTAGGAAGTTGTTTGATAAAGTGGGCAAAGCTTATACTTGGGCCAGAAGGCAGAATATAGGAAACTACATGAAAACATGAATAATTCAGTGAAAATGACTGTAAACAGATGAGAACTTGTTTTAGAACAGCTGAAAGAGATTCTCCAAGTCAGTTCTTAGTGTAGAAAAGGTAGCTAAGATCCGGGAAATCTTAATTCCAGTTAAAATCACATGAAACACTGTATGAATCCTATATTCTTTACTGAAAGGAGACTAGAGTGGTAAATGTTTGTTATACTATGGCAGAATACCATTGAAATAGAGAAAGAAACACGTTGGGCAGCTTTGGAAAGCCTTACACTTCACTGAAATGTAGTACTACACTCTATAACACAGTTGAGAGACAATGTTCCCTACTTGCCTCAGTTCATAACAGTGTGTAGGAAGTTGTTTGATAAAGTGGGCAAAGCTTATACTTGGGCCAGAAGGCAGAATATAGGAAAATACATGAAAACATGAATAATTCAGTGAAAATGACTGTAAACAGATGAGAACTTGTTTAGAACAGCTGAAAGAGAATCTCCAAGTCAGTTCTTAGTGTAGAAAAGGTAGCTAAGATAAGGGAAATCCATAATTCCAGTTAAGATCACATGAAACACTATGAATCCTATATTCTTTACTTAAAGGAGACTAGAGTGGTAAATGTGTGTTATACAAGGCAGAATACCATTGAAATAGAGAAAGAAACACGTTCGGGAGCTTTGGAAAGCCTTACACTTCACTGAAATGTAGTACTACACTCTATAACACAATTGAGAGACAATGTTCCCTACTTGCCTCAGTTCATAACAGTGTGTAGGAAGTTGTTTGATAAAGTGGGCAAAGCTTCTACTTGGGCCAGAAGGCAGAATATAGGAAACTTCATGAAAACATGAATAATTCAGTGAAAATGACTGTAAACAGATGAGAACTTGTTTAGAACAGCTGAAAGAGAATCTCCAAGTCAGTTCTTAGTGTAGAAAAGGTAGCTAAGATAAGGGAAATCCATAATTCCAGTTAAGATCACATGAAACACTGTATGAATCCTATATTCATTACTTAAAGGAGACTAGAGTGGTAAATGTGTGTTATACAAGGCAGAATACCATTGAAATAGAGAAAGAAACACGTTCGGCAGCTTTGGAAAGCCTTACACTTTACTGAAATGTAGTACTACACTCTATAACACAGTTGAGAGACAATGTTCCCGAGCTGCCCCAGTTCATAACAGTGTGTAGGAAGTTGTTTGATAAAGTGGGCAAAGCTTATACTTGCACCAGAAGGCAGAATATAGGAAACTACATGAAAACATGATTAATTCAGTGAAAATGACTGTAAACAGATGAGAACTTGTTTAGAACAGCTGAAAGAGATTCTCCAAGTCAGTTCTTAGTGTAGAAAAGGTAGCTAAGATCCGGAAATCCTTAATTGGAGTTAAGATTATATGAAACACTGTATGAATCCTATATTCTTTACGTAAAGGAGACTAGAGTGGTAAATGTGTGTTATACAAGGCAGAATACCATTAAAATGGAGAAAGAAACACGTTCGGCAGTTTTGGAAATCCTTACACATGACTGAAATGTAGTACTACACTCTATAACACAGTTGAGAGACAATGTTCCCGAGCTGCCTCAGTTCATAACAGTGTGTAGGAAGTTGTTTGATAAAGTGGGCAAAGCTTATACTTGGACCAGAAGGCAGAATATAGGAAACTACATGAAAACATGATTAATTCAGTGAAAATGACTGTAAACAGATGAGAACTTGTTTAGAACAGCTGAAAGAGATTCTCCAAGTCAGTTCTTAGTGTAGAAAAGGTAGCTAAGATAAGGGAAATCCATAATTCCAGTTAACATTACATGAAACACTGTATGAATTCTATATTCTTTACTTAAAGGAGACTAGAGTGGTAAATGTGTGTTATACAAGGCAGAATACCATTAAAATAGAGAAAGAAACACGTTCGGCAGCTTTTGAAATCCTTACACTTCACTGAAATGTAGTACTACACTCTATAACACAGTTGAGAGACAATGTTCCCTACTTGCCTCAGTTCATAACAGTGTGTAGGAAGTTGTTTGATAAAGTGGGCAAAGCTTATACTTGGGCCAGAAGGCAGAATATAGGAAACTACATGAAAACATGAATAATTCAGTGAAAATGACTGTAAACAGATGAGAACTTGTTTTAGAACAGCTGAAAGAGATTCTCCAAGTCAGTTCTTAGTGTAGAAAAGGTAGCTAAGATCCGGGAAATCTTAATTCCAGTTAAAATCACATGAAACACTGTATGAATCCTATATTCTTTACTGAAAGGAGACTAGAGTGGTAAATGTTTGTTATACAAGGCAGAATACCATTGAAATAGAGAAAGAAACACGTTGGGCAGCTTTGGAAAGCCTTACACTTCACTGAAATGTAGTACTACACTCTATAACACAGTTGAGAGACAATGTTCCCGAGCTGCCTCAGTTCATAACAGTGTGTAGGAAGTTGTTTGATAAAGTGGGCAAAGCTTATACTTGGGCCAGAAGGCAGAATATAGGAAACTACATGAAAACATGAATAATTCAGTGAAAATGACTGTAAACAGATGAGAACTTGTTTAGAACAGCTGAAAGAGAATCTCCAAGTCAGTTCTTAGTGTAGAAAAGGTAGCTAAGATAAGGGAAATCCATAATTCCAGTTAAGATCACATGAAACACTGTATGAATCCTATATTCATTACTTAAAGGAGACTAGAGTGGTAAATGTGTGTTATACAAGGCAGAATACCATTGAAATAGAGAAAGAAACACGTTCGGGAGCTTTGGAAAGCCTTACACTTCACTGAAATGTAGTACTACACTCTATAACAAAATTGAGAGACAATGTTCCCTACTTGCCTCAGTTCATAACAGTGTGTAGGAAGTTGTTTGATAAAGTGGGCAAAGCTTATACTTGGGCCAGAAGGCAGAATATAGGAAACTTCATGAAAACATGAATAATTCAGTGAAAATGACTGTAAACAGATGAGAACTTGTTTAGAACAGCTGAAAGAGAATCTCCAAGTCAGTTCTTAGTGTAGAAAAGGTAGCTAAGATAAGGGAAATCCATAATTCCAGTTAAGATCACATGAAACACTGTATGAATCCTATATTCATTACTTAAAGGAGACTAGAGTGGTAAATGTGTGTTATACAAGGCAGAATACCATTGAAATAGAGAAAGAAACACGTTTGGCAGCTTTGGAAAGCCTTACACTTTACTGAAATGTAGTACTACACTCTATAACACAGTTGAGGGACAATGTTCCCGAGCTGCCTCAGTTCATAACAGTGTGTAGGAAGTTGTTTGATAAAGTGGGCAAAGCTTATACTTGCACCAGAAGGCAGAATATAGGAAACTACATGAAAACATGAATAATTCAGTGAAAATGACTGTAAACAGATGAGAACTTGTTTTAGAACAGCTGAAAGAGATTCTCCAAGTCAGTTCTTAGTGTAGAAAAGGTAGCTAAGATCCGGGAAATCTTAATTCCAGTTAAAATCACATGAAACACTGTATGAATCCTATATTCTTTACTGAAAGGAGACTAGAGTGGTAAATGTTTGTTATGAAAGGCAGAATACCATTGAAATAGAGAAAGAAACACGTTGGGCAGCTTTGGAAAGCCTTACACTTCACTGAAATGTAGTACTACACTCTATAACACAGTTGAGAGACAATGTTCCCGAGCTGCCTCAGTTCATAACAGTGTGTAGGAAGTTGTTTGATAAAGTGGGCAAAGCTTATACTTGGGCCAGAAGGCAGAATATAGGAAACTACATGAAAACATGAATAATTCAGTGAAAATGACTGTAAACAGATGAGAACTTGTTTAGAACAGCTGAAAGAGAATCTCCAAGTCAGTTCTTAGTGTATAAAAGGTAGCTAAGATAAGGGAAATCCATAATTCCAGTTAAGATCACATGAAACACTGTATGAATCCTATATTCATTACTTAAAGGAGACTAGAGTGGTAAATGTGTGTTATACAAGGCAGAATACCATTGAAATAGAAAAAGAAACAAGTTCGGCAGCTTTGGAAAGCCTTACAATTCACTGAAATGTAGTACTACACTCTATAACACAGTTGAGAGACAATGTTCCCGAGCTGCCTCAGTTCATAACAGTGTGTAGGAAGTTGTTTGATAAAGTGGGCAAAGCTTATACTTGGACCAGAAGGCAGAATATAGGAAACATCATGAAAACATGATTAATTCAGTGAAAATGACTGTAAACAGATGAGAACTTGTTTAGAACAGCTGAAAGAGATTCTCCAAGTCAGTTCTTAGTGTAGAAAAGGTAGCTAAGATCCGGAAATCCTTAATTGGAGTTAAGATTATATGAAACACTGTATGAATCCTATATTCTTTACGTAAAGGAGACTAGAGTGGTAAATGTGTGTTATACAAGGCAGAATACCATTAAAATGGAGAAAGAAACACGTTCGGCAGTTTTGGAAATCCTTACACATGACTGAAATGTAGTACTACACTCTATAACACAGTTGAGAGACAATGTTCCCGAGCTGCCTCAGTTCATAACAGTGTGTAGGAAGTTGTTTGATAAAGTGGGCAAAGCTTATACTTGGACCAGAAGGCAGAATATAGGAAACTACATGAAAACATGATTAATTCAGTGAAAATGACTGTAAACAGATGAGAACTTGTTTAGAACAGCTGAAAGAGATTCTCCAAGTCAGTTCTTAGTGTAGAAAAGGTAGCTAAGATAAGGGAAATCCATAATTCCAGTTAACATTACATGAAACACTGTATGAATTCTATATTCTTTACTTAAAGGAGACTAGAGTGGTAAATGTGTGTTATACAAGGCAGAATACCATTAAAATAGAGAAAGAAACACGTTCGGCAGCTTTTGAAATCCTTACACTTCACTGAAATGTAGTACTACACTCTATAACACAGTTGAGAGACAATGTTCCCTACTTGCCTCAGTTCATAACAGTGTGTAGGAAGTTGTTTGATAAAGTGGGCAAAGCTTATACTTGGGCCAGAAGGCAGAATATAGGAAACTACATGAAAACATGAATAATTCAGTGAAAATGACTGTAAACAGATGAGAACTTGTTTTAGAACAGCTGAAAGAGATTCTCCAAGTCAGTTCTTAGTGTAGAAAAGGTAGCTAAGATCCGGGAAATCTTAATTCCAGTTAAAATCACATGAAACACTGTATGAATCCTATATTCTTTACTGAAAGGAGACTAGAGTGGTAAATGTTTGTTATACAAGGCAGAATACCATTGAAATAGAGAAAGAAACACGTTGGGCAGCTTTGGAAAGCCTTACACTTCACTGAAATGTAGTACTACACTCTATAACACAGTTGAGAGACAATGTTCCCGAGCTGCCTCAGTTCATAACAGTGTGTAGGAAGTTGTTTGATAAAGTGGGCAAAGCTTATACTTGGGCCAGAAGGCAGAATATAGGAAACTACATGAAAACATGAATAATTCAGTGAAAATGACTGTAAACAGATGAGAACTTGTTTAGAACAGCTGAAAGAGAATCTCCAAGTCAGTTCTTAGTGTAGAAAAGGTAGCTAAGATAAGGGAAATCCATAATTCCAGTTAAGATCACATGAAACACTGTATGAATCCTATATTCATTACTTAAAGGAGACTAGAGTGGTAAATGTGTGTTATACAAGGCAGAATACCATTGAAATAGAGAAAGAAACACGTTCGGGAGCTTTGGAAAGCCTTACACTTCACTGAAATGTAGTACTACACTCTATAACAAAATTGAGAGACAATGTTCCCTACTTGCCTCAGTTCATAACAGTGTGTAGGAAGTTGTTTGATAAAGTGGGCAAAGCTTATACTTGGGCCAGAAGGCAGAATATAGGAAACTTCATGAAAACATGAATAATTCAGTGAAAATGACTGTAAACAGATGAGAACTTGTTTAGAACAGCTGAAAGAGAATCTCCAAGTCAGTTCTTAGTGTAGAAAAGGTAGCTAAGATAAGGGAAATCCATAATTCCAGTTAAGATCACATGAAACACTGTATGAATCCTATATTCATTACTTAAAGGAGACTAGAGTGGTAAATGTGTGTTATACAAGGCAGAATACCATTGAAATAGAGAAAGAAACACGTTTGGCAGCTTTGGAAAGCCTTACACTTTACTGAAATGTAGTACTACACTCTATAACACAGTTGAGGGACAATGTTCCCGAGCTGCCTCAGTTCATAACAGTGTGTAGGAAGTTGTTTGATAAAGTGGGCAAAGCTTATACTTGCACCAGAAGGCAGAATATAGGAAACTACATGAAAACATGAATAATTCAGTGAAAATGACTGTAAACAGATGAGAACTTGTTTTAGAACAGCTGAAAGAGATTCTCCAAGTCAGTTCTTAGTGTAGAAAAGGTAGCTAAGATCCGGGAAATCTTAATTCCAGTTAAAATCACATGAAACACTGTATGAATCCTATATTCTTTACTGAAAGGAGACTAGAGTGGTAAATGTTTGTTATGAAAGGCAGAATACCATTGAAATAGAGAAAGAAACACGTTGGGCAGCTTTGGAAAGCCTTACACTTCACTGAAATGTAGTACTACACTCTATAACACAGTTGAGAGACAATGTTCCCGAGCTGCCTCAGTTCATAACAGTGTGTAGGAAGTTGTTTGATAAAGTGGGCAAAGCTTATACTTGGGCCAGAAGGCAGAATATAGGAAACTACATGAAAACATGAATAATTCAGTGAAAATGACTGTAAACAGATGAGAACTTGTTTAGAACAGCTGAAAGAGAATCTCCAAGTCAGTTCTTAGTGTATAAAAGGTAGCTAAGATAAGGGAAATCCATAATTCCAGTTAAGATCACATGAAACACTGTATGAATCCTATATTCATTACTTAAAGGAGACTAGAGTGGTAAATGTGTGTTATACAAGGCAGAATACCATTGAAATAGAAAAAGAAACAAGTTCGGCAGCTTTGGAAAGCCTTACAATTCACTGAAATGTAGTACTACACTCTATAACACAGTTGAGAGACAATGTTCCCGAGCTGCCTCAGTTCATAACAGTGTGTAGGAAGTTGTTTGATAAAGTGGGCAAAGCTTATACTTGGACCAGAAGGCAGAATATAGGAAACATCATGAAAACATGATTAATTCAGTGAAAATGACTGTAAACAGATGAGAACTTGTTTAGAACAGCTGAAAGAGATTCTCCAAGTCAGTTCTTAGTGTAGAAAAGGTAGCTAAGATAAGGGAAATCCATAATTCCAGTTAAGATTACATGAAACACTGTATGAATTCTATATTCTTTACTTAAAGGAGACTAGAGTGGTAAATGTTTGTTATACTATGGCAGAATACCATTGAAATAGAGAAAGAAACACCTTGGGCAGCTTTGGAAAGCCTTACACTTTACTGAAATGTAGTACTACACTCTATAACACAGTTGAGAGACAATGTTCCCGAGCTGCCTCAGTTCATAACAGTGTGTAGGAAGTTGTTTGATAAAGTGGGCAAAGCTTATACTTGCACCAGAAGGCAGAATATAGGAAACTACATGAAAACATGAATAATTCAGTGAAAATGACTGTAAACAGATGAGAACTTGTTTTAGAACAGCTGAAAGAGATTCTCCAAGTCAGTTCTTAGTGTAGAAAAGGTAGCTAAGATCCGGGAAATCTTAATTCCAGTTAAAATCACATGAAACACTGTATGAATCCTATATTCTTTACTGAAAGGAGACTAGAGTGGTAAATGTTTGTTATACAAGGCAGAATACCATTGAAATAGAGAAAGAAACACGTTGGGCAGCTTTGGAAAGCCTTACACTTCACTGAAATGTAGTACTACACTCTATAACACAGTTGAGAGACAATGTTCCCGAGCTGCCTCAGTTCATAACAGTGTGTAGGAAGTTGTTTGATAAAGTGGGCAAAGCTTATACTTGGGCCAGAAGGCAGAATATAGGAAACTACATGAAAACATGAATAATTCAGTGAAAATGACTATAAACAGATGAGAACTTGTTTAGAACAGCTGAAAGAGAATCTCCAAGTCAGTTCTTAGTGTAGAAAAGGTAGCTAAGATAAGGGAAATCCATAATTCCAGTTAAGATCACATGAAACACTGTATGAATCCTATATTCATTACTTAAAGGAGACTAGAGTGGTAAATGTGTGTTATACAAGGCAGAATACCATTGAAATAGAAAAAGAAACAAGTTCGGCAGCTTTGGAAAGCCTTACAATTCACTGAAATGTAGTACTACACTCTATAACACAGTTGAGAGACAATGTTCCCGAGCTGCCTCAGTTCATAACAGTGTGTAGGAAGTTGTTTGATAAAGTGGGCAAAGCTTATACTTGGACCAGAAGGCAGAATATAGGAAACTACAGGAAAACATGATTAATTCAGTGAAAATGACTGTAAACAGATGAGAACTTGTTTAGAACAGCTGAAAGAGATTCTCCAAGTCAGTTCTTAGTGTAGAAAAGGTAGCTAAGATAAGGGAAATCCATAATTCCAGTTAAGATTACATGAAACACTGTATGAATTCTATATTCTTTACTTAAAGGAGACTATAGTGGTAAATGTGTGTTATACAAGGCAGAATACCATTAAAATAGAGAAAGAAACACGTTCGGCAGCTTTTGAAATCCTTACACTTCACTGAAATGTAGTACTACACTCTATAACACAGTTGAGAGACAATGTTCCCTACTTGCCTCAGTTCATAACAGTGTGTAGGAAGTTGTTTGATAAAGTGGGCAAAGCTTATACTTGGGCCAGAAGGCAGAATATAGGAAACTACATGAAAACATGAATAATTCAGTGAAAATGACTGTAAACAGATGAGAACTTGTTTAGAACAGCTGAAAGAGAATCTCCAAGTCAGTTCTTAGTGTAGAAAAGGTAGCTAAGATAAGGGAAATCCATAATTCCAGTTAAGATCACATGAAACACTGTATGAATCCTATATTCATTACTTAAAGGAGACTAGAGTGGTAAATGTGTGTTATACAAGGCAGATATCATTAAAATAGAGAAAGAAACACGTTCGGCAGCTTTTGAAATCCTTACACTTCACTGAAATGTAGTACTACACTCTATAACACAGTTGAGAGACAATGTTCCCTACTTGCCTCAGTTCATAACAGTGTGTAGGAAGTTGTTTGATAAAGTGGGCAAAGCTTATACTTGGACCAGAAGGCAGAATATAGGAAACTACATGAAAACATGATTAATTCAGTGAAAATGACTGTAAACAGATGAGAACTTGTTTAGAACAGCTGAAAGAGATTCTCCAAGTCAGTTCTTAGTGTAGAAAAGGTAGCTAAGATAAGGGAAATCCATAATTCCAGTTAACATTACATGAAACACTGTATGAATTCTATATTCTTTACTTAAAGGAGACTAGAGTGGTAAATGTGTGTTATACAAGGCAGAATACCATTAAAATAGAGAAAGAAACACGTTCGGCAGCTTTTGAAATCCTTACACTTCACTGAAATGTAGTACTACACTCTATAACACAGTTGAGAGACAATGTTCCCTACTTGCCTCAGTTCATAACAGTGTGTAGGAAGTTGTTTGATAAAGTGGGCAAAGCTTATACTTGGGCCAGAAGGCAGAATATAGGAAACTACATGAAAACATGAATAATTCAGTGAAAATGACTGTAAACAGATGAGAACTTGTTTTAGAACAGCTGAAAGAGATTCTCCAAGTCAGTTCTTAGTGTAGAAAAGGTAGCTAAGATCCGGGAAATCTTAATTCCAGTTAAAATCACATGAAACACTGTATGAATCCTATATTCTTTACTGAAAGGAGACTAGAGTGGTAAATGTTTGTTATACAAGGCAGAATACCATTGAAATAGAGAAAGAAACACGTTGGGCAGCTTTGGAAAGCCTTACACTTCACTGAAATGTAGTACTACACTCTATAACACACTTGAGAGACAATGTTCCCTACTTGCCTCAGTTCATAACAGTGTGTAGGAAGTTGTTTGATAAAGTGGGCAAAGCTTATACTTGGGCCAGAAGGCAGAATATAGGAAACTACATGAAAACATGAATAATTCAGTGAAAATGACTGTAAACAGATGAGAACTTGTTTAGAACAGCTGAAAGAGAATCTCCAAGTCAGTTCTTAGTGTAGAAAAGGTAGCTAAGATAAGGGAAATCCATAATTCCAGTTAAGATCACATGAAACACTGTATGAATCCTATATTCATTACTTAAAGGAGACAAGAGTGGTAAATGTGTGTTATACAAGGCAGAATACCATTAAAATAGAGAAAGAAACACGTTCGGCAGCTTTTGAAATCCTTACACTTCACTGAAATGTAGTACTACACTCTATAACACAGTTGAGAGACAATGTTCCCTACTTGCCTCAGTTCATAACAGTGTGTAGGAAGTTGTTTGATAAAGTGGGCAAAGCTTATACTTGGGCCAGAAGGCAGAATATAGGAAACTACATGAAAACATGAATAATTCAGTGAAAATGACTGTAAACAGATGAGAACTTGTTTAGAACAGCTGAAAGAGAATCTCCAAGTCAGTTCTTAGTGTAGAAAAGGTAGCTAAGATAAGGGAAATCCATAATTCCAGTTAAGATCACATGAAACACTATGAATCCTATATTCTTTACTTAAAGGAGACTAGAGTGGTAAATGTGTGTTATACAAGGCAGAATACCATTGAAATAGAGAAAGAAACACGTTCAGGAGCTTTGGAAAGCCTTACACTTCACTGAAATGTAGTACTACACTCTATAACACAGTTGAGAGACAATGTTCCCTACTTGCCTCAGTTCATAACAGTGTGTAGGAAGTTGTTTGATAAAGTGGGCAAAGCTTATACTTGGACCAGAAGGCAGAATATAGGAAACTACATGAAAAAATGATTAATTCAGTGAAAATGACTGTAAACAGATGAGAACTTGTTTAGAACAGCTGAAAGAGATTCTCCAAGTCAGTTCTTAGTGTAGAAAAGGTAGCTAAGATCCGGAAATCCTTAATTGGAGTTAAGATTATATGAAACACTGTATGAATCCTATATTCTTTACTTAAAGGAGACTAGAGTGGTAAATGTGTGTTATACAAGGCAGAATACCATTAAAATGGAGAAAGAAACACGTTCGGCAGTTTTGGAAATCCTTACACGTGACTGAAATGTAGTACTACACTCTATAACACAGTTGAGAGACAATGTTCCCTACTTGCCTCAGTTCATAACAGTGTGTAGGAAGTTGTTTGATAAAGTGGGCAAAGCTTATACTTGGGCCAGAAGGCAGAATATAGGAAACTACATGAAAACATGATTAATTCAGTGAAAATGACTGTAAACAGATGAGAACTTGTTTTAGAACAGCTGAAAGAGATTCTCCAAGTCAGTTCTTAGTGTAGAAAAGGTAGCTAAGATCCGGGAAATCTTAATTCCAGTTAAAATCACATGAAACACTGTATGAATCCT
This sequence comes from Pipistrellus hanaki, assembly GCF_964339955.1. Lineage (NCBI taxonomy): Eukaryota > Metazoa > Chordata > Mammalia > Chiroptera > Vespertilionidae > Pipistrellus > Pipistrellus hanaki. Next base: position 2,034,253 of record NW_028182303.1, read on the forward strand.
ATATTCTTTACTGAAAGGAGACTAGAGTGGTAAATGTTTGTTATACAAGGCAGAATACCATTGAAATAGAGAAAGAAACACGTTGGGCAGCTTTGGAAAGCCTTACACTTCACTGAAATGTAGTACTACACTCTATAACACAGTTGAGAGACAATGTTCCCGAGCTGCCTCAGTTCATAACAGTGTGTAGGAAGTTGTTTGATAAAGTGGGCAAAGCTTATACTTGGGCCAGAAGGCAGAATATAGGAAACTACATGAAAACATGAATAATTCAGTGAAAATGACTGTAAACAGATGAGAACTTGTTTAGAACAGCTGAAAGAGAATCTCCAAGTCAGTTCTTAGTGTAGAAAAGGTAGCTAAGATAAGGGAAATCCATAATTCCAGTTAAGATCACATGAAACACTGTATGAATCCTATATTCATTACTTAAAGGAGACTAGAGTGGTAAATGTGTGTTATACAAGGCAGAATACCATTGAAATAGAGAAAGAAACACGTTCGGGAGCTTTGGAAAGCCTTACACTTCACTGAAATGTAGTACTACACTCTATAACAAAATTGAGAGACAATGTTCCCTACTTGCCTCAGTTCATAACAGTGTGTAGGAAGTTGTTTGATAAAGTGGGCAAAGCTTATACTTGGGCCAGAAGGCAGAATATAGGAAACTTCATGAAAACATGAATAATTCAGTGAAAATGACTGTAAACAGATGAGAACTTGTTTAGAACAGCTGAAAGAGAATCTCCAAGTCAGTTCTTAGTGTAGAAAAGGTAGCTAAGATAAGGGAAATCCATAATTCCAGTTAAGATCACATGAAACACTGTATGAATCCTATATTCATTACTTAAAGGAGACTAGAGTGGTAAATGTGTGTTATACAAGGCAGAATACCATTGAAATAGAGAAAGAAACACGTTTGGCAGCTTTGGAAAGCCTTACACTTTACTGAAATGTAGTACTACACTCTATAACACAGTTGAGGGACAATGTTCCCGAGCTGCCTCAGTTCATAACAGTGTGTAGGAAGTTGTTTGATAAAGTGGGCAAAGCTTATACTTGCACCAGAAGGCAGAATATAGGAAACTACATGAAAACATGAATAATTCAGTGAAAATGACTGTAAACAGATGAGAACTTGTTTTAGAACAGCTGAAAGAGATTCTCCAAGTCAGTTCTTAGTGTAGAAAAGGTAGCTAAGATCCGGGAAATCTTAATTCCAGTTAAAATCACATGAAACACTGTATGAATCCTATATTCTTTACTGAAAGGAGACTAGAGTGGTAAATGTTTGTTATGAAAGGCAGAATACCATTGAAATAGAGAAAGAAACACGTTGGGCAGCTTTGGAAAGCCTTACACTTCACTGAAATGTAGTACTACACTCTATAACACAGTTGAGAGACAATGTTCCCGAGCTGCCTCAGTTCATAACAGTGTGTAGGAAGTTGTTTGATAAAGTGGGCAAAGCTTATACTTGGGCCAGAAGGCAGAATATAGGAAACTACATGAAAACATGAATAATTCAGTGAAAATGACTGTAAACAGATTAGAACTTGTTTAGAACAGCTGAAAGAGAATCTCCAAGTCAGTTCTTAGTGTATAAAAGGTAGCTAAGATAAGGGAAATCCATAATTCCAGTTAAGATCACATGAAACACTGTATGAATCCTATATTCATTACTTAAAGGAGACTAGAGTGGTAAATGTGTGTTATACAAGGCAGAATACCATTGAAATAGAAAAAGAAACAAGTTCGGCAGCTTTGGAAAGCCTTACAATTCACTGAAATGTAGTACTACACTCTATAACACAGTTGAGAGACAATGTTCCCGAGCTGCCTCAGTTCATAACAGTGTGTAGGAAGTTGTTTGATAAAGTGGGCAAAGCTTATACTTGGACCAGAAGGCAGAATATAGGAAACTACATGAAAACATGATTAATTCAGTGAAAATGACTGTAAACAGATGAGAACTTGTTTAGAACAGCTGAAAGAGATTCTCCAAGTCAGTTCTTAGTGTAGAAAAGGTAGCTAAGATAAGGGAAATCCATAATTCCAGTTAAGATTACATGAAACACTGTATGAATTCTATATTCTTTACTTAAAGGAGACTATAGTGGTAAATGTGTGTTATACAAGGCAGAATACCATTAAAATAGAGAAAGAAACACGTTCGGCAGCTTTTGAAATCCTTACACTTCACTGAAATGTAGTACTACACTCTATAACACAGTTGAGAGACAATGTTCCCTACTTGCCTCAGTTCATAACAGTGTGTAGGAAGTTGTTTGATAAAGTGGGCAAAGCTTATACTTGGGCCAGAAGGCAGAATATAGGAAACTACATGAAAACATGAATAATTCAGTGAAAATGACTGTAAACAGATGAGAACTTGTTTTAGAACAGCTGAAAGAGATTCTCCAAGTCAGTTCTTAGTGTAGAAAAGGTAGCTAAGATGCGGGAAATCTTAATTCCATTTAAAATCACATGAAACACTGTATGAATCCTATATTCTTTACTGAAAGGAGACTAGAGTGGTAAATGTTTGTTATACTATGGCAGAATACCATTGAAATAGAGAAAGAAACACGTTGGGCAGCTTTGGAAAGCCTTACACTTTACTGAAATGTAGTACTACACTCTATAACACAGTTGAGAGACAATGTTCCCGAGCTGCCTCAGTTCATAACAGTGTGTAGGAAGTTGTTTGATAAAGTGGGCAAAGCTTATACTTGCACCAGAAGGCAGAATATAGGAAACTACATGAAAACATGAATAATTCAGTGAAAATGACTGTAAACAGATGAGAACTTGTTTTAGAACAGCTGAAAGAGATTCTCCAAGTCAGTTCTTAGTGTAGAAAAGGTAGCTAAGATCCGGGAAATCTTAATTCCAGTTAAAATCACATGAAACACTGTATGAATCCTATATTCTTTACTGAAAGGAGACTAGAGTGGTAAATGTTTGTTATACAAGGCAGAATACCATTGAAATAGAGAAAGAAACACGTTGGGCAGCTTTGGAAAGCCTTACACTTCACTGAAATGTAGTACTACACTCTATAACACAGTTGAGAGACAATGTTCCCGAGCTGCCTCAGTTCATAACAGTGTGTAGGAAGTTGTTTGATAAAGTGGGCAAAGCTTATACTTGGGCCAGAAGGCAGAATATAGGAAACTACATGAAAACATGAATAATTCAGTGAAAATGACTATAAACAGATGAGAACTTGTTTAGAACAGCTGAAAGAGAATCTCCAAGTCAGTTCTTAGTGTAGAAAAGGTAGCTAAGATAAGGGAAATCCATAATTCCAGTTAAGATCACATGAAACACTGTATGAATCCTATATTCATTACTTAAAGGAGACTAGAGTGGTAAATGTGTGTTATACAAGGCAGAATACCATTGAAATTGAAAAAGAAACAAGTTCGGCAGCTTTGGAAAGCCTTACAATTCACTGAAATGTAGTACTACACTCTATAACACAGTTGAGAGACAATGTTCCCGAGCTGCCTCAGTTCATAACAGTGTGTAGGAAGTTGTTTGATAAAGTGGGCAAAGCTTATACTTGGACCAGAAGGCAGAATATAGGAAACTACAGGAAAACATGATTAATTCAGTGAAAATGACTGTAAACAGATGAGAACTTGTTTAGAACAGCTGAAAGAGATTCTCCAAGTCAGTTCTTAGTGTAGAAAAGGTAGCTAAGATAAGGGAAATCCATAATTCCAGTTAAGATTACATGAAACACTGTATGAATTCTATATTCTTTACTTAAAGGAGACTATAGTGGTAAATGTGTGTTATACAAGGCAGAATACCATTAAAATAGAGAAAGAAACACGTTCGGCAGCTTTTGAAATCCTTACACTTCACTGAAATGTAGTACTACACTCTATAACACAGTTGAGAGACAATGTTCCCTACTTGCCTCAGTTCATAACAGTGTGTAGGAAGTTGTTTGATAAAGTGGGCAAAGCTTATACTTGGGCCAGAAGGCAGAATATAGGAAACTACATGAAAACATGAATAATTCAGTGAAAATGACTGTAAACAGATGAGAACTTGTTTAGAACAGCTGAAAGAGAAGCTCCAAGTCAGTTCTTAGTGTAGAAAAGGTAGCTAAGATAAGGGAAATCCATAATTCCAGTTAAGATCACATGAAACACTGTATGAATCCTATATTCATTACTTAAAGGAGACTAGAGTGGTAAATGTGTGTTATACAAGGCAGATATCATTAAAATAGAGAAAGAAACACGTTCGGCAGCTTTTGAAATCCTTACACTTCACTGAAATGTAGTACTACACTCTATAACACAGTTGAGAGACAATGTTCCCTACTTGCCTCAGTTCATAACAGTGTGTAGGAAGTTGTTTGATAAAGTGGGCAAAGCTTATACTTGGGCCAGAAGGCAGAATATAGGAAACTACATGAAAACATGAATAATTCAGTGAAAATGACTGTAAACAGATGAGAACTTGTTTAGAACAGCTGAAAGAGAATCTCCAAGTCAGTTCTTAGTGTAGAAAAGGTAGCTAAGATAAGGGAAATCCATAATTCGAGTTAAGATCACATGAAACACTATGAATCCTATATTCTTTACTTAAAGGAGACTAGAGTGGTAAATGTGTGTTATACAAGGCAGAATACCATTGAAATAGAGAAAGAAACACGTTCGGGAGCTTTGGAAAGCCTTACACTTCACTGAAATGTAGTACTACACTCTATAACACAATTGAGAGACAATGTTCCCTACTTGCCTCAGTTCATAACAGTGTGTAGGAAGTTGTTTGATAAAGTGGGCAAAGCTTATACTTGGGCCAGAAGGCAGAATATAGGAAACTTCATGAAAACATGAATAATTCAGTGAAAATGACTGTAAACAGATGAGAACTTGTTTAGAACAGCTGAAAGAGAATCTCCAAGTCAGTTCTTAGTGTAGAAAAGGTAGCTAAGATAAGGGAAATCCATAATTCCAGTTAAGATCACATGAAACACTGTATGAATCCTATATTCATTACTTAAAGGAGACTAGAGTGGTAAATGTGTGTTATACAAGGCAGAATACCATTGAAATAGAGAAAGAAACACGTTCGGCAGCTTTGGAAAGCCTTACACTTTACTGAAATGTAGTACTACACTCTATAACACAGTTGAGAGACAATGTTCCCGAGCTGCCTCAGTTCATAACAGTGTGTAGGAAGTTGTTTGATAAAGTGGGCAAAGCTTATACTTGCACCAGAAGGCAGAATATAGGAAACTACATGAAAACATGATTAATTCAGTGAAAATGACTGTAAACAGATGAGAACTTGTTTAGAACAGCTGAAAGAGATTCTCCAAGTCAGTTCTTAGTGTAGAAAAGGTAGCTAAGATCCGGAAATCCTTAATTGGAGTTAAGATTATATGAAACACTGTATGAATCCTATATTCTTTACTTAAAGGAGACTAGAGTGGTAAATGTGTGTTATACAAGGCAGAATACCATTAAAATGGAGAAAGAAACACGTTCGGCAGTTTTGGAAATCCTTACACATGACTGAAATGTAGTACTACACTCTATAACACAGTTGAGAGACAATGTTCCCGAGCTGCCTCAGTTCATAACAGTGTGTAGGAAGTTGTTTGATAAAGTGGGCAAAGCTTATACTTGGACCAGAAGGCAGAATATAGGAAACTACATGAAAACATGATTAATTCAGTGAAAATGACTGTAAACAGATGAGAACTTGTTTAGAACAGCTGAAAGAGATTCTCCAAGTCAGTTCTTAGTGTAGAAAAGGTAGCTAAGATAAGGGAAATCCATAATTCCAGTTAACATTACATGAAACACTGTATGAATTCTATATTCTTTACTTAAAGGAGACTAGAGTGGTAAATGTGTGTTATACAAGGCAGAATACCATTAAAATAGAGAAAGAAACACGTTCGGCAGCTTTTGAAATCCTTACACTTCACTGAAATGTAGTACTACACTCTATAACACAGTTGAGAGACAATGTTCCCTACTTGCCTCAGTTCATAACACTGTGTAGGAAGTTGTTTGATAAAGTGGGCAAAGCTTATACTTGGGCCAGAAGGCAGAATATAGGAAACTACATGAAAACATGAATAATTCAGTGAAAATGACTGTAAACAGATGAGAACTTGTTTAGAACAGCTGAAAGAGATTCTCCAAGTCAGTTCTTAGTGTAGAAAAGGTAGCTAAGATAAGGGAAATCCATAATTCCAGTTAAGATCACATGAAACACTATGAATCCTATATTCTTTACTTAAAGGAGACTAGAGTGGTAAATGTGTGTTATACAAGGCAGAATACCATTGAAATAGAGAAAGAAACACGTTCGGGAGCTTTGGAAAGCCTTACACTTCACTGAAATGTAGTACTACACTCTATAACAAAATTGAGAGACAATGTTCCCTACTTGCCTCAGTTCATAACAGTGTGTAGGAAGTTGTTTGATAAAGTGGGCAAAGCTTATAATTGGGCCAGAAGGCAGAATATAGGAAACTTCATGAAAACATGAATAATTCAGTGAAAATGACTGTAAACAGATGAGAACTTGTTTAGAACAGCTGAAAGAGAATCTCCAAGTCAGTTCTTAGTGTAGAAAAGGTAGCTAAGATAAGGGAAATCCATAATTCCAGTTAAGATCACATGAAACACTGTATGAATCCTATATTCTTTACTGAAAGGAGACTAGAGTGGTAAATGTTTGTTATACTATGGCAGAATACCATTGAAATAGAGAAAGAAACACGTTGGGCAGCTTTGGAAAGCCTTACACTTTACTGAAATGTAGTACTACACTCTATAACACAGTTGAGAGACAATGTTCCCGAGCTGCCTCAGTTCATAACAGTGTGTAGGAAGTTGTTTGATAAAGTGGGCAAAGCTTATACTTGCACCAGAAGGCAGAATATAGGAAACTACATGAAAACATGAATAATTCAGTGAAAATGACTGTAAACAGATGTGAACTTGTTTTAGAACAGCTGAAAGAGATTCTCCAAGTCAGTTCTTAGTGTAGAAAAGGTAGCTAAGATCCGGGAAATCTTAATTCCAGTTAAAATCACATGAAACACTGTATGAATCCTATATTCTTTACTGAAAGGAGACTAGAGTGGTAAATGTTTGTTATACAAGGCAGAATACCATTGAAATAGAGAAAGAAACACGTTGGGCAGCTTTGGAAAGCCTTACACTTCACTGAAATGTAGTACTACACTCTATAACACAGTTGAGAGACAATGTTCCCGAGCTGCCTCAGTTCATAACAGTGTGTAGGAAGTTGTTTGATAAAGTGGGCAAAGCTTATACTTGGGCCAGAAGGCAGAATATAGGCAACTACATGAAAACATGAATAATTCAGTGAAAATGACTATAAACAGATGAGAACTTGTTTAGAACAGCTGAAAGAGAATCTCCAAGTCAGTTCTTAGTGTAGAAAAGGTAGCTAAGATAAGGGAAATCCATAATTTCAGTTAAGATCACATGAAACACTGTATGAATCCTATATTCATTACTTAAAGGAGACTAGAGTGGTAAATGTGTGTTATACAAGGCAGAATACCATTGAAATAGAAAAAGAAACAAGTTCGGCAGCTTTGGAAAGCCTTACAATTCACTGAAATGTAGTACTACACTCTATAACACAGTTGAGAGACAATGTTCCCGAGCTGCCTCAGTTCATAACAGTGTGTAGGAAGTTGTTTGATAAAGTGGGCAAAGCTTATACTTGGACCAGAAGGCAGAATATAGGAAACTACAGGAAAACATGATTAATTCAGTGAAAATGACTGTAAACAGATGAGAACTTGTTTAGAACAGCTGAAAGAGATTCTCCAAGTCAGTTCTTAGTGTAGAAAAGGTAGCTAAGATAAGGGAAATCCATAATTCCAGTTAAGATTACATGAAACACTGTATGAATTCTATATTCTTTACTTAAAGGAGACTATAGTGGTAAATGTGTGTTATACAAGGCAGAATACCATTAAAATAGAGAAAGAAACACGTTCGGCAGCTTTTGAAATCCTTACACTTCACTGAAATGTAGTACTACACTCTATAACACAGTTGAGAGACAATGTTCCCTACTTGCCTCAGTTCATAACAGTGTGTAGGAAGTTGTTTGATAAAGTGGGCAAAGCTTATACTTGGGCCAGAAGGCAGAATATAGGAAACTACATGAAAACATGAATAATTCAGTGAAAATGACTGTAAACAGATGAGAACTTGTTTTAGAACAGCTGAAAGAGATTCTCCAAGTCAGTTCTTAGTGTAGAAAAGGTAGCTAAGATCCGGGAAATCTTAATTCCAGTTAAAATCACATGAAACACTGTATGAATCCTATATTCTTTACTGAAAGGAGACTAGAGTGGTAAATGTTTGTTATACTATGGCAGAATACCATTGAAATAGAGAAAGAAACACGTTGGGCAGCTTTGGAAAGCCTTACACTTCACTGAAATGTAGTACTACACTCTATAACACAGTTGAGAGACAATGTTCCCTACTTGCCTCAGTTCATAACAGTGTGTAGGAAGTTGTTTGATAAAGTGGGCAAAGCTTATACTTGGGCCAGAAGGCAGAATATAGGAAACTACATGAAAACATGAATAATTCAGTAAAAATGACTGTAAACAGATGAGAACTTGTTTAGAACAGCTGAAAGAGAATCTCCAAGTCAGTTCTTAGTGTAGAAAAGGTAGCTAAGATAAGGGAAATCCATAATTCCAGTTAAGATCACATGAAACACTATGAATCCTATATTCTTTACTTAAAGGAGACTAGAGTGGTAAATGTGTGTTATACAAGGCAGAATACCATTGAAATAGAGAAAGAAACACGTTGGGCAGCTTTGGAAAGCCTTACACTTCACTGAAATGTAGTACTACACTCTATAACACAGTTGAGAGACAATGTTCCCGAGCTGCCTCAGTTCATAACAGTGTGTAGGAAGTTGTTTGATAAAGTGGGCAAAGCTTATACTTGGGCCAGAAGGCAGAATATAGGAAACTACATGAAAACATGAATAATTCAGTGAAAATGACTGTAAACAGATGAGAACTTGTTTAGAACAGCTGAAAGAGAATCTCCAAGTCAGTTTTTAGTGTAGAAAAGGTAGCTAAGATAAGGGAAATCCATAATTCCAGTTAAGATCACATGAAACACTATGAATCCTATATTCTTTACTTAAAGGAGACTAGAGTGGTAAATGTGTGTTATACAAGGCAGAATACCATTGAAATAGAGAAAGAAACACGTTCGGGAGCTTTGGAAAGCCTTACACTTCACTGAAATGTAGTACTACACTCTATAACAAAATTGAGAGACAATGTTCCCTACTTGCCTCAGTTCATAACAGTGTGTAGGAAGTTGTTTGATAAAGTGGGCAAAGCTTATAATTGGGCCAGAAGGCAGAATATAGGAAACTTCATGAAAACATGAATAATTCAGTGAAAATGACTGTAAACAGATGAGAACTTGTTTAGAACAGCTGAAAGAGAATCTCCAAGTCAGTTCTTAGTGTAGAAAAGGTAGCTAAGATAAGGGAAATCCATAATTCCAGTTAAGATCACATGAAACACTGTATGAATCCTATATTCATTACTTAAAGGAGACTAGAGTGGTAAATGTGTGTTATACAAGGCAGAATACCATTGAAATAGAGAAAGAAACACGTTCGGCAGCTTTGGAAAGCCTTACACTTTACTGAAATGTAGTACTACACTCTATAACACAGTTGAGGGACAATGTTCCCAGAGCTGCCTCAGTTCATAACAGTGTGTAGGAAGTTGTTTGATAAAGTGGGCAAAGCTTATACTTGCACCAGAAGGCAGAATATAGGAAACTACATGAAAACATGAATAATTCAGTGAAAATGACTGTAAACAGATGAGAACTTGTTTTAGAACAGCTGAAAGAGATTCTCCAAGTCAGTTCTTAGTGTAGAAAAGGTAGCTAAGATCCGGGAAATCTTAATTCCAGTTAAAATCACATGAAACACTGTATGAATCCTATATTCTTTACTGAAAGGAGACTAGAGTGGTAAATGTTTGTTATGAAAGGCAGAATACCATTGAAATAGAGAAAGAAACACGTTGGGCAGCTTTGGAAAGCCTTACACTTCACTGAAATGTAGTACTACACTCTATAACACAGTTGAGAGACAATGTTCCCGAGCTGCCTCAGTTCATAACAGTGTGTAGGAAGTTGTTTGATAAAGTGGGCAAAGCTTATACTTGGGCCAGAAGGCAGAATATAGGAAACTACATGAAAACATGAATAATTCAGTGAAAATGACTGTAAACAGATGAGAACTTGTTTAGAACAGCTGAAAGAGAATCTCCAAGTCAGTTCTTAGTGTAGAAAAGGTAGCTAAGATAAGGGAAATCCATAATTCCAGTTAAGATCACATGAAACACTGTATGAATCCTATATTCATTACTTAAAGGAGACTAGAGTGGTAAATGTGCGTTATACAAGGCAGAATACCATTGAAATAGAAAAAGAAACAAGTTCGGCAGCTTTGGAAAGCCTTACAATTCACTGAAATGTAGTACTACACTCTATAACACAGTTGAGAGACAATGTTCCCGAGCTGCCTCAGTTCATAACAGTGTGTAGGAAGTTGTTTGATAAAGTGGGCAAAGCTTATACTTGGACCAGAAGGCAGAATATAGGAAACTACATGAAAACATGATTAATTCAGTGAAAATGACTGTAAACAGATGAGAACTTGTTTAGAACAGCTGAAAGAGATTCTCCAAGTCAGTTCTTAGTGTAGAAAAGGTAGCTAAGATAAGGGAAATCCATAATTCCAGTTAAGATTACATGAAACACTGTATGAATTCTATATTCTTTACTTAAAGGAGACTATAGTGGTAAATGTGTGTTATACAAGGCAGAATACCATTAAAATAGAGAAAGAAACACGTTCGGCAGCTTTTGAAATCCTTACACTTCACTGAAATGTAGTACTACACTCTATAACACAGTTGAGAGACAATGTTCCCTACTTGCCTCAGTTCATAACAGTGTGTAGGAAGTTGTTTGATAAAGTGGGCAAAGCTTATACTTGGGCCAGAAGGCAGAATATAGGAAACTACATGAAAACATGAATAATTCAGTGAAAATGACTGTAAACAGATGAGAACTTGTTTTAGAACAGCTGAAAGAGATTCTCCAAGTCAGTTCTTAGTGTAGAAAAGGTAGCTAAGATCCGGGAAATCTTAATTCCAGTTAAAATCACATGAAACACTGTATGAATCCTATATTCTTTACTGAAAGGAGACTAGAGTGGTAAATGTTTGTTATACTATGGCAGAATACCATTGAAATAGAGAAAGAAACACGTTGGGCAGCTTTGGAAAGCCTTACACTTCACTGAAATGTAGTACTACACTCTATAACACAGTTGAGAGACAATGTTCCCTACTTGCCTCAGTTCATAACAGTGTGTAGGAAGTTGTTTGATAAAGTGGGCAAAGCTTATAATTGGGCCAGAAGGCAGAATATAGGAAACTTCATGAAAACATGAATAATTCAGTGAAAATGACTGTAAACAGATGAGAACTTGTTTAGAACAGCTGAAAGAGAATCTCCAAGTCAGTTCTTAGTGTAGAAAAGGTAGCTAAGATAAGGGAAATCCATAATTCCAGTTAAGATCACATGAAACACTGTATGAATCCTATATTCATTACTTAAAGGAGACTAGAGTGGTAAATGTGTGTTATACAAGGCAGAATACCATTGAAATAGAGAAAGAAACACGTTCGGCAGCTTTGGAAAGCCTTACACTTTACTGAAATGTAGTACTACACTCTATAACACAGTTGAGGGACAATGTTCCCGAGCTGCCTCAGTTCATAACAGTGTGTAGGAAGTTGTTTGATAAAGTGGGCAAAGCTTATACTTGCACCAGAAGGCAGAATATAGGAAACTACATGAAAACATGAATAATTCAGTGAAAATGACTGTAAACAGATGAGAACTTGTTTTAGAACAGCTGAAAGAGATTCTCCAAGTCAGTTCTTAGTGTAGAAAAGGTAGCTAAGATCCGGGAAATCTTAATTCCAGTTAAAATCACATGAAACACTGTATGAATCCTATATTCTTTACTGAAAGGAGACTAGAGTGGTAAATGTTTGTTATGAAAGGCAGAATACCATTGAAATAGAGAAAGAAACACGTTGGGCAGCTTTGGAAAGCCTTACACTTCACTGAAATGTAGTACTACACTCTATAACACAGTTGAGAGACAATGTTCCCGAGCTGCCTCAGTTCATAACAGTGTGTAGGAAGTTGTTTGATAAAGTGGGCAAAGCTTATACTTGGGCCAGAAGGCAGAATATAGGAAACTACATGAAAACATGAATAATTCAGTGAAAATGACTGTAAACAGATGAGAACTTGTTTAGAACAGCTGAAAGAGAATCTCCAAGTCAGTTCTTAGTGTAGAAAAGGTAGCTAAGATAAGGGAAATCCATAATTCCAGTTAAGATCACATGAAACACTGTATGAATCCTATATTCATTACTTAAAGGAGACTAGAGTGGTAAATGTGCGTTATACAAGGCAGAATACCATTGAAATAGAAAAAGAAACAAGTTCGGCAGCTTTGGAAAGCCTTACAATTCACTGAAATGTAGTACTACACTCTATAACACAGTTGAGAGACAATGTTCCCGAGCTGCCTCAGTTCATAACAGTGTGTAGGAAGTTGTTTGATAAAGTGGGCAAAGCTTATACTTGGACCAGAAGGCAGAATATAGGAAACTACATGAAAACATGATTAATTCAGTGAAAATGACTGTAAACAGATGAGAACTTGTTTAGAACAGCTGAAAGAGATTCTCCAAGTCAGTTCTTAGTGTAGAAAAGGTAGCTAAGATAAGGGAAATCCATAATTCCAGTTAAGATTACATGAAACACTGTATGAATTCTATATTCTTTACTTAAAGGAGACTATAGTGGTAAATGTGTGTTATACAAGGCAGAATACCATTAAAATAGAGAAAGAAACACGTTCGGCAGCTTTTGAAATCCTTACACTTCACTGAAATGTAGTACTACACTCTATAACACAGTTGAGAGACAATGTTCCCTACTTGCCTCAGTTCATAACAGTGTGTAGGAAGTTGTTTGATAAAGTGGGCAAAGCTTATACTTGGGCCAGAAGGCAGAATATAGGAAACTACATGAAAACATGAATAATTCAGTGAAAATGACTGTAAACAGATGAGAACTTGTTTTAGAACAGCTGAAAGAGATTCTCCAAGTCAGTTCTTAGTGTAGAAAAGGTAGCTAAGATCCGGGAAATCTTAATTCCAGTTAAAATCACATGAAACACTGTATGAATCCTATATTCTTTACTGAAAGGAGACTAGAGTGGTAAATGTTTGTTATACTATGGCAGAATACCATTGAAATAGAGAAAGAAACACGTTGGGCAGCTTTGGAAAGCCTTACACTTCACTGAAATGTAGTACTACACTCTATAACACAGTTGAGAGACAATGTTCCCTACTTGCCTCAGTTCATAACAGTGTGTAGGAAGTTGTTTGATAAAGTGGGCAAAGCTTATACTTGGGCCAGAAGGCAGAATATAGGAAACTACATGAAAACATGAATAATTCAGTAAAAATGACTGTAAACAGATGAGAACTTGTTTAGAACAGCTGAAAGAGAATCTCCAAGTCAGTTCTTAGTGTAGAAAAGGTAGCTAAGATAAGGGAAATCCATAATTCCAGTTAAGATCACATGAAACACTATGAATCCTATATTCTTTACTTAAAGGAGACTAGAGTGGTAAATGTGTGTTATACAAGGCAGAATACCATTGAAATAGAGAAAGAAACACGTTGGGCAGCTTTGGAAAGCCTTACACTTCACTGAAATGTAGTACTACACTCTATAACACAGTTGAGAGACAATGTTCCCGAGCTGCCTCAGTTCATAACAGTGTGTAGGAAGTTGTTTGATAAAGTGGGCAAAGCTTATACTTGGGCCAGAAGGCAGAATATAGGAAACTACATGAAAACATGAATAATTCAGTGAAAATGACTGTAAACAGATGAGAACTTGTTTAGAACAGCTGAAAGAGAATCTCCAAGTCAGTTCTTAGTGTAGAAAAGGTAGCTAAGATAAGGGAAATCCATAATTCCAGTTAAGATCACATGAAACACTATGAATCCTATATTCTTTACTTAAAGGAGACTAGAGTGGTAAATGTGTGTTATACAAGGCAGAATACCATTGAAATAGAGAAAGAAACACGTTCGGGAGCTTTGGAAAGCCTTACACTTCACTGAAATGTAGTACTACACTCTATAACAAAATTGAGAGACAATGTTCCCTACTTGCCTCAGTTCATAACAGTGTGTAGGAAGTTGTTTGATAAAGTGGGCAAAGCTTATAATTGGGCCAGAAGGCAGAATATAGGAAACTTCATGAAAACATGAATAATTCAGTGAAAATGACTGTAAACAGATGAGAACTTGTTTAGAACAGCTGAAAGAGAATCTCCAAGTCAGTTCTTAGTGTAGAAAAGGTAGCTAAGATAAGGGAAATCCATAATTCCAGTTAAGATCACATGAAACACTGTATGAATCCTATATTCATTACTTAAAGGAGACTAGAGTGGTAAATGTGTGTTATACAAGGCAGAATACCATTGAAATAGAGAAAGAAACACGTTCGGCAGCTTTGGAAAGCCTTACACTTTACTGAAATGTAGTACTACACTCTATAACACAGTTGAGGGACAATGTTCCCGAGCTGCCTCAGTTCATAACAGTGTGTAGGAAGTTGTTTGATAAAGTGGGCAAAGCTTATACTTGCACCAGAAGGCAGAATATAGGAAACTACATGAAAACATGAATAATTCAGTGAAAATGACTGTAAACAGATGAGAACTTGTTTTAGAACAGCTGAAAGAGATTCTCCAAGTCAGTTCTTAGTGTAGAAAAGGTAGCTAAGATCCGGGAAATCTTAATTCCAGTTAAAATCACATGAAACACTGTATGAATCCTATATTCTTTACTGAAAGGAGACTAGAGTGGTAAATGTTTGTTATGAAAGGCAGAATACCATTGAAATAGAGAAAGAAACACGTTGGGCAGCTTTGGAAAGCCTTACACTTCACTGAAATGTAGTACTACACTCTATAACACAGTTGAGAGACAATGTTCCCGAGCTGCCTCAGTTCATAACAGTGTGTAGGAAGTTGTTTGATAAAGTGGGCAAAGCTTATACTTGGGCCAGAAGGCAGAATATAGGAAACTACATGAAAACATGAATAATTCAGTGAAAATGACTGTAAACAGATGAGAACTTGTTTAGAACAGCTGAAAGAGAATCTCCAAGTCAGTTCTTAGTGTAGAAAAGGTAGCTAAGATAAGGGAAATCCATAATTCCAGTTAAGATCACATGAAACACTGTATGAATCCTATATTCATTACTTAAAGGAGACTAGAGTGGTAAATGTGCGTTATACAAGGCAGAATACCATTGAAATAGAAAAAGAAACAAGTTCGGCAGCTTTGGAAAGCCTTACAATTCACTGAAATGTAGTACTACACTCTATAACACAGTTGAGAGACAATGTTCCCGAGCTGCCTCAGTTCATAACAGTGTGTAGGAAGTTGTTTGATAAAGTGGGCAAAGCTTATACTTGGACCAGAAGGCAGAATATAGGAAATTACATGAAAACATGATTAATTCAGTGAAAATGACTGTAAACAGATGAGAACTTGTTTAGAACAGCTGAAAGAGATTCTCCAAGTCAGTTCTTAGTGTAGAAAAGGTAGCTAAGATAAGGGAAATCCATAATTCCAGTTAAGATTACATGAAACACTGTATGAATTCTATATTCTTTACTTAAAGGAGACTATAGTGGTAAATGTGTGTTATACAAGGCAGAATACCATTAAAATAGAGAAAGAAACACGTTCGGCAGCTTTTGAAATCCTTACACTTCACTGAAATGTAGTACTACACTCTATAACACAGTTGAGAGACAATGTTCCCTACTTGCCTCAGTTCATAACAGTGTGTAGGAAGTTGTTTGATAAAGTGGGCAAAGCTTATACTTGGGCCAGAAGGCAGAATATAGGAAACTACATGAAAACATGAATAATTCAGTGAAAATGACTGTAAACAGATGAGAACTTGTTTTAGAACAGCTGAAAGAGATTCTCCAAGTCAGTTCTTAGTGTAGAAAAGGTAGCTAAGATCCGGGAAATCATAATTCCAGTTAAAATCACATGAAACACTGTATGAATCCTATATTCTTTACTGAAAGGAGACTAGAGTGGTAAATGTTTGTTATACTATGGCAGAATACCATTGAAATAGAGAAAGAAACACGTTGGGCAGCTTTGGAAAGCCTTACACTTTACTGAAATGTAGTACTACACTCTATAACACAGTTGAGAGACAATGTTCCCGAGCTGCCTCAGTTCATAACAGTGTGTAGGAAGTTGTTTGATAAAGTGGGCAAAGCTTATACTTGCACCAGAAGGCAGAATATAGGAAACTACATGAAAACATGAATAATTCAGTGAAAATGACTGTAAACAGATGAGAACTTGTTTTAGAACAGCTGAAAGAGATTCTCCAAGTCAGTTCTTAGTGTAGAAAAGGTAGCTAAGATCCGGGAAATCTTAATTCCAGTTAAAATCACATGAAACACTGTATGAATCCTATATTCTTTACTGAAAGGAGACTAGAGTGGTAAATGTTTGTTATACAAGGCAGAATACCATTGAAATAGAGAAAGAAACACGTTGGGCAGCTTTGGAAAGCCTTACACTTCACTGAAATGTAGTACTACACTCTATAACACAGTTGAGAGACAATGTTCCCGAGCTGCCTCAGTTCATAACAGTGTGTAGGAAGTTGTTTGATAAAGTGGGCAAAGCTTATACTTGGGCCAGAAGGCAGAATATAGGCAACTACATGAAAACATGAATAATTCAGTGAAAATGACTATAAACAGATGAGAACTTGTTTAGAACAGCTGAAAGAGAATCTCCAAGTCAGTTCTTAGTGTAGAAAAGGTAGCTAAGATAAGGGAAATCCATAATTCCAGTTAAGATCACATGAAACACTGTATGAATCCTATATTCATTACTTAAAGGAGACTAGAGTGGTAAATGTGTGTTATACAAGGTAGAATACCATTGAAATAGAAAAAGAAACAAGTTCGGCAGCTTTGGAAAGCCTTACAATTCACTGAAATGTAGTACTACACTCTATAACACAGTTGAGAGACAATGTTCCCGAGCTGCCTCAGTTCATAACAGTGTGTAGGAAGTTGTTTGATAAAGTGGGCAAAGCTTATACTTGGACCAGAAGGCAGAATATAGGAAACTACAGGAAAACATGATTAATTCAGTGAAAATGACTGTAAACAGATGAGAACTTGTTTAGAACAGCTGAAAGAGATTCTCCAAGTCAGTTCTTAGTGTAGAAAAGGTAGCTAAGATAAGGGAAATCCATAATTCCAGTTAAGATTACATGAAACACTGTATGAATTCTATATTCTTTACTTAAAGGAGACTATAGTGGTAAATGTGTGTTATACAAGGCAGAATACCATTAAAATAGAGAAAGAAACACGTTCGGCAGCTTTTGAAATCCTTACACTTCACTGAAATGTAGTACTACACTCTATAACACAGTTGAGAGACAATGTTCCCTACTTGCCTCAGTTCATAACAGTATGTAGGAAGTTGTTTGATAAAGTGGGCAAAGCTTATACTTGGGCCAGAAGGCAGAATATAGGAAACTACATGAAAACATGAATAATTCAGTGAAAATGACTGTAAACAGATGAGAACTTGTTTTAGAACAGCTGAAAGAGATTCTCCAAGTCAGTTCTTAGTGTAGAAAAGGTAGCTAAGATCCGGGAAATCTTAATTCCAGTTAAAATCACATGAAACACTGTATGAATCCTATATTCTTTACTGAAAGGAGACTAGAGTGGTAAATGTTTGTTATACTATGGCAGAATACCATTGAAATAGAGAAAGAAACACGTTGGGCAGCTTTGGAAAGCCTTACACTTCACTGAAATGTAGTACTACACTCTATAACACAGTTGAGAGACAATGTTCCCTACTTGCCTCAGTTCATAACAGTGTGTAGGAAGTTGTTTGATAAAGTGGGCAAAGCTTATACTTGGGCCAGAAGGCAGAATATAGGAAACTACATGAAAACATGAATAATTCAGTAAAAATGACTGTAAACAGATGAGAACTTGTTTAGAACAGCTGAAAGAGAATCTCCAAGTCAGTTCTTAGTGTAGAAAAGGTAGCTAAGATAAGGGAAATCCATAATTCCAGTTAAGATCACATGAAACACTGTATGAATCCTATATTCATTACTTAAAGGAGACTAGAGTGGTAAATGTGTGTTATACAAGGCAGAATACCATTGAAATAGAGAAAGAAACACGTTCGGCAGCTTTGGAAAGCCTTACACTTTACTGAAATGTAGTACTACACTCTATAACACAGTTGAGAGACAATGTTCCCGAGCTGCCTCAGTTCATAACAGTGTGTAGGAAGTTGTTTGATAAAGTGGGCAAAGCTTATACTTGCACCAGAAGGCAGAATATAGGAAACTACATGAAAACATGATTAATTCAGTGAAAATGACTGTAAACAGATGAGAACTTGTTTAGAACAGCTGAAAGAGATTCTCCAAGTCAGTTCTTAGTGTAGAAAAGGTAGCTAAGATCCGGAAATCCTTAATTGGAGTTAAGATTATATGAAACACTGTATGAATCCTATATTCTTTACTTAAAGGAGACTAGGGTGGTAAATGTGTGTTATACAAGGCAGAATACCATTAAAATGGAGAAAGAAACACGTTCGGCAGTTTTGGAAATCCTTACACATGACTGAAATGTAGTACTACACTCTATAACACAGTTGAGAGACAATGTTCCCGAGCTGCCTCAGTTCATAACAGTGTGTAGGAAGTTGTTTGATAAAGTGGGCAAAGCTTATACTTGGACCAGAAGGCAGAATATAGGAAACTACATGAAA
Source organism: Pipistrellus hanaki (assembly GCF_964339955.1). NCBI lineage: Eukaryota > Metazoa > Chordata > Mammalia > Chiroptera > Vespertilionidae > Pipistrellus > Pipistrellus hanaki. The sequence continues at coordinate 2,053,316 of NW_028182303.1, forward strand.
ACATGATTAATTCAGTGAAAATGACTGTAAACAGATGAGAACTTGTTTAGAACAGCTGAAAGAGATTCTCCAAGTCAGTTCTTAGTGTAGAAAAGGTAGCTAAGATAAGGGAAATCCATAATTCCAGTTAACATTACATGAAACACTGTATGAATTCTATATTCTTTACTTAAAGGAGACTAGAGTGGTAAATGTGTGTTATACAAGGCAGAATACCATTAAAATAGAGAAAGAAACACGTTCGGCAGCTTTTGAAATCCTTACACTTCACTGAAATGTAGTACTACACTCTATAACACAGTTGAGAGACAATGTTCCCTACTTGCCTCAGTTCATAACAGTGTGTAGGAAGTTGTTTGATAAAGTGGGCAAAGCTTATACTTGGGCCAGAAGGCAGAATATAGGAAACTACATGAAAACATGAATAATTCAGTGAAAATGACTGTAAACAGATGAGAACTTGTTTAGAACAGCTGAAAGAGAATCTCCAAGTCAGTTCTTAGTGTAGAAAAGGTAGCTAAGATAAGGGAAATCCATAATTCCAGTTAAGATCACATGAAACACTGTATGAATCCTATATTCATTACTTAAAGGAGACTAGAGTGGTGAATGGTTGTTATACAAGGCAGAATACCATTGAAATAGAGAAAGAAACACGTTCGGCAGCTATGGAAAGCCTTACACTTCACTGAAATGTAGTACTACACTCTATAACACAGTTGTGAGACAATGTTCCCTAGCTGCCTCAGTTCATAACAGTGTGTAGGAAGTTGTTTGATAAAGTGGGCAAAGCTTATACTTGGGCCAGAAGGCAGAATATAGGAAACTACATGAAAACATGAATAATTCAGTGAAAATGACTGTAAACAGATGAGAACTTGTTTAGAACAGCTGAAAGAGAATCTCCAAGTCAGTTCTTAGTGTAGAAAAGGTAGCTAAGATAAGGGAAATCCATAATTCCAGTTAAGATCACATGAAACACTATGAATCCTATATTCTTTACTTAAAGGAGACTAGAGTGGTAAATGTGTGTTATACAAGGCAGAATACCATTGAAATAGAGAAAGAAACACGTTCAGGAGCTTTGGAAAGCCTTACACTTCACTGAAATGTAGTACTACACTCTATAACACAGTTGAGAGACAATGTTCCCTACTTGCCTCAGTTCATAACAGTGTGTAGGAAGTTGTTTGATAAAGTGGGCAAAGCTTATACTTGGGCCAGAAGGCAGAATATAGGAAACTACATGAAAACATGAATAATTCAGTGAAAATGACTGTAAACAGATGAGAACTTGTTTTAGAACAGCTGAAAGAGATTCTCCAAGTCAGTTCTTAGTGTAGAAAAGGTAGCTAAGATCCGGGAAATCTTAATTCCAGTTAAAATCACATGAAACACTGTATGAATCCTATATTCTTTACTGAAAGGAGACTAGAGTGGTAAATGTTTGTTATACTATGGCAGAATACCATTGAAATAGAGAAAGAAATACGTTGGGCAGCTTTGGAAAGCCTTACACTTCACTGAAATGTAGTACTACACTCTATAACACAGTTGAGAGACAATGTTCCCTACTTGCCTCAGTTCATAACAGTGTGTAGGAAGTTGTTTGATAAAGTGGGCAAAGCTTATACTTGGGCCAGAAGGCAGAATATAGGAAACTACATGAAAACATGAATAATTCAGTGAAAATGACTGTAAACAGATGAGAACTTGTTTAGAACAGCTGAAAGAGAATCTCCAAGTCAGTTCTTAGTGTAGAAAAGGTAGCTAAGATAAGGGAAATCCATAATTCCAGTTAAGATCACATGAAACACTATGAATCCTATATTCTTTACTTAAAGGAGACTAGAGTGGTAAATGTGTGTTATACAAGGCAGAATACCATTGAAATAGAGAAAAAAACACGTTCGGGAGCTTTGGAAAGCCTTACACTTCACTGAAATGTAGTACTACACTCTATAACACAATTGAGAGACAATGTTCCCTACTTGCCTCAGTTCATAACAGTGTGTAGGAAGTTGTTTGATAAAGTGGGCAAAGCTTCTACTTGGGCCAGAAGGCAGAATATAGGAAACTACATGAAAACATGATTAATTCAGTGAAAATGACTGTAAACAGATGAGAACTTGTTTAGAACAGCTGAAAGAGATTCTCCAAGTCAGTTCTTAGTGTAGAAAAGGTAGCTAAGATCCGGGAAATCTTAATTCCAGTTAAAATCACATGAAACACTGTATGAATGCTATATTCTTTACTGAAAGGAGACTAGAGTGGTAAATGTTTGTTATACAACGCAGAATACCATTGAAATAGAGAAAGAAACACGTTGGGCAGCTTTGGAAAGCCTTACACTTCACTGAAATGTAGTACTACACTCTATAACACACTTGAGAGACAATGTTCCCTACTTGCCTCAGTTCATAACAGTGTGTAGGAAGTTGTTTGATAAAGTGGGCAAAGCTTATACTTGGGCCAGAAGGCAGAATATAGGAAACTACATGAAAACATGAATAATTCAGTGAAAATGACTGTAAACAGATGAGAACTTGTTTAGAACAGCTGAAAGAGAATCTCCAAGTCAGTTCTTAGTGTAGAAAAGGTAGCTAAGATAAGGGAAATCCATAATTCCAGTTAAGATCACATGAAACACTGTATGAATCCTATATTCATTACTTAAAGGAGACTAGAGTGGTGAATGGTTGTTATACAAGGCAGAATACCATTGAAATAGAGAAAGAAACACGTTCGGCAGCTATGGAAAGCCTTACACTTCACTGAAATGTAGTACTACACTCTATAACACAGTTGTGAGACAATGTTCCCTAGCTGCCTCAGTTCATAACAGTGTGTAGGAAGTTGTTTGATAAAGTGGGCAAAGCTTATACTTGGGCCAGAAGGCAGAATATAGGAAACTACATGAAAACATGAATAATTCAGTGAAAATGACTGTAAACAGATGAGAACTTGTTTAGAACAGCTGAAAGAGAATCTCCAAGTCAGTTCTTAGTGTAGAAAAGGTAGCTAAGATAAGGGAAATCCATAATTCCAGTTAAGATCACATGAAACACTATGAATCCTATATTCTTTACTTAAAGGAGACTAGAGTGGTAAATGTGTGTTATACAAGGCAGAATACCATTGAAATAGAGAAAGAAACACGTTCAGGAGCTTTGGAAAGCCTTACACTTCACTGAAATGTAGTACTACACTCTATAACACAGTTGAGAGACAATGTTCCCTACTTGCCTCAGTTCATAACAGTGTGTAGGAAGTTGTTTGATAAAGTGGGCAAAGCTTATACTTGGGCCAGAAGGCAGAATATAGGAAACTACATGAAAACATGAATAATTCAGTGAAAATGACTGTAAACAGATGAGAACTTGTTTTAGAACAGCTGAAAGAGATTCTCCAAGTCAGTTCTTAGTGTAGAAAAGGTAGCTAAGATCCGGGAAATCTTAATTCCAGTTAAAATCACATGAAACACTGTATGAATCCTATATTCTTTACTGAAAGGAGACTAGAGTGGTAAATGTTTGTTATACTATGGCAGAATACCATTGAAATAGAGAAAGAAATACGTTGGGCAGCTTTGGAAAGCCTTACACTTCACTGAAATGTAGTACTACACTCTATAACACAGTTGAGAGACAATGTTCCCTACTTGCCTCAGTTCATAACAGTGTGTAGGAAGTTGTTTGATAAAGTGGGCAAAGCTTATACTTGGGCCAGAAGGCAGAATATAGGAAACTACATGAAAACATGAATAATTCAGTGAAAATGACTGTAAACAGATGAGAACTTGTTTAGAACAGCTGAAAGAGAATCTCCAAGTCAGTTCTTAGTGTAGAAAAGGTAGCTAAGATAAGGGAAATCCATAATTCCAGTTAAGATCACATGAAACACTATGAATCCTATATTCTTTACTTAAAGGAGACTAGAGTGGTAAATGTGTGTTATACAAGGCAGAATACCATTGAAATAGAGAAAGAAACACGTTCAGGAGCTTTGGAAAGCCTTACACTTCACTGAAATGTAGTACTACACTCTATAACACAGTTGAGAGACAATGTTCCCTACTTGCCTCAGTTCATAACAGTGTGTAGGAAGTTGTTTGATAAAGTGGGCAAAGCTTATACTTGGGCCAGAAGGCAGAATATAGGAAACTACATGAAAACATGAATAATTCAGTGAAAATGACTGTAAACAGATGAGAACTTGTTTTAGAACAGCTGAAAGAGATTCTCCAAGTCAGTTCTTAGTGTAGAAAAGGTAGCTAAGATCCGGGAAATCTTAATTCCAGTTAAAATCACATGAAACACTGTATGAATCCTATATTCTTTACTGAAAGGAGACTAGAGTGGTAAATGTTTGTTATACTATGGCAGAATACCATTGAAATAGAGAAAGAAATACGTTGGGCAGCTTTGGAAAGCCTTACACTTCACTGAAATGTAGTACTACACTCTATAACACAGTTGAGAGACAATGTTCCCTACTTGCCTCAGTTCATAACAGTGTGTAGGAAGTTGTTTGATAAAGTGGGCAAAGCTTATACTTGGGCCAGAAGGCAGAATATAGGAAACTACATGAAAACATGAATAATTCAGTGAAAATGACTGTAAACAGATGAGAACTTGTTTAGAACAGCTGAAAGAGAATCTCCAAGTCAGTTCTTAGTGTAGAAAAGGTAGCTAAGATAAGGGAAATCCATAATTCCAGTTAAGATCACATGAAACACTATGAATCCTATATTCTTTACTTAAAGGAGACTAGAGTGGTAAATGTGTGTTATACAAGGCAGAATACCATTGAAATAGAGAAAAAAACACGTTCGGGAGCTTTGGAAAGCCTTACACTTCACTGAAATGTAGTACTACACTCTATAACACAATTGAGAGACAATGTTCCCTACTTGCCTCAGTTCATAACAGTGTGTAGGAAGTTGTTTGATAAAGTGGGCAAAGCTTCTACTTGGGCCAGAAGGCAGAATATAGGAAACTACATGAAAACATGATTAATTCAGTGAAAATGACTGTAAACAGATGAGAACTTGTTTAGAACAGCTGAAAGAGATTCTCCAAGTCAGTTCTTAGTGTAGAAAAGGTAGCTAAGATCCGGGAAATCTTAATTCCAGTTAAAATCACATGAAACACTGTATGAATGCTATATTCCTTACTGAAAGGAGACTAGAGTGGTAAATGTTTGTTATACAACGCAGAATACCATTGAAATAGAGAAAGAAACACGTTGGGCAGCTTTGGAAAGCCTTACACTTCACTGAAATGTAGTACTACACTCTATAACACACTTGAGAGACAATGTTCCCTACTTGCCTCAGTTCATAACAGTGTGTAGGAAGTTGTTTGATAAAGTGGGCAAAGCTTATACTTGGGCCAGAAGGCAGAATATAGGAAACTACATGAAAACATGAATAATTCAGTGAAAATGACTGTAAACAGATGAGAACTTGTTTAGAACAGCTGAAAGAGAATCTCCAAGTCAGTTCTTAGTGTAGAAAAGGTAGCTAAGATAAGGGAAATCCATAATTCCAGTTAAGATCACATGAAACACTGTATGAATCCTATATTCATTACTTAAAGGAGACTAGAGTGGTGAATGGTTGTTATACAAGGCAGAATACCATTGAAATAGAGAAAGAAACACGTTCGGCAGCTATGGAAAGCCTTACACTTCACTGAAATGTAGTACTACACTCTATAACACAGTTGTGAGACAATGTTCCCTAGCTGCCTCAGTTCATAACAGTGTGTAGGAAGTTGTTTGATAAAGTGGGCAAAGCTTATACTTGGGCCAGAAGGCAGAATATAGGAAACTACATGAAAACATGAATAATTCAGTGAAAATGACTGTAAACAGATGAGAACTTGTTTAGAACAGCTGAAAGAGAATCTCCAAGTCAGTTCTTAGTGTAGAAAAGGTAGCTAAGATAAGGGAAATCCATAATTCCAGTTAAGATCACATGAAACACTATGAATCCTATATTCTTTACTTAAAGGAGACTAGAGTGGTAAATGTGTGTTATACAAGGCAGAATACCATTGAAATAGAGAAAGAAACACGTTCAGGAGCTTTGGAAAGCCTTACACTTCACTGAAATGTAGTACTACACTCTATAACACAGTTGAGAGACAATGTTCCCTACTTGCCTCAGTTCATAACAGTGTGTAGGAAGTTGTTTGATAAAGTGGGCAAAGCTTATACTTGGGCCAGAAGGCAGAATATAGGAAACTACATGAAAACATGAATAATTCAGTGAAAATGACTGTAAACAGATGAGAACTTGTTTTAGAACAGCTGAAAGAGATTCTCCAAGTCAGTTCTTAGTGTAGAAAAGGTAGCTAAGATCCGGGAAATCTTAATTCCAGTTAAAATCACATGAAACACTGTATGAATCCTATATTCTTTACTGAAAGGAGACTAGAGTGGTAAATGTTTGTTATACTATGGCAGAATACCATTAAAATAGAGAAAGAAATACGTTGGGCAGCTTTGGAAAGCCTTACACTTCACTGAAATGTAGTACTACACTCTATAACACAGTTGAGAGACAATGTTCCCTACTTGCCTCAGTTCATAACAGTGTGTAGGAAGTTGTTTGATAAAGTGGGCAAAGCTTATACTTGGGCCAGAAGGCAGAATATAGGAAACTACATGAAAACATGAATAATTCAGTGAAAATGACTGTAAACAGATGAGAACTTGTTTAGAACAGCTGAAAGAGAATCTCCAAGTCAGTTCTTAGTGTAGAAAAGGTAGCTAAGATAAGGGAAATCCATAATTCCAGTTAAGATCACATGAAACACTATGAATCCTATATTCTTTACTTAAAGGAGACTAGAGTGGTAAATGTGTGTTATACAAGGCAGAATACCATTGAAATAGAGAAAAAAACACGTTCGGGAGCTTTGGAAAGCCTTACACTTCACTGAAATGTAGTACTACACTCTATAACACAATTGAGAGACAATGTTCCCTACTTGCCTCAGTTCATAACAGTGTGTAGGAAGTTGTTTGATAAAGTGGGCAAAGCTTCTACTTGGGCCAGAAGGCAGAATATAGGAAACTTCATGAAAACATGAATAATTCAGTGAAAATGACTGTAAACAGATGAGAACTTGTTTAGAACAGCTGAAAGAGAATCTCCAAGTCAGTTCTTAGTGTAGAAAAGGTAGCTAAGATAAGGGAAATCCATAATTCCAGTTAAGATCACATGAAACACTGTATGAATCCTATATTCATTACTTAAAGGAGACTAGAGTGGTAAATGTGTGTTATACAAGGCAGAATACCATTGAAATAGAGATAGAAACACGTTCGGCAGCTTTGGAAAGCCTTACACTTTACTGAAATGTAGTACTACACTCTATAACACAGTTGAGAGACAATGTTCCCGAGCTGCCTCAGTTCATAACAGTGTGTAGGAAGTTGTTTGATAAAGTGGGCAAAGCTTATACTTGCACCAGAAGGCAGAATATAGGAAACTACATGAAAACATGATTAATTCAGTGAAAATGACTGTAAACAGATGAGAACTTGTTTAGAACAGCTGAAAGAGATTCTCCAAGTCAGTTCTTAGTGTAGAAAAGGTAGCTAAGATCCGGAAATCCTTAATTGGAGTTAAGATTATATGAAACACTGTATGAATCCTATATTCTTTACTTAAAGGAGACTAGGGTGGTAAATGTGTGTTATACAAGGCAGAATACCATTAAAATGGAGAAAGAAACACGTTCGGCAGTTTTGGAAATCCTTACACATGACTGAAATGTAGTACTACACTCTATAACACAGTTGAGAGACAATGTTCCCGAGCTGCCTCAGTTCATAACAGTGTGTAGGAAGTTGTTTGATAAAGTGGGCAAAGCTTATACTTGGACCAGAAGGCAGAATATAGGAAACTACATGAAAACATGATTAATTCAGTGAAAATGACTGTAAACAGATGAGAACTTGTTTAGAACAGCTGAAAGAGATTCTCCAAGTCAGTTCTTAGTGTAGAAAAGGTAGCTAAGATAAGGGAAATCCATAATTCCAGTTAACATTACATGAAACACTGTATGAATTCTATATTCTTTACTTAAAGGAGACTAGAGTGGTAAATGTGTGTTATACAAGGCAGAATACCATTAAAATAGAGAAAGAAACACGTTCGGCAGCTTTTGAAATCCTTACACTTCACTGAAATGTAGTACTACACTCTATAACACAGTTGAGAGACAATGTTCCCTACTTGCCTCAGTTCATAACAGTGTGTAGGAAGTTGTTTGATAAAGTGGGCAAAGCTTATACTTGGGCCAGAAGGCAGAATATAGGAAACTACATGAAAACATGAATAATTCAGTGAAAATGACTGTAAACAGATGAGAACTTGTTTAGAACAGCTGAAAGAGAATCTCCAAGTCAGTTCTTAGTGTAGAAAAGGTAGCTAAGATAAGGGAAATCCATAATTCCAGTTAAGATCACATGAAACACTGTATGAATCCTATATTCATTACTTAAAGGAGACTAGAGTGGTGAATGGTTGTTATACAAGGCAGAATACCATTGAAATAGAGAAAGAAACACGTTCGGCAGCTATGGAAAGCCTTACACTTCACTGAAATGTAGTACTACACTCTATAACACAGTTGTGAGACAATGTTCCCTAGCTGCCTCAGTTCATAACAGTGTGTAGGAAGTTGTTTGATAAAGTGGGCAAAGCTTATACTTGGGCCAGAAGGCAGAATATAGGAAACTACATGAAAACATGAATAATTCAGTGAAAATGACTGTAAACAGATGAGAACTTGTTTAGAACAGCTGAAAGAGAATCTCCAAGTCAGTTCTTAGTGTAGAAAAGGTAGCTAAGATAAGGGAAATCCATAATTCCAGTTAAGATCACATGAAACACTATGAATCCTATATTCTTTACTTAAAGGAGACTAGAGTGGTAAATGTGTGTTATACAAGGCAGAATACCATTGAAATAGAGAAAGAAACACGTTCAGGAGCTTTGGAAAGCCTTACACTTCACTGAAATGTAGTACTACACTCTATAACACAGTTGAGAGACAATGTTCCCTACTTGCCTCAGTTCATAACAGTGTGTAGGAAGTTGTTTGATAAAGTGGGCAAAGCTTATACTTGGGCCAGAAGGCAGAATATAGGAAACTACATGAAAACATGAATAATTCAGTGAAAATGACTGTAAACAGATGAGAACTTGTTTTAGAACAGCTGAAAGAGATTCTCCAAGTCAGTTCTTAGTGTAGAAAAGGTAGCTAAGATCCGGGAAATCTTAATTCCAGTTAAAATCACATGAAACACTGTATGAATCCTATATTCTTTACTGAAAGGAGACTAGAGTGGTAAATGTTTGTTATACTATGGCAGAATACCATTGAAATAGAGAAAGAAATACGTTGGGCAGCTTTGGAAAGCCTTACACTTCACTGAAATGTAGTACTACACTCTATAACACAGTTGAGAGACAATGTTCCCTACTTGCCTCAGTTCATAACAGTGTGTAGGAAGTTGTTTGATAAAGTGGGCAAAGCTTATACTTGGGCCAGAAGGCAGAATATAGGAAACTACATGAAAACATGAATAATTCAGTGAAAATGACTGTAAACAGATGAGAACTTGTTTAGAACAGCTGAAAGAGAATCTCCAAGTCAGTTCTTAGTGTAGAAAAGGTAGCTAAGATAAGGGAAATCCATAATTCCAGTTAAGATCACATGAAACACTATGAATCCTATATTCTTTACTTAAAGGAGACTAGAGTGGTAAATGTGTGTTATACAAGGCAGAATACCATTGAAATAGAGAAAAAAACACGTTCGGGAGCTTTGGAAAGCCTTACACTTCACTGAAATGTAGTACTACACTCTATAACACAATTGAGAGACAATGTTCCCTACTTGCCTCAGTTCATAACAGTGTGTAGGAAGTTGTTTGATAAAGTGGGCAAAGCTTCTACTTGGGCCAGAAGGCAGAATATAGGAAACTACATGAAAACATGATTAATTCAGTGAAAATGACTGTAAACAGATGAGAACTTGTTTAGAACAGCTGAAAGAGATTCTCCAAGTCAGTTCTTAGTGTAGAAAAGGTAGCTAAGATCCGGGAAATCTTAATTCCAGTTAAAATCACATGAAACACTGTATGAATGCTATATTCTTTACTGAAAGGAGACTAGAGTGGTAAATGTTTGTTATACAACGCAGAATACCATTGAAATAGAGAAAGAAACACGTTGGGCAGCTTTGGAAAGCCTTACACTTCACTGAAATGTAGTACTACACTCTATAACACACTTGAGAGACAATGTTCCCTACTTGCCTCAGTTCATAACAGTGTGTAGGAAGTTGTTTGATAAAGTGGGCAAAGCTTATACTTGGGCCAGAAGGCAGAATATAGGAAACTACATGAAAACATGAATAATTCAGTGAAAATGACTGTAAACAGATGAGAACTTGTTTAGAACAGCTGAAAGAGAATCTCCAAGTCAGTTCTTAGTGTAGAAAAGGTAGCTAAGATAAGGGAAATCCATAATTCCAGTTAAGATCACATGAAACACTGTATGAATCCTATATTCATTACTTAAAGGAGACTAGAGTGGTGAATGGTTGTTATACAAGGCAGAATACCATTGAAATAGAGAAAGAAACACGTTCGGCAGCTATGGAAAGCCTTACACTTCACTGAAATGTAGTACTACACTCTATAACACAGTTGTGAGACAATGTTCCCTAGCTGCCTCAGTTCATAACAGTGTGTAGGAAGTTGTTTGATAAAGTGGGCAAAGCTTATACTTGGGCCAGAAGGCAGAATATAGGAAACTACATGAAAACATGAATAATTCAGTGAAAATGACTGTAAACAGATGAGAACTTGTTTAGAACAGCTGAAAGAGAATCTCCAAGTCAGTTCTTAGTGTAGAAAAGGTAGCTAAGATAAGGGAAATCCATAATTCCAGTTAAGATCACATGAAACACTATGAATCCTATATTCTTTACTTAAAGGAGACTAGAGTGGTAAATGTGTGTTATACAAGGCAGAATACCATTGAAATAGAGAAAGAAACACGTTCAGGAGCTTTGGAAAGCCTTACACTTCACTGAAATGTAGTACTACACTCTATAACACAGTTGAGAGACAATGTTCCCTACTTGCCTCAGTTCATAACAGTGTGTAGGAAGTTGTTTGATAAAGTGGGCAAAGCTTATACTTGGGCCAGAAGGCAGAATATAGGAAACTACATGAAAACATGAATAATTCAGTGAAAATGACTGTAAACAGATGAGAACTTGTTTTAGAACAGCTGAAAGAGATTCTCCAAGTCAGTTCTTAGTGTAGAAAAGGTAGCTAAGATCCGGGAAATCTTAATTCCAGTTAAAATCACATGAAACACTGTATGAATCCTATATTCTTTACTGAAAGGAGACTAGAGTGGTAAATGTTTGTTATACTATGGCAGAATACCATTGAAATAGAGAAAGAAATACGTTGGGCAGCTTTGGAAAGCCTTACACTTCACTGAAATGTAGTACTACACTCTATAACACAGTTGAGAGACAATGTTCCCTACTTGCCTCAGTTCATAACAGTGTGTAGGAAGTTGTTTGATAAAGTGGGCAAAGCTTATACTTGGGCCAGAAGGCAGAATATAGGAAACTACATGAAAACATGAATAATTCAGTGAAAATGACTGTAAACAGATGAGAACTTGTTTAGAACAGCTGAAAGAGAATCTCCAAGTCAGTTCTTAGTGTAGAAAAGGTAGCTAAGATAAGGGAAATCCATAATTCCAGTTAAGATCACATGAAACACTATGAATCCTATATTCTTTACTTAAAGGAGACTAGAGTGGTAAATGTGTGTTATACAAGGCAGAATACCATTGAAATAGAGAAAGAAACACGTTCAGGAGCTTTGGAAAGCCTTACACTTCACTGAAATGTAGTACTACACTCTATAACACAGTTGAGAGACAATGTTCCCTACTTGCCTCAGTTCATAACAGTGTGTAGGAAGTTGTTTGATAAAGTGGGCAAAGCTTATACTTGGGCCAGAAGGCAGAATATAGGAAACTACATGAAAACATGAATAATTCAGTGAAAATGACTGTAAACAGATGAGAACTTGTTTTAGAACAGCTGAAAGAGATTCTCCAAGTCAGTTCTTAGTGTAGAAAAGGTAGCTAAGATCCGGGAAATCTTAATTCCAGTTAAAATCACATGAAACACTGTATGAATCCTATATTCTTTACTGAAAGGAGACTAGAGTGGTAAATGTTTGTTATACTATGGCAGAATACCATTGAAATAGAGAAAGAAATACGTTGGGCAGCTTTGGAAAGCCTTACACTTCACTGAAATGTAGTACTACACTCTATAACACAGTTGAGAGACAATGTTCCCTACTTGCCTCAGTTCATAACAGTGTGTAGGAAGTTGTTTGATAAAGTGGGCAAAGCTTATACTTGGGCCAGAAGGCAGAATATAGGAAACTACATGAAAACATGAATAATTCAGTGAAAATGACTGTAAACAGATGAGAACTTGTTTAGAACAGCTGAAAGAGAATCTCCAAGTCAGTTCTTAGTGTAGAAAAGGTAGCTAAGATAAGGGAAATCCATAATTCCAGTTAAGATCACATGAAACACTATGAATCCTATATTCTTTACTTAAAGGAGACTAGAGTGGTAAATGTGTGTTATACAAGGCAGAATACCATTGAAATAGAGAAAAAAACACGTTCGGGAGCTTTGGAAAGCCTTACACTTCACTGAAATGTAGTACTACACTCTATACCACAATTGAGAGACAATGTTCCCTACTTGCCTCAGTTCATAACAGTGTGTAGGAAGTTGTTTGATAAAGTGGGCAAAGCTTCTACTTGGGCCAGAAGGCAGAATATAGGAAACTACATGAAAACATGATTAATTCAGTGAAAATGACTGTAAACAGATGAGAACTTGTTTAGAACAGCTGAAAGAGATTCTCCAAGTCAGTTCTTAGTGTAGAAAAGGTAGCTAAGATCCGGGAAATCTTAATTCCAGTTAAAATCACATGAAACACTGTATGAATGCTATATTCTTTACTGAAAGGAGACTAGAGTGGTAAATGTTTGTTATACAACGCAGAATACCATTGAAATAGAGAAAGAAACACGTTGGGCAGCTTTGGAAAGCCTTACACTTCACTGAAATGTAGTACTACACTCTATAACACACTTGAGAGACAATGTTCCCTACTTGCCTCAGTTCATAACAGTGTGTAGGAAGTTGTTTGATAAAGTGGGCAAAGCTTATACTTGGGCCAGAAGGCAGAATATAGGAAACTACATGAAAACATGAATAATTCAGTGAAAATGACTGTAAACAGATGAGAACTTGTTTAGAACAGCTGAAAGAGAATCTCCAAGTCAGTTCTTAGTGTAGAAAAGGTAGCTAAGATAAGGGAAATCCATAATTCCAGTTAAGATCACATGAAACACTGTATGAATCCTATATTCATTACTTAAAGGAGACTAGAGTGGTGAATGGTTGTTATACAAGGCAGAATACCATTGAAATAGAGAAAGAAACACGTTCGGCAGCTATGGAAAGCCTTACACTTCACTGAAATGTAGTACTACACTCTATAACACAGTTGTGAGACAATGTTCCCTAGCTGCCTCAGTTCATAACAGTGTGTAGGAAGTTGTTTGATAAAGTGGGCAAAGCTTATACTTGGGCCAGAAGGCAGAATATAGGAAACTACATGAAAACATGAATAATTCAGTGAAAATGACTGTAAACAGATGAGAACTTGTTTAGAACAGCTGAAAGAGAATCTCCAAGTCAGTTCTTAGTGTAGAAAAGGTAGCTAAGATAAGGGAAATCCATAATTCCAGTTAAGATCACATGAAACACTATGAATCCTAGATTCTTTACTTAAAGGAGACTAGAGTGGTAAATGTGTGTTATACAAGGCAGAATACCATTGAAATAGAGAAAAAAACACGTTCGGGAGCTTTGGAAAGCCTTACACTTCACTGAAATGTAGTACTACACTCTATAACACAATTGAGAGACAATGTTCCCTACTTGCCTCAGTTCATAACAGTGTGTAGGAAGTTGTTTGATAAAGTGGGCAAAGCTTCTACTTGGGCCAGAAGGCAGAATATAGGAAACTTCATGAAAACATGAATAATTCAGTGAAAATGACTGTAAACAGATGAGAACTTGTTTAGAACAGCTGAAAGAGAATCTCCAAGTCAGTTCTTAGTGTAGAAAAGGTAGCTAAGATAAGGGAAATCCATAATTCCAGTTAAGATCACATGAAACACTGTATGAATCCTATATTCATTACTTAAAGGAGACTAGAGTGGTAAATGTGTGTTATACAAGGCAGAATACCATTGAAATAGAGATAGAAACACGTTCGGCAGCTTTGGAAAGCCTTACACTTTACTGAAATGTAGTACTACACTCTATAACACAGTTGAGAGACAATGTTCCCGAGCTGCCTCAGTTCATAACAGTGTGTAGGAAGTTGTTTGATAAAGTGGGCAAAGCTTATACTTGCACCAGAAGGCAGAATATAGGAAACTACATGAAAACATGATTAATTCAGTGAAAATGACTGTAAACAGATGAGAACTTGTTTAGAACAGCTGAAAGAGATTCTCCAAGTCAGTTCTTAGTGTAGAAAAGGTAGCTAAGATCCGGAAATCCTTAATTGGAGTTAAGATTATATGAAACACTGTATGAATCCTATATTCTTTACTTAAAGGAGACTAGAGTGGTAAATGTGTGTTATACAAGGCAGAATACCATTAAAATGGAGAAAGAAACACGTTCGGCAGTTTTGGAAATCCTTACACATGACTGAAATGTAGTACTACACTCTATAACACAGTTGAGAGACAATGTTCCCGAGCTGCCTCAGTTCATAACAGTGTGTAGGAAGTTGTTTGATAAAGTGGGCAAAGCTTATACTTGGACCAGAAGGCAGAATATAGGAAACTACATGAAAACATGATTAATTCAGTGAAAATGACTGTAAACAGATGAGAACTTGTTTAGAACAGCTGAAAGAGATTCTCCAAGTCAGTTCTTAGTGTAGAAAAGGTAGCTAAGATCCGGGAAATCTTAATTCCAGTTAAAATCACATGAAACACTGTATGAATGCTATATTCTTTACTGAAAGGAGACTAGAGTGGTAAATGTTTGTTATACAACGCAGAATACCATTGAAATAGAGAAAGAAACACGTTGGGCAGCTTTGGAAAGCCTTACACTTCACTGAAATGTAGTACTACACTCTATAACACACTTGAGAGACAATGTTCCCTACTTGCCTCAGTTCATAACAGTGTGTAGGAAGTTGTTTGATAAAGTGGGCAAAGCTTACACTTGGGCCAGAAGGCAGAATATAGGAAACTACATGAAAACATGAATAATTCAGTGAAAATGACTGTAAACAGATGAGAACTTGTTTAGAACAGCTGAAAGAGAATCTCCAAGTCAGTTCTTAGTGTAGAAAAGGTAGCTAAGATAAGGGAAATCCATAATTCCAGTTAAGATCACATGAAACACTGTATGAATCCTATATTCATTACTTAAAGGAGACTAGAGTGGTGAATGGTTGTTATACAAGGCAGAATACCATTGAAATAGAGAAAGAAACACGTTCGGCAGCTATGGAAAGCCTTACACTTCACTGAAATGTAGTACTACACTCTATAACACAGTTGTGAGACAATGTTCCCTAGCTGCCTCAGTTCATAACAGTGTGTAGGAAGTTGTTTGATAAAGTGGGCAAAGCTTATACTTGGGCCAGAAGGCAGAATATAGGAAACTACATGAAAACATGAATAATTCAGTGAAAATGACTGTAAACAGATGAGAACTTGTTTAGAACAGCTGAAAGAGAATCTCCAAGTCAGTTCTTAGTGTAGAAAAGGTAGCTAAGATAAGGGAAATCCATAATTCCAGTTAAGATCACATGAAACACTATGAATCCTATATTCTTTACTTAAAGGAGACTAGAGTGGTAAATGTGTGTTATACAAGGCAGAATACCATTGAAATAGAGAAAGAAACACGTTCAGGAGCTTTGGAAAGCCTTACACTTCACTGAAATGTAGTACTACACTCTATAACACAGTTGAGAGACAATGTTCCCTACTTGCCTCAGTTCATAACAGTGTGTAGGAAGTTGTTTGATAAAGTGGGCAAAGCTTATACTTGGGCCAGAAGGCAGAATATAGGAAACTACATGAAAACATGAATAATTCAGTGAAAATGACTGTAAACAGATGAGAACTTGTTTTAGAACAGCTGAAAGAGATTCTCCAAGTCAGTTCTTAGTGTAGAAAAGGTAGCTAAGATCCGGGAAATCTTAATTCCAGTTAAAATCACATGAAACACTGTATGAATCCTATATTCTTTACTGAAAGGAGACTAGAGTGGTAAATGTTTGTTATACTATGGCAGAATACCATTGAAATAGAGAAAGAAATACGTTGGGCAGCTTTGGAAAGCCTTACACTTCACTGAAATGTAGTACTACACTCTATAACACAGTTGAGAGACAATGTTCCCTACTTGCCTCAGTTCATAACAGTGTGTAGGAAGTTGTTTGATAAAGTGGGCAAAGCTTATACTTGGGCCAGAAGGCAGAATATAGGAAACTACATGAAAACATGAATAATTCAGTGAAAATGACTGTAAACAGATGAGAACTTGTTTAGAACAGCTGAAAGAGAATCTCCAAGTCAGTTCTTAGTGTAGAAAAGGTAGCTAAGATAAGGGAAATCCATAATTCCAGTTAAGATCACATGAAACACTATGAATCCTATATTCTTTACTTAAAGGAGACTAGAGTGGTAAATGTGTGTTATACAAGGCAGAATACCATTGAAATAGAGAAAAAAACACGTTCGGGAGCTTTGGAAAGCCTTACACTTCACTGAAATGTAGTACTACACTCTATAACACAATTGAGAGACAATGTTCCCTACTTGCCTCAGTTCATAACAGTGTGTAGGAAGTTGTTTGATAAAGTGGGCAAAGCTTCTACTTGGGCCAGAAGGCAGAATATAGGAAACTTCATGAAAACATGAATAATTCAGTGAAAATGACTGTAAACAGATGAGAACTTGTTTAGAACAGCTGAAAGAGAATCTCCAAGTCAGTTCTTAGTGTAGAAAAGGTAGCTAAGATAAGGGAAATCCATAATTCCAGTTAAGATCACATGAAACACTGTATGAATCCTATATTCATTACTTAAAGGAGACTAGAGTGGTAAATGTGTGTTATACAAGGCAGAATACCATTGAAATAGAGATAGAAACACGTTCGGCAGCTTTGGAAAGCCTTACACTTTACTGAAATGTAGTACTACACTCTATAACACAGTTGAGAGACAATGTTCCCGAGCTGCCTCAGTTCATAACAGTGTGTAGGAAGTTGTTTGATAAAGTGGGCAAAGCTTATACTTGCACCAGAAGGCAGAATATAGGAAACTACATGAAAACATGATTAATTCAGTGAAAATGACTGTAAACAGATGAGAACTTGTTTAGAACAGCTGAAAGAGATTCTCCAAGTCAGTTCTTAGTGTAGAAAAGGTAGCTAAGATCCGGAAATCCTTAATTGGAGTTAAGATTATATGAAACACTGTATGAATCCTATATTCTTTACTTAAAGGAGACTAGAGTGGTAAATGTGTGTTATACAAGGCAGAATACCATTAAAATGGAGAAAGAAACACGTTCGGCAGTTTTGGAAATCCTTACACATGACTGAAATGTAGTACTACACTCTATAACACAGTTGAGAGACAATGTTCCCGAGCTGCCTCAGTTCATAACAGTGTGTAGGAAGTTGTTTGATAAAGTGGGCAAAGCTTATACTTGGACCAGAAGGCAGAATATAGGAAACTACATGAAAACATGATTAATTCAGTGAAAATGACTGTAAACAGATGAGAACTTGTTTAGAACAGCTGAAAGAGATTCTCCAAGTCAGTTCTTAGTGTAGAAAAGGTAGCTAAGATCCGGGAAATCTTAATTCCAGTTAAAATCACATGAAACACTGTATGAATGCTATATTCTTTACTGAAAGGAGACTAGAGTGGTAAATGTTTGTTATACAACGCAGAATACCATTGAAATAGAGAAAGAAACACGTTGGGCAGCTTTGGAAAGCCTTACACTTCACTGAAATGTAGTACTACACTCTATAACACACTTGAGAGACAATGTTCCCTACTTGCCTCAGTTCATAACAGTGTGTAGGAAGTTGTTTGATAAAGTGGGCAAAGCTTACACTTGGGCCAGAAGGCAGAATATAGGAAACTACATGAAAACATGAATAATTCAGTGAAAATGACTGTAAACAGATGAGAACTTGTTTAGAACAGCTGAAAGAGAATCTCCAAGTCAGTTCTTAGTGTAGAAAAGGTAGCTAAGATAAGGGAAATCCATAATTCCAGTTAAGATCACATGAAACACTATGAATCCTATATTCTTTACTTAAAGGAGACTAGAGTGGTAAATGTGTGTTATACAAGGCAGAATACCATTGAAATAGAGAAAGAAACACGTTCGGGAGCTTTGGAAAGCCTTACACTTCACTGAAATGTAGTACTACACTCTATAACACAATTGAGAGACAATGTTCCCTACTTGCCTCAGTTCATAACAGTGTGTAGGAAGTTGTTTGATAAAGTGGGCAAAGCTTCTACTTGGGCCAGAAGGCAGAATATAGGAAACTTCATGAAAACATGAATAATTCAGTGAAAATGACTGTAAACAGATGAGAACTTGTTTAGAACAGCTGAAAGAGAATCTCCAAGTCAGTTCTTAGTGTAGAAAAGGTAGCTAAGATAAGGGAAATCCATAATTCCAGTTAAGATCACATGAAACACTGTATGAATCCTATATTCATTACTTAAAGGAGACTAGAGTGGTAAATGTGTGTTATACAAGGCAGAATACCATTGAAATAGAGATAGAAACACGTTCGGCAGCTTTGGAAAGCCTTACACTTTACTGAAATGTAGTACTACACTCTATAACACAGTTGAGAGACAATGTTCCCGAGCTGCCTCAGTTCATAACAGTGTGTAGGAAGTTGTTTGATAAAGTGGGCAAAGCTTATACTTGCACCAGAAGGCAGAATATAGGAAACTACATGAAAACATGATTAATTCAGTGAAAATGACTGTAAACAGATGAGAACTTGTTTAGAACAGCTGAAAGAGATTCTCCAAGTCAGTTCTTAGTGTAGAAAAGGTAGCTAAGATCCGGAAATCCTTAATTGGAGTTAAGATTATATGAAACACTGTATGAATCCTATATTCTTTACTTAAAGGAGACTAGAGTGGTAAATGTGTGTTATACAAGGCAGAATACCATTGAAATAGAGAAAAAAACACGTTCGGGAGCTTTGGAAAGCCTTACACTTCACTGAAATGTAGTACTACACTCTATAACACAATTGAGAGACAATGTTCCCTACTTGCCTCAGTTCATAACAGTGTGTAGGAAGTTGTTTGATAAAGTGGGCAAAGCTTCTACTTGGGCCAGAAGGCAGAATATAGGAAACTTCATGAAAACATGAATAATTCAGTGAAAATGACTGTAAACAGATGAGAACTTGTTTAGAACAGCTGAAAGAGAATCTCCAAGTCAGTTCTTAGTGTAGAAAAGGTAGCTAAGATAAGGGAAATCCATAATTCCAGTTAAGATCACATGAAACACTGTATGAATCCTATATTCATTACTTAAAGGAGACTAGAGTGGTAAATGTGTGTTATACAAGGCAGAATACCATTGAAATAGAGATAGAAACACGTTCGGCAGCTTTGGAAAGCCTTACACTTTACTGAAATGTAGTACTACACTCTATAACACAGTTGAGAGACAATGTTCCCGAGCTGCCTCAGTTCATAACAGTGTGTAGGAAGTTGTTTGATAAAGTGGGCAAAGCTTATACTTGCACCAGAAGGCAGAATATAGGAAACTACATGAAAACATGATTAATTCAGTGAAAATGACTGTAAACAGATGAGAACTTGTTTAGAACAGCTGAAAGAGATTCTCCAAGTCAGTTCTTAGTGTAGAAAAGGTAGCTAAGATCCGGAAATCCTTAATTGGAGTTAAGATTATATGAAACACTGTATGAATCCTATATTCTTTACTTAAAGGAGACTAGAGTGGTAAATGTGTGTTATACAAGGCAGAATACCATTAAAATGGAGAAAGAAACACGTTCGGCAGTTTTGGAAATCCTTACACATGACTGAAATGTAGTACTACACTCTATAACACAGTTGAGAGACAATGTTCCCGAGCTGCCTCAGTTCATAACAGTGTGTAGGAAGTTGTTTGATAAAGTGGGCAAAGCTTATACTTGGACCAGAAGGCAGAATATAGGAAACTACATGAAAACATGATTAATTCAGTGAAAATGACTGTAAACAGATGAGAACTTGTTTAGAACAGCTGAAAGAGATTCTCCAAGTCAGTTCTTAGTGTAGAAAAGGTAGCTAAGATCCGGGAAATCTTAATTCCAGTTAAAATCACATGAAACACTGTATGAATGCTATATTCTTTACTGAAAGGAGACTAGAGTGGTAAATGTTTGTTATACAACGCAGAATACCATTGAAATAGAGAAAGAAACACGTTGGGCAGCTTTGGAAAGCCTTACACTTCACTGAAATGTAGTACTACACTCTATAACACACTTGAGAGACAATGTTCCCTACTTGCCTCAGTTCATAACAGTGTGTAGGAAGTTGTTTGATAAAGTGGGCAAAGCTTATACTTGGGCCAGAAGGCAGAATATAGGAAACTACATGAAAACATGAATAATTCAGTGAAAATAACTGTAAACAGATGAGAACTTGTTTAGAACAGCTGAAAGAGAATCTCCAAGTCAGTTCTTAGTGTAGAAAAGGTAGCTAAGATAAGGGAAATCCATAATTCCAGTTAAGATCACATGAAACACTATGAATCCTATATTCTTTACTTAAAGGAGACTAGAGTGGTAAATGTGTGTTATACAAGGCAGAATACCATTGAAATAGAGAAAGAAACACGTTCGGGAGCTTTGGAAAGCCTTACACTTCACTGAAATGTAGTACTACACTCTATAACACAATTGAGAGACAATGTTCCCTACTTGCCTCAGTTCATAACAGTGTGTAGGAAGTTGTTTGATAAAGTGGGCAAAGCTTCTACTTGGGCCAGAAGGCAGAATATAGGAAACTTCATGAAAACATGAATAATTCAGTGAAAATGACTGTAAACAGATGAGAACTTGTTTAGAACAGCTGAAAGAGAATCTCCAAGTCAGTTCTTAGTGTAGAAAAGGTAGCTAAGATAAGGGAAATCCATAATTCCAGTTAAGATCACATGAAACACTGTATGAATCCTATATTCATTACTTAAAGGAGACTAGAGTGGTAAATGTGTGTTATACAAGGCAGAATACCATTGAAATAGAGATAGAAACACGTTCGGCAGCTTTGGAAAGCCTTACACTTTACTGAAATGTAGTACTACACTCTATAACACAGTTGAGAGACAATGTTCCCGAGCTGCCTCAGTTCATAACAGTGTGTAGGAAGTTGTTTGATAAAGTGGGCAAAGCTTATACTTGCACCAGAAGGCAGAATATAGGAAACTACATGAAAACATGATTAATTCAGTGAAAATGACTGTAAACAGATGAGAACTTGTTTAGAACAGCTGAAAGAGATTCTCCAAGTCAGTTCTTAGTGTAGAAAAGGTAGCTAAGATCCGGAAATCCTTAATTGGAGTTAAGATTATATGAAACACTGTATGAATCCTATATTCTTTACTTAAAGGAGACTAGAGTGGTAAATGTGTGTTATACAAGGCAGAATACCATTAAAATGGAGAAAGAAACACGTTCGGCAGTTTTGGAAATCCTTACACATGACTGAAATGTAGTTCTCTATAACACAGTTGAGAGACAATGTTCCCGAGCTGCCTCAGTTCATAACAGTGTGTAGGAAGTTGTTTGATAAAGTGGGCAAAGCTTATACTTGGACCAGAAGGCAGAATATAGGAAACTACATGAAAACATGATTAATTCAGTGAAAATGACTGTAAACAGATGAGAACTTGTTTAGAACAGCTGAAAGAGATTCTCCAAGTCAGTTCTTAGTGTAGAAAAGGTAGCTAAGATAAGGGAAATCCATAATTCCTTTTAACATTACATGAAACACTGTATGAATTCTATATTCTTTACTTAAAGGAGACTAGAGTGGTAAATGTGTGTTATACAAGGCAGAATACCATTAAAATAGAGAAAGAAACACGTTCGGCAGCTTTTGAAATCCTTACACTTCACTGAAATGTAGTACTACACTCTATAACACAGTTGAGAGACAATGTTCCCTACTTGCCTCAGTTCATAACAGTGTGTAGGAAGTTGTTTGATAAAGTGGGCAAAGCTTATACTTGGGCCAGAAGGCAGAATATAGGAAACTACATGAAAACATGAATAATTCAGTGAAAATGACTGTAAACAGATGAGAACTTGTTTTAGAACAGCTGAAAGAGATTCTCCAAGTCAGTTCTTAGTGTAGAAAAGGTAGCTAAGATCCGGGAAATCTTAATTCGAGTTAAAATCACATGAAACACTGTATGAATGCTATATTCTTTACTGAAAGGAGACTAGAGTGGTAAATGTTTGTTATACAAGGCAGAATACCATTGAAATAGAGAAAGAAACACGTTGGGCAGCTTTGGAAAGCCTTACACTTCACTGAAATGTAGTACTACACTCTATAACACACTTGAGAGACAATGTTCCCTACTTGCCTCAGTTCATAACAGTGTGTAGGAAGTTGTTTGATAAAGTGGGCAAAGCTTATACTTGGGCCAGAAGGCAGAATATAGGAAACTACATGAAAACATGAATAATTCAGTGAAAATGACTGTAAACAGATGAGAACTTGTTTAGAACAGCTGAAAGAGATTCTCCAAGTCAGTTCTTAGTGTAGAAAAGGTAGCTAAGATCCGGAAATCCTTAATTGGAGTTAAGAGTATATGAAACACTGTATGAATCCTATATTCTTTACTTAAAGGAGACTAGAGTGGTAAATGGGTGTTATACAAGGCAGAATACCATTAAAATGGAGAAAGAAACACGTTCGGCAGTTTTGGAAATCCTTACACATGACTGAAATGTAGTACTACACTCTATAACACAGTTGAGAGACAATGTTCCCGAGCTGCCTCAGTTCCTAACAGTGTGTAGGAAGTTGTTTGATAAAGTGGGCAAAGCTTATACTGGGACCAGAAGGCAGAATATAGGAAACTACATGAAAACATGATTAATTCAGTGAAAATGACTGTAAACAGATGAGAACTTGTTTAGAACAGCTGAAAGAGATTCTCCAAGTCAGTTCTTAGTGTAGAAAAGGTAGCTAAGATAAGGGAAATCCAAAATTCCAGTTAACATTACATGAAACACTGTATGAATTCTATATTCTTTACTTAAAGGAGACTAGAGTGGTAAATGTGTGTTATACAAGGCAGAATACCATTAAAATAGAGAAAGAAACACGTTCGGCAGCTTTTGAAATCCTTACACTTCACTGAAATGTAGTACTACACTCTATAACACAGTTGAGAGACAATGTTCCCTACTTGCCTCAGTTCATAACAGTGTGTAGGAAGTTGTTTGATAAAGTGGGCAAAGCTTATACTTGGGCCAGAAGGCAGAATATAGGAAACTACATGAAAACATGAATAATTCAGTGAAAATGACTGTAAACAGATGAGAACTTGTTTTAGAACAGCTGAAAGAGATTCTCCAAGTCAGTTCTTAGTGTAGAAAAGGTAGCTAAGATCCGGGAAATCTTAATTCCAGTTAAAATCACATGAAACACTGTATGAATCCTATATTCTTTACTGAAAGGAGACTAGAGTGGTAAATGTTTGTTATACAAGGCAGAATACCATTGAAATAGAGAAAGAAACACGTTGGGCAGCTTTGGAAAGCCTTACACTTCACTGAAATGTAGTACTACACTCTATAACACACTTGAGAGACAATGTTCCCTACTTGCCTCAGTTCATAACAGTGTGTAGGAAGTTGTTTGATAAAGTGGGCAAAGCTTATACTTGGGCCAGAAGGCAGAATATAGGAAACTACATGAAAACATGAATAATTCAGTGAAAATGACTGTAAACAGATGAGAACTTGTTTAGAACAGCTGAAAGAGATTCTCCAAGTCAGTTCTTAGTGTAGAAAAGGTAGCTAAGATCCGGAAATCCTTAATTGGAGTTAAGAGTATATGAAACACTGTATGAATCCTATATTCTTTACTTAAAGGAGACTAGAGTGGTAAATGTGTGTTATACAAGGCAGAATACCATTAAAATGGAGAAAGAAACACGTTCGGCAGTTTTGGAAATCCTTACACATGACTGAAATGTAGTACTACACTCTATAACACAGTTGAGAGACAATGTTCCCGAGCTGCCTCAGTTCATAACAGTGTGTAGGAAGTTGTTTGATAAAGTGGGCAAAGCTTATACTTGGACCAGAAGGCAGAATATAGGAAACTACATGAAAACATGATTAATTCAGTGAAAATGACTGTAAACAGATGAGAACTTGTTTAGAACAGCTGAAAGAGATTCTCCAAGTCAGTTCTTAGTGTAGAAAAGGTAGCTAAGATCCGGGAAATCTTAATTCCAGTTAAAATCACATGAAACACTGTATGAATGCTATATTCTTTACTGAAAGGAGACTAGAGTGGTAAATGTTTGTTATACAACGCAGAATACCATTGAAATAGAGAAAGAAACACGTTGGGCAGCTTTGGAAAGCCTTACACTTCACTGAAATGTAGTACTACACTCTATAACACACTTGAGAGACAATGTTCCCTACTTGCCTCAGTTCATAACAGTGTGTAGGAAGTTGTTTGATAAAGTGGGCAAAGCTTACACTTGGGCCAGAAGGCAGAATATAGGAAACTACATGAAAACATGAATAATTCAGTGAAAATGACTGTAAACAGATGAGAACTTGTTTAGAACAGCTGAAAGAGAATCTCCAAGTCAGTTCTTAGTGTAGAAAAGGTAGCTAAGATAAGGGAAATCCATAATTCCAGTTAAGATCACATGAAACACTATGAATCCTATATTCTTTACTTAAAGGAGACTAGAGTGGTAAATGTGTGTTATACAAGGCAGAATACCATTGAAATAGAGAAAGAAACACGTTCGGGAGCTTTGGAAAGCCTTACACTTCACTGAAATGTAGTACTACACTCTATAACACAATTGAGAGACAATGTTCCCTACTTGCCTCAGTTCATAACAGTGTGTAGGAAGTTGTTTGATAAAGTGGGCAAAGCTTCTACTTGGGCCAGAAGGCAGAATATAGGAAACTTCATGAAAACATGAATAATTCAGTGAAAATGACTGTAAACAGATGAGAACTTGTTTAGAACAGCTGAAAGAGAATCTCCAAGTCAGTTCTTAGTGTAGAAAAGGTAGCTAAGATAAGGGAAATCCATAATTCCAGTTAAGATCACATGAAACACTGTATGAATCCTATATTCATTACTTAAAGGAGACTAGAGTGGTAAATGTGTGTTATACAAGGCAGAATACCATTGAAATAGAGATAGAAACACGTTCGGCAGCTTTGGAAAGCCTTACACTTTACTGAAATGTAGTACTACACTCTATAACACAGTTGAGAGACAATGTTCCCGAGCTGCCTCAGTTCATAACAGTGTGTAGGAAGTTGTTTGATAAAGTGGGCAAAGCTTATACTTGCACCAGAAGGCAGAATATAGGAAACTACATGAAAACATGATTAATTCAGTGAAAATGACTGTAAACAGATGAGAACTTGTTTAGAACAGCTGAAAGAGATTCTCCAAGTCAGTTCTTAGTGTAGAAAAGGTAGCTAAGATCCGGAAATCCTTAATTGGAGTTAAGATTATATGAAACACTGTATGAATCCTATATTCTTTACTTAAAGGAGACTAGAGTGGTAAATGTGTGTTATACAAGGCAGAATACCATTAAAATGGAGAAAGAAACACGTTCGGCAGTTTTGGAAATCCTTACACATGACTGAAATGTAGTTCTCTATAACACAGTTGAGAGACAATGTTCCCGAGCTGCCTCAGTTCATAACAGTGTGTAGGAAGTTGTTTGATAAAGTGGGCAAAGCTTATACTTGGACCAGAAGGCAGAATATAGGAAACTACATGAAAACATGATTAATTCAGTGAAAATGACTGTAAACAGATGAGAACTTGTTTAGAACAGCTGAAAGAGATTCTCCAAGTCAGTTCTTAGTGTAGAAAAGGTAGCTAAGATAAGGGAAATCCATAATTCCTTTTAACATTACATGAAACACTGTATGAATTCTATATTCTTTACTTAAAGGAGACTAGAGTGGTAAATGTGTGTTATACAAGGCAGAATACCATTAAAATAGAGAAAGAAACACGTTCGGCAGCTTTTGAAATCCTTACACTTCACTGAAATGTAGTACTACACTCTATAACACAGTTGAGAGACAATGTTCCCTACTTGCCTCAGTTCATAACAGTGTGTAGGAAGTTGTTTGATAAAGTGGGCAAAGCTTATACTTGGGCCAGAAGGCAGAATATAGGAAACTACATGAAAACATGAATAATTCAGTGAAAATGACTGTAAACAGATGAGAACTTGTTTTAGAACAGCTGAAAGAGATTCTCCAAGTCAGTTCTTAGTGTAGAAAAGGTAGCTAAGATCCGGGAAATCTTAATTCGAGTTAAAATCACATGAAACACTGTATGAATGCTATATTCTTTACTGAAAGGAGACTAGAGTGGTAAATGTTTGTTATACAAGGCAGAATACCATTGAAATAGAGAAAGAAACACGTTGGGCAGCTTTGGAAAGCCTTACACTTCACTGAAATGTAGTACTACACTCTATAACACACTTGAGAGACAATGTTCCCTACTTGCCTCAGTTCATAACAGTGTGTAGGAAGTTGTTTGATAAAGTGGGCAAAGCTTATACTTGGGCCAGAAGGCAGAATATAGGAAACTACATGAAAACATGAATAATTCAGTGAAAATGACTGTAAACAGATGAGAACTTGTTTAGAACAGCTGAAAGAGATTCTCCAAGTCAGTTCTTAGTGTAGAAAAGGTAGCTAAGATCCGGAAATCCTTAATTGGAGTTAAGAGTATATGAAACACTGTATGAATCCTATATTCTTTACTTAAAGGAGACTAGAGTGGTAAATGGGTGTTATACAAGGCAGAATACCATTAAAATGGAGAAAGAAACACGTTCGGCAGTTTTGGAAATCCTTACACATGACTGAAATGTAGTACTACACTCTATAACACAGTTGAGAGACAATGTTCCCGAGCTGCCTCAGTTCCTAACAGTGTGTAGGAAGTTGTTTGATAAAGTGGGCAAAGCTTATACTGGGACCAGAAGGCAGAATATAGGAAACTACATGAAAACATGATTAATTCAGTGAAAATGACTGTAAACAGATGAGAACTTGTTTAGAACAGCTGAAAGAGATTCTCCAAGTCAGTTCTTAGTGTAGAAAAGGTAGCTAAGATAAGGGAAATCCAAAATTCCAGTTAACATTACATGAAACACTGTATGAATTCTATATTCTTTACTTAAAGGAGACTAGAGTGGTAAATGTGTGTTATACAAGGCAGAATACCATTAAAATAGAGAAAGAAACACGTTCGGCAGCTTTTGAAATCCTTACACTTCACTGAAATGTAGTACTACACTCTATAACACAGTTGAGAGACAATGTTCCCTACTTGCCTCAGTTCATAACAGTGTGTAGGAAGTTGTTTGATAAAGTGGGCAAAGCTTATACTTGGGCCAGAAGGCAGAATATAGGAAACTACATGAAAACATGAATAATTCAGTGAAAATGACTGTAAACAGATGAGAACTTGTTTTAGAACAGCTGAAAGAGATTCTCCAAGTCAGTTCTTAGTGTAGAAAAGGTAGCTAAGATCCGGGAAATCTTAATTCCAGTTAAAATCACATGAAACACTGTATGAATCCTATATTCTTTACTGAAAGGAGACTAGAGTGGTAAATGTTTGTTATACAAGGCAGAATACCATTGAAATAGAGAAAGAAACACGTTGGGCAGCTTTGGAAAGCCTTACACTTCACTGAAATGTAGTACTACACTCTATAACACACTTGAGAGACAATGTTCCCTACTTGCCTCAGTTCATAACAGTGTGTAGGAAGTTGTTTGATAAAGTGGGCAAAGCTTATACTTGGGCCAGAAGGCAGAATATAGGAAACTACATGAAAACATGAATAATTCAGTGAAAATGACTGTAAACAGATGAGAACTTGTTTAGAACAGCTGAAAGAGAATCTCCAAGTCAGTTCTTAGTGTAGAAAAGGTAGCTAAGATAAGGGAAATCCATAATTCCAGTTAAGATCACATGAAACACTATGAATCCTATATTCTTTACTTAAAGGAGACTAGAGTGGTAAATGTGTGTTATACAAGGCAGAATACCATTGAAATAGAGAAAGAAACACGTTCGGCAGCTTTGGAAAGCCTTACTCTTCACTGAAATGTAGTAGTACACTCTATAACACAGTTGAGAGACAATGTTCCCTACTTGCCTCAATTCATAACAGTGTGTAGGAAGTTGTTTGATAAAGTGGGCAAAGCTTATACTTGGGCCAGAAGGCAGAATATAGGAAACTACATGAAAACATGAATAATTCAGTGAAAATGACTGTAAACAGATGAGAACTTGTTTAGAACAGCTGAAAGAGAATCTCCAAGTCAGTTCTTAGTGTAGAAAAGGTAGCTAAGATAAGGGAAATCCATAATTCCAGTTAAGATCACATGAAACACTGTATGAATCCTATATTCATTACTTAAAGGAGACTAGAGTGGTAAATGTGTGTTATACAAGGCAGAATACCATTGAAATAGAGATAGAAACACGTTCGGCAGCTTTGGAAAGCCTTACACTTTACTGAAATGTAGTACTACACTCTATAACACAGTTGAGAGACAATGTTCCCGAGCTGCCTCAGTTCATAACAGTGTGTAGGAAGTTGTTTGATAAAGTGGGCAAAGCTTATACTTGCACCAGAAGGCAGAGTATAGGAAACTACATGAAAACATGATTAATTCAGTGAAAATGACTGTAAACAGATGAGAACTTGTTTAGAACAGCTTAAAGAGATTCTCCAAGTCAGTTCTTAGTGTAGAAAAGGTAGCTAAGATCCGGAAATCCTTAATTGGAGTTAAGATTATATGAAACACTGTATGAATCCTATATTCTTTACTTAAAGGAGACTAGAGTGGTAAATGTGTGTTATACAAGGCAGAATACCATTAAAATGGAGAAAGAAACACGTTCGGCAGTTTTGGAAATCCTTGCACATGACTGAAATGTAGTACTACACTCTATAACACAGTTGAGAGACAATGTTCCCGAGCTGCCTCAGTTCATAACAGTGTGTAGGAAGTTGTTTGATAAAGTGGGCAAAGCTTATACTTGGACCAGAAGGCAGAATATAGGAAACTACATGAAAACATGATTAATTCAGTGAAAATGACTGTAAACAGATGAGAACTTGTTTAGAACAGCTGAAAGAGATTCTCCAAGTCAGTTCTTAGTGTAGAAAAGGTAGCTAAGATAAGGGAAATCCATAATTCCAGTTAACATTACATGAAACACTGTATGAATTCTATATTCTTTACTTAAAGGAGACTAGAGTGGTAAATGTGTGTTATACAAGGCAGAATACCATTAAAATAGAGAAAGAAACACGTTCGGCAGCTTTTGAAATCCTTACACTTCACTGAAATGTAGTACTACACTCTATAACACAGTTGAGAGACAATGTTCCCTACTTGCCTCAGTTCATAACAGTGTGTAGGAAGTTGTTTGATAAAGTGGGCAAAGCTTATACTTGGGCCAGAAGGCAGAATATAGGAAACTACATGAAAACATGAATAATTCAGTGAAAATGACTGTAAACAGATGAGAACTTGTTTTAGAACAGCTGAAAGAGATTCTCCAAGTCAGTTCTTAGTGTAGAAAAGGTAGCTAAGATCCGGGAAATCTTAATTCCAGTTAAAATCACATGAAACACTGTATGAATCCTATATTCTTTACTGAAAGGAGACTAGAGTGGTAAATGTTTGTTATACAAGGCAGAATACCATTGAAATAGAGAAAGAAACACGTTGGGCAGCTTTGGAAAGCCTTACACTTCACTGAAATGTAGTACTACACTCTATAACACACTTGAGAGACAATGTTCCCTACTTGCCTCAGTTCATAACAGTGTGTAGGAAGTTGTTTGATAAAGTGGGCAAAGCTTATACTTGGGCCAGAAGGCAGAATATAGGAAACTACATGAAAACATGAATAATTCAGTGAAAATGACTGTAAACAGATGAGAACTTGTTTAGAACAGCTGAAAGAGAATCTCCAAGTCAGTTCTTAGTGTAGAAAAGGTAGCTAAGATAAGGGAAATCCATAATTCCAGTTAAGATCACATGAAACACTATGAATCCTATATTCTTTACTTAAAGGAGACTAGAGTGGTAAATGTGTGTTATACAAGGCAGAATACCATTGAAATAGAGAAAGAAACACGTTCGGCAGCTTTGGAAAGCCTTACTCTTCACTGAAATGTAGTAGTACACTCTATAACACAGTTGAGAGACAATGTTCCCTACTTGCCTCAGTTCATAACAGTGTGTAGGAAGTTGTTTGATAAAGTGGGCAAAGCTTATACTTGGGCCAGAAGGCAGAATATAGGAAACTACATGAAAACATGAATAATTCAGTGAAAATGACTGTAAACAGATGAGAACTAGTTTAGAACAGCTGAAAGAGAATCTCCAAGTCAGTTCTTAGTGTAGAAAAGGTAGCTAAGATAAGGGAAATCCATAATTCCAGTTAAGATCACATGAAACACTGTATGAATCCTATATTCATTACTTAAAGGAGACAAGAGTGGTAAATGTGTGTTATACAAGGCAGAATACCATTAAAATAGAGAAAGAAACACGTTCGGCAGCTTTTGAAACCCTTACACTTCACTGAAATGTAGTACTACACTCTATAACACAGTTGAGAGACAATGTTCCCTACTTGCCTCAGTTCATAACAGTGTGTAGGAAGTTGTTTGATAAAGTGGGCAAAGCTTATACTTGGACCAGAAGGCAGAATATAGGAAACTACATGAAAAAATGATTAATTCAGTGAAAATGACTGTAAACAGATGAGAACTTGTTTAGAACAGCTGAAAGAGATTCTCCAAGTCAGTTCTTAGTGTAGAAAAGGTAGCTAAGATCCGGAAATCCTTAATTGGAGTTAAGATTATATGAAACATTGTATGAATCCTATATTCTTTACTTAAAGGAGACTAGAGTGGTAAATGTGTGTTATACAAGGCAGAATACCATTAAAATGGAGAAAGAAACAGGTTCGGCAGTTTTGGAAATCCTTACACTTCACTGAAATGTAGTACTACACTCTATAACACAGTTGAGAGACAATGTTCCCTACTTGCCTCAGTTCATAACAGTGTGTAGGAAGTTGTTTGATAAAGTGGGCAAAGCTTATACTTGGGCCAGAAGGCAGAATATAGGAAACTACATGAAAACATGAATAATTCAGTGAAAATGACTGTAAACAGATGAGAACTTGTTTTAGAACAGCTGAAAGAGATTCTCCAAGTCAGTTCTTAGTGTAGAAAAGGTAGCTAAGATCCGGGAAATCTTAATTCCAGTTAAAATCACATGAAACACTGTATGAATCCTATATTCTTTACTGAAAGGAGACTAGAGTGGTAAATGTTTGTTATACAAGGCAGAATACCATTGAAATAGAGAAAGAAACACGTTGGGCAGCTTTGGAAAGCCTTACACTTCACTGAAATGTAGTACTACACTCTATAACACACTTGAGAGACAATGTTCCCTACTTGCCTCAGTTCATAACAGTGTGTAGGAAGTTGTTTGATAAAGTGGGCAAAGCTTATACTTGGGCCAGAAGGCAGAATATAGGAAACTACATGAAAACATGAATAATTCAGTGAAAATGACTGTAAACAGATGAGAACTTGTTTAGAACAGCTGAAAGAGATTCTCCAAGTCAGTTCTTAGTGTAGAAAAGGTAGCTAAGATCCGGAAATCCTTAATTGGAGTTAAGATTATATGAAACACTGTATGAATCCTATATTCTTTACTTAAAGGAGACTAGAGTGGTAAATGGGTGTTATACAAGGCAGAATACCATTAAAATGGAGAAAGAAACACGTTCGGCAATTTTGGAAATCCTTACACATGACTGAAATGTAGTACTACACTCTATAACACAGTTGAGAGACAATGTTCCCGAGCTGCCTCAGTTCATAACAGTGTGTAGGAAGTTGTTTGATAAAGTGGGCAAAGCTTATACTTGGACCAGAAGGCAGAATATAGGAAACTACATGAAAACATGATTAATTCAGTGAAAATGACTGTAAACAGATGAGAACTTGTTTAGAACAGCTGAAAGAGATTCTCCAAGTCAGTTCTTAGTGTAGAAAAGGTAGCTAAGATAAGGGAAATCCATAATTCCAGTTAACATTACATGAAACACTGTATGAATTCTATATTCTTTACTTAAAGGAGACTAGAGTGGTAAATGTGTGTTATACAAGGCAGAATACCATTAAAATAGAGAAAGAAACACGTTCGGCAGCTTTTGAAATCCTTACACTTCACTGAAATGTAGTACTACACTCTATAACACAGTTGAGAGACAATGTTCCCTACTTGCCTCAGTTCATAACAGTGTGTAGGAAGTTGTTTGATAAAGTGGGCAAAGCTTATACTTGGGCCAGAAGGCAGAATATAGGAAACTACATGAAAACATGAATAATTCAGTGAAAATGACTGTAAACAGATGAGAACTCGTTTTAGAACAGCTGAAAGAGATTCTCCAAGTCAGTTCTTAGTGTAGAAAAGGTAGCTAAGATCCGGGAAATCTTAATTCCAGTTAAAATCACATGAAACACTGTATGAATCCTATATTCTTTACTGAAAGGAGACTAGAGTGGTAAATGTTTGTTATACAAGGCAGAATACCATTGAAATAGAGAAAGAAACACGTTGGGCAGCTTTGGAAAGCCTTACACTTCACTGAAATGTAGTACTACACTCTATAACACACTTGAGAGACAATGTTCCCTACTTGCCTCAGTTCATAACAGTGTGTAGGAAGTTGTTTGATAAAGTGGGCAAAGCTTATACTTGGGCCAGAAGGCAGAATATAGGAAACTACATGAAAACATGAATAATTCAGTGAAAATGACTGTAAACAGATGAGAACTTGTTTAGAACAGCTGAAAGAGAATCTCCAAGTCAGTTCTTAGTGTAGAAAAGGTAGCTAAGATAAGGGAAATCCATAATTCCAGTTAAGATCACATGAAACACTGTTTGAATCCTACATTCATTACTTAAAGGAGACTACTGTGGTAAATGTGTGTTATACAAGGCAGAATACCATTGAAATAGAGAAAGAAACACATATGGCAGCTTTGGAAAGGCTTACACTTCACTGAAATGTAGTACTACACTCCATAACACAGTTGAGAGACAATGTTCCCGAGCTGCCTCAGTTCATAACAGTGTGTAGGAAGTGGTTTGATAAAGTGGGCAAAGCTTATACTTGGGCCAGAAGGCAGAATATAGGAAACTACATGAAAACATGAATAATTCAGTGAAAATGACTGTAAACAGATTGGAACTTGTTTTAGAACAGCTGAAAGAGATTCTCCAAGTCAGTTCTTAGTGTAGAAAAGGTAGCTAAAATCTGGGAAATCTTAATTCCAGTTAAAATCACATGAAACACTGTATGAATCCTATATTCTTTACTTAAACGAGACTAGAGTGGTAAATGTGTGTTATACAAGGCAGAATACCATTGAAATTGAGAAAGAAACACGTTCGGCAGCTTTGGAAAGCCTTACTCTTCACTGAAATGTAGTACTACACTCTATAACACAGTTGAGAGACAATGTTCCCGAGCTGCCTCAGTTCATAACAGTATGTAGGAAGTTGTTTGATAAAGTGGGCAAAGCTTATACTTGGACCAGAAGGCAGAATATAGGAAACTACATGAAAACATGATTAATTCAGTGAAAATGACTGTAAACAGATGAGAACTTGTTTTAGAACAGCTGAAAGAGATTCTCCAAGTCAGTTCTTAGTGTAGAAAAGGTAGCTAAGATCTGGGAAATCTTAATTCCAGTTAAAATCACATGAAACATTGTATGAATCCTATATTCTTTACTTAAAGGAGACTAGAGTGGTAAATGTGTGTTATACAAGGCAGAATACCATTGAAGTTGAGAAAGAAACACGTTCGGCAGCTTTGGAAAGCCTTACTCTTCACTGAAATGTAGTACTACACTCTATAACACAGTTGAGAGACAATGTTCCCTACTTGCCTCAGTTCATAACAGTGTGTAGGAAGTTGTTTGATAAAGTGGGCAAAGCTTATACTTGGGCCAGAAGGCAGAGTATAGGAAACTACATGAAAACATGAATAATTCAGTGAAAATGACTGTAAACAGATGAGAACTTATTTAGAACAGCTGAAAGAGAATCTCCAAGTCAGTTCTTAGTGTAGAAAAGGTAGCTAAGATAAGGGAAATCCATAATTCCAGTTAAGATCACATGAAACACTGTTTGAATCCTATATTCATTACTTAAAGGAGACTACTGTGGTAAATGTGTGTTATACAAGGCAGAATACCATTGAAATAGAGAAAGAAACACGTATGGCAGCTTTGGAAAGGCTTACTCTTCACTGAAATGTAGTACTACACTCCATAACACAGTTGAGAGACAATGTTCCCGAGCTGCCTCTGTTCATAACAGTGTGTAGGAAGTGGTTTGATAAAGTGGGCAAAGCTTATACTTGGACCAGAAGGCAGAATATAGGAAACTACATGAAAACATGAATAATTCAGTGAAAATGACTATAAACAGATTGGAACTTGTTTTAGAACAGCTGAAAGAGATTCTCCAAGTCAGTTCTTAGT
The DNA here is from genome assembly GCF_964339955.1 of Pipistrellus hanaki. Classification (NCBI taxonomy): domain Eukaryota; kingdom Metazoa; phylum Chordata; class Mammalia; order Chiroptera; family Vespertilionidae; genus Pipistrellus; species Pipistrellus hanaki. The sequence goes on from NW_028182303.1 coordinate 2,088,452, forward strand.
GTAGAAATGGTAGCTAAGATCCGGGAAATCTTAATTCCAGTTAAAATCACATGAAACACTGTATGAATCCTATATTCTTTACTTAAAGGAGACTAGAGTGGTAAATGTGTGTTATACAAGGCAGAATACCATTGAAGTAGAGAAAGAAACACGTTCGGCAGCTTTGGAAAGCCTTACACTTCACTGAAATGTAGTACTACACTCTATAACACAGTTGAGAGACAATGTTCCCTACTTGCCTCAGTTCATAACAGTGTGTAGGAAGTTGTTTGATAAAGTGGGCAAAGCTTATACTTGGGCCAGAAGGCAGAATATAGGAAACTACATGAAAACATGAATAATTCAGTGAAAATGACTGTAAACAGATGAGAACTTGTTTAGAACAGCTGAAAGAGAATCTCCAAGTCAGTTCTTAGTGTAGAAAAGGTAGCTAAGATAAGGGAAATCCATAATTCCAGTTAAGATCACATGAAACACTGTTTGAATCCTATATTCATTACTTAAAGGAGACTACTGTGGTAAATGTGTGTTATACAAGGCAGAATACCATTGAAATAGAGAAAGAAACACGTATGGCAGCTTTGGAAAGCCTTACACTTCACTGAAATGTAGTACTACACTCTATAACACAGTTGAGAGACAATGTTCCCTACTTGCCTCAGTTCATAACAGTGTGTAGGAAGTTGTTTGATAAAGTGGGCAAAGCTTATACTTGGGCCAGAAGGCAGAATATAGGAAACTACATGAAAACATGAATAATTCAGTGAAAATGACTGTAAACAGATGAGAACTTGTTTAGAACAGCTGAAAGAGAATCTCCAAGTCAGTTCTTAGTGTAGAAAAGGTAGCTAAGATCTGGGAAATCTTAATTCCAGTTAAAATCACATGAAACACTGTATGAATCCTATATTCTTTACTGAAAGGAGACTAGAATGGTAAATGTTTGTTATACAAGGCAGAATACCATTGAAATAGAGAAAGAAACATGTTCGGCAGCTTTGGAAAGCCTTACACTTCACTGAAATGTAGTACAACACTCTATAACACAGTTGAGAGACAATGTTCCCTACTTGCCTCAGTTCATAACAGTGTGTAGGAAGTTGTTTGATAAAGTGGGCAAAGCTTATACTTGGGCCAGAAGGCAGAATATAGGAAACTACATGAAAACATGAATAATTCAGTGAAAATGACTGTAAACAGATGAGAACTTGTTTAGAACAGCTGAAAGAGAATCTCCAAGTCAGTTCTTAGTGTAGAAAAGGTAGCTAAGATAAGGGAAATCCATAATTCCAGTTAAGATCACATGAAACACTATGAATCCTATATTCTTTACTTAAAGGAGACTAGAGTGGTAAATGTGTGTTATACAAGGCAGAATACCATTAAAATAGAGAAAGAAACACGTTCGGCAGCTTTTGAAATCCTTACACTTCACTGAAATGTAGTACTACACTCTATAACACAGTTGAGAGACAATGTTCCCTACTTGCCTCAGTTCATAACAGTGTGTAGGAAGTTGTTTTATAAAGTGGGCAAAGCTTATACTTGCACCAGAAGGCAGAATATAGGAAACTACATGAAAAAATGATTAATTCAGTGAAAATGACTGTAAACAGATGAGAACTTGTTTAGAACAGCTGAAAGAGATTCTCCAAGTCAGTTCTTAGTGTAGAAAAGGTAGCTAAGATCCGGAAATCCTTAATTGGAGTTAAGATTATATGAAACACTGTATGAATCCTATATTCTTTACTTAAAGGAGACTAGAGTGGTAAATGTGTGTTATACAAGGCAGAATACCATTAAAATGGAGAAAGAAACACGTTCGGCAGTTTTGGAAATCCTTACACGTGACTGAAATGTAGTACTACACTCTATAACACAGTTGAGAGACAATGTTCCCTACTTGCCTCAGTTCATAACAGTGTGTAGGAAGTTGTTTGATAAAGTGGGCAAAGCTTATACTTGGGCCAGAAGGCAGAATATAGGAAACTACATGAAAACATGAATAATTCAGTGAAAATAACTGTAAACAGATGAGAACTTGTTTAGAACAGCTGAAAGAGAATCTCCAAGTCAGTTCTTAGTGTAGAAAAGGTAGCTAAGATAAGGGAAATCCATAATTCCAGTTAAGATCACATGAAACACTGTATGAATCCTATATTCATTACTTAAAGGAGACTAGAGTGGTGAATGGTTGTTATACAAGGCAGAATACCATTGAAATAGAGAAAGAAACACGTTCGGCAGCTATGGAAAGCCTTACACTTCACTGAAATGTAGTACTACACTCTATAACACAGTTGTGAGACAATGTTCCCTAGCTGCCTCAGTTCATAACAGTGTGTAGGAAGTTGTTTGATAAAGTGGGCAAAGCTTATACTTGGGCCAGAAGGCAGAATATAGGAAACTACATGAAAACATGAATAATTCAGTGAAAATAACTGTAAACAGATGAGAACTTGTTTAGAACAGCTGAAAGAGAATCTCCAAGTCAGTTCTTAGTGTAGAAAAGGTAGCTAAGATAAGGGAAATCCATAATTCCAGTTAAGATCACATGAAACACTGTATGAATCCTATATTCATTACTTAAAGGAGACTAGAGTGGTGAATGGTTGTTATACAAGGCAGAATACCATTGAAATAGAGAAAGAAACACGTTCGGCAGCTATGGAAAGCCTTACACTTCACTGAAATGTAGTACTACACTCTATAACACAGTTGTGAGACAATGTTCCCTAGCTGCCTCAGTTCATAACAGTGTGTAGGAAGTTGTTTGATAAAGTGGGCAAAGCTTATACTTGGGCCAGAAGGCAGAATATAGGAAACTACATGAAAACATGAATAATTCAGTGAAAATGACTGTAAACAGATGAGAACTTGTTTTAGAACAGCTGAAAGAGATTCTCCAAGTCAGTTCTTAGTGTAGAAAAGGTAGCTAAGATCCGGGAAATCTTAATTCCAGTTAAAATCACATGAAACACTGTATGAATCCTATATTCTTTACTGAAAGGAGACTAGAGTGGTAAATGTTTGTTATACTATGGCAGAATACCATTGAAATAGAGAAAGAAACACGTTGGGCAGCTTTGGAAAGCCTTACACTTCACTGAAATGTAGTACTACACTCTATAACACAGTTGAGAGACAATGTTCCCTACTTGCCTCAGTTCATAACAGTGTGTAGGAAGTTGTTTGATAAAGTGGGCAAAGCTTATACTTGGTCCAGAAGGCAGAATATAGGAAACTACATGAAAACATGAATAATTCAGTGAAAATGACTGTAAACAGATGAGAACTTGTTTAGAACAGCTGAAAGAGAATCTCCAAGTCAGTTCTTAGTGTAGAAAAGGTAGCTAAGATAAGGAAAATCCATAATTCCAGTTAACATTACATGAAACACTGTATGAATTCTATATTCTTTACTTAAAGGAGACTAGAGTGGTAAATGTGTGTTATACAAGGCAGAATACCATTAAAATAGAGAAAGAAACACGTTTGGCAGCTTTTGAAATCCTTACACTTCACTGAAATGTAGTACTACACTCTATAACACAGTTGAGAGACAATGTTCCCTACTTGCCTCAGTTCATAACAGTGTGTAGGAAGTTGTTTGATAAAGTGGGCAAAGCTTATACTTGGGCCAGAAGGCAGAATATAGGAAACTACATGAAAACATGAATAATTCAGTGAAAATGACTGTAAACAGATGAGAACTTGTTTTAGAACAGCTGAAAGAGATTCTCCAAGTCAGTTCTTAGTGTAGAAAAGGTAGCTAAGATAAGGGAAATCCATAATTCCAGTTAAGATCACATGAAACACTGTATGAATCCTATATTCATTACTTAAAGGAGACTAGAGTGGTGAATGGTTGTTATACAAGGCAGAATACCATTGAAATAGAGAAAGAAACACGTTCGGCAGCTATGGAAAGCCTTACACTTCACTGAAATGTAGTACTACACTCTATAACACAGTTGTGAGACAATGTTCCCTAGCTGCCTCAGTTCATAACAGTGTGTAGGAAGTTGTTTGATAAAGTGGGCAAAGCTTATACTTGGGCCAGAAGACAGAATATAGGAAACTACATGAAAACATGAATAATTCAGTGAAAATGACTGTAAACAGATGAGAACTTGTTTTAGAACAGCTGAAAGAGATTTTCCAAGTCAGTTCTTAGTGTAGAAAAGGTAGCTAAGATCCGGGAAATCTTAATTCCAGTTAAAATCACATGAAACACTGTATGAATCCTATATTCTTTACTGAAAGGAGACTAGAGTGGTAAATGTGTGTTATACAAGGCAGAATACCATTAAAATGGAGAAAGAAACACGTTCGGCCGTTTTGGAAATCCTTACACGTGACTGAAATGTAGTACTACACTCTATACCACAGTTGAGAGACAATGTTCCCGAGCTGCCTCAGTTAATAACAGTGTGTAGGAAGTGGTTTGATAAAGTGGGCAAAGCTTATACTTGGACCAGCAGGCAGAATATAGGAAACTACATGAAAACATGAATAATTCAGTGAAAATGACTGTAAACAGATTGGAACTTGTTTTAGAACAGCAGAAAGAGATTCTCCAAGTCAGTTCTTAGTGTAGAAAAGGAAGCTAAGATCCGGGAAATCTTAATTCCAGTTAAGATCACATGAAACACTGTATGAATCCTATATTCTTTACTTAAAGGAGACTAGAGTGGTAAATGTGTGTTATACAAGGCAGAATACCATTGAAGTAGAGAAAGAAACACGTTCGGCAGCTTTGGAAAGCGTTACACTTCACTGAAATGTAGTACTACACTCTATAACACAGTTGAGAGACAATGTTCCCTACTTGCCTCAGTTCATAACAGTGTGTAGGAAGTTGTTTGATAAAGTGGGCAAAGCTTATACTTGGGCCAGAAGGCAGAATATAGGAAACTACATGAAAACATGAATAATTCAGTGAAAATGACTGTAAAAAGATGAGAACTAGTTTAGAACAGCTGAAAGAGAATCTCCAAGTCAGTTCTTAGTGTAGAAAAGGTAGCTAAGATAAGGGAAATCCATAATTCCAGTTAAGATCACATGAAACACTGTATGAATCCTATATTCATTACTTAAAGGAGACTAGAGTGGTAAATGTGTGTTATACAAGGCAGAATACCATTAAAATAGAGAAAGAAACACGTTCGGCAGCTTTTGAAATCCTTACACTTCACTGAAATGTAGTACTACACTCTATAACACAGTTGAGAGACAATGTTCCCTACTTGCCTCAGTTCATAACAGTGTGTAGGAAGTTGTTTGATAAAGTGGGCAAAGCTTATACTTGGGCCAGAAGGCAGAATATAGGAAACTTCATGAAAACATGAATAATTCAGTGAAAATGATTGTAAACAGATGAGAACTTGTTTAGAACAGCTGAAAGAGATTCTCCAAGTCAGTTCTTAGTGTAGAAAAGGTAGCTAAGATCCGGGAAATCTTAATTCCAGTTAAGATCACATGAAACACTGTATGAATCCTATATTCTTTACTTAAAGGAGACTAGAGTGGTAAATGTGTGTTATACAAGGCAGAATGCCATTGAAGTAGAGAAAGAAACACGTTCGGCAGCTTTGGAAAGCGTTACACTTCACTGAAATGTAGTACTACACTCTATAACACAGTTGAGAGACAATGTTCCCTACTTGCCTCAGTTCATAACAGTGTGTAGGAAGTTGTTTGATAAAGTGGGCAAAGCTTATACTTGGGCCAGAAGGCAGAATATAGGAAACTACATGAAAACATGAATAATTCAGTGAAAATGACTGTAAACAGATGAGAACTTGTTTAGAACAGCTGATAGAGAATCTCCAAGTCAGTTCTTAGTGTAGAAAAGGTAGCTAAGATAAGGGAAATCCATAATTCCAGTTAAGATCACATGAAACACTGTATGAATCCTATATTCATTACCTAAAGGAGACTAGAGTGGTAAATGTGTGTTATACAAGGCAGAATACCATTGAAATAGAGAAAGAAACACGTTCGTCAGCTTTGGAAAGCCTTACACTTCACTGAAATGTAGTACTACACTCTATAACACAGTTGAGGAACAATGTTCCCGAGCTGCCTCAGTTCATAACAGTGTGTAGGAAGTTGTTTGATAAAGTGGGCAAAGCTTATAGTTGCACCAGAAGGCAGAATATAGGAAACTACATGAAAACATGATTAATTCAGTGAAAATGACTGTAAACAGATGAGAACTTGTTTAGAACAGCTGAAAGAGATTCTCCAAGTCAGTTCTTAGTGTAGAAAAGGTAGCTAAGGTCCGGAAATCCTTAATTGGAGTTAAGATTTTATGAAACACTGTATGAATCCTATATTCTTTACTTAAAGGAGACTAGAGTGGTAAATGTGTGTTATACAAGGCAGAATACCATTAAAATGGAGAAAGAAACACGTTCGGCCGTTTTGGAAATCCTTACACGTGACTGAAATGTAGTACTACACTCTATACCACAGTTGAGAGACAATGTTCCCGAGCTGCCTCAGTTAATAACAGTGTGTAGGAAGTGGTTTGATAAAGTGGGCAAAGCTTATACTTGGACCAGCAGGCAGAATATAGGAAACTACATGAAAACATGAATAATTCAGTGAAAATGACTGTAAACAGATTGGAACTTGTTTTAGAACAGCAGAAAGAGATTCTCCAAGTCAGTTCTTAGTGTAGAAAAGGTAGCTAAGATCCGGGAAATCTTAATTCCAGTTAAGATCACATGAAACACTGTATGAATCCTATATTCTTTACTTAAAGGAGACTAGAGTGGTAAATGTGTGTTATACAAGGCAGAATACCATTGAAGTAGAGAAAGAAACACGTTCGGCAGCTTTGGAAAGCGTTACACTTCACTGAAATGTAGTACTACACTCTATAACACAGTTGAGAGACAATGTTCCCTACTTGCCTCAGTTCATAACAGTGTGTAGGAAGTTGTTTGATAAAGTGGGCAAAGCTTATACTTGGGCCAGAAGGCAGAATATAGGAAACTACATGAAAACATGAATAATTCAGTGAAAATGACTGTAAACAGATGAGAACTAGTTTAGAACAGCTGAAAGAGAATCTCCAAGTCAGTTCTTAGTGTAGAAAAGGTAGCTAAGATAAGGGAAATCCATAATTCCAGTTAAGATCACATGAAACACTGTATGAATCCTATATTCATTACTTAAAGGAGACTAGAGTGGTAAATGTGTGTTATACAAGGCAGAATACCATTAAAATAGAGAAAGAAACACGTTCGGCAGCTTTTGAAATCCTTACACTTCACTGAAATGTAGTACTACACTCTATAACACAGTTGAGAGACAATGTTCCCTACTTGCCTCAGTTCATAACAGTGTGTAGGAAGTTGTTTGATAAAGTGGGCAAAGCTTATACTTGGGCCAGAAGGCAGAATATAGGAAACTTCATGAAAACATGAATAATTCAGTGAAAATGATTGTAAACAGATGAGAACTTGTTTAGAACAGCTGAAAGAGATTCTCCAAGTCAGTTCTTAGTGTAGAAAAGGTAGCTAAGATAAGGGAAATCCATAATTCCAGTTAAGATCACATGAAACACTATGAATCCTATATTCTTTACTTAAAGGAGACTAGAGTGGTAAATGTGTGTTATACAAGGCAGAATACCATTGAAATAGAGAAAGAAACACGTTCGGGAGCTTTGGAAAGCCTTACACTTCACTGAAATGTAGTACTACACTCTATAACACAATTGAGAGACAATGTTCCCTACTTGCTTCAGTTCATAACAGTGTGTAGGAAGTTGTTTGATAAAGTGGGCAAAGCTTATACTTGGGCCAGAAGGCAGAATATAGGAAACTTCATGAAAACATGAATAATTCAGTGAAAATGACTGTAAACAGATGAGAACTTGTTTAGAACAGCTGAAAGAGAATCTCCAAGTCAGTTCTTAGTGTAGAAAAGGTAGCTAAGATAAAGGAAATCCATAATTCCAGTTAAGATCACATGAAACACTGTATGAATCCTATATTCATTATTTAAAGGAGACTACAGTGGTAAATGTGTGTTATACAAGGCAGAATACCATTGAAATAGAGAAAGAAACACGTTCGGCAGCTTTGGAAAGCCTTACACTTCACTGAAATGTAGTACTACACTCTATAACACAGTTGAGAGACAATGTTCCCGAGCTGCCTCAGTTCATAACAGTGTGTAGGAAGTTGTTTGATAAAGTGGGCAAAGCTTATACTTGGACCAGAAGGCAGAATATAGGAAACTACATGAAAACATGATTAATTCAGTGAAAATGACTGTAAACAGATGAGAACTTGTTTAGAACAGCTGAAAGAGATTCTCCAAGTCAGTTCTTAGTGTAGAAAAGGTAGCTAAGTTCCGGAAATCCTTAATTGGTGTTAAGATTATATGAAACACTGTATGAATCCTATATTCTTTACTTAAAGGAGACTAGAGTGGTAAATGTGTGTTATACAAGGCAGAATACCATTAAAATGGAGAAAGAAACACGTTCGGCCGTTTTGGAAATCCTTACACGTGACTGAAATGTAGTACTACACTCTATAACACAGTTGAGGAACAATGTTCCCGAGCTGCCTCAGTTCATAACAGTGTGTAGGAAGTTGTTTGATAAAGTGGGCAAAGCTTATACTTGCACCAGAAGGCAGAATATAGGAAACTACATGAAAACATGATTAATTCAGTGAAAATGACTGTAAACAGATGAGAACTTGTTTAGAACAGCTGAAAGAGATTCTCCAAGTCAGTTCTTAGTGTAGAAAAGGTAGCTAAGATCCGGAAATCCTTAATTGGAGTTAAGATTATATGAAACACTGTATGAATCCTATATTCTTTACTTAAAGGAGACTAGAGTGGTAAATGTGTGTTATACAAGGCAGAATGCCATTGAAATAGAGAAAGAAACACGTTGGGCAGCTTTGGAAAGCCTTACACTTCACTGAAATGTAGTACTACACTCTATAACACAGTTGAGAGACAATGTTCCCGAGCTGCCTCAGTTCATAACAGTGTGTAGGAAGTTGTTTGATAAAGTGGGCAAAGCTTATACTTGGGCCAGAAGGCAGAATATAGGAAACTACATGAAAACATGAATAATTCAGTGAAAATGACTGTAAACAGATGAGAACTTGTTTAGAACAGCTGAAAGAGAATCTCCAAGTCAGTTCTTAGTGTAGAAAAGGTAGCTAAGATAAGGGAAATCCATAATTCCAGTTAAGATCACATGAAACACTATGAATCCTATATTCTTTACTTAAAGGAGACTAGAGTGGTAAATGTGTGTTATACAAGGCAGAATACCATTGAAATAGAGAAAGAAACACGCTCGGGAGCTTTGGAAAGCCTTACACTTCACTGAAATTTAGTACTACACTCTATAACACAATTGAGAGACAATGTTCCCTACTTGCCTCAGTTCATAACAGTGTGTAGGAAGTTGTTTGATAAAGTGGGCAAAGCTTATACTTGGGCCAGAAGGCAGAATATAGGAAACTTCATGAAAACATGAATAATTCAGTGAAAATGACTGTAAACAGATTGGAACTTGTTTTAGAACAGCTGAAAGAGATTCTCCAAGTCAGTTCTTAGTGTAGAAAAGGTAGCTAAGATCCGGGAAATCTTAATTCCAGTTAAGATCACATGAAACACTGTATGAATTCTATATGCTTTACTTAAAGGAGACTAGAGTGGTAAATGTGTGTTATACAAGGTAGAATACCATTAAAATAGAGAAAGAAACACGTTCGGCAGCTTTTGAAATCCTTACACTTCACTGAAATGTAGTACTACACTCTATAACACAGTTGAGAGACAATGTTCCCGAGATGCCTCAGTTCATAACAGTGTGTAGGAAGTTGTTTGATAAAGTGGGCAAAGCTTATACTTGGACCAGAAGGCAGAATATAGGAAACTACATGAAAACATGATTAATTCAGTGAAAATGACTGTAAACAGATGAGAACTTGTTTAGAACAGCTGAAAGAGATTCTCCAAGTCAGTTCTTAGTGTAGAAAAGGTAGCTAAGATAAGGGAAATCCATAATTCCAGTTAACATTACATGAAACACTGTATGAATTCTATATTCTTTACTTAAAGGAGACTAGAGTGGTAAATGTGTGTTATACAAGGCAGAATACCATTAAAATAGAGAAAGAAACACGTTCGGCAGCTTTTGAAATCCTTACACTTCACTGAAATGTAGTACTACACTCTATAACACAGTTGAGAGACAATGTTCCCTACTTGCCTCAGTTCATAACAGTGTGTAGGAAGTTGTTTGATAAAGTGGGCAAAGCTTATACTTGGACCAGAAGGCAGAATATAGGAAACTACATGAAAACATGAATAATTCAGTGAAAATGACTGTAAACAGATGAGAACTTGTTTAGAACAGCTGAAAGAGAATCTCCAAGTCAGTTCTTAGTGTAGAAAAGGTAGCTAAGATAAGGGAAATCCATAATTCCAGTTAAGATCACATGAAACACTGTATGAATCCTATATTCATTACCTAAAGGAGACTAGAGTGGTAAATGTGTGTTATACAAGGCAGAATACCATTGAAATAGAGAAAGAAACACGTTCGTCAGCTTTGGAAAGCCTTACACTTCACTGAAATGTAGTACTACACTCTATAACACAGTTGAGGAACAATGTTCCCGAGCTGCCTCAGTTCATAACAGTGTGTAGGAAGTTGTTTGATAAAGTGGGCAAAGCTTATACTTGCACCAGAAGGCAGAATATAGGAAACTACATGAAAACATGATTAATTCAGTGAAAATGACTGTAAACAGATGAGAACTTGTTTAGAACAGCTGAAAGAGATTCTCCAAGTCAGTTCTTAGTGTAGAAAAGGTAGCTAAGGTCCGGAAATCCTTAATTGGAGTTAAGATTATATGAAACACTGTATGAATCCTATATTCTTTACTTAAAGGAGACTAGAGTGGTAAATGTGTGTTATACAAGGCAGAATACCATTAAAATGGAGAAAGAAACACGTTCGGCCGTTTTGGAAATCCTTACACGTGACTGAAATGTAGTACTACACTCTATACCACAGTTGAGAGACAATGTTCCCGAGCTGCCTCAGTTAATAACAGTGTGTAGGAAGTGGTTTGATAAAGTGGGCAAAGCTTATACTTGGACCAGAAGGCAGAATATAGGAAACTACATGAAAACATGAATAATTCAGTGAAAATGACTGTAAACAGATTGGAACTTGTTTTAGAACAGCTGAAAGAGATTCTCCAAGTCAGTTCTTAGTGTAGAAAAGGTAGCTAAGATCCGGGAAATCTTAATTCCAGTTAAGATCACATGAAACACTGTATGAATCCTATATTCTTTACTTAAAGGAGACTAGAGTGGTAAATGTGTGTTATACAAGGCAGAATGCCATTGAAGTAGAGAAAGAAACACGTTCGGCAGCTTTGGAAAGCGTTACACTTCACTGAAATGTAGTACTACACTCTATAACACAGTTGAGAGACAATGTTCCCTACTTGCCTCAGTTCATAACAGTGTGTAGGAAGTTGTTTGATAAAGTGGGCAAAGTTTATACTTGGGCCAGAAGGCAGAATATAGGAAACTACATGAAAACATGAATAATTCAGTGAAAATGACTGTAAACAGATGAGAACTTGTTTAGAACAGCTGAAACAGATTCTCCAAGTCAGTTCTTAGTGTAGAAAAGGTAGCTAAGGTCCGGAAATCCTTAATTGGAGTTAAGATTATATGAAACACTGTATGAATCCTATATTCTTTACTTAAAGGATACTAGAGTGGTAAATGTGTGTTATACAAGGCAGAATACCATTAAAATGGAGAAAGAAACACGTTCGGCCGTTTTGGAAATCCTTACACGTGACTGAAATGTAGTACTACACTCTATACCACAGTTGAGAGACAATGTTCCCGAGCTGCCTCAGTTAATAACAGTGTGTAGGAAGTGGTTTGATAAAGTGGGCAAAGCTTATACTTGGACCAGAAGGCAGAATATAGGAAACTACATGAAAACATGAATAATTCAGTGAAAATGACTGTAAACAGATTGGAACTTGTTTTAGAACAGCTGAAAGAGATTCTCCAAGTCAGTTCTTAGTGTAGAAAAGGTAGCTAAGATCCGGGAAATCTTAATTCCAGTTAAGATCACATGAAACACTGTATGAATCCTATATTCTTTACTTAAAGGAGACTAGAGTGGTAAATGTGTGTTATACAAGGCAGAATGCCATTGAAGTAGAGAAAGAAACACGTTCGGCTGCTTTGGAAAGCGTTACACTTCACTGAAATGTAGTACTACACTCTATAACACAGTTGAGAGACAATGTTCCCTACTTGCCTCAGTTCATAACAGTGTGTAGGAAGTTGTTTGATAAAGTGGGCAAAGCTTATACTTGGGCCAGAAGGCAGAATATAGGAAACTACATGAAAACATGAATAATTCAGTGAAAATGACTGTAAACAGATGAGAACTTGTTTAGAACAGCTGAAAGAGAATCTCCAAGTCAGTTCTTAGTGTAGAAAAGGTAGCTAAGATAAGGGAAATCCATAATTCCAGTTAAGATCACATGAAACACTGTATGAATCCTATATTCATTACTTAAAGGAGACTAGAGTGGTAAATGTTTGTTATACAAGGCAGAATACCATTGAAATAGAGAAAGAAACACGTTCGGCAGCTTTGGAAAGCCTTACACTTCACTGAAATGTAGTACTACACTCTATAACACAGTTGAGAGACAATGTTCCCGAGCTGCCTCAGTTCATAACAGTGTGTAGGAAGATGTTTGATAAAGTGGGCAAAGCTTATACTTGGACCAGAAGGCAGAATATAGGAAACTACATGAAAACATGAATAATTCAGTGAAAATGACTGTAAACAGATTGGAACTTGTTTTAGAACAGCTGAAAGAGATTCTCCAAGTCAGTTCTTAGTGTAGAAAAGGTAGCTAAGATCCGGGAAATCTTAATTCCAGTTAAGATCACATGAAACACTGTATGAATCCTATATTCTTTACTTAAAGGAGACTAGAGTGGTAAATGTGTGTTATACAAGGCAGAATGCCATTGAAGTAGAGAAAGAAACACGTTCGGCAGCTTTGGAAAGCGTTACACTTCACTGAAATGTAGTACTACACTCTATAACACAGTTGAGAGACAATGTTCCCTACTTGCCTCAGTTCATAACAGTGTGTAGGAAGTTGTTTGATAAAGTGGGCAAAGCTTATACTTGGGCCAGAAGGCAGAATATAGGAAACTACATGAAAACATGAATAATTCAGTGAAAATGACTGTAAACAGATGAGAACTTGTTTAGAACAGCTGAAAGAGAATCTCCAAGTCAGTTCTTAGTGTAGAAAAGGTAGCTAAGATAAGGGAAATCCATAATTCCAGTTAAGATCACATGAAACACTGTATGAATCCTATATTCATTACCTAAAGGAGACTAGAGTGGTAAATGTGTGTTATACAAGGCAGAATACCATTGAAATAGAGAAAGAAACACGTTCGTCAGCTTTGGAAAGCCTTACACTTCACTGAAATGTAGTACTACACTCTATAACACAGTTGAGGAACAATGTTCCCGAGCTGCCTCAGTTCATAACAGTGTGTAGGAAGTTGTTTGATAAAGTGGGCAAAGCTTATACTTGCACCAGAAGGCAGAATATAGGAAACTACATGAAAACATGATTAATTCAGTGAAAATGACTGTAAACAGATGAGAACTTGTTTAGAACAGCTGAAACAGATTCTCCAAGTCAGTTCTTAGTGTAGAAAAGGTAGCTAAGGTCCGGAAATCCTTAATTGGAGTTAAGATTATATGAAACACTGTATGAATCCTATATTCTTTACTTAAAGGAGACTAGAGTGGTAAATGTGTGTTATACAAGGCAGAATACCATTAAAATGGAGAAAGAAACACGTTCGGCCGTTTTGGAAATCCTTACACGTGACTGAAATGTAGTACTACACTCTATACCACAGTTGAGAGACAATGTTCCCGAGCTGCCTCAGTTAATAACAGTGTGTAGGAAGTGGTTTGATAAAGTGGGCAAAGCTTATACTTGGACCAGAAGGCAGAATATAGGAAACTACATGAAAACATGAATAATTCAGTGAAAATGACTGTAAACAGATTGGAACTTGTTTTAGAACAGCTGAAAGAGATTCTCCAAGTCAGTTCTTAGTGTAGAAAAGGTAGCTAAGATCCGGGAAATCTTAATTCCAGTTAAGATCACATGAAACACTGTATGAATCCTATATTCTTTACTTAAAGGAGACTAGAGTGGTAAATGTGTGTTATACAAGGCAGAATGCCATTGAAGTAGAGAAAGAAACACGTTCGGCTGCTTTGGAAAGCGTTACACTTCACTGAAATGTAGTACTACACTCTATAACACAGTTGAGAGACAATGTTCCCTACTTGCCTCAGTTCATAACAGTGTGTAGGAAGTTGTTTGATAAAGTGGGCAAAGCTTATACTTGGGCCAGAAGGCAGAATATAGGAAACTACATGAAAACATGAATAATTCAGTGAAAATGACTGTAAACAGATGAGAACTTGTTTAGAACAGCTGAAAGAGAATCTCCAAGTCAGTTCTTAGTGTAGAAAAGGTAGCTAAGATAAGGGAAATCCATAATTCCAGTTAAGATCACATGAAACACTGTATGAATCCTATATTCATTACTTAAAGGAGACTAGAGTGGTAAATGTGTGTTATACAAGGCAGAATACCATTGAAATAGAGAAAGAAACACGTTCGGCAGCTTTGGAAAGCCTTACACTTCACTGAAATGTAGTACTACACTCTATAACACAGTTGAGAGACAATGTTCCCGAGCTGCCTCAGTTCATAACAGTGTGTAGGAAGATGTTTGATAAAGTGGGCAAAGCTTATACTTGGACCAGAAGGCAGAATATAGGAAACTACATGAAAACATGAATAATTCAGTGAAAATGACTGTAAACAGATTGGAACTTGTTTTAGAACAGCTGAAAGAGATTCTCCAAGTCAGTTCTTAGTGTAGAAAAGGTAGCTAAGATCCGGGAAATCTTAATTCCAGTTAAGATCACATGAAACACTGTATGAATCCTATATTCTTTACTTAAAGGAGACTAGAGTGGTAAATGTGTGTTATACAAGGCAGAATGCCATTGAAGTAGAGAAAGAAAAACGTTCGGCAGCTTTGGAAAGCGTTACACTTCACTGAAATGTAGTACTACACTCTATAACACAGTTGAGAGACAATGTTCCCTACTTGCCTCAGTTCATAACAGTGTGTAGGAAGTTGTTTGATAAAGTGGGCAAAGCTTATACTTGGGCCAGAAGGCAGAATATAGGAAACTACATGAAAACATGAATAATTCAGTGAAAATGACTGTAAACAGATGAGAACTTGTTTAGAACAGCTGAAAGAGAATCTCCAAGTCAGTTCTTAGTGTAGAAAAGGTAGCTAAGATAAGGGAAATCCATAATTCCAGTTAAGATCACATGAAACACTGTATGAATCCTATATTCATTACCTAAAGGAGACTAGAGTGGTAAATGTGTGTTATACAAGGCAGAATACCATTGAAATAGAGAAAGAAACACGTTCGTCAGCTTTGGAAAGCCTTACACTTCACTGAAATGTAGTACTACACTCTATAACACAGTTGAGGAACAATGTTCCCGAGCTGCCTCAGTTCATAACAGTGTGTAGGAAGTTGTTTGATAAAGTGGGCAAAGCTTATACTTGCACCAGAAGGCAGAATATAGGAAACTACATGAAAACATGATTAATTCAGTGAAAATGACTGTAAACAGATGAGAACTTGTTTAGAACAGCTGAAAGAGATTCTCCAAGTCAGTTCTTAGTGTAGAAAAGGTAGCTAAGGTCCGGAAATCCTTAATTGGAGTTAAGATTATATGAAACACTGTATGAATCCTATATTCTTTACTTAAAGGAGACTAGAGTGGTAAATGTGTGTTATACAAGGCAGAATACCATTAAAATGGAGAAAGAAACACGTTCGGCCGTTTTGGAAATCCTTACACGTGACTGAAATGTAGTACTACACTCTATACCACAGTTGAGAGACAATGTTCCCGAGCTGCCTCAGTTAATAACAGTGTGTAGGAAGTGGTTTGATAAAGTGGGCAAAGCTTATACTTGGACCAGAAGGCAGAATATAGGAAACTACATGAAAACATGAATAATTCAGTGAAAATGACTGTAAACAGATTGGAACTTGTTTTAGAACAGCTGAAAGAGATTCTCCAAGTCAGTTCTTAGTGTAGAAAAGGTAGCTAAGATCCGGGAAATCTTAATTCCAGTTAAGATCACATGAAACACTGTATGAATCCTATATTCTTTACTTAAAGGAGACTAGAGTGGTAAATGTGTGTTATACAAGGCAGAATGCCATTGAAGTAGAGAAAGAAACACGTTCGGCAGCTTTGGAAAGCGTTACACTTCACTGAAATGTAGTACTACACTCTATAACACAGTTGAGAGACAATGTTCCCTACTTGCCTCAGTTCATAACAGTGTGTAGGAAGTTGTTTGATAAAGTGGGCAAAGCTTATACTTGGGCCAGAAGGCAGAATATAGGAAACTACATGAAAACATGAATAATTCAGTGAAAATGACTGTAAACAGATGAGAACTTGTTTAGAACAGCTGAAAGAGAATCTCCAAGTCAGTTCTTAGTGTAGAAAAGGTAGCTAAGATAAGGGAAATCCATAATTCCAGTTAAGATCACATGAAACACTGTATGAATCCTATATTCATTACCTAAAGGAGACTAGAGTGGTAAATGTGTGTTATACAAGGCAGAATACCATTGAAATAGAGAAAGAAACACGTTCATCAGCTTTGGAAAGCCTTACACTTCACTGAAATGTAGTACTACACTCTATAACACAGTTGAGGAACAATGTTCCCGAGCTGCCTCAGTTCATAACAGTGTGTAGGAAGTTGTTTGATAAAGTGGGCAAAGCTTATACTTGCACCAGAAGGCAGAATATAGGAAACTACATGAAAACATGATTAATTCAGTGAAAATGACTGTAAACAGATGAGAACTTGTTTAGAACAGCTGAAACAGATTCTCCAAGTCAGTTCTTAGTGTAGAAAAGGTAGCTAAGGTCCGGAAATCCTTAATTGGAGTTAAGATTATATGAAACACTGTATGAATCCTATATTCTTTACTTAAAGGAGACTAGAGTGGTAAATGTGTGTTATACAAGGCAGAATACCATTAAAATGGAGAAAGAAACACGTTCGGCCGTTTTGGAAATCCTTACACGTGACTGAAATGTAGTACTACACTCTATACCACAGTTGAGAGACAATGTTCCCGAGCTGCCTCAGTTAATAACAGTGTGTAGGAAGTGGTTTGATAAAGTGGGCAAAGCTTATACTTGGACCAGAAGGCAGAATATAGGAAACTACATGAAAACATGAATAATTCAGTGAAAATGACTGTAAACAGATTGGAACTTGTTTTAGAACAGCTGAAAGAGATTCTCCAAGTCAGTTCTTAGTGTAGAAAAGGTAGCTAAGATCCGGGAAATCTTAATTCCAGTTAAGATCACATGAAACACTGTATGAATCCTATATTCTTTACTTAAAGGAGACTAGAGTGGTAAATGTGTGTTATACAAGGCAGAATGCCATTGAAGTAGAGAAAGAAACACGTTTGGCTGCTTTGGAAAGCGTTACACTTCACTGAAATGTAGTACTACACTCTATAACACAGTTGAGAGACAATGTTCCCTACTTGCCTCAGTTCATAACAGTGTGTAGGAAGTTGTTTGATAAAGTGGGCAAAGCTTATACTTGGGCCAGAAGGCAGAATATAGGAAACTACATGAAAACATGAATAATTCAGTGAAAATGACTGTAAACAGATGAGAACTTGTTTAGAACAGCTGAAAGAGAATCTCCAAGTCAGTTCTCAGTGTAGAAAAGGTAGCTAAGATAAGGGAAATCCATAATTCCAGTTAAGATCACATGAAACACTGTATGAATCCTATATTCATTACTTAAAGGAGACTAGAGTGGTAAATGTGTGTTATACAAGGCAGAATACCATTGAAATAGAGAAAGAAACACGTTCGGCAGCTTTGGAAAGCCTTACACTTCACTGAAATGTAGTACTACACTCTATAACACAGTTGAGAGACAATGTTCCCGAGCTGCCTCAGTTCATAACAGTGTGTAGGAAGATGTTTGATAAAGTGGGCAAAGCTTATACTTGGACCAGAAGGCAGAATATAGGAAACTACATGAAAACATGAATAATTCAGTGAAAATGACTGTAAACAGATTGGAACTTGTTTTAGAACAGCTGAAAGAGATTCTCCAAGTCAGTTCTTAGTGTAGAAAAGGTAGCTAAGATCCGGGAAATCTTAATTCCAGTTAAGATCACATGAAACACTGTATGAATCCTATATTCTTTACTTAAAGGAGACTAGAGTGGTAAATGTGTGTTATACAAGGCAGAATGCCATTGAAGTAGAGAAAGAAACACGTTCGGCAGCTTTGGAAAGCGTTACACTTCACTGAAATGTAGTACTACACTCTATAACACAGTTGAGAGACAATGTTCCCTACTTGCCTCAGTTCATAACAGTGTGTAGGAAGTTGTTTGATAAAGTGGGCAAAGCTTATACTTGGGCCAGAAGGCAGAATATAGGAAACTACATGAAAACATGAATAATTCAGTGAAAATGACTGTAAACAGATGAGAACTTGTTTAGAACAGCTGAAAGAGAATCTCCAAGTCAGTTCTTAGTGTAGAAAAGGTAGCTAAGATAAGGGAAATCCATAATTCCAGTTAAGATCACATGAAACACTGTATGAATCCTATATTCATTACCTAAAGGAGACTAGAGTGGTAAATGTGTGTTATACAAGGCAGAATACCATTGAAATAGAGAAAGAAACACGTTCGTCAGCTTTGGAAAGCCTTACACTTCACTGAAATGTAGTACTACACTCTATAACACAGTTGAGGAACAATGTTCCCGAGCTGCCTCAGTTCATAACAGTGTGTAGGAAGTTGTTTGATAAAGTGGGCAAAGCTTATACTTGCACCAGAAGGCAGAATATAGGAAACTACATGAAAACATGATTAATTCAGTGAAAATGACTGTAAACAGATGAGAACTTGTTTAGAACAGCTGAAAGAGATTCTCCAAGTCAGTTCTTAGTGTAGAAAAGGTAGCTAAGGTCCGGAAATCCTTAATTGGAGTTAAGATTATATGAAACACTGTATGAATCCTATATTCTTTACTTAAAGGAGACTAGAGTGGTAAATGTGTGTTATACAAGGCAGAATACCATTAAAATGGAGAAAGAAACACGTTCGGCCGTTTTGGAAATCCTTACACGTGACTGAAATGTAGTACTACACTCTATACCACAGTTGAGAGACAATGTTCCCGAGCTGCCTCAGTTAATAACAGTGTGTAGGAAGTGGTTTGATAAAGTGGGCAAAGCTTATACTTGGACCAGAAGGCAGAATATAGGAAACTACATGAAAACATGAATAATTCAGTGAAAATGACTGTAAACAGATTGGAACTTGTTTTAGAACAGCTGAAAGAGATTCTCCAAGTCAGTTCTTAGTGTAGAAAAGGTAGCTAAGATCCGGGAAATCTTAATTCCAGTTAAGATCACATGAAACACTGTATGAATCCTATATTCTTTACTTAAAGGAGACTAGAGTGGTAAATGTGTGTTATACAAGGCAGAATGCCATTGAAGTAGAGAAAGAAACACGTTCGGCAGCTTTGGAAAGCGTTACACTTCACTGAAATGTAGTACTACACTCTATAACACAGTTGAGAGACAATGTTCCCTACTTGCCTCAGTTCATAACAGTGTGTAGGAAGTTGTTTGATAAAGTGGGCAAAGTTTATACTTGGGCCAGAAGGCAGAATATAGGAAACTACATGAAAACATGAATAATTCAGTGAAAATGACTGTAAACAGATGAGAACTTGTTTAGAACAGCTGAAAGAGAATCTCCAAGGCAGTTCTTAGTGTAGAAAAGGTAGCTAAGATAAGGGAAATCCATAATTCCAGTTAAGATCACATGAAACACTGTATGAATCCTATATTCATTACTTAAAGGAGACTAGAGTGGTAAATGTGTGTTATACAAGGCAGAATACCATTGAAATAGAGAAAGAAACACGTTCGTCAGCTTTGGAAAGCCTTACACTTCACTGAAATGTAGTACTACACTCTATAACACAGTTGAGGAACAATGTTCCCGAGCTGCCTCAGTTCATAACAGTGTGTAGGAAGTTGTTTGATAAAGTGGGCAAAGCTTATACTTGCACCAGAAGGCAGAATATAGGAAACTACATGAAAACATGATTAATTCAGTGAAAATGACTGTAAACAGATGAGAACTTGTTTAGAACAGCTGAAACAGATTCTCCAAGTCAGTTCTTAGTGTAGAAAAGGTAGCTAAGGTCCGGAAATCCTTAATTGGAGTTAAGATTATATGAAACACTGTATGAATCCTATATTCTTTACTTAAAGGAGACTAGAGTGGTAAATGTGTGTTATACAAGGCAGAATACCATTAAAATGGAGAAAGAAACACGTTCGGCCGTTTTGGAAATCCTTACACGTGACTGAAATGTAGTACTACACTCTATACCACAGTTGAGAGACAATGTTCCCGAGCTGCCTCAGTTAATAACAGTGTGTAGGAAGTGGTTTGATAAAGTGGGCAAAGCTTATACTTGGACCAGAAGGCAGAATATAGGAAACTACATGAAAACATGAATAATTCAGTGAAAATGACTGTAAACAGATTGGAACTTGTTTTAGAACAGCTGAAAGAGATTCTCCAAGTCAGTTCTTAGTGTAGAAAAGGTAGCTAAGATCCGGGAAATCTTAATTCCAGTTAAGATCACATGAAACACTGTATGAATCCTATATTCTTTACTTAAAGGAGACTAGAGTGGTAAATGTGTGTTATACAAGGCAGAATGCCATTGAAGTAGAGAAAGAAACACGTTCGGCTGCTTTGGAAAGCGTTACACTTCACTGAAATGTAGTACTACACTCTATAACACAGTTGAGAGACAATGTTCCCTACTTGCCTCAGTTCATAACAGTGTGTAGGAAGTTGTTTGATAAAGTGGGCAAAGCTTATACTTGGGCCAGAAGGCAGAATATAGGAAACTACATGAAAACATGAATAATTCAGTGAAAATGACTGTAAACAGATGAGAACTTGTTTAGAACAGCTGAAAGAGAATCTCCAAGTCAGTTCTTAGTGTAGAAAAGGTAGCTAAGATAAGGGAAATCCATAATTCCAGTTAAGATCACATGAAACACTGTATGAATCCTATATTCATTACTTAAAGGAGACTAGAGTGGTAAATGTGTGTTATACAAGGCAGAATACCATTGAAATAGAGAAAGAAACACGTTCGTCAGCTTTGGAAAGCCTTACACTTCACTGAAATGCAGTACTACACTCTATAACACAGTTGAGGAACAATGTTCCCGAGCTGCCTCAGTTCATAACAGTGTGTAGGAAGTTGTTTGATAAAGTGGGCAAAGCTTATACTTGCACAAGAAGGCAGAATATAGGAAACTACATGAAAACATGATTAATTCAGTGAAAATGACTGTAAACAGATGAGAACTTGTTTAGAACAGCTGAAACAGATTCTCCAAGTCAGTTCTTAGTGTAGAAAAGATAGCTAAGGTCCGGAAATCTTTAATTGGAGTTAAGATTATATGAAACACTGTATGAATCCTATATTCTTTACTTAAAGGAGACTAGAGTGGTAAATGTGTGTTATACAAGGCAGAATACCATTAAAATGGAGAAAGAAACACGTTCGGCCGTTTTGGAAATCCTTACACGTGACTGAAATGTAGTACTACACTCTATACCACAGTTGAGAGACAATGTTCCCGAGCTGCCTCAGTTAATAACAGTGTGTAGGAAGTGGTTTGATAAAGTGGGCAAAGCTTATACTTGGACCAGCAGGCAGAATATAGGAAACTACATGAAAACATGAATAATTCAGTGAAAATGACTGTAAACAGATTGGAACTTGTTTTAGAACAGCAGAAAGAGATTCTCCAAGTCAGTTCTTAGTGTAGAAAAGGTAGCTAAGATCCGGGAAATCTTAATTCCAGTTAAGATCACATGAAACACTGTATGAATCCTATATTCTTTACTTAAAGGAGACTAGAGTGGTAAATGTGTGTTATACAAGGCAGAATACCATTGAAGTAGAGAAAGAAACACGTTCGGCAGCTTTGGAAAGCGTTACACTTCACTGAAATGTAGTACTACACTCTATAACACAGTTGAGAGACAATGTTCCCTACTTGCCTCAGTTCATAACAGTGTGTAGGAAGTTGTTTGATAAAGTGGGCAAAGCTTATACTTGGGCCAGAAGGCAGAATATAGGAAACTACATGAAAACATGAATAATTCAGTGAAAATGACTGTAAACAGATGAGAACTAGTTTAGAACAGCTGAAAGAGAATCTCCAAGTCAGTTCTTAGTGTAGAAAAGGTAGCTAAGATAAGGGAAATCCATAATTCCAGTTAAGATCACATGAAACACTGTATGAATCCTATATTCATTACTTAAAGGAGACTAGAGTGGTAAATGTGTGTTATACAAGGCAGAATACCATTAAAATAGAGAAAGAAACACGTTCGGCAGCTTTTGAAATCCTTACACTTCACTGAAATGTAGTACTACACTCTATAACACAGTTGAGAGACAATGTTCCCTACTTGCCTCAGTTCATAACAGTGTGTAGGAAGTTGTTTGATAAAGTGGGCAAAGCTTATACTTGGGCCAGAAGGCAGAATATAGGAAACTTCATGAAAACATGAATAATTCAGTGAAAATGATTGTAAACAGATGAGAACTTGTTTAGAACAGCTGAAAGAGATTCTCCAAGTCAGTTCTTAGTGTAGAAAAGGTAGCTAAGATAAGGGAAATCCATAATTCCAGTTAAGATTACATGAAACACTGTATGAATTCTATATTCTTTACTTAAAGGAGACTAGAGTGGTAAATGTGTGTTATACAAGGCAGAATACCATTAAAATAGAGAAAGAAACACGTTCGGCAGCTTTTGAAATCCTTACACTTCACTGAAATGTAGTACTACACTCTATAACACAGTTGAGAGACAATGTTCTCTACTTGCCTCAGTTCATCACAGTGTGTAGGAAGTTGTTTGATAAAGTGGGCAAAGCTTATACTTGGGCCAGAAGGCAGAATATAGGAAACTACATGAAAACATGAATAATTCAGTGAAAATGACTGTAAACAGATGAGAACTTGTTTTAGAACAGCTGAAAGAGATTCTCCAAGTCAGTTCTTAGTGTAGAAAAGGTAGCTAAGATCCGGGAAATCTCAATTCCAGTTAAAATCACATGAAACACTGTATGAATCCTATATTCTTTACTGAAAGGAGACTAGAGTGGTAAATGTGTGTTATACAAGGCAGAATACCATTGAAATAGAGAAAGAAACACGTTCGGCAGCTTTGGAAAGCGTTACACTTCACTGAAATGTAGTACTACACTCTATAACACAGTTGAGAGACAATGTTCCCTACTTGCCTCAGTTCATAACAGTGTGTAGGAAGTTGTTTGATAAAGTGGGCAAAGCTTATACTTGGGCCAGAAGGCAGAATATAGGAAACTACGTGAAAACATGAATAATTCAGTGAAAATGACTGTAAACAGATGAGAACTTGTTTAGAACAGCTGAAAGAGAATCTCCAAGTCAGTTCTTAGTGTAGAAAAGGTAGCTAAGATAAGGGAAATCCATAATTCCAGTTAAGATCACATGAAACACTATGAATCCTATATTCTTTACTTAAAGGAGACTAGAGTGGTAAATGTGTGTTATACAAGGCAGAATACCATTGAAATAGAGAAAGAAACACGTTCGTCAGCTTTGGAAAGCCTTACACTTCACTGAAATGTAGTACTACACTCTATAACACAGTTGAGAGACAATGTTCCCGAGCTGCCTCAGTTCATAACAGTGTGTAGGAAGTTGTTTCATAAAGTGGGCAAAGCTTATACTTGCACCAGAAGGCAGAATATAGGACACTACATGAAAACATGATTAATTCAGTGAAAATGACTGTAAACAGATGAGAACTTGTTTAGAACAGCTGAAAGAGATTCTCCAAGTCAGTTCTTAGTGTAGAAAAGGTAGCTAAGATCCGGAAATCCTTAATTAGAGTTAAGATTATATGAAACACTGTATGAATCCTATATACTTTACTTAAAGGAGACTAGAGTGGTAAATGTGTGTTATACAAGGCAGAATACCATTAAAATGGAGAAAGAAACACGTTCGGCAGTTTTGGAAATCCTTACACGTGACTGAAATGTAGTACTACACTCTATAACACAGTTGAGAGACAATGTTCCCGAGCTGCCTTAGTTAATAACAGTGTGTAGGAAGTGGTTTGATAAAGTGGGCAAAGCTTATACTTGGACCAGCAGGCAGAATATAGGAAACTACATGAAAACATGAATAATTCAGTGAAAATGACTGTAAACAGATTGGAACTTGTTTTAGAACAGCAGAAAGAGATTCTCCAAGTCAGTTCTTAGTGTAGAAAAGGTAGCTAAGATCCGGGAAATCTTAATTCCAGTTAAGATCACATGAAACACTGTATGAATCCTATATTCTTTACTTGAAGGAGACTAGAGTGGTAAATGTGTGTTATACAAGGCAGAATACCATTGAAGTAGAGAAAGAAACACGTTCGGCAGCTTTGGAAAGCGTTACACTTCACTGAAATGTAGTACTACACTCTATAACACAGTTGAGAGACAATGTTCCCTACTTGCCTCAGTTCATAACAGTGTGTAGGAAGTTGTTTGATAAAGTGGGCAAAGCTTATACTTGGGCCAGAAGGCAGAATATAGGAAACTACATGAAAACATGAATAATTCAGTGAAAATGACTGTAAACAGATGAGAACTAGTTTAGAACAGCTGAAAGAGAATCTCCAAGTCAGTTCTTAGTGTAGAAAAGGTAGCTAAGATAAGGGAAATCCATAATTCCAGTTAAGATCACATGAAACACTGTATGAATCCTATATTCATTACTTAAAGGAGACTAGAGTGGTAAATGTGGGTTATACAAGGCAGAATACCATTAAAATAGAGAAAGAAACACGTTCGGCAGCTTTTGAAATCCTTACACTTCACTGAAATGTAGTACTACACTCTATAACACAGTTGAGAGACAATGTTCCCTACTTGCCTCAGTTCATAACAGTGTGTAGGAAGTTGTTTGATAAAGTGGGCAAAGCTTATACTTGGGCCAGAAGGCAGAATATAGGAAACTACATGAAAACATGAATAATTCAGTGAAAATGACTGTAAACAGATGAGAACTTGTTTTAGAACAGCTGAAAGAGATTCTCCAAGTCAGTTCTTAGTGTAGAAAAGGTAGCTAAGATCCGGGAAATCTTAATTCCAGTTAAAATCACATGAAACACTGTATGAATCCTATATTCTTTACTGAAAGGAGACTAGAGTGGTAAATGTGTGTTATACAAGGCAGAATACCATTGAAATAGAGAAAGAAACACGTTCGGCAGCTTTGGAAAGCCTTACACTTCACTGAAATGTAGTACTACACTCTATAACACAGTTGAGAGTCAATGTTCCGTACTTGCCTCAGTTCATAACAGTGTGTAGGAAGTTGTTTGATAAAGTGGGCAAAGCTTATACTTGGGCCAGAAGGCAGAATATAGGAAACTACATGAAAACATGAATAATTCAGTGAAAATGACTGTAAACAGATGAGAACTTGTTTAGAACAGCTGAAAGAGAATCTCCAAGTCAGTTCTTAGTGTAGAAAAGGTAGCTAAGATAAGGGAAATCCATAATTCCAGTTAAGATCACATGAAACACTATGAATCCTATATTCTTTACTTAAAGGAGACTAGAGTGGTAAATGTGTGTTATACAAGGCAGAATACCATTGAAATAGAGAAAGAAACACGTTCGTCAGCTTTGGAAAGCCTTACACTTCACTGAAATGTAGTACTACACTCTATAACACAGTTGAGAGACAATGTTCCCGAGCTGCCTCAGTTCATAACAGTGTGTAGGAAGTTGTTTCATAAAGTGGGCAAAGCTTATACTTGCACCAGAAGGCAGAATATAGGAAACTACATGAAAACATGATTAATTCAGTGAAAATGACTGTAAACAGATGAGAACTTGTTTAGAACAGCTGAAAGAGATTCTCCAAGTCAGTTCTTAGTGTAGAAAAGGTAGCTAAGGTCCGGAAATCCTTAATTGGAGTTAAGATTATATGAAACACTGTATGAATCCTATATTCTTTACTTAAAGGAGACTAGAGTGGTAAATGTGTGTTATACAAGGCAGAATACCATTGAAATAGAGAAAGAAACACGTTCGTCAGCTTTGGAAAGCCTTACACTTCACTGAAATGTAGTACTACACTCTATACCACAGTTGAGAGACAATGTTCCCGAGCTGCCTCAGTTAATAACAGTGTGTAGGAAGTGGTTTGATAAAGTGGGCAAAGCTTATACTTGGACCAGAAGGCAGAATATAGGAAACTACATGAAAACATGAATAATTCAGTGAAAATGACTGTAAACAGATTGGAACTTGTTTTAGAACAGCTGAAAGAGATTCTCCAAGTCAGTTCTTAGTGTAGAAAAGGTAGCTAAGATCCGGGAAATCTTAATTCCAGTTAAGATCACATGAAACACTGTATGAATCCTATATTCTTTACTTAAAGGAGACTAGAGTGGTAAATGTGTGTTATACAAGGCAGAATGCCATTGAAGTAGAGAAAGAAACACGTTCGGCAGCTTTGGAAAGCGTTACACTTCACTGAAATGTAGTACTACACTCTATAACACAGTTGAGAGACAATGTTCCCTACTTGCCTCAGTTCATAACAGTGTGTAGGAAGTTGTTTGATAAAGTGGGCAAAGTTTATACTTGGGCCAGAAGGCAGAATATAGGAAACTACATGAAAACATGAATAATTCAGTGAAAATGACTGTAAACAGATGAGAACTTGTTTAGAACAGCTGAAAGAGAATCTCCAAGTCAGTTCTTAGTGTAGAAAAGGTAGCTAAGATAAGGGAAATCCATAATTCCAGTTAAGATCACATGAAACACTGTATGAATCCTATATTCATTACTTAAAGGAGACTAGAGTGGTAAATGTGTGTTATACAAGGCAGAATACCATTGAAATAGAGAAAGAAACACGTTCGTCAGCTTTGGAAAGCCTTACACTTCACTGAAATGTAGTACTACACTCTATAACACAGTTGAGGAACAATGTTCCCGAGCTGCCTCAGTTCATAACAGTGTGAAGGAAGTTGTTTGATAAAGTGGGCAAAGCTTATACTTGCACCAGAAGGCAGAATATAGGAAACTACATGAAAACATGATTAATTCAGTGAAAATGACTGTAAACAGATGAGAACTTGTTTAGAACAGCTGAAACAGATTCTCCAAGTCAGTTCTTAGTGTAGAAAAGGTAGCTAAGGTCCGGAAATCCTTAATTGGAGTTAAGATTATATGAAACACTGTATGAATCCTATATTCTTTACTTAAAGGAGACTAGAGTGGTAAATGTGTGTTATACAAGGCAGAATACCATTAAAATGGAGAAAGAAACACGTTCGGCCGTTTTGGAAATCCTTACACGTGACTGAAATGTAGTACTACACTCTATACCACAGTTGAGAGACAATGTTCCCGAGCTGCCTCAGTTAATAACAGTGTGTAGGAAGTGGTTTGATAAAGTGGGCAAAGCTTATACTTGGACCAGAAGGCAGAATATAGGAAACTACATGAAAACATGAATAATTCAGTGAAAATGACTGTAAACAGATTGGAACTTGTTTTAGAACAGCTGAAAGAGATTCTCCAAGTCAGTTCTTAGTGTAGAAAAGGTAGCTAAGATCCGGGAAATCTTAATTCCAGTTAAGATCACATGAAACACTGTATGAATCCTATATTCTTTACTTAAAGGAGACTAGAGTGGTAAATGTGTGTTATACAAGGCAGAATGCCATTGAAGTAGAGAAAGAAACACGTTCGGCTGCTTTGGAAAGCGTTACACTTCACTGAAATGTAGTACTACACTCTATAACACAGTTGAGAGACAATGTTCCCTACTTGCCTCAGTTCATAACAGTGTGTAGGAAGTTGTTTGATAAAGTGGGCAAAGCTTATACTTGGGCCAGAAGGCAGAATATAGGAAACTACATGAAAACATGAATAATTCAGTGAAAATGACTGTAAACAGATGAGAACTTGTTTAGAACAGCTGAAAGAGAATCTCCAAGTCAGTTCTTAGTGTAGAAAAGGTAGCTAAGATAAGGGAAATCCATAATTCCAGTTAAGATCACATGAAACACTGTATGAATCCTATATTCATTACTTAAAGGAGACTAGAGTGGTAAATGTGTGTTATACAAGGCAGAATACCATTGAAATAGAGAAAGAAACACGTTCGTCAGCTTTGGAAAGCCTTACACTTCACTGAAATGCAGTACTACACTCTATAACACAGTTGAGGAACAATGTTCCCGAGCTGCCTCAGTTCATAACAGTGTGTAGGAAGTTGTTTGATAAAGTGGGCAAAGCTTATACTTGCACAAGAAGGCAGAATATAGGAAACTACATGAAAACATGATTAATTCAGTGAAAATGACTGTAAACAGATGAGAACTTGTTTAGAACAGCTGAAACAGATTCTCCAAGTCAGTTCTTAGTGTAGAAAAGGTAGCTAAGATCCGGGAAATCTTAATTCCAGTTAAGATCACATGAAACACTGTATGAATCCTATATTCTTTACTTGAAGGAGACTAGAGTGGTAAATGTGTGTTATACAAGGCAGAATACCATTGAAGTAGAGAAAGAAACACGTTCGGCAGCTTTGGAAAGCGTTACACTTCACTGAAATGTAGTACTACACTCTATAACACAGTTGAGAGACAATGTTCCCTACTTGCCTCAGTTCATAACAGTGTGTAGGAAGTTGTTTGATAAAGTGGGCAAAGCTTATACTTGGGCCAGAAGGCAGAATATAGGAAACTACATGAAAACATGAATAATTCAGTGAAAATGACTGTAAACAGATGAGAACTAGTTTAGAACAGCTGAAAGAGAATCTCCAAGTCAGTTCTTAGTGTAGAAAAGGTAGCTAAGATAAGGGAAATCCATAATTCCAGTTAAGATCACATGAAACACTGTATGAATCCTATATTCATTACTTAAAGGAGACTAGAGTGGTAAATGTGTGTTATACAAGGCAGAATACCATTAAAATAGAGAAAGAAACACGTTCGGCAGCTTTTGAAATCCTTACACTTCACTGAAATGTAGTACTACACTCTATAACACAGTTGAGAGACAATGTTCCCTACTTGCCTCAGTTCATAACAGTGTGTAGGAAGTTGTTTGATAAAGTGGGCAAAGCTTATACTTGGGCCAGAAGGCAGAATATAGGAAACTACATGAAAACATGAATAATTCAGTGAAAATGACTGTAAACAGATGAGAACTTGTTTTAGAACAGCTGAAAGAGATTCTCCAAGTCAGTTCTTAGTGTAGAAAAGGTAGCTAAGATCCGGGAAATCTTAATTCCAGTTAAAATCACATGAAACACTGTATGAATCCTATATTCTTTACTGAAAGGAGACTAGAGTGGTAAATGTGTGTTATACAAGGCAGAATACCATTGAAATAGAGAAAGAAACACGTTCGGCAGCTTTGGAAAGCCTTACACTTCACTGAAATGTAGTACTACACTCTATAACACAGTTGAGAGTCAATGTTCCGTACTTGCCTCAGTTCATAACAGTGTGTAGGAAGTTGTTTGATAAAGTGGGCAAAGCTTATACTTGGGCCAGAAGGCAGAATATAGGAAACTACATGAAAACATGAATAATTCAGTGAAAATGACTGTAAACAGATGAGAACTTGTTTAGAACAGCTGAAAGAGAATCTCCAAGTCAGTTCTTAGTGTAGAAAAGGTAGCTAAGATAAGGGAAATCCATAATTCCAGTTAAGATCACATGAAACACTATGAATCCTATATTCTTTACTTAAAGGAGACTAGAGTGGTAAATGTGTGTTATACAAGGCAGAATACCATTGAAATAGAGAAAGAAACACGTTCGTCAGCTTTGGAAAGCCTTACACTTCACTGAAATGTAGTACTACACTCTATAACACAGTTGAGAGACAATGTTCCCGAGCTGCCTCAGTTCATAACAGTGTGTAGGAAGTTGTTTCATAAAGTGGGCAAAGCTTATACTTGCACCAGAAGGCAGAATATAGGAAACTACATGAAAACATGATTAATTCAGTGAAAATGACTGTAAACAGATGAGAACTTGTTTAGAACAGCTGAAAGAGATTCTCCAAGTCAGTTCTTAGTGTAGAAAAGGTAGCTAAGGTCCGGAAATCCTTAATTGGAGTTAAGATTATATGAAACACTGTATGAATCCTATATTCTTTACTTAAAGGAGACTAGAGTGGTAAATGTGTGTTATACAAGGCAGAATACCATTAAAATGGAGAAAGAAACACGTTCGGCCGTTTTGGAAATCCTTACACGTGACTGAAATGTAGTACTACACTCTATACCACAGTTGAGAGACAATGTTCCCGAGCTGCCTCAGTTAATAACAGTGTGTAGGAAGTGGTTTGATAAAGTGGGCAAAGCTTATACTTGGACCAGAAGGCAGAATATAGGAAACTACATGAAAACATGAATAATTCAGTGAAAATGACTGTAAACAGATTGGAACTTGTTTTAGAACAGCTGAAAGAGATTCTCCAAGTCAGTTCTTAGTGTAGAAAAGGTAGCTAAGATCCGGGAAATCTTAATTCCAGTTAAGATCACATGAAACACTGTATGAATCCTATATTCTTTACTTAAAGGAGACTAGAGTGGTAAATGTGTGTTATACAAGGCAGAATGCCATTGAAGTAGAGAAAGAAACACGTTCGGCAGCTTTGGAAAGCGTTACACTTCACTGAAATGTAGTACTACACTCTATAACACAGTTGAGAGACAATGTTCCCTACTTGCCTCAGTTCATAACAGTGTGTAGGAAGTTGTTTGATAAAGTGGGCAAAGTTTATACTTGGGCCAGAAGGCAGAATATAGGAAACTACATGAAAACATGAATAATTCAGTGAAAATGACTGTAAACAGATGAGAACTTGTTTAGAACAGCTGAAAGAGAATCTCCAAGTCAGTTCTTAGTGTAGAAAAGGTAGCTAAGATAAGGGAAATCCATAATTCCAGTTAAGATCACATGAAACACTGTATGAATCCTATATTCATTACTTAAAGGAGACTAGAGTGGTAAATGTGTGTTATACAAGGCAGAATACCATTAAAATAGAGAAAGAAACACGTTCGGCAGCTTTTGAAATCCTTACACTTCACTGAAATGTAGTACTACACTCTATAACACAGTTGAGAGACAATGTTCCCTACTTGCCTCAGTTCATAACAGTGTGTAGGAAGTTGTTTGATAAAGTGGGCAAAGCTTATACTTGGGCCAGAAGGCAGAATATAGGAAACTACATGAAAACATGAATAATTCAGTGAAAATGACTGTAAACAGATGAGAACTTGTTTTAGAACAGCTGAAAGAGATTCTCCAAGTCAGTTCTTAGTGTAGAAAAGGTAGCTAAGATCCGGGAAATCTTAATTCCAGTTAAAATCACATGAAACACTGTATGAATCCTATATTCTTTACTGAAAGGAGACTAGAGTGGTAAATGTGTGTTATACAAGGCAGAATACCATTGAAATAGAGAAAGAAACACGTTCGGCAGCTTTGGAAAGCCTTACACTTCACTGAAATGTAGTACTACACTCTATAACACAGTTGAGAGTCAATGTTCCGTACTTGCCTCAGTTCATAACAGTGTGTAGGAAGTTGTTTGATAAAGTGGGCAAAGCTTATACTTGGGCCAGAAGGCAGAATATAGGAAACTACATGAAAACATGAATAATTCAGTGAAAATGACTGTAAACAGATGAGAACTTGTTTAGAACAGCTGAAAGAGAATCTCCAAGTCAGTTCTTAGTGTAGAAAAGGTAGCTAAGATAAGGGAAATCCATAATTCCAGTTAAGATCACATGAAACACTATGAATCCTATATTCTTTACTTAAAGGAGACTAGAGTGGTAAATGTGTGTTATACAAGGCAGAATACCATTGAAATAGAGAAAGAAACACGTTCGTCAGCTTTGGAAAGCCTTACACTTCACTGAAATGTAGTACTACACTCTATAACACAGTTGAGAGACAATGTTCCCGAGCTGCCTCAGTTCATAACAGTGTGTAGGAAGTTGTTTCATAAAGTGGGCAAAGCTTATACTTGCACCAGAAGGCAGAATATAGGACACTACATGAAAACATGATTAATTCAGTGAAAATGACTGTAAACAGATGAGAACTTGTTTAGAACAGCTGAAAGAGATTCTCCAAGTCAGTTCTTAGTGTAGAAAAGGTAGCTAAGATCCGGAAATCCTTAATTGGAGTTAAGATTATATGAAACACTGTATGAATCCTATATTCTTTACTTAAAGGAGACTAGAGTGGTAAATGTGTGTTATACAAGGCAGAATACCATTAAAATGGAGAAAGAAACACGTTCGGCAGTTTTGGAAATCCTTACACGTGACTGAAATGTAGTACTACACTCTATAACACAGTTGAGAGACAATGTTCCCGAGCTGCCTTAGTTAATAACAGTGTGTAGGAAGTGGTTTGATAAAGAGGGCAAAGCTTATACTTGGACCAGCAGGCAGAATATAGGAAACTACATGAAAACATGAATAATTGAGTGAAAATGACTGTAAACAGATTGGAACTTGTTTTAGAACAGCAGAAAGAGATTCTCCAAGTCAGTTCTTAGTGTAGAAAAGGTAGCTAAGATCCGGGAAATCTTAATTCCAGTTAAGATCACATGAAACACTGTATGAATCCTATATTCATTACTTAAAGGAGATTAGAGTGGTAAATGTGTGTTATACAAGGCACAATACCATTAAAATAGAGAAAGAAACACGTTCGGCAGCTTTTGAAATCCTTACACTTCACTGAAATGTAGTACTACACTCTATAACACAGTTGAGAGACAATGTTCCCTACTTGCCTCAGTTCATAACAGTGTGTAGGAAGTTGTTTGATAAAGTGGGCAAAGCTTATACTTGGGTCAGAAGGCAGAATATAGGAAACTTCATGAAAACATGAATAATTCAGTGAAAATGATTGTAAACAGATGAGAACTTGTTTAGAACAGCTGAAAGAGATTCTCCAAGTCAGTTCTTAGTGTAGAAAAGGTAGCTAAGATAAGGGAAATCCATAATTCCAGTTAAGATTACATGAAACACTGTATGAATTCTATATTCTTTACTTAAAGGAGACTAGAGTGGTAAATGTGTGTTATACAAGGCAGAATACCATTAAAATAGAGAAAGAAACACGTTCGGCAGCTTTTGAAATCCTTACACTTCACTGAAATGTAGTACTACACTCTATAACACAGTTGAGAGACAATGTTCTCTACTTGCCTCAGTTCATCACAGTGTGTAGGAAGTTGTTTGATAAAGTGGGCAAAGCTTATACTTGGGCCAGAAGGCAGAATATAGGAAACTACATGAAAACATGAATAATTCAGTGAAAATGACTGTAAACAGATGAGAACTTGTTTTAGAACAGCTGAAAGAGATTCTCCAAGTCAGTTCTTAGTGTAGAAAAGGTAGCTAAGATCCGGGAAATCTTAATTCCAGTTAAAATCACATGAAACACTGTATGAATCCTATATTCTTTACTGAAAGGAGACTAGAGTGGTAAATGTGTGTTATACAAGGCAGAATACCATTGAAATAGAGAAAGAAACACGTTCGGCAGCTTTGGAAAGCGTTACACTTCACTGAAATGTAGTACTACACTCTATAACACAGTTGAGAGACAATGTTCCCTACTTGCCTCAGTTCATAACAGTGTGTAGGAAGTTGTTTGATAAAGTGGGCAAAGCTTATACTTGGGCCAGAAGGCAGAATATAGGAAACTACATGAAAACATGAATAATTCAGTGAAAATGACTGTAAACAGATGAGAACTTGTTTAGAACAGCTGAAAGAGAATCTCCAAGTCAGTTCTTAGTGTAGAAAAGGTAGCTAAGATAAGGGAAATCCATAATTCCAGTTAAGATCACATGAAACACTATGAATCCTATATTCTTTACTTAAAGGAGACTAGAGTGGTAAATGTGTGTTATACAAGGCAGAATACCATTGAAATAGAGAAAGAAACACGTTCGTCAGCTTTGGAAAGCCTTACACTTCACTGAAATGTAGTACTACACTCTATAACACAGTTGAGGAACAATGTTCCCGAGCTGCCTCAGTTCATAACAGTGTGTAGGAAGTTGTTTGATAAAGTGGGCAAAGCTTATACTTGCACCAGAAGGCAGAATATAGGAAACTACATGAAAACATGATTAATTCAGTGAAAATGACTGTAAACAGATGAGAACTTGTTTAGAACAGCTGAAACAGATTCTCCAAGTCAGTTCTTAGTGTAGAAAAGGTAGCTAAGGTCCGGAAATCCTTAATTGGAGTTAAGATTATATGAAACACTGTATGAATCCTATATTCTTTACTTAAAGGAGACTAGAGTGGTAAATGTGTGTTATACAAGGCAGAATACCATTAAAATGGAGAAAGAAACACGTTCGGCCGTTTTGGAAATCCTTACACGTGACTGAAATGTAGTACTACACTCTATACCACAGTTGAGAGACAATGTTCCCGAGCTGCCTCAGTTAATAACAGTGTGTAGGAAGTGGTTTGATAAAGTGGGCAAAGCTTATACTTGGACCAGAAGGCAGAATATAGGAAACTACATGAAAACATGAATAATTCAGTGAAAATGACTGTAAACAGATTGGAACTTGTTTTAGAACAGCTGAAAGAGATTCTCCAAGTCAGTTCTTAGTGTAGAAAAGGTAGCTAAGATCCGGGAAATCTTAATTCCAGTTAAGATCACATGAAACACTGTATGAATCCTATATTCTTTACTTGAAGGAGACTAGAGTGGTAAATGTGTGTTATACAAGGCAGAATACCATTGAAGTAGAGAAAGAAACACGTTCGGCAGCTTTGGAAAGCGTTACACTTCACTGAAATGTAGTACTACACTCTATAACACAGTTGAGAGACAATGTTCCCTACTTGCCTCAGTTCATAACAGTGTGTAGGAAGTTGTTTGATAAAGTGGGCAAAGCTTATACTTGGGCCAGAAGGCAGAATATAGGAAACTACATGAAAACATGAATAATTCAGTGAAAATGACTGTAAACAGATGAGAACTAGTTTAGAACAGCTGAAAGAGAATCTCCAAGTCAGTTCTTAGTGTAGAAAAGGTAGCTAAGATAAGGGAAATCCATAATTCCAGTTAAGATCACATGAAACACTGTATGAATCCTATATTCATTACTTAAAGGAGACTAGAGTGGTAAATGTGTGTTATACAAGGCAGAATACCATTAAAATGGAGAAAGAAACACGTTCGGCAGTTTTGGAAATCCTTACACGTGACTGAAATGTAGTACTACACTCTATAACACAGTTGAGAGACAATGTTCCCGAGCTGCCTTAGTTAATAACAGTGTGTAGGAAGTGGTTTGATAAAGAGGGCAAAGCTTATACTTGGACCAGCAGGCAGAATATAGGAAACTACATGAAAACATGAATAATTGAGTGAAAATGACTGTAAACAGATTGGAACTTGTTTTAGAACAGCAGAAAGAGATTCTCCAAGTCAGTTCTTAGTGTAGAAAAGGTAGCTAAGATCCGGGAAATCTTAATTCCAGTTAAGATCACATGAAACACTGTATGAATCCTATATTCATTACTTAAAGGAGATTAGAGTGGTAAATGTGTGTTATACAAGGCACAATACCATTAAAATAGAGAAAGAAACACGTTCGGCAGCTTTTGAAATCCTTACACTTCACTGAAATGTAGTACTACACTCTATAACACAGTTGAGAGACAATGTTCCCTACTTGCCTCAGTTCATAACAGTGTGTAGGAAGTTGTTTGATAAAGTGGGCAAAGCTTATACTTGGGTCAGAAGGCAGAATATAGGAAACTTCATGAAAACATGAATAATTCAGTGAAAATGATTGTAAACAGATGAGAACTTGTTTAGAACAGCTGAAAGAGATTCTCCAAGTCAGTTCTTAGTGTAGAAAAGGTAGCTAAGATAAGGGAAATCCATAATTCCAGTTAAGATTACATGAAACACTGTATGAATTCTATATTCTTTACTTAAAGGAGACTAGAGTGGTAAATGTGTGTTATACAAGGCAGAATACCATTAAAATAGAGAAAGAAACACGTTCGGCAGCTTTTGAAATCCTTACACTTCACTGAAATGTAGTACTACACTCTATAACACAGTTGAGAGACAATGTTCTCTACTTGCCTCAGTTCATCACAGTGTGTAGGAAGTTGTTTGATAAAGTGGGCAAAGCTTATACTTGGGCCAGAAGGCAGAATATAGGAAACTACATGAAAACATGAATAATTCAGTGAAAATGACTGTAAACAGATGAGAACTTGTTTTAGAACAGCTGAAAGAGATTCTCCAAGTCAGTTCTTAGTGTAGAAAAGGTAGCTAAGATCCGGGAAATCTTAATTCCAGTTAAAATCACATGAAACACTGTATGAATCCTATATTCTTTACTGAAAGGAGACTAGAGTGGTAAATGTGTGTTATACAAGGCAGAATACCATTGAAATAGAGAAAGAAACACGTTCGGCAGCTTTGGAAAGCGTTACACTTCACTGAAATGTAGTACTACACTCTATAACACAGTTGAGAGACAATGTTCCCTACTTGCCTCAGTTCATAACAGTGTGTAGGAAGTTGTTTGATAAAGTGGGCAAAGCTTATACTTGGGCCAGAAGGCAGAATATAGGAAACTACATGAAAACATGAATAATTCAGTGAAAATGACTGTAAACAGATGAGAACTTGTTTAGAACAGCTGAAAGAGAATCTCCAAGTCAGTTCTTAGTGTAGAAAAGGTAGCTAAGATAAGGGAAATCCATAATTCCAGTTAAGATCACATGAAACACTATGAATCCTATATTCTTTACTTAAAGGAGACTAGAGTGGTAAATGTGTGTTATACAAGGCAGAATACCATTGAAATAGAGAAAGAAACACGTTCGTCAGCTTTGGAAAGCCTTACACTTCACTGAAATGTAGTACTACACTCTATAACACAGTTGAGGAACAATGTTCCCGAGCTGCCTCAGTTCATAACAGTGTGTAGGAAGTTGTTTGATAAAGTGGGCAAAGCTTATACTTGCACCAGAAGGCAGAATATAGGAAACTACATGAAAACATGATTAATTCAGTGAAAATGACTGTAAACAGATGAGAACTTGTTTAGAACAGCTGAAACAGATTCTCCAAGTCAGTTCTTAGTGTAGAAAAGGTAGCTAAGGTCCGGAAATCCTTAATTGGAGTTAAGATTATATGAAACACTGTATGAATCCTATATTCTTTACTTAAAGGAGACTAGAGTGGTAAATGTGTGTTATACAAGGCAGAATACCATTAAAATGGAGAAAGAAACACGTTCGGCCGTTTTGGAAATCCTTACACGTGACTGAAATGTAGTACTACACTCTATACCACAGTTGAGAGACAATGTTCCCGAGCTGCCTCAGTTAATAACAGTGTGTAGGAAGTGGTTTGATAAAGTGGGCAAAGCTTATACTTGGACCAGAAGGCAGAATATAGGAAACTACATGAAAACATGAATAATTCAGTGAAAATGACTGTAAACAGATTGGAACTTGTTTTAGAACAGCTGAAAGAGATTCTCCAAGTCAGTTCTTAGTGTAGAAAAGGTAGCTAAGATCCGGGAAATCTTAATTCCAGTTAAGATCACATGAAACACTGTATGAATCCTATATTCTTTACTTGAAGGAGACTAGAGTGGTAAATGTGTGTTATACAAGGCAGAATACCATTGAAGTAGAGAAAGAAACACGTTCGGCAGCTTTTGAAATCCTTACACTTCACTGAAATGTAGTACTACACTCTATAACACAGTTGAGAGACAATGTTCCCTACTTGCCTCAGTTCATAACAGTGTGTAGGAAGTTGTTTGATAAAGTGGGCAAAGCTTATACTTGGGCCAGAAGGCAGAATATAGGAAACTACATGAAAACATGAATAATTCAGTGAAAATGACTGTAAACAGATGAGAACTTGTTTTAGAACAGCTGAAAGAGATTCTCCAAGTCAGTTCTTAGTGTAGAAAAGGTAGCTAAGATCCGGGAAATCTTAATTCCAGTTAAAATCACATGAAACACTGTATGAATCCTATATTCTTTACTGAAAGGAGACTAGAGTGGTAAATGTGTGTTATACAAGGCAGAATACCATTGAAATAGAGAAAGAAACACGTTCGGCAGCTTTGGAAAGCCTTACACTTCACTGAAATGTAGTACTACACTCTATAACACAGTTGAGAGTCAATGTTCCGTACTTGCCTCAGTTCATAACAGTGTGTAGGAAGTTGTTTGATAAAGTGGGCAAAGCTTATACTTGGGCCAGAAGGCAGAATATAGGAAACTACCTGAAAACATGAATAATTCAGTGAAAATGACTGTAAACAGATGAGAACTTGTTTAGAACAGCTGAAAGAGAATCTCCAAGTCAGTTCTTAGTGTAGAAAAGGTAGCTAAGATAAGGGAAATCCATAATTCCAGTTAAGATCACATGAAACACTATGAATCCTATATTCTTTACTTAAAGGAGACTAGAGTGGTAAATGTGTGTTATACAAGGCAGAATACCATTGAAATAGAGAAAGAAACACGTTCGTCAGCTTTGGAAAGCCTTACACTTCACTGAAATGTAGTACTACACTCTATAACACAGTTGAGAGACAATGTTCCCGAGCTGCCTCAGTTCATAACAGTGTGTAGGAAGTTGTTTCATAAAGTGGGCAAAGCTTATACTTGCACCAGAAGGCAGAATATAGGAAACTACATGAAAACATGATTAATTCAGTGAAAATGACTGTAAACAGATGAGAACTTGTTTAGAACAGCTGAAAGAGATTCTCCAAGTCAGTTCTTAGTGTAGAAAAGGTAGCTAAGGTCCGGAAATCCTTAATTGGAGTTAAGATTATATGAAACACTGTATGAATCCTATATTCTTTACTTAAAGGAGACTAGAGTGGTAAATGTGTGTTATACAAGGCAGAATACCATTGAAATAGAGAAAGAAACACGTTCGTCAGCTTTGGAAAGCCTTACACTTCACTGAAATGTAGTACTACACTCTATACCACAGTTGAGAGACAATGTTCCCGAGCTGCCTCAGTTAATAACAGTGTGTAGGAAGTGGTTTGATAAAGTGGGCAAAGCTTATACTTGGACCAGAAGGCAGAATATAGGAAACTACATGAAAACATGAATAATTCAGTGAAAATGACTGTAAACAGATTGGAACTTGTTTTAGAACAGCTGAAAGAGATTCTCCAAGTCAGTTCTTAGTGTAGAAAAGGTAGCTAAGATCCGGGAAATCTTAATTCCAGTTAAGATCACATGAAACACTGTATGAATCCTATATTCTTTACTTAAAGGAGACTAGAGTGGTAAATGTGTGTTATACAAGGCAGAATGCCATTGAAGTAGAGAAAGAAACACGTTCGGCAGCTTTGGAAAGCGTTACACTTCACTGAAATGTAGTACTACACTCTATAACACAGTTGAGAGACAATGTTCCCTACTTGCCTCAGTTCATAACAGTGTGTAGGAAGTTGTTTGATAAAGTGGGCAAAGTTTATACTTGGGCCAGAAGGCAGAATATAGGAAACTACATGAAAACATGAATAATTCAGTGAAAATGACTGTAAACAGATGAGAACTTGTTTAGAACAGCTGAAAGAGAATCTCCAAGTCAGTTCTTAGTGTAGAAAAGGTAGCTAAGATAAGGGAAATCCATAATTCCAGTTAAGATCACATGAAACACTGTATGAATCCTATATTCATTACTTAAAGGAGACTAGAGTGGTAAATGTGTGTTATACAAGGCAGAATACCATTGAAATAGAGAAAGAAACACGTTCGTCAGCTTTGGAAAGCCTTACACTTCACTGAAATGTAGTACTACACTCTATAACACAGTTGAGGAACAATGTTCCCGAGCTGCCTCAGTTCATAACAGTGTGTAGGAAGTTGTTTGATAAAGTGGGCAAAGCTTATACTTGCACCAGAAGGCAGAATATAGGAAACTACATGAAAACATGATTAATTCAGTGAAAATGACTGTAAACAGATGAGAACTTGTTTAGAACAGCTGAAACAGATTCTCCAAGTCAGTTCTTAGTGTAGAAAAGGTAGCTAAGGTCCGGAAATCCTTAATTGGAGTTAAGATTATATGAAACACTGTATGAATCCTATATTCTTTACTTAAAGGAGACTAGAGTGGTAAATGTGTGTTATACAAGGCAGAATACCATTGAAGTAGAGAAAGAAACACGTTCGGCAGCTTTGGAAAGCGTTACACTTCACTGAAATGTAGTACTACACTCTATAACACAGTTGAGAGACAATGTTCCCTACTTGCCTCAGTTCATAACAGTGTGTAGGAAGTTGTTTGATAAAGTGGGCAAAGCTTATACTTGGGCCAGAAGGCAGAATATAGGAAACTACATGAAAACATGAATAATTCAGTGAAAATGACTGTAAACAGATGAGAACTAGTTTAGAACAGCTGAAAGAGAATCTCCAAGTCAGTTCTTAGTGTAGAAAAGGTAGCTAAGATAAGGGAAATCCATAATTCCAGTTAAGATCACATGAAACACTGTATGAATCCTATATTCATTACTTAAAGGAGACTAGAGTGGTAAATGTGTGTTATACAAGGCAGAATACCATTAAAATAGAGAAAGAAACACGTTCGGCAGCTTTTGAAATCCTTACACTTCACTGAAATGTAGTACTACACTCTATAACACAGTTGAGAGACAATGTTCCCTACTTGCCTCAGTTCATAACAGTGTGTAGGAAGTTGTTTGATAAAGTGGGCAAAGCTTATACTTGGGCCAGAAGGCAGAATATAGGAAACTACATGAAAACATGAATAATTCAGTGAAAATGACTGTAAACAGATGAGAACTTGTTTTAGAACAGCTGAAAGAGATTCTCCAAGTCAGTTCTTAGTGTAGAAAAGGTAGCTAAGATCCGGGAAATCTTAATTCCAGTTAAAATCACATGAAACACTGTATGAATCCTATATTCTTTACTGAAAGGAGACTAGAGTGGTAAATGTGTGTTATACAAGGCAGAATACCATTGAAATAGAGAAAGAAACACGTTCGGCAGCTTTGGAAAGCCTTACACTTCACTGAAATGTAGTACTACACTCTATAACACAGTTGAGAGTCAATGTTCCGTACTTGCCTCAGTTCATAACAGTGTGTAGGAAGTTGTTTGATAAAGTGGGCAAAGCTTATACTTGGGCCAGAAGGCAGAATATAGGAAACTACATGAAAACATGAATAATTCAGTGAAAATGACTGTAAACAGATGAGAACTTGTTTAGAACAGCTGAAAGAGAATCTCCAAGTCAGTTCTTAGTGTAGAAAAGGTAGCTAAGATAAGGGAAATCCATAATTCCAGTTAAGATCACATGAAACACTATGAATCCTATATTCTTTACTTAAAGGAGACTAGAGTGGTAAATGTGTGTTATACAAGGCAGAATACCATTGAAATAGAGAAAGAAACACGTTCGTCAGCTTTGGAAAGCCTTACACTTCACTGAAATGTAGTACTACACTCTATAACACAGTTGAGAGACAATGTTCCCGAGCTGCCTCAGTTCATAACAGTGTGTAGGAAGTTGTTTCATAAAGTGGGCAAAGCTTATACTTGCACCAGAAGGCAGAATATAGGACACTACATGAAAACATGATTAATTCAGTGAAAATGACTGTAAACAGATGAGAACTTGTTTAGAACAGCTGAAAGAGATTCTCCAAGTCAGTTCTTAGTGTAGAAAAGGTAGCTAAGATCCGGAAATCCTTAATTGGAGTTAAGATTATATGAAACACTGTATGAATCCTATATTCTTTACTTAAAGGAGACTAGAGTGGTAAATGTGTGTTATACAAGGCAGAATACCATTAAAATGGAGAAAGAAACACGTTCGGCAGTTTTGGAAATCCTTACACGTGACTGAAATGTAGTACTACACTCTATAACACAGTTGAGAGACAATGTTCCCGAGCTGCCTTAGTTAATAACAGTGTGTAGGAAGTGGTTTGATAAAGAGGGCAAAGCTTATACTTGGACCAGCAGGCAGAATATAGGAAACTACATGAAAACATGAATAATTGAGTGAAAATGACTGTAAACAGATTGGAACTTGTTTTAGAACAGCAGAAAGAGATTCTCCAAGTCAGTTCTTAGTGTAGAAAAGGTAGCTAAGATCCGGGAAATCTTAATTCCAGTTAAGATCACATGAAACACTGTATGAATCCTATATTCATTACTTAAAGGAGATTAGAGTGGTAAATGTGTGTTATACAAGGCACAATACCATTAAAATAGAGAAAGAAACACGTTCGGCAGCTTTTGAAATCCTTACACTTCACTGAAATGTAGTACTACACTCTATAACACAGTTGAGAGACAATGTTCCCTACTTGCCTCAGTTCATAACAGTGTGTAGGAAGTTGTTTGATAAAGTGGGCAAAGCTTATACTTGGGTCAGAAGGCAGAATATAGGAAACTTCATGAAAACATGAATAATTCAGTGAAAATGATTGTAAACAGATGAGAACTTGTTTAGAACAGCTGAAAGAGATTCTCCAAGTCAGTTCTTAGTGTAGAAAAGGTAGCTAAGATAAGGGAAATCCATAATTCCAGTTAAGATTACATGAAACACTGTATGAATTCTATATTCTTTACTTAAAGGAGACTAGAGTGGTAAATGTGTGTTATACAAGGCAGAATACCATTAAAATAGAGAAAGAAACACGTTCGGCAGCTTTTGAAATCCTTACACTTCACTGAAATGTAGTACTACACTCTATAACACAGTTGAGAGACAATGTTCTCTACTTGCCTCAGTTCATCACAGTGTGTAGGAAGTTGTTTGATAAAGTGGGCAAAGCTTATACTTGGGCCAGAAGGCAGAATATAGGAAACTACATGAAAACATGAATAATTCAGTGAAAATGACTGTAAACAGATGAGAACTTGTTTTAGAACAGCTGAAAGAGATTCTCCAAGTCAGTTCTTAGTGTAGAAAAGGTAGCTAAGATCCGGGAAATCTTAATTCCAGTTAAAATCACATGAAACACTGTATGAATCCTATATTCTTTACTGAAAGGAGACTAGAGTGGTAAATGTGTGTTATACAAGGCAGAATACCATTGAAATAGAGAAAGAAACACGTTCGGCAGCTTTGGAAAGCGTTACACTTCACTGAAATGTAGTACTACACTCTATAACACAGTTGAGAGACAATGTTCCCTACTTGCCTCAGTTCATAACAGTGTGTAGGAAGTTGTTTGATAAAGTGGGCAAAGCTTATACTTGGGCCAGAAGGCAGAATATAGGAAACTACATGAAAACATGAATAATTCAGTGAAAATGACTGTAAACAGATGAGAACTTGTTTAGAACAGCTGAAAGAGAATCTCCAAGTCAGTTCTTAGTGTAGAAAAGGTAGCTAAGATAAGGGAAATCCATAATTCCAGTTAAGATCACATGAAACACTATGAATCCTATATTCTTTACTTAAAGGAGACTAGAGTGGTAAATGTGTGTTATACAAGGCAGAATACCATTGAAATAGAGAAAGAAACACGTTCGTCAGCTTTGGAAAGCCTTACACTTCACTGAAATGTAGTACTACACTCTATAACACAGTTGAGAGACAATGTTCCCGAGCTGCCTCAGTTCATAACAGTGTGTAGGAAGTTGTTTCATAAAGTGGGCAAAGCTTATACTTGCACCAGAAGGCAGAATATAGGACACTACATGAAAACATGATTAATTCAGTGAAAATGACTGTAAACAGATGAGAACTTGTTTAGAACAGCTGAAAGAGATTCTCCAAGTCAGTTCTTAGTGTAGAAAAGGTAGCTAAGATCCGGAAATCCTTAATTAGAGTTAAGATTATATGAAACACTGTATGAATCCTATATTCTTTACTTAAAGGAGACTAGAGTGGTAAATGTGTGTTATACAAGGCAGAATACCATTAAAATGGAGAAAGAAACACGTTCGGCAGTTTTGGAAATCCTTACACGTGACTGAAATGTAGTACTACACTCTATAACACAGTTGAGAGACAATGTTCCCGAGCTGCCTTAGTTAATAACAGTGTGTAGGAAGTGGTTTGATAAAGTGGGCAAAGCTTATACTTGGACCAGCAGGCAGAATATAGGAAACTACATGAAAACATGAATAATTCAGTGAAAATGACTGTAAACAGATTGGAACTTGTTTTAGAACAGCAGAAAGAGATTCTCCAAGTCAGTTCTTAGTGTAGAAAAGGTAGCTAAGATCCGGGAAATCTTAATTCCAGTTAAGATCACATGAAACACTGTATGAATCCTATATTCTTTACTTGAAGGAGACTAGAGTGGTAAATGTGTGTTATACAAGGCAGAATACCATTGAAGTAGAGAAAGAAACACGTTCGGCAGCTTTGGAAAGCGTTACACTTCACTGAAATGTAGTACT
Organism: Pipistrellus hanaki; assembly: GCF_964339955.1. Lineage (NCBI taxonomy): Eukaryota > Metazoa > Chordata > Mammalia > Chiroptera > Vespertilionidae > Pipistrellus > Pipistrellus hanaki. Next base: position 2,133,328 of record NW_028182303.1, read on the forward strand.
ACACTCTATAACACAGTTGAGAGACAATGTTCCCTACTTGCCTCAGTTCATAACAGTGTGTAGGAAGTTGTTTGATAAAGTGGGCAAAGCTTATACTTGGGCCAGAAGGCAGAATATAGGAAACTACATGAAAACATGAATAATTCAGTGAAAATGACTGTAAACAGATGAGAACTAGTTTAGAACAGCTGAAAGAGAATCTCCAAGTCAGTTCTTAGTGTAGAAAAGGTAGCTAAGATAAGGGAAATCCATAATTCCAGTTAAGATCACATGAAACACTGTATGAATCCTATATTCATTACTTAAAGGAGACTAGAGTGGTAAATGTGTGTTATACAAGGCAGAATACCATTAAAATGGAGAAAGAAACACGTTCGGCAGTTTTGGAAATCCTTACACGTGACTGAAATGTAGTACTACACTCTATAACACAGTTGAGAGACAATGTTCCCGAGCTGCCTTAGTTAATAACAGTGTGTAGGAAGTGGTTTGATAAAGAGGGCAAAGCTTATACTTGGACCAGCAGGCAGAATATAGGAAACTACATGAAAACATGAATAATTGAGTGAAAATGACTGTAAACAGATTGGAACTTGTTTTAGAACAGCAGAAAGAGATTCTCCAAGTCAGTTCTTAGTGTAGAAAAGGTAGCTAAGATCCGGGAAATCTTAATTCCAGTTAAGATCACATGAAACACTGTATGAATCCTATATTCATTACTTAAAGGAGATTAGAGTGGTAAATGTGTGTTATACAAGGCACAATACCATTAAAATAGAGAAAGAAACACGTTCGGCAGCTTTTGAAATCCTTACACTTCACTGAAATGTAGTACTACACTCTATAACACAGTTGAGAGACAATGTTCCCTAATTACCTCAGTTCATAACAGTGTGTAGGAAGTTGTTTGATAAAGTGGGCAAAGCTTATACTTGGGTCAGAAGGCAGAATATAGGAAACTTCATGAAAACATGAATAATTCAGTGAAAATGATTGTAAACAGATGAGAACTTGTTTAGAACAGCTGAAAGAGATTCTCCAAGTCAGTTCTTAGTGTAGAAAAGGTAGCTAAGATAAGGGAAATCCATAATTCCAGTTAAGATTACATGAAACACTGTATGAATTCTATATTCTTTACTTAAAGGAGACTAGAGTGGTAAATGTGTGTTATACAAGGCAGAATACCATTAAAATAGAGAAAGAAACACGTTCGGCAGCTTTTGAAATCCTTACACTTCACTGAAATGTAGTACTACACTCTATAACACAGTTGAGAGACAATGTTCTCTACTTGCCTCAGTTCATCACAGTGTGTAGGAAGTTGTTTGATAAAGTGGGCAAAGCTTATACTTGGGCCAGAAGGCAGAATATAGGAAACTACATGAAAACATGAATAATTCAGTAAAAATGACTGTAAACAGATGAGAACTTGTTTTAGAACAGCTGAAAGAGATTCTCCAAGTCAGTTCTTAGTGTAGAAAAGGTAGCTAAGATCCGGGAAATCTTAATTCCAGTTAAAATCACATGAAACACTGTATGAATCCTATATTCTTTACTGAAAGGAGACTAGAGTGGTAAATGTGTGTTATACAAGGCAGAATACCATTGAAATAGAGAAAGAAACACGTTCGGCAGCTTTGGAAAGCGTTACACTTCACTGAAATGTAGTACTACACTCTATAACACAGTTGAGAGACAATGTTCCCTACTTGCCTCAGTTCATAACAGTGTGTAGGAAGTTGTTTGATAAAGTGGGCAAAGCTTATACTTGGGCCAGAAGGCAGAATATAGGAAACTACATGAAAACATGAATAATTCAGTGAAAATGACTGTAAACAGATGAGAACTTGTTTAGAACAGCTGAAAGAGAATCTCCAAGTCAGTTCTTAGTGTAGAAAAGGTAGCTAAGATAAGGGAAATCCATAATTCCAGTTAAGATCACATGAAACACTATGAATCCTATATTCTTTACTTAAAGGAGACTAGAGTGGTAAATGTGTGTTATACAAGGCAGAATACCATTGAAATAGAGAAAGAAACACGTTCGTCAGCTTTGGAAAGCCTTACACTTCACTGAAATATAGTACTACACTCTATAACACAGTTGAGAGACAATGTTCCCGAGCTGCCTCAGTTCATAACAGTGTGTAGGAAGTTGTTTCATAAAGTGGGCAAAGCTTATACTTGCACCAGAAGGCAGAATATAGGACACTACATGAAAACATGATTAATTCAGTGAAAATGACTGTAAACAGATGAGAACTTGTTTAGAACAGCTGAAAGAGATTCTCCAAGTCAGTTCTTAGTGTAGAAAAGGTAGCTAAGATCCGGAAATCCTTAATTAGAGTTAAGATTATATGAAACACTGTATGAATCCTATATTCTTTACTTAAAGGAGACTAGAGTGGTAAATGTGTGTTATACAAGGCAGAATACCATTAAAATGGAGAAAGAAACACGTTCGGCAGTTTTGGAAATCCTTACACGTGACTGAAATGTAGTACTACACTCTATAACACAGTTGAGAGACAATGTTCCTGAGCTGCCTTAGTTAATAACAGTGTGTAGGAAGTGGTTTGATAAAGTGGGCAAAGCTTATACTTGGACCAGCAGGCAGAATATAGGAAACTACATGAAAACATGAATAATTCAGTGAAAATGACTGTAAACAGATTGGAACTTGTTTTAGAACAGCAGAAAGAGATTCTCCAAGTCAGTTCTTAGTGTAGAAAAGGTAGCTAAGATCCGGGAAATCTTAATTCCAGTTAAGATCACATGAAACACTGTATGAATCCTATATTCTTTACTTGAAGGAGACTAGAGTGGTAAATGTGTGTTATACAAGGCAGAATACCATTGAAGTAGAGAAAGAAACATGTTCGGCAGCTTTGGAAAGCGTTACACTTCACTGAAATGTAGTACTACACTCTATAACACAGTTGAGAGACAATGTTCCCTACTTGCCTCAGTTCATAACAGTGTGTAGGAAGTTGTTTGATAAAGTGGGCAAAGCTTATACTTGGGCCAGAAGGCAGAATATAGGAAACTACATGAAAACATGAATAATTCAGTGAAAATGACTGTAAACAGATGAGAACTAGTTTAGAACAGCTGAAAGAGAATCTCCAAGTCAGTTCTTAGTGTAGAAAAGGTAGCTAAGATAAGGGAAATCCATAATTCCAGTTAAGATCACATGAAACACTGTATGAATCCTATATTCATTACTTAAAGGAGACTAGAGTGGTAAATGTGTGTTATACAAGGCAGAATACCATTAAAATAGAGAAAGAAACACGTTCGGCAGCTTTTGAAATCCTTACACTTCACTGAAATGTAGTACTACACTCTATAACACAGTTGAGAGACAATGTTCCCTACTTGCCTCAGTTCATAACAGTGTGTAGGAAGTTGTTTGATAAAGTGGGCAAAGCTTATACTTGGGCCAGAAGGCAGAATATAGGAAACTACATGAAAACATGAATAATTCAGTGAAAATGACTGTAAACAGATGAGAACTTGTTTTAGAACAGCTGAAAGAGATTCTCCAAGTCAGTTCTTAGTGTAGAAAAGGTAGCTAAGATCCGGGAAATCTTAATTCCAGTTAAAATCACATGAAACACTGTATGAATCCTATATTCTTTACTGAAAGGAGACTAGAGTGGTAAATGTGTGTTATACAAGGCAGAATACCATTGAAATAGAGAAAGAAACACGTTCGGCAGCTTTGGAAAGCCTTACACTTCACTGAAATGTAGTACTACACTCTATAACACAGTTGAGAGTCAATGTTCCGTACTTGCCTCAGTTCATAACAGTGTGTAGGAAGTTGTTTGATAAAGTGGGCAAAGCTTATACTTGGGCCAGAAGGCAGAATATAGGAAACTACATGAAAACATGAATAATTCAGTGAAAATGACTGTAAACAGATGAGAACTTGTTTAGAACAGCTGAAAGAGAATCTCCAAGTCAGTTCTTAGTGTAGAAAAGGTAGCTAAGATAAGGGAAATCCATAATTCCAGTTAAGATCACATGAAACACTATGAATCCTATATTCTTTACTTAAAGGAGACTAGAGTGGTAAATGTGTGTTATACAAGGCAGAATACCATTGAAATAGAGAAAGAAACACGTTCGTCAGCTTTGGAAAGCCTTACACTTCACTGAAATGTAGTACTACACTCTATAACACAGTTGAGAGACAATGTTCCCTACTTGCCTCAGTTCATAACAGTGTGTAGGAAGTTGTTTGATAAAGTGGGCAAAGCTTATACTTGGGCCAGAAGGCAGAATATAGGAAACTACATGAAAACATGAATAATTCAGTGAAAATGACTGTAAACAGATGAGAACTTGTTTTAGAACAGCTGAAAGAGATTCTCCAAGTCAGTTCTTAGTGTAGAAAAGGTAGCTAAGATCCGGGAAATCTTAATTCCAGTTAAAATCACATGAAACACTGTATGAATCCTATATTCTTTACTGAAAGGAGACTAGAGTGGTAAATGTGTGTTATACAAGGCAGAATACCATTGAAATAGAGAAAGAAACACGTTCGGCAGCTTTGGAAAGCCTTACACTTCACTGAAATGTAGTACTACACTCTATAACACAGTTGAGAGTCAATGTTCCCTACTTGCCTCAGTTCATAACAGTGTGTAGGAAGTTGTTTGATAAACTGGGCAAAGCTTATACTTGGGCCAGAAGGCAGAATATAGGAAACTACATGAAAACATGAATAATTCAGTGAAAATGACTGTAAACAGATGAGAACTTGTTTAGAACAGCTGAAAGAGAATCTCCAAGTCAGTTCTTAGTGTAGAAAAGGTAGCTAAGATAAGGGAAATCCATAATTCCAGTTAAGATCACATGAAACACTATGAATCCTATATTCTTTACTTAAAGGAGACTAGAGTGGTAAATGTGTGTTATACAAGGCAGAATACCATTGAAATAGAGAAAGAAACACGTTCGTCAGCTTTGGAAAGCCTTACACTTCACTGAAATGTAGTACTACACTCTATAACACAGTTGAGAGACAATGTTCCCGAGCTGCCTCAGTTCATAACAGTGTGTAGGAAGTTGTTTCATAAAGTGGGCAAAGCTTATACTTGCACCAGAAGGCAGAATATAGGACACTACATGAAAACATGATTAATTCAGTGAAAATGACTGTAAACAGATGAGAACTTGTTTAGAACAGCTGAAAGAGATTCTCCAAGTCAGTTCTTAGTGTAGAAAAGGTAGCTAAGATCCGGAAATCCTTAATTGGAGTTAAGATTATATGAAACACTGTATGAATCCTATATTCTTTACTTAAAGGAGACTAGAGTGGTAAATGTGTGTTATACAAGGCAGAATACCATTAAAATGGAGAAAGAAACACGTTCGGCAGTTTTGGAAATCCTTACACGTGACTGAAATGTAGTACTACACTCTATAACACAGTTGAGAGACAATGTTCCCGAGCTGCCTTAGTTAATAACAGTGTGTAGGAAGTGGTTTGATAAAGTGGGCAAAGCTTATACTTGGACCAGCAGGCAGAATATAGGAAACTACATGAAAACATGAATAATTCAGTGAAAATGACTGTAAACAGATTGGAACTTGTTTTAGAACAGCAGAAAGAGATTCTCCAAGTCAGTTCTTAGTGTAGAAAAGGTAGCTAAGATCCGGGAAATCTTATTTCCAGTTAAGATCACATGAAACACTGTATGAATCCTATATTCATTACTTAAAGGAGATTAGAGTGGTAAATGTGTGTTATACAAGGCACAATACCATTAAAATAGAGACAGAAACACGTTCGGCTGCTTTTGAAATCCTTACACTTCACAGAAATGTAGTACTACACTCTATAACACAGTTGAGAGACAATGTTCCCTACTTGCCTCAGTTCATAACAGTGTGTAGGAAGTTGTTTGATAAAGTGGGCAAAGCTTATACTTGGGTCAGAAGGCAGAATATAGGAAACTTCATGAAAACATGAATAATTCAGTGAAAATGATTGTAAACAGATGAGAACTTGTTTAGAACAGCTGAAAGAGATTCTCCAAGTCAGTTCTTAGTGTAGAAAAGGTAGCTAAGATAAGGGAAATCCATAATTCCAGTTAAGATTACATGAAACACTGTATGAATTCTATATTCTTTACTTAAAGGAGACTAGAGTGGTAAATGTGTGTTATACAAGGCAGAATACCATTAAAATAGAGAAAGAAACACGTTCGGCAGCTTTTGAAATCCTTACACTTCACTGAAATGTAGTACTACACTCTATAACACAGTTGAGAGACAATGTTCTCTACTTGCCTCAGTTCATCACAGTGTGTAGGAAGTTGTTTGATAAAGTGGGCAAAGCTTATACTTGGGCCAGAAGGCAGAATATAGGAAACTACATGAAAACATGAATAATTCAGTGAAAATGACTGTAAACAGATGAGAACTTGTTTTAGAACAGCTGAAAGAGATTCTCCAAGTCAGTTCTTAGTGTAGAAAAGGTAGCTAAGATCCGGGAAATCTTAATTCCAGTTAAAATCACATGAAACACTGTATGAATCCTATATTCTTTACTGAAAGGAGACTAGAGTGGTAAATGTGTGTTATACAAGGCAGAATACCATTGAAATAGAGAAAGAAACACGTTCGGCAGCTTTGGAAAGCCTTACACTTCACTGAAATGTAGTACTACACTCTATAACACAGTTGAGAGACAATGTTCCCTACTTGCCTCAGTTCATAACAGTGTGTAGGAAGTTGTTTGATAAAGTGGGCAAAGCTTATACTTGGGCCAGAAGGCAGAATATAGGAAACTACATGAAAACATGAATAATTCAGTGAAAATGACTGTAAACAGATGAGAACTTGTTTAGAACAGCTGAAAGAGAATCTCCAAGTCAGTTCTTAGTGTAGAAAAGGTAGCTAAGATAAGGGAAATCCATAATTCCAGTTAAGATCACATGAAACACTATGAATCCTATATTCTTTACTTAAAGGAGACTAGAGTGGTAAATGTGTGTTATACAAGGCAGAATACCATTGAAATAGAGAAAGAAACACGTTCGTCAGCTTTGGAAAGCCTTACACTTCACTGAAATGTAGTACTACACTCTATAACACAGTTGAGAGACAATGTTCCCGAGCTGCCTCAGTTCATAACAGTGTGTAGGAAGTTGTTTCATAAAGTGGGCAAAGCTTATACTTGCACCAGAAGGCAGAATATAGGACACTACATGAAAACATGATTAATTCAGTGAAAATGACTGTAAACAGATGAGAACTTGTTTAGAACAGCTGAAAGAGATTCTCCAAGTCAGTTCTTAGTGTAGAAAAGGTAGCTAAGATCCGGAAATCCTTAATTAGAGTTAAGATTATATGAAACACTGTATGAATCCTATATTCTTTACTTAAAGGAGACTAGAGTGGTAAATGTGTGTTATACAAGGCAGAATACCATTAAAATGGAGAAAGAAACACGTTCGGCAGTTTTGGAAATCCTTACACGTGACTGAAATGTAGTACTACACTCTATAACACAGTTGAGAGACAATGTTCCCGAGCTGCCTTAGTTAATAACAGTGTGTAGGAAGTGGTTTGATAAAGTGGGCAAAGCTTATACTTGGACCAGCAGGCAGAATATAGGAAACTACATGAAAACATGAATAATTCAGTGAAAATGACTGTAAACAGATTGGAACTTGTTTTAGAACAGCAGAAAGAGATTCTCCAAGTCAGTTCTTAGTGTAGAAAAGGTAGCTAAGATCCGGGAAATCTTAATTCCAGTTAAGATCACATGAAACACTGTATGAATCCTATATTCTTTACTTGAAGGAGACTAGAGTGGTAAATGTGTGTTATACAAGGCAGAATACCATTGAAGTAGAGAAAGAAACACGTTCGGCAGCTTTGGAAAGCGTTACACTTCACTGAAATGTAGTACTACACTCTATAACACAGTTGAGAGACAATGTTCCCTACTTGCCTCAGTTCATAACAGTGTGTAGGAAGTTGTTTGATAAAGTGGGCAAAGCTTATACTTGGGCCAGAAGGCAGAATATAGGAAACTACATGAAAACATGAATAATTCAGTGAAAATGACTGTAAACAGATGAGAACTAGTTTAGAACAGCTGAAAGAGAATCTCCAAGTCAGTTCTTAGTGTAGAAAAGGTAGCTAAGATAAGGGAAATCCATAATTCCAGTTAAGATCACATGAAACACTGTATGAATCCTATATTCATTACTTAAAGGAGACTAGAGTGGTAAATGTGTGTTATACAAGGCAGAATACCATTAAAATAGAGAAAGAAACACGTTCGGCAGCTTTTGAAATCCTTACACTTCACTGAAATGTAGTACTACACTCTATAACACAGTTGAGAGACAATGTTCCCTACTTGCCTCAGTTCATAACAGTGTGTAGGAAGTTGTTTGATAAAGTGGGCAAAGCTTATACTTGGTCCAGAAGGCAGAATATAGGAAACTACATGAAAACATGAATAATTCAGTGAAAATGACTGTAAACAGATGAGAACTTGTTTTAGAACAGCTGAAAGAGATTCTCCAAGTCAGTTCTTAGTGTAGAAAAGGTAGCTAAAATCCGGGAAATCTTAATTCCAGTTAAAATCACATGAAACACTGTATGAATCCTATATTCTTTACTGAAAGGAGACTAGAGTGGTAAATGTGTGTTATACAAGGCAGAATACCATTGAAATAGAGAAAGAAACACGTTCGGCAGCTTTGGAAAGCCTTACACTTCACTGAAATGTAGTACTACACTCTATAACACAGTTGAGAGTCAATGTTCCGTACTTGCCTCAGTTCATAACAGTGTGTAGGAAGTTGTTTGATAAAGTGGGCAAAGCTTATACTTGGGCCAGAAGGCAGAATATAGGAAACTACATGAAAACATGAATAATTCAGTGAAAATGACTGTAAACAGATGAGAACTTGTTTAGAACAGCTGAAAGAGAATCTCCAAGTCAGTTCTTAGTGTAGAAAAGGTAGCTAAGATAAGGGAAATCCATAATTCCAGTTAAGATCACATGAAACACTATGAATCCTATATTCTTTACTTAAAGGAGACTAGAGTGGTAAATGTGTGTTATACAAGGCAGAATACCATTGAAATAGAGAAAGAAACACGTTCGTCAGCTTTGGAAAGCCTTACACTTCACTGAAATGTAGTACTACACTCTATAACACAGTTGAGAGACAATGTTCCCTACTTGCCTCAGTTCATAACAGTGTGTAGGAAGTTGTTTGATAAAGTGGGCAAAGCTTATACTTGGGCCAGAAGGCAGAATATAGGAAACTACATGAAAACATGAATAATTCAGTGAAAATGACTGTAAACAGATGAGAACTTGTTTTAGAACAGCTGAAAGAGATTCTCCAAGTCAGTTCTTAGTGTAGAAAAGGTAGCTAAGATCCGGGAAATCTTAATTCCAGTTAAAATCACATGAAACACTGTATGAATCCTATATTCTTTACTGAAAGGAGACTAGAGTGGTAAATGTGTGTTATACAAGGCAGAATACCATTGAAATAGAGAAAGAAACACGTTCGGCAGCTTTGGAAAGCCTTACACTTCACTGAAATGTAGTACTACACTCTATAACACAGTTGAGAGTCAATGTTCCCTACTTGCCTCAGTTCATAACAGTGTGTAGGAAGTTGTTTGATAAAGTGGGCAAAGCTTATACTTGGGCCAGAAGGCAGAATATAGGAAACTACATGAAAACATGAATAATTCAGTGAAAATGACTGTAAACAGATGAGAACTTGTTTAGAACAGCTGAAAGAGAATCTCCAAGTCAGTTCTTAGTGTAGAAAAGGTAGCTAAGATAAGGGAAATCCATAATTCCAGTTAAGATCACATGAAACACTATGAATCCTATATTCTTTACTTAAAGGAGACTAGAGTGGTAAATGTGTGTTATACAAGGCAGAATACCATTGAAATAGAGAAAGAAACACGTTCGTCAGCTTTGGAAAGCCTTACACTTCACTGAAATGTAGTACTACACTCTATAACACAGTTGAGAGACAATGTTCCCGAGCTGCCTCAGTTCATAACAGTGTGTAGGAAGTTGTTTGATAAAGTGGGCAAAGCTTATACTTGGTCCAGAAGGCAGAATATAGGAAACTACATGAAAACATGAATAATTCAGTGAAAATGACTGTAAACAGATGAGAACTTGTTTTAGAACAGCTGAAAGAGATTCTCCAAGTCAGTTCTTAGTGTAGAAAAGGTAGCTAAGATCCGGGAAATCTTAATTCCAGTTAAAATCACATGAAACACTGTATGAATCCTATATTCTTTACTGAAAGGAGACTAGAGTGGTAAATGTGTGTTATACAAGGCAGAATACCATTGAAATAGAGAAAGAAACACGTTCGGCAGCTTTGGAAAGCCTTACACTTCACTGAAATGTAGTACTACACTCTATAACACAGTTGAGAGTCAATGTTCCGTACTTGCCTCAGTTCATAACAGTGTGTAGGAAGTTGTTTGATAAAGTGGGCAAAGCTTATACTTGGGCCAGAAGGCAGAATATAGGAAACTACATGAAAACATGAATAATTCAGTGAAAATGACTGTAAACAGATGAGAACTTGTTTAGAACAGCTGAAAGAGAATCTCCAAGTCAGTTCTTAGTGTAGAAAAGGTAGCTAAGATAAGGGAAATCCATAATTCCAGTTAAGATCACATGAAACACTATGAATCCTATATTCTTTACTTAAAGGAGACTAGAGTGGTAAATGTGTGTTATACAAGGCAGAATACCATTGAAATAGAGAAAGAAACACGTTCGTCAGCTTTGGAAAGCCTTACACTTCACTGAAATGTAGTACTACACTCTATAACACAGTTGAGAGACAATGTTCCCTACTTGCCTCAGTTCATAACAGTGTGTAGGAAGTTGTTTGATAAAGTGGGCAAAGCTTATACTTGGGCCAGAAGGCAGAATATAGGAAACTACATGAAAACATGAATAATTCAGTGAAAATGACTGTAAACAGATGAGAACTTGTTTTAGAACAGCTGAAAGAGATTCTCCAAGTCAGTTCTTAGTGTAGAAAAGGTAGCTAAGATCCGGGAAATCTTAATTCCAGTTAAAATCACATGAAACACTGTATGAATCCTATATTCTTTACTGAAAGGAGACTAGAGTGGTAAATGTGTGTTATACAAGGCAGAATACCATTGAAATAGAGAAAGAAACACGTTCGGCAGCTTTGGAAAGCCTTACACTTCACTGAAATGTAGTACTACACTCTATAACACAGTTGAGAGTCAATGTTCCCTACTTGCCTCAGTTCATAACAGTGTGTAGGAAGTTGTTTGATAAAGTGGGCAAAGCTTATACTTGGGCCAGAAGGCAGAATATAGGAAACTACATGAAAACATGAATAATTCAGTGAAAATGACTGTAAACAGATGAGAACTTGTTTAGAACAGCTGAAAGAGAATCTCCAAGTCAGTTCTTAGTGTAGAAAAGGTAGCTAAGATAAGGGAAATCCATAATTCCAGTTAAGATCACATGAAACACTATGAATCCTATATTCTTTACTTAAAGGAGACTAGAGTGGTAAATGTGTGTTATACAAGGCAGAATACCATTGAAATAGAGAAAGAAACACGTTCGTCAGCTTTGGAAAGCCTTACACTTCACTGAAATGTAGTACTACACTCTATAACACAGTTGAGAGACAATGTTCCCGAGCTGCCTCAGTTCATAACAGTGTGTAGGAAGTTGTTTCATAAAGTGGGCAAAGCTTATACTTGCACCAGAAGGCAGAATATAGGACACTACATGAAAACATGATTAATTCAGTGAAAATGACTGTAAACAGATGAGAACTTGTTTAGAACAGCTGAAAGAGATTCTCCAAGTCAGTTCTTAGTGTAGAAAAGGTAGCTAAGATCCGGAAATCCTTAATTGGAGTTAAGATTATATGAAACACTGTATGAATCCTATATTCTTTACTTAAAGGAGACTAGAGTGGTAAATGTGTGTTATACAAGGCAGAATACCATTAAAATGGAGAAAGAAACACGTTCGGCAGTTTTGGAAATCCTTACACGTGACTGAAATGTAGTACTACACTCTATAACACAGTTGAGAGACAATGTTCCCGAGCTGCCTTAGTTAATAACAGTGTGTAGGAAGTGGTTTGATAAAGTGGGCAAAGCTTATACTTGGACCAGCAGGCAGAATATAGGAAACTACATGAAAACATGAATAATTCAGTGAAAATGACTGTAAACAGATTGGAACTTGTTTTAGAACAGCAGAAAGAGATTCTCCAAGTCAGTTCTTAGTGTAGAAAAGGTAGCTAAGATCCGGGAAATCTTAATTCCAGTTAAGATCACATGAAACACTGTATGAATCCTATATTCATTACTTAAAGGAGATTAGAGTGGTAAATGTGTGTTATACAAGGCACAATACCATTAAAATAGAGAAAGAAACACGTTCGGCAGCTTTTGAAATCCTTACACTTCACTGAAATGTAGTACTACACTCTATAACACAGTTGAGAGACAATGTTCCCTACTTGCCTCAGTTCATAACAGTGTGTAGGAAGTTGTTTGATAAAGTGGGCAAAGCTTATACTTGGGTCAGAAGGCAGAATATAGGAAACTTCATGAAAACATGAATAATTCAGTGAAAATGATTGTAAACAGATGAGAACTTGTTTAGAACAGCTGAAAGAGATTCTCCAAGTCAGTTCTTAGTGTAGAAAAGGTAGCTAAGATAAGGGAAATCCATAATTCCAGTTAAGATTACATGAAACACTGTATGAATTCTATATTCTTTACTTAAAGGAGACTAGAGTGGTAAATGTGTGTTATACAAGGCAGAATACCATTAAAATAGAGAAAGAAACACGTTCGGCAGCTTTTGAAATCCTTACACTTCACTGAAATGTAGTACTACACTCTATAACACAGTTGAGAGACAATGTTCTCTACTTGCCTCAGTTCATCACAGTGTGTAGGAAGTTGTTTGATAAAGTGGGCAAAGCTTATACTTGGGCCAGAAGGCAGAATATAGGAAACTACATGAAAACATGAATAATTCAGTGAAAATGACTGTAAACAGATGAGAACTTGTTTTAGAACAGCTGAAAGAGATTCTCCAAGTCAGTTCTTAGTGTAGAAAAGGTAGCTAAGATCCGGGAAATCTTAATTCCAGTTAAAATCACATGAAACACTGTATGAATCCTATATTCTTTACTGAAAGGAGACTAGAGTGGTAAATGTGTGTTATACAAGGCAGAATACCATTGAAATAGAGAAAGAAACACGTTCGGCAGCTTTGGAAAGCCTTACACTTCACTGAAATGTAGTACTACACTCTATAACACAGTTGAGAGTCAATGTTCCGTACTTGCCTCAGTTCATAACAGTGTGTAGGAAGTTGTTTGATAAAGTGGGCAAAGCTTATACTTGGGCCAGAAGGCAGAATATAGGAAACTACATGAAAACATGAATAATTCAGTGAAAATGACTGTAAACAGATGAGAACTTGTTTAGAACAGCTGAAAGAGAATCTCCAAGTCAGTTCTTAGTGTAGAAAAGGTAGCTAAGATAAGGGAAATCCATAATTCCAGTTAAGATCACATGAAACACTATGAATCCTATATTCTTTACTTAAAGGAGACTAGAGTGGTAAATGTGTGTTATACAAGGCAGAATACCATTGAAATAGAGAAAGAAACACGTTCGTCAGCTTTGGAAAGCCTTACACTTCACTGAAATGTAGTACTACACTCTATAACACAGTTGAGAGACAATGTTCCCTACTTGCCTCAGTTCATAACAGTGTGTAGGAAGTTGTTTGATAAAGTGGGCAAAGCTTATACTTGGGCCAGAAGGCAGAATATAGGAAACTACATGAAAACATGAATAATTCAGTGAAAATGACTGTAAACAGATGAGAACTTGTTTTAGAACAGCTGAAAGAGATTCTCCAAGTCAGTTCTTAGTGTAGAAAAGGTAGCTAAGATCCGGGAAATCTTAATTCCAGTTAAAATCACATGAAACACTGTATGAATCCTATATTCTTTACTGAAAGGAGACTAGAGTGGTAAATGTGTGTTATACAAGGCAGAATACCATTGAAATAGAGAAAGAAACACGTTCGGCAGCTTTGGAAAGCCTTACACTTCACTGAAATGTAGTACTACACTCTATAACACAGTTGAGAGTCAATGTTCCCTACTTGCCTCAGTTCATAACAGTGTGTAGGAAGTTGTTTGATAAAGTGGGCAAAGCTTATACTTGGGCCAGAAGGCAGAATATAGGAAACTACATGAAAACATGAATAATTCAGTGAAAATGACTGTAAACAGATGAGAACTTGTTTAGAACAGCTGAAAGAGAATCTCCAAGTCAGTTCTTAGTGTAGAAAAGGTAGCTAAGATAAGGGAAATCCATAATTCCAGTTAAGATCACATGAAACACTATGAATCCTATATTCTTTACTTAAAGGAGACTAGAGTGGTAAATGTGTGTTATACAAGGCAGAATACCATTGAAATAGAGAAAGAAACACGTTCGTCAGCTTTGGAAAGCCTTACACTTCACTGAAATGTAGTACTACACTCTATAACACAGTTGAGAGACAATGTTCCCGAGCTGCCTCAGTTCATAACAGTGTGTAGGAAGTTGTTTCATAAAGTGGGCAAAGCTTATGCTTGCACCAGAAGGCAGAATATAGGACACTACATGAAAACATGATTAATTCAGTGAAAATGACTGTAAACAGATGAGAACTTGTTTAGAACAGCTGAAAGAGATTCTCCAAGTCAGTTCTTAGTGTAGAAAAGGTAGCTAAGATCCGGAAATCCTTAATTGGAGTTAAGATTATATGAAACACTGTATGAATCCTATATTCTTTACTTAAAGGAGACTAGAGTGGTAAATGTGTGTTATACAAGGCAGAATACCATTAAAATGGAGAAAGAAACACGTTCGGCAGTTTTGGAAATCCTTACAGGTGACTGAAATGTAGTACTACACTCTATAACACAGTTGAGAGACAATGTTCCCGAGCTGCCTTAGTTAATAACAGTGTGTAGGAAGTGGTTTGATAAAGTGGGCAAAGCTTATACTTGGACCAGCAGGCAGAATATAGGAAACTACATGAAAACATGAATAATTCAGTGAAAATGACTGTAAACAGATTGGAACTTGTTTTAGAACAGCAGAAAGAGATTCTCCAAGTCAGTTCTTAGTGTAGAAAAGGTAGCTAAGATCCGGGAAATCTTAATTCCAGTTAAGATCACATGAAACACTGTATGAATCCTATATTCTTTACTTGAAGGAGACTAGAGTGGTAAATGTGTGTTATACAAGGCAGAATACCATTGAAGTAGAGAAAGAAACACGTTCGGCAGCTTTGGAAACCGTTACACTTCACTGAAATGTAGTACTACACTCTATAACACAGTTGAGAGACAATGTTCCCTACTTGCCTCAGTTCATAACAGTGTGTAGGAAGTTGTTTGATAAAGTGGGCAAAGCTTATACTTGGGCCAGAAGGCAGAATATAGGAAACTACATGAAAACATGAATAATTCAGTGAAAATGACTGTAAACAGATGAGAACTAGTTTAGAACAGCTGAAAGAGAATCTCCAAGTCAGTTCTTAGTGTAGAAAAGGTAGCTAAGATAAGGGAAATCCATAATTCCAGTTAAGATCACATGAAACACTGTATGAATCCTATATTCATTACTTAAAGGAGACTAGAGTGGTAAATGTGTGTTATACAAGGCAGAATACCATTAAAATAGAGAAAGAAACACGTTCGGCAGCTTTTGAAATCCTTACACTTCACTGAAATGTAGTACTACACTGTATAACACAGTTGAGAGACAATGTTCCCTACTTGCCTCAGTTCATAACAGTGTGTAGGAAGTTGTTTGATAAAGTGGGCAAAGCTTATACTTGGGCCAGAAGGCAGAATATAGGAAACTTCATGAAAACATGAATAATTCAGTGAAAATGATTGTAAACAGATGAGAACTTGTTTAGAACAGCTGAAAGAGATTCTCCAAGTCAGTTCTTAGTGTAGAAAAGGTAGCTAAGATAAGGGAAATCCATAATTCCAGTTAAGATTACATGAAACACTGTATGAATTCTATATTCTTTACTTAAAGGAGACTAGAGTGGTAAATGTGTGTTATACAAGGCAGAATACCATTAAAATAGAGAAAGAAACACGTTCGGCAGCTTTTGAAATCCTTACACTTCACTGAAATGTAGTACTACACTCTATAACACAGTTGAGAGACAATGTTCTCTACTTGCCTCAGTTCATAACAGTGTGTAGGAAGTTGTTTGATAAAGTGGGCAAAGCTTATACTTGGGCCAGAAGGCAGAATATAGGAAACTACATGAAAACATGAATAATTCAGTGAAAATGACTGTAAACAGATGAGAACTTGTTTTAGAACAGCTGAAAGAGATTCTCCAAGTCAGTTCTTAGTGTAGAAAAGGCAGCTAAGATCCGGGAAATCTTAATTCCAGTTAAAATCACATGAAACACTGTATGAATCCTATATTCTTTACTGAAAGGAGACTAGAGTGGTAAATGTGTGTTATACAAGGCAGAATACCATTGAAATAGAGAAAGAAACACGTTCGGCAGCTTTGGAAAGCCTTACACTTCACTGAAATGTAGTACTACACTCTATAACACAGTTGAGAGTCAATGTTCCGTACTTGCCTCAGTTCATAACAGTGTGTAGGAAGTTGTTTGATAAAGTGGGCAAAGCTTATACTTGGGCCAGAAGGCAGAATATAGGAAACTACATGAAAACATGAATAATTCAGTGAAAATGACTGTAAACAGATGAGAACTTGTTTAGAACAGCTGAAAGAGAATCTCCAAGTCAGTTCTTAGTGTAGAAAAGGTAGCTAAGATAAGGGAAATCCATAATTCCAGTTAAGATCACATGAAACACTATGAATCCTATATTCTTTACTTAAAGGAGACTAGAGTGGTAAATGTGTGTTATACAAGGCAGAATACCATTGAAATAGAGAAAGAAACACGTTCGTCAGCTTTGGAAAGCCTTACACTTCACTGAAATGTAGTACTACACTCTATAACACAGTTGAGAGACAATGTTCCCGAGCTGCCTCAGTTCATAACAGTGTGTAGGAAGTTGTTTCATAAAGTGGGCAAAGCTTATACTTGCACCAGAAGGCAGAATATAGGAAACTACATGAAAACATGATTAATTCAGTGAAAATGACTGTAAACAGATGAGAACTTGTTTAGAACAGCTGAAAGAGATTCTCCAAGTCAGTTCTTAGTGTAGAAAAGGTAGCTAAGATGCGGAAATCCTTAATTGGAGTTAAGATTATATGAAACACTGTATGAATCCTATATTCTTTACTTAAAGGAGACTAGGGTGGTAAATGTGTGTTATACAAGGCAGAATACCATTAAAATGGAGAAAGAAACACGTTCGGCAGTTTTGGAAATCCTTACACGTGACTGAAATGTAGTACTACACTCTATAACACAGTTGAGAGACAATGTTCCCGAGCTGCCTCAGTTAATAACAGTGTGTAGGAAGTGGTTTGATAAAGTGGGCAAAGCTTATACTTGGACCAGCAGGCAGAATATAGGAAACTACATGAAAACATGAATAATTCAGTGAAAATGACTGTAAACAGATTGGAACTTGTTTTAGAACAGCAGAAAGAGATTCTCCAAGTCAGTTCTTAGTGTAGAAAAGGTAGCTAAGATCCGGGAAATCTTAATTCCAGTTAAGATCACATGAAACACTGTTTGAATCCTATATTCTTTACTGAAAGGAGACTAGAGTGGTAAATGTGTGTTATACAAGGCAGAATACCATTGAAATAGAGAAAGAAACACGTTCGGCAGCTTTGGAAAGCCTTACACTTCACTGAAATGTAGTACTACACTCTATAACACAGTTGAGAGTCAATGTTCCCTACTTGCCTCAGTTCATAACAGTGTGTAGGAAGTTGTTTGATAAAGTGGGCAAAGCTTATACTTGGGCCAGAAGGCAGAATATAGGAAACTACATGAAAACATGAATAATTCAGTGAAAATGACTGTAAACAGATGAGAACTTGTTTAGAACAGCTGAAAGAGAATCTCCAAGTCAGTTCTTAGTGTAGAAAAGGTAGCTAAGATAAGGGAAATCCATAATTCCAGTTAAGATCACATGAAACACTGTATGAATCCTATATTCATTACTTAAAGGAGACTAGAGTGGTAAATGTTTGTTATACAAGGCAGAATACCATTGAAATAGAGAAAGAAACACGTTGGGCAGCTTTTTAAAGCCTTACACTTCACTGAAATGTAGTACTACACTCTATAACACACTTGAGAGACAATGTTCCCGAGATGCCTCAGTTCATAACAGTGTGTAGGAAGTTGTTTGATAAAGTGGGCAAAGCTTATACTTGGGCCAGAAGGCAGAATATAGGAAATTTCATGAAAACATGAATAATTCAGTGAAAATGAGTGTAAACAGATGAGAACTTGTTTAGAACAGCTGAAAGAGAATCTCCAAGTAAGTTCTTAGTGTAGAAAAGGTAGCTAAGATAAGGGAAATCCATAATTCCAGTTAAGATCACATGAAACACTGTATGAATCCTATATTCATTACTTAAAGGAGACTAGAGTGGTAAATGTTTGTTATACAAGGCAGAATACCATTGAAATAGAGAAAGAAACACGTTGGGCAGCTTTGGAAAGCCTTACACTTTACTGAAATGTAGTACTACATTCTATAACACACTTGAGAGACAATGTTCCCTACTTGCCTCAGTTCATAACAGTGTGTAGGAAGTTGTTTGATAAAGTGGGCAAAGCTTATATTTGGGCCAGAAGGCAGAATATAGGAAACTACATGAAAACATGAATAATTCAGTGAAAATGACTGTAAACAGATGAGAACTTGTTTTAGAACAGCTGAAAGAGATTCTCCAAGTCAGTTCTTAGTGTAGAAAAGGTAGCTAAGATCCGGGAAATCTTAATTCCAGTTAAAATCACATGAAACACTGTATGAATCCTATATTCTTTACTGAAAGGAGACTAGAGTGGTAAATGTGTGTTATACAAGGCAGAATACCATTGAAATAGAGAAAGAAACACGTTCGGCAGCTTTGGAAAGCCTTACACTTCACTGAAATGTAGTACTACACTCTATAACACAGTTGAGAGTCAATGTTCCCTACTTGCCTCAGTTCATAACAGTGTGTAGGAAGTTGTTTGATAAAGTGGGCAAAGCTTATACTTGGGCCAGAAGGCAGAATATAGGAAACTACATGAAAACATGAATAATTCAGTGAAAATGACTGTAAACAGATGAGAACTTGTTTAGAACAGCTGAAAGAGAATCTCCAAGTCAGTTCTTAGTGTAGAAAAGGTAGCTAAGATAAGGGAAATCCATAATTCCAGTTAAGATCACATGAAACACTGTATGAATCCTATATTCATTACTTAAAGGAGACTAGAGTGGTAAATGTTTGTTATACAAGGCAGAATACCATTGAAATAGAGAAAGAAACACGTTGGGCAGCTTTGGAAAGCCTTACACTTCACTGAAATGTAGTACTACACTCTATAACACACTTGAGAGACAATGTTCCCTACTTGCCTCAGTTCATAACAGTGTGTAGGAAGTTGTTTGATAAAGTGGGCAAAGCTTATACTTGGGCCAGAAGGCAGAATATAGGAAATTTCATGAAAACATGAATAATTCAGTGAAAATGACTGTAAACAGATGAGAACTTGTTTAGAACAGCTGAAAGAGAATCTCCAAGTCAGTTCTTAGTGTAGAAAAGGTAGCTAAGATAAGGGAAATCCATAATTCCAGTTAAGATCACATGAAACACTGTATGAATCCTATATTCATTACTTAAAGGAGACTAGAGTGGTAAATGTTTGTTATACAAGGCAGAATACCATTGAAATAGAGAAAGAAACACGTTGGGCAGCTTTGGAAAGCCTTACACTTCACTGAAATGTAGTACTACACTCTATAACACACTTGAGAGACAATGTACCCTACTTGCCTCAGTTCATAACAGTGTGTAGGAAGTTGTTTGATAAAGTGGGCAAAGCTTATACTTGGGCCAGAAGGCAGAATATAGGAAATTTCATGAAAACATGAATAATTCAGTGAAAATGACTGTAAACAGATGATAACTTGTTTAGAACAGCTGAAAGAGAATCTCCAAGTCAGTTCTTAGTGTAGAAAAGGTAGCTAAGATAAGGGAAATCCATAATTCCAGTTAAGATCACATGAAACACTGTATGAATCCTATATTCATTACTTAAAGGAGACTAGAGTGGTAAATGTTTGTTATACAAGGCAGAATACCATTGAAATAGAGAAAGAAACACGTTCGGCAGCTTTGGAAAGCCTTACTCTTCACTGAAATGTGGTACTACACTCTATAACACAGTTGAGAGACAATGTTCTCGAGCTGCCTCAGTTCATAACAGTGTGTAGGAAGTTGTTTGATAAAGTGGGCAAAGCTTATACTTGCACCAGAAGGCAGAATATAGGAAACTACATGAAAACATGATTAATTCAGGGAAATTACTGTAAACAGATTGGAACTTGTTTTAGAACAGCAGAAAGAGATTCTCCAAGTCAGTTCTTAGTGTAAAAAAGGTAGCTAAGATCCGGGAAATCTTAATTCCAGTTAAGATCACATGAAACACTGTATGAATCCTATATTCTTTACTTAAAGGAGACTAGAGTGGTAAATGTGTGTTATACAAGGCAGAATACCATTGAAGTAGAGAAAGAAACACGTTCGGCAGCTTTGGAAAGCGTTACACTTCACTGAAATGTAGTACTACACTCTATAACACAGTTGAGAGACAATGTTCCCGAGCTGCCTCAGTTCATAACAGTGTGTAGGAAGTGGTTTGATAAAGTGGGCAAAGCTTATACTTGGACCAGAAGGCAGAATATAGGAAACTACATGAAAACATGAATAATTCAGTGAAAATGACTGTAAACAGATTGGAACTTGTTTTAGAACAGCAGAAAGAGATTCTCCAAGTCAGTTCTTAGTGTAGAAAAGGTAGCTAAGATAAGGGAAATCCATAATTCCAGTTAAGATCACATGAAACACTATGAATCCTATATTCTTTACTTAAAGGAGACTAGAGTGGTAAATGTGTGTTATACAAGGCAGAATACCATTAAAATAGAGAAAGAAACACGTTCGGGAGCTTTGGAAAGCCTTACACTTCACTGAAATGTAGTACTACACTCTATAACACAATTGAGAGACAATGTTCCATACTTGCCTCAGTTCATAACAGTGTGTAGGAAGTTGTTTGATAAAGTGGGCAAAGCTTATACTTGCACCAGAAGGCAGAATATAGGAAACTACATTTAAACATGAATAATTCAGTGAAAATGACTGTAAACAGATGAGAACTTGTTTAGAACAGCTGAAAGAGAATCTCCAAGTCAGGTCTTAGTGTAGAAAAGGTAGCTAAGATAAGGGAAATCCATAATTCCAGTTAAGATCACATGAAACACTATGAATCCTATATTCTTTACTTAAAGGAGACTAGAGTGGTAAATGTGTGTTATACAAGGCAGAATACCATTAAAATAGAGAAAGAAACACGTTCGGGAGCTTTGGAAAGCCTTACACTTCACTGAAATGTAGTACTACACTCTATAACACAATTGAGAGACAATGTTCCCTACTTGCCTCAGTTCATAACAGTGTGTAGGAAGTTGTTTGATAAAGTGGGCAAAGCTTATACTTGGGCCAGAAGGCAGAATATAGGAAATTTCATGAAAACATGAATAATTCAGTGAAAATGACTGTAAACAGATGAGAACTTGTTTAGAACAGCTGAAAGAGAATCTCCAAGTCAGTTCTTAGTGTAGAAAAGGTAGCTAAGATAAGGGAAATCCATAATTCCAGTTAAGATCACATGAAACACTGTATGAATCCTATATTCATTACTTAAAGGAGACTAGAGTGGTAAATGTGTGTTATACAAGGCAGAATACCATTGAAATAGAGAAAGAAACACGTTCGGCAGCTTTGGAAAGCCTTACACTTCACTGAAATGTAGTACTACACTCTATAACACAGTTGAGAGACAATGTTCCCGAGCTGCCTCAGTTCATAACAGTGTGTAGGAAGTTGTTTGATAAAGTGGGCAAACCTTATACTTGCACCAGAAGGCAGAATATAGGTAACTACATGAAAACATGATTAATTCAGTGAAAATTACTGTAAACAGATTGGAACTTGTTTTAGAACAGCTGAAAGAGATTCTCCAAGTCAGTTCTTAGTGTAGAAAAGGTAGCTAAGATCCGGAAATCCTTAATTGGAGTTAAGATTATATGAAACACTGTATGAATCCTATATTCTTTACTTAAAGGAGACTAGAGTGGTAAATGTGTGTTATACAAGGCAGAATACCATTAAAATGGAGAAAGAAACACGTTCGGCAGTTTTGGAAATCCTTACACGTGACTGAAATGTAGTACTACACTCTATAACACAGTTGAGAGACAATGTTCCCGAGCTGCCTCAGTTAATAACAGTGTGTAGGAAGTGGTTTGATAAAGTGGGCAAAGCTTATACTTGGGTCAGAAGGCAGAATATAGGAAACTTCATGAAAACATGAATAATTCAGTGAAAATGACTGTAAACTGATGAGAACTTGTTTAGAACAGCTGCAAGAGATTCTCCAAGTCAGTTCTTAGTGTAGAAAAGGTAGCTAAGATAAGGGAAATCCATAATTCCAGTTAAGATTACATGAAACACTGTATGAATTCTATATTCTTTACTTAAAGGAGACTAGAATGGTAAATGTGTGTTATACAAGGCAGAATACCATTAAAATAGAGAAAAAACACGTTCGGCAGCTTTTGAAATCCTTACACTTCACTGAAATGTAGTACTACACTCTATAACACAGTTGAGAGACAATGTTCTCTACTTGCCTCAGTTCATAACAGTGTGTAGGAAGTTGTTTGATAAAGTGGGCAAAGCTTATACTTGGGCCAGAAGGCAGAATATAGGAAACTACATGAAAACATGAATAATTCAGTGAAAATGACTGTAAACAGATGAGAACTTGTTTAGAACAGCTGAAAGAGAATCTCCAAGTCAGTTCTTAGTGTAGAAAAGGTAGCTAAGATAAGGGAAATCCATAATTCCAGTTAAGATCACATGAAACACTATGAATCCTATATTCTTTACTTAAAGGAGACTAGAGTGGTAAATGTGTGTTATACAAGGCAGAATACCATTGAAATAGAGAAAGAAACACGTTCGGGAGCTTTGGAAAGCCTTACACTTCACTGAAATGTAGTACTACACTCTATAACACAGTTGAGAGACAATGTTCCCGAGCTGCCTCAGTTCATAACAGTGTGTAGGAAGTTGTTTGATAAAGTGGGCAAAGCTTATACTTGCACCAGAAGGCAGAATATAGGAAACTACATGAAAACATGATTAATTCAGTGAAAATGACTGTAAACAGATGAGAACTTGTTTAGAACAGCTGAAAGAGATTCTCCAAGTCAGTTCTTAGTGTAGAAAAGGTAGTTAAGATCCGGAAATCCTTAATTGGAGTTAAGATTATATGAAACACTGTATGAATCCTATATTATTTACTTAAAGGAGACTAGAGTGGTAAATGTGTGTTATACAAGGCAGAATACCATTAAAATGGAGAAAGAAACACGTTCGGCAGTTTTGGAAATCCTTACACGTGACTGAAATGTAGTACTACACTCTATAACACAGTTGAGAGACAATGTTCCGGAGCTGCCTCAGTTAATAACAGTGTGTAGGAAGTTGTTTGATAAAGTGGTCAAAGCTTATACTTGGACCAGAAGGCAGAATATAGGAAACTACATGAAAACATGAATAATTCAGTGAAAAGGACTGTAAACAGATTGGAACTTGTTTTAGAACAGCTGAAAGAGATTCTCCAAGTCAGTTCTTAGTGTAGAAAAGGTAGCTAAGATCCGGGAAATCTTAATTCCAGTTAAGATCACATGAAACACTGTATGAATCCTATATTCTTTACTTAAAGGAGACTAGAGTGGTAAATGTGTGTTATACAAGGCAGAATACCATTGAAGTAGAGAAAGAAACACGTTCCGCAGCTTTGGAAAGCGTTACACTTCACTGAAATGTAGTACTACACTCTATAACACAGTTGAGAGAGAATGTTCCCTACTTGCCTCAGTTCATAACAGTGTGTAGCAAGTTGTTTGATAAAGTGGGCAAAGCTTATACTTGGGCCAGAAGGCAGAATATAGGAAACTACATGAAAACATGAATAATTCAGTGAAAATGACTGTAAACAGATGAGAACTTGTTTAGAACAGCTGAAAGAGAATCTCCAAGTCAGTTCTTAGTGTAGAAAAGGTAGCTAAGATAAGGGAAATCCATAATTCCAATTAAGATCACATGAAACACTGTATGAATCCTATATTCATTACTTAAAGGAGACTAGAGTGGTAAATGTGTGTTATACAAGGCAGAATACCATTAAAATAGAGAAAGAAACACGTTCGGCAGCTTTTGAAATCCTTACACTTCACTGAAATGTAGTACTACACTCTATAACACAGTTGAGAGACAATGTTCCCTACTTGCCTCAGTTCATAACAGTGTGTAGGAAGTTGTTTGATAAAGTGGGCAAAGCTTATACTTGGGCCAGAAGGCAGAATATAAGAAACTTCATGAAAACATGAATAATTCAGTGAAAATGACTGTAAACTGATGAGAACTTGTTTAGAACAGCTGAAAGAGATTCTCCAAGTCAGTTCTTAGTGTAGAAAAGGTAGCTAAGATAAGGGAAATCCATAATTCCAGTTAAGATTACATGAAACACTGTATGAATTCTATATTCTTTACTTAAAGGAGACTAGAATGGTAAATGTGTGTTATACAAGGCAGAATACCATTAAAATAGAGAAAAAACACGTTCGGCAGCTTTTGAAATCCTTACACTTCACTGAAATGTAGTACTACACTCTATAACACAGTTGAGAGACAATGTTCTCTACTTGCCTCAGTTCATAACAGTGTGTAGGAAGTTGTTTGATAAAGTGGGCAAAGCTTATACTTGGGCCAGAAGGCAGAATATAGGAAACTACATGAAAACATGAATAATTCAGTGAAAATGACTGTAAACAGATGAGAACTTGTTTTAGAACAGCTGAAAGAGATTCTCCAAGTCAGTTCTTAGTGTAGAAAAGGTAGCTAAGATCCGGGAAATCTTAATTCCAGTTAAAATCACATGAAACACTGTATGAATCCTATATTCTTTACTGAAAGGAGACTAGAGTGGTAAGTGTGTGTTATACAAGGCAGAATACCATTGAAATAGAGAAAGAAACACGTTCGGCAGCTTTGGAAAGCCTTACACTTCACTGAAATGTAGTACTACACTCTATAACACAGTTGAGAGTCAATGTTCCCTACTTGCCTCAGTTCATAACAGTGTGTAGGAAGTTGTTTGATAAAGTGGGCAAAGCTTATACTTGGGCCAGAAGGCAGAATATAGGAAACTACATGAAAACATGAATAATTCAGTGAAAATGACTGTAAACAGATGAGAACTTGTTTAGAACAGCTGAAAGAGAATCTCTAAGTCAGTTCTTAGTGTAGAAAAGGTAGCTAAGATAAGGGAAATCCATAATTCCAGTTAAGATCACATGAAACACTATGAATCCTATATTCTTTACTTAAAGGAGACTAGAGTGGTAAATGTGTGTTATACAAGGCAGAATACCATTGAAATAGAGAAAGAAACACGTTCGGGAGCTTTGGAAAGCCTTACACTTCACTGAAATGTAGTACTACACTCTATAACACAGTTGAGAGACAATGTTCCCGAGCTGCCTCAGTTCATAACAGTGTGTAGGAAGTTGTTTGATAAAGTGGGCAAAGCTTATACTTGCACCAGAAGGCAGAATATAGGAAACTACATGAAAACATGATTAATTCAGTGAAAATGACTGTAAACAGATGAGAACTTGTTTAGAACAGCTGAAAGAGATTCTCCAAGTCAGTTCTTAGTGTAGAAAAGGTAGTTAAGATCCGGAAATCCTTAATTGGAGTTAAGATTATATGAAACACTGTATGAATCCTATATTATTTACTTAAAGGAGACTAGAGTGGTAAATGTGTGTTATACAAGGCAGAATACCATTAAAATGGAGAAAGAAACACGTTCGGCAGTTTTGGAAATCCTTACACGTGTCTGAAATGTAGTACTACACTCTATAACACAGTTGAGAGACAATGTTCCGGAGCTGCCTCAGTTAATAACAGTGTGTAGGAAGTTGTTTGATAAAGTGGTCAAAGCTTATACTTGGACCAGAAGGCAGAATATAGGAAACTACATGAAAACATGAATAATTCAGTGAAAAGGACTGTAAACAGATTGGAACTTGTTTTAGAACAGCTGAAAGAGATTCTCCAAGTCAGTTATTAGTGTAGAAAAGGTAGCTAAGATCCGGGAAATCTTAATTCCAGTTAAGATCACATGAAACACTGTATGAATCCTATATTCTTTACTTAAAGGAGACTAGAGTGGTAAATGTGTGTTATACAAGGCAGAATACCATTGAAGTAGAGAAAGAAACACGTTCCGCAGCTTTGGAAAGCGTTACACTTCACTGAAATGTAGTACTACACTCTATAACACAGTTGAGAGAGAATGTTCCCTACTTGCCTCAGTTCATAACAGTGTGTAGCAAGTTGTTTGATAAAGTGGGCAAAGCTTATACTTGGGCCAGAAGGCAGAATATAGGAAACTACATGAAAACATGAATAATTCAGTGAAAATGACTGTAAACAGATGAGAACTTGTTTAGAACAGCTGAAAGAGAATCTCCAAGTCAGTTCTTAGTGTAGAAAAGGTAGCTAAGATAAGGGAAATCCATAATTCCAATTAAGATCACATGAAACACTGTATGAATCCTATATTCATTACTTAAAGGAGACTAGAGTGGTAAATGTGTGTTATACAAGACAGAATACCATTGAAATAGAGAAAGAAACACGTTTGGCAGCTTTGGAAAAGCTTACACTTCACTGAAATGTAGTACTACACTGTATAACACAGTTGAGAGACAATGTTCCCTACTTGCCTCAGTTCATAACAGTGTGTAGGAAGTTGTTTGATAAAGTGGGCAAAGCTTATACTTGGGCCAGAAGGCAGAATATAGGAAACTACATGAAAACATGAATAATTCAGTGAAAATGACTGTAAACAGATGAGAACTTGTTTAGAACAGCTGAAAGAGAATCTCCAAGTCAGTTCTTAGTGTAGAAAAGGTAGCTAAGATAAGGGAAATCCATAATTCCAGTTAAGATCACATGAAACACTGTTTGAATCCTATATTCATTACTTAAAGTAGACTACTGTGGTAAATGTGTGTTATACAAGGCAGAATACCATTGAAATAGAGAAAGAAACACGTTCGGCAGCTTTGGAAAGCCTTACACTTCACTGAAATGTAGTACTACACTCTATAACACAGTTGAGAGACAATGTTCCCGAGCTGCCTCAGTTCATAACAGTGTGTAGGAAGTTGTTTGATAAAGTGGGCAAAGCTTATACTTGGGCCAGAAGGCAGAATATAGGAAACTACATGAAAACATGAATAATTCAGTGAAAATGACTGTAAACAGATGAGAACCTGTTTAGAACAGCTGAAAGAGAATCTCGAAGTCAGGTCTTAGTGTAGAAAAGGTAGCTAAGATAAGGGAAATCCATAATTCCAGTTAAGATCACATGAAACACTATGAATCCTATATTCTTTACTTAAAGGAGACTAGAGTGGTAAATGTGTGTTATACAAGGCAGAATACCATTAAAATAGAGAAAGAAACACGTTCGGGAGCTTTGGAAAGCCTTACACTTCACTGAAATGTAGTACTACACTCTATAACACAATTGAGAGACAATGTTCCCTACTTGCCTCAGTTCATAACAGTGTGTAGGAAGTTGTTTGATAAAGTGGGCAAAGCTTATACTTGGGCCAGAAGGCAGAATATAGGTAACTACATGAAAACATGATTAATTCAGTGAAAATGACTGTAAACAGATTGGAACTTGTTTTAGAACAGCAGAAAGAGATTCTCCAAGTCAGTTCTTATTGTAGAAAAGGTAGCTAATATCCGGGAAATCTTAATTCCAGTTAAGATCGCATGAAACACTATAAATCCTATATTCTTTACTTAAAGGAGACTAGAGTGGTAAATGTGTGTTATACAAGGCAGAATACCATTGAAGTAGAGAAAGAAACACGTTCGGCAGCTTTGGAAAGCGTTACACTTCACTGAAATGTAGTACTACACTCTATAACACAGTTGAGAGACAATGTTCCCTACTTGCCTCAGTTCATAACAGTGTGTAGGAAGTTGTTTGATAAAGTGGGCAAAGCTTATACTTGGGCCAGAAGGCAGAATATAGGAAACTACATGAAAACATGAATAATTCAGTGAAAATGACTGTAAACAGATGAGAACTAGTTTAGAACAGCTGAAAGAGAATCTCCAAGTCAGTTCTTAGTGTAGAAAAGGTAGCTAAGATAAGGGAAATCCATAATTCCAGTTAAGATCACATGAAACACTGTATGAATCCTATATTCATTACTTAAAGGAGACTAGAGTGGTAAATGTGTGTTATACAAGGCAGAATACCATTAAAATAGAGAAAGAAACACGTTCGGCAGCTTTTGAAATCCTTACACTTCACTGAAATGTAGTACTACACTCTATAACACAGTTGAGAGACAATGTTCCCTACTTGCCTCAGTTCATAACAGTGTGTAGGAAGTTGTTTGATAAAGTGGGCAAAGCTTATACTTGGGCCAGAAGGCAGAATATAGGAAACTTCATGAAAACATGAATAATTCAGTGAAAATGACTGTAAACTGATGAGAACTTGTTTAGAACAGCTGAAAGAGATTCTCCAAGTCAGTTCTTAGTGTAGAAAAGGTAGCTAAGATAAGGGAAATCCATAATTCCAGTTAAGATTACATGAAACACTGTATGAATTCTATATTCTTTACTTAAAGGAGACTAGAATGGTAAATGTGTGTTATACAAGGCAGAATACCATTAAAATAGAGAAAAAACACGTTCGGCAGCTTTTGAAATCCTTACACTTCACTGAAATGTAGTACTACACTCTATAACACAGTTGAGAGACAATGTTCTCTACTTGCCTCAGTTCATAACAGTGTGTAGGAAGTTGTTTGATAAAGTGGGCAAAGCTTATACTTGGGCCAGAAGGCAGAATATAGGAAACTACATGAAAACATGAATAATTCAGTGAAAATGACTGTAAACAGATGAGAACTTGTTTTAGAACAGCTGAAAGAGATTCTCCAAGTCAGTTCTTAGTGTAGAAAAGGTAGCTAAGATCCGGGAAATCTTAATTCCAGTTAAAATCACATGAAACACTGTATGAATCCTATATTCTTTACTGAAAGGAGACTAGAGTGGTAAATGTGTGTTATACAAGGCAGAATACCATTGAAATAGAGAAAGAAACACGTTCGGCAGCTTTGGAAAGCCTTACACTTCACTGAAATGTAGTACTACACTCTATAACACAGTTGAGAGTCAATGTTCCCTACTTGCCTCAGTTCATAACAGTGTGTAGGAAGTTGTTTGATAAAGTGGGCAAAGCTTATACTTGGGCCAGAAGGCAGAATATAGGAAACTACATGAAAACATGAATAATTCAGTGAAAATGACTGTAAACAGATGAGAACTTGTTTAGAACAGCTGAAAGAGAATCTCTAAGTCAGTTCTTAGTGTAGAAAAGGTAGCTAAGATAAGGGAAATCCATAATTCCAGTTAAGATCACATGAAACACTATGAATCCTATATTCTTTACTTAAAGGAGACTAGAGTGGTAAATGTGTGTTATACAAGGCAGAATACCATTGAAATAGAGAAAGAAACACGTTCGGGAGCTTTGGAAAGCCTTACACTTCACTGAAATGTAGTACTACACTCTATAACACAGTTGAGAGACAATGTTCCCGAGCTGCCTCAGTTCATAACAGTGTGTAGGAAGTTGTTTGATAAAGTGGGCAAAGCTTATACTTGGGCCAGAAGGCAGAATATAGGAAACTACATGAAAACATGAATAATTCAGTGAAAATGACTGTAAACAGATGAGAACTTGTTTAGAACAGCTGAAAGAGAATCTCCAAGTCAGGTCTTAGTGTAGAAAAGGTAGCTAAGATAAGGGAAATCCATAATTCCAGTTAAGATCACATGAAACACTATGAATCCTATATTCTTTACTTAAAGGAGACTAGAGTGGTAAATGTGTGTTATACAAGGCAGAATACCATTAAAATAGAGAAAGAAACACGTTCGGGAGCTTTGGAAAGCCTTACACTTCACTGAAATGTAGTACTACACTCTATAACACAATTGAGAGACAATGTTCCCTACTTGCCTCAGTTCATAACAGTGTGTAGGAAGTTGTTTGATAAAGTGGGCAAAGCTTATACTTGGGCCAGAAGGCAGAATATAGGTAACTACATGAAAACATGATTAATTCAGTGAAAATTACTGTAAACAGATTGGAACTTGTTTTAGAACAGCAGAAAGAGATTCTCCAAGTCAGTTCTTAGTGTAGAAAAGGTAGCTAATATCCGGGAAATCTTAATTCCAGTTAAGATCACATGAAACACTGTATGAATCCTATATTCTTTACTTAAAGGAGACTAGAGTGGTAAATGTGTGTTATACAAGGCAGAATACCATTGAAGTAGAGAAAGAAACACGTTCGGCAGCTTTAGAAAGCCTTACACTTCACTGAAATGTAGTACTACACTCTATAACACAGTTGAGAGACAATGTTCCCGAGCTGCCTCAGTTAATAACAGTGTGTAGGAAGTGGTTTGATAAAGTGGGCAAAGCTTATACTTGGACCAGAAGGCAGAATATAGGAAACTACATGAAAACATGAATAATTCAGTGAAAATGACTGTAAACAGATTGGAACTTGTTTTAGAACAGCAGAAAGAGATTCTCCAAGTCAGTTCTTATTGTAGAAAAGGTAGCTAAGATCCGGGAAATCTTAATTCCAGTTAAGATCACATGAAACACTATAAATCCTATATTCTTTACTTAAAGGAGACTAGAGTGGTAAATGTGTGTTATACAAGGCAGAATACCATTGAAGTAGAGAAAGAAACACGTTCGGCAGCTTTGGAAAGCGTTACACTTCACTGAAATGTAGTACTACACTCTATAACACAGTTGAGAGACAATGTTCCCTACTTGCCTCAGTTCATAACAGTGTGTAGGAAGTTGTTTGATAAAGTGGGCAAAGCTTATACTTGGGCCAGAAGGCAGAATATAGGAAACTACATGAAAACATGAATAATTCAGTGAAAATGACTGTAAACAGATGAGAACTAGTTTAGAACAGCTGAAAGAGAATCTCCAAGTCAGTTCTTAGTGTAGAAAAGGTAGCTAAGATAAGGGAAATCCATAATTCCAGTTAAGATCACATGAAACACTGTATGAATCCTATATTCATTACTTAAAGGAGAGTAGAGTGGTAAATGTGTGTTATACAAGGCAGAATACCATTAAAATAGAGAAAGAAACACGTTCGGCAGCTTTTGAAATCCTTACACTTCACTGAAATGTAGTACTACACTCTATAACACAGTTGAGAGACAATGTTCCCTACTTGCCTCAGTTCATAACAGTGTGTAGGAAGTTGTTTGATAAAGTGGGCAAAGCTTATACTTGGGCCAGAAGGCAGAATATAGGAAACTTCATGAAAACATGAATAATTCAGTGAAAATGACTGTAAACTGATGAGAACTTGTTTAGAACAGCTGAAAGAGATTCTCCAAGTCAGTTCTTAGTGTAGAAAAGGTAGCTAAGATAAGGGAAATCCATAATTCCAGTTAAGATTACATGAAACACTGTATGAATTCTATATTCTTTACTTAAAGGAGACTAGAATGGTAAATGTGTGTTATACAAGGCAGAATACCATTAAAATAGAGAAAAAACACGTTCGGCAGCTTTTGAAATCCTTACACTTCACTGAAATGTAGTACTACACTCTATAACACAGTTGAGAGACAATGTTCTCTACTTGCCTCAGTTCATAACAGTGTGTAGGAAGTTGTTTGATAAAGTGGGCAAAGCTTATACTTGGGCCAGAAGGCAGAATATAGGAAACTACATGAAAACATGAATAATTCAGTGAAAATGACTGTAAACAGATGAGAACTTGTTTTAGAACAGCTGAAAGAGATTCTCCAAGTCAGTTCTTAGTGTAGAAAAGGTAGCTAAGATCCGGGAAATCTTAATTCCAGTTAAAATCACATGAAACACTGTATGAATCCTATATTCTTTACTGAAAGGAGACTAGAGTGGTAAATGTGTGTTATACAAGGCAGAATACCATTGAAATAGAGAAAGAAACACGTTCGGCAGCTTTGGAAAGCCTTACACTTCACTGAAATGTAGTACTACACTCTATAACACAGTTGAGAGTCAATGTTCCCTACTTGCCTCAGTTCATAACAGTGTGTAGGAAGTTGTTTGATAAAGTGGGCAAAGCTTATACTTGGGCCAGAAGGCAGAATATAGGAAACTACATGAAAACATGAATAATTCAGTGAAAATGACTGTAAACAGATGAGAACTTGTTTAGAACAGCTGAAAGAGAATCTCTAAGTCAGTTCTTAGTGTAGAAAAGGTAGCTAAGATAAGGGAAATCCATAATTCCAGTTAAGATCACATGAAACACTATGAATCCTATATTCTTTACTTAAAGGAGACTAGAGTGGTAAATGTGTGTTATACAAGGCAGAATACCATTGAAATAGAGAAAGAAACACGTTCGGGAGCTTTGGAAAGCCTTACACTTCACTGAAATGTAGTACTACACTCTATAACACAGTTGAGAGACAATGTTCCCGAGCTGCCTCAGTTCATAACAGTGTGTAGGAAGTTGTTTGATAAAGTGGGCAAAGCTTATACTTGCACCAGAAGGCAGAATATAGGAAACTACATGAAAACATGATTAATTCAGTGAAAATGACTGTAAACAGATGAGAACTTGTTTAGAACAGCTGAAAGAGATTCTCCAAGTCAGTTCTTAGTGTAGAAAAGGTAGTTAAGATCCGGAAATCCTTAATTGGAGTTAAGATTATATGAAACACTGTATGAATCCTATATTATTTACTTAAAGGAGACTAGAGTGGTAAATGTGTGTTATACAAGGCAGAATACCATTAAAATGGAGAAAGAAACACGTTCGGCAGTTTTGGAAATCCTTACACGTGACTGAAATGTAGTACTACACTCTATAACACAGTTGAGAGACAATGTTCCGGAGCTGCCTCAGTTAATAACAGTGTGTAGGAAGTTGTTTGATAAAGTGGTCAAAGCTTATACTTGGACCAGAAGGCAGAATATAGGAAACTACATGAAAACATGAATAATTCAGTGAAAATGACTGTAAACAGATTGGAACTTGTTTTAGAACAGCTGAAAGAGATTCTCCAAGTCAGTTCTTAGTGTAGAAAAGGTAGCTAAGATCCGGGAAATCTTAATTCCAGTTAAGATCACATGAAACACTGTATGAATCCTATATTCTTTACTTAAAGGAGACTAGAGTGGTAAATGTGTGTTATACAAGGCAGAATACCATTGAAGTAGAGAAAGAAACACGTTCCGCAGCTTTGGAAAGCGTTACACTTCACTGAAATGTAGTACTACACTCTATAACACAGTTGAGAGAGAATGTTCCCTACTTGCCTCAGTTCATAACAGTGTGTAGCAAGTTGTTTGATAAAGTGGGCAAAGCTTATACTTGGGCCAGAAGGCAGAATATAGGAAACTACATGAAAACATGAATAATTCAGTGAAAATGACTGTAAACAGATGAGAACTTGTTTAGAACAGCTGAAAGAGAATCTCCAAGTCAGTTCTTAGTGTAGAAAAGGTAGCTAAGATAAGGGAAATCCATAATTCCAATTAAGATCACATGAAACACTGTATGAATCCTATATTCATTACTTAAAGGAGACTAGAGTGGTAAATGTGTGTTATACAAGACAGAATACCATTGAAATAGAGAAAGAAACACGTTTGGCAGCTTTGGAAAAGCTTACACTTCACTGAAATGTAGTACTACACTGTATAACACAGTTGAGAGACAATGTTCCCTACTTGCCTCAGTTCATAACAGTGTGTAGGAAGTTGTTTGATAAAGTGGGCAAAGCTTATACTTGGGCCAGAAGGCAGAATATAGGAAACTACATGAAAACATGAATAATTCAGTGAAAATGACGGTAAACAGATGAGAACTTGTTTAGAACAGCTGAAAGAGAATCTCCAAGTCAGTTCTTAGTGTAGAAAAGGTAGCTAAGATAAGGGAAATCCATAATTCCAGTTAAGATCACATGAAACACTGTTTGAATCCTATATTCATTACTTAAAGTAGACTACTGTGGTAAATGTGTGTTATACAAGGCAGAATACCATTGAAATAGAGAAAGAAACACGTTTGGCAGCTTTGGAAAGCCTTACACTTCACTGAAATGTAGTACTACACTCCATAACACAGTTGAGAGACAATGTTCCCGAGCTGCCTCAGTTCATAACAGTGTGTAGGAAGTGGTTTGATAAAGTGGGCAAAGCTTATACTTGGACCAGAAGGCAGAATATAGGAAACTACATGAAAACAGGAATAATTCAGTTAAAATGACTCTAAAAAGATGAGAACTTGTTTTAGAACAGCTGAAAGAGATTCTCCAAGTCAGTTCTTAGTGTAGAAAAGGTAGCTAAGATCCGGGAAATCTTAATTCCAGTTAAGATCACATGAAACACTGTATGAATCCTATATTCTTTACTTAAAGGAGACTAGAGTGGTAAATGTGTGTTATACAAGGCAGAATACCATTGAAATAGAGAAAGAAACAGGTTCGGCAGCTTTGGAAAGCCTTACTCTTCACTGAAATGTAGTACTACACTCTATAACACAGTTGAGAGACAATGTTCCCTACTTGCCTCAGTTCATAACAGTGTGTAGGAAGTTGTTTGATAAAGTGGGCAAAGCTTATACTTGGGCCAGAAGGCAGAATATAGGAAACTACATGAAAACATGATTAATTCAGTGAAAATGACTATAAACAGATGAGAACTTGTTTAGAACAGCTGAAAGAGAATCTCCAAGTCAGTTCTTAGTGTAGAAAAGGGAGCTAAGATAAGGGAAATCCATAATTCCAGTTAAGATCACATGAAACACTATGAATCCTATATTCTTTACTTAACGGAGACTAGAGTGGTAAATGTGTGTTATACAAGGCAGAATACCATTGAAATAGAGAAAGAAACACGTTCGGCAGCTTTTGAAATCCTTACACTTCACTGAAATGTAGTACTACACTCTATAACACAGTTGAGAGACAATGTTCTCTACTTGCCTCAGTTCATAACAGTGTGTAGGAAGTTGTTTGATAAAGTGGGCAAAGCTTATACTTGAGCCAGAAGGCAGAATATAGGAAACTACATGAAAACATGAATAATTCAGTGAAAATGACTGTAAACAGATGAGAACTTGTTTAGAACAGCTGAAAGAGAATCTCCAAGTCAG
This sequence comes from Pipistrellus hanaki, assembly GCF_964339955.1. Taxonomy (NCBI): domain Eukaryota; kingdom Metazoa; phylum Chordata; class Mammalia; order Chiroptera; family Vespertilionidae; genus Pipistrellus; species Pipistrellus hanaki. The sequence continues at coordinate 2,169,012 of NW_028182303.1, forward strand.
TTCTGAGTGTAGAAAAGGTAGCTAAGATAAGGGAAATCCATAATTCCAGTTAAGATCACATGAAACACTGTTTGAATCCTATATTCATTACTTAAAGTAGACTACTGTGGTAAATGTGTGTTATACAAGGCAGAATGCCATTGAAATTGAGAAAGAAACACGTTTGGCAGCTTTGGAAAAGCTGACACTTCACTGAAATGTAGTACTACACTCCATAACACAGTTGAGAGACAATGTTCCCGAGCTGCCTCAGTTCATAACAGTGTGTAGGAAGTGGTTTGATAAAGTGGGCAAAGCTTATACTTGGACCAGAAGGCAGAATATAGGAAACTACATGAAAACAGGAATAATTCAGTTAAAATGACTCTAAAAAGATGAGAACTTGTTTTAGAACAGCTGAAAGAGATTCTCCAAGTCAGTTCTTAGTGTAGAAAAGGTAGCTAAGATCCGGGAAATCTTAATTCCAGTTAAGATCACATGAAACACTGTATGAATCCTATATTCTTTACTTAAAGGAGACTAGAGTGGTAAATGTGTGTTATACAAGGCAGAATACCATTGAAATAGAGAAAGAAACAGGTTCGGCAGCTTTGGAAAGCCTTACTCTTCACTGAAATGTAGTACTACACTCTATAACACAGTTGAGAGACAATGTTCCCTACTTGCCTCAGTTCATAACAGTGTGTAGGAAGTTGTTTGATAAAGTGGGCAAAGCTTATACTTGGGCCAGAAGGCAGAATATAGGAAACTACATGAAAACATGATTAATTCAGTGAAAATGACTATAAACAGATGAGAACTTGTTTAGAACAGCTGAAAGAGAATCTCCAAGTCAGTTCTTAGTGTAGAAAAGGGAGCTAAGATAAGGGAAATCCATAATTCCAGTTAAGATCACATGAAACACTATGAATCCTATATTCTTTACTTAAAGGAGACTAGAGTGGTAAATGTGTGTTATACAAGGCAGAATACCATTGAAATAGAGAAAGAAACACGTTCGGCATCTTTGGAAAGCCTTACACTTCACTGAAATGTAGTACTACACTCTATAACACAGTTGAGAGACAATGTTCCCGAGCTGCCTCAGTTCATAACAGTGTGTAGGAAGTTGTTTGATAAAGTGGGCAAAGCTTATACTTGCACCAGAAGGCAGAATATAGGAAACTACATGAAAACATGATTAATTCAGTGAAAATGACTGTAAACAGATGAGAACTTGTTTAGAACAGCTGAAAGAGATTCTCCAAGTCAGTTCTTAGTGTAGAAAAGGTAGTTAAGATCCGGAAATCCTTAATTGGAGTTAAGATTATATGAAACACTGTATGAATCCTATATTATTTACTTAAAGGAGACTAGAGTGGTAAATGTGTGTTATACAAGGCAGAATACCATTAAAATGGAGAAAGAAACACGTTCGGCAGTTTTGGAAATCCTTACACGTGACTGAAATGTAGTACTACACTCTATAACACAGTTGAGAGACAATGTTCCCGAGCTGCCTCAGTTAATAACAGTGTGTAGGAAGTTGTTTGATAAAGTGGTCAAAGCTTATACTTGGACCAGAAGGCAGAATATAGGAAACTACATGAAAACATGAATAATTCAGTGAAAATGACTGTAAACAGATTGGAACTTGTTTTAGAACAGCTGAAAGAGATTCTCCAAGTCAGTTCTTAGTGTAGAAAAGGTAGCTAAGATCCGGGAAATCTTAATTCCAGTTAAGATCACATGAAACACTGTATGAATCCTATATTCTTTACTTAAAGGAGACTAGAGTGGTAAATGTGTGTTATACAAGGCAGAATACCATTGAAGTAGAGAAAGAAACACGTTCCGCAGCTTTGGAAAGCGTTACACTTCACTGAAATGTAGTACTACACTCTATAACACAGTTGAGAGAGAATGTTCCCTACTTGCCTCAGTTCATAACAGTGTGTAGCAAGTTGTTTGATAAAGTGGGCAAAGCTTATACTTGGGCCAGAAGGCAGAATATAGGAAACTACATGAAAACATGAATAATTCAGTGAAAATGACTGTAAACAGATGAGAACTTGTTTAGAACAGCTGAAAGAGAATCTCCAAGTCAGTTCTTAGTGTAGAAAAGGTAGCTAAGATAAGGGAAATCCATAATTCCAATTAAGATCACATGAAACACTGTATGAATCCTATATTCATTACTTAAAGGAGACTAGAGTGGTAAATGTGTGTTATACAAGACAGAATACCATTGAAATAGAGAAAGAAACACGTTTGGCAGCTTTGGAAAAGCTTACACTTCACTGAAATGTAGTACTACACTGTATAACACAGTTGAGAGACAATGTTCCCTACTTGCCTCAGTTCATAACAGTGTGTAGGAAGTTGTTTGATAAAGTGGGCAAAGCTTATACTTGGGCCAGAAGGCAGAATATAGGAAACTACATGAAAACATGAATAATTCAGTGAAAATGACGGTAAACAGATGAGAACTTGTTTAGAACAGCTGAAAGAGAATCTCCAAGTCAGTTCTTAGTGTAGAAAAGGTAGCTAAGATAAGGGAAATCCATAATTCCAGTTAAGATCACATGAAACACTGTTTGAATCCTATATTCATTACTTAAAGTAGACTACTGTGGTAAATGTGTGTTATACAAGGCAGAATACCATTGAAATAGAGAAAGAAACACGTTTGGCAGCTTTGGAAAGCCTTACACTTCACTGAAATGTAGTACTACACTCCATAACACAGTTGAGAGACAATGTTCCCGAGCTGCCTCAGTTCATAACAGTGTGTAGGAAGTGGTTTGATAAAGTGGGCAAAGCTTATACTTGGACCAGAAGGCAGAATATAGGAAACTACATGAAAACAGGAATAATTCAGTTAAAATGACTCTAAAAAGATGAGAACTTGTTTTAGAACAGCTGAAAGAGATTCTCCAAGTCAGTTCTTAGTGTAGAAAAGGTAGCTAAGATCCGGGAAATCTTAATTCCAGTTAAGATCACATGAAACACTGTATGAATCCTATATTCTTTACTTAAAGGAGACTAGAGTGGTAAATGTGTGTTATACAAGGCAGAATACCATTGAAATAGAGAAAGAAACAGGTTCGGCAGCTTTGGAAAGCCTTACTCTTCACTGAAATGTAGTACTACACTCTATAACACAGTTGAGAGACAATGTTCCCTACTTGCCTCAGTTCATAACAGTGTGTAGGAAGTTGTTTGATAAAGTGGGCAAAGCTTATACTTGGGCCAGAAGGCAGAATATAGGAAACTACATGAAAACATGATTAATTCAGTGAAAATGACTATAAACAGATGAGAACTTGTTTAGAACAGCTGAAAGAGAATCTCCAAGTCAGTTCTTAGTGTAGAAAAGGGAGCTAAGATAAGGGAAATCCATAATTCCAGTTAAGATCACATGAAACACTATGAATCCTATATTCTTTACTTAACGGAGACTAGAGTGGTAAATGTGTGTTATACAAGGCAGAATACCATTGAAATAGAGAAAGAAACACGTTCGGCAGCTTTTGAAATCCTTACACTTCACTGAAATGTAGTACTACACTCTATAACACAGTTGAGAGACAATGTTCTCTACTTGCCTCAGTTCATAACAGTGTGTAGGAAGTTGTTTGATAAAGTGGGCAAAGCTTATACTTGAGCCAGAAGGCAGAATATAGGAAACTACATGAAAACATGAATAATTCAGTGAAAATGACTGTAAACAGATGAGAACTTGTTTAGAACAGCTGAAAGAGAATCTCCAAGTCAGTTCTTAGTGTAGAAAAGGTAGCTAAGATAAGGGAAATCCATAATTCCAGTTAAGATCACATGAAACACTGTTTGAATCCTATATTCATTACTTAAAGTAGACTACTGTGGTAAATGTGTGTTATACAAGGCAGAATGCCATTGAAATAGAGAAAGAAACACGTTTGGCAGCTTTGGAAAAGCTGACACTTCACTGAAATGTAGTACTACACTCCATAACACAGTTGAGAGACAATGTTCCCGAGCTGCCTCAGTTCATAACAGTGTGTAGGAAGTGGTTTGATAAAGTGGGCAAAGCTTATACTTGGACCAGAAGGCAGAATATAGGAAACTACATGAAAACAGGAATAATTCAGTTAAAATGACTCTAAAAAGATGAGAACTTGTTTTAGAACAGCTGAAAGAGATTCTCCAAGTCAGTTCTTAGTGTAGAAAAGGTAGCTAAGATCCGGGAAATCTTAATTCCAGTTAAGATCACATGAAACACTGTATGAATCCTATATTCTTTACTTAAAGGAGACTAGAGTGGTAAATGTGTGTTATACAAGGCAGAATACCATTGAAATAGAGAAAGAAACAGGTTCGGCAGCTTTGGAAAGCCTTACTCTTCACTGAAATGTAGTACTACACTCTATAACACAGTTGAGAGACAATGTTCCCTACTTGCCTCAGTTCATAACAGTGTGTAGGAAGTTGTTTGATAAAGTGGGCAAAGCTTATACTTGGGCCAGAAGGCAGAATATAGGAAACTACATGAAAACATGATTAATTCAGTGAAAATGACTATAAACAGATGAGAACTTGTTTAGAACAGCTGAAAGAGAATCTCCAAGTCAGTTCTTAGTGTAGAAAAGGGAGCTAAGATAAGGGAAATCCATAATTCCAGTTAAGATCACATGAAACACTATGAATCCTATATTCTTTACTTAAAGGAGACTAGAGTGGTAAATGTGTGTTATACAAGGCAGAATACCATTGAAATAGAGAAAGAAACACGTTCGGCATCTTTGGAAAGCCTTACACTTCACTGAAATGTAGTACTACACTCTATAACACAGTTGAGAGACAATGTTCCCGAGCTGCCTCAGTTCATAACAGTGTGTAGGAAGTTGTTTGATAAAGTGGGCAAAGCTTATACTTGCACCAGAAGGCAGAATATAGGAAACTACATGAAAACATGATTAATTCAGTGAAAATGACTGTAAACAGATGAGAACTTGTTTAGAACAGCTGAAAGAGATTCTCCAAGTCAGTTCTTAGTGTAGAAAAGGTAGTTAAGATCCGGAAATCCTTAATTGGAGTTAAGATTATATGAAACACTGTATGAATCCTATATTATTTACTTAAAGGAGACTAGAGTGGTAAATGTGTGTTATACAAGGCAGAATACCATTAAAATGGAGAAAGAAACACGTTCGGCAGTTTTGGAAATCCTTACACGTGACTGAAATGTAGTACTACACTCTATAACACAGTTGAGAGACAATGTTCCCGAGCTGCCTCAGTTAATAACAGTGTGTAGGAAGTTGTTTGATAAAGTGGTCAAAGCTTATACTTGGACCAGAAGGCAGAATATAGGAAACTACATGAAAACATGAATAATTCAGTGAAAATGACTGTAAACAGATTGGAACTTGTTTTAGAACAGCTGAAAGAGATTCTCCAAGTCAGTTCTTAGTGTAGAAAAGGTAGCTAAGATCCGGGAAATCTTAATTCCAGTTAAGATCACATGAAACACTGTATGAATCCTATATTCTTTACTTAAAGGAGACTAGAGTGGTAAATGTGTGTTATACAAGGCAGAATACCATTGAAGTAGAGAAAGAAACACGTTCCGCAGCTTTGGAAAGCGTTACACTTCACTGAAATGTAGTACTACACTCTATAACACAGTTGAGAGAGAATGTTCCCTACTTGCCTCAGTTCATAACAGTGTGTAGCAAGTTGTTTGATAAAGTGGGCAAAGCTTATACTTGGGCCAGAAGGCAGAATATAGGAAACTACATGAAAACATGAATAATTCAGTGAAAATGACTGTAAACAGATGAGAACTTGTTTAGAACAGCTGAAAGAGAATCTCCAAGTCAGTTCTTAGTGTAGAAAAGGTAGCTAAGATAAGGGAAATCCATAATTCCAATTAAGATCACATGAAACACTGTATGAATCCTATATTCATTACTTAAAGGAGACTAGAGTGGTAAATGTGTGTTATACAAGACAGAATACCATTGAAATAGAGAAAGAAACACGTTTGGCAGCTTTGGAAAAGCTTACACTTCACTGAAATGTAGTACTACACTGTATAACACAGTTGAGAGACAATGTTCCCTACTTGCCTCAGTTCATAACAGTGTGTAGGAAGTTGTTTGATAAAGTGGGCAAAGCTTATACTTGGGCCAGAAGGCAGAATATAGGAAACTACATGAAAACATGAATAATTCAGTGAAAATGACGGTAAACAGATGAGAACTTGTTTAGAACAGCTGAAAGAGAATCTCCAAGTCAGTTCTTAGTGTAGAAAAGGTAGCTAAGATAAGGGAAATCCATAATTCCAGTTAAGATCACATGAAACACTGTTTGAATCCTATATTCATTACTTAAAGTAGACTACTGTGGTAAATGTGTGTTATACAAGGCAGAATACCATTGAAATAGAGAAAGAAACACGTTTGGCAGCTTTGGAAAGCCTTACACTTCACTGAAATGTAGTACTACACTCCATAACACAGTTGAGAGACAATGTTCCCGAGCTGCCTCAGTTCATAACAGTGTGTAGGAAGTGGTTTGATAAAGTGGGCAAAGCTTATACTTGGACCAGAAGGCAGAATATAGGAAACTACATGAAAACAGGAATAATTCAGTTAAAATGACTCTAAAAAGATGAGAACTTGTTTTAGAACAGCTGAAAGAGATTCTCCAAGTCAGTTCTTAGTGTAGAAAAGGTAGCTAAGATCCGGGAAATCTTAATTCCAGTTAAGATCACATGAAACACTGTATGAATCCTATATTCTTTACTTAAAGGAGACTAGAGTGGTAAATGTGTGTTATACAAGGCAGAATACCATTGAAATAGAGAAAGAAACAGGTTCGGCAGCTTTGGAAAGCCTTACTCTTCACTGAAATGTAGTACTACACTCTATAACACAGTTGAGAGACAATGTTCCCTACTTGCCTCAGTTCATAACAGTGTGTAGGAAGTTGTTTGATAAAGTGGGCAAAGCTTATACTTGGGCCAGAAGGCAGAATATAGGAAACTACATGAAAACATGATTAATTCAGTGAAAATGACTATAAACAGATGAGAACTTGTTTAGAACAGCTGAAAGAGAATCTCCAAGTCAGTTCTTAGTGTAGAAAAGGGAGCTAAGATAAGGGAAATCCATAATTCCAGTTAAGATCACATGAAACACTATGAATCCTATATTCTTTACTTAACGGAGACTAGAGTGGTAAATGTGTGTTATACAAGGCAGAATACCATTGAAATAGAGAAAGAAACACGTTCGGCAGCTTTTGAAATCCTTACACTTCACTGAAATGTAGTACTACACTCTATAACACAGTTGAGAGACAATGTTCTCTACTTGCCTCAGTTCATAACAGTGTGTAGGAAGTTGTTTGATAAAGTGGGCAAAGCTTATACTTGAGCCAGAAGGCAGAATATAGGAAACTACATGAAAACATGAATAATTCAGTGAAAATGACTGTAAACAGATGAGAACTTGTTTAGAACAGCTGAAAGAGAATCTCCAAGTCAGTTCTTAGTGTAGAAAAGGTAGCTAAGATAAGGGAAATCCATAATTCCAGTTAAGATCACATGAAACACTGTTTGAATCCTATATTCATTACTTAAAGTAGACTACTGTGGTAAATGTGTGTTATACAAGGCAGAATGCCATTGAAATAGAGAAAGAAACACGTTTGGCAGCTTTGGAAAAGCTGACACTTCACTGAAATGTAGTACTACACTCCATAACACAGTTGAGAGACAATGTTCCCGAGCTGCCTCAGTTCATAACAGTGTGTAGGAAGTGGTTTGATAAAGTGGGCAAAGCTTATACTTGGACCAGAAGGCAGAATATAGGAAACTACATGAAAACAGGAATAATTCAGTTAAAATGACTCTAAAAAGATGAGAACTTGTTTTAGAACAGCTGAAAGAGATTCTCCAAGTCAGTTCTTAGTGTAGAAAAGGTAGCTAAGATCCGGGAAATCTTAATTCCAGTTAAGATCACATGAAACACTGTATGAATCCTATATTCTTTACTTAAAGGAGACTAGAGTGGTAAATGTGTGTTATACAAGGCAGAATACCATTGAAATAGAGAAAGAAACAGGTTCGGCAGCTTTGGAAAGCCTTACTCTTCACTGAAATGTAGTACTACACTCTATAACACAGTTGAGAGACAATGTTCCCTACTTGCCTCAGTTCATAACAGTGTGTAGGAAGTTGTTTGATAAAGTGGGCAAAGCTTATACTTGGGCCAGAAGGCAGAATATAGGAAACTACATGAAAACATGATTAATTCAGTGAAAATGACTATAAACAGATGAGAACTTGTTTAGAACAGCTGAAAGAGAATCTCCAAGTCAGTTCTTAGTGTAGAAAAGGGAGCTAAGATAAGGGAAATCCATAATTCCAGTTAAGATCACATGAAACACTATGAATCCTATATTCTTTACTTAACGGAGACTAGAGTGGTAAATGTGTGTTATACAAGGCAGAATACCATTGAAATAGAGAAAGAAACACGTTCGGCAGCTTTTGAAATCCTTACACTTCACTGAAATGTAGTACTACACTCTATAACACAGTTGAGAGACAATGTTCTCTACTTGCCTCAGTTCATAACAGTGTGTAGGAAGTGGTTTGATAAAGTGGGCAAAGCTTATACTTGAGCCAGAAGGCAGAATATAGGAAACTACATGAAAACATGAATAATTCAGTGAAAATGACTGTAAACAGATGAGAACTTGTTTAGAACAGCTGAAAGAGAATCTCCAAGTCAGTTCTTAGTGTAGAAAAGGTAGCTAAGATAAGGGAAATCCATAATTCCAGTTAAGATCACATGAAACACTGTTTGAATCCTATATTCATTACTTAAAGTAGACTACTGTGGTAAATGTGTGTTATACAAGGCAGAATGCCATTGAAATAGAGAAAGAAACACGTTTGGCAGCTTTGGAAAAGCTGACACTTCACTGAAATGTAGTACTACACTCCATAACACAGTTGAGAGACAATGTTCCCGAGCTGCCTCAGTTCATAACAGTGTGTAGGAAGTGGTTTGATAAAGTGGGCAAAGCTTATACTTGGACCAGAAGGCAGAATATAGGAAACTACATGAAAACAGGAATAATTCAGTTAAAATGACTCTAAAAAGATGAGAACTTGTTTTAGAACAGCTGAAAGAGATTCTCCAAGTCAGTTCTTAGTGTAGAAAAGGTAGCTAAGATCCGGGAAATCTTAATTCCAGTTAAGATCACATGAAACACTGTATGAATCCTATATTCTTTACTTAAAGGAGACTAGAGTGGTAAATGTGTGTTATACAAGGCAGAATACCATTGAAATAGAGAAAGAAACAGGTTCGGCAGCTTTGGAAAGCCTTACTCTTCACTGAAATGTAGTACTACACTCTATAACACAGTTGAGAGACAATGTTCCCTACTTGCCTCAGTTCATAACAGTGTGTAGGAAGTTGTTTGATAAAGTGGGCAAAGCTTATACTTGGGCCAGAAGGCAGAATATAGGAAACTACATGAAAACATGATTAATTCAGTGAAAATGACTATAAACAGATGAGAACTTGTTTAGAACAGCTGAAAGAGAATCTCCAAGTCAGTTCTTAGTGTAGAAAAGGGAGCTAAGATAAGGGAAATCCATAATTCCAGTTAAGATCACATGAAACACTATGAATCCTATATTCTTTACTTAAAGGAGACTAGAGTGGTAAATGTGTGTTATACAAGGCAGAATACCATTGAAATAGAGAAAGAAACACGTTCGGCAGCTTTGGAAAGCCTTACACTTCACTGAAATGTAGTACTACACTCTATAACACAGTTGAGAGACAATGTTCCCGAGCTGCCTCAGTTCATAACAGTGTGTAGGAAGTTGTTTGATAAAGTGGGCAAAGCTTATACTTGCACCAGAAGGCAGAATATAGGAAACTACATGAAAACATGATTAATTCAGTGAAAATGACTGTAAACAGATGAGAACTTGTTTAGAACAGCTGAAAGAGATTCTCCAAGTCAGTTCTTAGTGTAGAAAAGGTAGTTAAGATCCGGAAATCCTTAATTGGAGTTAAGATTATATGAAACACTGTATGAATCCTATATTATTTACTTAAAGGAGACTAGAGTGGTAAATGTGTGTTATACAAGGCAGAATACCATTAAAATGGAGAAAGAAACACGTTCGGCAGTTTTGGAAATCCTTACACGTGACTGAAATGTAGTACTACACTCTATAACACAGTTGAGAGACAATGTTCCCGAGCTGCCTCAGTTAATAACAGTGTGTAGGAAGTTGTTTGATAAAGTGGTCAAAGCTTATACTTGGACCAGAAGGCAGAATATAGGAAACTACATGAAAACATGAATAATTCAGTGAAAATGACTGTAAACAGATTGGAACTTGTTTTAGAACAGCTGAAAGAGATTCTCCAAGTCAGTTCTTAGTGTAGAAAAGGTAGCTAAGATCCGGGAAATCTTAATTCCAGTTAAGATCACATGAAACACTGTATGAATCCTATATTCTTTACTTAAAGGAGACTAGAGTGGTAAATGTGTGTTATACAAGGCAGAATACCATTGAAGTAGAGAAAGAAACACGTTTGGCAGCTTTGGAAAGGCTTACACTTCACTGAAATGTAGTACTACACTCCATAACACAGTTGAGAGACAATGTTCCCGAGTTGCCTCTGTTCATAACAGTGTGTAGGAAGTGGTTTGATAAAGTGGGCAAAGCTTATACTTGGGCCAGAAGGCAGAATATAGGAAACTTCATGACAACATGAATAATTCAGTGAAAATGACTGTAAACAGATGAGAACTTGATTAGAACAGCTGAAAGAGAATCTCCAAGTCAGTTCATAGTGTAGAAAAGGTAGCTAAGATAAGGGAAATCCATAATTCCAGTTAAGATCACCTGAAACACTGTATGAATCCTATATTTCTTACTTAAAGGAGACTAGAGTGGTAAATGTGTGTTATACAAGGCAGAATACCATTAAAATAGAGAAAGAAACACGTTCGGCAGCTTTGGAAAGCCTTACACTTCACTGAAATGTAGTACTACACTCTATAACACAGTTGAGAGACAATGTTCCCGAGCTGCCTCAGATCATAACAGTGTGTAGGAAGTTGTTTGATAAAGTGGGCAAAGCTTATACTTGCACCAGAAGGCAGAATATAGGAAACTACATGAAAACATGATTAATTCAGTGAAAATGACTGTAAACAGATTGGAACTTGTTTTAGAACAGCAGAAAGAGATTCTCCAAGTCAGTTCTTATTGTAGAAAAGGTAGCTAAGATCCGGGAAATCTTAATTCCAGTTAAGATCACATGAAACACTATGAATCCTATATTCTTTACTTAAAGGAGACTAGAGTGGTAAATGTGTGTTATACAAGGCAGAATACCATTGAAGTAGAGAAAGAAACACGTTCGGCAGCTTTGGAAAGCGTTACACTTCACTGAAATGTAGTACTACACTCTATAACACAGTTGAGAGACAATGTTCCCTACTTGCCTCAGTTCATAACAGTGTGTAGGAAGTTGTTTGATAAAGTGGGCAAAGCTTATACTTGGGCCAGAAGGCAGAATATAGGAAACTACATGAAAACATGAATAATTCAGTGAAAATGACTGTAAACAGATGAGAACTTGTTTAGAACAGCTGAAAGAGAATCTCCAAGTCAGTTCTTAGTGTAGAAAAGGTAGCTAAGATAAGGGAAATCCATAATTCCAGTTAAGATCACATGAAACACTGTATGAATCCTATATTCATTACTTAAAGGAGAATAGAGTGGTAAATGTGTGTTATACAAGGCAGAATACCATTAAAATAGAGAAAGAAACACGTTCGGCAGCTTTTGAAATCCTTACACTTCACTGAAATGTAGTACTACACTCTATAACACAGTTGAGAGACAATGTTCCCTACTTGCCTCAGTTCATAACAGTGTGTAGGAAGTTGTTTGATAAAGTGGGCAAAGCTTATACTTGGGCCAGAAGGCAGAATATAGGAAACTTCATGAAAATATGAATAATTCAGTGAAAATGACTGTAAACTGATGAGAACTTGTTTAGAACAGCTGAAAGAGATTCTCCAAGTCAGTTCTTAGTGTAGAAAAGGTAGCTAAGATAAGGGAAATCCATAATTCCAGTTAAGATTACATGAAACACTGTATGAATTCTATATTCTTTACTTAAAGGAGACTAGAATGGTAAATGTGTGTTATACAAGGCAGAATACCATTGAAATAGAGAAAGAAACACGTTCGGCAGCTTTGGAAAGCCTTACACTTCACTGAAATGTAGTACTACACTCTATAACACAGTTGAGAGTCAATGTTCCCTACTTGCCTCAGTTCATAACAGTGTGTAGGAAGTTGTTTGATAAAGTGGGCAAAGCTTATACTTGGGCCAGAAGGCAGATTATAGGAAACTACATGAAAACATGAATAATTCAGTGAAAATGACTGTAAACAGATGAGAACTTGTTTAGAACAGCTGAAAGAGATTCTCCAAGTCAGTTCTTAGTGTAGAAAAGGTAGCTAAGATCCGGAAATCCTTAATTGGAGTTAAGATTATATGAAACACTGTATGAATCCTATATTCTTTACTTAAAGGAGACTAGAGTGGTAAATGTGTGTTATACAAGGCAGAATACCATTAAAATGGAGAAAGAAACACGTTCGGCAGTTTTGGAAATCCTTACACGTGACTGAAATGTAGTACTACACTCTATAACACAGTTGAGAGACAATGTTCCGGAGCTGCCTCAGTTAATAACAGTGTGTAGGAAGTTGTTTGATAAAGTGGTCAAAGCTTATACTTGGACCAGAAGGCAGAATATAGGAAACTACATGAAAACATGAATAATTCAGTGAAAATGACTGTAAACAGATTGGAACTTGTTTTAGAACAGCTGAAAGAGAATATCCAAGTCAGTTCTTAGTGTAGAAAAGGTAGCTAAGATAAGGGAAATCCATAATTCCAGTTAAGATCACATGAAACACTGTATGAATCTTATATTCATTACTTAAAGGAGACTAGAGTGGTAAATGTGTGTTATACAAGGCAGAATACCATTGAAATAGAGAAAGAAACACGTTCGGCAGCTTTGGAAAGCCTTACTCTTCACTGAAATGTAGTACTACACTCTATAACACAGTTGAGAGACAATGTTCCCTACTTGCCTCAGTTCATAACAGTGTGTAGGAAGTTGTTTGATAAAGTGGGCAAAGCTTATACTTGGGCCAGAAGGCAGAATATAGGAAACTACATGAAAACATGATTAATTCAGTGAAAATGACTGTAAACAGATGAGAACTTGTTTAGAACAGCTGAAAGAGAATCTCCAAGTCAGTTCTTAGTGTAGAAAAGGTAGCTAAGATAAGGGAAATCCATAATTCCAGTTAAGATCACATGAAACACTGTTTGAATCCTATATTCATTACTTAAAGGAGACTACTGTGGTAAATGTGTGTTATACAAGGCAGAATACCATTGAAATAGAGAAAGAAACACGTTTGGCAGCTTTGGAAAGGCTTACACTTCACTGAAATGTAGTACTACACTCCATAACACAGTTGAGAGACAATGTTCCCGAGCTGCCTCTGTTCATAACAGTGTGTAGGAAGTGGTTTGATAAAGTGGGCAAAGCTTATACTTGGGCCAGAAGGCAGAATATAGGAAACTTCATGACAACATGAATAATTCAGTGAAAATGACTGTAAACAGATGAGAACTTGTTTAGAACAGCTGAAAGAGAATCTCCAAGTCAGTTCATAGTGTAGAAAAGGTAGCTAAGATAAGGGAAATCCATAATTCCAGTTAAGATCACATGAAACACTGTATGAATCCTATATTTCTTACTTAAAGGAGACTAGAGTGGTAAATGTGTGTTATACAAGGCAGAATACCATTAAAATAGAGAAAGAAACACGTTCGGCAGCTTTGGAAAGCCTTACACTTCACTGAAATGTAGTACTACACTCTATAACACAGTTGAGAGACAATGTTCCCGAGCTGCCTCAGATCATAACAGTGTGTAGGAAGTTGTTTGATAAAGTGGGCAAAGCTTATACTTGCACCAGAAGGCAGAATATAGGAAACTACATGAAAACATGATTAATTCAGTGAAAATGACTGTAAACAGATTGGAACTTGTTTTAGAACAGCAGAAAGAGATTCTCCAAGTCAGTTCTTATTGTAGAAAAGGTAGCTAAGATCCGGGAAATCTTAATTCCAGTTAAGATCACATGAAACACTATGAATCCTATATTCTTTACTTAAAGGAGACTAGAGTGGTAAATGTGTGTTATACAAGGCAGAATACCATTGAAGTAGAGAAAGAAACACGTTCGGCAGCTTTGGAAAGCGTTACACTTCACTGAAATGTAGTACTACACTCTATAACACAGTTGAGAGACAATGTTCCCTACTTGCCTCAGTTCATAACAGTGTGTAGGAAGTTGTTTGATAAAGTGGGCAAAGCTTATACTTGGGCCAGAAGGCAGAATATAGGAAACTACATGAAAACATGAATAATTCAGTGAAAATGACTGTAAACAGATGAGAACTTGTTTAGAACAGCTGAAAGAGAATCTCCAAGTCAGTTCTTAGTGTAGAAAAGGTAGCTAAGATAAGGGAAATCCATAATTCCAGTTAAGATCACATGAAACACTGTATGAATCCTATATTCATTACTTAAAGGAGACTAGAGTGGTAAATGTGTGTTATACAAGGCAGAATACCATTAAAATAGAGAAAGAAACACGTTCGGCAGCTTTGGAAAGCCTTACACTTCACTGAAATGTAGTACTACACTCTATAACACAGTTGAGAGACAATGTTCCCGAGCTGCCTCAGATCATAACAGTGTGTAGGAAGTTCTTTGATAAAGTGGGCAAAGCTTATACTTGCACCAGAAGGCAGAATATAGGAAACTACATGAAAACATGATTAATTCAGTGAAAATGACTGTAAACAGATTGGAACTTGTTTTAGAACAGCAGAAAGAGATTCTCCAAGTCAGTTCTTATTGTAGAAAAGGTAGCTAAGATCCGGGAAATCTTAATTCCAGTTAAGATCACATGAAACACTATGAATCCTATATTCTTTACTTAAAGGAGACTAGAGTGGTAAATGTGTGTTATACAAGGCAGAATACCATTGAAGTAGAGAAAGAAACACGTTCGGCAGCTTTGGAAAGCGTTACACTTCACTGAAATGTAGTACTACACTCTATAACACAGTTGAGAGACAATGTTCCCTACTTGCCTCAGTTCATAACAGTGTGTAGGAAGTTGTTTGATAAAGTGGGCAAAGCTTATACTTGGGCCAGAAGGCAGAATATAGGAAACTACATGAAAACATGAATAATTCAGTGAAAATGACTGTAAACAGATGAGAACTTGTTTAGAACAGCTGAAAGAGAATCTCCAAGTCAGTTCTTAGTGTAGAAAAGGTAGCTAAGATAAGGGAAATCCATAATTCCAGTTAAGATCACATGAAACACTGTATGAATCCTATATTCATTACTTAAAGGAGACTAGAGTGGTAAATGTGTGTTATACAAGGCAGAATACCATTAAAATAGAGAAAGAAACACGTTCGGCAGCTTTTGAAATCCTTACACTTCACTGAAATGTAGTACTACACTCTATAACACAGTTGAGAGACAATGTTCCCTACTTGCCTCAGTTCATAACAGTGTGTAGGAAGTTGTTTGATAAAGTGGGCAAAGCTTATACTTGGGCCAGAAGGCAGAATATAGGAAACTTCATGAAAACATGAATAATTCAGTGAAAATGACTGTAAACTGATGAGAACTTGTTTAGAACAGCTGAAAGAGATTCTCCAAGTCAGTTCTTAGTGTAGAAAAGGTAGCTAAGATAAGGGAAATCCATAATTCCAGTTAAGATTACATGAAACACTGTATGAATTCTATATTCTTTACTTAAAGGAGACTAGAATGGTAAATGTGTGTTATACAAGGCAGAATACCATTAAAATAGAGAAAAAACACGTTCTGCAGCTTTTGAAATCCTTACACTTCACTGAAATGTAGTACTACACTCTATAACACAGTTGAGAGACAATGTTCTCTACTTGCCTCAGTTCATAACAGTGTGTAGGAAGTTGTTTGATAAAGTGGGCAAAGCTTATACTTGGGCCAGAAGGCAGAATATAGGAAACTACATGAAAACATGAATAATTCAGTGAAAATGACTGTAAACAGATGAGAACTTGTTTAGAACAGCTGAAAGAGAATCTCCAAGTCAGTTCTTAGTGTAGAAAAGGTAGCTAAGATAAGGGAAATCCATAATTCCAGTTAAGATCACATGAAACACTGTTTGAATCCTATATTCATTACTTAAAGGAGACTACTGTGGTAAATGTGTGTTATACAAGGCAGAATACCATTGAAATAGAGAAAGAAACACGTTTGGCAGCTTTGGAAAGGCTTACACTTCACTGAAATGTAGTACTACACTCCATAACACAGTTGAGAGACAATGTTCCCGAGCTGCCTCTGTTCATAACAGTGTGTAGGAAGTGGTTTGATAAAGTGGGCAAAGCTTATACTTGGGCCAGAAGGCAGAATATAGGAAACTTCATGACAACATGAATAATTCAGTGAAAATGACTGTAAACAGATGAGAACTTGTTTAGAACAGCTGAAAGAGAATCTCCAAGTCAGTTCATAGTGTAGAAAAGGTAGCTAAGATAAGGGAAATCCATAATTCCAGTTAAGATCACATGAAACACTGTATGAATCCTATATTTCTTACTTAAAGGAGACTAGAGTGGTAAATGTGTGTTATACAAGGCAGAATACCATTAAAATAGAGAAAGAAACACGTTCGGCAGCTTTGGAAAGCCTTACACTTCACTGAAATGTAGTACTACACTCTATAACACAGTTGAGAGACAATGTTCCCGAGCTGCCTCAGATCATAACAGTGTGTAGGAAGTTGTTTGATAAAGTGGGCAAAGCTTATACTTGCACCAGAAGGCAGAATATAGGAAACTACATGAAAACATGATTAATTCAGTGAAAATGACTGTAAACAGATTGGAACTTGTTTTAGAACAGCAGAAAGAGATTCTCCAAGTCAGTTCTTATTGTAGAAAAGGTAGCTAAGATCCGGGAAATCTTAATTCCAGTTAAGATCACATGAAACACTATGAATCCTATATTCTTTACTTAAAGGAGACTAGAGTGGTAAATGTGTGTTATACAAGGCAGAATACCATTGAAGTAGAGAAAGAAACACGTTCGGCAGCTTTGGAAAGCGTTACACTTCACTGAAATGTAGTACTACACTCTATAACACAGTTGAGAGACAATGTTCCCTACTTGCCTCAGTTCATAACAGTGTGTAGGAAGTTGTTTGATAAAGTGGGCAAAGCTTATACTTGGGCCAGAAGGCAGAATATAGGAAACTACATGAAAACATGAATAATTCAGTGAAAATGACTGTAAACAGATGAGAACTTGTTTAGAACAGCTGAAAGAGAATCTCCAAGTCAGTTCTTAGTGTAGAAAAGGTAGCTAAGATAAGGGAAATCCATAATTCCAGTTAAGATCACATGAAACACTGTATGAATCCTATATTCATTACTTAAAGGAGACTAGAGTGGTAAATGTGTGTTATACAAGGCAGAATACCATTAAAATAGAGAAAGAAACACGTTCGGCAGCTTTTGAAATCCTTACACTTCACTGAAATGTAGTACTACACTCTATAACACAGTTGAGAGACAATGTTCCCTACTTGCCTCAGTTCATAACAGTGTGTAGGAAGTTGTTTGATAAAGTGGGCAAAGCTTATACTTGGGCCAGAAGGCAGAATATAGGAAACTTCATGAAAACATGAATAATTCAGTGAAAATGACTGTAAACTGATGAGAACTTGTTTAGAACAGCTGAAAGAGATTCTCCAAGTCAGTTCTTAGTGTAGAAAAGGTAGCTAAGATAAGGGAAATCCATAATTCCAGTTAAGATTACATGAAACACTGTATGAATTCTATATTCTTTACTTAAAGGAGACTAGAATGGTAAATGTGTGTTATACAAGGCAGAATACCATTAAAATAGAGAAAAAACACGTTCTGCAGCTTTTGAAATCCTTACACTTCACTGAAATGTAGTACTACACTCTATAACACAGTTGAGAGACAATGTTCTCTACTTGCCTCAGTTCATAACAGTGTGTAGGAAGTTGTTTGATAAAGTGGGCAAAGCTTATACTTGGGCCAGAAGGCAGAATATAGGAAACTACATGAAAACATGAATAATTCAGTGAAAATGACTGTAAACAGATGAGAACTTGTTTTAGAACAGCTGAAAGAGATTCTCCAAGTCAGTTCTTAGTGTAGAAAAGGTAGCTAAGATCCGGGAAATCTTAATTCCAGTTAAAATCACATGAAACACTGTATGAATCCTATATTCTTTACTGAAAGGCGACTAGAGTGGTAAATGTGTGTTATACAAGGCAGAATACCATTGAAATAGAGAAAGAAACACGTTCGGCAGCTTTGGAAAGCCTTACACTTCACTGAAATGTAGTACTACACTCTATAACACAGTTGAGAGTCAATGTTCCCTACTTGCCTCAGTTCATAACAGTGTGTAGGAAGTTGTTTGATAAAGTGGGCAAAGCTTATACTTGGGCCAGAAGGCAGAATATAGGAAACTACATGAAAACATGAATAATTCAGTGAAAATGACTGTAAACAGATGAGAACTTGTTTAGAACAGCTGAAAGAGAATCTCCAAGTCAGTTCTTAGTGTAGAAAAGGTAGCTAAGATAAGGGAAATCCATAATTCCAGTTAAGATCACATGAAACACTATGAATCCTATATTCTTTTCTTAAAGGAGACTAGAGTGGTAAATGTGTGTTATACAAGGCAGAATACCATTGAAATAGAGAAAGAAACACGTTCGGGAGCTTTGGAAAGCCTTACACTTCACTGAAATGTAGTACTACACTCTATAACACAATTGAGAGACAATGTTCCCTACTTGCCTCAGTTCATAACAGTGTGTAGGAAGTTGTTTGATAAAGTGGGCAAAGCTTATACTTGGGCCAGAAGGCAGAATATAGGAAACTTCATGAAAACATGAATAATTCAGTGAAAATGACTGTAAACAGATGAGAACTTGTTTAGAACAGCTGAAAGAGATTCTCCAAGTCAGTTCTTAGTGTAGAAAAGGTAGCTAAGATCCGGAAATCCTTAATTGGAGTTAAGATTATATGAAACACTGTATGAATCCTATATTCTTTACTTAAAGGAGACTAGAGTGGTAAATGTGTGTTATACAAGGCAGAATACCATTAAAATGGAGAAAGAAACACGTTCGGCAGTTTTGGAAATCCTTACACGTGACTGAAATGTAGTACTACACTCTATAACACAGTTGAGAGACAATGTTCCGGAGCTGCCTCAGTTAATAACAGTGTGTAGGAAGTTGTTTGATAAAGTGGTCAAAGCTTATACTTGGACCAGAAGGCAGAATATAGGAAACTACATGAAAACATGAATAATTCAGTGAAAATGACTGTAAACAGATTGGAACTTGTTTTAGAACAGCAGAAAGAGATTCTCCAAGTCAGTTCTTATTGTAGAAAAGGTAGCTAAGATCCGGGAAATCTTAATTCCAGTTAAGATCACATGAAACACTATGAATCCTATATTCTTTACTTAAAGGAGACTAGAGTGGTAAATGTGTGTTATACAAGGCAGAATACCATTGAAGTAGAGAAAGAAACACGTTCGGCAGCTTTGGAAAGCGTTACACTTCACTGAAATGTAGTACTACACTCTATAACACAGTTGAGAGACCATGTTCCCTACTTGCCTCAGTTCATAACAGTGTGTAGGAAGTTGTTTGATAAAGTGGGCAAAGCTTATACTTGGGCCAGAAGGCAGAATATAGGAAACTACATGAAAACATGAATAATTCAGTGAAAATGACTGTAAACAGATGAGAACTTGTTTAGAACAGCTGAAAGAGAATCTCCAAGTCAGTTCTTAGTGTAGAAAAGGTAGCTAAGATAAGGGAAATCCATAATTCCAGTTAAGATCACATGAAACACTGTATGAATCCTATATTCATTACTTAAAGGAGACTAGAGTGGTAAATGTGTGTTATACAAGGCAGAATACCATTAAAATAGAGAAAGAAACACGTTCGGCAGCTTTTGAAATCCTTACACTTCACTGAAATGTAGTACTACACTCTATAACACAGTTGAGAGACAATGTTCTCTACTTGCCTCAGTTCATAACAGTGTGTAGGAAGTTGTTTGATAAAGTGGGCAAAGCTTATACTTGGGCCAGAAGGCAGAATATAGGAAACTACATGAAAACATGAATAATTCAGTGAAAATGACTGTAAACAGATGAGAACTTGTTTTAGAACAGCTGAAAGAGATTCTCCAAGTCAGTTCTTAGTGTAGAAAAGGTAGCTAAGATCCGGGAAATCTTAATTCCAGTTAAAATCACATGAAACACTGTATGAATCCTATATTCTTTACTGAAAGGAGACTAGAGTGGTAAATGTGTGTTATACATGGCAGAATACCATTGAAATAGAGAAAGAAACACGTTCGGCAGCTTTGGAAAGCCTTACACTTCACTGAAATGTAGTTCTACACTCTATAACACAGTTGAGAGTCAATGTTCCCTACTTGCCTCAGTTCATAACAGTGTGTAGGAAGTTGTTTGATAAAGTGGGCAAAGCTTATACTTGGGCCAGAAGGCAGAATATAGGAAACTACATGAAAACATGAATAATTCAGTGAAAATGACTGTAAACAGATGAGAACTTGTTTTAGAACAGCTGAAAGAGATTCTCCAAGTCAGTTCTTAGTGTAGAAAAGGTAGCTAAGATCCGGGAAATCTTAATTCCAGTTAAAATCACATGAAACACTGTATGAATCCTATATTCTTTACTGAAAGGAGACTAGAGTGGTAAATGTGTGTTATACATGGCAGAATACCATTGAAATAGAGAAAGAAACACGTTCGGCAGCTTTGGAAAGCCTTACACTTCACTGAAATGTAGTTCTACACTCTATAACACAGTTGAGAGTCAATGTTCCCTACTTGCCTCAGTTCATAACAGTGTGTAGGAAGTTCTTTGATAAAGTGGGCAAAGCTTATACTTGGGCCAGAAGGCAGAATATAGGAAACTACATGAAAACATGAATAATTCATTGAAAATGACTGTAAACAGATGAGAACTTGTTTAGAACAGCTGAAAGAGAATCTCCAAGTCAGTTCTTAGTGTAGAAAAGGTAGCTAAGATAAGGGAAATCCATAATTCCAGTTAAGATCACCTGAAACACTATATGAATCCTATATTCATTACTTAAAGGAGACTAGAGTGGTAAATGTGTGTTATACAAGGCAGAATACCATTAAAATAGAGAAAGAAACACGTTCGGCAGCTTTGGAAATCCTTGCACTTCACTGAAATGTAGTACTACACTCTATAACACAGTTGAGAGACAATGTTCCCTACTTGCCTCAGTTCATAACAGTGTGTAGGAAGTTGTTTGATAAAGTGGGCAAAGCTTATACATGGGCCAGAAGGCAGAATATAGGAAACTTCATGAAAACATGAATAATTCAGTGAAAATGACTGTAAACAGATGAGAACTTGTTTTAGAACAGCTGAAAGAGATTCTCCAAGTCAGTTCTTAGTGTAGAAAAGGTAGCTAAGATCCGGGAAATCTTAATTCCAGTTAAAATCACATGAAACACTGTATGAATCCTATATTCTTTACTGAAAGGAGACTAGAGTGGTAAATGTGTGTTATACAAGGAAGAATACCATTGAAATAGAGAAAGAAACACGTTCGGCAGCTTTGGAAAGCCTTACACTTCACTGAAATGTAGTACTACACTCTATAACACAGTTGAGAGTCAATGTTCCCTACTTGCCTCAGTTCATAACAGTGTGTAGGAAGTTGTTTGATAAAGTGGGCAAAGCTTATACTTGGGCCAGAAGGCAGAATATAGGAAACTACATGAAAACATGAATAATTCAGTGAAAATGACTGTAAACAGATGAGAACTTGTTTAGAACAGCTGAAAGAGAATCTCCAAGTCAGTTCTTAGTGTAGAAAAGGTAGCTAAGATAAGGGAAATCCATAATTCCAGTTAAGATCACATGAAACACTATGAATCCTATATTCTTTACTTAAAGGAGACTAGAGTGGTAAATGTGTGTTATACAAGGCAGAATACCATTGAAATAGAGAAAGAAACACGTTCGGGAGCTTTGGAAAGCCTTACACTTCACTGAAATGTAGTACTACACTCTATAACACAATTGAGAGACAATGTTCCCTACTTGCCTCAGTTCATAACAGTGTGTAGGAAGTTGTTTGATAAAGTGGGCAAAGCTTATACTTGGGCCAGAAGGCAGAATATAGGAAACTTCATGAAAACATGAATAATTCAGTGAAAATGACTGTAAACAGATGAGAACTTGTTTAGAACAGCTGAAAGAGAATCTCCAAGTCAGTTCTTAGTGTAGAAAAGGTAGCTAAGATAAGGGAAATCCATAATTCCAGTTAAGATCACATGAAACACTGTATGAATCCTATATTCATTACTTAAAGGAGACTAGAGTGGTAAATGTGTGTTATACAAGGCAGAATACCATTGAAATAGAGAAAGAAACACGTTCGGCAGCTTTGGAAAGCCTTACACTTCACTGAAATGTAGTACTGCACTCTATAACACAGTTGAGAGACAATGTTCCCGAGCTGCCTCAGTTCATAACAGTGTGTAGGAAGTTGTTTGATAAAGTGGGCAAAGTTTATACTTGCACCAGAAGGCAGAATATAGGAAACTACATGAAAACATGATTAATTCAGTGAAAATGACTGTAAACAGATTGGAACTTGTTTTAGAACAGCAGAAAGAGATTCTCCAAGTCAGTTCTTAGTGTAGAAAAGGTAGCTAAGATCCGGGAAATCTTAATTCCAGTTAAGATCACATGAAACACTGTATGAATCCTATATTCTTTACTTAAAGGAGACTAGAGTGGTAAATGTGTGTTATACAAGGCAGAATACCATTGAAGTAGAGAAAGAAACACGTTCGGCAGCTTTGGAAAGCCTTACACTTCACTGAAATGTAGTACTACACTCTATAACACAGTTGAGAGACAATGTTCCCTACTTGCCTCAGTTCATAACAGTGTGTAGGAAGTTGTTTGATAAAGTGGGCAAAGCTTATACTTGGGCCAGAAGGCAGAATATAGGAAACTACATGAAAACATGAATAATTCAGTGAAAATGACTGTAAACAGATGAGAACTTGTTTAGAACAGCTGAAAGAGAATCTCCAAGTCAGTTCTTAGTGTAGAAAAGGTAGCTAAGATAAGGGAAATCCATAATTCCAGTTAAGATCACATGGAACACTGTATGAATCCTATATTCATTACTTAAAGGAGACTAGAGTGGTAAATGTGTGTTATACAAGGCAGAATACCACTAAAATAGAGAAAGAAACACATTCGGCACCTTTTGAAAACCTTACACTTCACTGAAATGTAGTACTACACTCTATAACACAGTTGAGAGACAATGTTCTCTACTTGCTCAGTTCATAACAGTGTGTAGGAAGTTGTTTGATAAAGTGGGCAAAGCTTATACTTGGGCCGAAGGCAGAATATAGGAAACTACAGGAAAACATGAATAATTCAGTGAAAATGACTGTAAACAGATGAGAACTTGTTTAGAACAGCTGAAAGAGAATCTCCAAGTCAGTTCTTAGTGTAGAAAAGGTAGCTAAGATAAGGGAAATCCATAATTCCAGTTAAGATCACCTGAAACACTATATGAATCCTATATTCGTTACTTAAAGGAGACTAGAGTGGTAAATGTGTGTTATACAAGGCAGAATACCATTGAAATAGAGAAAGAAACACGTTCGGCAGCTTTGGAAAGCCTTACACTTCACTGAAATGTAGTACTACACTCTATAACACAGTTGAGAGTCAATGTTCCCTACTTGCCTCAGTTCATAACAGTGTGTAGGAAGTTGTTTGATAAAGTGGGCAAAGCTTATACTTGGGCCAGAAGGCAGAATATAGGAAACTACATGAAAACATGAATAATTCAGTGAAAATCACTGTAAACAGATGAGAACTTGTTTAGAACAGCTGAAAGAGAATCTCCAAGTCAGTTCTTAGTGTAGAAAATGTAGCTAAGATAAGGGAAATCAATAATTCCAGTTAAGATCACATGAAACACTATGAATCCTATATTCTTTACTTAAAGGAGACTAGAGTGGTAAATGTGTGTTATACAAGGCAGAATACCATTGAAATAGAGAAAGAAACACGTTCGGCAGCTTTGGAAAGCCTTACACTTCACTGAAATGTAGTACTACACTCTATAACACAGTTGAGAGACAATGTTCCCGAGCTGCCTCAGTTCATAACAGTGTGTAGGAAGTTGTTTGATAAAGTGGGCAAAGCTTATACTTGCACCAGAAGGCAGAATATAGGAAACTACATGAAAACATGATTAATTCAGTGAAAATGACTGTAAACAGATTGGAACTTGTTTTAGAACAGCAGAAAGAGATTCTCCAAGTCAGTTCTTAGTGTAGAAAAGGTAGTTAAGATCCGGGAAATCTTAATTCCAGTTAAGATCACATGAAACACTGTATGAATCCTAGATTCTTTACTTAAAGGAGACTAGAGTGGTAAATGTGTGTTATACAAGGCAGAATACTATTGAAGTAGAGAAAGAAACACGTTCGGCAGCTTTGGAAAGCCTTACACTTCACTGAAATGTAGTACTACACTCTATAACACAGTTGAGAGACAATGTTCCCTACTTGCCTCAGTTTATAACAGTGTGTAGGAAGTTATTTGATAAAGTGGGCAAAGCTTATACTTGGGCCAGAAGGCAGAATATAGGAAACTACATGAAAACATGAATAATTCAGTGAAAATGACTGTAAACAGATGAGAACTTGTTTAGAACAGGTGAAAGAGAATCTCCAAGTCAGTTCTTAGTGTAGAAAAGGTAGCTAAGATAAGGGAAATCCATAATTCCAGTTAAGATCACATGAAACACTGTATGAATCCTATATTCATTACTTAAAGGATACTAGAGTGGTAAATGTGTGTTATACAAGGCAGAATACCATTAAAATAGAGAAAGAAAAACGTTCGGCAGCTTTTGAAATCCTTACACTTCACTGAAATGTAGTACTACACTCTATAACACAGTTGAGAGACAATGTTCCCTACTTGCCTCAGTTCATAACAGTGTGTAGGAAGTTGTTCGATAAAGTGGGCAAAGCTTATACTTGGGCCAGAAGGCAGAATATAGGAAACTTCATGAAAACATGAATAATTCAGTGAAAATGACTGTAAACTGATGAGAACTTGTTTAGAACAGCTGAAAGAGATTCTCCAAGTCAGTTCTTAGTGTAGAAAAGGTAGCTAAGATAAGGGAAATCCATAATTCCAGTTAAGATTACATGAAACACTGTATGAATTCTATATTCTTTACTTAAAGGAGACTAGAGTGGTAAATGTGTGTTATACAAGGCAGAATACCATTAAAATAGAGAAAGAAACACGTTCGGCAGCTTTTGAAATCCTTACACTTCACTGAAATGTAGTACTACACTCTATAACACAGTTGAGAGACAATGTTCTCTACTTGCCTCAGTTCATAACAGTGTGTAGGAAGTTGTTTGATAAAGTGGGCAAAGCTTATACTTGGGCCAGAAGGCAGAATATAGGAAACTACATGAAAACATGAATAATTCAGTGAAAATGACTGTAAACAGATGAGAACTTGTTTTAGAACAGCTGAAAGAGATTCTCCAAGTCAGTTCTTAGTGTAGAAAAGGTAGCTAAGATCCGGGAAATCTTAATTCCAGTTAAAATCACATGAAACACTGTATGAATCCTATATTCTTTACTGAAAGGAGACTAGAGTGGTAAATGTGTGTTATACAAGGCAGAATACCATTGAAATAGAGAAAGAAACACGTTCGGCAGCTTTGGAAAGCCTTACAGTTCACTGAAATGTAGTACTACACTCTATAACACAGTTGAGAGTCAATGTTCCCTACTTGCCTCAGTTCATAACAGTGTGTAGGAAGTTGTTTGATAAAGTGGGCAAAGCTTATACTTGGGCCAGAAGGCAGAATATAGGAAACTACATGAAAACATGAATAATTCAGTGAAAATGACTGTAAACAGATGAGAACTTGTTTAGAACAGCTGAAAGAGAATCTGCAAGTCAGTTCTTAGTGTAGAAAAGGTAGCTAAGATAAGGGAAATCCATAATTCCAGTTAAGATCACATGAAACACTATGAATCCTATATTCTTTACTTAAAGGAGACTAGAGTGGTAAATGTGTGTTATACAAGGCAGAATACCATTGAAATAGAGAAAGAAACACGTTCGGGAGCTTTGGAAAGCCTTACACTTCACTGAAATGTAGTACTACACTCTATAACACAATTGAGAGACAATGTTCCCTACTTGCCTCAGTTCATAACAGTGTGTAGGAAGTTGTTTGATAAAGTGGGCAAAGCATATACTTGGGCCAGAAGGCAGAATATAGGAAACTTCATGAAAACATGAATAATTCAGTGAAAATGACTGTAAACAGATGAGAACTTGTTTAGAACAGCTGAAAGAGAATCTCCAAGTCAGTTCTTAGTGTAGAAAAGGTAGCTAAGATAAGGGAAATCCATAATTCCAGTTAAGATCACATGAAACACTGTATGAATCCTATATTCATTACTTAAAAGAGACTAGAGTGGTAAATGTGTGTTATACAAGGCAGAATACCATTGAAATAGAGAAAGAAACACGTTCGGCAGCTTTGGAAAGCCTTACACTTCACTGAAATGTAGTACTACACTCTATAACACAGTTGAGAGACAATGTTCCCTACTTGCCTCAGTTCATAACAGTGTGTAGGAAGTTGTTTGATAAAGTGGGCAAAGCTTATACTTGGGCCAGAAGGCAGAATATAGGAAACTTCATGAAAACATGAATAATTCAGTGAAAATGATGGTAAACAGATGAGAACTTGTTTAAAACAGCTGAAAGAGAATCTCCAAGTCAGTTCTTAGTGTAGAAAAGGTAGCTAAGATAAGGGAAATCCATAATTCCAGTTAAGATCACATGAAACAATGTATGAATCCTATATTCATTACTTAAAGGAGACTAGAGTGGTAAATGTGTGTTATACAAGGCAGAATACCATTAAAATAGAGAAAGAAACACGTTCGGCAGCTTTGGAAAGCCTTACACTTCACTGAAATGTAGTACTACACTCTATAACACAGTTGAGAGTCAATGTTCCCTACTTGCCTCAGTTCATAACAGTGTGTAGGAAGTTGTTTGATAAAGTGGGCAAAGCTTATACTTGGGCCAGAAGGCAGAATATAGGAAACTACATGAAAACATGAATAATTCAGTGAAAATGACTGTAAACAGATGAGAACTTGTTTAGAACAGCTGAAAGAGAATCTCCAAGTCAGTTCTTAGTGTAGAAAAGGTAGCTAAGATAAGGGAAATCCATAATTCCAGTTAAGATCACATGAAACACTATGAATCCTATATTCTTTACTTAAAGGAGACTAGAGTGGTAAATGTGTGTTATACAAGGCAGAATACCATTGAAATAGAGAAAGAAACACGTTCGGGAGCTTTGGAAAGCCTTACACTTCACTGAAATGTAGTACTACACTCTATAACACAATTGAGAGACAATGTTCCCTACTTGCCTCAGTTCATAACAGTGTGTAGGAAGTTGTTTGATAAAGTGGGCAAAGCTTATACTTGGGCCAGAAGGCAGAATATAGGAAACTTCATGAAAACATGAATAATTCAGTGAAAATGACTATAAACAGATGAGAACTTGTTTAGAACAGCTGAAAGAGAATCTCCAAGTCAGTTCTTAGTGTAGAAAAGGTAGCTAAGATAAGGGAAATCCATAATTCCAGTTAAGATCACATGAAACACTGTATGAATCCTATATTCATTACTTAAAGGAGACTAGAGTGGTAAATGTGTGTTATACAAGGCAGAATACCATTGAAATAGAGAAAGAAACACGTTCGGCAGCTTTGGAAAGCCTTACACTTCACTGAAATGTAGTACTACACTCTATAACACAGTTGAGAGACAATGTTCCCGAGCTGCCTCAGTTCATAACAGTGTGTAGGAAGTTGTTTGATAAAGTGGGCAAAGCTTATACTTGCACCAGAAGGCAGAATATAGGAAACTACATGAAAACATGATTAATTCAGTGAAAATGACTGTAAACAGATTGGAACTTGTTTTAGAACAGCAGAAAGAGATTCTCCAAGTCAGTTCTTAGTGTAGAAAAGGTAGCTAAGATCCGGGAAATCTTAATTCCAGTTAAGATCACATGAAACACTGTATGAATCCTATATTCTTTACTTAAAGGAGACTAGAGTGGTAAATGTGTGTTATACAAGGCAGAATACCATTGAAGTAGAGAAAGAAACACGTTCGGCAGCTTTGGAAAGCCTTACACTTCACTGAAATGTAGTACTACACTCTATAACACAGTTGAGAGACAATGTTCCCTACTTGCCTCAGTTCATAACAGTGTGTAGGAAGTTGTTTGATAAAGTGGGCAAAGCTTATACTTGGGCCAGAAGGCAGAATATAGGAAACTACATGAAAACATGAATAATTCAGTGAAAATGACTGTAAACAGATGAGAACTTGTTTAGAACAGCTGAAAGAGAATCTCCAAGTCAGTTCTTAGTGTAGAAAAGGTAGCTAAGATAAGGGAAATCCATAATTCCAGTTAAGATCACATGAAACACTGTATGAATCCTATATTCATTACTTAAAAGAGACTAGAGTGGTAAATGTGTGTTATACAAGGCAGAATACCATTAAAATAGAGAAAGAAACACGTTCGGCAGCTTTTGAAATCCTTACACTTCACTGAAATGTAGTACTACACTCTATAACACAGTTGAGAGACAATGTTCCCTACTTGCCTCAGTTCATAACAGTGTGTAGGAAGTTGTTTGATAAAGTGGGCAAAGCTTATACTTGGGCCAGAAGGCAGAATATAGGAAACTTCATGAAAACATGAATAATTCAGTGAAAATGACTGTAAACTGATGAGAACTTGTTTAGAACAGCTGAAAGAGATTCTCCAAGTCAGTTCTTAGTGTAGAAAAGGTAGCTAAGATAAGGGAAATCCATAATTCCAGTTAAGATTACATGAAACACTGTATGAATTCTATATTCTTTACTTAAAGGAGACTAGAGTGGTAAATGTGTGTTATACAAGGCAGAATACCATTAAAATAGAGAAAGAAACACGTTCGGCAGCTTTTGAAATCCTTACACTTCACTGAAATGTAGTACTACACTCTATAACACAGTTGAGAGACAATGTTCTCTACTTGCCTCAGTTCATAACAGTGTGTAGGAAGTTGTTTGATAAAGTGGGCAAAGCTTATACTTGGGCCAGAAGGCAGAATATAGGAAACTACATGAAAACATGAATAATTCAGTGAAAATGACTGTAAACAGATGAGAACTTGTTTTAGAACAGCTGAAAGAGATTCTCCAAGTCAGTTCTTAATGTAGAAAAGGTAGCTAACCTCCGGGAAATCTTAATTCCAGTTAAAATCACATGAAACACTGTATGAATCCTATATTCTTTACTGAAAGGAGACTAGAGTGGTAAATGTGTGTTATACAAGGCAGAATACCATTGAAATAGAGAAAGAAACACGTTCGGCAGCTTTGGAAAGCCTTACAGTTCACTGAAATGTAGTACTACACTCTATAACACAGTTGAGAGTCAATGTTCCCTACTTGCCTCAGCTCATAACAGTGTGTAGGAAGTTGTTTGATAAAGTGGGCAAAGCTTATACTTGGGCCAGAAGGCAGAATATAGGAAACTACATGAAAACATGAATAATTCAGTGAAAATGACTGTAAACAGATGAGAACTTGTTTAGAACAGCTGAAAGAGAATCTGCAAGTCAGTTCTTAGTGTAGAAAAGGTAGCTAAGATAAGGGAAATCCATAATTCCAGTTAAGATCACATGAAACACTATGAATCCTATATTCTTTACTTAAAGGAGACTAGAGTGGTAAATGTGTGTTATACAAGGCAGAATACCATTGAAATAGAGAAAGAAACACGTTCGGGAGCTTCGGAAAGCCTTACACTTCACTGAAATGTAGTACTACACTCTATAACACAATTGAGAGACAATGTTCCCTACTTGCCTCAGTTCATAACAGTGTGTAGGAAGTTGTTTGATAAAGTGGGCAAAGCATATACTTGGGCCAGAAGGCAGAATATAGGAAACTTCATGAAAACATGAATAATTCAGTGAAAATGACTGTAAACAGATGAGAACTTGTTTAGAACAGCTGAAAGAGAATCTCCAAGTCAGTTCTTAGTGTAGAAAAGGTAGCTAAGATAAGGGAAATCCATAATTCCAGTTAAGATCACATGAAACACTGTATGAATCCTATATTCATTACTTAAAGGAGACTAGAGTGGTAAATGTGTGTTATACAAGGCAGAATACCATTGAAATAGAGAAAGAAACACGTTCGGCAGCTTTGGAAAGCTTTCACTTCACTGAAATGTAGTACTACACTCTATAACACAGTTGAGAGACAATGTTCCCGAGCTGCCTCAGTTCATAACAGTGTGTAGGAAGTTGTTGGATAAAGTGGGCAAAGCTTATACTTGCACCAGAAGGCAGAATATAGGAAACTACATGAAAACATGATTAATTCAGTGAAAATGACTGTAAACAGATTGGAACTTGTTTTAGAACAGCAGAAAGAGATTCTCCAAGTCAGTTCTTAGTGTAGAAAAGGTAGCTAAGATCCGGGAAATCTTAATTCCAGTTAAGATCACATGAAACACTGTATGAATCCTATATTCATTACTTAAAGGAGACTAGAGTGGTAAATGTGTGTTATACAAGGCAGAATACCATTAAAATAGAGAAAGAAACACTTTCGGCAGCTTTTGAAATCCTTACACTTCACTGAAATGTAGTACTACACTCTATAACACAGTTGAGAGACAATGTTCCCTACTTGCCTCAGTTCATAACAGTGTGTAGGAAGTTGTTTGATAAAGTGGGCAAAGCTTATACTTGGGCCAGAAGGCAGAATATAGGAAACTACATGAAAACATGAATAATTCAGTGAAAATGACTGTAAACAGATGAGAACTTGTTTTAGAACAGCTGAAAGAGATTCTCCAAGTCAGTTCTTAGTGTAGAAAAGGTAGCTAAGATCCGGGAAATCTTAATTCCAGTTAAAATCACATGAAACACTGTATGAATCCTATATTCTTTACTGAAAGGAGACTAGAGTGGTAAATGTGTGTTATACAAGGCAGAATACCATTGAAATAGAGAAAGAAACACGTTCGGCAGCTTTGGAAAGCCTTACACTTCACTGAAATGTAGTACTACACTCTATAACACAGTTGAGAGACAATGTTCCCTACTTGCCTCAGTTCATAACAGTGTGTAGGAAGTTGTTTGATAAAGTGGGCAAAGCTTATACTTGGGCCAGAAGGCAGAATATAGGAAACTACATGAAAACATGAATAATTCAGTGAAAATGACTGTAAACAGATGAGAACTTGTTTAGAACAGCTGAAAGAGAATCTCCAAGTCAGTTCTTAGTGTAGAAAAGGTAGCTAAGATAAGGGAAATCCATAATTTCAGTTAAGATCACATGAAACACTATGAATCCTATATTCTTTACTTAAAGGAGACTAGAGTGGTAAATGTGTGTTATACAAGGCAGAATACCATTGAAATAGAGAAAGAAACATGTTCGGGAGCTTTGGAAAGCCTTACACTTCACTGAAATGTAGTACTACACTCTATAACACAATTGAGAGACAATGTTCCCTACTTGCCTCAGTTCATAACAGTGTGTAGGAAGTTGTTTGATAAAGTGGGCAAAGCTTATACTTGGGCCAGAAGGCAGAATATAGGAAACTTCATGAAAACATGAATAATTCAGTGAAAATAACTGTAAACAGATGAGAACTTGTTTAGAACAGCTGAAAGAGAATCTCCAAGTCAGTTCTTAGTGTAGAAAAGGTAGCTAAGATAAGGGAAATCCATAATTCCAGTTAAGATCACATGAAACACTGTATGAATCCTATATAAATTACTTAAAGGAGACTAGAGTGGTAAATGTGTGTTATACAAGGCAGAATACCATTGAAATAGAGAAAGAAACACGTTCGGCAGCTTTGGAAAGCCTTACACTTCACTGAAATGTAGTACTACACTCTATAACACAGTTGAGAGACAATGTTCCCGAGCTGCCTCAGTTCATAACAGTGTGTAGGAAGTTGTTTGATAAAGTGGGCAAAGCTTATACCTGGGCCAGAAGGCAGAATATAGGAAACTACATGAAACCATGATTAATTCAGTGAAAATGACTGTAAACAGATGAGAACTTGTTTAGAACAGCTGAAAGAGATTCTCCAAGTCAGTTCTTAGTGTAGAAAAGGTAGCTAAGATCCGGAAATTCTTAATTGGAGTTAAGATTATATGAAACACTGTATGAATCCTATATTCTTTCCTTAAAGGAGACTAGAGTGGTAAATGTGTGTTATACAAGGCAGAATACCATTAAAATGGAGAAAGAAACACGTTCGGCAGCTTTGGAAAGCCTTACACTTCACTGAAATGTAGTACTACACTCTATAACACAGTTGAGAGTCAATGTTCCCTACTTGCCTCAGTTCATAACAGTGTGTAGGAAGTGGTTTGATAAAGTGGGCAAAGCTTATACTTGGGCCAGAAGGCAGAATATAGGAAACTACATGAAAACATGAATAATTCAGTGAAAATGACTGTAAACAGATGAGAACTTGTTTAGAACAGCTGAAAGAGAATCTCCAAGTCAATTCTTAGTGTAGAAAAGGTAGCTAAGATAAGGGAAATCCATAATTTCAGTTAAGATCACATGAAACACTATGAATCCTATATTCTTTACTTAAAGGAGACTAGAGTGGTAAATGTGTGTTATACAAGGCAGAATACCATTGAAATAGAGAAAGAAACACGTTCGGGAGCTTTGGAAAGCCTTACACTTCACTGAAATGTAGTACTACACTCTATAACACAATTGAGAGACAATGTTCCCTACTTGCCTCAGTTCATAACAGTGTGTAGGAAGTTGTTTGATAAAGTGGGCAAAGCTTATACTTGGGCCAGAAGGCAGAATATAGGAAACTTCATGAAAACATGAATAATTCAGTGAAAATGACTGTAAACAGATGAGAACTTGTTTAGAACAGCTGAAAGAGATTCTCCAAGTCAGTTATTAGTGTAGAAAAGGTAGCTAAGATCCGGGAAATCTTAATTCCAGTTAAGATCACATGAAACACTGTATGAATCCTTTATTCTTTACTTAAAGGAGACTAGAGTGGTAAATGTGTGTTATACAAGGCAGAATACCATTGAAGTAGAGAAAGAAACACGTTCGGCAGCTTTGGAAAGCGTTACACTTCACTGAAATGTAGTACTACACTCTATAACACAGTTGAGAGACAATGTTCCCTACTTGCCTCAGTTCATAACAGTGTGTAGGAAGTTGTTTGATAAAGTGGGCAAAGCTTATACTTGGGCCAGAAGGCAGAATATAGGAAACTACATGAAAACATGAATAATTCTGTGAAAATGACTGTAAACAGATGAGAACTTGTTTAGAACAGCTGAAAGAGATTCTCCAAGTCAGTTCTTAGTGTAGAAAAGGTAGCTAAGATCCGGAAATTCTTAATTGGAGTTAAGATTATATGAAACACTGTATGAATCCTATATTCTTTCCTTAAAGGAGACTAGAGTGGTAAATGTGTGTTATACAAGGCAG
Source organism: Pipistrellus hanaki (assembly GCF_964339955.1). Taxonomy (NCBI): domain Eukaryota; kingdom Metazoa; phylum Chordata; class Mammalia; order Chiroptera; family Vespertilionidae; genus Pipistrellus; species Pipistrellus hanaki. The sequence continues at coordinate 2,202,953 of NW_028182303.1, forward strand.
AATACCATTAAAATGGAGAAAGAAACACGTTCGGCAGTTCTGGAAATCCTTACACGTGACTGAAATGTAGTACTACACTCTATAACACAGTTGAGAGACAATGTTCCCGAGCTGCCTCAGTTAATAACAGTGTGTAGGAAGTGGTTTGATAAAGTGGGCAAAGCTTATACTTGGACCAGAAGGCAGAATATAGGAAACTACATGAAAACATGAATAATTCAGTGAAAATGACTGTAAACAGATTGGAACTTGTTTTAGAACAGCAGAAAGAGATTCTCCAAGTCAGTTCTTAGTGTAGAAAAGGTAGCTAAGATCCGGGAAATCTTAATTCCAGTTAAGATCACATGAAACACTGTATGAATCCTTTATTCTTTACTTAAAGGAGACTAGAGTGGTAAATGTGTGTTATACAAGGCAGAATACCATTGAAGTAGAGAAAGAAACACGTTCGGCAGCTTTGGAAAGCGTTACACTTCACTGAAATGTAGTACTACACTCTATAACACAGTTGAGAGACAATGTTCCCTACTTGCCTCAGTTCATAACAGTGTGTAGGAAGTTGTTTGATAAAGTGGGCAAAGCTTATACTTGGGCCAGAAGGCAGAATATAGGAAACTACATGAAAACATGAATAATTCAGTGAAAATGACTGTAAACAGATGAGAACTTGTTTAGAACAGCTGAAAGAGAATCTCCAAGTCAGTTCTTAGTGTAGAAAAGGTAGCTAAGATAAGGGAAATCCATAATTCCAGTTAAGATCACATGAAACACTGTATGAATCCTATATTCATTACTTAAAGGAGACTAGAGTGGTAAATGTGTGTTATACAAGGCAGAATACCATTGAAATAGAGAAAGAAACACGTTCGGGAGCTTTGGAAAGCCTTACACTTCACTGAAATGTAGTACTACACTCTATAACACAGTTGAGAGACAATGTTCCCGAGCTGCCTCAGTTCATAACAGTGTGTAGGAAGTTGTTTGATAAAGTGGGCAAAGCTTATACTTGCACCAGAAGGCAGAATATAGGAAACTACATGAAAACATGATTAATTCAGTGAAAATGACTGTAAACAGATTGGAACTTGTTTTAGAACAGCAGAAAGAGATTCTCCAAGTCAGTTCTTAGTGTAGAAAAGGTAGCTAAGATCCGGGAAATCTTAATTCCAGTTAAGATCACATGAAACACTGTATGAATCCTTTATTCTTTACTTAAAGGAGACTAGAGTGGTAAATGTGTGTTATACAAGGCAGAATACCATTGAAGTAGAGAAAGAAACACGTTCGGCAGCTTTGGAAAGCGTTACACTTCACTGAAATGTAGTACTACACTCTATAACACAGTTGAGAGACAATATTCCCTACTTGCCTCAGTTCATAACAGTGTGTAGGAAGTTGTTTGATAAAGTGGGCAAAGCTTATACTTGGGCCAGAAGGCAGAATATAGGAAACTACATGAAAACATGAATAATTCAGTGAAAATGACTGTAAACAGATGAGAACTTGTTTAGAACAGCTGAAAGAGAATCTCCAAGTCAGTTCTTAGTGTAGAAAAGGTAGCTAAGATAAGGGAAATCCATTATTCCAGTTAGGATCACATGAAACACTGTATGAATCCTATATTCATTACTTAAAGGAGACCAGAGTGGTAAATGTGTGTTATACAAGGCAGAATACCATTGAAATAGAGAAAGAAACACGTTCGGGAGCTTTGGAAAGCCTTACACTTCACTGAAATGTAGTACTACACTCTATAACACAATTGAGAGACAATGTTCCCTACTTGCCTCAGTTCATAACAGTGTGTAGGAAGTTGTTTGATAAAGTGGGCAAAGCTTATACTTGGGCCAGAAGACAGAATATAGGAAACTTCATGAAAACATGAATAATTCAGTGAAAATGACTGTAAACAGATGAGAACTTGTTTAGAACAGCTGAAAGAGAATCTCCAAGTCAGTTCTTAGTGTAGAAAAGGTAGCTAAGAAAAGGGAAATCCATAATTCCAGTTAAGATCACATGAAACACTGTATGAATCCTATATTCATTACTTAAAGGAGACTAGAGTGGTAAATGTGTGTTATACAAGGCAGAATACCATTAAAATAGAGAAAGAAACACGTTCGGCAGCTTTTGAAATCCTTACACTTCACTGAAATGTAGTACTACACTCTATAACACAGTTGAGAGACAATGTTCCCTACTTGCCTCAGTTCATAACAGTGTGTAGGAAGTTGTTTGATAAAGTGGGCAAAGCTTATACTTGGGCCAGAAGGCAGAATATAGGAAACTACATGAAAACATGAATAATTCAGTGAAAATGACTGTAAACAGATGAGAACTTGTTTTAGAACAGCTGAAAGAGATTCTCCAAGTCAGTTCTTAGTGTAGAAAAGGTAGCTAAGATCCGGGAAATCTTAATTCCAGTTAAAATCACATGAAACACTGTATGAATCCTATATTCTTTACTGAAAGGAGACTAGAGTGGTAAATGTGTGTTATACAAGGCAGAATACCATTGAAATAGAGAAAGAAACACGTTCGGGAGCTTTGGAAAGCCTTACACTTCACTGAAATGTAGTACTACACTCTATAACACAATTGAGAGACAATGTTCCCTACTTGCCTCAGTTCATAACAGTGTGTAGGAAGTTGTTTGATAAAGTGGGTAAAGCTTATACTTGGGCCAGAAGGCAGAATATAGGAAACTTCATGAAAACATGAATAATTCAGTGAAAATGACTGTAAACAGATGAGAACTTGTTTAGAACAGCTGAAAGAGATTCTCCAAGTCAGTTCTTAGTGTAGAAAAGGTAGCTAAGATAAGGGAAATCCATAATTCCAGTTAAGATCACATGAAACACTGTATGAATCCTATATTCATTACTTAAAGGAGACTAGAGTGGTAAATGTGTGTTATACAAGGCAGAATACCATTGAAATAGAGAAAGAAACACGTTCGGCAGCTTTGGAAAGCCTTACACTTCACTGAAATGTAGTACTACACTCTATAACACAGTTGAGAGACAATGTTCCCGAGCTGCCTCAGTTCATAACAGTGTGTAGGAAGTTGTTTGATAAAGTGGGCAAAGCTTATACTTGCACCAGAAAGCAGAATATAGGAAACTACATGAAAACATGATTAATTCAGTGAAAATGACTGTAAACAGATGAGAACTTGTTTAGAACAGCTGAAAGAGATTCTCCAAGTCAGTTCTTAGTGTAGAAAAGGTAGCTAAGATCCGGAAATTCTTAATTGGAGTTAAGATTATATGAAACACTGTATGAATCCTATATTCTTTCCTTAAAGGAGACTAGAGTGGTAAATGTGTGTTATACAAGGCAGAATACCATTAAAATGGAGAAAGAAACACGTTCGGCAGTTTTGGAAATCCTTACACGTGACTGAAATGTAGTACTACACTCTATAACACAGTTGAGAGACAATGTTCCCGAGCTGCCTCAGTTAATAACAGTGTGTAGGAAGTTGTTTGATAAAGTGGGCAAAGCTTATACTTGGACCAGAAGGCACAATATAGGAAACTACATGAAAACATGAATAATTCAGTGAAAATGACTGTAAACAGATTGGAACTTGTTTTAGAACAGCAGAAAGAGATTCTCCAAGTCAGTTCTTAGTGTAGAAAAGGTAGCTAAGATCCGGGAAATCTTAATTCCAGTTAAGATCACATGAAACACTGTATGAATCCTATATTCTTTACTTAAAGGAGACTAGAGTGGTAAATGTGTGTTATACAAGGCAGAATACCATTGAAGTAGAGAAAGAAACACGTTCGGCAGCTTTGGAAAGCATTACACTTCACTGAAATGTAGTACTACACTCTATAACACAGTTGAGAGACAATGTTCCCTACTTGCCTCAGTTCATAACAGTGTGTAGGAAGTTGTTTGATAAAGTGGGCAAAGCTTATACTTGGGCCAGAAGGCAGAATATAGGAAACTACATGAAAACATGAATAATTCAGTGAAAATGACTGTAAACAGATGAGAACTTGTTTAGAACAGCTGAAAGAGAGTCTCCAAGTCAGTTCTTAGTGTAGAAAAGGTAGCTAAGATAAGGGAAATCCATAATTCCAGTTAAGATCACATGAAACACTGTATGAATCCTATATTCATTACTTAAAGGAGACTAGAGTGGTAAATGTGTGTTATACAAGGCAGAATACCATTAAAATAGAGAAAGAAACACGTTCGGCAGCTTTTGAAATCCTTACACTTCACTGAAATGTAGTACTACACTCTATAACACAGTTGAGAGACAATGTTCCCTACTTGCCTCAGTTCATAACAGTGTGTAGGAAGTTGTTTGATAAAGTGGGCAAAGCTTATACTTGGGCCAGAAGGCAGAATATAGGAAACTTCATGAAAACATGAATAATTCAGTGAAAATGACTGTAAACAGATGAGAACTTGTTTAGAACAGCTGAAAGAGATTCTCCAAGTCAGTTCTTAGTGTAGAAAAGGTAGCTAAGATCCGGAAATCCTTAATTGGAGTTAAGATTATATGAAACACTGTATGAATCCTATATTCTTTACTTAAAGGAGACTAGAGTGGTAAATGTGTGTTATACAAGGCAGAATACCATTAAAATGGAGAAAGAAGCACGTTCGGCAGTTTTGGAAATCCTTACACGTGACTGAAATGTAGTACTACACTCTATAACACAGTTGAGAGACAATGTTCCCGAGCTGCCTCAGTTAATAACAGTGTGTAGGAAGTGGTTTAATAAAGTGGGCAAAGCTTATACTTGGACCAGAAGGCAGAATATAGGAAACTACATGAAAACATGAATAATTCAGTGAAAATGACTGTAAACAGATTGGAACTTGTTTTAGAACAGCAGAAAGAGATTCTCCAAGTCAGTTCTTAGTGTAGAAAAGGTAGCTAAGATGCGAGAAATCTTAATTCCAGTTAAGATCACATGAAACACTGTATGAATCCTATATTCTTTACTTAAAGGAGACTAGAGTGGTAAATGTGTGTTATACAAGGCAGAATACCATTGAAGTAGAGAAAGAAACACGTTCGGCAGCTTTGGAAAGCGTTACACTTCACTGAAATGTAGTACTACACTCTATAACACAGTTGAGAGACAATGTTCCCTACTTGCCTCAGTTCATAACAGTGTGTAGGAAGTTGTTTGATAAAGTGGGCAAAGCTTATACTTGGGCCAGAAGGCAGAATATAGGAAACTACATGAAAACATGAATAATTCAGTGAAAATGACTGTAAACAGATAAGAACTTGTTTAGAACAGCTGAAAGAGAATCTCCAAGTCAGTTCTTAGTGTAGAAAAGGTAGTTAAGATAAGGGAAATCCATAATTCCAGTTAAGATCACATGAAACACTGTATGAATCCTATATTCATTACTTAAAGGAGACTAGAGTGGTAAATGTGTGTTATACAAGGCAGAATACCATTGAAATAGAGAAAGAAACACGTTCGGCAGCTTTGGAAAGCCTTACACTTCACTGAAATGTAGTACTACACTCTATAACACAGTTGAGAGACAATGTTCCCTACTTGCCTCAGTTCATAACAGTGTGTAGGAAGTTGTTTGATAAAGTGGGCAAAGCTTATACTTGGGCCAGAAGGCAGAATATAGGAAACTACATGAAAACATGAATAATTCAGTGAAAATGACTGTAAACAGATGAGAACTTGTTTAGAACAGCTGAAAGAGAATCTCCAAGTCAGTTCTTAGTGTAGAAAAGGTAGCTAAGATAAGGGAAATCCATAATTTCAGTTAAGATCACATGAAACACTATGAATCCTATATTCTTTACTTAAAGGAGACTAGAGTGGTAAATGTGTGTTATACAAGGCAGAATACCATTGAAATAGAGAAAGAAACATGTTCGGGAGCTTTGGAAAGCCTTACACTTCACTGAAATGTAGTACTACACTCTATAACACAATTGAGAGACAATGTTCCCTACTTGCCTCAGTTCATAACAGTGTGTAGGAAGTTGTTTGATAAAGTGGGCAAAGCTTATACTTGGGCCAGAAGGCAGAATATAGGAAACTTCATGAAAACATGAATAATTCAGTGAAAATGACTGTAAACAGATGAGAACTTGTTTAGAACAGCTGAAAGAGATTCTCCAAGTCAGTTCTTAGTGTAGAAAAGGTAGCTAAGATCCGGAAATCCTTAATTGGAGTTAAGATTATATGAAACACTGTATGAATCCTATATTCTTTACTTAAAGGAGACTAGAGTGGTAAATGTGTGTTATACAAGGCAGAATACCATTAAAATGGAGAAAGAAACACGTTCGGCAGTTTTGGAAATCCTTACACGTGACTGAAATGTAGTACTACACTCTATAACACAGTTGAGAGACAATGTTCCGGAGCTGCCTCAGTTAATAACAGTGTGTAGGAAGTTGTTTGATAAAGTGGTCAAAGCTTATACTTGGACCAGAAGGCAGAATATAGGAAACTACATGAAAACATGAATAATTCAGTGAAAATGACTGTAAACAGATTGGAACTTGTTTTAGAACAGCTGAAAGAGAATCTCCAAGTCAGTTCTTAGTGTAGAAAAGGTAGCTAAGATAAGGGAAATCCATAATTCCAGTTAAGATCACATGAAACACTGTATGAATCCTATATTCATTACTTAAAGGAGACTAGAGTGGTAAATGTGTGTTATACAAGGCAGAATACCATTGAAATAGAGAAAGAAACACGTTCGGCAGCTTTGGAAAGCCTTACTCTTCACTGAAATGTAGTACTACACTCTATAACACAGTTGAGAGACAATGTTCCCTACTTGCCTCAGTTCATAACAGTGTGTAGGAAGTTGTTTGATAAAGTGGGCAAAGCTTATACTTGGGCCAGAAGGCAGAATATAGGAAACTACATGAAAACATGAATAATTCAGTGAAAATGACTGTAAACAGATGAGAACTTGTTTAGAACAGCTGAAAGAGAATCTCCAAGTCAGTTCTTAGTGTAGAAAAGGTAGCTAAGATAAGGGAAATCCATAATTCCAGTTAAGATCACATGAAACACTGTTTGAATCCTATATTCATTACTTAAAGGAGACTACTGTGGTAAATGTGTGTTATACAAGGCAGAATACCATTGAAATAGAGAAAGAAACACGTTTGGCAGCTTTGGAAAGGCTTACACTTCACTGAAATGTAGTACTACACTCCATAACACAGTTGAGAGACAATGTTCCCGAGCTGCCTCTGTTCATAACAGTGTGTAGGAAGTGGTTTGATAAAGTGGGCAAAGCTTATACTTGGGCCAGAAGGCAGAATATAGGAAACTTCATGACAACATGAATAATTCAGTGAAAATGACTGTAAACAGATGAGAACTTGTTTAGAACAGCTGAAAGAGAATCTCCAAGTCAGTTCATAGTGTAGAAAAGGTAGCTAAGATAAGGGAAATCCATAATTCCAGTTAAGATCACATGAAACACTGTATGAATCCTATATTTCTTACTTAAAGGAGACTAGAGTGGTAAATGTGTGTTATACAAGGCAGAATACCATTAAAATAGAGAAAGAAACACGTTCGGCAGCTTTGGAAAGCCTTACACTTCACTGAAATGTAGTACTACACTCTATAACACAGTTGAGAGACAATGTTCCCGAGCTGCCTCAGATCATAACAGTGTGTAGGAAGTTGTTTGATAAAGTGGGCAAAGCTTATACTTGCACCAGAAGGCAGAATATAGGAAACTACATGAAAACATGATTAATTCAGTGAAAATGACTGTAAACAGATTGTAACTTGTTTTAGAACAGCAGAAAGAGATTCTCCAAGTCAGTTCTTATTGTAGAAAAGGTAGCTAAGATCCAGGAAATCTTAATTCCAGTTAAGATCACATGAAACACTATGAATCCTATATTCTTTACTTAAAGGAGACTAGAGTGGTAAATGTGTGTTATACAAGGCAGAATACCATTGAAGTAGAGAAAGAAACACGTTCGGCAGCTTTGGAAAGCGTTACACTTCACTGAAATGTAGTACTACACTCTATAACACAGTTGAGAGACAATGTTCCCTACTTGCCTCAGTTCATAACAGTGTGTAGGAAGTTGTTTGATAAAGTGGGCAAAGCTTATACTTGGGCCAGAAGGCAGAATATAGGAAACTACATGAAAACATGAATAATTCAGTGAAAATGACTGTAAACAGATGAGAACTTGTTTAGAACAGCTGAAAGAGAATCTCCAAGTCAGTTCTTAGTGTAGAAAAGGTAGCTAAGATAAGGGAAATCCATAATTCCAGTTAAGATCACATGAAACACTGTATGAATCCTATATTCATTACTTAAAGGAGACTAGAGTGGTAAATGTGTGTTATACAAGGCAGAATACCATTAAAATAGAGAAAGAAACACGTTCGGCAGCTTTTGAAATCCTTACACTTCACTGAAATGTAGTACTACACTCTATAACACAGTTGAGAGACAATGTTCCCTACTTGCCTCAGTTCATAACAGTGTGTAGGAAGTTGTTTGATAAAGTGGGCAAAGCTTATACTTGGGCCAGAAGGCAGAATATAGGAAACTACATGAAAACATGAATAATTCAGTGAAAATGACTGTAAACAGATGAGAACTTGTTTTAGAACAGCTGAAAGAGATTCTCCAAGTCAGTTCTTAGTGTAGGAAAGGTAGCTAAGATCCAGGAAATCTTAATTCCAGTTAAAATCACATGAAACACTGTATGAATCCTATATTCTTTACTGAAAGGAGACTAGAGTGGTAAATGTGTGTTATACAAGGCAGAATACCATTGAAATAGAGAAAGAAACACGTTCGGCAGCTTTGGAAAGCCTTACACTTCACTGAAATGTAGTACTACACTCTATAACACAGTTGAGAGTCAATGTTCCCTACTTGCCTCAGTTCATAACAGTGTGTAGGAAGTTGTTTGATAAAGTGGGCAAAGCTTATACTTGGGCCAGAAGGCAGAATATAGGAAACTACATGAAAACATGAATAATTCAGTGAAAATGACTGTAAACAGATGAGAACTTGTTTAGAACAGCTGAAAGAGAATCTCCAAGTCAGTTCTTAGTGTAGAAAAGGTAGCTAAGATAAGGGAAATCCATAATTTCAGTTAAGATCACATGAAACACTATGAATCCTATATTCTTTACTTAAAGGAGACTAGAGTGGTAAATGTGTGTTATACAAGGCAGAATACCATTGAAATAGAGAAAGAAACACGTTCGGGAGCTTTGGAAAGCCTTACACTTCACTGAAATGTAGTACTACACTCTATAACACAATTGAGAGACAATGTTCCCTACTTGCCTCAGTTCATAACAGTGTGTAGGAAGTTGTTTGATAAAGTGGGCAAAGCTTATACTTGGGCCAGAAGGCAGAATATAGGAAACTTCATGAAAACATGAATAATTCAGTGAAAATGACTGTAAACAGATGAGAACTTGTTTAGAACAGCTGAAAGAGATTCTCCAAGTCAGTTCTTAGTGTAGAAAAGGTAGCTAAGATAAGGGAAATCCATAATTCCAGTTAAGATCACATGAAACACTGTATGAATCCTATATTCATTACTTAAAGGAGACTAGAGTGGTAAATGTGTGTTATACAAGGCAGAATACCATTGAAATAGAGAAAGAAACACGTTCGGCAGCTTTGGAAAGCCTTACACTTCACTGAAATGTAGTACTACACTCTATAACACAGTTGAGAGACAATGTTCCCGAGCTGCCTCAGTTCATAACAGTGTGTAGGAAGTTGTTTGATAAAGTGGGCAAAGCTTATACTTGGACCAGAAGGCACAATATAGGAAACTACATGAAAACATGAATAATTCAGTGAAAATGACTGTAAACAGATTGGAACTTGTTTTAGAACAGCAGAAAGAGATTCTCCAAGTCAGTTCTTAGTGTAGAAAAGGTAGCTAAGATCCGGGAAATCTTAATTCCAGTTAAGATCACATGAAACACTGTATGAATCCTATATTCTTTACTTAAAGGAGACTAGAGTGGTAAATGTGTGTTATACAAGGCAGAATACCATTGAAGTAGAGAAAGAAACACGTTCGGCAGCTTTGGAAAGCATTACACTTCACTGAAATGTAGTACTACACTCTATAACACAGTTGAGAGACAATGTTCCCTACTTGCCTCAGTTCATAACAGTGTGTAGGAAGTTGTTTGATAAAGTGGGCAAAGCTTATACTTGGGCCAGAAGGCAGAATATAGGAAACTACATGAAAACATGAATAATTCAGTGAAAATGACTGTAAACAGATGAGAACTTGTTTAGAACAGCTGAAAGAGAATCTCCAAGTCAGTTCTTAGTGTAGAAAAGGTAGCTAAGATAAGGGAAATCAATAATTCCAGTTAAGATCACATGAAACACTGTATGAATCCTATATTTCTTACTTAAAGGAGACTAGAGTGGTAAATGTGTGTTATACAAGGCAGAATACCATTAAAATAGAGAAAGAAACACGTTCGGCAGCTTTTGAAATCCTTACACTTCACAGAAATGTAGTACTACACTCTATAACACAGTTGAGAGACAATGTTCCCTACTTGCCTCAGTTCATAACAGTGTGTAGGAAGTTGTTTGATAAAGTGGGCAAAGCTTATACTTGGGCCAGAAGGCAGAATATAGGAAACTTCATGAAAACATGAATAATTCAGTGAAAATGACTGTAAACAGATGAGAACTTGTTTAGAACAGCTGAAAGAGATTCTCCAAGTCAGTTCTTAGTGTAGAAAAGGTAGCTAAGATCCGGAAATCCTTAATTGGAGTTAAGATTATATGAAACACTGTATGAATCCTATATTCTTTACTTAAAGGAGACTAGAGTGGTAAATGTGTGTTATACAAGGCAGAATACCATTAAAATGGAGAAAGAAGCACGTTCGGCAGTTTTGGAAATCCTTACACGTGACTGAAATGTAGTACTACACTCTATAACACAGTTGAGAGACAATGTTCCCGAGCTGCCTCAGTTAATAACAGTGTGTAGGAAGTGGTTTAATAAAGTGGGCAAAGCTTATACTTGGACCAGAAGGCAGAATATAGGAAACTACATGAAAACATGAATAATTCAGTGAAAATGATTGTAAACAGATTGGAACTTGTTTTAGAACAGCAGAAAGAGATTCTCCAAGTCAGTTCTTAGTGTAGAAAAGGTAGCTAAGATGCGAGAAATCTTAATTCCAGTTAAGATCACATGAAACACTGTATGAATCCTATATTCTTTACTTAAAGGAGACTAGAGTGGTAAATGTGTGTTATACAAGGCAGAATACCATTGAAGTAGAGAAAGAAACACGTTCGGCAGCTTTGGAAAGCCTTACACTTCACTGAAATGTAGTACTACACTCTATAACACAGTTGAGAGACAATGTTCCCTACTTGCCTCAGTTCATAACAGTGTGTAGGAAGTTGTTTGATAAAGTGGGCAAAGCTTATACTTGGGCCAGAAGGCAGAATATAGGAAACTACATGAAAACATGAATAATTCAGTGAAAATGACTGTAAACAGATGAGAACTTGTTTAGAACAGCTGAAAGAGAATCTCCAAGTCAGTTCTTAGTGTAGAAAAGGTAGCTAAGATAAGGGAAATCCATAATTTCAGTTAAGATCACATGAAACACTATGAATCCTATATTCTTTACTTAAAGGAGACTAGAGTGGTAAATGTGTGTTATACAAGGCAGAATACCATTGAAATAGAGAAAGAAACATGTTCGGGAGCTTTGGAAAGCCTTACACTTCACTGAAATGTAGTACTACACTCTATAACACAATTGAGAGACAATGTTCCCTACTTGCCTCAGTTCATAACAGTGTGTAGGAAGTTGTTTGATAAAGTGGGCAAAGCTTATACTTGGGCCAGAAGGCAGAATATAGGAAACTTCATGAAAACATGAATAATTCAGTGAAAATGACTGTAAACAGATGAGAACTTGTTTAGAACAGCTGAAAGAGATTCTCCAAGTCAGTTCTTAGTGTAGAAAAGGTAGCTAAGATCCGGAAATCCTTAATTGGAGTTAAGATTATATGAAACACTGTATGAATCCTATATTCTTTACTTAAAGGAGACTAGAGTGGTAAATGTGTGTTATACAAGGCAGAATACCATTAAAATGGAGAAAGAAACACGTTCGGCAGTTTTGGAAATCCTTACACGTGACTGAAATGTAGTACTACACTCTATAACACAGTTGAGAGACAATGTTCCGGAGCTGCCTCAGTTAATAACAGTGTGTAGGAAGTTGTTTGATAAAGTGGTCAAAGCTTATACTTGGACCAGAAGGCAGAATATAGGAAACTACATGAAAACATGAATAATTCAGTGAAAATGACTGTAAACAGATTGGAACTTGTTTTAGAACAGCTGAAAGAGAATCTCCAAGTCAGTTCTTAGTGTAGAAAAGGTAGCTAAGATAAGGGAAATCCATAATTCCAGTTAAGATCACATGAAACACTGTATGAATCCTATATTCATTACTTAAAGGAGACTAGAGTGGTAAATGTGTGTTATACAAGGCAGAATACCATTGAAATAGAGAAAGAAACACGTTCGGCAGCTTTGGAAAGCCTTACTCTTCACTGAAATGTAGTACTACACTCTATAACACAGTTGAGAGACAATGTTCCCTACTTGCCTCAGTTCATAACAGTGTGTAGGAAGTTGTTTGATAAAGTGGGCAAAGCTTATACTTGGGCCAGAAGGCAGAATATAGGAAACTACATGAAAACATGAATAATTCAGTGAAAATGACTGTAAACAGATGAGAACTTGTTTAGAACAGCTGAAAGAGAATCTCCAAGTCAGTTCTTAGTGTAGAAAAGGTAGCTAAGATAAGGGAAATCCATAATTCCAGTTAAGATCACATGAAACACTGTTTGAATCCTATATTCATTACTTAAAGGAGACTACTGTGGTAAATGTGTGTTATACAAGGCAGAATACCATTGAAATAGAGAAAGAAACACGTTTGGCAGCTTTGGAAAGGCTTACACTTCACTGAAATGTAGTACTACACTCCATAACACAGTTGAGAGACAATGTTCCCGAGCTGCCTCTGTTCATAACAGTGTGTAGGAAGTGGTTTGATAAAGTGGGCAAAGCTTATACTTGGGCCAGAAGGCAGAATATAGGAAACTTCATGACAACATGAATAATTCAGTGAAAATGACTGTAAACAGATGAGAACTTGTTTAGAACAGCTGAAAGAGAATCTCCAAGTCAGTTCATAGTGTAGAAAAGGTAGCTAAGATAAGGGAAATCCATAATTCCAGTTAAGATCACATGAAACACTGTATGAATCCTATATTTCTTACTTAAAGGAGACTAGAGTGGTAAATGTGTGTTATACAAGGCAGAATACCATTAAAATAGAGAAAGAAACACGTTCGGCAGCTTTGGAAAGCCTTACACTTCACTGAAATGTAGTACTACACTCTATAACACAGTTGAGAGACAATGTTCCCGAGCTGCCTCAGATCATAACAGTGTGTAGGAAGTTGTTTGATAAAGTGGGCAAAGCTTATACTTGCACCAGAAGGCAGAATATAGGAAACTACATGAAAACATGATTAATTCAGTGAAAATGACTGTAAACAGATTGGAACTTGTTTTAGAACAGCAGAAAGAGATTCTCCAAGTCAGTTCTTATTGTAGAAAAGGTAGCTAAGATCCGGGAAATCTTAATTCCAGTTAAGATCACATGAAACACTATGAATCCTATATTCTTTACTTAAAGGAGACTAGAGTGGTAAATGTGTGTTATACAAGGCAGAATACCATTGAAGTAGAGAAAGAAACACGTTCGGCAGCTTTGGAAAGCGTTACACTTCACTGAAATGTAGTACTACACTCTATAACACAGTTGAGAGACAATGTTCCCTACTTGCCTCAGTTCATAACAGTGTGTAGGAAGTTGTTTGATAAAGTGGGCAAAGCTTATACTTGGGCCAGAAGGCAGAATATAGGAAACTACATGAAAACATGAATAATTCAGTGAAAATGACTGTAAACAGATGAGAACTTGTTTAGAACAGCTGAAAGAGAATCTCCAAGTCAGTTCTTAGTGTAGAAAAGGTAGCTAAGATAAGGGAAATCCATAATTCCAGTTAAGATCACATGAAACACTGTATGAATCCTATATTCATTACTTAAAGGAGACTAGAGTGGTAAATGTGTGTTATACAAGGCAGAATACCATTAAAATAGAGAAAGAAACACGTTCGGCAGCTTTTGAAATCCTTACACTTCACTGAAATGTAGTACTACACTCTATAACACAGTTGAGAGACAATGTTCCCTACTTGCCTCAGTTCATAACAGTGTGTAGGAAGTTGTTTGATAAAGTGGGCAAAGCTTATACTTGGGCCAGAAGGCAGAATATAGGAAACTTCATGAAAACATGAATAATTCAGTGAAAATGACTGTAAACTGATGAGAACTTGTTTAGAACAGCTGAAAGAGATTCTCCAAGTCAGTTCTTAGTGTAGCAAAGGTAGCTAAGATAAGGGAAATCCATAATTCCAGTTAAGATTACATGAAACACTGTATGAATTCTATATTCTTTACTTAAAGGAGACTAGAATGGTAAATGTGTGTTATACAAGGCAGAATACCATTAAAATAGAGAAAAAACACGTTCTGCAGCTTTTGAAATCCTTACACTTCACTGAAATGTAGTACTACACTCTATAACACAGTTGAGAGACAATGTTCTCTACTTGCCTCAGTTCATAACAGTGTGTAGGAAGTTGTTTGATAAAGTGGGCAAAGCTTATACTTGGGCCAGAAGGCAGAATATAGGAAACTACATGAAAACATGAATAATTCAGTGAAAATGACTGTAAACAGATGAGAACTTGTTTAGAACAGCTGAAAGAGAATCTCCAAGTCAGTTCTTAGTGTAGAAAAGGTAGCTAAGATAAGGGAAATCCATAATTCCAGTTAAGATCACATGAAACACTGTTTGAATCCTATATTCATTACTTAAAGGAGACTACTGTGGTAAATGTGTGTTATACAAGGCAGAATACCATTGAAATAGAGAAAGAAACACGTTTGGCAGCTTTGGAAAGGCTTACACTTCACTGTAATGTAGTACTACACTCCATAACACAGTTGAGAGACAATGTTCCCGAGCTGCCTCTGTTCATAACAGTGTGTAGGAAGTGGTTTGATAAAGTGGGCAAAGCTTATACTTGGGCCAGAAGGCAGAATATAGGAAACTTCATGACAACATGAATAATTCAGTGAAAATGACTGTAAACAGATGAGAACTTGTTTAGAACAGCTGAAAGAGAATCTCCAAGTCAGTTCATAGTGTAGAAAAGGTAGCTAAGATAAGGGAAATCAATAATTCCAGTTAAGATCACATGAAACACTGTATGAATCCTATATTTCTTACTTAAAGGAGACTAGAGTGGTAAATGTGTGTTATACAAGGCAGAATACCATTAAAATAGAGAAAGAAACACGTTCGGCAGCTTTGGAAAGCCTTACACTTTACTGAAATGTAGTACTACACTCTATAACACAGTTGAGAGACAATGTTCCCGAGCTGCCTCAGATCATAACAGTGTGTAGGAAGTTGTTTGATAAAGTGGGCAAAGCTTATACTTGCACCAGAAGGCAGAATATAGGAAACTACATGAAAACATGATTAATTCAGTGAAAATGACTGTAAACAGATTGGAACTTGTTTTAGAACAGCAGAAAGAGATTCTCCAAGTCAGTTCTTATTGTAGAAAAGGTAGCTAAGATCCGGGAAATCTTAATTCCAGTTAAGATCACATGAAACACTATGAATCCTATATTCTTTACTTAAAGGAGACTAGAGTGGTAAATGTGTGTTATACAAGGCAGAATACCATTGAAGTAGAGAAAGAAACACGTTCGGCAGCTTTGGAAAGCGTTACACTTCACTGAAATGTAGTACTACACTCTATAACACAGTTGAGAGACAATGTTCCCTACTTGCCTCAGTTCATAACAGTGTGTAGGAAGTTGTTTGATAAAGTGGGCAAAGCTTATACTTGGGCCAGAAGGCAGAATATAGGAAACTACATGAAAACATGAATAATTCAGTGAAAATGACTGTAAACAGATGAGAACTTGTTTAGAACAGCTGAAAGAGAATCTCCAAGTCAGTTCTTAGTGTAGAAAAGGTAGCTAAGATAAGGGAAATCCATAATTCCAGTTAAGATCACATGAAACACTGTATGAATCCTATATTCATTACTTAAAGGAGACTAGAGTGGTAAATGTGTGTTATACAAGGCAGAATACCATTAAAATAGAGAAAGAAACACGTTCGGCAGCTTTTGAAATCCTTACACTTCACTGAAATGTAGTACTACACTCTATAACACAGTTGAGAGACAATGTTCCCTACTTGCCTCAGTTCATAACAGTGTGTAGGAAGTTGTTTGATAAAGTGGGCAAAGCTTATACTTGGGCCAGAAGGCAGAATATAGGAAACTTCATAAAAACATGAATAATTCAGTGAAAATGACTGTAAACTGATGAGAACTTGTTTAGAACAGCTGAAAGAGATTCTCCAAGTCAGTTCTTAGTGTAGAAAAGGTAGCTAAGATAAGGGAAATCCATAATTCCAGTTAAGATTACATGAAACACTGTATGAATTCTATATTCTTTACTTAAAGGAGACTAGAATGGTAAATGTGTGTTATACAAGGCAGAATACCATTAAAATAGAGAAAAAACACGTTCTGCAGCTTTTGAAATCCTTACACTTCACTGAAATGTAGTACTACACTCTATAACACAGTTGAGAGACAATGTTCTCTACTTGCCTCAGTTCATAACAGTGTGTAGGAAGTTGTTTGATAAAGTGGGCAAAGCTTATACTTGGGCCAGAAGGCAGAATATAGGAAACTACATGAAAACATGAATAATTCAGTGAAAATGACTGTAAACAGATGAGAACTTGTTTTAGAACAGCTGAAAGAGATTCTCCAAGTCAGTTCTTAGTGTAGAAAAGGTAGCTAAGATCCGGGAAATCTTAATTCCAGTTAAAATCACATGAAACACTGTATGAATCCTATATTCTTTACTGAAAGGAGACTAGAGTGGTAAATGTGTGTTATACAAGGCAGAATACCATTGAAATAGAGAAAGAAACACGTTCGGCAGCTTTGGAAAGCCTTACACTTCACTGAAATGTAGTACTACACTCTATAACACAGTTGAGAGTCAATGTTCCCTACTTGCCTCAGTTCATAACAGTGTGTAGGAAGTTGTTTGATAAAGTGGGCAAAGCTTATACTTGGGCCAGAAGGCAGAATATAGGAAACTACATGAAAACATGAATAATTCAGTGAAAATGACTGTAAACAGATGAGAACTTGTTTAGAACAGCTGAAAGAGAATCTCCAAGTCAGTTCTTAGTGTAGAAAAGGTAGCTAAGATAAGGGAAATCCATAATTCCAGTTAAGATCACATGAAACACTATGAATCCTATATTCTTTTCTTAAAGGAGACTAGAGTGGTAAATGTGTGTTATACAAGGCAGAATACCATTGAAATAGAGAAAGAAACACGTTCGGGAGCTTTGGAAAGCCTTACACTTCACTGAAATGTAGTACTACACTCTATAACACAATTGAGAGACAATGTTCCCTACTTGCCTCAGTTCATAACAGTGTGTAGGAAGTTGTTTGATAAAGTGGGCAAAGCTTATACTTGGGCCAGAAGGCAGAATATAGGAAACTTCATGAAAACATGAATAATTCAGTGAAAATGACTGTAAACAGATGAGAACTTGTTTAGAACAGCTGAAAGAGATTCTCCAAGTCAGTTCTTAGTGTAGAAAAGGTAGCTAAGATCCGGAAATCCTTAATTGGAGTTAAGATTATATGAAACACTGTATGAATCCTATATTCTTTACTTAAAGGAGACTAGAGTGGTAAATGTGTGTTATACAAGGCAGAATACCATTAAAATGGAGAAAGAAACACGTTAGGCAGTTTTGGAAATCCTTACACGTGACTGAAATGTAGTACTACACTCTATAACACAGTTGAGAGACAATGTTCCGGAGCTGCCTCAGTTAATAACAGTGTGTAGGAAGTTGTTTGATAAAGTGGTCAAAGCTTATACTTGGGCCAGAAGGCAGAATATAGGAAACTACATGAAAACATGAATAATTCAGTGAAAATGACTGTAAACAGATTGGAACTTGTTTTAGAACAGCAGAAAGAGATTCTCCAAGTCAGTTCTTATTGTAGAAAAGGTAGCTAAGATCCGGGAAATCTTAATTCCAGTTAAGATCACATGAAACACTATGAATCCTATATTCTTTACTTAAAGGAGACTAGAGTGGTAAATGTGTGTTATACAAGGCAGAATACCATTGAAGTAGAGAAAGAAACACGTTCGGCAGCTTTGGAAAGCGTTACACTTCACTGAAATGTAGTACTACACTCTATAACACAGTTGAGAGACCATGTTCCCTACTTGCCTCAGTTCATAACAGTGTGTAGGAAGTTGTTTGATAAAGTGGGCAAAGCTTATACTTGGGCCAGAAGGCAGAATATAGGAAACTACATGAAAACATGAATAATTCAGTGAAAATGACTGTAAACAGATGAGAACTTGTTTAGAACAGCTGAAAGAGAATCTCCAAGTCAGTTCTTAGTGTAGAAAAGGTAGCTAAGATAAGGGAAATCCATAATTCCAGTTAAGATCACCTGAAACACTATATGAATCCAATATTCATTACTTAAAGGAGACTAGAGTGGTAAATGTGTGTTATACAAGGCAGAATACCATTAAAATAGAGAAAGAAACACGTTCGGCAGCTTTGGAAATCCTTGCACTTCACTGAAATGTAGTACTACACTCTATAACACAGTTGAGAGACAATGTTCCCTACTTGCCTCAGTTCATAACAGTGTGTAGGAAGTTGTTTGATAAAGTGGGCAAAGCTTATACTTGGGCCAGAAGGCAGAATATAGGAAACTACATGAAAACATGAATAATTCAGTGAAAATGACTGTAAACAGATGAGAACTTGTTTTAGAACAGCTGAAAGAGATTCTCCAAGTCAGTTCTTAGTGTAGAAAAGGTAGCTAAGATCCGGGAAATCTTAATTCCAGTTAAAATCACATGAAACACTGTATGAATCCTATATTCTTTACTGAAAGGAGACTAGAGTGGTAAATGTGTGTTATACAAGGCAGAATACCATTGAAATAGAGAAAGAAACACGTTCGGCAGCTTTGGAAAGCCTTACACTTCACTGAAATGTAGTACTACACTCTATAACACAGTTGAGAGTCAATGTTCCCTACTTGCCTCAGTTCATAACAGTGTGTAGGAAGTTGTTTGATAAAGTGGGCAAAGCTTATACTTGGGCCAGAAGGCAGAATATAGGAAACTACATGAAAACATGAATAATTCAGTGAAAATGACTGTAAACAGATGAGAACTTGTTTAGAACAGCTGAAAGAGAATCTCCAAGTCAGTTCTTAGTGTAGAAAAGGTAGCTAAGATAAGGGAAATCCATAATTCCAGTTAAGATCACATGAAACACTATGAATCCTATATTCTTTTCTTAAAGGAGACTAGAGTGGTAAATGTGTGTTATACAAGGCAGAATACCATTGAAATAGAGAAAGAAACACGTTCGGGAGCTTTGGAAAGCCTTACACTTCACTGAAATGTAGTACTACACTCTATAACACAATTGAGAGACAATGTTCCCTACTTGCCTCAGTTCATAACAGTGTGTAGGAAGTTGTTTGATAAAGTGGGCAAAGCTTATACTTGGGCCAGAAGGCAGAATATAGGAAACTTCATGAAAACATGAATAATTCAGTGAAAATGACTGTAAAGAGATGAGAACTTGTTTAGAACAGCTGAAAGAGATTCTCCAAGTCAGTTCTTAGTGTAGAAAAGGTAGCTAAGATCCGGAAATCCTTAATTGGAGTTAAGATTATATGAAACACTGTATGAATCCTATATTCTTTACTTAAAGGAGACTAGAGTGGTAAATGTGTGTTATACAAGGCAGAATACCATTAAAATGGAGAAAGAAACACGTTAGGCAGTTTTGGAAATCCTTACACGTGACTGAAATGTAGTACTACACTCTATAACACAGTTGAGAGACAATGTTCCGGAGCTGCCTCAGTTAATAACAGTGTGTAGGAAGTTGTTTGATAAAGTGGTCAAAGCTTATACTTGGGCCAGAAGGCAGAATATAGGAAACTACATGAAAACATGAATAATTCAGTGAAAATGACTGTAAACAGATTGGAACTTGTTTTAGAACAGCAGAAAGAGATTCTCCAAGTCAGTTCTTATTGTAGAAAAGGTAGCTAAGATCCGGGAAATCTTAATTCCAGTTAAGATCACATGAAACACTATGAATCCTATATTCTTTACTTAAAGGAGACTAGAGTGGTAAATGTGTGTTATACAAGGCAGAATACCATTGAAGTAGAGAAAGAAACACGTTCGGCAGCTTTGGAAAGCGTTACACTTCACTGAAATGTAGTACTACACTCTATAACACAGTTGAGAGACCATGTTCCCTACTTGCCTCAGTTCATAACAGTGTGTAGGAAGTTGTTTGATAAAGTGGGCAAAGCTTATACTTGGGCCAGAAGGCAGAATATAGGAAACTACATGAAAACATGAATAATTCAGTGAAAATGACTGTAAACAGATGAGAACTTGTTTAGAACAGCTGAAAGAGAATCTCCAAGTCAGTTCTTAGTGTAGAAAAGGTAGCTAAGATAAGGGAAATCCATAATTCCAGTTAAGATCACCTGAAACACTATATGAATCCAATATTCATTACTTAAAGGAGACTAGAGTGGTAAATGTGTGTTATACAAGGCAGAATACCATTAAAATAGAGAAAGAAACACGTTCGGCAGCTTTGGAAATCCTTGCACTTCACTGAAATGTAGTACTACACTCTATAACACAGTTGAGAGACAATGTTCCCTACTTGCCTCAGTTCATAACAGTGTGTAGGAAGTTGTTTGATAAAGTGGGCAAAGCTTATACATGGGCCAGAAGGCAGAATATAGGAAACTTCATGAAAACATGAATAATTCAGTGAAAATGACTGTAAACAGATGAGAACTTGTTTTAGAACAGCTGAAAGAGATTCTCCAAGTCAGTTCTTAGTGTAGAAAAGGTAGCTAAGATCCGGGAAATCTTAATTCCAGTTAAAATCACATGAAACACTGTATGAATCCTATATTCTTTACTGAAAGGAGACTAGAGTGGTAAATGTGTGTTATACAAGGAAGAATACCATTGAAATAGAGAAAGAAACACGTTCGGCAGCTTTGGAAAGCCTTACACTTCACTGAAATGTAGTACTACACTCTATAACACAGTTGAGAGTCAATGTTCCCTACTTGCCTCAGTTCATAACAGTGTGTAGGAAGTTGTTTGATAAAGTGGGCAAAGCTTATACTTGGGCCAGAAGGCAGAATATAGGAAACTACATGAAAACATGAATAATTCAGTGAAAATGACTGTAAACAGATGAGAACTTGTTTAGAACAGCTGAAAGAGAATCTCCAAGTCAGTTCTTAGTGTAGAAAAGGTAGCTAAGATAAGGGAAATCCATAATTCCAGTTAAGATCACATGAAACACTATGAATCCTATATTCTTTACTTAAAGGAGACTAGAGTGGTAAATGTGTGTTATACAAGGCAGAATACCATTGAAATAGAGAAAGAAACACGTTCGGGAGCTTTGGAAAGCCTTACACTTCACTGAAATGTAGTACTACACTCTATAACACAATTGAGAGACAATGTTCCCTACTTGCCTCAGTTCATAACAGTGTGTAGGAAGTTGTTTGATAAAGTGGGCAAAGCTTATACTTGGGCCAGAAGGCAGAATATAGGAAACTTCATGAAAACATGAATAATTCAGTGAAAATGACTGTAAACAGATGAGAACTTGTTTAGAACAGCTGAAAGAGAATCTCCAAGTCAGTTCTTAGTGTAGAAAAGGTAGCTAAAATAAGGGAAATCCATAATTCCAGTTAAGATCACATGAAACACTGTATGAATCCTATATTCATTACTTAAAGGAGACTAGAGTGGTAAATGTGTGTTATACAAGGCAGAATACCATTGAAATAGAGAAAGAAACACGTTCGGCAGCTTTGGAAAGCCTTACACTTCACTGAAATGTAGTACTGCACTCTATAACACAGTTGAGAGACAATGTTCCCGAGCTGCCTCAGTTCATAACAGTGTGTAGGAAGTTGTTTGATAAAGTGGGCAAAGCTTATACTTGCACCAGAAGGCAGAATATAGGAAACTACATGAAAACATGATTAATTCAGTGAAAATGACTGTAAACAGATTGGAACTTGTTTTAGAACAGCAGAAAGAGATTCTCCAAGTCAGTTCTTAGTGTAGAAAAGGTAGCTAAGATCCGGGAAATCTTAATTCCAGTTAAGATCACATGAAACACTGTATGAATCCTATATTCTTTACTTAAAGGAGACTAGAGTGGTAAATGTGTGTTATACAAGGCAGAATACCATTGAAGTAGAGAAAGAAACACGTTCGGCAGCTTTGGAAAGCCTTACACTTCACTGAAATGTAGTACTACACTCTATAACACAGTTGAGAGACAATGTTCCCTACTTGCCTCAGTTCATAACAGTGTGTAGGAAGTTGTTTGATAAAGTGGGCAAAGCTTATACTTGGGCCAGAAGGCAGAATATAGGAAACTACATGAAAACATGAATAATTCAGTGAAAATGACTGTAAACAGATGAGAACTTGTTTAGAACAGCTGAAAGAGAATCTCCAAGTCAGTTCTTAGTGTAGAAAAGGTAGCTAAGATAAGGGAAATCCATAATTCCAGTTAAGATCACATGGAACACTGTATGAATCCTATATTCATTACTTAAAGGAGACTAGAGTGGTAAATGTGTGTTATACAAGGCAGAATACCACTAAAATAGAGAAAGAAACACATTCGGCACCTTTTGAAAACCTTACACTTCACTGAAATGTAGTACTACACTCTATAACACAGTTGAGAGACAATGTTCTCTACTTGCTCAGTTCATAACAGTGTGTAGGAAGTTGTTTGATAAAGTGGGCAAAGCTTATACTTGGGCCAGAAGGCAGAATATAGGAAACTACATGAAAACATGAATAATTCAGTGAAAATGACTGTAAACAGATGAGAACTTGTTTTAGAACAGCTGAAAGAGATTCTCCAAGTCAGTTCTTAGTGTAGAAAAGGTAGCTAAGATAAGGGAAATCCATAATTCCAGTTAAGATCACATGAAACACTGTATGAATCCTATATTCTTTACTGAAAGGAGACTAGAGTGGTAAATGTGTGTTATAAAAGGCAGAATACCATTGAAATAGAGAAAGAAACACGTTCGGCAGCTTTGGAAAGCCTTACACTTCACTGAAATGTAGTTCTACACTCTATAACACAGTTGAGAGTCAATGTTCCCTACTTGCCTCAGTTCATAACAGTGTGTAGGAAGTTGTTTGATAAAGTGGGCAAAGCTTATACTTGGGCCAGAAGGCAGAATATAGGAAACTACATGAAAACATGAATAATTCAGTGAAAATGACTGTAAACAGAGGAGAACTTGTTTAGAACAGCTGAAAGAGAATCTCCAAGTCAGTTCTTAGTGTAGAAAAGGTAGCTAAGATAAGGGAAATCCATAATTCCAGTTAAGATCACCTGAAACACTATATGAATCCTATATTCATTACTTAAAGGAGACTAGAGTGGTAAATGTGTGTTATACAAGGCAGAATACCATTGAAATAGAGAAAGAAACACGTTCGGCAGCTTTGGAAAGCCTTACACTTCACTGAAATGTAGTTCTACACTCTATAACACAGTTGAGAGTCAATGTTCCCTACTTGCCTCAGTTCATAACAGTGTGTAGGAAGTTGTTTGATAAAGTGGGCAAAGCTTATACTTGGGCCGAAGGCAGAATATAGGAAACTACAGGAAAACATGAATAATTCAGTGAAAATGACTGTAAACAGATGAGAACTTGTTTAGAACAGCTGAAAGAGAATCTCCAAGTCAGTTCTTAGTGTAGAAATGGTAGCTAAGATAAGGGAAATCAATAATTCCAGTTAAGATCACATGAAACACTATGAATCCTATATTCTTTACTTAAAGGAGACTAGAGTGGTAAATGTGTGTTATACAAGGCAGAATACCATTGAAATAGAGAAAAAAACACGTTCGGCAGCTTTGGAAAGCCTTACACTTCACTGAAATGTAGTACTACACTCTATAACACAGTTGAGAGACAATGTTCCCGAGCTGCCTCAGTTCATAACAGTGTGTAGGAAGTTGTTTGATAAAGTGGGCAAAGCTTATACTTGCACCAGAAGGCAGAATATAGGAAACTACATGAAAACATGATTAATTCAGTGAAAATGACTGTAAACAGATTGGAACTTGTTTTAGAACAGCAGAAAGAGATTCTCCAAGTCAGTTCTTAGTGTAGAAAAGGTAGCTAAGATCCGGGAAATCTTAATTCCAGTTAAGATCACATGAAACACTGTATGAATCCTAGATTCTTTACTTAAAGGAGACTAGAGTGGTAAATGTGTGTTATACAAGGCAGAATACCATTGAAGTAGAGAAAGAAACACGTTCGGCAGCTTTGGAAAGCCTTACACTTCACTGAAATGTAGTACTACACTCTATAACACAGTTGAGAGACAATGTTCCCTACTTGCCTCAGTTTATAACAGTGTGTAGGAAGTTATTTGATAAAGTGGGCAAAGCTTATACTTGGGCCAGAAGGCAGAATATAGGAAACTACATGAAAACATGAATAATTCAGTGAAAATGACTGTAAACAGATGAGAACTTGTTTAGAACAGGTGAAAGAGAATCTCCAAGTCAGTTCTTAGTGTAGAAAAGGTAGCTAAGATAAGGGAAATCCATAATTCCAGTTAAGATCACATGAAACACTGTATGAATCCTATATTCATTACTTAAAGGATACTAGAGTGGTAAATGTGTGTTATACAAGGCAGAATACCATTAAAATAGAGAAAGAAAAACGTTCGGCAGCTTTTGAAATCCTTACACTTCACTGAAATGTAGTACTACACTCTATAACACAGTTGAGAGACAATGTTCCCTACTTGCCTCAGTTCATAACAGTGTGTAGGAAGTTGTTCGATAAAGTGGGCAAAGCTTATACTTGGGCCAGAAGGCAGAATATAGGAAACTTCATGAAAACATGAATAATTCAGTGAAAATGACTGTAAACTGATGAGAACTTGTTTAGAACAGCTGAAAGAGATTCTCCAAGTCAGTTCTTAGTGTAGAAAAGGTAGCTAAGATAAGGGAAATCCATAATTCCAGTTAAGATTACATGAAACACTGTATGAATTCTATATTCTTTACTTAAAGGAGACTAGAGTGGTAAATGTGTGTTATACAAGGCAGAATACCATTAAAATAGAGAAAGAAACACGTTCGGCAGCTTTTGAAATCCTTACACTTCACTGAAATGTAGTACTACACTCTATAACACAGTTGAGAGACAATGTTCTCTACTTGCCTCAGTTCATAACAGTGTGTAGGAAGTTGTTTGATAAAGTGGGCAAAGCTTATACTTGGGCCAGAAGGCAGAATATAGGAAACTACATGAAAACATGAATAATTCAGTGAAAATGACTGTAAACAGATGAGAACTTGTTTTAGAACAGCTGAAAGAGATTCTCCAAGTCAGTTCTTAGTGTAGAAAAGGTAGCTAAGATCCGGGAAATCTTAATTCCAGTTAAAATCACATGAAACACTGTATGAATCCTATATTCTTTACTGAAAGGAGACTAGAGTGGTAAATGTGTGTTATACAAGGCAGAATACCATTGAAATAGAGAAAGAAACACGTTCGGCAGCTTTGGAAAGCCTTACAGTTCACTGAAATGTAGTACTACACTCTATAACACAGTTGAGAGTCAATGTTCCCTACTTGCCTCAGTTCATAACAGTGTGTAGGAAGTTGTTTGATAAAGTGGGCAAAGCTTATACTTGGGCCAGAAGGCAGAATATAGGAAACTACATGAAAACATGAATAATTCAGTGAAAATGACTGTAAACAGATGAGAACTTGTTTAGAACAGCTGAAAGAGAATCTGCAAGTCAGTTCTTAGTGTAGAAAAGGTAGCTAAGATAAGGGAAATCCATAATTCCAGTTAAGATCACATGAAACACTATGAATCCTATATTCTTTACTTAAAGGAGACTAGAGTGGTAAATGTGTGTTATACAAGGCAGAATACCATTGAAATAGAGAAAGAAACACGTTCGGCAGCTTTGGAAAGCCTTACACTTCACTGAAATGTAGTACTACACTCTATAACACAGTTGAGAGACAATGTTCCCTACTTGCCTCAGTTCATAACAGTGTGTAGGAAGTTGTTTGATAAAGTGGGCAAAGCTTATACTTGGGCCAGAAGGCAGAATATAGGAAACTTCATGAAAACATGAATAATTCAGTGAAAATGATGGTAAACAGATGAGAACTTGTTTAAAACAGCTGAAAGAGAATCTCCAAGTCAGTTCTTAGTGTAGAAAAGGTAGCTAAGATAAGGGAAATCCATAATTCCAGTTAAGATCACATGAAACAATGTATGAATCCTATATTCATTACTTAAAGGAGACTAGAGTGGTAAATGTGTGTTATACAAGGCAGAATACCATTAAAATAGAGAAAGAAACACGTTCGGCAGCTTTGGAAAGCCTTACACTTCACTGAAATGTAGTACTACACTCTATAACACAGTTGAGAGTCAATGTTCCCTACTTGCCTCAGTTCATAACAGTGTGTAGGAAGTTGTTTGATAAAGTGGGCAAAGCTTATACTTGGGCCAGAAGGCAGAATATAGGAAACTACATGAAAACATGAATAATTCAGTGAAAATGACTGTAAACAGATGAGAACTTGTTTAGAACAGCTGAAAGAGAATCTCCAAGTCAGTTCTTAGTGTAGAAAAGGTAGCTAAGATAAGGGAAATCCATAATTCCAGTTAAGATCACATGAAACACTATGAATCCTATATTCTTTACTTAAAGGAGACTAGAGTGGTAAATGTGTGTTATACAAGGCAGAATACCATTGAAATAGAGAAAGAAACACGTTCGGGAGCTTTGGAAAGCCTTACACTTCACTGAAATGTAGTACTACACTCTATAACACAATTGAGAGACAATGTTGCCTACTTGCCTCAGTTCATAACAGTGTGTAGGAAGTTGTTTGATAAAGTGGGCAAAGCTTATACTTGGGCCAGAAGGCAGAATATAGGAAACTTCATGAAAACATGAATAATTCAGTGAAAATGACTATAAACAGATGAGAACTTGTTTAGAACAGCTGAAAGAGAATCTCCAAGTCAGTTCTTAGTGTAGAAAAGGTAGCTAAGATAAGGGAAATCCATAATTCCAGTTAGGATCACATGAAACACTGTATGAATCCTATATTCATTACTTAAAGGAGACTAGAGTGGTAAATGTGTGTTATACAAGGCAGAATACCATTGAAATAGAGAAAGAAACACGTTCGGCAGCTTTGGAAAGCCTTACACTTCACTAAAATGTAGTACTACACTCTATAACACAGTTGAGAGACAATGTTCCCGAGCTGCCTCAGTTCATAACAGTGTGTAGGAAGTTGTTTGATAAAGTGGGCAAAGCTTATACTTGCACCAGAAGGCAGAATATAGGAAACTACATGAAAACATGATTAATTCAGTGAAAATGACTGTAAACAGATTGGAACTTGTTTTAGAACAGCAGAAAGAGATTCTCCAAGTCAGTTCTTAGTGTAGAAAAGGTAGCTAAGATCCGGGAAATCTTAATTCCAGTTAAGATCACATGAAACACTGTATGAATCCTATATTCTTTACTTAAAGGAGACTAGAGTGGTAAATGTGTGTTATACAAGGCAGAATACCATTGAAGTAGAGAAAGAAACACGTTCGGCAGCTTTGGAAAGCCTTACACTTCACTGAAATGTAGTACTACACTCTATAACACAGTTGAGAGACAATGTTCCCTACTTGCCTCAGTTCATAACAGTGTGTAGGAAGTTGTTTGATAAAGTGGGCAAAGCTTATACTTGGGCCAGAAGGCAGAATATAGGAAACTACATGAAAACATGAATAATTCAGTGAAAATGACTGTAAACAGATGAGAACTTGTTTAGAACAGCTGAAAGAGAATCTCCAAGTCAGTTCTTAGTGTAGAAAAGGTAGCTAAGATAAGGGAAATCCATAATTCCAGTTAAGATCACATGAAACACTGTATGAATCCTATATTCATTACTTAAAGGAGAATAGAGTGGTAAATGTGTGTTATACAAGGCAGAATACCATTAAAATAGAGAAAGAAACACGTTCGGCAGCTTTTGAAATCCTTACACTTCACTGAAATGTAGGACTACACTCTATAACACAGTTGAGAGACAATGTTCCCTACTTGCCTCAGTTCATAACAGTGTGTAGGAAGTTGTTTGATAAAGTGGGCAAAGCTTATACTTGGGCCAGAAGGCAGAATATAGGAAACTTCATGAAAACATGAATAATTCAGTGAAAATGACTGTAAACTGATGAGAACTTGTTTAGAACAGCTGAAAGAGATTCTCCAAGTCAGTTCTTAGTGTAGAAAAGGTAGCTAAGATAAGGGAAATCCATAATTCCAGTTAAGATTACATGAAACACTGTATGAATTCTATATTCTTTACTTAAAGGAGACTAGAGTGGTAAATGTGTGTTATACAAGGCAGAATACCATTAAAATAGAGAAAGAAACACGTTCGGCAGCTTTTGAAATCCTTACACTTCACTGAAATGTAGTACTACACTCTATAACACAGTTGAGAGACAATGTTCTCTACTTGCCTCAGTTCATAACAGTGTGTAGGAAGTTGTTTGATAAAGTGGGCAAAGCTTATACTTGGGCCAGAAGGCAGAATATAGGAAACTACATGAAAACATGAATAATTCAGTGAAAATGACTGTAAACAGATGAGAACTTGTTTTAGAACAGCTGAAAGAGATTCTCCAAGTCAGTTCTTAATGTAGAAAAGGTAGCTAACCTCCGGGAAATCTTAATTCCAGTTAAAATCACATGAAACACTGTATGAATCCTATATTCTTTACTGAAAGGAGACTAGAGTGGTAAATGTGTGTTATACAAGGCAGAATACCATTGAAATAGAGAAAGAAACACGTTCGGCAGCTTTGGAAAGCCTTACAGTTCACTGAAATGTAGTACTACACTCTATAACACAGTTGAGAGTCAATGTTCCCTACTTGCCTCAGCTCATAACAGTGTGTAGGAAGTTGTTTGATAAAGTGGGCAAAGCTTATACTTGGGCCAGAAGGCAGAATATAGGAAACTACATGAAAACATGAATAATTCAGTGAAAATGACTGTAAACAGATGAGAACTTGTTTAGAACAGCTGAAAGAGAATCTGCAAGTCAGTTCTTAGTGTAGAAAAGGTAGCTAAGATAAGGGAAATCCATAATTCCAGTTAAGATCACATGAAACACTATGAATCCTATATTCTTTACTTAAAGGAGACTAGAGTGGTAAATGTGTGTTATACAAGGCAGAATACCATTGAAATAGAGAAAGAAACACGTTCGGGAGCTTCGGAAAGCCTTACACTTCACTGAAATGTAGTACTACACTCTATAACACAATTGAGAGACAATGTTCCCTACTTGCCTCAGTTCATAACACTGTGTAGGAAGTTGTTTGATAAAGTGGGCAAAGCATATACTTGGGCCAGAAGGCAGAATATAGGAAACTTCATGAAAACATGAATAATTCAGTGAAAATGACTGTAAACAGATGAGAACTTGTTTAGAACAGCTGAAAGAGAATCTCCAAGTCAGTTCTTAGTGTAGAAAAGGTAGCTAAGATAAGGGAAATCCATAATTCCAGTTAAGATCACATGAAACACTGTATGAATCCTATATTCATTACTTAAAGGAGACTAGAGTGGTAAATGTGTGTTATACAAGGCAGAATACCATTGAAATAGAGAAAGAAACACGTTCGTCAGCTTTGGAAAGCCTTACACTTCACTGAAATGTAGTACTACACTCTATAACACAGTTGAGAGACAATGTTCCCGAGCTGCCTCAGTTCATAACAGTGTGTAGGAAGTTGTTGGATAAAGTGGGCAAAGCTTATACTTGCACCAGAAGGCAGAATATAGGAAACTACATGAAAACATGATTAATTCAGTGAAAATGACTGTAAACAGATTGGAACTTGTTTTAGAACAGCAGAAAGAGATTCTCCAAGTCAGTTCTTAGTGTAGAAAAGGTAGCTAAGATCCGGGAAATCTTAATTCCAGTTAAGATCACATGAAACACTGTATGAATCCTATATTCATTACTTAAAGGAGACTAGAGTGATAAATGTGTGTTATACAAGGCAGAATACCATTAAAATAGAGAAAGAAACACGTTCGGCAGCTTTTGAAATCCTTACACTTCACTGAAATGTAGTACTACACTCTATAACACAGTTGAGAGACAATGTTCCCTACTTGCCTCAGTTCATAACAGTGTGTAGGAAGTTGTTTGATAAAGTGGGCAAAGCTTATACTTGGGCCAGAAGGCAGAATATAGGAAACTACATGAAAACATGAATAATTCAGTGAAAATGACTGTAAACAGATGAGAACTTGTTTTAGAACAGCTGAAAGAGATTCTCCAAGTCAGTTCTTAGTGTAGAAAAGGTAGCTAAGATCCGGGAAATCTTAATTCCAGTTAAAATCACATGAAACACTGTATGAATCCTATATTCTTTACTGAAAGGAGACTAGAGTGGTAAATGTGTGTTATACAAGGCAGAATACCATTGAAATAGAGAAAGAAACACGTTCGGCAGCTTTGGAAAGCCTTACACTTCACTGAAATGTAGTACTACACTCTATAACACAGTTGAGAGACAATGTTCCCTACTTGCCTCAGTTCATAACAGTGTGTAGGAAGTTGTTTGATAAAGTGGGCAAAGCTTATACTTGGGCCAGAAGGCAGAATATAGGAAACTACATGAAAACATGAATAATTCAGTGAAAATGACTGTAAACAGATGAGAACTTGTTTAGAACAGCTGAAAGAGAATCTCCAAGTCAGTTCTTAGTGTAGAAAAGGTAGCTAAGATAAGGGAAATCCATAATTCCAGTTAAGATCACATGAAACACTGTATGAATCCTATATTCATTACTTAAAGGAGACTAGAGTGGTAAATGTGTGTTATACAAGGCAGAATACCATTGAAATAGAGAAAGAAACACGTTCGTCAGCTTTGGAAAGCCTTACACTTCACTGAAATGTAGTACTACACTCTATAACACAGTTGAGAGACAATGTTCCCGAGCTGCCTCAGTTCATAACAGTGTGTAGGAAGTTGTTGGATAAAGTGGGCAAAGCTTATACTTGCACCAGAAGGCAGAATATAGGAAACTACATGAAAACATGATTAATTCAGTGAAAATGACTGTAAACAGATTGGAACTTGTTTTAGAACAGCAGAAAGAGATTCTCCAAGTCAGTTCTTAGTGTAGAAAAGGTAGCTAAGATCCGGGAAATCTTAATTCCAGTTAAGATCACATGAAACACTGTATGAATCCTATATTCATTACTTAAAGGAGACTAGAGTGGTAAATGTGTGTTATACAAGGCAGAATACCATTAAAATAGAGAAAGAAACACGTTCGGCAGCTTTTGAAATCCTTACACTTCACTGAAATGTAGTACTACACTCTATAACACAGTTGAGAGACAATGTTCCCTACTTGCCTCAGTTCATAACAGTGTGTAGGAAGTTGTTTGATAAAGTGGGCAAAGCTTATACTTGGGCCAGAAGGCAGAATATAGGAAACTACATGAAAACATGAATAATTCAGTGAAAATGACTGTAAACAGATGAGAACTTGTTTTAGAACAGCTGAAAGAGATTCTCCAAGTCAGTTCTTAGTGTAGAAAAGGTAGCTAAGATCCGGGAAATCTTAATTCCAGTTAAAATCACATGAAACACTGTATGAATCCTATATTCTTTACTGAAAGGAGACTAGAGTGGTAAATGTGTGTTATACAAGGCAGAATACCATTGAAATAGAGAAAGAAACACGTTCGGCAGCTTTGGAAAGCCTTACACTTCACTGAAATGTAGTACTACACTCTATAACACAGTTGAGAGACAATGTTCCCTACTTGCCTCAGTTCATAACAGTGTGTAGGAAGTTGTTTGATAAAGTGGGCAAAGCTTATACTTGGGCCAGAAGGCAGAATATAGGAAACTACATGAAAACATGAATAATTCAGTGAAAATGACTGTAAACAGATGAGAACTTGTTTAGAACAGCTGAAAGAGAATCTCCAAGTCAGTTCTTAGTGTAGAAAAGGTAGCTAAGATAAGGGAAATCCATAATTCCAGTTAAGATCACATGAAACACTGTATGAATCCTATATTCATTACTTAAAGGAGAATAGAGTGGTAAATGTGTGTTATACAAGGCAGAATACCATTAAAATAGAGAAAGAAACACGTTCGGCAGCTTTTGAAATCCTTACACTTCACTGAAATGTAGGACTACACTCTATAACACAGTTGAGAGACAATGTTCCCTACTTGCCTCAGTTCATAACAGTGTGTAGGAAGTTGTTTGATAAAGTGGGCAAAGCTTATACTTGGGCCAGAAGGCAGAATATAGGAAACTTCATGAAAACATGAATAATTCAGTGAAAATGACTGTAAACTGATGAGAACTTGTTTAGAACAGCTGAAAGAGATTCTCCAAGTCAGTTCTTAGTGTAGAAAAGGTAGCTAAGATAAGGGAAATCCATAATTCCAGTTAAGATTACATGAAACACTGTATGAATTCTATATTCTTTACTTAAAGGAGACTAGAGTGGTAAATGTGTGTTATACAAGGCAGAATACCATTAAAATAGAGAAAGAAACACGTTCGGCAGCTTTTGAAATCCTTACACTTCACTGAAATGTAGTACTACACTCTATAACACAGTTGAGAGACAATGTTCTCTACTTGCCTCAGTTCATAACAGTGTGTAGGAAGTTGTTTGATAAAGTGGGCAAAGCTTATACTTGGGCCAGAAGGCAGAATATAGGAAACTACATGAAAACATGAATAATTCAGTGAAAATGACTGTAAACAGATGAGAACTTGTTTTAGAACAGCTGAAAGAGATTCTCCAAGTCAGTTCTTAATGTAGAAAAGGTAGCTAACCTCCGGGAAATCTTAATTCCAGTTAAAATCACATGAAACACTGTATGAATCCTATATTCTTTACTGAAAGGAGACTAGAGTGGTAAATGTGTGTTATACAAGGCAGAATACCATTGAAATAGAGAAAGAAACACGTTCGGCAGCTTTGGAAAGCCTTACAGTTCACTGAAATGTAGTACTACACTCTATAACACAGTTGAGAGTCAATGTTCCCTACTTGCCTCAGCTCATAACAGTGTGTAGGAAGTTGTTTGATAAAGTGGGCAAAGCTTATACTTGGGCCAGAAGGCAGAATATAGGAAACTACATGAAAACATGAATAATTCAGTGAAAATGACTGTAAACAGATGAGAACTTGTTTAGAACAGCTGAAAGAGAATCTGCAAGTCAGTTCTTAGTGTAGAAAAGGTAGCTAAGATAAGGGAAATCCATAATTCCAGTTAAGATCACATGAAACACTATGAATCCTATATTCTTTACTTAAAGGAGACTAGAGTGGTAAATGTGTGTTATACAAGGCAGAATACCATTGAAATAGAGAAAGAAACACGTTCGGGAGCTTCGGAAAGCCTTACACTTCACTGAAATGTAGTACTACACTCTATAACACAATTGAGAGACAATGTTCCCTACTTGCCTCAGTTCATAACAGTGTGTAGGAAGTTGTTTGATAAAGTGGGCAAAGCATATACTTGGGCCAGAAGGCAGAATATAGGAAACTTCATGAAAACATGAATAATTCAGTGAAAATGACTGTAAACAGATGAGAACTTGTTTAGAACAGCTGAAAGAGAATCTCCAAGTCAGTTCTTAGTGTAGAAAAGGTAGCTAAGATAAGGGAAATCCATAATTCCAGTTAAGATCACATGAAACACTGTATGAATCCTATATTCATTACTTAAAGGAGACTAGAGTGGTAAATGTGTGTTATACAAGGCAGAATACGATTGAAATAGAGAAAGAAACACGTTCGGCAGCTTTGGAAAGCCTTACACTTCACTGAAATGTAGTACTACACTCTATAACACAGTTGAGAGACAATGTTCCCGAGCTGCCTCAGTTCATAACAGTGTGTAGGAAGTTGTTGGATAAAGTGGGCAAAGCTTATACTTGCACCAGAAGGCAGAATATAGGAAACTACATGAAAACATGATTAATTCAGTGAAAATGACTGTAAACAGATTGGAACTTGTTTTAGAACAGCAGAAAGAGATTCTCCAAGTCAGTTCTTAGTGTAGAAAAGGTAGCTAAGATCCGGGAAATCTTAATTCCAGTTAAGATCACATGAAACACTGTATGAATCCTATATTCATTACTTAAAGGAGACTAGAGTGGTAAATGTGTGTTATACAAGGCAGAATACCATTAAAATAGAGAAAGAAACACGTTCGGCAGCTTTTGAAATCCTTACACTTCACTGAAATGTAGTACTACACTCTATAACACAGTTGAGAGACAATGTTCCCTACTTGCCTCAGTTCATAACAGTGTGTAGGAAGTTGTTTGATAAAGTGGGCAAAGCTTATACTTGGGCCAGAAGGCAGAATATAGGAAACTACATGAAAACATGAATAATTCAGTGAAAATGACTGTAAACAGATGAGAACTTGTTTTAGAACAGCTGAAAGAGATTCTCCAAGTCAGTTCTTAGTGTAGAAAAGGTAGCTAAGATCCGGGAAATCTTAATTCCAGTTAAAATCACATGAAACACTGTATGAATCCTATATTCTTTACTGAAAGGAGACTAGAGTGGTAAATGTGTGTTATACAAGGCAGAATACCATTGAAATAGAGAAAGAAACACGTTCGGCAGCTTTGGAAAGCCTTACACTTCACTGAAATGTAGTACTACACTCTATAACACAGTTGAGAGACAATGTTCCCTACTTGCCTCAGTTCATAACAGTGTGTAGGAAGTTGTTTGATAAAGTGGGCAAAGCTTATACTTGGGCCAGAAGGCAGAATATAGGAAACTACATGAAAACATGAATAATTCAGTGAAAATGACTGTAAACAGATGAGAACTTGTTTAGAACAGCTGAAAGAGAATCTCCAAGTCAGTTCTTAGTGTAGAAAAGGTAGCTAAGATAAGGGAAATCCATAATTTCAGTTAAGATCACATGAAACACTATGAATCCTATATTCTTTACTTAAAGGAGACTAGAGTGGTAAATGTGTGTTATACAAGGCAGAATACCATTGAAATAGAGAAAGAAACATGTTCGGGAGCTTTGGAAAGCCTTACACTTCACTGAAATGTAGTACTACACTCTATAACACAATTGAGAGACAATGTTCCCTACTTGCCTCAGTTCATAACAGTGTGTAGGAAGTTGTTTGATAAAGTGGGCAAAGCTTATACTTGGGCCAGAAGGCAGAATATAGGAAACTTCATGAAAACATGAATAATTCAGTGAAAATAACTGTAAACAGATGAGAACTTGTTTAGAACAGCTGAAAGAGAATCTCCAAGTCAGTTCTTAGTGTAGAAAAGGTAGCTAAGATAAGGGAAATCCATAATTCCAGTTAAGATCACATGAAACACTGTATGAATCCTATATTCATTACTTAAAGGAGACTAGAGTGGTAAATGTGTGTTATACAAGGCAGAATACCATTGAAATAGAGAAAGAAACACGTTCGGCAGCTTTGGAAAGCCTTACACTTCACTGAAATGTAGTACTACACTCTATAACACAGTTGAGAGACAATGTTCCCGAGCTGCCTCAGTTCATAACAGTGTGTAGGAAGTTGTTTGATAAAGTGGGCAAAGCTTATACCTGGGCCAGAAGGCAGAATATAGGAAACTACATGAAACCATGATTAATTCAGTGAAAATGACTGTAAACAGATGAGAACTTGTTTAGAACAGCTGAAAGAGATTCTCCAAGTCAGTTCTTAGTGTAGAAAAGGTAGCTAAGATCCGGAAATTCTTAATTGGAGTTAAGATTATATGAAACACTGTATGAATCCTATATTCTTTCCTTAAAGGAGACTAGAGTGGTAAATGTGTGTTATACAAGGCAGAATACCATTAAAATGGAGAAAGAAACACGTTCGGCAGCTTTGGAAAGCCTTACACTTCACTGAAATGTAGTACTACACTCTATAACACAGTTGAGAGTCAATGTTCCCTACTTGCCTCAGTTCATAACAGTGTGTAGGAAGTGGTTTGATAAAGTGGGCAAAGCTTATACTTGGGCCAGAAGGCAGAATATAGGAAACTACATGAAAACATGAATAATTCAGTGAAAATGACTGTAAACAGATGAGAACTTGTTTAGAACAGCTGAAAGAGAATCTCCAAGTCAATTCTTAGTGTAGAAAAGGTAGCTAAGATAAGGGAAATCCATAATTTCAGTTAAGATCACATGAAACACTATGAATCCTATATTCTTTACTTAAAGGAGACTAGAGTGGTAAATGTGTGTTATACAAGGCAGAATACCATTGAAATAGAGAAAGAAACACGTTCGGGAGCTTTGGAAAGCCTTACACTTCACTGAAATGTAGTACTACACTCTATAACACAATTGAGAGACAATGTTCCCTACTTGCCTCAGTTCATAACAGTGTGTAGGAAGTTGTTTGATAAAGTGGGCAAAACTTATACTTGGGCCAGAAGGCAGAATATAGGAAACTTCATGAAAACATGAATAATTCAGTGAAAATGACTGTAAACAGATGAGAACTTGTTTAGAACAGCTGAAAGAGATTCTCCAAGTCAGTTATTAGTGTAGAAAAGGTAGCTAAGATCCGGGAAATCTTAATTCCAGTTAAGATCACATGAAACACTGTATGAATCCTTTATTCTTTACTTAAAGGAGACTAGAGTGGTAAATGTGTGTTATACAAGGCAGAATACCATTGAAGTAGAGAAAGAAACACGTTCGGCAGCTTTGGAAAGCGTTACACTTCACTGAAATGTAGTACTACACTCTATAACACAGTTGAGAGACAATGTTCCCTACTTGCCTCAGTTCATAACAGTGTGTAGGAAGTTGTTTGATAAAGTGGGCAAAGCTTATACTTGGGCCAGAAGGCAGAATATAGGAAACTACATGAAAACATGAATAATTCTGTGAAAATGACTGTAAACAGATGAGAACTTGTTTAGAACAGCTGAAAGAGATTCTCCAAGTCAGTTCTTAGTGTAGAAAAGGTAGCTAAGATCCGGAAATTCTTAATTGGAGTTAAGATTATATGAAACACTGTATGAATCCTATATTCTTTCCTTAAAGGAGACTAGAGTGGTAAATGTGTGTTATACAAGGCAGAATACCATTAAAATGGAGAAAGAAACACGTTCGGCAGTTCTGGAAATCCTTACACGTGACTGAAATGTAGTACTACACTCTATAACACAGTTGAGAGACAATGTTCCCGAGCTGCCTCAGTTAATAACAGTGTGTAGGAAGTGGTTTGATAAAGTGGGCAAAGCTTATACTTGGACCAGAAGGCAGAATATAGGAAACTACATGAAAACATGAATAATTCAGTGAAAATGACTGTAAACAGATTGGAACTTGTTTTAGAACAGCAGAAAGAGATTCTCCAAGTCAGTTCTTAGTGTAGAAAAGGTAGCTAAGATCCGGGAAATCTTAATTCCAGTTAAGATCACATGAAACACTGTATGAATCCTTTATTCTTTACTTAAAGGAGACTAGAGTGGTAAATGTGTGTTATACAAGGCAGAATACCATTGAAGTAGAGAAAGAAACACGTTCGGCAGCTTTGGAAAGCGTTACACTTCACTGAAATGTAGTACTACACTCTATAACACAGTTGAGAGACAATGTTCCCTACTTGCCTCAGTTCATAACAGTGTGTAGGAAGTTGTTTGATAAAGTGGGCAAAGCTTATACTTGGGCCAGAAGGCAGAATATAGGAAACTACATGAAAACATGAATAATTCAGTGAAAATGACTGTAAACAGATGAGAACTTGTTTAGAACAGCTGAAAGAGAATCTCCAAGTCAGTTCTTAGTGTAGAAAAGGTAGCTAAGATAAGGGAAATCCATAATTCCAGTTAAGATCACATGAAACACTGTATGAATCCTATATTCATTACTTAAAGGAGACTAGAGTGGTAAATGTGTGTTATACAAGGCAGAATACCATTGAAATAGAGAAAGAAACACGTTCGGGAGCTTTGGAAAGCCTTACACTTCACTGAAATGTAGTACTACACTCTATAACACAATTGAGAGACAATGTTCCCTACTTACCTCAGTTCATAACAGTGTGTAGGAAGTTGTTTGATAAAGTGGGCAAAGCTTATACTTGGGCCAGAAGGCAGAATATAGGAAACTACATGAAAACATGAATAATTCAGTGAAAATGACTGTAAACAGATGAGAACTTGTTTAGAACAGCTGAAAGAGAATCTCCAAGTCAGTTCTTAGTGTAGAAAAGGTAGCTAAGATAAGGGAAATCCATAATTCCAGTTAAGATCACATGAAACACTGTATGAATCCTATATTCATTACTTAAAGGAGACTAGAGTGGTAAATGTGTGTTATACAAGGCAGAATACCATTGAAATAGAGAAAGAAACACGTTCGGCAGCTTTGGAAAGCCTTACACTTCACTGAAATGTAGTACTACACTCTATAACACAGTTGAGAGACAATGTTCCCGAGCTGCCTCAGTTCATAACAGTGTGTAGGAAGTTGTTTGATAAAGTGGGCAAAGCTTATACTTGCACCAGAAGGCAGAATATAGGAAACTACATGAAAACATGATTAATTCAGTGAAAATGACTGTAAACAGATTGGAACTTGTTTTAGAACAGCAGAAAGAGATTCTCCAAGTCAGTTCTTAGTGTAGAAAAGGTAGCTAAGATCCGGGAAATCTTAATTCCAGTTAAGATCACATGAAACACTGTATGAATCCTTTATTCTTTACTTAAAGGAGACTAGAGTGGTAAATGTGTGTTATACAAGGCAGAATACCATTGAAGTAGAGAAAGAAACACGTTCGGCAGCTTTGGAAAGCGTTACACTTCACTGAAATGTAGTACTACACTCTATAACACAGTTGAGAGACAATATTCCCTACTTGCCTCAGTTCATAACAGTGTGTAGGAAGTTGTTTGATAAAGTGGGCAAAGCTTATACTTGGGCCAGAAGGCAGAATATAGGAAACTACATGAAAACATGAATAATTCAGTGAAAATGACTGTAAACAGATGAGAACTTGTTTAGAACAGCTGAAAGAGAATCTCCAAGTCAGTTCTTAGTGTAGAAAAGGTAGCTAAGATAAGGGAAATCCATTATTCCAGTTAGGATCACATGAAACACTGTATGAATCCTATATTCATTACTTAAAGGAGACTAGAGTGGTAAATGTGTGTTATACAAGGCAGAATACCATTGAAATAGAGAAAGAAACACGTTCGGGAGCTTTGGAAAGCCTTACACTTCACTGAAATGTAGTACTACACTCTATAACACAATTGAGAGACAATGTTCCCTACTTGCCTCAGTTCATAACAGTGTGTAGGAAGTTGTTTGATAAAGTGGGCAAAGCTTATACTTGGGCCAGAAGACAGAATATAGGAAACTTCATGAAAACATGAATAATTCAGTGAAAATGACTGTAAACAGATGAGAACTTGTTTAGAACAGCTGAAAGAGAATCTCCAAGTCAGTTCTTAGTGTAGAAAAGGTAGCTAAGATAAGGGAAATCCATAATTCCAGTTAAGATCACATGAAACACTGTATGAATCCTATATTCATTACTTAAAGGAGACTAGAGTGGTAAATGTGTGTTATACAAGGCAGAATACCATTAAAATAGAGAAAGAAACACGTTCGGCAGCTTTTGAAATCCTTACACTTCACTGAAATGTAGTACTACACTCTATAACACAGTTGAGAGACAATGTACCCTACTTGCCTCAGTTCATAACAGTGTGTAGGAAGTTGTTTGATAAAGTGGGCAAAGCTTATACTTGGGCCAGAAGGCAGAATATAGGAAACTACATGAAAACATGAATAATTCAGTGAAAATGACTGTAAACAGATGAGAACTTGTTTTAGAACAGCTGAAAGAGATTCTCCAAGTCAGTTCTTAGTGTAGAAAAGGTAGCTAAGATCCGGGAAATCTTAATTCCAGTTAAAATCACATGAAACACTGTATGAATCCTATATTCTTTACTGAAAGGAGACTAGAGTGGTAAATGTGTGTTATACAAGGCAGAATACCATTGAAATAGAGAAAGAAACACGTTCGGGAGCTTTGGAAAGCCTTACACTTCACTGAAATGTAGTACTACACTCTATAACACAATTGAGAGACAATGTTCCCTACTTGCCTCAGTTCATAACAGTGTGTAGGAAGTTGTTTGATAAAGTGGGCAAAGCTTATACTTGGGCCAGAAGGCAGAATATAGGAAACTTCATGAAAACATGAATAATTCAGTGAAAATGACTGTAAACAGATGAGAACTTGTTTAGAACAGCTGAAAGAGATTCTCCAAGTCAGTTCTTAGTGTAGAAAAGGTAGCTAAGATAAGGGAAATCCATAATTCCAGTTAAGATCACATGAAACACTGTATGAATCCTATATTCATTACTTAAAGGAGACTAGAGTGGTAAATGTGTGTTATACAAGGCAGAATACCATTGAAATAGAGAAAGAAACACGTTCGGCAGCTTTGGAAAGCCTTACACTTCACTGAAATGTAGTACTACACTCTATAACACAGTTGAGAGACAATGTTCCCGAGCTGCCTCAGTTCATAACAGTGTGTAGGAAGTTGTTTGATAAAGTGGGCAAAGCTTATACTTGCACCAGAAAGCAGAATATAGGAAACTACATGAAAACATGATTAATTCAGTGAAAATGACTGTAAACAGATGAGAACTTGTTTAGAACAGCTGAAAGAGATTCTCCAAGTCAGTTCTTAGTGTAGAAAAGGTAGCTAAGATCCGGAAATTCTTAATTGGAGTTAAGATTATATGAAACACTGTATGAATCCTATATTCTTTCCTTAAAGGAGACTAGAGTGGTAAATGTGTGTTATACAAGGCAGAATACCATTAAAATGGAGAAAGAAACACGTTCGGCAGTTTTGGAAATCCTTACACGTGACTGAAATGTAGTACTACACTCTATAACACAGTTGAGAGACAATGTTCCCGAGCTGCCTCAGTTAATAACAGTGTGTAGGAAGTTGTTTGATAAAGTGGGCAAAGCTTATACTTGGACCAGAAGGCACAATATAGGAAACTACATGAAAACATGAATAATTCAGTGAAAATGACTGTAAACAGATTGGAACTTGTTTTAGAACAGCAGAAAGAGATTCTCCAAGTCAGTTCTTAGTGTAGAAAAGGTAGCTAAGATCCGGGAAATCTTAATTCCAGTTAAGATCACATGAAACACTGTATGAATCCTATATTCTTTACTTAAAGGAGACTAGAGTGGTAAATGTGTGTTATACAAGGCAGAATACCATTGAAGTAGAGAAAGAAACACGTTCGGCAGCTTTGGAAAGCATTACACTTCACTGAAATGTAGTACTACACTCTATAACACAGTTGAGAGACAATGTTCCCTACTTGCCTCAGTTCATAACAGTGTGTAGGAAGTTGTTTGATAAAGTGGGCAAAGCTTATACTTGGGCCAGAAGGCAGAATATAGGAAACTACATGAAAACATGAATAATTCAGTGAAAATGACTGTAAACAGATGAGAACTTGTTTAGAACAGCTGAAAGAGAATCTCCAAGTCAGTTCTTAGTGTAGAAAAGGTAGCTAAGATAAGGGAAATCCATAATTCCAGTTAAGATCACATGAAACACTGTATGAATCCTATATTCATTACTTAAAGGAGACTAGAGTGGTAAATGTGTGTTATACAAGGCAGAATACCATTAAAATAGAGAAAGAAACACGTTCGGCAGCTTTTGAAATCCTTACACTTCACTGAAATGTAGTACTACACTCTATAACACAGTTGAGAGACAATGTTCCCTACTTGCCTCAGTTCATAACAGTGTGTAGGAAGTTGTTTGATAAAGTGGGCAAAGCTTATACTTGGGCCAGAAGGCAGAATATAGGAAACTTCATGAAAACATGAATAATTCAGTGAAAATGACTGTAAACAGATGAGAACTTGTTTAGAACAGCTGAAAGAGATTCTCCAAGTCAGTTCTTAGTGTAGAAAAGGTAGCTAAGATCCGGAAATCCTTAATTGGAGTTAAGATTATATGAAACACTGTATGAATCCTATATTCTTTACTTAAAGGAGACTAGAGTGGTAAATGTGTGTTATACAAGGCAGAATACCATTAAAATGGAGAAAGAAGCACGTTCGGCAGTTTTGGAAATCCTTACACGTGACTGAAATGTAGTACTACACTCTATAACACAGTTGAGAGACAATGTTCCCGAGCTGCCTCAGTTAATAACAGTGTGTAGGAAGTGGTTTAATAAAGTGGGCAAAGCTTATACTTGGACCAGAAGGCAGAATATAGGAAACTACATGAAAACATGAATAATTCAGTGAAAATGACTGTAAACAGATTGGAACTTGTTTTAGAAAAGCAGAAAGAGATTCTCCAAGTCAGTTCTTAGTGTAGAAAAGGTAGCTAAGATGCGAGAAATCTTAATTCCAGTTAAGATCACATGAAACACTGTATGAATCCTATATTCTTTACTTAAAGGAGACTAGAGTGGTAAATGTGTGTTATACAAGGCAGAATACCATTGAAGTAGAGAAAGAAACACGTTCGGCAGCTTTGGAAAGCGTTACACTTCACTGAAATGTAGTACTACACTCTATAACACAGTTGAGAGACAATGTTCCCTACTTGCCTCAGTTCATAACAGTGTGTAGGAAGTTGTTTGATAAAGTGGGCAAAGCTTATACTTGGGCCAGAAGGCAGAATATAGGAAACTACATGAAAACATGAATAAT
Organism: Pipistrellus hanaki; assembly: GCF_964339955.1. Lineage (NCBI taxonomy): Eukaryota > Metazoa > Chordata > Mammalia > Chiroptera > Vespertilionidae > Pipistrellus > Pipistrellus hanaki. The sequence goes on from NW_028182303.1 coordinate 2,246,176, forward strand.
TCAGTGAAAATGACTGTAAACAGATAAGAACTTGTTTAGAACAGCTGAAAGAGAATCTCCAAGTCAGTTCTTAGTGTAGAAAAGGTAGTTAAGATAAGGGAAATCCATAATTCCAGTTAAGATCACATGAAACACTGTATGAATCCTATATTCATTACTTAAAGGAGACTAGAGTGGTAAATGTGTGTTATACAAGGCAGAATACCATTGAAATAGAGAAAGAAACACGTTCGGCAGCTTTGGAAAGCCTTACACTTCACTGAAATGTAGTACTACACTCTATAACACAGTTGAGAGTCAATGTTCCCTACTTGCCTCAGTTCATAACAGTGTGTAGGAAGTTGTTTGATAAAGTGGGCAAAGCTTATACTTGGGCCAGAAGGCAGAATATAGGAAACTACATGAAAACATGAATAATTCAGTGAAAATGACTGTAAACAGATGAGAACTTGTTTAGAACAGCTGAAAGAGAATCTCCAAGTCAGTTCTTAGTGTAGAAAAGGTAGCTAAGATAAGGGAAATCCATAATTTCAGTTAAGATCACATGAAACACTATGAATCCTATATTCTTTACTTAAAGGAGACTAGAGTGGTAAATGTGTGTTATACAAGGCAGAATACCATTGAAATAGAGAAAGAAACACGTTCGGGAGCTTTGGAAAGCCTTACACTTCACTGAAATGTAGTACTACACTCTATAACACAATTGAGAGACAATGTTCCCTACTTGCCTCAGTTCATAACAGTGTGTAGGAAGTTGTTTGATAAAGTGGGCAAAGCTTATACTTGGGCCAGAAGGCAGAATATAGGAAACTTCATGAAAACATGAATAATTCAGTGAAAATGACTGTAAACAGATGAGAACTTGTTTAGAACAGCTGAAAGAGATTCTCCAAGTCAGTTCTTAGTGTAGAAAAGGTAGCTAAGATAAGGGAAATCCATAATTCCAGTTAAGATCACATGAAACACTGTATGAATCCTATATTCATTACTTAAAGGAGACTAGAGTGGTAAATGTGTGTTATACAAGGCAGAATACCATTGAAATAGAGAAAGAAACACGTTCGGCAGCTTTGGAAAGCCTTACACTTCACTGAAATGTAGTACTACACTCTATAACACAGTTGAGAGACAATGTTCCCGAGCTGCCTCAGTTCATAACAGTGTGTAGGAAGTTGTTTGATAAAGTGGGCAAAGCTTATACTTGCACCAGAAAGCAGAATATAGGAAACTACATGAAAACATGATTAATTCAGTGAAAATGACTGTAAACAGATGAGAACTTGTTTAGAACAGCTGAAAGAGATTCTCCAAGTCAGTTCTTATTGTAGAAAAGGTAGCTAAGATCCGGAAATTCTTAATTGGAGTTAAGATTATATGAAACACTGTATGAATCCTATATTCTTTCCTTAAAGGAGACTAGAGTGGTAAATGTGTGTTATACAAGGCAGAATACCATTAAAATGGAGAAAGAAACACGTTCGGCAGTTTTGGAAATCCTTACACGTGACTGAAATGTAGTACTACACTCTATAACACAGTTGAGAGACAATGTTCCCGAGCTGCCTCAGTTAATAACAGTGTGTAGGAAGTTGTTTGATAAAGTGGGCAAAGCTTATACTTGGACCAGAAGGCACAATATAGGAAACTACATGAAAACATGAATAATTCAGTGAAAATGACTGTAAACAGATTGGAACTTGTTTTAGAACAGCAGAAAGAGATTCTCCAAGTCAGTTCTTAGTGTAGAAAAGGTAGCTAAGATCCGGGAAATCTTAATTCCAGTTAAGATCACATGAAACACTGTATGAATCCTATATTCTTTACTTAAAGGAGACTAGAGTGGTAAATGTGTGTTATACAAGGCAGAATACCATTGAAGTAGAGAAAGAAACACGTTCGGCAGCTTTGGAAAGCATTACACTTCACTGAAATGTAGTACTACACTCTATAACACAGTTGAGAGACAATGTTCCCTACTTGCCTCAGTTCATAACAGTGTGTAGGAAGTTGTTTGATAAAGTGGGCAAAGCTTATACTTGGGCCAGAAGGCAGAATATAGGAAACTACATGAAAACATGAATAATTCAGTGAAAATGACTGTAAACAGATGAGAACTTGTTTAGAACAGCTGAAAGAGAATCTCCAAGTCAGTTCTTAGTGTAGAAAAGGTAGCTAAGATAAGGGAAATCCATAATTCCAGTTAAGATCACATGAAACACTGTATGAATCCTATATTCATTACTTAAAGGAGACTAGAGTGGTAAATGTGTGTTATACAAGGCAGAATACCATTAAAATAGAGAAAGAAACACGTTCGGCAGCTTTTGAAATCCTTACACTTCACTGAAATGTAGTACTACACTCTATAACACAGTTGAGAGACAATGTTCCCTACTTGCCTCAGTTCATAACAGTGTGTAGGAAGTTGTTTGATAAAGTGGGCAAAGCTTATACTTGGGCCAGAAGGCAGAATATAGGAAACTTCATGAAAACATGAATAATTCAGTGAAAATGACTGTAAACAGATGAGAACTTGTTTAGAACAGCTGAAAGAGATTCTCCAAGTCAGTTCTTAGTGTAGAAAAGGTAGCTAAGATCCGGAAATCCTTAATTGGAGTTAAGATTATATGAAACACTGTATGAATCCTATATTCTTTACTTAAAGGAGACTAGAGTGGTAAATGTGTGTTATACAAGGCAGAATACCATTAAAATGGAGAAAGAAGCACGTTCGGCAGTTTTGGAAATCCTTACACGTGACTGAAATGTAGTACTACACTCTATAACACAGTTGAGAGACAATGTTCCCGAGCTGCCTCAGTTAATAACAGTGTGTAGGAAGTGGTTTAATAAAGTGGGCAAAGCTTATACTTGGACCAGAAGGCAGAATATAGGAAACTACATGAAAACATGAATAATTCAGTGAAAATGACTGTAAACAGATTGGAACTTGTTTTAGAACAGCAGAAAGAGATTCTCCAAGTCAGTTCTTAGTGTAGAAAATGTAGCTAAGATGCGAGAAATCTTAATTCCAGTTAAGATCACATGAAACACTGTATGAATCCTATATTCTTTACTTAAAGGAGACTAGAGTGGTAAATGTGTGTTATACAAGGCAGAATACCATTGAAGTAGAGAAAGAAACACGTTCGGCAGCTTTGGAAAGCGTTACACTTCACTGAAATGTAGTACTACACTCTATAACACAGTTGAGAGACAATATTCCCTACTTGCCTCAGTCCATAACAGTGTGTAGGAAGTTGTTTGATAAAGTGGGCAAAGCTTATACTTGGGCCAGAAGGCAGAATATAGGAAACTACATGAAAACATGAATAATTCAGTGAAAATGACTGTAAACAGATAAGAACTTGTTTAGAACAGCTGAAAGAGAATCTCCAAGTCAGTTCTTAGTGTAGAAAAGGTAGTTAAGATAAGGGAAATCCATAATTCCAGTTAAGATCACATGAAACACTGTATGAATCCTATATTCATTACTTAAAGGAGACTAGAGTGGTAAATGTGTGTTATACAAGGCAGAATACCATTAAAATAGAGAAAGAAACACGTTCGGCAGCTTTTGAAATCCTTACACTTCACTGAAATGTAGTACTACACTCTATAACACAGTTGAGAGACAATGTTCCCTACTTGCCTCAGTTCATAACAGTGTGTAGGAAGTTGTTTGATAAAGTGGGCAAAGCTTATACTTGGGCCAGAAGGCAGAATATAGGAAACTTCATGAAAACATGAATAATTCAGTGAAAATGACTGTAAACAGATGAGAACTTGTTTAGAACAGCTGAAAGAGAATCTCCAAGTCAGTTCTTAGTGTAGAAAAGGTAGCTAAGATAAGGGAAATCCATAATTCCAGTTAAGATCACATGAAACACTATGAATCCTATATTCTTTACTTAAAGGAGACTAGAGTGGTAAATGTGTGTTATACAAGGCAGAATACCATTGAAATAGAGAAAGAAACAGGTTCGGCAGCTTTGGAAAGCCTTACACTTCACTGAAATGTAGTACTACACTCTATAACACAGTTGAGAGACAATGTTCCCGAGCTGCCTCAGTTCATAACAGTGTGTAGGAAGTTGTTTGATAAAGTGGGCAAAGCTTATACTTGCACCAGAAGGCAGAATATAGGAAACTACATGAAAACATGATTAATTCAGTGAAAATGACTGTAAACAGATGAGAACTTGTTTAGAACAGCTGAAAGAGATTCTCCAAGTCAGTTCTTAGTGTAGAAAAGGTAGCTAAGATCCGGAAATCCTTAATTGGAGTTAAGATTATATGAAACACTGTATGAATCCTATATTCTTTACTTAAAGGAGACTAGAGTGGTAAATGTGTGTTATACAAGGCAGAATACCATTAAAATAGAGAAAGAAACACGTTCGGCAGCTTTTGAAATCCTTACACTTCACTGAAATGTAGTACTACACTCTATAACACAGTTGAGAGACAATGTTCCCTACTTGCCTCAGTTCATAACAGTGTGTAGGAAGTTGTTTGATAAAGTGGGCAAAGCTTATACTTGGGCCAGAAGGCAGAATATAGGAAACTACATGAAAACATGAATAATTCAGTGAAAATGACTGTAAACAGATGAGAACTTGTTTTAGAACAGCTGAAAGAGATTCTCCAAGTCAGTTCTTAGTGTAGAAAAGGTAGCTAAGATCCGGGAAATCTTAATTCCAGTTAAAATCACATGAAACACTGTATGAATCCTATATTCTTTACTGAAAGGAGACTAGAGTGGTAAATGTGTGTTATACAAGGCAGAATACCATTGAAATAGAGAAAGAAACACGTTCGGCAGCTTTGGAAAGCCTTACACTTCACTGAAATGTAGTACTACACTCTATAACACAGTTGAGAGACAATGTTCCCTACTTGCCTCAGTTCATAACAGTGTGTAGGAAGTTGTTTGATAAAGTGGGCAAAGCTTATACTTGGGCCAGAAGGCAGAATATAGGAAACTACATGAAAACATGAATAATTCAGTGAAAATGACTGTAAACAGATGAGAACTTGTTTAGAACAGCTGAAAGAGAATCTCCAAGTCAGTTCTTAGTGTAGAAAAGGTAGCTAAGATAAGGGAAATCCATAATTTCAGTTAAGATCACATGAAACACTATGAATCCTATATTCTTTACTTAAAGGAGACTAGAGTGGTAAATGTGTGTTATACAAGGCAGAATACCATTGAAATAGAGAAAGAAACATGTTCGGGAGCTTTGGAAAGCCTTACACTTCACTGAAATGTAGTACTACACTCTATAACACAATTGAGAGACAATGTTCCCTACTTGCCTCAGTTCATAACAGTGTGTAGGAAGTTGTTTGATAAAGTGTGCAAAGCTTATACTTGGGCCAGAAGGCAGAATATAGGAAACTTCATGAAAACATGAATAATTCAGTGAAAATGACTGTAAACAGATGAGAACTTGTTTAGAACAGCTGAAAGAGAATCTCCAAGTCAGTTCTTAGTGTAGAAAAGGTAGCTAAGATAAGGGAAATCCATAATTCCAGTTAAGATCACATGAAACACTGTATGAATCCTATATTCATTACTTAAAGGAGACTAGAGTGGTAAATGTGTGTTATACAAGGCAGAATACCATTGAAATAGAGAAAGAAACACGTTCGGCAGCTTTGGAAAGCCTTACACTTCACTGAAATGTAGTACTACACTCTATAACACAGTTGAGAGACAATGTTCCCGAGCTGCCTCAGTTCATAACAGTGTGTAGGAAGTTGTTTGATAAAGTGGGCAAAGCTTATACCTGGGCCAGAAGGCAGAATATAGGAAACTACATGAAAACATGATTAATTCAGTGAAAATGACTGTAAACAGATGAGAACTTGTTTAGAACAGCTGAAAGAGATTCTCCAAGTCAGTTCTTAGTGTAGAAAAGGTAGCTAAGATCCGGAAATTCTTAATTGGAGTTAAGATTATATGAAACACTGTATGAATCCTATATTCTTTCCTTAAAGGAGACTAGAGTGGTAAATGTGTGTTATACAAGGCAGAATACCATTAAAATGGAGAAAGAAACACGTTCGGCAGTTTTGGAAATCCTTACACGTGACTGAAATGTAGTACTACACTCTATAACACAGTTGAGAGACAATGTTCCCGAGGTGCCTCAGTTAATAACAGTGTGTAGGAAGTGGTTTGATAAAGTGGGCAAAGCTTATACTTGGACCAGAAGGCAGAATATAGGAAACTACATGAAAACATGAATAATTCAGTGAAAATGACTGTAAACAGATTGGAACTTGTTTTAGAACAGCAGAAAGAGATTCTCCAAGTCAGTTCTTAGTGTAGAAAAGGTAGCTAAGATCCCGGAAATCTTAATTCCAGTTAAGATCACATGAAACACTGTATGAATCCTATATTCTTTACTTAAAGGAGACTAGAGTGGTAAATGTGTGTTATACAAGGCAGAATACCATTGAAGTAGAGAAAGAAACACGTTAGGCAGCTTTGGAAAGCCTTACACTTCACTGAAATGTAGTACTACACTCTATAACACAGTTGAGAGACAATGTTCCCTACTTGCCTCAGTTCATAACAGTGTGTAGGAAGTTGTTTGATAAAGTGGGCAAAGCTTATACTTGGGCCAGAAGGCAGAATATAGGAAACTTCATGAAAACATGAATAATTCAGTGAAAATGACTGTAAACAGATGAGAACTTGTTTAAAACAGCTGAAAGAGAATCTCCAAGTCACTTCTTAGTGTAGAAAAGGTAGCTAAGATAAGGGAAATCCATAATTCCAGTTAAGATCACATGAAACACTGTATGAATCCTATATTCATTACTTAAAGGAGACTAGAGTGGTAAATGTGTGTTATACAAGGCAGAATACCATTAAAATAGAGAAAGAAACACGTTCGGCAGCTTTTGAAATCCTTACACTTCACTGAAATGTAGTACTACACTCTATAACACAGTTGAGAGACAATGTTCTCTACTTGCCTCAGTTCATAACAGTGTGTAGGAAGTTGTTTGATAAAGTGGGCAAAGCTTATACTTGGGCCAGAAGGCAGAATATAGGAAACTACATGAAAACATGAATAATTCAGTGAAAATGACTGTAAACAGATGAGAACTTGTTTTAGAACAGCTGAAAGAGATTCTCCAAGTCAGTTCTTAGTGTAGAAAAGGTAGCTAAGATCTGGGAAATCTTAATTCCAGTTAAAATCACATGAAACACTGTATGAATCCTATATTCTTTACTGAAAGGAGACTAGAGTGGTAAATGTGTGTTATACAAGGCAGAATACCATTGAAATAGAGAAAGAAACACGTTCAGCAGCTTTGGAAAGCCTCACACTTCACTGAAATGTCGTACTACACTCTATAACACAGTTGAGAGTCAATGTTCCCTACTTGCCTCAGTTCATAACAGTGTGTAGGAAGTTGTTTGATAAAGTGGGCAAAGCTTATACTTGGGCCAGAAGGCAGAATATAGGAAACGGCATGAAAACATGAATAATTCAGTAAAAATGACTGTAAACAGATGAGAACTTGTTTAGAACAGCTGAAAGAGAATCTCCAAGTCAGTTCTTAGTGTAGAAAAGGTAGCTAAGATAAGGGAAATCCATAATTCCAGTTAAGATCACATGAAAGACTATGAATCCTATATTCTTTACTTAAAGGAGACTATAGTGGTAAATGTGTGTTATACAAGGCAGAATACCATTGAAATAGAGAAAGAAACACGTTCGGGAGCTTTGGAAAGCCTTACACTTCACTGAAATGTAGTACTACACTCTATAACACAATTGAGAGACAATGTTCCCTACTTGCCTCAGTTCATAACAGTGTGTAGGAAGTTGTTTGATAAAGTGGGCAAAGCTTATACTTGGGCCAGAAGGCAGAATATAGGAAACTTCATGAAAACATAAATAATTCAGTGAAAATGACTGTAAACAGATGAGAACTTGTTTAGAACAGCTGAAAGAGAATCTCCAAGTCAGTTCTTAGTGTAGAAAAGGTAGCTAAGATAAGGGAAATCCATAATTCCAGTTAAGATCACATGAAACACTGTATGAATCCTATATTCATTACTTAAAGGAGACTAGAGTGGTAAATGTGTGTTATACAAGGCAGAATACCATTGAAATAGAGAAAGAAACACGTTCGGCAGCTTTGGAAAGCCTTACACTTCACTGAAATGTAGTACTACACTCTATAACACAGTTGAGAGACAATGTTCCCGAGCTGCCTCAGTTCATAACAGTGTGTAGGAAGTTGTTTGATAAAGCGGGCAAAGCTTATACTTGCACCAGAAGGCAGAATATAGGAAACTACATGAAAACATGATTAATTCAGTGAAAATGACTGTAAACAGATGAGAACTTGTTTAGAACAGCAGAAAGAGATTCTCCAAGTCAGTTCTTAGTGTAGAAAAGGTAGCCAAGATCCGGAAATCCTTAATTGGAGTTAAGATTATATGAAACACTGTATGAATCCTATATTCTTTACTTAAAGGAGACTAGAGTGGTAAATGTGTGTTATACAAGGCAGAATACCATTAAAATGGAGAAAGAAACACGTTCGGCAGTTTTGGAAATCCTTACACGTGACTGAAATGTAGTACTACACTCCATAACACAGTTGAGAGACAATGTTCCGGAGCTGCCTCAGTTAATAACAGTGTGTAGGAAGTGGTTTGATAAAGTGGGCAAAGCTTATACTTGGGCCAGAAGGCAGAATATAGGAAACTACATGAAAACATGAATAATTCAGTGAAAATGACTGTAAACAGATGAGAACTTGTTTTAGAACAGCTGAAAGAGATTCTCCAAGTCAGTTCTTAGTGTAGAAAAGGTAGCTAAGATCTGGGAAATCTTAATTCCAGTTAAAATCACATGAAACACTGTATGAATCCTATATTCTTTACTGAAAGGAGACTAGAGTGGTAAATGTGTGTTATACAAGGCAGAATACCATTGAAATAGAGAAAGAAACACGTTCGGCAGCTTTGGAAAGCCTTACACTTCACTGAAATGTAGTACTACACTCTATAACACAGTTGAGAGTCAATGTTCCCTACTTGCCTCAGTTCATAACAGTGTGTAGGAAGTTGTTTGATAAAGTGGGCAAAGCTTATACTTGGGCCAGAAGGCAGAATATAGGAAACTGCATGAAAACATGAATAATTCAGTGAAAATGACTGTAAACAGATGAGAACTTGTTTAGAACAGCTGAAAGAGAATCTCCAAGTCAGTTCTTAGTGTAGAAAAGGTAGCTAAGATAAGGGAAATCCATAATTCCAGTTAAGATCACATGAAAGACTATGAATCCTATATTCTTTACTTAAAGGAGACTAGAGTGGTAAATGTGTGTTATACAAGGCAGAATACCATTGAAAAGAGAAAGAAACACGTTCGGGAGCTTTGGAAAGCCTTACACTTCACTGAAATGTAGTACTACACTCTATAACACAATTGAGAGACAATGTTCCCTACTTGCCTCAGTTCATAACAGTGTGTAGGAAGTTGTTTGATAAGTGGGCAAAGCTTATACTTGGGCCAGAAGGCAGAATATAGGAAACTTCATGAAAACATGAATAATTCAGTGAAAATGACGGTAAACAGATGAGAACTTGTTTAGAACAGCTGAAAGAGAATCTCCAAGTCAGTTCTTAGTGTAGAAAAGGTAGCTAAGATAAGGGAAATCCATAATTCCAGTTAAGATCACATGAAACACTGTATGAATCCTATATTCATTACTTAAAGGAGACTAGAGTGGTAAATGTGTGTTATACAAGGCAGAATACCATTGAAATAGAGAAAGAAACACGTTCGGCAGCTTTGGAAAGCCTTACACTTCACTGAAATGTAGTACTACACTCTATAACACAGTTGAGAGACAATGTTCCCGAGCTGCCTCAGTTCATAACAGTGTGTAGGAAGTTGTTTGATAAAGTGGGCAAAGCTTATACTTGCACCAGAAGGCAGAATATAGGAAACTACATGAAAACATGATTAATTCAGTGAAAATGACTGTAAACAGATGAGAACTTGTTTAGAACAGCTGAAAGAGATTCTCCAAGTCAGTTCTTAGTGTAGAAAAGGTAGCCAAGATCCGGAAATCCTTAATTGGAGTTAAGATTATATGAAACACTGTATGAATCCTATATTCTTTACTTAAAGGAGACTAGAGTGGTAAATGTGTGTTATACAAGGCAGAATACCATTAAAATGGAGAAAGAAACACGTTTGGCAGTTTTGGAAATCCTTACACGTGACTGAAATGTAGTACTACACTCTATAACACAGTTGAGAGACAATGTTCCGGAGCTGCCTCAGTTAATAACAGTGTGTAGGAAGTGGTTTGATAAAGTGGGCAAAGCTTATACTTGGACCAGAAGGCAGAATATAGGAAACTACATGAAAACATGAATAATTCAGTGAAAATGACTGTAAACAGATTGGAACTTGTTTTAGAACAGGAGAAAGAGATTCTCCAAGTCAGTTCTTAGTGTAGAAAAGGTAGCTAAGATCCGGGAAATCATAATTCCAGTTAAGATCACATGAAACACTGTATGAATCCTATATTCTTTACTTAAAGGAGACTAGAGTGGTAAATGTGTGTTATACAAGGCAGAATACCATTGAAGTAGAGAAAGAAACACGTTCGGCAGCTTTGGAAAGCGTTACACTTCACTGAAATGTAGTACTACACTCTATAACACAGTTGAGAGACAATGTTCCCTACTTGCCTCAGTTCATAACAGTGTGTAGGAAGTTGTTTGATAAAGTGGGCAAAGCTTATACTTGGGCCAGAAGGCAGAATATAGGAAACTACATGAAAACATGAATAATTCAGTGAAAATAACTGTAAACAGATGAGAACTTGTTTAGAACAGCTGAAAGAGAATCTCCAAGTCAGTTCTTAGTGTAGAAAAGGTAGCTAAGATAAGGGAAATCCATAATTCCAGTTAAGATCACATGAAACACTGTATGAATCCTATATTCATTACTTAAAGGAGACTAGAGTGGTAAATGTGTGTTATAGAAGGCAGAATACCATTGAAATAGAGAAAGAAACACGTTCGGGAGCTTTGGAAAGCCTTACACTTCACTGAAATGTAGTACTACACTCTATAACACAATTGAGAGACAATGTTCCCTACTTGCCTCAGTTCATAACAGTGTGTAGGAAGTTGTTTGATAAAGTGGGCAAAGCTTATACTTGGGCCAGAAGGCAGAATATAGGAAACTTCATGAAAACATGAATAATTCAGTGAAAATGACTGTAAACAGATGAGAACTTGTTTAGAACAGCTGAAAGAGAATCTCCAAGTCAGTTCTTAGTGTAGAAAAGGTAGCTAAGATAAGGGAAATCCATAATTCCAGTTAAGATCACATGAAACACTGTATGAATCCTATATTCATTACTTAAAGGAGACTAGAGTGGTAAATGTGTGTTATACAAGGCAGAATACCATTGAAATAGAGAAAGAAACACGTTCGGCAGCTTTGGAAAGCCTTACACTTCACTGAAATGTAGTACTACACTCTATAACACAGTTGAGAGACAATGTTCCCGAGCTGCCTCAGTTCATAACAGTGTGTAGGAAGTTGTTTGATAAAGTGGGCAAAGCTTATACTTGCACCAGAAGGCAGAATATAGGAAACTACATGAAAACATGATTAATTCAGTGAAAATGACTGTAAACAGATTGGAACTTGTTTTAGAACAGCAGAAAGAGATTCTCCAAGTCAGTTCTTAGTGTAGAAAAGGTAGCTAAGATCCGGGAAATCTTAATTCCAGTTAAGATCACATGAAACACTGTATGAATCCTATATTCTTTACTTAAAGGAGACTAGAGTGGTAAATGTGTGTTATACAAGGCAGAATACCATTGAAGTAGAGAAAGAAACACGTTCGGCAGCTTTGGAAAGCCTTACACTTCACTGAAATGTAGTACTACACTCTATAACACAGTTGAGAGACAATGTTCCCTACTTGCCTCAGTTCATAACAGTGTGTAGGAAGTTGTTTGATAAAGTGGGCAAAGCTTATACTTGGGCCAGAAGGCAGAATATAGGAAACTTCATGAAAACATGAATAATTCAGTGAAAATGACTGTAAACAGATGAGAACTTGTTTAGAACAGCTGAAAGAAATTCTCCAAGTCAGTTCTTAGTGTAGAAAAGGTAGCTAAGATAAGGGAAATCCATAATTCCAGTTAAGATCACATGAAACACTGTATGAATCCTATATTCATTACTTAAAGGAGACTAGAGTGGTAAATGTGTGTTATACAAGGCAGAATACCATTGAAATAGAGAAAGAAACACGTTCGGCAGCTTTGGAAAGCCTTACACTTCACTGAAATGTAGTACTACACTCTATAACACAGTTGAGAGACAATGTTCCCGAGCTGCCTCAGTTCATAACATTGTGTAGGAAGTTGTTTGATAAAGTGGGCAAAGCTTATACTTGGGCCAGAAGGCAGAATATAGGAAACTTCATGAAAACATGAATAATTCAGTGAAAATGACTGTAAACAGATGAGAACTTGTTTAGAACAGCTGAAAGAGAATCTCCAAGTCAGTTCTTAGTGTAGAAAAGGTAGCTAAGATAAGGGAAATCCATAATTCCTGTTAAGATCACATGAAACACTGTATGAATCCTATATTCTTTACTTAAAGGAGACTAGAGTGGTAAATGTGTGTTATACAAGGCAGAATACCATTGAAGTAGAGAAAGAAACACGTTCGGCAGCTTTTGAAAGCCTTACACTTCACTGAAATGTAGTACTACACTCTATAACACAATTGAGAGACAATGTTCCCTACTTGCCTCAGTTCATAACAGTGTGTAGGAAGTTGTTTGATAAAGTGGGCAAAGCTTATACTTGGGCCAGAAGGCAGAATATAGGAAACTTCATGAAAACATGAATAATTCAGTGAAAATGACTGTAAACAGATGAGAACTTGTTTAGAACAGCTGAAAGAGAATCTCCAAGTCAGTTCTTAGTGTAGAAAAGGTAGCTAAGATAAGGGAAATCCATAATTCCAGTTAAGATCACATGAAACACTGTATGAATCCTATATTCATTACTTAAAGGAGACTAGAGTGGTAAATGTGTGTTATACAAGGCAGAATACCATTGAAATAGAGAAAGAAACACGTTCGGCAGCTTTGGAAAGCCTTACACTTCACTGAAATGTAGTACTACACTCTATAACACAGTTGAGAGACAATGTTCCCTACTTGCCTCAGTTCATAACAGTGTGTAGGAAGTTGTTTGATAAAGTGGGCAAAGCTTATACTTGGGCCAGAAGGCAGAATATAGGAAACTACATGAAAACATGAATAATTCAGTGAAAATGACTGTAAACAGATGAGAACTTGTTTAGAACAGCTGAAAGAGAATCTCCAAGTCAGTTCTTAGTGTAGAAAAGGTAGTTAAGATAAGGGAAATCCATAATTCCAGTTAAGATCACATGAAACACTGTATGAATCCTATATTCATTACTTAAAGGAGACTAGAGTGGTAAATGTGTGTTATACAAGGCAGAATACCATTGAAATAGAGAAAGAAACACGTTCGGCAGCTTTGGAAAGCCTTACACTTCACTGAAATGTAGTACTACACTCTATAACACAGTTGAGAGACAATGTTCCCGAGCTGCCTCAGTTCATAACATTGTGTAGGAAGTTGTTTGATAAAGTGGGCAAAGCTTATACTTGCACCAGAAAGCAGAATATAGGAAACTACATGAAAACATGATTAATTCAGTGAAAATGACTGTAAACAGATGAGAAATTGTTTGGAACAGCTGAAAGAGATTCTCCAAGTCAGTTCTTAGTGTAGAAAAAGTAGCTAAGATCCGGAAATTCTTAATTGGAGTTAAGATTATATGAAACACTGTATGAATCCTATATTCTTTCCTTAAAGGAGACTAGAGTGGTAAATGTGTGTTATACAAGGCAGAATACCATTAAAATGGAGAAAGAAACACGTTCGGCAGTTTTGGAAATCCTTACACGTGACTGAAATGTAGTACTACACTCTATAACACAGTTGAGAGACAATGTTCCCGAGCTGCCTCAGTTAATAACAGTGTGTAGGAAGTTGTTTGATAAAGTGGGCAAAGCTTATACTTGGACTAGAAGGCACAATATAGGAAACTACATGAAAACATGAATAATTCAGTGAAAATGACTGTAAACAGATTGGAACTTGTTTTAGAACAGCTGAAAGAGATTCTCCAAGTCAGTTCTTAGTGTAGAAAAGGTAGCTAAGATCCGGGAAATCTTAATTCCAGTTAAGATCACATGAAACACTGTATGAATCCTATATTCTTTACTTAAAGGAGACTAGAGTGGTAAATGTGTGTTATACAAGGCAGAATACCATTGAAGTAGAGAAAGAAACACGTTCGGCAGCTTTGGAAAGCGTTACACTTCACTGAAATGTAGTACTACACTCTATAACACAGTTGAGAGACAATGTTCCCTACTTGCCTCAGTTCATAACAGTGTGTAGGAAGTTGTTTGATAAAGTGGGCAAAGCTTATACTTGGGCCAGAAGGCAGAATATAGGAAACTACATGAAAACATGAATAATTCAGTGAAAATGATTGTAAACAGATGAGAACTTGTTTAGAACAGCTGAAAGAGAATCTCCAAGTCAGTTCTTAGTGTAGAAAAGGTAGCTAAGATAAGGGAAATCCATAATTCCAGTTAAGATCACATGAAACACTGTATGAATCCTATATTCATTACTTAAAGGAGACTAGAGTGGTAAATGTGTGTTATACAAGGCAGAATACCATTAAAATAGAGAAAGAAACACGTTCGGCAGCTTTTGAAATCCTTACACTTCACTGAAATGTAGTACTACACTCTATAACACAGTTGAGAGACAATGTTCCCTACTTGCCTCAGTTCATAACAGTGTGTAGGAAGTTGTTTGATAAAGTGGGCAAAGCTTATACTTGGGCCAGAAGGCAGAATATAGGAAACTTCATGAAAACATGAATAATTCAGTGAAAATGACTGTAAACAGATGAGAACTTGTTTAGAACAGCTGAAAGAGATTCTCCAAGTCAGTTCTTAGTGTAGAAAAGGTAGCTAAGATCCGGAAATCCTTAATTGGAGTTAAGATTATATGAAACACTGTATGAATCCTATATTCTTTACTTAAAGGAGACTAGAGTGGTAAATGTGTGTTATACAAGGCAGAATACCATTAAAATGGAGAAAGAAGCACGTTCGGCAGTTTTGGAAATCCTTACACGTGACTGAAATGTAGTACTACACTCTATAACACAGTTGAGAGACAATGTTCCCGAGCTGCCTCAGTTAATAACAGTGTGTAGGAAGTGGTTTAATAAAGTGGGCAAAGCTTATACTTGGACCAGAAGGCAGAATATAGGAAACTACATGAAAACATGAATAATTCAGTGAAAATGACTGTAAACAGATTGGAACTTGTTTTAGAACAGCAGAAAGAGATTCTCCAAGTCAGTTCTTAGTGTAGAAAAGGTAGCTAAGATCTGGGAAATCTTAATTCCAGTTAAGATCACATGAAACACTGTATGAATCCTATATTCTTTACTTAAAGGAGACTAGAGTGGTAAATGTGTGTTACACAAGGCAGAATACCATTGAAGTAGAGAAAGAAACACGTTCGGCAGCTTTGGAAAGCGTTACACTTCACTGAAATGTAGTACTACACTCTATAACACAGTTGAGAGACAATGTTCCCTACTTGCCTCAGTTCATAACAGTGTGTAGGAAGTTGTTTGATAAAGTGGGCAAAGCTTATACTTGGGCCAGAAGGCAGAATATAGGAAACTACATGAAAACATGAATAATTCAGTGAAAATGACTGTAAACAGATGAGAACTTGTTTAGAACAGCTGAAAGAGAATCTCCAAGTCAGTTCTTAGTGTAGAAAAGGTAGTTAAGATAAGGGAAATCCATAATTCCAGTTAAGATCACATGAAACACTGTATGAATCCTATATTCATTACTTAAAGGAGACTAGAGTGGTAAATGTGTGTTATAGAAGGCAGAATACCATTGAAATAGAGAAAGAAACACGTTCGGGAGCTTTGGAAAGCCTTACACTTCACTGAAATGTAGTACTACACTCTATAACACAATTGAGAGACAATGTTCCCTACTTGCCTCAGTTCATAACAGTGTGTAGGAAGTTGTTTGATAAAGTGGGCAAAGCTTATACTTGGGCCAGAAGGCAGAATATAGGAAACTTCATGAAAACATGAATAATTCAGTGAAAATGACTGTAAACAGATGAGAACTTGTTTAGAACAGCTGAAAGAGAATCTCCAAGTCAGTTCTTAGTGTAGAAAAGGTAGCTAAGATAAGGGAAATCCATAATTCCAGTTAAGATCACATGAAACACTGTATGAATCCTATATTCATTACTTAAAGGAGACTAGAGTGGTAAATGTGTGTTATACAAGGCAGAATACCATTGAAATAGAGAAAGAAACACGTTCGGCAGCTTTGGAAAGCCTTACACTTCACTGAAATGTAGTACTACACTCTATAACACAGTTGAGAGACAATGTTCCCGAGCTGCCTCAGTTCATAACAGTGTGTAGGAAGTTGTTTGATAAAGTGGGCAAAGCTTATACTTGCACCAGAAGGCAGAATATAGGAAACTACATGAAAACATGATTAATTCAGTGAAAATGACTGTAAACAGATTGGAACTTGTTTTAGAACAGCAGAAAGAGATTCTCCAAGTCAGTTCTTAGTGTAGAAAAGGTAGCTAAGATCCGGGAAATCTTAATTCCAGTTAAGATCACATGAAACACTGTATGAATCCTATATTCTTTACTTAAAGGAGACTAGAGTGGTAAATGTGTGTTATACAAGGCAGAATACCATTGAAGTAGAGAAAGAAACACGTTCGGCAGCTTTGGAAAGCCTTACACTTCACTGAAATGTAGTACTACACTCTATAACACAGTTGAGAGACAATGTTCCCTACTTGCCTCAGTTCATAACAGTGTGTAGGAAGTTGTTTGATAAAGTGGGCAAAGCTTATACTTGGGCCAGAAGGCAGAATATAGGAAACTTCATGAAAACATGAATAATTCAGTGAAAATGACTGTAAACAGATGAGAACTTGTTTAGAACAGCTGAAAGAAATTCTCCAAGTCAGTTCTTAGTGTAGAAAAGGTAGCTAAGATAAGGGAAATCCATAATTCCAGTTAAGATCACATGAAACACTGTATGAATCCTATATTCATTACTTAAAGGAGACTAGAGTGGTAAATGTGTGTTATACAAGGCAGAATACCATTGAAATAGAGAAAGAAACACGTTCGGCAGCTTTGGAAAGCCTTACACTTCACTGAAATGTAGTACTACACTCTATAACACAGTTGAGAGACAATGTTCCCGAGCTGCCTCAGTTCATAACATTGTGTAGGAAGTTGTTTGATAAAGTGGGCAAAGCTTATACTTGGGCCAGAAGGCAGAATATAGGAAACTTCATGAAAACATGAATAATTCAGTGAAAATGACTGTAAACAGATGAGAACTTGTTTAGAACAGCTGAAAGAGAATCTCCAAGTCAGTTCTTAGTGTAGAAAAGGTAGCTAAGATAAGGGAAATCCATAATTCCTGTTAAGATCACATGAAACACTGTATGAATCCTATATTCTTTACTTAAAGGAGACTAGAGTGGTAAATGTGTGTTATACAAGGCAGAATACCATTGAAGTAGAGAAAGAAACACGTTCGGCAGCTTTTGAAAGCCTTACACTTCACTGAAATGTAGTACTACACTCTATAACACAATTGAGAGACAATGTTCCCTACTTGCCTCAGTTCATAACAGTGTGTAGGAAGTTGTTTGATAAAGTGGGCAAAGCTTATACTTGGGCCAGAAGGCAGAATATAGGAAACTTCATGAAAACATGAATAATTCAGTGAAAATGACTGTAAACAGATGAGAACTTGTTTAGAACAGCTGAAAGAGAATCTCCAAGTCAGTTCTTAGTGTAGAAAAGGTAGCTAAGATAAGGGAAATCCATAATTCCAGTTAAGATCACATGAAACACTGTATGAATCCTATATTCATTACTTAAAAGAGACTAGAGTGGTAAATGTGTGTTATACAAGGCAGAATACCATTGAAATAGAGAAAGAAACACGTTCGGCAGCTTTGGAAAGCCTTACACTTCACTGAAATGTAGTACTACACTCTATAACACAGTTGAGAGACAATGTTCCCTACTTGCCTCAGTTCATAACAGTGTGTAGGAAGTTGTTTGATAAAGTGGGCAAAGCTTATACTTGGGCCAGAAGGCAGAATATAGGAAACTACATGAAAACATGAATAATTCAGTGAAAATGACTGTAAACAGATGAGAACTTGTTTAGAACAGCTGAAAGAGAATCTCCAAGTCAGTTCTTAGTGTAGAAAAGGTAGTTAAGATAAGGGAAATCCATAATTCCAGTTAAGATCACATGAAACACTGTATGAATCCTATATTCATTACTTAAAGGAGACTAGAGTGGTAAATGTGTGTTATACAAGGCAGAATACCATTGAAATAGAGAAAGAAACACGTTCGGCAGCTTTGGAAAGCCTTACACTTCACTGAAATGTAGTACTACACTCTATAACACAGTTGAGAGACAATGTTCCCGAGCTGCCTCAGTTCATAACATTGTGTAGGAAGTTGTTTGATAAAGTGGGCAAAGCTTATACTTGCACCAGAAAGCAGAATATAGGAAACTACATGAAAACATGATTAATTCAGTGAAAATGACTGTAAACAGATGAGAAATTGTTTGGAACAGCTGAAAGAGATTCTCCAAGTCAGTTCTTAGTGTAGAAAAAGTAGCTAAGATCCGGAAATTCTTAATTGGAGTTAAGATTATATGAAACACTGTATGAATCCTATATTCTTTCCTTAAAGGAGACTAGAGTGGTAAATGTGTGTTATACAAGGCAGAATACCATTAAAATGGAGAAAGAAACACGTTCGGCAGTTTTGGAAATCCTTACACGTGACTGAAATGTAGTACTACACTCTATAACACAGTTGAGAGACAATGTTCCCGAGCTGCCTCAGTTAATAACAGTGTGTAGGAAGTTGTTTGATAAAGTGGGCAAAGCTTATACTTGGACTAGAAGGCACAATATAGGAAACTACATGAAAACATGAATAATTCAGTGAAAATGACTGTAAACAGATTGGAACTTGTTTTAGAACAGCTGAAAGAGATTCTCCAAGTCAGTTCTTAGTGTAGAAAAGGTAGCTAAGATCCGGGAAATCTTAATTCCAGTTAAGATCACATGAAACACTGTATGAATCCTATATTCTTTACTTAAAGGAGACTAGAGTGGTAAATGTGTGTTATACAAGGCAGAATACCATTGAAGTAGAGAAAGAAACACGTTCGGCAGCTTTGGAAAGCGTTACACTTCACTGAAATGTAGTACTACACTCTATAACACAGTTGAGAGACAATGTTCCCTACTTGCCTCAGTTCATAACAGTGTGTAGGAAGTTGTTTGATAAAGTGGGCAAAGCTTATACTTGGGCCAGAAGGCAGAATATAGGAAACTACATGAAAACATGAATAATTCAGTGAAAATGATTGTAAACAGATGAGAACTTGTTTAGAACAGCTGAAAGAGAATCTCCAAGTCAGTTCTTAGTGTAGAAAAGGTAGCTAAGATAAGGGAAATCCATAATTCCAGTTAAGATCACATGAAACACTGTATGAATCCTATATTCATTACTTAAAGGAGACTAGAGTGGTAAATGTGTGTTATACAAGGCAGAATACCATTAAAATAGAGAAAGAAACACGTTCGGCAGCTTTTGAAATCCTTACACTTCACTGAAATGTAGTACTACACTCTATAACACAGTTGAGAGACAATGTTCCCTACTTGCCTCAGTTCATAACAGTGTGTAGGAAGTTGTTTGATAAAGTGGGCAAAGCTTATACTTGGGCCAGAAGGCAGAATATAGGAAACTTCATGAAAACATGAATAATTCAGTGAAAATGACTGTAAACAGATGAGAACTTGTTTAGAACAGCTGAAAGAGATTCTCCAAGTCAGTTCTTAGTGTAGAAAAGGTAGCTAAGATCCGGAAATCCTTAATTGGAGTTAAGATTATATGAAACACTGTATGAATCCTATATTCTTTACTTAAAGGAGACTAGAGTGGTAAATGTGTGTTATACAAGGCAGAATACCATTCAAATGGAGAAAGAAGCACGTTCGGCAGTTTTGGAAATCCTTACACGTGACTGAAATGTAGTACTACACTCTATAACACAGTTGAGAGACAATGTTCCCGAGCTGCCTCAGTTAATAACAGTGTGTAGGAAGTGGTTTAATAAAGTGGGCAAAGCTTATACTTGGACCAGAAGGCAGAATATAGGAAACTACATGAAAACATGAATAATTCAGTGAAAATGACTGTAAACAGATTGGAACTTGTTTTAGAACAGCAGAAAGAGATTCTCCAAGTCAGTTCTTAGTGTAGAAAAGGTAGCTAAGATCTGGGAAATCTTAATTCCAGTTAAGATCACATGAAACACTGTATGAATCCTATATTCTTTACTTAAAGGAGACTAGAGTGGTAAATGTGTGTTACACAAGGCAGAATACCATTGAAGTAGAGAAAGAAACACGTTCGGCAGCTTTGGAAAGCGTTACACTTCACTGAAATGTAGTACTACACTCTATAACACAGTTGAGAGACAATGTTCCCTACTTGCCTCAGTTCATAACAGTGTGTAGGAAGTTGTTTGATAAAGTGGGCAAAGCTTATACTTGGGCCAGAAGGCAGAATATAGGAAACTACATGAAAACATGAATAATTCAGTGAAAATGACTGTAAACAGATGAGAACTTGTTTAGAACAGCTGAAAGAGAATCTCCAAGTCAGTTCTTAGTGTAGAAAAGGTAGTTAAGATAAGGGAAATCCATAATTCCAGTTAAGATCACATGAAACACTGTATGAATCCTATATTCATTACTTAAAGGAGACTAGAGTGGTAAATGTGTGTTATACAAGGCAGAATACCATTAAAATAGAGAAAGAAACACGTTCGGCAGCTTTTGAAATCCTTACACTTCACTGAAATGTAGTACTACACTCTATAACACAGTTGAGAGACAATGTTCCCTACTTGCCTCAGTTCATAACAGTGTGTAGGAAGTTGTTTGATAAAGTGGGCAAAGCTTATACTTGGGCCAGAAGGCAGAATATAGGAAACTTCATGAAAACATGAATAATTCAGTGAAAATGACTGTAAACAGATGAGAACTTGTTTAGAACAGCTGAAAGAGAATCTCCAAGTCAGTTCTTAGTGTAGAAAAGGTAGCTAAGATAAGGGAAATCCATAATTCCAGTTAAGATCACATGAAACACTGTATGAATCCTATATTCTTTACTTAAAGGAGACTAGAGTGGTAAATGTGTGTTATACAAGGCAGAATACCATTAAAATAGAGAAAGAAACACGTTCGGCAGCTTTTGAAAGCCTTACACTTCACTGAAATGTAGTACTACACTCTATAACACAATTGAGAGACAATGTTCCCTACTTGCCTCAGTTCATAACAGTGTGTAGGAAGTTGTTTGATAAAGTGGGCAAAGCTTATACTTGGGCCAGAAGGCAGAATATAGGAAATTTCATGAAAACATGAATAATTCAGTGAAAATGACTGTAAACAGATGAGAACTTGTTTAGAACAGCTGAAAGAGAATCTCCAAGTCAGTTCTTAGTGTAGAAAAGGTAGCTAAGATAAGGGAAATCCATAATTCCAGTTAAGATCACATGAAACACTGTATGAATCCTATATTCATTACTTAAAGGAGACTAGAGTGGTAAATGTGTGTTATACAAGGCAGAATACCATTGAAATAGAGAAAGAAACACGTTCGGCAGCTTTGGAAAGCCTTACACTTCACTGAAATGTAGTACTACACTCTATAACACAGTTGAGAGACAATGTTCCCTACTTGCCTCAGTTCATAACAGTGTGTAGGAAGTTGTTTGATAAAGTGGGCAAAGCTTATACTTGGGCCAGAAGGCAGAATATAGGAAACTACATGAAAACATGAATAATTCAGTGAAAATGACTGTAAACAGATGAGAACTTGTTTAGAACAGCTGAAAGAGAATCTCCAAGTCAGTTCTTAGTGTAGAAAAGGTAGTTAAGATAAGGGAAATCCATAATTCCAGTTAAGATCACATGAAACACTGTATGAATCCTATATTCATTACTTAAAGGAGACTAGAGTGGTAAATGTGTGTTATACAAGGCAGAATACCATTAAAATAGAGAAAGAAACACGTTCGGCAGCTTTTGAAATCCTTACACTTCACTGAAATGTAGTACTACACTCTATAACACAGTTGAGAGACAATGATCCCTACTTGCCTCAGTTCATAACAGTGTGTAGGAAGTTGTTTGATAAAGTGGGCAAAGCTTATACTTGGGCCAGAAGGCAGAATATAGGAAACTTCATGAAAACATGAATAATTCAGTGAAAATGACTGTAAACAGATGAGAACTTGTTTAGAACAGCTGAAAGAGAATCTCCAAGTCAGTTCTTAGTGTAGAAATGGTAGCTAAGATAAGGGAAATCCATAATTCCAGTTAAGATCACATGAAACACTGTATGAATCCTATATTCTTTACTTAAAGGAGACTAGAGTGGTAAATGTGTGTTATACAAGGCAGAATACCATTAAAATAGAGAAAGAAACACGTTCGGCAGCTTTTGAAAGCCTTACACTTCACTGAAATGTAGTACTACACTCTATAACACAATTGAGAGACAATGTTCCCTACTTGCCTCAGTTCATAACAGTGTGTAGGAAGTTGTTTGAGAAAGTGGGCAAAGCTTATACTTGGGCCAGAAGGCAGAATATAGGAAACTTCATGAAAACATGAATAATTCAGGGAAAATGACTGTAAACAGATGAGAACTTGTTTAGAACAGCTGAAAGAGAATCTCCAAGTCAGTTCTTAGTGTAGAAAAGGTAGCTAAGATAAGGGAAATCCATAATTCCAGTTAAGATCACATGAAACACTGTATGAATCCTATATTCATTACTTAAAGGAGACTAGAGTGGTAAATGTGTGTTATACAAGGCAGAATACCATTGAAATAGAGAAAGAAACACGTTCGGCAGCTTTGGAAAGCCTTACACTTCACTGAAATGTAGTACTACACTCTATAACACAGTTGAGAGACAATGTTCCCGAGCTGCCTCAGTTCATAACAGTGTGTAGGAAGTTGTTTGATAAAGTGGGCAAAGCTTATACTTGCACCAGAAGGCAGAATATAGGAAACTACATGAAAACATGATTAATTCAGTGAAAATGACTGTAAACAGATTGGAACTTGTTTTAGAACAGCAGAAAGAGATTCTCCAAGTCAGTTCTTAGTGTAGAAAAGGTAGCTAAGATCCGGGAAATCTTAATTCCAGTTAAGATCACATGAAACACTGTATGAATCCTATATTCTTTACTTAAAGGAGACTAGAGTGGTAAATGTGTGTTATACAAGGCAGAATACCATTGAAGTAGAGAAAGAAACACGTTCGGCAGCTTTGGAAAGCCTTACACTTCACTGAAATGTAGTACTACACTCTATAAAACAGTTGAGAGACAATGTTCCCTACTTGCCTCAGTTCATAACAGTGTGTAGGAAGTTGTTTGATAAAGTGGGCAAAGCTTATACTTGGGCCAGAAGGCAGAATATAGGAAACTTCATGAAAACATGAATAATTCAGTGAAAATGACTGTAAACAGATGAGAACTTGTTTAAAACAGCTGAAAGAGAATCTCCAAGTCAGTTCTTAGTGTAGAAAAGGTAGCTAAGATAAGGGAAATCCATAATTCCAGTTAAGATCACATGAAACACTGTATGAATCCTATATTCATTACTTAAAGGAGACTAGAGTGGTAAATGTGTGTTATACAAGGCAGAATACCATTAAAATAGAGAAAGAAACACGTTCGGCAGCTTTTGAAATCCTTACACTTCACTGAAATGTAGTACTACACTCTATAACACAGTTGAGAGACAATGTTCCCTACTTGCCTCAGTTCATAACAGTGTGTAGGAAGTTGTTTGATAAAGTGGGCAAAGCTTATACTTGGGCCAGAAGGCAGAATATAGGAAACTTCATGAAAACATGAATAATTCAGTGAAAATGACTGTAAACAGATGAGAACTTGTTTAGAACAGCTGAAAGAGAATCTCCAAGTCAGTTCTTAGTGTAGAAAAGGTAGCTAAGATAAGGGAAATCCATAATTCCAGTTAAGATCACATGAAACACTGTATGAATCCTATATTCTTTACCTAAAGGAGACTAGAGTGGTAAATGTGTGTTATACAAGGCAGAATACCATTAAAATAGAGAAAGAAACACGTTCGGCAGCTTTTGAAAGCCTTACACTTCACTGAAATGTAGTACTACACTCTATAACACAATTGAGAGACAATGTTCCCTACTTGCCTCAGTTCATAACAGTGTGTAGGAAGTTGTTTGATAAAGTGGGCAAAGCTTATACTTGGGCCAGAAGGCAGAATATAGGAAACTTCATGAAAACATGAATAATTCAGTGAAAATGACTGTAAACAGATGAGAACTTGTTTAGAACAGCTGAAAGAGAATCTCCAAGTCAGTTCTTAGTGTAGAAAAGGTAGCTAAGATAAGGGAAATCCATAATTCCAGTTAAGATCACATGAAACACTGTATGAATCCTATATTCATTACTTAAAGGAGACTAGAGTGGTAAATGTGTGTTATACAAGGCAGAATACCATTGAAATAGAGAAAGAAACACGTTCGGCAGCTTTGGAAAGCCTTACACTTCACTGAAATGTAGTACTACACTCTATAACACAGTTGAGAGACAATGTTCCCTACTTGCCTCAGTTCATAACAGTGTGTAGGAAGTTGTTTGATAAAGTGGGCAAAGCTTATACTTGGGCCAGAAGGCAGAATATAGGAAACTACATGAAAACATGAATAATTCAGTGAAAATGACTGTAAACAGATGAGAAATTGTTTAGAACAGCTGAAAGAGAATCTCCAAGTCAGTTCTTAGTGTAGAAAAGGTAGTTAAGATAAGGGAAATCCATAATTCCAGTTAAGATCACATGAAACACTGTATGAATCCTATATTCATTACTTAAAGGAGACTAGAGTGGTAAATGTGTGTTATACAAGGCAGAATACCATTAAAATAGAGAAAGAAACACGTTCGGCAGCTTTTGAAATCCTTACACTTCACTGAAATGTAGTACTACACTCTATAACACAGTTGAGAGACAATGTTCCCTACTTGCCTCAGTTCATAACAGTGTGTAGGAAGTTGTTTGATAAAGTGGGCAAAGCTTATACTTGGGCCAGAAGGCAGAATATAGGAAACTTCATGAAAACATGAATAATTCAGTGAAAATGACTGTAAACAGATGAGAACTTGTTTAGAACAGCTGAAAGAGAATCTCCAAGTCAGTTCTTAGTGTAGAAATGGTAGCTAAGATAAGGGAAATCCATAATTCCAGTTAAGATCACATGAAACACTGTATGAATCCTATATTCTTTACTTAAAGGAGACTAGAGTGGTAAATGTGTGTTATACAAGGCAGAATACCATTAAAATAGAGAAAGAAACACGTTCGGCAGCTTTTGAAAGCCTTACACTTCACTGAAATGTAGTACTACACTCTATAACACAATTGAGAGACAATGTTCCCTACTTGCCTCAGTTCATAACAGTGTGTAGGAAGTTGTTTGAGAAAGTGGGCAAAGCTTATACTTGGGCCAGAAGGCAGAATATAGGAAACTTCATGAAAACATGAATAATTCAGGGAAAATGACTGTAAACAGATGAGAACTTGTTTAGAACAGCTGAAAGAGAATCTCCAAGTCAGTTCTTAGTGTAGAAAAGGTAGCTAAGATAAGGGAAATCCATTATTCCAGTTAAGATCACATGAAACACTGTATGAATCCTATATTCATTACTTAAAGGAGACTAGAGTGGTAAATGTGTGTTATACAAGGCAGAATACCATTGAAATAGAGAAAGAAACACGTTCGGCAGCTTTGGAAAGCCTTACACTTCACTGAAATGTAGTACTACACTCTATAACACAGTTGAGAGACAATGTTCCCGAGCTGCCTCAGTTCATAACAGTGTGTAGGAAGTTGTTTGATAAAGTGGGCAAAGCTTATACTTGCACCAGAAGGCAGAATATAGGAAACTACATGAAAACATGATTAATTCAGTGAAAATGACTGTAAACAGATTGGAACTTGTTTTAGAACAGCAGAAAGAGATTCTCCAAGTCAGTTCTTAGTGTAGAAAAGGTAGCTAAGATCCGGGAAATCTTAATTCCAGTTAAGATCACATGAAACACTGTATGAATCCTATATTCTTTACTGAAAGGAGACTAGAGTGGTAAATGTGTGTTATACAAGGCAGAATACCATTGAAGTAGAGAAAGAAACACGTTCGGCAGCTTTGGAAAGCCTTACACTTCACTGAAATGTAGTACTACACTCTATAACACAGTTGAGAGACAATGTTCCCTACTTGCCTCAGTTCATAACAGTGTGTAGGAAGTTGTTTGATAAAGTGGGCAAAGCTTATACTTGGGCCAGAAGGCAGAATATAGGAAACTTCATGAAAACATGAATAATTCAGTGAAAATGACTGTAAACAGATGAGAACTTGTTTAAAACAGCTGAAAGAGAATCTCCAAGTCAGTTCTTAGTGTAGAAAAGGTAGCTAAGATAAGGGAAATCCATAATTCCAGTTAAGATCACATGAAACACTGTATGAATCCTATATTCATTACTTAAAGGAGACTAGAGTGGTAAATGTGTGTTATACAAGGCAGAATACCATTAAAATAGAGAAGAAACACGTTCGGCAGCTTTTGAAATCCTTACACTTCACTGAAATGTAGTACTACACTCTATAACACAGTTGAGAGACAATGTTCCCTACTTGCCTCAGTTCATAACAGTGTGTAGGAAGTGGTTTGATAAAGTGGGCAAAGCTTATACTTGGGCCAGAAGGCAGAATATAGGAAACTACATGAAAACATGAATAATTCAGTGAAAATGACTGTAAACAGATGAGAACTTGTTTTAGAACAGCTGAAAGAGATTCTCCAAGTCAGTTCTTAGTGTAGAAAAGGTAGCTAATATCCGGGAAATCTTAATTCCAGTAAAAATCACATGAAACACTGTATGAATCCTATATTCTTTACTGAAAGGAGACTAGAGTGGTAAATGTGTGTTATACAAGGCAGAATACCATTGAAATAGAGAAAGAAACACGTTCGGCAGCTTTGGAAAGCCTTACACTTCACTGAAATGTAGTACTACACTCTATAACACAGTTGAGAGTCAATGTTCCCTACTTGCCTCAGTTCATAACAGTGTGTAGGAAGTTGTTTGATAAAGTGGGCAAAGCTTATACTTGGGCCAGAAGGCAGAATATAGGAAACTACATGAAAACATGAATAATTCAGTGAAAATGACTGTAAACAGATGAGAACTTGTTTAGAACAGCTGAAAGAGAATCTCCAAGTCAGTTCTTAGTGTAGAAAAGGTAGCTAAGATAAGGGAAATCCATAATTTCAGTTAAGATCACATGAAACACTATGAATCCTATATTCTTTACTTAAAGGAGACTAGAGTGGTAAATGTGTGTTATACAAGGCAGAATACCATTGAAATAGAGAAAGAAACACGTTCGGGAGCTTTGGAAAGCCTTACACTTCACTGAAATGTAGTACTACACTCTATAACACAATTGAGAGACAATGTTCCCTACTTGCCTCAGTTCATAACAGTGTGTAGGAAGTTGTTTGATAAAGTGGGCAAAGCTTATACTTGGGCCAGAAGGCAGAATATAGGAAACTTCATGAAAACATGAATAATTCAGTGAAAATGACTGTAAACAGATGAGAACTTGTTTAGAACAGCTGAAAGAAATTCTCCAAGTCAGTTCTTAGTGTAGAAAAGGTAGCTAAGATAAGGGAAATCCATAATTCCAGTTAAGATCACATGAAACACTGTATGAATCCTATATTCATTACTTAAAGGAGACTAGAGTGGTAAATGTGTGTTATACAAGGCAGAATACCATTGAAATAGAGAAAGAAACACGTTCGGCAGCTTTGGAAAGCCTTACACTTCACTGAAATGTAGTACTACACTCTATAACACAGTTGAGAGACAATGTTCCCGAGCTGCCTCAGTTCATAACAGTGTGTAGGAAGTTGTTTGATAAAGTGGGCAAAGCTTATACTTGCACCAGAAAGCAGAATATAGGAAACTACATGAAAACATGATTAATTCAGTGAAAATGACTGTAAACAGATGAGAAATTGTTTGGAACAGCTGAAAGAGATTCTCCAAGTCAGTTCTTAGTGTAGAAAAAGTAGCTAAGATCCGGAAATTCTTAATTGGAGTTAAGATTATATGAAACACTGTATGAATCCTATATTCTTTCCTTAAAGGAGACTAGAGTGGTAAATGTGTGTTATACAAGGCAGAATACCATTAAAATGGAGAAAGAAACACGTTCGGCAGTTTTGGAAATCCTTACACGTGACTGAAATGTAGTACTACACTCTATAACACAGTTGAGAGACAATGTTCCCGAGCTGCCTCAGTTAATAACAGTGTGTAGGAAGTTGTTTGATAAAGTGGGCAAAGCTTATACTTGGACCAGAAGGCACAATATAGGAAACTACATGAAAACATGAATAATTCAGTGAAAATGACTGTAAACAGATTGGAACTTGTTTTAGAACAGCTGAAAGAGATTCTCCAAGTCAGTTCTTAGTGTAGAAAAGGTAGCTAAGATCCGGGAAATCTTAATTCCAGTTAAGATCACATGAAACACTGTATGAATCCTATATTCTTTACTTAAAGGAGACTAGAGTGGTAAATGTGTGTTATACAAGGCAGAATACCATTGAAGTAGAGAAAGAAACACGTTCGGCAGCTTTGGAAAGCGTTACACTTCACTGAAATGTAGTACTACACTCTATAACACAGTTGAGAGACAATGTTCCCTACTTGCCTCAGTTCATAACAGTGTGTAGGAAGTTGTTTGATAAAGTGGGCAAAGCTTATACTTGGGCCAGAAGGCAGAATATAGGAAACTACATGAAAACATGAATAATTCAGTGAAAATGATTGTAAACAGATGAGAACTTGTTTAGAACAGCTGAAAGAGAATCTCCAAGTCAGTTCTTAGTGTAGAAAAGGTAGCTAAGATAAGGGAAATCCATAATTCCAGTTAAGATCACATGAAACACTGTATGAATCCTATATTCATTACTTAAAGGAGACTAGAGTGGTAAATGTGTGTTATACAAGGCAGAATACCATTAAAATAGAGAAAGAAACACGTTCGGCAGCTTTTGAAATCCTTACACTTCACTGAAATGTAGTACTACACTCTATAACACAGTTGAGAGACAATGTTCCCTACTTGCCTCAGTTCATAACAGTGTGTAGGAAGTTGTTTGATAAAGTGGGCAAAGCTTATACTTGGGCCAGAAGGCAGAATATAGGAAACTTCATGAAAACATGAATAATTCAGTGAAAATGACTGTAAACAGATGAGAACTTGTTTAGAACAGCTGAAAGAGATTCTCCAAGTCAGTTCTTAGTGTAGAAAAGGTAGCTAAGATCCGGAAATCCTTAATTGGAGTTAAGATTATATGAAACACTGTATGAATCCTATATTCTTTACTTAAAGGAGACTAGAGTGGTAAATGTGTGTTATACAAGGCAGAATACCATTAAAATGGAGAA
Source organism: Pipistrellus hanaki (assembly GCF_964339955.1). Classification (NCBI taxonomy): domain Eukaryota; kingdom Metazoa; phylum Chordata; class Mammalia; order Chiroptera; family Vespertilionidae; genus Pipistrellus; species Pipistrellus hanaki. Next base: position 2,276,047 of record NW_028182303.1, read on the forward strand.
AGAAGCACGTTCGGCAGTTTTGGAAATCCTTACACGTGACTGAAATGTAGTACTACACTCTATAACACAGTTGAGAGACAATGTTCCCGAGCTGCCTCAGTTAATAACAGTGTGTAGGAAGTGGTTTAATAAAGTGGGCAAAGCTTATACTTGGACCAGAAGGCAGAATATAGGAAACTACATGAAAACATGAATAATTCAGTGAAAATGACTGTAAACAGATTGGAACTTGTTTTAGAACAGCAGAAAGAGATTCTCCAAGTCAGTTCTTAGTGTAGAAAAGGTAGCTAAGATCCGGGAAATCTTAATTCCAGTTAAGATCACATGAAACACTGTATGAATCCTATATTCTTTACTTAAAGGAGACTAGAGTGGTAAATGTGTGTTATACAAGGCAGAATACCATTGAAGTAGAGAAAGAAACACGTTCGGCAGCTTTGGAAAGCGTTACACTTCACTGAAATGTAGTACTACACTCTATAACACAGTTGAGAGACAATGTTCCCTACTTGCCTCAGTTCATAACAGTGTGTAGGAAGTTGTTTGATAAAGTGGGCAAAGCTTATACTTGGGCCAGAAGGCAGAATATAGGAAACTACATGAAAACATGAATAATTCAGTGAAAATGACTGTAAACAGATGAGAACTTGTTTAGAACAGCTGAAAGAGAATCTCCAAGTCAGTTCTTAGTGTAGAAAAGGTAGTTAAGATAAGGGAAATCCATAATTCCAGTTAAGATCACATGAAACACTGTATGAATCCTATATTCATTACTTAAAGGAGACTAGAGTGGTAAATGTGTGTTATACAAGGCAGAATACCATTAAAATAGAGAAAGAAACACGTTTGGCAGCTTTTGAAATCCTTACACTTCACTGAAATGTAGTACTACACTCTATAACACAGTTGAGAGACAATGTTCCCTACTTGCCTCAGTTCATAACAGTGTGTAGGAAGTTGTTTGATAAAGTGGGCAAAGCTTATACTTGGGCCAGAAGGCAGAATATAGGAAACTTCATGAAAACATGAATAATTCAGTGAAAATGACTGTAAACAGATGAGAACTTGTTTAGAACAGCTGAAAGAGAATCTCCAAGTCAGTTCTTAGTGTAGAAAAGGTAGCTAAGATAAGGGAAATCCATAATTCCAGTTAAGATCACATGAAACACTGTATGAATCCTATATTCTTTACTTAAAGGAGACTAGAGTGGTAAATGTGTGTTATACAAGGCAGAATACCATTAAAATAGAGAAAGAAACACGTTCGGCAGCTTTTGAAAGCCTTACACTTCACTGAAATGTAGTACTACACTCTATAACACAGTTGAGAGACAATGTTCCCTACTTGCCTCAGTTCATACAGTGTGTAGGAAGTTGTTTGATAAAGTGGGCAAAGCTTATACTTGGGCAAGAAGGCAGAATATAGGAAACTTCATGAAAATATGAATAATTCAGTGAAAATGACTGTAAACTGATGAGAACTTGTTTAGAACAGCTGAAAGAGATTCTCCAAGTCAGTTCTTAGTGTAGAAAAGGTAGCTTAGATAAGGGAAATCCATAATTCCAGTTAAGATTACATGAAACACTGAATGAATTCTATATTCTTTACTTAAAGGAGACTAGAGTGGTAAATGTGTGTTATACAAGGCAGAATACCATTAAAATAGAGAAAGAAACACGTTCGGCAGCTTTTGAAATCCTTACACTTCACTGAAATGTAGTACTACACTCTATAACACAGTATAGAGACAATGTTCTCTACTTGCCTCAGTTCATAACAGTGTGTAGGAAGTTGTTTGATAAAGTGGGCAAAGCTTATACTTGGGCCAGAAGGCAGAATATAGGAAACTGCATGAAAACATGAATAATTCAGTGAAAATGACTGTAAACAGATGAGAACTTGTTTAGAACAGCTGAAAGAGAATCTCCAAGTCAGTTCTTAGTGTAGAAAAGGTAGCTAAGATAAGGGAAATCCATAATTCCAGTTAAGATCACATGAAAGACTATGAATCCTATATTCTTTACTTAAAGGAGACTAGAGTGGTAAATGTGTGTTATACAAGGCAGAATACCATTGAAATAGAGAAAGAAACACGTTCGGGAGCTTTGGAAAGCCTTACACTTCACTGAAATGTAGTACTACACTCTATAACACAATTGAGAGACAATGTTCCCTACTTGCCTCAGTTCATAACAGTGTGTAGGAAGTTGTTTGATAAGTGGGCAAAGCTTATACTTGGGCCAGAAGGCAGAATATAGGAAACTTCATGAAAACATGAATAATTCAGTGAAAATGACTGTAAACAGATGAGAACTTGTTTAGAACAGCTGAAAGAGAATCTCCAAGTCAGTTCTTAGTGTAGAAAAGGTAGCTAAGATAAGGGAAATCCATAATTCCAGTTAAGATCACATGAAACACTGTATGAATCCTATATTCATTACTTAAAGGAGACTAGAGTGGTAAATGTGTGTTATACAAGGCAGAATACCATTGAAATAGAGAAAGAAACACGTTCGGCAGCTTTGGAAAGCCTTACACTTCACTGAAATGTAGTACTACACTCTATAACACAGTTGAGAGACAATGTTCCCGAGCTGCCTCAGTTCATAACAGTGTGTAGGAAGTTGTTTGATAAAGTGGGCAAAGCTTATACTTGCACCAGAAGGCAGAATATAGGAAACTACATGAAAACATGATTAATTCAGTGAAAATGACTGTAAACAGATGAGAACTTGTTTAGAACAGCTGAAAGAGATTCTCCAAGTCAGTTCTTAGTGTAGAAAAGGTAGCCAAGATCCGGAAATCCTTAATTGGAGTTAAGATTATATGAAACACTGTATGAATCCTATATTCTTTACTTAAAGGAGACTAGAGTCGTAAATGTGTGTTATACAAGGCAGAATACCATTAAAATGGAGAAAGAAACACGTTCGGCAGTTTTGGAAATCCTTACACGTGACTGAAATGTAGTACTACACTCTATAACACAGTTGAGAGACAATGTTCCCGAGCTGCCTCAGTTAATAACAGTGTGTAGGAAGTTGTTTGATAAAGTGGTCAAAGCTTATACTTGGACCAGAAGGCAGAATATAGGAAACTACATGAAAACATGAATAATTCAGTGAAAATTACTGTAAACAGATTGGAACTTGTTTTAGAACAGCAGAAAGAGATTCTCCAAGTCAGTTCTTAGTGTAGAAAAGGCAGCTAAGATCCGGGAAATCTTAATTCCAGTTAAGATCACATGAAACACTGTATGAATCCTATATTCTTTACTTAAAGGAGACTAGAGTGGTAAATGTGTGTTATACAAGGCAGAATACCATTGAAGTAGAGAAAGAAACACGTTCGGCAGCTTTTGAAATCCTTACACTTCACTGAAATGTAGTACTACACTCTATAACACAGTTGAGAGACAATGTTCCCTACTTGCCTCAGTTCATAACAGTGGGTAGGAAGTTGTTTGATAAAGTGGGCAAAGCTTATACTTGGGCCAGAAGGCAGAATATAGGAAACTAAATGAAAACATGAATAATTCAGTGAAAATGACTGTAAACAGATGAGAACTTGTTTTAGAACAGCTGAAAGAGATTCTCCAAGTCAGTTCTTAGTGTAGAAAAGGTAGCTAAAATCAGGGAAATCTTAATTCCATTTAAAATCACATGAAACACTGTATGAATCCTATATTCTTTACTGAAAGGAGACTAGAGTGGTAAATGTGTGTTATACAGGGCAGAATACCATTGTAATAGAGAAAGAAACACGTTCGGCAGCTTTGGAAAGCGTTACACTTCACTGAAATGTAGTACTACACTCTATAACACAGTTGAGAGTCAATGTTCCCTACTTGCCTCAGTTCATAACAGTGTGTAGGAAGTTGTTTGATAAAGTGGGCAAAGCTTATACTTGGGCCAGAAGGCAGAATATAGGAAACTACATGAAAACATGAATAATTCAGTGAAAATGACTGTAAACTGATGAGAACTTGTTTAGAACAGCTGAAAGAGAATCTCCAAGTCAGTTCTTAGTGTAGAAAAGGTAGCTAAGATAAGGGAAATCCATAATTCCAGTTAAGATCACATGAAACACTATGAATCCTATATTCTTTACTTAAAGGAGACTAGAGTGGTAAATGTGTGTTATACAAGGCAGAATACCATTGAAATAGAGAAAGAAACACGTTCGGGAGATTTGGAAAGCCTTACACATCACTGAAATGTAGTACTACACTCTATAACACAATTGAGAGACAATGTTCCCTACTTGCCTCAGTTCATAACAGTGTGTAGGAAGTTGTTTGATAAAGTGGGCAAAGCTTATACTTGGGCCAGAAGGCAGAATATAGGAAACTTCATGAAAACATGAATAATTCAGTGAAAATGACTGTAAACAGATGAGAACTTGTTTAGAACAGCTGAAAGAGAATCTCCAAGTCAGTTCTTAGTGTAGAAAAGGTAGCTAAGATAAGGGAAATCCATAATTCCAGTTAAGATCACATGAAACACTGTATGAATCCTATATTCATTACTTAAAGGAGACTAGAGTGGTAAATGTGTGTTATACAAGGCAGAATACCATTGAAATAGAGAAAGAAACACGTTCGGCAGCTTTGGAAAGCCTTACACTTCACTGAAATGTAGTACTACACTCTATAACACAGTTGAGAGACAATGTTCCCGAGCTGCCTCAGTTCATAACAGTGTGTAGGAAGTTGTTTGATAAAGTGGGCAAAGCTTATACTTGCACCAGAAGGCAGAATATAGGAAACTACATGAAAACATGATTAATTCAGTGAAAATGACTGTAAACAGATGAGAACTTGTTTAGAACAGCTGAAAGAGATTCTCCAAGTCAGTTCTTAGTGTAGAAAAGGTAGCTAAGATCCGGAAATCCTTAATTGGAGTTAAGATTATATGAAACACTGTATGAATCCTATATTCTTTACTTAAAGGAGACTAGAGTGGTAAATGTGTGTTATACAAGGCAGAATACCATTAAAATGGAGAAAGAAACACGTTCGGCAGTTTTGGAAATCCTTACACGTGACTGAAATGTAGTACTACACTCTATAACACAGTTGACAGACAATGTTCCGAGCTGCCTCAGTTAATAACAGTGTGTAGGAAGTGGTTTGATAAAGTGGGCAAAGCTTATACTTGGACCAGAAGGCAGAATATAGGAAACTACATGAAAACATGAATAATTCAGTGAAAATGAGTGTAAACTGATGAGAACTTGTTTAGAACAGTTGAAAGAGATTCTCCAAGTCAGTTCTTAGTGTAGAAAAGGTAGCTAAGATAAGGGAAATCCATAATTCCAGTTAAGATTACATGAAACACTGTATGAATTCTATATTCTTTACTTAAAGGAGACTAGAGTGGTAAATGTGTGTTATACAAGGCAGAATACCATTAAAATAGAGAAAGAAACACGTTCGGCAGCTTTTGAAATCCTTACACTTCACTGAAATGTAGTACTACACTCTATAACACAGTTGAGAGACAATGTTCTCTACTTGCCTCAGTTCATAACAGTGTGTAGGAAGTTGTTTGAGAAAGTGGGCAAAGCTTATACTTGGGCCAGAAGGCAGAATATAGGAAACTGCATGAAAACATGAATAATTCAGTGAAAATGACTGTAAACAGATGAGAACTTGTTTAGAACAGCTGAAAGAGAATCTCCAAGTCAGTTCTTCGTGTAGAAAAGGTAGCTAAGATAAGGGAAATCCATAATTCCAGTTAAGATCACATGAAAGACTATGAATCCTATATTCTTTACTTAAAGGAGACTAGAGTGGTAAATGTGTGTTATACAAGGCAGAATACCATTGAAATAGAGAAAGAAACACGTTCGGGAGCTTTGGAAAGCCTTACACTTCACTGAAATGTAGTACTACACTCTATAACACAATTGAGAGACAATGTTCCCTACTTGCCTCAGTTCATAACAGTGTGTAGGAAGTTGTTTGATAAGTGGGCAAAGCTTATACTTGGGCCAGAAGGCAGAATATAGGAAACTTCATGATAACATGAATAATTCAGTGAAAATGACTGTAAACAGATGAGAACTTGTTTAGAACAGCTGAAAGAGAATCTCCAAGTCAGTTCTTAGTGTAGAAAAGGTAGCTAAGATAAGGGAAATCCATAATTCCAGTTAAGATCACATGAAACACTGTATGAATCCTATATTCATTACTTAAAGGAGACTAGAGTGGTAAATGTGTGTTATACAAGGCAGAATACCATTGAAATAGAGAAAGAAACACGTTCGGCAGCTTTGGAAAGCCTTACACTTCACTGAAATGTAGTACTACACTCTATAACACAGTTGAGAGACAATGTTCCCGAGCTGCCTCAGTTCATAACAGTGTGTAGGAAGTTGTTTGATAAAGTGGGCAAAGCTTATACTTGCACCAGAAGGAAGAATATAGGAAACTACATGAAAACATGATTAATTCAGTGAAAATGACTGTAAACAGATGAGAACTTGTTTAGAACAGCTGAAAGAGATTCTCCAAGTCAGTTCTTAGTGTAGAAAAGGTAGCCAAGATCCGGAAATCCTTAATTGGAGTTAAGATTATATGAAACACTGTATGAATCCTATATTCTTTACTTAAAGGAGACTAGAGTCGTAAATGTGTGTTATACAAGGCAGAATACCATTAAAATGGAGAAAGAAACACGTTCGGCAGTTTTGGAAATCCTTACACGTGACTGAAATGTAGTACTACACTCTATAACACAGTTGAGAGACAATGTTCCCGAGCTGCCTCAGTTAATAACAGTGTGTAGGAAGTTGTTTGATAAAGTGGTCAAAGCTTATACTTGGACCAGAAGGCAGAATATAGGAAACTACATGAAAACATGAATAATTCAGTGAAAATTACTGTAAACAGATTGGAACTTGTTTTAGAACAGCAGAAAGAGATTCTCCAAGTCAGTTCTTAGTGTAGAAAAGGCAGCTAAGATCCGGGAAATCTTAATTCCAGTTAAGATCACATGAAACACTGTATGAATCCTATATTCTTTACTTAAAGGAGACTAGAGTGGTAAATGTGTGTTATACAAGGCAGAATACCATTGAAGTAGAGAAAGAAACACGTTCGGCAGCTTTTGAAATCCTTACACTTCACTGAAATGTAGTACTACACTCTATAACACAGTTGAGAGACAATGTTCCCTACTTGCCTCAGTTCATAACAGTGGGTAGGAAGTTGTTTGATAAAGTGGGCAAAGCTTATACTTGGGCCAGAAGGCAGAATATAGGAAACTAAATGAAAACATGAATAATTCAGTGAAAATGACTGTAAACAGATGAGAACTTGTTTTAGAACAGCTGAAAGAGATTCTCCAAGTCAGTTCTTAGTGTAGAAAAGGTAGCTAAAATCAGGGAAATCTTAATTCCAGTTAAAATCACATGAAACACTGTATGAATCCTATATTCTTTACTGAAAGGAGACTAGAGTGGTAAATGTGTGTTATACAGGGCAGAATACCATTGTAATAGAGAAAGAAACACGTTCGGCAGCTTTGGAAAGCGTTACACTTCACTGAAATGTAGTACTACACTCTATAACACAGTTGAGAGTCAATGTTCCCTACTTGCCTCAGTTCATAACAGTGTGTAGGAAGTTGTTTGATAAAGTGGGCAAAGCTTATACTTGGGCCAGAAGGCAGAATATAGGAAACTACATGAAAACATGAATAATTCAGTGAAAATGACTGTAAACAGATGAGAACTTGTTTAGAACAGCTGAAAGAAATTCTCCAAGTCAGTTCTTAGTGTAGAAAAGGTAGCTAAGATAAGGGAAATCCATAATTCCAGTTAAGATCACATGAAACACTGTATGAATCCTATATTCATTACTTAAAGGAGACTAGAGTGGTAAATGTGTGTTATACAAGGCAGAATACCATTGAAATAGAGAAAGAAACACGTTCGGCAGCTTTGGAAAGCCTTACACTTCACTGAAATGTAGTACTACACTCTATAACACAGTTGAGAGACAATGTTCCCGAGCTGCCTCAGTTCATAACAGTGTGTAGGAAGTTGTTTGATAAAGTGGGCAAAGCTTATACTTGCACCAGAAGGCAGAATATAGGAAACTACATGAAAACATGATTAATTCAGTGAAAATGACTGTAAACAGATGAGAACTTGTTTTAGAACAGCTGAAAGAGATTCTCCAAGTCAGTTCTTAGTGGAGAAAAGGTAGCTGAGATCCGGGAAATCTTAATTCCAGTTAAAATCACATGAAACACTGTATGAATCCTATATTCTTTACTGAAAGGAGACTAGAGTGGCAAATGTGTGTTATACCAGGCAGAATACCATTAAAATGGAGAAAGAAACACGTTCGGCAGTTTTGGAAATCCTTACACGTGACTGAAATGTAGTACTACACTCTATAACACAGTTGAGAGACAATGTTCCCGAGCTGCCTCAGTTAATAACAGTGTGTAGGAAGTTGTTTGATAAAGTGGTCAAAGCTTATACTTGGACCAGAAGGCAGAATATAGGAAACTACATGAAAACATGAATAATTCAGTGAAAATTACTGTAAACAGATTGGAACTTGTTTTAGAACAGCAGAAAGAGATTCTCCAAGTCAGTTCTTAGTGTAGAAAAGGTAGCTAAGATCCGGGAAATCTTAATTCCAGTTAAGATCACATGAAACACAGTATGAATCCTATATTCTTTACTTAAAGGAGACTAGAGTGGTAAATGTGTGTTATACAAGGCAGAATACCATTGAAGTAGAGAAAGAAACACGTTCGGCAGCTTTCGAAATCCTTACACGTGACTGAAATGTAGTACTACACTCTATAACACAGTTGAGAGACAATGTTCCCTACTTGCCTCAGTTCATAACACTGGGTAGGAAGTTGTTTGATAAAGTGGGCAAAGCTTATACTTGGGCCAGAAGGCAGAATATAGGAAACTACATGAAAACATGAATAATTCAGTGAAAATGACTGTAAACAGATGAGAACTTGTTTTAGAACAGCTGAAAGAGATTCTCCAAGTCAGTTCTTAGTGTAGAAAAGGTAGCTAAGATCCGGGAAATCTTAATTCCAATTAAAATCACATGAAACACTGTATGAATCCTATATTCTTTACTGAAAGGAGACTAGAGTGGTAAATGTGTGTTATACAAGGCAGAATACCATTGAAATAGAGAAAGAAACACGTTTGGCAGCTTTGGAAAGCCTTACACTTCACTGAAATGTAGTACTACACTCTATAACACAGTTGAGAGTCAATGTTTCCTTCTTGCCTCAGTTCATAACAGTGTGTAGGAAGTTGTTTTATAAAGTGGGCAAAGCTTATACTTGGGCCAGAAGGCAGAATATAGGAAACTACATGAAAACATGAATAATTCAGTGAAAATGACTGTAAACAGATGAGAACTTGTTTAGAACAGCTGAAAGAGAATCTGCAAGTCAGTTCTTAGTGTAGAAAAGGTAGCTAAGATAAGGGAAATCCATAATTCCAGTTAAGATCACATGAAAGACTATGAATCCTATATTCTTCACTTAAAGGAGACTAGAGTGGTAAATGTGTGTTATACAAGGCAGAATACCATTGAAATAGAGAAAGAAACACGTTCGGGAGCTTTGGAAAGCCTTACACTTCACTGAAATGTAGTACTACACTCTATAACACAATTGAGAGACAATGTTCCCTACTTGCCTCAGTTCATAACAGTGTGTAGGAAGTTGTTTGATAAAGTGGGCAAAGCTTATACTTGGGCCAGAAGGCAGAATATAGGAAACTTCATGAAAACATGAATAATTCAGTGAAAATGACTGTAAACAGATGAGAACTTGTTTAGAACAGCTAAAAGAGAATCTGCAAGTCAGTTCTTAGTGTAGAAAAGGTAGCTAAGATAAGGGAAATCCATAATTCCAGTTAAGATCACATGAAACACTGTATGAATCCTATATTCATTACTTAAAGGAGACTAGAGTGGTAAATGTGTGTTATACAAGGCAGAATACCTTTGAAATAGAGAAAGAAACACGTTCGGGAGCTTTGGAAAGCCTTACACTTCACTGAAATGTAGTACTACACTATATAACACAGTTGAGAGACAATGTTCCCGAGCTGCCTCAGTTCATAACAGTGTGTAGGAAGTTGTTTGATAAAGTGGGCAAAGCTTATACTTGCACCAGAAGGCAGAATATAGGAAACTACATGAAAACATGATTAATTCAGTGAAAATGACTGTAAACAGATGAGAACTTGTTTAGAACAGCTGAAAGAGATTCTCCAAGTAAGTTCTTAGTGTAGAAAAGGTAGCTAAGATCCGGAAATCCTTAATTGGAGTTAAGATTATATGAAACACTGTATGAATCCTATATTCTTTACTTAAAGGAGACTAGAGTGGTAAATGTGTGTTATACAAGGCAGAATACCATTAAAATAGAGAAAGAAACACATTCGGCAGCTTTTGAAATCCTTACACTTCACTGAAATGTAGTACTACACTCTATAACACAGTTGAGAGACAATGTTCCCTACTTGCCTCAGTTCATACAGTGTGTAGGAAGTTGTTTGATAAAGTGGGCAAAGCTTATACTTGGGCAAGAAGGCAGAATATAGGAAACTTCATGAAAACATGAATAATTCAGTGAAAATGACTGTAAACTGATGAGAACTTGTTTAGAACAGCTGAAAGAGATTCTCCAAGTCAGTTCTTAGTGTAGAAAAGGTAGCTAAGATAAGGGAAATCCATAATTACAGTTAAGATTACATGAAACACTGTATGAATTCTATATTCTTTACTTAAAGGAGACTAGAGTGGTAAATGTGTGTTATACAAGGCAGAATACCATTAAAATAGAGAAAGAAACACGTTCGGCAGCTTTTGAAATCCTTACACTTCACTGAAATGTAGTACTACACTCTATAACACAGTTGAGAGACAATGTTCTCTACTTGCCTCAGTTCATAACAGTGTGTAGGAAGTTGTTTGAGAAAGTGGGCAAAGCTTATACTTGGGCCAGAAGGCAGAATATAGGAAACTACATGAAAACATGAATAATTCAGTGAAAATGACTGTAAACAGATGAGAACTTGTTTTAGAACAGCTGAAAGAGATTCTCCAAGTCAGTTCTTAGTGGAGAAAAGGTAGCTGAGATCCGGGAAATCTTAATTCCAGTTAAAATCACATGAAACACTGTATGAATCCTATATTCTTTACTGAAAGGAGACTAGAGTGGTAAATGTGTGTTATACAAGGCAGAATACCATTAAAATGGAGAAAGAAACACGTTCGGCAGTTTTGGAAATCCTTACACGTGACTGAAATGTAGTACTACACTCTATAACACAGTTGAGAGACAATGTTCCCGAGCTGCCTCAGTTAATAACAGTGTGTAGGAAGTTGTTTGATAAAGTGGTCAAAGCTTATACTTGGACCAGAAGGCAGAATATAGGAAACTACATGAAAACATGAATAATTCAGTGAAAATTACTGTAAACAGATTGGAACTTGTTTTAGAACAGCAGAAAGAGATTCTCCAAGTCAGTTCTTAGTGTAGAAAAGGTAGCTAAGATCCGGGAAATCTTAATTCCAGTTAAGATCACATGAAACACTGTATGAATCCTATATTCTTTACTTAAAGGAGACTAGAGTGGTAAATGTGTGTTATACAAGGCAGAATACCATTGAAGTAGAGAAAGAAACACGTTCGGCAGCTTTTGAAATCCTTACACTTCACTGAAATGTAGTACTACACTCTATAACACAGTTGAGAGACAATGTTCCCTACTTGCCTCAGTTCATAACAGTGGGTAGGAAGTTGTTTGATAAAGTGGGCAAAGCTTATACTTGGGCCAGAAGGCAGAATATAGGAAACTACATGAAAACATGAATAATTCAGTGAAAATGACTGTAAACAGATGAGAACTTGTTTTAGAACAGCTGAAAGAGATTCTCCAAGTCAGTTCTTAGTGTAGAAAAGGTAGCTAAGATCCGGGAAATCTTAATTCCAGTTAAAATCACATGAAACACTGTATGAATCCTATATTCTTTACTGAAAGGAGACTAGAGTGGTAAATGTGTGTTATACAAGGCAGAATACCATTGAAATAGAGAAAGAAACACGTTCGGCAGCTTTGGAAAGCCTTACACTTCACTGAAATGTAGTACTACACTCTATAACACAGTTGAGAGTCAATGTTCCCTACTTGCCTCAGTTCATAACAGTGTGTAGGAAGTTGTTTGATAAAGTGGGCAAAGCTTATACTTGGGCCAGAAGGCAGAATATAGGAAACTACATGAAAACATGAATAATTCAGTGAAAATGACTGTAAACAGATGAGAACTTGTTTAGAACAGCTGAAAGAGAATCTCCAAGTCAGTTCTTAGTGTAGAAAAGGTAGCTAAGATAAGGGAAATCCATAATTCCAGTTAAGATCACATGAAACACTATGAATCCTATATTCTTTACTTAAAGGAGACTAGAGTGGTAAATGTGTGTTATACAAGGCAGAATACCATTGAAATAGAGAAAGAAACACGTTCGGGAGCTTTGGAAAGCCTTACACGTCACTGAAATGTAGTACTACACTCTATAACACAATTGAGAGACAATGTTCCCTACTTGCCTCAGTTCATAACACTGGGTAGGAAGTTGTTTGATAAAGTGGGCAAAGCTTATACTTGGGCCAGAAGGCAGAATATAGGAAACTACATGAAAACATGAATAATTCAGTGAAAATGACTGTAAACAGATGAGAACTTGTTTTAGAACAGCTGAAAGAGATTCTCCAAGTCAGTTCTTAGTGTAGAAAAGGTAGCTAAGATCCGGGAAATCTTAATTCCAATTAAAATCACATGAAACACTGTATGAATCCTATATTCTTTACTGAAAGGAGACTAGAGTGGTAAATGTGTGTTATACAAGGCAGAATACCATTGAAATAGAGAAAGAAACACGTTTGGCAGCTTTGGAAAGCCTTACACTTCACTGAAATGTAGTACTACACTCTATAACACAGTTGAGAGTCAATGTTTCCTTCTTGCCTCAGTTCATAACAGTGTGTAGGAAGTTGTTTTATAAAGTGGGCAAAGCTTATACTTGGGCCAGAAGGCAGAATATAGGAAACTACATGAAAACATGAATAATTCAGTGAAAATGACTGTAAACAGATGAGAACTTGTTTAGAACAGCTGAAAGAGAATCTGCAAGTCAGTTCTTAGTGTAGAAAAGGTAGCTAAGATAAGGGAAATCCATAATTCCAGTTAAGATCACATGAAAGACTATGAATCCTATATTCTTCACTTAAAGGAGACTAGAGTGGTAAATGTGTGTTATACAAGGCAGAATACCATTGAAATAGAGAAAGAAACACGTTCGGGAGCTTTGGAAAGCCTTACACTTCACTGAAATGTAGTACTACACTCTATAACACAATTGAGAGACAATGTTCCCTACTTGCCTCAGTTCATAACAGTGTGTAGGAAGTTGTTTGATAAAGTGGGCAAAGCTTATACTTGGGCCAGAAGGCAGAATATAGGAAACTTCATGAAAACATGAATAATTCAGTGAAAATGACTGTAAACAGATGAGAACTTGTTTAGAACAGCTAAAAGAGAATCTGCAAGTCAGTTCTTAGTGTAGAAAAGGTAGCTAAGATAAGGGAAATCCATAATTCCAGTTAAGATCACATGAAACACTGTATGAATCCTATATTCATTACTTAAAGGAGACTAGAGTGGTAAATGTGTGTTATACAAGGCAGAATACCTTTGAAATAGAGAAAGAAACACGTTCGGGAGCTTTGGAAAGCCTTACACTTCACTGAAATGTAGTACTACACTATATAACACAGTTGAGAGACAATGTTCCCGAGCTGCCTCAGTTCATAACAGTGTGTAGGAAGTTGTTTGATAAAGTGGGCAAAGCTTATACTTGCACCAGAAGGCAGAATATAGGAAACTACATGAAAACATGATTAATTCAGTGAAAATGACTGTAAACAGATGAGAACTTGTTTAGAACAGCTGAAAGAGATTCTCCAAGTAAGTTCTTAGTGTAGAAAAGGTAGCTAAGATCCGGAAATCCTTAATTGGAGTTAAGATTATATGAAACACTGTATGAATCCTATATTCTTTACTTAAAGGAGACTAGAGTGGTAAATGTGTGTTATACAAGGCAGAATACCATTAAAATAGAGAAAGAAACACATTCGGCAGCTTTTGAAATCCTTACACTTCACTGAAATGTAGTACTACACTCTATAACACAGTTGAGAGACAATGTTCCCTACTTGCCTCAGTTCATACAGTGTGTAGGAAGTTGTTTGATAAAGTGGGCAAAGCTTATACTTGGGCAAGAAGGCAGAATATAGGAAACTTCATGAAAACATGAATAATTCAGTGAAAATGACTGTAAACTGATGAGAACTTGTTTAGAACAGCTGAAAGAGATTCTCCAAGTCAGTTCTTAGTGTAGAAAAGGTAGCTAAGATAAGGGAAATCCATAATTACAGTTAAGATTACATGAAACACTGTATGAATTCTATATTCTTTACTTAAAGGAGACTAGAGTGGTAAATGTGTGTTATACAAGGCAGAATACCATTAAAATAGAGAAAGAAACACGTTCGGCAGCTTTTGAAATCCTTACACTTCACTGAAATGTAGTACTACACTCTATAACACAGTTGAGAGACAATGTTCTCTACTTGCCTCAGTTCATAACAGTGTGTAGGAAGTTGTTTGAGAAAGTGGGCAAAGCTTATACTTGGGCCAGAAGGCAGAATATAGGAAACTACATGAAAACATGAATAATTCAGTGAAAATGACTGTAAACAGATGAGAACTTGTTTTAGAACAGCTGAAAGAGATTCTCCAAGTCAGTTCTTAGTGGAGAAAAGGTAGCTGAGATCCGGGAAATCTTAATTCCAGTTAAAATCACATGAAACACTGTATGAATCCTATATTCTTTACTGAAAGGAGACTAGAGTGGTAAATGTGTGTTATACAAGGCAGAATACCATTAAAATGGAGAAAGAAACACGTTCGGCAGTTTTGGAAATCCTTACACGTGACTGAAATGTAGTACTACACTCTATAACACAGTTGAGAGACAATGTTCCCGAGCTGCCTCAGTTAATAACAGTGTGTAGGAAGTTGTTTGATAAAGTGGTCAAAGCTTATACTTGGACCAGAAGGCAGAATATAGGAAACTACATGAAAACATGAATAATTCAGTGAAAATTACTGTAAACAGATTGGAACTTGTTTTAGAACAGCAGAAAGAGATTCTCCAAGTCAGTTCTTAGTGTAGAAAAGGTAGCTAAGATCCGGGAAATCTTAATTCCAGTTAAGATCACATGAAACACTGTATGAATCCTATATTCTTTACTTAAAGGAGACTAGAGTGGTAAATGTGTGTTATACAAGGCAGAATACCGTTGAAGTAGAGAAAGAAACACGTTCGGCAGCTTTTGAAATCCTTACACTTCACTGAAATGTAGTACTACACTCTATAACACAGTTGAGAGACAATGTTCCCTACTTGCCTCAGTTCATAACAGTGGGTAGGAAGTTGTTTGATAAAGTGGGCAAAGCTTATACTTGGGCCAGAAGGCAGAATATAGGAAACTACATGAAAACATGAATAATTCAGTGAAAATGACTGTAAACAGATGAGAACTTGTTTTAGAACAGCTGAAAGAGATTCTCCAAGTCAGTTCTTAGTGTAGAAAAGGTAGCTAAGATCCGGGAAATCTTAATTCCAGTTAAAATCACATGAAACACTGTATGAATCCTATATTCTTTACTGAAAGGAGACTAGAGTGGTAAATGTGTGTTATACAAGGCAGAATACCATTGAAATAGAGAAAGAAACACGTTCGGCAGCTTTGGAAAGCCTTACACTTCACTGAAATGTAGTACTACACTCTATAACACAGTTGAGAGTCAATGTTCCCTACTTGCCTCAGTTCATAACAGTGTGTAGGAAGTTGTTTGATAAAGTGGGCAAAGCTTATACTTGGGCCAGAAGGCAGAATATAGGAAACTACATGAAAACATGAATAATTCAGTGAAAATGACTGTAAACAGATGAGAACTTGTTTAGAACAGCTGAAAGAGAATCTCCAAGTCAGTTCTTAGTGTAGAAAAGGTAGCTAAGATAAGGGAAATCCATAATTCCAGTTAAGATCACATGAAACACTATGAATCCTATATTCTTTACTTAAAGGAGACTAGAGTGGTAAATGTGTGTTATACAAGGCAGAATACCATTGAAATAGAGAAAGAAACACGTTCGGGAGCTTTGGAAAGCCTTACACGTCACTGAAATGTAGTACTACACTCTATAACACAATTGAGAGACAATGTTCCCTACTTGCCTCAGTTCATAACACTGGGTAGGAAGTTGTTTGATAAAGTGGGCAAAGCTTATACTTGGGCCAGAAGGCAGAATATAGGAAACTACATGAAAACATGAATAATTCAGTGAAAATGACTGTAAACAGATGAGAACTTGTTTTAGAACAGCTGAAAGAGATTCTCCAAGTCAGTTCTTAGTGTAGAAAAGGTAGCTAAGATCCGGGAAATCTTAATTCCAATTAAAATCACATGAAACACTGTATGAATCCTATATTCTTTACTGAAAGGAGACTAGAGTGGTAAATGTGTGTTATACAAGGCAGAATACCATTGAAATAGAGAAAGAAACACGTTTGGCAGCTTTGGAAAGCCTTACACTTCACTGAAATGTAGTACTACACTCTATAACACAGTTGAGAGTCAATGTTTCCTTCTTGCCTCAGTTCATAACAGTGTGTAGGAAGTTGTTTTATAAAGTGGGCAAAGCTTATACTTGGGCCAGAAGGCAGAATATAGGAAACTACATGAAAACATGAATAATTCAGTGAAAATGACTGTAAACAGATGAGAACTTGTTTAGAACAGCTGAAAGAGAATCTGCAAGTCAGTTCTTAGTGTAGAAAAGGTAGCTAAGATAAGGGAAATCCATAATTCCAGTTAAGATCACATGAAAGACTATGAATCCTATATTCTTCACTTAAAGGAGACTAGAGTGGTAAATGTGTGTTATACAAGGCAGAATACCATTGAAATAGAGAAAGAAACACGTTCGGGAGCTTTGGAAAGCCTTACACTTCACTGAAATGTAGTACTACACTCTATAACACAATTGAGAGACAATGTTCCCTACTTGCCTCAGTTCATAACAGTGTGTAGGAAGTTGTTTGATAAAGTGGGCAAAGCTTATACTTGGGCCAGAAGGCAGAATATAGGAAACTTCATGAAAACATGAATAATTCAGTGAAAATGACTGTAAACAGATGAGAACTTGTTTAGAACAGCTAAAAGAGAATCTGCAAGTCAGTTCTTAGTGTAGAAAAGGTAGCTAAGATAAGGGAAATCCATAATTCCAGTTAAGATCACATGAAACACTGTATGAATCCTATATTCATTACTTAAAGGAGACTAGAGTGGTAAATGTGTGTTATACAAGGCAGAATACCTTTGAAATAGAGAAAGAAACACGTTCGGGAGCTTTGGAAAGCCTTACACTTCACTGAAATGTAGTACTACACTATATAACACAGTTGAGAGACAATGTTCCCGAGCTGCCTCAGTTCATAACAGTGTGTAGGAAGTTGTTTGATAAAGTGGGCAAAGCTTATACTTGCACCAGAAGGCAGAATATAGGAAACTACATGAAAACATGATTAATTCAGTGAAAATGACTGTAAACAGATGAGAACTTGTTTAGAACAGCTGAAAGAGATTCTCCAAGTAAGTTCTTAGTGTAGAAAAGGTAGCTAAGATCCGGAAATCCTTAATTGGAGTTAAGATTATATGAAACACTGTATGAATCCTATATTCTTTACTTAAAGGAGACTAGAGTGGTAAATGTGTGTTATACAAGGCAGAATACCATTAAAATAGAGAAAGAAACACATTCGGCAGCTTTTGAAATCCTTACACTTCACTGAAATGTAGTACTACACTCTATAACACAGTTGAGAGACAATGTTCCCTACTTGCCTCAGTTCATACAGTGTGTAGGAAGTTGTTTGATAAAGTGGGCAAAGCTTATACTTGGGCAAGAAGGCAGAATATAGGAAACTTCATGAAAACATGAATAATTCAGTGAAAATGACTGTAAACTGATGAGAACTTGTTTAGAACAGCTGAAAGAGATTCTCCAAGTCAGTTCTTAGTGTAGAAAAGGTAGCTAAGATAAGGGAAATCCATAATTACAGTTAAGATTACATGAAACACTGTATGAATTCTATATTCTTTACTTAAAGGAGACTAGAGTGGTAAATGTGTGTTATACAAGGCAGAATACCATTAAAATAGAGAAAGAAACACGTTCGGCAGCTTTTGAAATCCTTACACTTCACTGAAATGTAGTACTACACTCTATAACACAGTTGAGAGACAATGTTCTCTACTTGCCTCAGTTCATAACAGTGTGTAGGAAGTTGTTTGAGAAAGTGGGCAAAGCTTATACTTGGGCCAGAAGGCAGAATATAGGAAACTACATGAAAACATGAATAATTCAGTGAAAATGACTGTAAACAGATGAGAACTTGTTTTAGAACAGCTGAAAGAGATTCTCCAAGTCAGTTCTTAGTGGAGAAAAGGTAGCTGAGATCCGGGAAATCTTAATTCCAGTTAAAATCACATGAAACACTGTATGAATCCTATATTCTTTACTGAAAGGAGACTAGAGTGGTAAATGTGTGTTATACAAGGCAGAATACCATTAAAATGGAGAAAGAAACACGTTCGGCAGTTTTGGAAATCCTTACACGTGACTGAAATGTAGTACTACACTCTATAACACAGTTGAGAGACAATGTTCCCGAGCTGCCTCAGTTAATAACAGTGTGTAGGAAGTTGTTTGATAAAGTGGTCAAAGCTTATACTTGGACCAGAAGGCAGAATATAGGAAACTACATGAAAACATGAATAATTCAGTGAAAATTACTGTAAACAGATTGGAACTTGTTTTAGAACAGCAGAAAGAGATTCTCCAAGTCAGTTCTTAGTGTAGAAAAGGTAGCTAAGATCCGGGAAATCTTAATTCCAGTTAAGATCACATGAAACACTGTATGAATCCTATATTCTTTACTTAAAGGAGACTAGAGTGGTAAATGTGTGTTATACAAGGCAGAATACCATTGAAGTAGAGAAAGAAACACGTTCGGCAGCTTTTGAAATCCTTACACTTCACTGAAATGTAGTACTACACTCTATAACACAGTTGAGAGACAATGTTCCCTACTTGCCTCAGTTCATAACAGTGGGTAGGAAGTTGTTTGATAAAGTGGGCAAAGCTTATACTTGGGCCAGAAGGCAGAATATAGGAAACTACATGAAAACATGAATAATTCAGTGAAAATGACTGTAAACAGATGAGAACTTGTTTTAGAACAGCTGAAAGAGATTCTCCAAGTCAGTTCTTAGTGTAGAAAAGGTAGCTAAGATCCGGGAAATCTTAATTCCAGTTAAAATCACATGAAACACTGTATGAATCCTATATTCTTTACTGAAAGGAGACTAGAGTGGTAAATGTGTGTTATACAAGGCAGAATACCATTGAAATAGAGAAAGAAACACGTTCGGCAGCTTTGGAAAGCCTTACACTTCACTGAAATGTAGTACTACACTCTATAACACAGTTGAGAGTCAATGTTCCCTACTTGCCTCAGTTCATAACAGTGTGTAAGAAGTTGTTTGATAAAGTGGGCAAAGCTTATACTTGGGCCAGAAGGCAGAATATAGGAAACTACATGAAAACATGAATAATTCAGTGAAAATGACTGTAAACAGATGAGAACTTGTTTAGAACAGCTGAAAGAGAATCTCCAAGTCAGTTCTTAGTGTAGAAAAGGTAGCTAAGATAAGGGAAATCCATAATTCCAGTTAAGATCACATGAAACACTATGAATCCTATATTCTTTACTTAAAGGAGACTAGAGTGGTAAATGTGTGTTATACAAGGCAGAATACCATTGAAATAGAGAAAGAAACACGTTCGGGAGCTTTGGAAAGCCTTACACGTCACTGAAATGTAGTACTACACTCTATAACACAATTGAGAGACAATGTTCCCTACTTGCCTCAGTTCATAACAGTGTGTAGGAAGTTGTTTGATAAAGTGGGCAAAGCTTATACTTGGGCCAGAAGGCAGAATATAGGAAACTTCATGAAAACATGAATAATTCAGTGAAAATGACTGTAAACAGATGATAACTTGTTTAGAACAGCTGAAAGAGAATCTCCAAGTCAGTTCTTAGTGTAGAAAAGGTAGCTAAGATAAGGGAAATCCATAATTCCAGTTAAGATCACATGAAACACTGTATGAATCCTATATTCATTACTTAAAGGAGACTAGAGTGGTAAATGTGTGTTATACAAGGCAGAATACCATTGAAATAGAGAAAGAAACACGTTCGGCAGCTTTGGAAAGCCTTACACTTCACTGAAATGTAGTACTACACTCTATAACACAGTTGAGAGACAATGTTCCCGAGCTGCCTCAGTTCATAACAGTGTGTAGGAAGTTGTTTGATAAAGTGGGCAAAGCTTATACTTGCACCAGAAGGCAGAATATAGGAAACTACATGAAAACATGATTAATTCAGTGAAAATGACTGTAAACAGATGAGAACTTGTTTAGAACAGCTGAAAGAGATTCTCCAAGTCAGTTCTTAGTGTAGAAAAGGTAGCTAAGATCCGGAAATCCTTAATTGGAGTTAAGATTATATGAAACACTGTATGAATCCTATATTCTTTACTTAAAGGAGACTAGAGTGGTAAATGTGTGTTATACAATGCAGAATACCATTAAAATGGAGAAAGAAACACGTTCGGCAGTTTTGGAAATCCTTACACGTGACTGAAATGTAGTACTACACTCTATAACACAGTTGAGAGACAATGTTCCCGAGCTGCCTCAGTTAATAACAGTGTGTAGGAAGTGGTTTGATAAAGTGGGCAAAGCTTATACTTGGACTAGAAGGCAGAATATAGGAAACTACATGAAAACATGAATAATTCAGTGAAAATGACTGTAAACAGATTGGAACTTGTTTTAGAACAGCAGAAAGAGATTCTCCAAGTCAGTTCTTAGTGTAGAAAAGGTAGCTAAGATCCGGAAATCCTTAATTGGAGTTAAGATTATATGAAACACTGTATGAATCCTATATTCTTTACTTAAAGGAGACTAGAGTGGTAAATGTGTGTTATACAAGGCAGAATACCATTAAAATGGAGAAAGAAACACGTTTGGCAGTTTTGGAAATCCTTACACGTGACTGAAATGTAGTACTACACTCTATAACACAGTTGAGAGACAATGTTCCCGAGCTGCCTCAGTTCATAACAGTGTGTAGGAAGTTGTTTGATAAAGTGGGCAAAGCTTATACTTGGGCAAGAAGGCAGAATATAGGAAACTTCATGAAAACATGAATAATTCAGTGAAAATGACTGTAAACTGATGAGAACTTGTTTAGAACAGCTGAAAGAGATTCTCCAAGTCAGTTCTTAGTGTAGAAAAGGTAGCTAAGATAAGGGAAATCCATAATTCCAGTTAAGATTACATGAAACACTGTATGAATTCTATATTCTTTACTTAAAGGAGACTAGAGTGGTAAATGTGTGTTATACAAGGCAGAATACCATTAAAATAGAGAAAGAAACACGTTCGGCAGCTTTTGAAATCCTTACACTTCACTGAAATGTAGTACTACACTCTATAACACAGTTGAGAGACAATGTTCTCTACTTGCCTCAGTTCATAACAGTGTGTAGGAAGTTGTTTGATAAAGTGGGCAAAGCTTATACTTGGGCCAGAAGGCAGAATATAGGAAACTACATGAAAACATGAATAATTCAGTGAAAATGACTGTAAACAGATGAGAACTTGTTTTAGAACAGCTGAAAGAGATTCTCCAAGTCAGTTCTTAGTGGAGAAAAGGTAGCTGAGATCCGGGAAATCTTAATTCCAGTTAAAATCACATGAAACACTGTATGAATCCTATATTCTTTACTGAAAGGAGACTAGAGTGGTAAATGTGTGTTATACAAGGCAGAATACCATTGAAATAGAGAAAGAAACACGTTCGGCAGCTTTGGAAAGCCTTACACTTCACTGAAATGTAGTACTACACTCTATAACACAGTTGAGAGTCAATGTTCCCTACTTGCCTCAGTTCATAACAGTGTGTAGGAAGTTGTTTGATAAAGTGGGCAAAGCTTATACTTGGGCCAGAAGGCAGAATATAGGAAACTACATGAAAACATGAATAATTCAGTGAAAATGACTGTAAACAGATGAGAACTTGTTTAGAACAGCTGAAAGAGAATCTCCAAGTCAGTTCTTAGTGTAGAAAAGGTAGCTAAGATAAGGGAAATCCATAATTCCAGTTAAGATCACATGAAACACTATGAATCCTATATTCTTTACTTAAAGGAGACTAGAGTGGTAAATGTGTGTTATACAAGGCAGAATACCATTGAAATAGAGAAAGAAACACGTTCGGGAGCTTTGGAAAGCCTTACACTTCACTGAAATGTAGTACTACACTCTATAACACAATTGAGAGACAATGTTCCCTACTTGCCTCAGTTCATAACAGTGTGTAGGAAGTTGTTTGATAAAGTGGGCAAAGCTTATACTTGGGCCAGAAGGCAGAATATAGGAAACTTCATGAAAACATGAATAATTCAGTGAAAATGACTGTAAACAGATGAGAACTTGTTTAGAACAGCTGAAAGAGATTCTCCAAGTAAGTTCTTAGTGTAGAAAAGGTAGCTAAGATCCGGAAATCCTTAATTGGAGTTAAGATTATATGAAACACTGTATGAATCCTATATTCTTTACTTAAAGGAGACTAGAGTGGTAAATGTGTGTTATACAAGGCAGAATACCATTAAAATAGAGAAAGAAACACGTTCGGCAGCTTTTGAAATCCTTACACTTCACTGAAATGTAGTACTACACTCTATAACACAGTTGAGAGACAATGTTCTCTACTTGCCTCAGTTCATAACAGTGTGTAGGAAGTTGTTTGATAAAGTGGGCAAAGCTTATACTTGGGCCAGAAGGCAGAATATAGGAAACTACATGAAAACATGAATAATTCAGTGAAAATGACTGTAAACAGATGAGAACTTGTTTAGAACAGCTGAAAGAGAATCTCCAAGTCAGTTCTTAGTGTAGAAAAGGTAGCTAAGATAAGGGAAATCCATAATTCCAGTTAAGATCATATGAAACACTATGAATCCTATATTCTTTACTTAAAGGAGACTAGAGTGGTAAATGTGTGTTATACAAGGCAGAATACCATTGAAATAGAGAAAGAAACACGTTCGGGAGCTTTGGAAAGCCTTACACGTCACTGAAATGTAGTACTACACTCTATAACACAATTGAGAGACAATGTTCCCTACTTGCCTCAGTTCATAACAGTGTGTAGGAAGTTGTTTGATAAAGTGGGCAAAGCTTATACTTGGGCCAGAAGGCAGAATATAGGAAACTTCATGAAAACATGAATAATTCAGTGAAAATGACTGTAAACAGATGAGAACTTGTTTAGAACAGCTGAAAGAGAATCTCCAAGTCAGTTCTTAGTGTAGAAAAGGTAGCTAAGATTAGGGAAATCCATAATTCCAGTTAAGATCACATGAAACACTGTATGAATCCTATATTCATTACTTAAAGGAGACTAGAGTGGTAAATGTGTGTTATACAAGGCAGAATACCATTGAAATAGAGAAAGAAACACGTTCGGCAGCTTTGGAAAGCCTTACACTTCACTGAAATGTAGTACTACACTCTATAACACAGTTGAGAGACAATGTTCCCGAGCTGCCTCAGTTCATAACAGTGTGTAGGAAGTTGTTTGATAAAGTGGGCAAAGCTTATACTTGCACCAGCAGGCAGAATATAGGAAACTACATGAAAACATGATTAATTCAGTGAAAATGACTGTAAACAGATGAGAACTTGTTTAGAACAGCTGAAAGAGATTCTCCAAGTCAGTTCTTAGTGTAGAAAAGGTAGCTAAGATCCGGAAATCCTTAATTGGAGTTAAGATTATATGAAACAATGTATGAATCCTATATTCTTTACTTAAAGGAGACTAGAGTGGTAAATGTGTGTTATACAAGGCAGAATACCATTAAAATGGAGAAAGAAACACGTTCGGCAGTTTTGGAAATCCTTACACGTGACTGAAATGTAGTACTACACTCTATAACACAGTTGAGAGACAATGTTCCCGAGCTGCCTCAGTTAATAACAGTGTGTAGGAAGTGGTTTGATAAAGTGGGCAAAGCTTATACATGGGCCAGAAGGCAGAATATAGGAAACTTCATGAAAACATGAATAATTCAGTGAAAATGACTGTAAACAGATTGGAACTTGTTTTAGAACAGCAGAAAGAGATTCTCCAAGTCAGTTCTTAGTGTAGAAAAGGTAGCTAAGATAAGGGAAATCCATAATTCCAGTTAAGATTACATGAAACACTGTATGAATTCTATATTCTTTACTTAAAGGAGACTAGAGTGGTAAATGTGTGTTATACAAGGCAGAATACCATTAAAATAGAGAAAGAAACACGTTCGGCAGCTTTTGAAATCCTTACACTTCACTGAAATGTAGTACTACACTCTATAACACAGTTGAGAGACAATGTTCTCTACTTGCCTCAGTTCATAACAGTGTGTAGGAAGTTGTTTGATAAAGTGGGCAAAGCTTATAATTGGGCCAGAAGGCAGAATATAGGAAACTACATGAAAACATGAATAATTCAGTGAAAATGACTGTAAACAGATGAGAACTTGTTTTAGAACAGCTGAAAGAGATTCTCCAAGTCAGTTCTTAGTGTAGAAAAGGTAGCTAAGATCCAGGAAATCTTAATTCCAGTTAAAATCACATGAAACACTGTATGAATCCTATATTCTTTACTGAAAGGAGACTAGAGTGGTAAATGTGTGTTATACAAGGCAGAATACCATTGAAATAGAGAAAGAAACACGTTCGGCAGCTTTGGAAAGCCTTACACTTCACTGAAATGTAGTACTACACTCTATAACACAGTTGAGAGTCAATGTTCCCTACTTGCCTCAGTTCATAACAGTGTGTAGGAAGTTGTTTTATAAAGTGGGAAAAGCTTATACTTGGGCCAGAAGGCAGAATATAGGAAACTACATGAAAACATGAATAATTCAGTGAAAATGACTGTAAACAGATGAGAACTTGTTTAGAACAGCTGAAAGAGAATCTCCAAGTCAGTTCTTAGTGTAGAAAAGGTAGCTAAGATAAGGGAAATCCATAATTTCAGTTAAGATCACATGAAAGACTATGAATCCTATATTCTTTACTTAAAGGAGACTAGAGTGGTAAATGTGTGTTATACAAGGCAGAATACCATTGAAATAGAGAAAGAAACACGTTCGGGAGCTTTGGAAAGGCTTACACTTCACTGAAATGTAGTACTACACTCTATAACACAGTTGAGAGACAATGTTCCCTACTTGCCTCAGTTCATAACAGTGTGTAGGAAGTTGTTTGATAAAGTGGGCAAAGCTTATACTTGGGCCAGAAGGCAGAATATAGGAAACTTCATGAAAACATGAATAATTCAGTGAAAATGACTGTAAACAGATGAGAACTTGTTTAGAACAGCTAAAAGAGAATCTCCAAGTCAGTTCTTAGTGTAGAAAAGGTAGCTAAGATAAGGGAAATCCATAATTCCAGTTAAGATCACATGAAACACTGTATGAATCCTATATTCATTACTTAAAGGAGACTAGAGTGGTAAATGTGTGTTATACAAGGCAGAATACCATTGAAATAGAGAAAGAAACAGGTTCGGCAGCTTTGGAAAGCCTTACACTTCACTGAAATGTAGTACTACACTCTATAACACAGTTGAGAGACAATGTTCCCGAGCTGCCTCAGTTCATAACAGTGTGTAGGAAGTTGTTTGATAAAGTGGGCAAAGCTTATACTTGCACCAGAAGGCAGAATATAGGAAACTACATGAAAACATGATTAATTCAGTTAAAATGACTGTAAACAGATGAGAACTTGTTTAGAACAGCTGAAAGAGATTCTCCAAGTAAGTTCTTAGTGTAGAAAAGGTAGCTAAGATCCGGAAATCCTTAATTGGAGTTAAGATTATATGAAACACTGTATGAATCCTATATTCTTTACTTAAAGGAGACTAGAGTGGTAAATGTGTGTTATACAAGGCAGAATACCATTAAAATAGAGAAAGAAACACATTCGGCAGCTTTTGAAATCCTTACACTTCACTGAAATGTAGTACTACACTCTATAACACAGTTGAGAGTCAATGTTCCCTACTTGCCTCAGTTCATACAGTGTGTAGGAAGTTGTTTGATAAAGTGGGCAAAGCTTATACTTGGGCAAGAAGGCAGAATATAGGAAACTTCATGAAAACATGAATAATTCAGTGAAAATGACTATAAACTGATGAGAACTTGTTTAGAACAGCTGAAAGAGATTCTCCAAGTCAGTTCTTAGTGTAGAAAAGGTAGCTAAGATAAGGGAAATCCATAATTCCAGTTAAGATTACATGAAACACTGTATGAATTCTATATTCTTTACTTAAAGGAGACTAGAGTGGTAAATGTGTGTTATACAAGGCAGAATACCATTAAAATAGAGAAAGAAACACGTTCGGCAGCTTTTGAAATCCTTACACTTCACTGAAATGTAGTACTACACTCTATAACACAGTTGAGAGACAATGTTCTCTACTTGCCTCAGTTCATAACAGTGTGTAGGAAGTTGTTTGATAAAGTGGGCAAAGCTTATACTTGGGCCAGAAGGCAGAATATAGGAAACTACATGAAAACATGAATAATTCAGTGAAAATGACTGTAAACAGATGAGAACTTGTTTTAGAACAGCTGAAAGAGATTCTCCAAGTCAGTTCTTAGTGGAGAAAAGGTAGCTGAGATCCGGGAAATCTTAATTCCAGTTAAAATCACATGAAACACTGTATGAATCCTATATTCTTTACTGAAAGGAGACTAGAGTGGTAAATGTGTGTTATACAAGGCAGAATACCATTGAAATAGAGAAAGAAACACGTTCGGCAGCTTTGGAAAGCCTTACACTTCACTGAAATGTAGTACTACACTCTATAACACAGTTGAGAGTCAATGTTCCCTACTTGCCTCAGTTCATAACAGTGTGTAGGAAGTTGTTTGATAAAGTGGGCAAAGCTTATACTTGGGCCAGAAGGCAGAATATAGGAAACTACATGAAAACATGAATAATTCAGTGAAAATGACTGTAAACAGATGAGAACTTGTTTAGAACAGCTGAAAGAGATTCTCCAAGTCAGTTCTTAGTGTAGAAAAGGTAGCTAAGATAAGGGAAATCCATAATTCCAGTTAAGATTACATGAAACACTGTATGAATTCTATATTCTTTACTTAAAGGAGACTAGAGTGGTAAATGTGTGTTATACAAGGCAGAATACCATTAAAATAGAGAAAGAAACACGTTCGGCAGCTTTTGAAATCCTTACACTTCACTGAAATGTAGTACTACACTCTATAACACAGTTGAGAGACAATGTTCTCTACTTGCCTCAGTTCATAACAGTGTGTAGGAAGTTGTTTGATAAAGTGGGCAAAGCTTATACTTGGGCCAGAAGGCAGAATATAGGAAACTACATGAAAACATGAATAATTCAGTGAAAATGACTGTAAACAGATGAGAACTTGTTTTAGAACAGCTGAAAGAGATTCTCCAAGTCAGTTCTTAGTGGAGAAAAGGTAGCTGAGATCCGGGAAATCTTAATTCCAGTTAAAATCACATGAAACACTGTATGAATCCTATATTCTTTACTGAAAGGAGACTAGAGTGGTAAATGTGTGTTATACAAGGCAGAATACCATTGAAATAGAGAAAGAAACACGTTCGGCAGCTTTGGAAAGCCTTACACTTCACTGAAATGTAGTACTACACTCTATAACACAGTTGAGAGTCAATGTTCCCTACTTGCCTCAGTTCATAACAGTGTGTAGGAAGTTGTTTGATAAAGTGGGCAAAGCTTATACTTGGGCCAGAAGGCAGAATATAGGAAACTACATGAAAACATGAATAATTCAGTGAAAATGACTGTAAACAGATGAGAACTTGTTTAGAACAGCTGAAAGAGATTCTCCAAGTCAGTTCTTAGTGTAGAAAAGGTAGCTAAGATAAGGGAAATCCATAATTCCAGTTAAGATTACATGAAACACTGTATGAATTCTATATTCTTTACTTAAAGGAGACTAGAGTGGTAAATGTGTGTTATACAAGGCAGAATACCATTAAAATAGAGAAAGAAACACGTTCGGCAGCTTTTGAAATCCTTACACTTCACTGAAATGTAGTACTACACTCTATAACACAGTTGAGAGACAATGTTCTCTACTTGCCTCAGTTCATAACAGTGTGTAGGAAGTTGTTTGATAAAGTGGGCAAAGCTTATACTTGGGCCAGAAGGCAGAATATAGGAAACTACATGAAAACATGAATAATTCAGTGAAAATGACTGTAAACAGATGAGAACTTGTTTTAGAACAGCTGAAAGAGATTCTCCAAGTCAGTTCTTAGTGGAGAAAAGGTAGCTGAGATCCGGGAAATCTTAATTCCAGTTAAAATCACATGAAACACTGTATGAATCCTATATTCTTTACTGAAAGGAGACTAGAGTGGTAAATGTGTGTTATACAAGGCAGAATACCATTGAAATAGAGAAAGAAACACGTTCGGCAGCTTTGGAAAGCCTTACACTTCACTGAAATGTAGTACTACACTCTATAACACAGTTGAGAGTCAATGTTCCCTACTTGCCTCAGTTCATAACAGTGTGTAGGAAGTTGTTTGATAAAGTGGGCAAAGCTTATACTTGGGCCAGAAGGCAGAATATAGGAAACTACATGAAAACATGAATAATTCAGTGAAAATGACTGTAAACAGATGAGAACTTGTTTAGAACAGCTGAAAGAGAATCTCCAAGTCAGTTCTTAGTGTAGAAAAGGTAGCTAAGATAAGGGAAATCCATATTTCCAGTTAAGATCACATGAAACACTATGAATCCTATATTCTTGACTTAAAGGAGACTAGAGTGTTAAATGTGTGTTATACAAGGCAGAATACCATTGAAATAGAGAAAGAAACACGTTCGGGAGCTTTGGAAAGCCTTACACTTCACTGAAATGTAGTACTACACTCTATAACACAATTGAGAGACAATGTTCCCTACTTGCCTCAGTTCATAACAGTGTGTAGGAAGTTGTTTGATATAGTGGGCAAAGCTTATACTTGGGCCAGAAGGCAGAATATAGGAAACTTCATGAAAACATGAATAATTCAGTGAAAATGACTGTAAACAGATGAGAACTTGTTTAGAACAGCTAAAAGAGAATCTCCAAGTCAGTTCTTAGTGTAGAAAAGGTAGCTAAGATAAGGGAAATCCATAATTCCAGTTAAGATCACATGAAACACTGTATGAATCCTATATTCATTACTTAAAGGAGACTAGAGTGGTAAATGTGTGTTATACAAGGCAGAATACCATTGAAATAGAGAAAGAAACAGGTTCGGCAGCTTTGGAAAGCCTTACACTTCACTGAAATGTAGTACTACACTCTATAACACAGTTGAGAGACAATGTTCCCGAGCTGCCTCAGTTCATAACAGTGTGTAGGAAGTTGTTTGATAAAGTGGGCAAAGCTTATACTTGCACCAGAAGGCAGAATATAGGAAACTACATGAAAACATGATTAATTCAGTGAAAATGACTGTAAACAGATGAGAACTTGTTTAGAACAGCTGAAAGAGATTCTCCAAGTAAGTTCTTAGTGTAGAAAAGGTAGCTAAGATCCGGAAATCCTTAATTGGAGTTAAGATTATATGAAACACTGTATGAATCCTATATTCTTTACTTAAAGGAGACTAGAGTGGTAAATGTGTGTTATACAAGGCAGAATACCATTGAAGTAGAGAAAGAAACACGTTCGGCAGCTTTGGAAAGCCTTACTCTTCACTGAAATGTAGTACTACACTCTATAACACAGTTGAGAGACAATGTTCCCTACTTGCCTCAGTTCATAACAGTGTGTAGGAAGTTGTTTGATAAAGTGGGCAAAGCTTATACTTGGGCCAGAAGGCATAATATAGGAAACTTCATGAAAACATGAATAATTCAGTGAAAATGACTGTAAACTGATGAGAACTTGTTTAGAACAGCTGAAAGAGATTCTCCAAGTCAGTTCTTAGTGTAGAAAAGGTAGGTAAGATCCGGAAATCCTTAATTGGAGTTAAGATTATATGAAACACTGTATGAATCCTATATTCTTTACTTAAAGGAGACTAGAGTGGTAAATGTGTGTTATACAAGGCAGAATACCATTAAAATGGAGAAAGAAACACGTTCGGCAGTTTTGGAAATCCTTACACGTGACTGAAATGTAGTACTACACTCTATAACACAGTTGAGAGACAATGTTCCCGAGCTGCCTCAGTTAAAAACAGTGTGTAGGAAGTTGTTTGATAAAGTGGTCAAAGCTTATACTTGGACCAGAAGGCAGAATATAGGAAACTACATGAAAACATGAATAATTCAGTGAAAATTACTGTAAACAGATTGGAACTTGTTTTAGAACAGCAGAAAGAGATTCTCCAAGTCAGTTCTTAGTGTAGAAAAGGTAGCTAAGATCCGGGAAATCTTAATTCCAGTTAATATCACATGAAACACTGTATGAATCCTATATTCTTTACTTAAAGGAGACTAGAGTGGTAAATGTGTGTTATACAAGGCAGAATACCATTGAAGTAGAGAAAGAAACACATTCGGCAGCTTTGGAAAGCGTTACACTTCACTGAAATGTAGTACTACACTCTATAACACAGTTGAGAGACAATGTTCCCTACTTGCCTCAGTTCATAACAGTGTGTAGGAAGTTGTTTGATAAAGTGGGTAAAGCTTATACTTGGGCCAGAAGGCAGAATATAGGAAACTACATGAAAACATGAATAATTCAGTGAAAATGACTGTAAACAGATGAGAATTTGTTTAGAACAGCTGAAAGAGAATCTCCAAGTCAGTTCTTAGTGTAGAAAAGGTAGCTAAGATGAGGGAAATCCATAATTCCAGTTAAGATCACATGAAACACTGTATGAATCCTATATTCATTACTTAAAGGAGACTAGAGTGGTAAATGTGTGTTATACAAGGCAGAATACCATTAAAATAGAGAAAGAAACACGTTTGGCAGCTTTTGAAATCCTTACACTTCACTGAAATGTAGTACTACACTCTATAACACAGTTGAGAGACAATGTTCCCTACTTGCCTCAGTTCATAACAGTGTGTAGGAAGTTGTTTGACAAAGTGGGCAAAGCTTATACTTGGGCCAGAAGGCAGAATATAGAAAACTTCATGAAAACATGAATAATTCAGTGAAAATGACTGTAAACTGATGAGAACTTGTTTAGAACAGCTGAAAGAGATTCTCCAAGTCAGTTCTTAGTGTAGAAAAGGTAGCTAAGATCCCGGAAATCTTAATTCCAGTTAAAATCACATGAAACACTGTATGAATCCTATATTCTTTACTGAAAGGAGACTAGAGTGGTAAATGTGTGTTATACAAGGCAGAATACCATTGAAATAGAGAAAGAAACACGTTCGGCAGCTTTGGAAAGCCTTACACTTCACTGAAATGTAGTACTACACTCTATAACACAGTTGAGAGACAATGTTCCTGAGCTGCCTCAGTTCATAACAGTGTGTAGGAAGTTGTTTGATAAAGTGGGCAAAGCTTATACTTGCACCAGAAGGCAGAATATAGGAAACTACATGAAAACATGATTAATTCAGTGAAAATGACTGTAAACAGATGAGAACTTGTTTAGAACAGCTGAAAGAGATTCTCCAAGTAAGTTCTTAGTGTAGAAAAGGTAGCTAAGATCCGGAAATCCTTAATTGGAGTTAAGATTATATGAAACACTGTATGAATCCTATATTCTTTACTTAAAGGAGACTAGAGTGGTAAATGTGTGTTATACAAGGCAGAATACCATTAAAATAGAGAAAGAAACACATTTGGCAGCTTTTGAAATCCTTACACTTCACTGAAATGTAGTACTACACTCTATAACACAGTTGAGAGACAATGTTCCCTACTTGCCTCAGTTCATACAGTGTGTAGGAAGTTGTTTGATAAAGTGGGCAAAGCTTATACTTGGGCAAGAAGGCAGAATATAGGAAACTTCATGAAAACATGAATAATTCAGTGAAAATGACTGTAAACTGATGAGAACTTGTTTAGAACAGCTGAAAGAGATTCTCCAAGTCAGTTCTTAGTGTAGAAAAGGTAGCTAAGATAAGGGAAATCCATAATTCCAGTTAAGATTACATGAAACACTGTATGAATTCTATATTCTTTACTTAAAGGAGACTAGAGTGGTAAATGTGTGTTATACAAGGCAGAATACCATTGAAATAGAGAAAGAAACACGTTCGGGAGCTTTGGAAAGGCTTACACTTCACTGAAATGTAGTACTACACTCTATAACACAATTGAGAGACAATGTTCCCTACTTGCCTCAGTTCATAACAGTGTGTAGGAAGTTGTTTGATAAAGTGGGCAAAGCTTATACTTGGGCCAGAAGGCAGAATATAGGAAACTTCATGAAAACATGAATAATTCAGTGAAAATGACTGTAAACAGATGAGAACTTGTTTAGAACAGCTAAAAGAGAATCTCCAAGTCAGTTCTTAGTGTAGAAAAGGTAGCTAAGATAAGGGAAATCCATAATTCCAGTTAAGATCACATGAAACACTGTATGAATCCTATATTCATTACTTAAAGGAGACTAGAGTGGTAAATGTGTGTTATACAAGGCAGAATACCATTGAAATAGAGAAAGAAACAGGTTCGGCAGCTTTGGAAAGCCTTACACTTCACTGAAATGTAGTACTACACTCTATAACACAGTTGAGAGACAATGTTCCCGAGCTGCCTCAGTTCATAACAGTGTGTAGGAAGTTGTTTGATAAAGTGGGCAAAGCTTATACTTGCACCAGAAGGCAGAATATAGGAAACTACATGAAAACATGATTAATTCAGTGAAAATGACTGTAAACAGATGAGAACTTGTTTAGAACAGCTGAAAGAGATTCTCCAAGTAAGTTCTTAGTGTAGAAAAGGTAGCTAAGATCCGGAAATCCTTAATTGGAGTTAAGATTATATGAAACACTGTATGAATCCTATATTCTTTACTTAAAGGAGACTAGAGTGGTAAATGTGTGTTATACAAGGCAGAATACCATTAAAATAGAGAAAGAAACACATTCGGCAGCTTTTGAAATCCTTACACTTCACTGAAATGTAGTACTACACTCTATAACACAGTTGAGAGACAATGTTCCCTACTTGCCTCAGTTCATACAGTGTGTAGGAAGTTGTTTGATAAAGTGGGCAAAGCTTATACTTGGGCAAGAAGGCAGAATATAGGAAACTTCATGAAAACATGAATAATTCAGTGAAAATGACTGTAAACTGATGAGAACTTGTTTAGAACAGCTGAAAGAGATTCTCCAAGTCAGTTCTTAGTGTAGAAAAGGTAGCTAAGATAAGGGAAATCCATAATTCCAGTTAAGATCACATGAAACACTGTATGAATCCTATATTCTTTACTTAAAGGAGACTAGAGTGGTAAATGTGTGTTATACAAGGCAGAATACCATTGAAGTAGAGAAAGAAACACGTTCGGCAGCTTTTGAAATCCTTACACTTCACTGAAATGTAGTACTACACTCTATAACACAGTTGAGAGACAATGTTCCCTACTTGCCTCAGTTCATAACAGTGGGTAGGAAGTTGTTTGATAAAGTGGGCAAAGCTTATACTTGGGCCAGAAGGCAGAATATAGGAAACTACATGAAAACATGAATAATTCAGTGAAAATGACTGTAAACAGATTGGAACTTGTTTTAGAACAGCTGAAAGAGATTCTCCAAGTCAGTTCTTAGTGTAGAAAAGGTAGCTAAGATCCAGGAAATCTTAATTCCAGTTAAAATCACATGAAACACTGTATGAATCCTATATTCTTTACTGAAAGGAGACTAGAGTGGTAAATGTGTGTTATACAAGGCAGAATACCATTGAAATAGAGAAAGGAACACGTTCGGCAGCTTTGGAAAGCCTTACACTTCACTGAAATGTAATACTACACTCTATAACACAGTTGAGAGTCAATGTTCCCTACTTGCCTCAGTTCATAACAGTGTGTAGGAAGTTGTTTTATAAAGTGGGCAAAGCTTATACTTGGGCCAGAAGGCAGAATATAGGAAACTACATGAAAACATGAATAATTCAGTGAAAATGACTGTAAACAGATGAGAACTTGTTTAGAACAGCTGAAAGAGAATCTCCAAGTCAGTTCTTAGTGTAGAAAAGGTAGCTAAGATAAGGGAAATCCATAATTCCAGTTAAGATCACATGAAAGACTATGAATCCTATATTCTTTACTTAAAGGAGACTAGAGTGGTAAATGTGTGTTATACAAGGCAGAATACCATTGAAATAGAGAAAGAAACACGTTCGGGAGCTTTGGAAAGCCTTACACTTCACTGAAATGTAGTACTACACTCTATAACACAATTGAGAGACAATGTTCCCTACTTGCCTCAGTTCATAACAGTGTGTAGGAAGTTGTTTGATAAAGTGGGCAAAGCTTATACTTGGGCCAGAAGGCAGAATATAGGAAACTTCATGAAAACATGAATAATTCAGTGAAAATGACTGTAAACAGATGAGAACTTGTTTAGAACAGCTAAAAGAGAATCTCCAAGTCAGTTCTTAGTGTAGAAAAGGTAGCTAAGATAAGGGAAATCCATAATTCCAGTTAAGATCACATGAAACACTGTATGAATCCTATATTCATTACTTAAAGGAGACTAGAGTGGTAAATGTGTGTTATACAAGGCAGAATACCATTGAAATAGAGAAAGAAACAGGTTCGGCAGCTTTGGAAAGCCTTACACTTCACTGAAATGTAGTACTACACTCTATAACACAGTTGAGAGACAATGTTCCCGAGCTGCCTCAGTTCATAACAGTGTGTAGGAAGTTGTTTGATAAAGTGGGCAAAGCTTATACTTGCACCAGAAGGCAGAATATAGGAAACTACATGAAAACATGATTAATTCAGTGAAAATGACTGTAAACAGATGAGAACTTGTTTAGAACAGCTGAAAGAGATTCTCCAAGTAAGTTCTTAGTGTAGAAAAGGTAGCTAAGATCCGGAAATCCTTAATTGGAGTTAAGATTATATGAAACACTGTATGAATCCTATATTCTTTACTTAAAGGAGACTAGAGTGGTAAATGTGTGTTATACAAGGCAGAATACCATTAAAATGGAGAAAGAAACACATTTGGCAGCTTTTGAAATCCTTACACTTCACTGAAATGTAGTACTACACTCTATAACACAGTTGAGAGACAATGTTCCCTACTTGCCTCAGTTCATACAGTGTGTAGGAAGTTGTTTGATAAAGTGGGCAAAGCTTATACTTGGGCAAGAAGGCAGAATATAGGAAACTTCATGAAAACATGAATAATTCAGTGAAAATGACTGTAAACTGATGAGAACTTGTTTAGAACAGCTGAAAGAGATTCTCCAAGTCAGTTCTTAGTGTAGAAAAGGTAGCTAAGATAAGGGAAATCCATAATTCCAGTTAAGATTACATGAAACACTGTATGAATTCTATATTCTTTACTTAAAGGAGACTAGAGTGGTAAATGTGTGTTATACAAGGCAGAATACCATTAAAATAGAGAAAGAAACACGTTCGGCAGCTTTTGAAATCCTTACACTTCACTGAAATGTAGTACTACACTCTATAACACAGTTGAGAGACAATGTTCTCTACTTGCCTCAGTTCATAACAGTGTGTAGGAAGTTGTTTGATAAAGTGGGCAAAGCTTATACTTGGGCCAGAAGGCAGAATATAGGAAACTACATGAAAACATGAATAATTCAGTGAAAATGACTGTAAACAGATGAGAACTTGTTTTAGAACAGCTGAAAGAGATTCTCCAAGTCAGTTCTTAGTGTAGAAAAGGTAGCTAAGATAAGGGAAATCCATAATTCCAGTTAAGATTACATGAAACACTGTATGAATTCTATATTCTTTACTTAAAGGAGACTAGAGTGGTAAATGTGTGTTATACAAGGCAGAATACCATTGAAATAGAGAAAGAAACACGTTCGGGAGCTTTGGAAAGGCTTACACTTCACTGAAATGTAGTACTACACTCTATAACACAATTGAGAGACAATGTTCCCTACTTGCCTCAGTTCATAACAGTGTGTAGGAAGTTGTTTGATAAAGTGGGCAAAGCTTATACTTGGGCCAGAAGGCAGAATATAGGAAACTTCATGAAAACATGAATAATTCAGTGAAAATGACTGTAAACAGATGAGAACTTGTTTAGAACAGCTAAAAGAGAATCTCCAAGTCAGTTCTTAGTGTAGAAAAGGTAGCTAAGATAAGGGAAATCCATAATTCCAGTTAAGATCACATGAAACACTGTATGAATCCTATATTCATTACTTAAAGGAGACTAGAGTGGTAAATGTGTGTTATACAAGGCAGAATACCATTGAAATAGAGAAAGAAACAGGTTCGGCAGCTTTGGAAAGCCTTACACTTCACTGAAATGTAGTACTACACTCTATAACACAGTTGAGAGACAATGTTACCGAGCTGCCTCAGTTCATAACAGTGTGTAGGAAGTTGTTTGATAAAGTGGGCAAAGCTTATACTTGCACCAGAAGGCAGAATATAGGAAACTACATGAAAACATGATTAATTCAGTGAAAATGACTGTAAACAGATGAGAACTTGTTTAGAACAGCTGAAAGAGATTCTCCAAGTAAGTTCTTAGTGTAGAAAAGGTAGCTAAGATCCGGAAATCCTTAATTGGAGTTAAGATTATATGAAACACTGTATGAATCCTATATTCTTTACTTAAAGGAGACTAGAGTGGTAAATGTGTGTTATACAAGGCAGAATACCATTAAAATAGAGAAAGAAACACATTCGGCAGCTTTTGAAATCCTTACACTTCACTGAAATGTAGTACTACACTCTATAACACAGTTGAGAGACAATGTTCCCTACTTGCCTCAGTTCATACAGTGTGTAGGAAGTTGTTTGATAAAGTGGGCAAAGCTTATACTTGGGCAAGAAGGCAGAATATAGGAAACTTCATGAAAACATGAATAATTCAGTGAAAATGACTGTAAACTGATGAGAACTTGTTTAGAACAGCTGAAAGAGATTCTCCAAGTCAGTTCTTAGTGTAGAAAAGGTAGCTAAGATAAGGGAAATCCATAATTCCAGTTAAGATCACATGAAACACTGTATGAATCCTATATTCTTTACTTAAAGGAGACTAGAGTGGTAAATGTGTGTTATACAAGGCAGAATACCATTGAAGTAGAGAAAGAAACACGTTCGGCAGCTTTTGAAATCCTTACACTTCACTGAAATGTAGTACTACACTCTATAACACAGTTGAGAGACAATGTTCCCTACTTGCCTCAGTTCATAACAGTGGGTAGGAAGTTGTTTGATAAAGTGGGCAAAGCTTATACTTGGGCCAGAAGGCAGAATATAGGAAACTACATGAAAACATGAATAATTCAGTGAAAATGACTGTAAACAGATTGGAACTTGTTTTAGAACAGCTGAAAGAGATTCTCCAAGTCAGTTCTTAGTGTAGAAAAGGTAGCTAAGATCCAGGAAATCTTAATTCCAGTTAAAATCACATGAAACACTGTATGAATCCTATATTCTTTACTGAAAGGAGACTAGAGTGGTAAATGTGTGTTATACAAGGCAGAATACCATTGAAATAGAGAAAGGAACACGTTCGGCAGCTTTTGAAATCCTTACACTTCACTGAAATGTAGTACTACACTCTATAACACAGTTGAGAGACAATGTTCCCTACTTGCCTCAGTTCATACAGTGTGTAGGAAGTTGTTTGATAAAGTGGGCAAAGCTTATACTTGGGCAAGAAGGCAGAATATAGGAAACTTCATGAAAACATGAATAATTCAGTGAAAATGACTGTAAACTGATGAGAACTTGTTTAGAACAGCTGAAAGAGATTCTCCAAGTCAGTTCTTAGTGTAGAAAAGGTAGCTAAGATAAGGGAAATCCATAATTCCAGTTAAGATTACATGAAACACTGTATGAATTCTATATTCTTTACTTAAAGGAGACTAGAGTGGTAAATGTGTGTTATACAAGGCAGAATACCATTAAAATAGAGAAAGAAACACGTTCGGCAGCTTTTGAAATCCTTACACTTCACTGAAATGTAGTACTACACTCTATAACACAGTTGAGAGACAATGTTCTCTACTTGCCTCAGTTCATAACAGTGTGTAGGAAGTTGTTTGATAAAGTGGGCAAAGCTTATACTTGGGCCAGAAGGCAGAATATAGGAAACTACATGAAAACATGAATAATTCAGTGAAAATGACTGTAAACAGATGAGAACTTGTTTTAGAACAGCTGAAAGAGATTCTCCAAGTCAGTTCTTAGTGTAGAAAAGGTAGCTAAGATAAGGGAAATCCATAATTCCAGTTAAGATTACATGAAACACTGTATGAATTCTATATTCTTTACTTAAAGGAGACTAGAGTGGTAAATGTGTGTTATACAAGGCAGAATACCATTGAAATAGAGAAAGAAACACGTTCGGGAGCTTTGGAAAGGCTTACACTTCACTGAAATGTAATACTACACTCTATAACACAATTGAGAGACAATGTTCCCTACTTGCCTCAGTTCATAACAGTGTGTAGGAAGTTGTTTGATAAAGTGGGCAAAGCTTATACTTGGGCCAGAAGGCAGATTATAGGAAACTTCATGAAAACATGAATAATTCAGTGAAAATGACTGTAAACAGATGAGAACTTGTTTAGAACAGCTAAAAGAGAATCTCCAAGTCAGTTCTTAGTGTAGAAAAGGTAGCTAAGATAAGGGAAATCCATAATTCCAGTTAAGATCACATGAAACACTGTATGAATCCTATATTCATTACTTAAAGGAGACTAGAGTGGTAAATGTGTGTTATACAAGGCAGAATACCATTGAAATAGAGAAAGAAACAGGTTCGGCAGCTTTGGAAAGCCTTACACTTCACTGAAATGTAGTACTACACTCTATAACACAGTTGAGAGACAATGTTCCCGAGCTGCCTCAGTTCATAACAGTGTGTAGGAAGTTGTTTGATAAAGTGGGCAAAGCTTATACTTGCACCAGAAGGCAGAATATAGGAAACTACATGAAAACATGATTAATTCAGTGAAAATGACTGTAAACAGATGAGAACTTGTTTAGAACAGCTGAAAGAGATTCTCCAAGTAAGTTCTTAGTGTAGAAAAGGTAGCTAAGATCCGGAAATCCTTAATTGGAGTTAAGATTATATGAAACACTGTATGAATCCTATATTCTTTACTTAAAGGAGACTAGAGTGGTAAATGTGTGTTATACAAGGCAGAATACCATTAAAATAGAGAAAGAAACACATTTGGCAGCTTTTGAAATCCTTACACTTCACTGAAATGTAGTACTACACTCTATAACACAGTTGAGAGACAATGTTCCCTACTTGCCTCAGTTCATACAGTGTGTAGGAAGTTGTTTGATAAAGTGGGCAAAGCTTATACTTGGGCAAGAAGGCAGAATATAGGAAACTTCATGAAAACATGAATAATTCAGTGAAAATGACTGTAAACTGATGAGAACTTGTTTAGAACAGCTGAAAGAGATTCTCCAAGTCAGTTCTTAGTGTAGAAAAGGTAGCTAAGATAAGGGAAATCCATAATTCCAGTTAAGATTACATGAAACACTGTATGAATTCTATATTCTTTACTTAAAGGAGACTAGAGTGGTAAATGTGTGTTATACAAGGCAGAATACCATTAAAATAGAGAAAGAAACACGTTCGGCAGCTTTTGAAATCCTTACACTTCACTGAAATGTAGTACTACACTCTATAACACAGTTGAGAGACAATGTTCTCTACTTGCCTCAGTTCATAACAGTGTGTAGGAAGTTGTTTGATAAAGTGGGCAAAGCTTATACTTGGGCCAGAAGGCAGAATATAGGAAACTACATGAAAACATGAATAATTCAGTGAAAATGACTGTAAACAGATGAGAACTTGTTTTAGAACAGCTGAAAGAGATTCTCCAAGTCAGTTCTTAGTGGAGAAAAGGTAGCTGAGATCCGGGAAATCTTAATTCCAGTTAAAATCACATGAAACACTGTATGAATCCTATATTCTTTACTGAAAGGAGACTAGAGTGGTAAATGTGTGTTATACAAGGCAGAATACCATTGAAATAGAGAAAGAAACACGTTCGGCAGCTTTGGAAAGCCTTACACTTCACTGAAATGTAGTACTACACTCTATAACACAGTTGAGAGTCAATGTTCCCTACTTGCCTCAGTTCATAACAGTGTGTAGGAAGTTGTTTGATAAAGTGGGCAAAGCTTATACTTGGGCCAGAAGGCAGAATATAGGAAACTACATGAAAACATGAATAATTCAGTGAAAATGACTGTAAACAGATGAGAACTTGTTTAGAACAGCTGAAAGAGAATCTCCAAGTCAGTTCTTAGTGTAGAAAAGGTAGCTAAGATAAGGGAAATCCATAATTCCAGTTAAGATCACATGAAACACTATGAATCCTATATTCTTTACTTAAAGGAGACTAGAGTGGTAAATGTGTGTTATACAAGGCAGAATACCATTGAAATAGAGAAAGAAACACGTTCGGGAGCTTTGGAAAGCCTTACACTTCACTGAAATGTAGTACTACACTCTATAACACAATTGAGAGACAATGTTCCCTACTTGCCTCAGTTCATAACAGTGTGTAGGAAGTTGTTTGATATAGTGGGCAAAGCTTATACTTGGGCCAGAAGGCAGAATATAGGAAACTTCATGAAAACATGAATAATTCAGTGAAAATGACTGTAAACAGATGAGAACTTGTTTAGAACAGCTGAAAGAGAATCTCCAAGTCAGTTCTTAGTGTAGAAAAGGTAGCTAAGATAAGGGAAATCCATAATTCCAGTTAAGATCACATGAAACACTGTATGAATCCTATATTCATTACTTAAAGGAGACTAGAGTGGTAAATGTGTGTTATACAAGGCAGAATACCATTGAAATAGAGAAAGAAACACGTTCGGCAGCTTTGGAAAGCCTTACACTTCACTGAAATGTAGTACTACACTCTATAACACTGTTGAGAGACAATGTTCCCGAGCTGCCTCAGTTCATAACAGTGTGTAGGAAGTTGTTTGATAAAGTGGGCAAAGCTTATACTTGCACCAGAAGGCAGAATATAGGAAACTACATGAAAACATGATTAATTCAGTGAAAATGACTGTAAACAGATGAGAACTTGTTTAGAACAGCTGAAAGAGATTCTCCA
Source organism: Pipistrellus hanaki (assembly GCF_964339955.1). Classification (NCBI taxonomy): domain Eukaryota; kingdom Metazoa; phylum Chordata; class Mammalia; order Chiroptera; family Vespertilionidae; genus Pipistrellus; species Pipistrellus hanaki. Next base: position 2,317,629 of record NW_028182303.1, read on the forward strand.
AGTCAGTTCTTAGTGTAGAAAAGGTAGCTAAGATCCGGAAATCCTTAATTGGAGTTAAGATTATATGAAACACTGTATGAATCCTATATTCTTTACTTAAAGGAGACTAGAGTGGTAAATGTGTGTTATACAAGGCAGAATACCATTGAAGTAGAGAAAGAAACACGTTCGGCAGCTTTGGAAAGCCTTACTCTTCACTGAAATGTAGTACTACACTCTATAACACAGTTGAGAGACAATGTTCCCTACTTGCCTCAGTTCATAACAGTGTGTAGGAAGTTGTTTGATAAAGTGGGCAAAGCTTATACTTGGGCCAGAAGGCATAATATAGGAAACTTCATGAAAACATGAATAATTCAGTGAAAATGACTGTAAACTGATGAGAACTTGTTTAGAACAGCTGAAAGAGATTCTCCAAGTCAGTTCTTAGTGTAGAAAAGGTAGGTAAGATCTGGAAATCCTTAATTGGAGTTAAGATTATATGAAACACTGTATGGATCCTATATTCTTTACTTAAAGGAGACTAGAGTGGTAAATGTGTGTTATACAAGGCAGAATACCATTAAAATGGAGAAAGAAACACGTTCGGCAGTTTTGGAAATCCTTACACGTGACTGAAATGTAGTACTACACTCTATAACACAGTTGAGAGACAATGTTCCCGAGCTGCCTCAGTTAAAAACAGTGTGTAGGAAGTTGTTTGATAAAGTGGTCAAAGCTTATACTTGGGCCAGAAGGCAGAATATAGGAAACTTCATGAAAACATGAATAATTCAGTGAAAATGACTGTAAACAGATGAGAACTTGTTTAGAACAGCTAAAAGAGAATCTCTAAGTCAGTTCTTAGTGTAGAAAAGGTAGCTAAGATAAGGGAAATCCATAATTCCAGTTAAGATCACATGAAACACTGTATGAATCCTATATTCATTACTTAAAGGAGACTAGAGTGGTAAATTTGTGTTATACAAGGCAGAATACCATTGAAATAGAGAAAGAAACAGGTTCGGCAGCTTTGGAAAGCCTTACACTTCACTGAAATGTAGTACTACACTCTATAACACAGTTGAGAGACAATGTTCCTGAGCTGCCTCAGTTCATAACAGTGTGTAGGAAGTTGTTTGATAAAGTGGGCAAAGCTTATACTTGCACCAGAAGGCAGAATATAGGAAACTACATGAAAACATGATTAATTCAGTGAAAATGACTGTAAACAGATGAGAACTTGTTTAGAACAGCTGAAAGAGATTCTCCAAGTAAGTTCTTAGTGTAGAAAAGGTAGCTAAGATCCGGAAATCCTTAATTGGAGTTAAGATTATATGAAACACTGTATGAATCCTATATTCTTTACTTAAAGGAGACTAGAGTGGTAAATGTGTGTTATACAAGGCAGAATACCATTAAAATAGAGAAAGAAACACATTTGGCAGCTTTTGAAATCCTTACACTTCACTGAAATGTAGTACTACACTCTATAACACAGTTGAGAGACAATGTTCCCTACTTGCCTCAGTTCATACAGTGTGTAGGAAGTTGTTTGATAACGTGGGCAAAGCTTATACTTGGGCAAGAAGGCAGAATATAGGAAACTTCATGAAAACATGAATAATTCAGTGAAAATGACTGTAAACTGATGAGAACTTGTTTAGAACAGCTGAAAGAGATTCTCCAAGTCAGTTCTTAGTGTAGAAAAGGTAGCTAAGATAAGGGAAATTCATAATTCCAGTTAAGATTACATGAAACACTGTATGAATTCTATATTCTTTACTTAAAGGAGACTAGAGTGGTAAATGTGTGTTATACAAGGCAGAATACCATTAAAATAGAGAAAGAAACACGTTCGGCAGCTTTTGAAATCCTTACACTTCACTGAAATGTAGTACTACACTCTATAACACAGTTGAGAGACAATGTTCTCTACTTGCCTCAGTTCATAACAGTGTGTAGGAAGTTGTTTGATAAAGTGGGCAAAGCTTATACTTGGGCCAGAAGGCAGAATATAGGAAACTACATGAAAACATGAATAATTCAGTGAAAATGACTGTAAACAGATGAGAACTTGTTTAGAACAGCTGAAAGAGAATCTCCAAGTCAGTTCTTAGTGTAGAAAAGGTAGCTAAGATAAGGGAAATCCATAATTCCAGTTAAGATCACATGAAACACTATGAATCCTATATTCTTTACTTAAAGGAGACTAGAGTGGTAAATGTGTGTTATACAAGGCAGAATACCATTGATATAGAGAAAGAAACACGTTCGGGAGCTTTGGAAAGCCTTACACGTCACTGAAATGTAGTACTACACTCTATAACACAATTGAGAGACAATGTTCCCTACTTGCCTCAGTTCATAACAGTGTGTAGGAAGTTGTTTGATAAAGTGGGCAAAGCTTATACTTGGGCCAGAAGGCAGAATATAGGAAACTTCATGAAAACATGAATAATTCAGTGAAAATGACTGTAAACAGATGAGAACTTGTTTAGAACAGCTGAAAGAGAATCTCCAAGTCAGTTCTTAGTGTAGAAAAGGTAGCTAAGATAAGGGAAATCCATAATTCCAGTTAAGATCACATGAAACACTGTATGAATCCTATATTCATTACTTAAAGGAGACTAGAGTGGTAAATGTGTGTTATACAAGGCAGAATACCATTGAAATAGAGAAAGAAACACGTTCGGCAGCTTTGGAAAGCCTTACGCTTCACTGAAATGTAGTACTACACTCTATAACACAGTTGAGAGACAATGTTCCCGAGCTGCCTCAGTTCATAACAGTGTGTAGGAAGTTGTTTGATAAAGTGGGCAAAGCTTATACTTGCACCAGAAGGCAGAATATAGGAAACTACATGAAAACATGATTAATTCAGTGAAAATGACTGTAAACAGATGAGAACTTGTTTAGAACAGCTGAAAGAGATTCTCCAAGTCAGTTCTTAGTGTAGAAAAGGTAGCTAAGATCCGGAAATCCTTAATTGGAGTTAAGATTATATGAAACACTGTATGAATCCTATATTCTTTACTTAAAGGAGACTAGAGTGGTAAATGTGTGTTATACAAGGCAGAATACCATTAAAATGGAGAAAGAAACACGTTCGGCAGTTTTGGAAATCCTTACACGTGACTGAAATGTAGTACTACACTCTATAACACAGTTGAGAGACAATGTTCCCGAGCTGCCTCAGTTAATAACAGTGTGTAGGAAGTGGTTTGATAAAGTGGGCAAAGCTTATACTTGGACTAGAAGGCAGAATATAGGAAACTACATGAAAACATGAATAATTCAGTGAAAATGACTGTAAACAGATTGGAACTTGTTTTAGAACAGCAGAAAGAGATTCTCCAAGTCAGTTCTTAGTGTAGAAAAGGTAGCTAAGATAAGGGAAATCCATAATTCCAGTTAAGATTACATGAAACACTGTATGAATTCTATATTCTTTACTTAAAGGAGACTAGAGTGGTAAATGTGTGTTATACAAGGCAGAATACCATTAAAATAGAGAAAGAAACACGTTCGGCAGCTTTTGAAATCCTTACACTTCACTGAAATGTAGTACTACACTCTATAACACAGTTGAGAGACAATGTTCTCTACTTGCCTCAGTTCATAACAGTGTGTAGGAAGTTGTTTGATAAAGTGGGCAAAGCTTATACTTGGGCCAGAAGGCAGAATATAGGAAACTACATGAAAACATGAATAATTCAGTGAAAATGACTGCAAACAGATTGAACTTGTTTTAGAACAGCAGAAAGAGATTCTCCAAGTCAGTTCTTAGTGTAGAAAAGGTAGCTAAGATAAGGGAAATCCATAATTCCAGTTAAGATTACATGAAACACTGTATGAATTCTATATTCTTTACTTAAAGGAGACTAGAGTGGTAAATGTGTGTTACACAAGGCAGAATACCATTAAAATAGAGAAAGAAACACGTTCGGCAGCTTTTGAAATCCTTACACTTCACTGAAATGTAGTACTACACTCTATAACACAGTTGAGAGACAATGTTCTCTACTTGCCTCAGTTCATAACAGTGTGTAGGAAGTTGTTTGATAAAGTGGGCAAAGCTTATACTTGGGCCAGAAGGCAGAATATAGGAAACTACATGAAAACATGAATAATTCAGTGAAAATGACTGTAAACAGATGAGAACTTGTTTTAGAACAGCTGAAAGAGATTCTCCAAGTCAGTTCTTAGTGTAGAAAAGGTAGCTAAGATCCAGGAAATCTTAATTCCAGTTAAAATCACATGAAACACTGTATGAATCCTATATTCTTTACTGAAAGGAGACTAGAGTGGTAAATGTGTGTTATACAAGGCAGAATACCATTGAAATAGAGAAAGGAACACGTTCGGCAGCTTTGGAAAGCCTTACACTTCACTGAAATGTAGTACTACACTCTATAACACAGTTGAGAGTCAATGTTCCCTACTTGCCTCAGTTCATAACAGTGTGTAGGAAGTTGTTTTATAAAGTGGGCAAAGCTTATACTTGGGCCAGAAGGCAGAATATAGGAAACTACATGAAAACATGATTAATTCAGTGAAAATGACTGTAAACAGATGAAACTTGTTTAGAACAGCTGAAAGAGATTCTCCAAGTAAGTTCTTAGTGTAGAAAAGGTAGCTAAGATCCGGAAATCCTTAATTGGAGTTAAGATTATATGAAACCCTGTATGAATCCTATATTCTTTACTTAAAGGAGACTAGAGTGGTAAATGTGTGTTATACAAGGCAGAATACCATTAAAATAGAGAAAGAAACACATTCGGCAGCTTTTGAAATCCTTACACTTCACTGAAATGTAGTACTACACTCTATAACACAGTTGAGAGACAATGTTCCCTACTTGCCGCAGTTCATACAGTGTGTAGGAAGTTGTTTGATAAAGTGGGCAAAGCTTATACTTGGGCAAGAAGGCAGAATATAGGAAACTTCATGAAAACATGAATAATTCAGTGAAAATGACTGTAAACTGATGAGAACTTGTTTAGAACAGCTGAAAGAGAATCTCCAAGTCAGTTCTTAGTGTAGAAAAGGTAGCTAAGATAAGGGAAATCCATAATTCCAGTTAAGATCACATGAAACACTATGAATCCTATATTCTTTACTTAAAGGAGACTAGAGTGGTAAATGTGTGTTATACAAGGCAGAATACCATTGAAATAGAGAAAGAAACACGTTCGGGAGCTTTGGAAAGCCTTACACGTCACTGAAATGTAGTACTACACTCTATAACACAATTGAGAGACAATGTTCCCTACTTGCCTCAGTTCATAACAGTGTGTAGGAAGTTGTTTGATAAAGTGGGCAAAGCTTATACTTGGGCCAGAAGGCAGAATATAGGAAACTTCATGAAAACATGAATAATTCAGTGAAAATGACTGTAAACAGATGAGAACTTGTTTAGAACAGCTGAAAGAGAATCTCCAAGTCAGTTCTTAGTGTAGAAAAGGTAGCTAAGATAAGGGAAATCCATAATTCCAGTTAAGATCACATGAAACACTGTATGAATCCTATATTCATTACTTAAAGGAGACTAGAGTGGTAAATGTGTGTTATACAAGGCAGAATACCATTGAAATAGAGAAAGAAACACGTTCGGCAGCTTTGGAAAGCCTTACACTTCACTGAAATGTAGTACTACACTCTATAACACAGTTGAGAGACAATGTTCCCGAGCTGCCTCAGTTAATAACAGTGTGTAGGAAGTGGTTTGATAAAGTGGGCAAAGCTTATACTTGGACTAGAAGGCAGAATATAGGAAACTACATGAAAACATGAATAATTCAGTGAAAATGACTGTAAACAGATTGGAACTTGTTTTAGAACAGCAGAAAGAGATTCTCCAAGTCAGTTCTTAGTGTAGAAAAGGTAGCTAAGATAAGGGAAATCCATAATTCCAGTTAAGATTACATGAAACACTGTATGAATTCTATATTCTTTACTTAAAGGAGACTAGAGTGGTAAATGTGTGTTATACAAGGCAGAATACCATTAAAATAGAGAAAGAAACACGTTTGGCAGCTTTTGAAATCCTTACACTTCACTGAAATGTAGTACTACACTCTATAACACAGTTGAGAGACAATGTTCTCTACTTGCCTCAGTTCATAACAGTGTGTAGGAAGTTGTTTGATAAAGTGGGCAAAGCTTATACTTGGGCCAGAAGGCAGAATATAGGAAACTACATGAAAACATGAATAATTCAGTGAAAATGACTGCAAACAGATTGAACTTGTTTTAGAACAGCAGAAAGAGATTCTCCAAGTCAGTTCTTAGTGTAGAAAAGGTAGCTAAGATAAGGGAAATCCATAATTCCAGTTAAGATTACATGAAACACTGTATGAATTCTATATTCTTTACTTAAAGGAGACTAGAGTGGTAAATGTGTGTTACACAAGGCAGAATACCATTAAAATAGAGAAAGAAACACGTTCGGCAGCTTTTGAAATCCTTACACTTCACTGAAATGTAGTACTACACTCTATAACACAGTTGAGAGACAATGTTCTCTACTTGCCTCAGTTCATAACAGTGTGTAGGAAGTTGTTTGATAAAGTGGGCAAAGCTTATACTTGGGCCAGAAGGCAGAATATAGGAAACTACATGAAAACATGAATAATTCAGTGAAAATGACTGTAAACAGATGAGAACTTGTTTTAGAACAGCTGAAAGAGATTCTCCAAGTCAGTTCTTAGTGTAGAAAAGGTAGCTAAGATCCAGGAAATCTTAATTCCAGTTAAAATCACATGAAACACTGTATGAATCCTATATTCTTTACTGAAAGGAGACTAGAGTGGTAAATGTGTGTTATACAAGGCAGAATACCATTGAAATAGAGAAAGGAACACGTTCGGCAGCTTTGGAAAGCCTTACACTTCACTGAAATGTAGTACTACACTCTATAACACAGTTGAGAGTCAATGTTCCCTACTTGCCTCAGTTCATAACAGTGTGTAGGAAGTTGTTTGATAAAGTGGGCAAAGCTCATACTTGGGCCATAAGGCAGAATATAGGAAACTACATGAAAACATGAATAATTCAGTGAAAATGACTGTAAACAGATGAGAACTTGTTTTAGAACAGCTGAAAGAGATTCTCCAAGTCAGTTCTTAGTGGAGAAAAGGTAGCTGAGATCCGGGAAATCTTAATTCCAGTTAAAATCACATGAAACACTGTATGAATCCTATATTCTTTACTGAAAGGAGACTAGAGTGGTAAATGTGTGTTATACAAGGCAGAATACCATTGAAATAGAGAAAGAAACACGTTCGGCAGCTTTGGAAAGCCTTACACTTCACTGAAATGTAGTACTACACTCTATAACACAGTTGAGAGTCAATGTTCCCTACTTGCCTCAGTTCATAACAGTGTGTAGGAAGTTGTTTGATAAAGTGGGCAAAGCTTATACTTGGGCCAGAAGGCAGAATATAGGAAACTACATGAAAACATGAATAATTCAGTGAAAATGACTGTAAACAGATGAGAACTTGTTTAGAACAGCTGAAAGAGAATCTCCAAGTCAGTTCTTAGTGTAGAAAAGGTAGCTAAGATAAGGGAAATCCATAATTCCAGTTAAGATCACATGAAACACTATGAATCCTATATTCTTTACTTAAAGGAGACTAGAGTGGTAAATGTGTGTTATACAAGGCAGAATACCATTGAAATAGAGAAAGAAACACGTTCGGGAGCTTTGGAAAGCCTTACACTTCACTGAAATGTAGTACTACACTCTATAACACAATTGAGAGACAATGTTCCCTACTTGCCTCAGTTCATAACAGTGTGTCGGAAGTTGTTTGATAAAGTGGGCAAAGCTTATACTTGGGCCAGAAGGCAGAATATAGGAAACTTCATGAAAACATGAATAATTCAGTGAAAATGACTGTAAACAGATGAGAACTTGTTTAGAACAGCTGAAAGAGAATCTCCAAGTCAGTTCTTAGTGTAGAAAAGGTAGCTAAGATAAGGGAAATCCATAATTCCAGTTAAGATCACATGAAACACTGTATGAATCCTATATTCATTACTTAAAGGAGACTAGAGTGGTAAATGTGTGTTATACAAGGCAGAATACCATTGAAATAGAGAAAGAAACACGTTCGGCAGCTTTGGAAAGCCTTACACTTCACTGAAATGTAGTACTACACTCTATAACACAGTTGAGAGACAATGTTCCCGAGCTGCCTCAGTTCATAACAGTGTGTAGGAAGTTGTTTGATAAAGTGGGCAAAGCTTATACTTGCACCAGAAGGCAGAATATAGGAAACTACATGAAAACATGATTAATTCAGTGAAAATGACTGTAAACAGATGAGAACTTGTTTAGAACAGCTGAAAGAGATTCTCCAAGTCAGTTCTTAGTGTAGAAAAGGTAGCTAAGATCCGGAAATCCTTAATTGGAGTTAAGATTATATGAAACACTGTATGAATCCTATATTCTTTACTTAAAGGAGACTAGAGTGGTAAATGTGTGTTATACAAGGCAGAATACCATTGAAGTAGAGAAAGAAACACGTTCGGCAGGTTTGGAAAGCCTTACTCTTCACTGAAATGTAGTACTACACTCTATAACACAGTTGAGAGACAATGTTCCCTACTTGCCTCAGTTCATAACAGTGTGTAGGAAGTTGTTTGATAAAGTGGGCAAAGCTTATACTTGGGCCAGAAGGCAGAATATAGGAAACTTCATGAAAACATGAATAATTCAGTGAAAATGACTGTAAACTGATGAGAACTTGTTTAGAACAGCTGAAAGAGATTCTCCAAGTCAGTTCTTAGTGTAGAAAAGGTAGCTAAGATCCGGTAATCCTTAATTGGAGTTAAGATTATATGAAACACTGTATGAATCCTATATTCTTTACTTAAAGGAGACTAGAGTGGTAAATGTGTGTTATACAAGGCAGAATACCATTAAAATGGAGAAAGAAACACGTTCGGCAGTTTTGGAAATCCTTACACGTGACTGAAATGTAGTACTACACTCTATAACACAGTTGAGAGACAATGTTCCCGAGCTGCCTCAGTTAAAAACAGTGTATAGGAAGTTGTTTGATAAAGTGGTCAAAGCTTATACTTGGACCAGAAGGCAGAATATAGGAAACTACATGAAAACATGAATAATTCAGTGAAAATTACTGTAAACAGATTGGAACTTGTTTTAGAATAGCAGAAAGAGATTCTCCAAGTCAGTTCTTAGTGTAGAAAAGGTAGCTAAGATCGGGAAATCTTAATTCCAGTTAAGATCACATGAAACACTGTATGAATCCTATATTCTTTACTTAAAGGAGACTAGAGTGGTAAATGTGTGTTATACAAGGCAGAATACCATTGAAGTAGAGAAAGAAACACATTCGGCAGCTTTGGAAAGCGTTACACTTCACTGAAATGTAGTACTACACTCTATAACACAGTTGAGAGACAATGTTCCCTACTTGCCTCAGTTCATAACAGTGTGTAGGAAGTTGTTTGATAAAGTGGGCAAAGCTTATACTTGGGCCAGAAGGCAGAATATAGGAAACTACATGAAAACATGAATAATTCAGTGAAAATGACTGTAAACAGATGAGAACTTGTTTTAGAACAGCTGAAAGAGATTCTCCAAGTCAGTTCTTAGTGGAGAAAAGGTAGCTGAGATCCGGGAAATCTTAATTCCAGTTAAAATCACATGAAACACTGTATGAATCCTATATTCTTTACTGAAAGGAGACTAGAGTGGTAAATGTGTGTTATACAAGGCAGAATACCATTGAAATAGAGAAAGAAACACGTTCGGCAGCTTTGGAAAGCCTTACACTTCACTGAAATGTAGTACTACACTCTATAACACAGTTGAGAGTCAATGTTCCCTACTTACCTCAGTTCATAACAGTGTGTAGGAAGTTGTTTGATAAAGTGGGCAAAGCTTATACTTGGGCCAGAAGGCTGAATATAGGAAACTACATGAAAACATGAATAATTCAGTGAAAATGACTGTAAACAGATGAGAACTTGTTTAGAACAGCTGAAAGAGAATCTCCAAGTCAGTTCTTAGTGTAGAAAAGGTAGCTACGATAAGGGAAATCCATAATTCCAGTTAAGATCACATGAAACACTATGAATCCTATATTCTTTACTTAAAGGAGACTAGAGTGGTAAATGTGTGTTATACAAGGCAGAATACCATTGAAATAGAGAAAGAAACACGTTCGGGAGCTTTGGAAAGCCTTACACTTCACTGAAATGTAGTACTACACTCTATAACACAATTGAGAGACAATGTTCCCTACTTGCCTCAGTTCATAACAGTGTGTCGGAAGTTGTTTGAGAAAGTGGGCAAAGCTTATACTTGGGCCAGAAGGCAGAATATAGGAAACTTCATGAAAACATGAATAATTCAGTGAAAATGACTGTAAACAGATGAGAACTTGTTTAGAACAGCTGAAAGAGAATCTCCAAGTCAGTTCTTAGTGTAGAAAAGGTAGCTAAGATAAGGGAAATCCATAATTCCAGTTAAGATCACTTGAAACACTGTATGAATCCTATATTCATTACTTAAAGGAGACTAGAGTGGTAAATGTGTGTTATACAAGGCAGAATACCATTGAAATAGAGAAAGAAACACGTTCGGCAGCTTTGGAAAGCCTTACACTTCACTGAAATGTAGTACTACACTCTATAACACAGTTGAGAGACAATGTTCCCGAGCTGCCTCAGTTCATAACAGTGTGTAGGAAGTTGTTTGATAAAGTGGGCAAAGCTTATACTTGCACCAGAAGGCAGAATATAGGAAACTACATGAAAACATGATTAATTCAGTGAAAATGACTGTAAACAGATGAGAACTTGTTTAGAACAGCTGAAAGAGATTCTCCAAGTCAGTTCTTAGTGTAGAAAAGGTAGCTAAGATCCGGAAATCCTTAATTGGAGTTAAGATTATATGAAACACTGTATGAATCCTATATTCTTTACTTAAAGGAGACTAGAGTGGTAAATGTGTGTTATACAAGGCAGAATACCATTGAAGTAGAGAAAGAAACACGTTCGGCAGCTTTGGAAAGCCTTACACTTCACTGAAATGTAGTACTACACTCTATAACACAGTTGAGAGACAATGTTCCCGAGCTGCCTCAGTTCATAACAGTGTGTAGGAAGTTGTTTGATAAAGTGGGCAAAGCTTATACTTGGGCCAGAAGGCAGAATATAGGAAACTACATGAAAACATGAATAATTCAGTGAAAATGACTGTAAACAGATGAGAACTTGTTTAGAACAGCTGAAAGAGAATCTCCAAGTCAGTTCTTAGTGTAGAAAAGGTAGCTAAGATAAGGGAAATCCATAATTCCAGTTAAGATCACATGAAACACTGTATGAATCCTATATTCATTACTTAAAGGAGACTAGAGTGGTAAATGTGTGTTATACAAGGCAGAATACCATTAAAATAGAGAAAGAAACACGTTCGGCAGCTTTTGAAATCCTTACACTTCACTGAAATGTAGTACTACACTCTATAACACAGTTGAGAGACAATGTTCCCTACTTGCCTCAGTTCATAACAGTGTGTAGGAAGTTGTTTGATAAAGTGGGCAAAGCTTATACTTGGGCCAGAAGGCAGAATATAGGAAACTTCATGAAAACATGAATAATTCAGTGAAAATGACTGTAAACTGATGAGAACTTGTTTAGAACAGCTGAAAGAGATTCTCCAAGTCAGTTCTTTGTGTAGAAAAGGTAGCTAAGATCCGGGAAATCTTAATTCCAGTTAAAATCACATGAAACACTGTATGAATCCTATATTCTTTACTGAAAGGAGACTAGAGTGGTAAATGTGTGTTATACAAGGCAGAATACCATTGAAATAGAGAAAGAAACACGTTCGGCAGCTTTGGAAAGCCTTACACTTCACTGAAATGTAGTACTACACTCTATAACACAGTTGAGAGACAATGTTCCCTAATTGCCTCAGTTCATAACAGTGTGTAGGAAGTTGTTTGATAAAGTGGGCAAAGCTTATACTTGGGCCAGAAGGCAGAATATAGGAAACTTCATGAAAACATGAATAATTCAGTGAAAATGACTGTAAACAGATGAGAACTTGTTTAGAACAGCTAAAAGAGAATCTCCAAGTCAGTTCTTAGTGTAGAAAAGGTAGCTAAGATAAGGGAAATCCATAATTCCAGTTAAGATCACATGAAACACTGTATGAATCCTATATTCTTTACTGAAAGGAGACTAGAGTGGTAAATGTGTGTTATACAAGGCAGAATACCATTGAAATAGAGAAAGAAACACGTTCGGCAGCTTTGGAAAGCCTTACACTTCACTGAAATGTAGTACTACACTCTATAACACAGTTGAGAGACAATGTTCCCTACTTGCCTCAGTTCATAACAGTGTGTAGGAAGTTGTTTGATAAAGTGGGCAAAGCTTATACTTGGGCCAGAAGGCAGAATATAGGAAACTTCATGAAAACTTGAATAATTCAGTGAAAATGACTGTAAACAGATGAGAACTTGTTTAGAACAGCTAAAAGAGAATCTCCAAGTCAGTTCTTAGTGTAGAAAAGGTAGCTAAGATAAGGGAAATCCATAATTCCAGTTAAGATCACATGAAACACTGTATGAATCCTATATTCATTACTTAAAGGAGACTAGATTGGTAAATGTGTGTTATACAAGGCAGAATACAATTGAAATAGAGAAAGAAACAGGTTCGGCAGCTTTGGAAAGCCTTACACTTCACTGAAATGTAGTACTACACTCTATAACACAGTTGAGAGACAATGTTCCCGAGCTGCCTCAGTTCATAACAGTGTGTAGGAAGTTGTTTGATAAAGTGGGCAAAGCTTATACTTGCACCAGAAGGCAGAATATAGGAAACTACATGAAAACTTGATTAATTCAGTGAAAATGACTGTAAACAAATGAGAACTTGTTTAGAACAGCTGAAAGAGATTCTCCAAGTCAGTTCTTAGTGTAGAAAAGGTAGCTAAGATCCGGAAATCCTTAATTGGAGTTAAGATTATATGAAACACTGTATGAATCCTATATTCTTTACTTAAAGGAGACTAGAGTGGTAAATGTGTGTTATACAAGGCAGAATACCATTGAAGTAGAGAAAGAAACACGTTCGGCAGCTTTGGAAAGCCTTACTCTTCACTGAAATGTAGTACTACACTCTATAACACAGTTGAGAGACAATGTTCCCTACTTGCCTCAGTTCATAACAGTGTGTAGGAAGTTGTTTGATAAAGTGGGCAAAGCTTATACTTGGGCCAGAAGGCAGAATATAGGAAACTTCATGAAAACATGAATAAGTCAGTGAAAATGACTGTAAACTGATGAGAACTTGTTTAGAACAGCTGAAAGAGATTCTCCAAGTCAGTTCTTAGTGTAGAAAAGGTAGCTAAGATCCGGAAATCCTTAATTGGAGTTAAGATTATATGAAACACTGTATGAATCCTATATTCTTTACTTAAAGTAGACTAGAGTGGTAAATGTGTGTTATACAAGGCAGAATACCATTAAAATGGAGAAAGAAACACGTTTGGCAGTTTTGGAAATCCTTACACGTGACTGAAATGTAGTACTACACTCTATAACACAGTTGAGAGACAATGTTCCCGAGCTGCCTCAGTTAAAAACAGTGTGTAGGAAGTTGTTTGATAAAGTGGGCAAAGCTTATACTTGGGCCAGAAGGCAGAATATAGGAAACTTCATGAAAACATGAATAATTCAGTGAAAATGACTGTAAACTGATGAGAACTTGTTTAGAACAGCTGAAAGAGATTCTCCAAGTCAGTTCTTTGTGTAGAAAAGGTAGCTAAGATCCGGGAAATCTTAATTCCAGTTAAAATCACATGAAACACTGTATGAATCCTATATTCTTTACTGAAAGGAGACTAGAGTGGTAAATGTGTGTTATACAAGGCAGAATACCATTGAAATATAGAAAGAAACACGTTCGGCAGCTTTGGAAAGCCTTACACTTCACTGAAATGTAGTACTACACTCTATAACACAGTTGAGAGACAATGTTCCCTATTTGCCTCAGTTCATAACAGTGTGTAGGAAGTTGTTTGATAAAGTGGGCAAAGCTTATACTTGGGCCAGAAGGCAGAATATAGGAAACTTCATGAAAACATGAATAATTCAGTGAAAATGACTGTAAACAGATGAGAACTTGTTTAGAACAGCTAAAAGAGAATCTCCAAGTCAGTTCTTAGTGTAGAAAAGGTAGCTAAGATAAGGGAAATCCATAATTCCAGTTAAGATCACATGAAACACTGTATGAATCCTATATTCATTACTTAAAGGAGACTAGAGTGGTAAATGTGTGTTATACAAGGCAGAATACCATTAAAATAGAGAAAGAAACACGTTCGGCAGCTTTTGAAATCCTTACACTTCACTGAAATGTAGTACTACACTCTATAACACAGTTGAGAGACAATGTTCTCTACTTGCCTCAGTTCATAACAGTGTGTAGGAAGTTGTTTGATAAAGTGGGCAAAGCTTATACTTGGGCCAGAAGGCAGAATATAGGAAACTACATGAAAACATGAATAATTCAGTGAAAATGACTGCAAACAGATTGAACTTGTTTTAGAACAGCAGAAAGAGATTCTCCAAGTCAGTTCTTAGTGTAGAAAAGGTAGCTAAGATAAGGGAAATCCATAATTCCAGTTAAGATTACATGAAACACTGTATGAATTCTATATTCTTTACTTAAAGGAGACTAGAGTGGTAAATGTGTGTTACACAAGGCAGAATACCATTAAAATAGAGAAAGAAACACGTTCGGCAGCTTTGGAAAGCCTTACACTTCACTGAAATGTAGTACTACACTCTATAACACAGTTGAGAGACAATGTTCTCTACTTGCCTCAGTTCATAACAGTGTGTAGGAAGTTGTTTGATAAAGTGGGCAAAGCTTATACTTGGGCCAGAAGGCAGAATATAGGAAACTACATGAAAACATGAATAATTCAGTGAAAATGACTGTAAACAGATGAGAACTTGTTTTAGAACAGCTGAAAGAGATTCTCCAAGTCAGTTCTTAGTGTAGAAAAGGTAGCTAAGATCCAGGAAATCTTAATTCCAGTTAAAATCACATGAAACACTGTATGAATCCTATATTCTTTACTGAAAGGAGACTAGAGTGGTAAATGTGTGTTATACAAGGCAGAATACCATTGAAATAGAGAAAGGAACACGTTCGGCAGCTTTGGAAAGCCTTACACTTCACTGAAATGTAGTACTACACTCTATAACACAGTTGAGAGTCAATGTTCCCTACTTGCCTCAGTTCATAACAGTGTGTAGGAAGTTGTTTTATAAAGTGGGCAAAGCTTATACTTGGGCCAGAAGGCAGAATATAGGAAACTACATGAAAACATGATTAATTCAGTGAAAATGACTGTAAACAGATGAAACTTGTTTAGAACAGCTGAAAGAGATTCTCCAAGTAAGTTCTTAGTGTAGAAAAGGTAGCTAAGATCCGGAAATCCTTAATTGGAGTTAAGATTATATGAAACCCTGTATGAATCCTATATTCTTTACTTAAAGGAGACTAGAGTGGTAAATGTGTGTTATACAAGGCAGAATACCATTAAAATAGAGAAAGAAACACATTCGGCAGCTTTTGAAATCCTTACACTTCACTGAAATGTAGTACTACACTCTATAACACAGTTGAGAGACAATGTTCCCTACTTGCCTCAGTTCATACAGTGTGTAGGAAGTTGTTTGATAAAGTGGGCAAAGCTTATACTTGGGCAAGAAGGCAGAATATAGGAAACTTCATGAAAACATGAATAATTCAGTGAAAATGACTGTAAACTGATGAGAACTTGTTTAGAACAGCTGAAAGAGAATCTCCAAGTCAGTTCTTAGTGTAGAAAAGGTAGCTAAGATAAGGGAAATCCATAATTCCAGTTAAGATCACATGAAACACTATGAATCCTATATTCTTTACTTAAAGGAGACTAGAGTGGTAAATGTGTGTTATACAAGGCAGAATACCATTGAAATAGAGAAAGAAACACGTTCGGGAGCTTTGGAAAGCCTTACACGTCACTGAAATGTAGTACTACACTCTATAACACAATTGAGAGACAATGTTCCCTACTTGCCTCAGTTCATAACAGTGTGTAGGAAGTTGTTTGATAAAGTGGGCAAAGCTTATACTTGGGCCAGAAGGCAGAATATAGGAAACTTCATGAAAACATGAATAATTCAGTGAAAATGACTGTAAACAGATGGGAACTTGTTTTAGAACAGCAGAAAGAGATTCTCCAAGTCAGTTCTTAGTGTAGAAAAGGTAGCTAAGATAAGGGAAATCCATAATTCCAGTTAAGATTACATGAAACACTGTATGAATTCTATATTCTTTACTTAAAGGAGACTAGAGTGGTAAATGTGTGTTATACAAGGCAGAATACCATTAAAATAGAGAAAGAAACACGTTTGGCAGCTTTTGAAATCCTTACACTTCACTGAAATGTAGTACTACACTCTATAACACAGTTGAGAGACAATGTTCTCTACTTGCCTCAGTTCATAACAGTGTGTAGGAAGTTGTTTGATAAAGTGGGCAAAGCTTATACTTGGGCCAGAAGGCAGAATATAGGAAACTACATGAAAACATGAATAATTCAGTGAAAATGACTGCAAACAGATTGAACTTGTTTTAGAACAGCAGAAAGAGATTCTCCAAGTCAGTTCTTAGTGTAGAAAAGGTAGCTAAGATAAGGGAAATCCATAATTCCAGTTAAGATTACATGAAACACTGTATGAATTCTATATTCTTTACTTAAAGGAGACTAGAGTGGTAAATGTGTGTTACACAAGGCAGAATACCATTAAAATAGAGAAAGAAACACGTTCGGCAGCTTTTGAAATCCTTACACTTCACTGAAATGTAGTACTACACTCTATAACACAGTTGAGAGACAATGTTCTCTACTTGCCTCAGTTCATAACAGTGTGTAGGAAGTTGTTTGATAAAGTGGGCAAAGCTTATACTTGGGCCAGAAGGCAGAATATAGGAAACTACATGAAAACATGAATAATTCAGTGAAAATGACTGTAAACAGATGAGAACTTGTTTTAGAACAGCTGAAAGAGATTCTCCAAGTCAGTTCTTAGTGTAGAAAAGGTAGCTAAGATCCAGGAAATCTTAATTCCAGTTAAAATCACATGAAACACTGTATGAATCCTATATTCTTTACTGAAAGGAGACTAGAGTGGTAAATGTGTGTTATACAAGGCAGAATACCATTGAAATAGAGAAAGGAACACGTTCGGCAGCTTTGGAAAGCCTTACACTTCACTGAAATGTAGTACTACACTCTATAACACAGTTGAGAGTCAATGTTCCCTACTTGCCTCAGTTCATAACAGTGTGTAGGAAGTTGTTTGATAAAGTGGGCAAAGCTTATACTTGGGCCATAAGGCAGAATATAGGAAACTACATGAAAACATGAATAATTCAGTGAAAATGACTGTAAACAGATGAGAACTTGTTTTAGAACAGCTGAAAGAGATTCTCCAAGTCAGTTCTTAGTGGAGAAAAGGTAGCTGAGATCCGGGAAATCTTAATTCCAGTTAAAATCACATGAAACACTGTATGAATCCTATATTCTTTACTGAAAGGAGACTAGAGTGGTAAATGTGTGTTATACAAGGCAGAATACCATTGAAATAGAGAAAGAAACACGTTCGGCAGCTTTGGAAAGCCTTACACTTCACTGAAATGTAGTACTACACTCTATAACACAGTTGAGAGTCAATGTTCCCTACTTGCCTCAGTTCATAACAGTGTGTAGGAAGTTGTTTGATAAAGTGGGCAAAGCTTATACTTGGGCCAGAAGGCAGAATATAGGAAACTACATGAAAACATGAATAATTCAGTGAAAATGACTGTAAACAGATGAGAACTTGTTTAGAACAGCTGAAAGAGAATCTCCAAGTCAGTTCTTAGTGTAGAAAAGGTAGCTAAGATAAGGGAAATCCATAATTCCAGTTAAGATCACATGAAACACTATGAATCCTATATTCTTTACTTAAAGGAGACTAGAGTGGTAAATGTGTGTTATACAAGGCAGAATACCATTGAAATAGAGAAAGAAACACGTTCGGGAGCTTTGGAAAGCCTTACACTTCACTGAAATGTAGTACTACACTCTATAACACAATTGAGAGACAATGTTCCCTACTTGCCTCAGTTCATAACAGTGTGTCGGAAGTTGTTTGATAAAGTGGGCAAAGCTTATACTTGGGCCAGAAGGCAGAATATAGGAAACTTCATGAAAACATGAATAATTCAGTGAAAATGACTGTAAACAGATGAGAACTTGTTTAGAACAGCTGAAAGAGAATCTCCAAGTCAGTTCTTAGTGTAGAAAAGGTAGCTAAGATAAGGGAAATCCATAATTCCAGTTAAGATCACATGAAACACTGTATGAATCCTATATTCATTACTTAAAGGAGACTAGAGTGGTAAATGTGTGTTATACAAGGCAGAATACCATTGAAATAGAGAAAGAAACACGTTCGGCAGCTTTGGAAAGCCTTACACTTCACTGAAATGTAGTACTACACTCTATAACACAGTTGAGAGACAATGTTCCCGAGCTGCCTCAGTTCATAACAGTGTGTAGGAAGTTGTTTGATAAAGTGGGCAAAGCTTATACTTGCACCAGAAGGCAGAATATAGGAAACTACATGAAAACATGATTAATTCAGTGAAAATGACTGTAAACAGATGAGAACTTGTTTAGAACAGCTGAAAGAGATTCTCCAAGTCAGTTCTTAGTGTAGAAAAGGTAGCTAAGATCCGGAAATCCTTAATTGGAGTTAAGATTATATGAAACACTGTATGAATCCTATATTCTTTACTTAAAGGAGACTAGAGTGGTAAATGTGTGTTATACAAGGCAGAATACCATTGAAGTAGAGAAAGAAACACGTTCGGCAGGTTTGGAAAGCCTTACTCTTCACTGAAATGTAGTACTACACTCTATAACACAGTTGAGAGACAATGTTCCCTACTTGCCTCAGTTCATAACAGTGTGTAGGAAGTTGTTTGATAAAGTGGGCAAAGCTTATACTTGGGCCAGAAGGCAGAATATAGGAAACTTCATGAAAACATGAATAATTCAGTGAAAATGACTGTAAACTGATGAGAACTTGTTTAGAACAGCTGAAAGAGATTCTCCAAGTCAGTTCTTAGTGTAGAAAAGGTAGCTAAGATCCGGAAATCCTTAATTGGAGTTAAGATTATATGAAACACTGTATGAATCCTATATTCTTTACTTAAAGGAGACTAGAGTGGTAAATGTGTGTTATACAAGGCAGAATACCATTAAAATGGAGAAAGAAACACGTTCGGCAGTTTTGGAAATCCTTACACGTGACTGAAATGTAGTACTACACTCTATAACACAGTTGAGAGACAATGTTCCCGAGCTGCCTCAGTTAAAAACAGTGTGTAGGAAGTTGTTTGATAAAGTGGTCAAAGCTTATACTTGGACCAGAAGGCAGAATATAGGAAACTACATGAAAACATGAATAATTCAGTGAAAATTACTGTAAACAGATTGGAACTTGTTTTAGAATAGCAGAAAGAGATTCTCCAAGTCAGTTCTTAGTGTAGAAAAGGTAGCTAAGATCGGGAAATCTTAATTCCAGTTAAGATCACATGAAACACTGTATGAATCCTATATTCTTTACTTAAAGGAGACTAGAGTGGTAAATGTGTGTTATACAAGGCAGAATACCATTGAAGTAGAGAAAGAAACACATTCGGCAGCTTTG
This sequence comes from Pipistrellus hanaki, assembly GCF_964339955.1. NCBI lineage: Eukaryota > Metazoa > Chordata > Mammalia > Chiroptera > Vespertilionidae > Pipistrellus > Pipistrellus hanaki. Next base: position 2,337,425 of record NW_028182303.1, read on the forward strand.
GAAAGCGTTACACTTCACTGAAATGTAGTACTACACTCTATAACACAGTTGAGAGACAATGTTCCCTACTTGCCTCAGTTCATAACAGTGTGTAGGAAGTTGTTTGATAAAGTGGGCAAAGCTTATACTTGGGCCAGAAGGCAGAATATAGGAAACTACATGAAATCATGAATAATTCAGTGAAAATGACTGTAAACTGATGAGAACTTGTTTAGAACAGCTGAAAGAGATTCTCCAAGTCAGTTCTTTGTGTAGAAAAGGTAGCTAAGATCCGGGAAATCTTAATTCCAGTTAAAATCACATGAAACACTGTATGAATCCTATATTCTTTACTGAAAGGAGACTAGAGTGGTAAATGTGTGTTATACAAGACAGAATACCATTGAAATAGAGAAAGAAACACGTTCGGCAGCTTTGGAAAGCCTTACACTTCACTGAAATGTAGTACTACACTCTATAACACAGTTGAGAGACAATGTTCCCTAATTGCCTCAGTTCATAACAGTGTGTAGGAAGTTGTTTGATAAAGTGGGCAAAGCTTATACTTGGGCCAGAAGGCAGAATATAGGAAACTTCATGAAAACATGAATAATTCAGTGAAAATGACTGTAAACAGATGAGAACTTGTTTAGAACAGCTAAAAGAGAATCTCCAAGTCAGTTCTTAGTGTAGAAAAGGTAGCTAAGATAAGGGAAATCCATAATTCCAGTTAAGATCACATGAAACACTGTATGAATCCTATATTCATTACTTAAAGGAGACTAGAGTGGTAAATGTGTGTTATACAAGGCAGAATACCATTGAAATAGAGAAAGAAACAGGTTCGGCGGCTTTGGAAAGCCTTACACTTCACTGAAATGTAGTACTACACTCTATAACACAGTTGAGAGACAATGTTCCCGAGCTGCCTCAGTTCATAACAGTGTGTAGGATGTTGTTTGATAAAGTGGGCAAAGCTTATACTTGCACCACAAGGCAGAATATATGAAACTACATGAAAACATGATTAATTCAGTGAAAATGACTGTAAACAAATGAGAACTTGTTTAGAACAGCTGAAAGAGATTCTCCAAGTCAGTTCTTAGTGTAGAAAAGGTAGCTAAGATCCGGAAATCCTTAATTGGAGTTAAGATTATATGAAACACTGTATGAATCCTATATTCTTTACTTAAAGGAGACTAGAGTGGTAAATGTGTGTTATACAAGGCAGAATACCATTGAAGTAGAGAAAGAAACACGTTCGGCAGCTTTGGAAAGCCTTACTCTTCACTGAAATGTAGTACTACACTCTATAACACAGTTGAGAGACAATGTTCCCTACTTGCCTCAGTTCATAACAGTGTGTAGGAAGTTGTTTGATAAAGTGGGCAAAGCTTATACTTGGGCCAGAAGGCAGAATATAGGAAACTTCATGAAAACATGAATAATTCAGTGAAAATGACTGTAAACTGATGAGAACTTGTTTAGAACAGCTGAAAGAGATTCTCCAAGTCAGTTCTTAGTGTAGAAAAGGTAGCTAAGATCCGGAAATCCTTAATTGGAGTTAAGATTATATGAAACACTGTATGAATCCTATATTCTTTACTTAAAGTAGACTAGAGTGGTAAATGTGTGTTATACAAGGCAGAATACCATTAAAATGGAGAAAGAAACACGTTCGGCAGTTTTGGAAATCCTTACACGTGACTGAAATGTAGTACTACACTCTATAACACAGTTGAGAGACAATGTTCCCGAGCTGCCTCAGTTAAAAACAGTGTGTAGGAAGTTGTTTGATAAAGTGGGCAAAGCTTATACTTGGGCCAGAAGGCAGAATATAGGAAACTTCATGAAAACATGAATAATTCAGTGAAAATGACTGTAAACTGATGAGAACTTGTTTAGAACAGCTGAAAGAGATTCTCCAAGTCAGTTCTTTGTGTAGAAAAGGTAGCTAAGATCCGGGAAATCTTAATTCCAGTTAAAATCACATGAAACACTGTATGAATCCTATATTCTTTACTGAAAGGAGACTAGAGTGGTAAATGTGTGTTATACAAGGCAGAATACCATTGAAATAGAGAAAGAAACACGTTCGGCAGCTTTGGAAAGCCTTACACTTCACTGAAATGTAGTACTACACTCTATAACACAGTTGAGAGACAATGTTCCCTAATTGCCTCAGTTCATAACAGTGTGTAGGAAGTTGTTTGATAAAGTGGGCAAAGCTTATACTTGGGCCAGAAGGCAGAATATAGGAAACTTCATGAAAACATGAATAATTCAGTGAAAATGACTGTAAACAGATGAGAACTTGTTTAGAACAGCTAAAAGAGAATCTCCAAGTCAGTTCTTAGTGTAGAAAAGGTAGCTAAGATAAGGGAAATCCATAATTCCAGTTAAGATCACATGAAACACTGTATGAATCCTATATTCATTACTTAAAGGAGACTAGAGTGGTAAATGTGTGTTATACAAGGCAGAATACCATTAAAATAGAGAAAGAAACACGTTCGGCAGCTTTTGAAATCCTTACACTTCACTGAAATGTAGTACTACACTCTATAACACAGTTGAGAGACAATGTTCCCTACTTGCCTCAGTTCATAACAGTGTGTAGGAAGTTGTTTGATAAAGTGGGCAAAGCTTATACTTGGGCCAGAAGGCAGAATATAGGAAACTTCATGAAAACATGAATAATTCAGTGAAAATGACTGTAAACTGATGAGAACTTGTTTAGAACAGCTGAAAGAGATTCTCCAAGTCAGTTCTTAGTGTAGAAAAGGTAGCTAAGATCCGGGAAATCTTAATTCCAGTTAAAATCACATGAAACACTGTATGAATCCTATATTCTTTACTGAAAGGAGACTAGAGTGGTAAATGTGTGTTATACAAGGCAGAATACCATTGAAATAGAGAAAGAAACACGTTCGGCAGCTTTGGAAAGCCTTACACTTCACTGAAATGTAGTACTACACTCTATAACACAGTTGAGAGACAATGTTCCCTACTTGCCTCAGTTCATAACAGTGTGTAGGAAGTTGTTTGATAAAGTGGGCAAAGCTTATACTTGGGCCAGAAGGCAGAATATAGGAAACTTCATGAAAACTTGAATAATTCAGTGAAAATGACTGTAAACAGATGAGAACTTGTTTAGAACAGCTAAAAGAGAATCTCCAAGTCAGTTCTTAGTGTAGAAAAGGTAGCTAAGATAAGGGAAATCCATAATTCCAGTTAAGATCACATGAAACACTGTATGAATCCTATATTCATTACTTAAAGGAGACTAGATTGGTAAATGTGTGTTATACAAGGCAGAATACCATTGAAATAGAGAAAGAAACAGGTTCGGCAGCTTTGGAAAGCCTTACACTTCACTGAAATGTAGTACTACACTCTATAACACAGTTGAGAGACAATGTTCCCGAGCTGCCTCAGTTCATAACAGTGTGTAGGAAGTTGTTTGATAAAGTGGGCAAAGCTTATACTTGCACCAGAAGGCAGAATATAGGAAACTACATGAAAACTTGATTAATTCAGTGAAAATGACTGTAAACAAATGAGAACTTGTTTAGAACAGCTGAAAGAGATTCTCCAAGTCAGTTCTTAGTGTAGAAAAGGTAGCTAAGATCCGGAAATCCTTAATTGGAGTTAAGATTATATGAAACACTGTATGAATCCTATATTCTTTACTTAAAGGAGACTAGAGTGGTAAATGTGTGTTATACAAGGCAGAATACCATTGAAGTAGAGAAAGAAACACGTTCGGCAGCTTTGGAAAGCCTTACTCTTCACTGAAATGTAGTACTACACTCTATAACACAGTTGAGAGACAATGTTCCCTACTTGCCTCAGTTCATAACAGTGTGTAGGAAGTTGTTTGATAAAGTGGGCAAAGCTTATACTTGGGCCAGAAGGCAGAATATAGGAAACTTCATGAAAACATGAATAAGTCAGTGAAAATGACTGTAAACTGATGAGAACTTGTTTAGAACAGCTGAAAGAGATTCTCCAAGTCAGTTCTTAGTGTAGAAAAGGTAGCTAAGATCCGGAAATCCTTAATTGGAGTTAAGATTATATGAAACACTGTATGAATCCTATATTCTTTACTTAAAGTAGACTAGAGTGGTAAATGTGTGTTATACAAGGCAGAATACCATTAAAATGGAGAAAGAAACACGTTTGGCAGTTTTGGAAATCCTTACACGTGACTGAAATGTAGTACTACACTCTATAACACAGTTGAGAGACAATGTTCCCGAGCTGCCTCAGTTAAAAACAGTGTGTAGGAAGTTGTTTGATAAAGTGGGCAAAGCTTATACTTGGGCCAGAAGGCAGAATATAGGAAACTTCATGAAAACATGAATAATTCAGTGAAAATGACTGTAAACTGATGAGAACTTGTTTAGAACAGCTGAAAGAGATTCTCCAAGTCAGTTCTTTGTGTAGAAAAGGTAGCTAAGATCCGGGAAATCTTAATTCCAGTTAAAATCACATGAAACACTGTATGAATCCTATATTCTTTACTGAAAGGAGACTAGAGTGGTAAATGTGTGTTATACAAGGCAGAATACCATTGAAATATAGAAAGAAACACGTTCGGCAGCTTTGGAAAGCCTTACACTTCACTGAAATGTAGTACTACACTCTATAACACAGTTGAGAGACAATGTTCCCTATTTGCCTCAGTTCATAACAGTGTGTAGGAAGTTGTTTGATAAAGTGGGCAAAGCTTATACTTGGGCCAGAAGGCAGAATATAGGAAACTTCATGAAAACATGAATAATTCAGTGAAAATGACTGTAAACAGATGAGAACTTGTTTAGAACAGCTAAAAGAGAATCTCCAAGTCAGTTCTTAGTGTAGAAAAGGTAGCTAAGATAAGGGAAATCCATAATTCCAGTTAAGATCACATGAAACACTGTATGAATCCTATATTCATTACTTAAAGGAGACTAGAGTGGTAAATGTGTGTTATACAAGGCAGAATACCATTGAAATAGAAAAAGAAACAGGTTCGGCAGCTTTGGAAAGCCTTACACTTCACTGAAATGTAGTACTACACTCTATAACACAGTTGAGAGACAATGTTCCCGAGCTGCCTCAGTTCATAACAGTGTGTAGGAAGTTGTTTGATAAAGTGGGCAAAGCTTATACTTGCACCAGAAGGCAGAATATAGGAAACTACATGAAAACATGATTAATTCAGTGAAAATGACTGTCAACAGATGAGAACTTGTTTAGAACAGAAGAAAGAGATTCTCCAAGTAAGTTCTTAGTGTAGAAAAGGTAGCTAAGATCCGGAAATCCTTAATTGGAGTTAAGATTATATGAAACACTGTATGAATCCTATATTCTTTACTTAAAGGAGACTAGAGTGGTAAATGTGTGTTATAAAAGGCAGAATACCATTAAAATAGAGAAAGAAACACATTCGGCAGCTTTTGAAATCCTTACACTTCACTGAAATGTAGTACTACACTCTATAACACAGTTGAGAGACAATGTTTCCTACTTGCCTCAGTTCATACAGTGTGTAGGAAGTTGTTTGATAAAGTGGGCAAAGCTTATCCTTGGGCAAGAAGGCAGAATATAGGAAACTTCATGAAAACATGAATAATTCAGTGAAAATGACTGTAAACTGATGAGAACTTGTTTAGAACAGCTGAAAGAGATTCTCCAAGTCAGTTCTTAGTGTAGAAAAGGTAGCTAAGATAAGGAAAATCCATAATTCCAGTTAAGATTACATGAAACACTGTATGAATTCTATATTCTTTACTTAAAGGAGACTAGAGTGGTAAATGTGTGTTATATAAGGCAGAATACCATTAAAATAGAGAAAGAAACACGTTCGGCAGCTTTTGAAATCCTTACACTTCACTGAAATGTAGTACTACACTCTATAACACAGTTGAGAGACAATGTTCTCTACTTGCCTCAGTTCATAACAGTGTGTAGGAAGTTGTTTGATAAAGTGGGCAAAGCTTATACTTGGTCAGAAGGCAGAATATAGGAAACTACATGAAAACATGAATAATTCAGTGAAAATGACTGTAAACAGATGAGAACTTGTTTTAGAACAGCTGAAAGAGATTCTCCAAGTCAGTTCTTAGTGGAGAAAAGGTAGGTGAGATCCGGGAAATCTTAATTCCAGTTAAAATCACATGAAACACTGTATGAATCCTATATTCTTTACTGAAAGGAGACTAGAGTGGTAAATGTGTGTTATACAAGGCAGAATACCATTGAAATAGAGAAAGAAACACGTTCGGCAGCTTTGGAAAGCCTTACACTTCACTGAAATGTAGTACTACACTCTATAACACAGTTGAGAGTCAATGTTCCCTACTTGCCTCAGTTCATAACAGTGTGTAGGAAGTTGTTTGATAAAGTGGCCAAAGCTTATACTTGGGCCAGAAGGCAGAATATAGGAAACTACATGAAAACATGAATAATTCAGTGAAAATGACTGTAAACAGATGAGAACTTGTTTAGAACAGCTGAAAGAGAATCTCCAAGTCAGTTCTTAGTGTAGAAAAGGTAGCTAAGATAAGGGAAATCCATAATTCCAGTTAAGATCACATGAAACACTATGAATCCTATATTCTTTACTTAAAGGAGACTAGAGTGGTAAATGTGTGTTATACAAGGCAGAATACCATTGAAATAGAGAAAGAAACACGTTCGGGAGCTTTGGAAAGCCTTACACTTCACTGAAATGTAGTACTACACTCTATAACACAATTGAGAGACAATGTTCTCTACTTGCCTCAGTTCATAACAGTGTGTAGGAAGTTGTTTGATAAAGTGGGCAAAGCTTATACTTGGGCCAGAAGGCAGAATATAGGAAACTTCATGAAAACATGAATAATTCAGTGAAAATGACTGTAAACAGATAAGAACTTGTTTAGAACAGCTGAAAGAGAATCTCCAAGTCAGTTCTTAGTGTAGAAAAGGTAGCTAAGATAAGGGAAATCCATAATTCCAGTTAAGATCACATGAAACACTGTATGAATCCTATATTCATTACTTAAAGGAGACTAGAGTGGTAAATGTGTGTTATACAAGGCAGAATACCATTGAAATAGAGAAAGAAACACGTTCGGCAGCTTTGGAAAGCCTTACACTTCACTGAAATGTAGTACTACACTCTATAACACAGTTGAGAGACAATGTTCCCGAGCTGCCTCAGTTCATAACAGTGTGTAGGAAGTTGTTTGATAAAGTGGGCAAAGCTTATACTTGCACCAGAAGGCAGAATATTGGAAACTACATGAAAACATGATTAATTCAGTGAAAATGACTGTAAACAGATGAGAACTTGTTTAGAACAGCTGAAAGAGATTCTCCAAGTCAGTTCTTAGTGTAGAAAAGGTAGCTAAGATCCGGAAATCCTTAATTGGAGTTAAGATTATATGAAACACTGTATGAATCCTATATTCTTTACTTAAAGGAGACTAGAGTGGTAAATGTGTGTTATACAAGGCAGAATACCATTGAAGTAGAGAAAGAAACACGTTCGGCAGCTTTGGAAAGCGTTACACTTCACTGAAATGTAGTACTACACTCTATAACACAGTTGAGAGACAATGTTCCCTACTTGCCTCAGTTCATAACAGTGTGTAGGAAGTTGTTTGATAAAGTGGGCAAAGCTTATACTTGGGCCAGAAGGCAGAATATAGGAAACTACATGAAAACATGAATAATTCAGTGAAAATGACTGTAAACAGATGAGAACTTGTTTAGAACAGCTGAAAGAGAATCTCCAAGTCAGTTCTTAGTGTAGAAAAGGTAGCTAAGATAAGGGAAATCCATAATTCCAGTTAATATCACATGAAACACTGTATGAATCCTATATTCATTACTTAAAGGAGACTAGAGTGGTAAATGTGTGTTATACAAGGCAGAATACCATTGAAATAGAGAAAGAAACACGTTCGGCAGCTTTGGAAAGCCTTACTCTTCACTGAAATGTAGTACTACACTCTATAACACAGTTGAGAGACAATGTTCCCTACTTGCCTCAGTTCATAACAGTGTGTAGGAAGTTGTTTGATAAAGTGGGCAAAGCTTATACTTGGGCCAGAAGGCAGAATATAGGAAACTTCATGAAAACATGAATAAGTCAGTGAAAATGACTGTAAACTGATGAGAAATTGTTTAGAACAGCTGAAAGAGATTCTCCAAGTCAGTTCTTAGTGTAGAAAAGGTAGCTAAGATCCGGAAATCCTTAATTGGAGTTAAGATTATATGAAACACTGTATGAATCCTATATTCTTTACTTAAAGGAGACTAGAGTGGTAAATGTGTGTTATACAAGGCAGAATACCATTAAAATGGAGAAAGAAACACGTTCGGCAGTTTTGGAAATCCTTACACGTGACTGAAATGTAGTACTACACTCTATAACACAGTTGAGAGACAATGTTCCCGAGCTGCCTCAGTTAAAAACAGTGTGTAGGAAGTTGTTTGATAAAGTGGTCAAAGCTTATCCTTGGACCAGAAGGCAGAATATAGGAAACTACATGAAAACATGAATAATTCAGTGAAAATTACTGTAAACAGATTGGAACTTGTTTTAGAACAGCAGAAAGAGATTCTCCAAGTCAGTTCTTAGTGTAGAAAAGGTAGCTAAGATCCGGGAAATCTTAATTCCAGTTAAGATCACATGAAACACTGTATGAATCCTATATTCTTTACTTAAAGGAGACTAGAGTGGTAAATGTGTGTTATACAAGGCAGAATACCATTGAAGTAGAGAAAGAAACACATTCGGCAGCTTTGGAAAGCGTTACACTTCACTGAAATGTAGTACTACACTCTATAACACAGTTGAGAGACAATGTTCCCTACTTGCCTCAGTTCATAACAGTGTGTAGGAAGTTGTTTGATAAAGTGGGCAAAGCTTATACTTGGGCCAGAAGGCAGAATATAGGAAACTACATGAAAACATGAATAATTCAGTGAAAATGACTGTAAACAGATGAGAACTTGTTTAGAACAGCTGAAAGAGAATCTCCAAGTCAGTTCTTAGTGTAGAAAAGGTAGCTAAGATAAGGGAAATCCATAATTCCAGTTAAGATCACATGAAACACTATGAATCCTATATTCTTTACTTAAAGGAGACTAGAGTGGTAAATGTGTGTTATACAAGGCAGAATACCATTGAAATAGAGAAAGAAACACGTTCGGGAGCTTTGGAAAGCCTTACACTTCACTGAAATGTAGTACTACACTCTATAACACAATTGAGAGACAATTTTCTCTACTTGCCTCAGTTCATAACAGTGTGTAGGAAGTTGTTTGATAAAGTGGGCAAAGCTTATACTTGGGCCAGAAGGCAGAATATAGGAAACTTCATGAAAACATGAATAATTCAGTGAAAATGACTGTAAACAGATAAGAACTTGTTTAGAACAGCTGAAAGAGAATCTCCAAGTCAGTTCTTAGTGTAGAAAAGGTAGCTAAGATAAGGGAAATCCATAATTCCAGTTAAGATCACATGAAACACTGTATGAATCCTATATTCATTACTTAAAGGAGACTAGAGTGGTAAATGTGTGTTATACAAGGCAGAATACCATTGAAATAGAGAAAGAAACACGTTCGGCAGCTTTGGAAAGCCTTACACTTCACTGAAATGTAGTACTACACTCTATAACACAGTTGAGAGACAATGTTCCCGAGCTGCCTCAGTTCATAACAGTGTGTAGGAAGTTGTTTGATAAAGTGGGCAAAGCTTATACTTGCACCAGAAGGCAGAATATAGGAAACTACATGAAAACATGATTAATTCAGTGAAAATGACTGTAAACAGATGAGAACTTGTTTAGAACAGCTGAAAGAGATTCTCCAAGTCAGTTCTTAGTGTAGAAAAGGTAGCTAAGATCCGGAAATCCTTAATTGGAGTTAAGATTATATGAAACACTGTATGAATCCTATATTCTTTACTTAAAGGAGACTAGAGTGGTAAATGTGTGTTATACAAGGCAGAATACCATTGAAGTAGAGAAAGAAACACGTTCGGCAGCTTTGGAAAGCGTTACACTTCACTGAAATGTAGTACTACACTCTATAACACAGTTGAGAGACAATGTTCCCTACTTGCCTCAGTTCATAACAGTGTGTAGGAAGTTGTTTGATAAAGTGGGCAAAGCTTATACTTGGGCCAGAAGGCAGAATATAGGAAACTACATGAAAACATGAATAATTCAGTGAAAATGACTGTAAACAGATGAGAACTTGTTTAGAACAGCTGAAAGAGAATCTCCAAGTCAGTTCTTAGTGTAGAAAAGGTAGCTAAGATAAGGGAAATCCATAATTCCAGTTAATATCACATGAAACACTGTATGAATCCTATATTCATTACTTAAAGGAGACTAGAGTGGTAAATGTGTGTTATACAAGGCAGAATACCATTGAAATAGAGAAAGAAACACGTTCGGCAGCTTTGGAAAGCCTTACTCTTCACTGAAATGTAGTACTACACTCTATAACACAGTTGAGAGACAATGTTCCCTACTTGCCTCAGTTCATAACAGTGTGTAGGAAGTTGTTTGATAAAGTGGGCAAAGCTTATACTTGGGCCAGAAGGCAGAATATAGGAAACTTCATGAAAACATGAATAAGTCAGTGAAAATGACTGTAAACTGATGAGAAATTGTTTAGAACAGCTGAAAGAGATTCTCCAAGTCAGTTCTTAGTGTAGAAAAGGTAGCTAAGATCCGGAAATCCTTAATTGGAGTTAAGATTATATGAAACACTGTATGAATCCTATATTCTTTACTTAAAGGAGACTAGAGTGGTAAATGTGTGTTATACAAGGCAGAATACCATTAAAATGGAGAAAGAAACACGTTCGGCAGTTTTGGAAATCCTTACACGTGACTGAAATGTAGTACTACACTCTATAACACAGTTGAGAGACAATGTTCCCGAGCTGCCTCAGTTAAAAACAGTGTGTAGGAAGTTGTTTGATAAAGTGGTCAAAGCTTATCCTTGGACCAGAAGGCAGAATATAGGAAACTACATGAAAACATGAATAATTCAGTGAAAATTACTGTAAACAGATTGGAACTTGTTTTAGAACAGCAGAAAGAGATTCTCCAAGTCAGTTCTTAGTGTAGAAAAGGTAGCTAAGATCCGGGAAATCTTAATTCCAGTTAAGATCACATGAAACACTGTATGAATCCTATATTCTTTACTTAAAGGAGACTAGAGTGGTAAATGTGTGTTATACAAGGCAGAATACCATTGAAGTAGAGAAAGAAACACATTCGGCAGCTTTGGAAAGCGTTACACTTCACTGAAATGTAGTACTACACTCTATAACACAGTTGAGAGACAATGTTCCCTACTTGCCTCAGTTCATAACAGTGTGTAGGAAGTTGTTTGATAAAGTGGGCAAAGCTTATACTTGGGCCAGAAGGCAGAATATAGGAAACTACATGAAAACATGAATAATTCAGTGAAAATGACTGTAAACAGATGAGAACTTGTTTAGAACAGCTGAAAGAGAATCTCCAAGTCAGTTCTTAGTGTAGAAAAGGTAGCTAAGATAAGGGAAATCCATAATTCCAGTTAAGATCACATGAAACACTGTATGAATCCTATATTCATTACTTAAAGGAGACTAGAGTGGTAAATGTGTGTTATACAAGGCAGAATACCATTAAAATAGAGAAAGAAACACGTTCGGCAGCTTTTGAAATCCTTACACTTCACTGAAATGTAGTACTACACTCTATAACACAGTTGAGAGACAATGTTCCCGAGCTGCCTCAGTTAAAAACAGTGTGTAGGAAGTTGTTTGATAAAGTGGGCAAAGCTTATACTTGGGCCAGAAGGCAGAATATAGGAAACTTCATGAAAACATGAATAATTCAGTGAAAATGACTGTAAACTGATGAGAACTTGTTTAGAACAGCTGAAAGAGATTCTCCAAGTCAGTTCTTAGTGTAGAAAAGGTAGCTAAGATCCGGGAAATCTTAATTCCAGTTAAAATCACATGAAACACTGTATGAATCCTATATTCTTTACTGAAAGGAGACTAGAGTGGTAAATGTGTGTTATACAAGGCAGAATACCATTGAAATAGAGAAAGAAACACGTTCGGCAGCTTTGGAAAGCCTTACACTTCACTGAAATGTAGTACTACACTCTATAACACAGTTGAGAGACAATGTTCCCTACTTGCCTCAGTTCATAACAGTGTGTAGGAAGTTGTTTGATAAAGTGGGCAAAGCTTATACTTGGGCCAGAAGGCAGAATATAGGAAACTACATGAAAACATGATTAATTCAGTGAAAATGACTGTAAACAGATGAGAACTTGTTTAGAACAGCTAAAAGAGAATCTCCAAGTCAGTTCTTAGTGTAGAAAAGGTAGCTAAGATAAGGGAAATCCATAATTCCAGTTAAGATCACATGAAACACTGTATGAATCCTATATTCTTTACTTAAAGGAGACTAGAGTGGTAAATGTGTGTTATACAAGGCAGAATACCATTAAAATGGAGAAAGAAACACGTTCGGCAGTTTTGGAAATCCTTACACGTGACTGAAATGTAGTACTACACTCTATAACACAGTTGAGAGACAATGTTCCCGAGCTGCCTCAGTTAAAAACAGTGTGTAGGAAGTTGTTTGATAAAGTGGTCAAAGCTTATCCTTGGACCAGAAGGCAGAATATAGGAAACTACATGAAAACATGAATAATTCAGTGAAAATTACTGTAAACAGATTGGAACTTGTTTTAGAACAGCAGAAAGAGATTCTCCAAGTCAGTTCTTAGTGTAGAAAAGGTAGCTAAGATCCGGGAAATCTTAATTCCAGTTAAGATCACATGAAACACTGTATGAATACTATATTCTTTACTTAAAGGAGACTAGAGTGGTAAATGTGTGTTATACAAGGCAGAATACCATTGAAGTAGAGAAAGAAACACATTCGGCAGCTTTGGAAAGCGTTACACTTCACTGAAATGTAGTACTACACTCTATAACACAGTTGAGAGACAATGTTCCCTACTTGCCTCAGTTCATAACAGTGTGTAGGAAGTTGTTTGATAAAGTGGGCAAAGCTTATACTTGGGCCAGAAGGCAGAATATAGGAAACTACATGAAAACATGAATAATTCAGTGAAAATGACTGTAAACAGATGAGAACTTGTTTAGAACAGCTGAAAGAGAATCTCCAAGTCAGTTCTTAGTGTAGAAAAGGTAGCTAAGATAAGGGAAATCCATAATTCCAGTTAAGATCACATGAAACACTGTATGAATCCTATATTCATTACTTAAAGGAGACTAGAGTGGTAAATGTGTGTTATACAAGGCAGAATACCATTGAAATAGAGAAAGAAACAGGTTCGGCAGCTTTGGAAAGCCTTACACTTCACTGAAATGTAGTACTACACTCTATAACACAGTTGAGAGACAATGTTCCCGAGCTGCCTCAGTTCATAACAGTGTGTAGGAAGTTGTTTGATAAAGTGGGCAAAGCTTATACTTGCACCAGAAGGCAGAATATAGGAAACTACATGAAAACATGATTAATTCAGTGAAAATGACTGTAAACAGATGAGAACTTGTTTAGAACAGCTGAAAGAGATTCTCCAAGTCAGTTCTTAGTGTAGAAAAGGTAGCTAAGATCCGGAAATCCTTAATTGGAGTTAAGATTATATGAAACACTGTATGAATCCTATATTCTTTACTTAAAGGAGACTAGAGTGGTAAATGTGTGTTATACAAGGCAGAATACCATTGAAGTAGAGAAAGAAACACCCGGCAGCTTTGGAAAGCGTTACACTTCACTGAAATGTAGTACTACACTCTATAACACAGTTGAGAGACAATGTTCCCTACTTGCCTCAGTTCATAACAGTGTGTAGGAAGTTGTTTGATAAAGTGGGCAAAGCTTATACTTGGGCCAGAAGGCAGAATATAGGAAACTACATGAAAACATGAATAATTCAGTGAAAATGACTGTAAACAGATGAGAACTTGTTTAGAACAGCTGAAAGAGAATCTCCAAGTCAGTTCTTAGTGTAGAAAAGGTAGCTAAGATAAGGGAAATCCATAATTCCAGTTAAGATCACATGAAACACTGTATGAATCCTATATTCATTACTTAAAGGAGACTAGAGTGGTAAATGTGTGTTATACAAGGCAGAATACCATTGAAATAGAGAAAGAAACACGTTCAGCAGCTTTGGAAAGCCTTACTCTTCACTGAAATGTAGTACTACACTCTATAACACAGTTGAGAGACAATGTTCCCTACTTGCCTCAGTTCATAACAGTGTGTAGGAAGTTGTTTGATAAAGTGGGCAAAGCTTATACTTGGGCCAGAAGGCAGAATATAGGAAACTTCATGAAAACATGAATAAGTCAGTGAAAATGACTGTAAACTGATGAGAAATTGTTTAGAACAGCTGAAAGAGATTCTCCAAGTCAGTTCTTAGTGTAGAAAAGGTAGCTAAGATCCGGAAATCCTTAATTGGAGTTAAGATTATATGAAACACTGTATGAATCCTATATTCTTTACTTAAAGGAGACTAGAGTGGTAAATGTGTGTTATACAAGGCAGAATACCATTAAAATGGAGAAAGAAACACGTTCGGCAGTTTTGGAAATCCTTACACGTGACTGAAATGTAGTACTACACTCTATAACACAGTTGAGAGACAATGTTCCCGAGCTGCCTCAGTTAAAAACAGTGTGTAGGAAGTTGTTTGATAAAGTGGTCAAAGCTTATCCTTGGACCAGAAGGCAGAATATAGGAAACTACATGAAAACATGAATAATTCAGTGAAAATTACTGTAAACAGATTGGAACTTGTTTTAGAACAGCAGAAAGAGATTCTCCAAGTCAGTTCTTAATGTAGAAAAGGTAGCTAAGATCCGGGAAATCTTAATTCCAGTTAAGATCACATGAAACACTGTATGAATCCTATATTCTTTACTTAAAGGAGACTAGAGTGGTAAATGTGTGTTATACAAGGCAGAATACCATTGAAGTAGAGAAAGAAACACATTCGGCAGATTTGGAAAGCGTTACACTTCACTGAAATGTAGTACTACACTCTATAACACAGTTGAGAGACAATGTTCCCTACTTGCCTCAGTTCATAACAGTGTGTAGGAAGTTGTTTGATAAAGTGGGCAAAGCTTATACTTGGGCCAGAAGGCAGAATATAGGAAACTACATGAAAACATGAATAATTCAGTGAAAATGACTGTAAACTAATGAGAACTTGTTTAGAACAGCTGAAAGAGATTCTCCAAGTCAGTTCTTAGTGTAGAAAAGGTAGCTAAGATCCGGGAAATCTTAATTCCAGTTAAAATCACATGAAACACTGTATGAATCCTATATTCTTTACTGAAAGGAGACTAGAGTGGTAAATGTGTGTTATACAAGGCAGAATACCATTGAAATAGAGAAAGAAACACGTTCGGCAGCTTTGGAAAGCCTTACACTTCACTGAAATGTAGTACTACACTCTATAACACAGTTGAGAGACAATGTTCCCTACTTGCCTCAGTTCATAACAGTGTGTAGGAAGTTGTTTGATAAAGTGGGCAAAGCTTATACTTGGGCCAGAAGGCAGAATATAGGAAACTTAATGAAAACATGAATAATTCAGTGAAAATGACTGTAAACAGATTGGAACTTGTTTTAGAACAGCAGAAAGAGATTCTCCAAGTCAGTTCTTAGTGTAGAAAAGGTAGCTAAGATCCGGGAAATCTTAATTCCAGTTAAGATCACATGAAACACTGTATGAATCCTATATTCTTTACTTAAAGGAGACTAGAGTGGTAAATGTGTGTTATACAAGGCAGAATACCATTGAAGTAGAGAAAGAAACACATTCGGCAGCTTTGGAAAGCGTTACACTTCACTGAAATGTAGTACTACACTCTATAACACAGTTGAGAGACAATGTTCCCTACTTGCCTCAGTTCATAACAGTGTGTAGGAAGTTGTTTGATAAAGTGGGCAAAGCTTATACTTGGGCCAGAAGGCAGAATATAGGAAACTACATGAAAACATGAATAATTCAGTGAAAATGACTGTAAACAGATGAGAACTTGTTTAGAACAGCTGAAAGAGAATCTCCAAGTCAGTTCTTAGTGTAGAAAAGGTAGCTAAGATAAGGGAAATCCATAATTCCAGTTAAGATCACATGAAACACTGTATGAATCCTATATTCATTACTTAAAGGAGACTAGAGTGGTAAATGTGTGTTATACAAGGCAGAATACCATTAAAATAGAGAAAGAAACACGTTCGGCAGCTTTTGAAATCCTTACACTTCACTGAAATGTAGTACTACACTCTATAACACAGTTGAGAGACAATGTTCCCGAGCTGCCTCAGTTAAAAACAGTGTGTAGGAAGTTGTTTGATAAAGTGGGCAAAGCTTATACTTGGGCCAGAAGGCAGAATATAGGAAACTTCATGAAAACATGAATAATTCAGTGAAAATGACTGTAAACTGATGAGAACTTGTTTAGAACAGCTGAAAGAGATTCTCCAAGTCAGTTCTTAGTGTAGAAAAGGTAGCTAAGATCCGGGAAATCTTAATTCCAGTTAAAATCACATGAAACACTGTATGAATCCTATATTCTTTACTGAAAGGAGACTAGAGTGGTAAATGTGTGTTATACAAGGCAGAATACCATTGAAATAGAGAAAGAAACACGTTCGGCAGCTTTGGAAAGCCTTACACTTCACTGAAATGTAGTACTACACTCTATAACACAGTTGAGAGACAATGTTCCCTACTTGCCTCAGTTCATAACAGTGTGTAGGAAGTTGTTTGATAAAGTGGGCAAAGCTTATACTTGGGCCAGAAGGCAGAATATAGGAAACTTAATGAAAACATGAATAATTCAGTGAAAATGACTGTAAACAGATGAGAACTTGTTTAGAACAGCTAAAAGAGAATCTCCAAGTCAGTTCTTAGTGTAGAAAAGGTAGCTAAGATAAGGGAAATCCATAATTCCAGTTAAGATCACATGAAACACTGTATGAATCCTATATTCATTACTTAAAGGAGACTAGAGTGGTAAATGTGTGTTATACAAGGCAGAATACCATTGAAATAGAGAAAGAAACAGGTTCGGCAGCTTTGGAAAGCCTTACACTTCACTGAAATGTAGTACTACACTCTATAACACAGTTGAGAGACAATGTTCCCGAGCTGCCTCAGTTCATAACAGTGTGTAGGAAGTTGTTTGATAAAGTGGGCAAAGCTTATACTTGCACCAGAAGGCAGAATATAGGAAACTACATGAAAACATGATTAATTCAGTGAAAATGACTGTAAACAGATGAGAACTTGTTTAGAACAGCTGAAAGAGATTCTCCAAGTAAGTTCTTAGTGTAGAAAAGGTAGCTAAGATCCGGAAATCCTTAATTGGAGTTAAGATTATATGAAACACTGTATGAATCCTATATTCTTTACTTAAAGGAGACTAGAGTGGTAAATGTGTGTTATAAAAGGCAGAATACCATTAAAATAGAGAAAGAAACACATTCGGCAGCTTTTGAAATCCTTACACTTCACTGAAATGTAGTACTACACTCTATAACACAGTTGAGAGACAATGTTCCCTACTTGCCTCAGTTCATACAGTGTGTAGGAAGTTGTTTGATAAAGTGGGCAAAGCTTATACTTGGGCAAGAAGGCAGAATATAGGAAACTTCATGAAAACATGAATAATTCAGTGAAAATGACTGTAAACTGATGAGAACTTGTTTAGAACAGCTGAAAGAGATTCTCCAAGTCAGTTCTTAGTGTAGAAAAGGTAGCTAAGACAAGGAAAATCCATAATTCCAGTTAAGATTACATGAAACACTGTATGAATTCTATATTCTTTACTTAAAGGAGACTAGAGTGGTAAATGTGTGTTATACAAGGCAGAATACCATTAAAATAGAGAAAGAAACACGTTCGGCAGCTTTTGAAATCCTTACACTTCACTGAAATGTAGTACTACACTCTATAACACAGTTGAGAGACAATGTTCTCTACTTGCCTCAGTTCATAACAGTGTGTAGGAAGTTGTTTGATAAAGTGGGCAAAGCTTATACTTGGGCCAGAAGGCAGAATATAGGAAACTACATGAAAACATGAATAATTCAGTGAAAATGACTGTAAACAGATGAGAACTTGTTTTAGAACAGCTGAAAGAGATTCTCCAAGTCAGTTCTTAGTGGAGAAAAGGTAGGTGAGATCCGGGAAATCTTAATTCCAGTTAAAATCACATGAAACACTGTATGAATCCTATATTCTTTACTGAAAGGAGACTAGAGTGGTAAATGTGTGTTATACAAGGCAGAATACCATTGAAATAGAGAAAGAAACACGTTCGGCAGCTTTGGAAAGCCTTACACTTCACTGAAATGTAGTACTACACTCTATAACACAGTTGAGAGTCAATGTTCCCTACTTGCCTCAGTTCATAACAGTGTGTAGGAAGTTGTTTGATAAAGTGGGCAAAGCTTATACTTGGGCCAGAAGGCAGAATATAGGAAACTACATGAAAACATGATTAATTCAGTGAAAATGACTGTAAACAGATGAGAACTTGTTTAGAACAGCTGAAAGAGATTCTCCAAGTCAGTTCTTAGTGTAGAAAAGGTAGCTAAGATCCGGAAATCCTTAATTGGAGTTAAGATTATATGAAACACTGTATGAATCCTATATTCTTTACTTAAAGGAGACTAGAGTGGTAAATGTGTGTTATACAAGGCAGAATACCATTGAAGTAGAGAAAGAAACACGTTCGGCAGCTTTGGAAAGCGTTACACTTCACTGAAATGTAGTACTACACTCTATAACACAGTTGAGAGACAATGTTCCCTACTTGCCTCAGTTCATAACAGTGTGTAGGAAGTTGTTTGATAAAGTGGGCAAAGCTTATACTTGGGCCAAAAGGCAGAATATAGGAAACTACATGAAAACATGAATAATTCAGTGAAAATGACTGTAAACAGATGAGAACTTGTTTAGAACAGCTGAAAGAGAATCTCCAAGTCAGTTCTTAGTGTAGAAAAGGTAGCTAAGATAAGGGAAATCCATAATTCCAGTTAAGATCACATGAAACACTGTATGAATCCTATATTCATTACTTAAAGGAGACTAGAGTGGTAAATGTGTGTTATACAAGGCAGAATACCATTGAAATAGAGAAAGAAACACGTTCGGCAGCTTTGGAAAGCCTTACTCTTCACTGAAATGTAGTACTACACTCTATAACACAGTTGAGAGACAATGTTCCCTACTTGCCTCAGTTCATAACAGTGTGTAGGAAGTTGTTTGATAAAGTGGGCAAAGCTTATACTTGGGCCAGAAGGCAGAATATAGGAAACTTCATGAAAACATGAATAAGTCAGTGAAAATGACTGTAAACTGATGAGAAATTGTTTAGAACAGCTGAAAGAGATTCTCCAAGTCAGTTCTTAGTGTAGAAAAGGTAGCTAAGATCCGGAAATCCTTAATTGGAGTTAAGATTATATGAAACACTGTATGAATCCTATATTCTTTACTTAAAGGAGACTAGAGTGGTAAATGTGTGTTATACAAGGCAGAATACCATTAAAATGGAGAAAGAAACACGTTCGGCAGTTTTGGAAATCCTTACACGTGACTGAAATGTAGTACTACACTCTATAACACAGTTGAGAGACAATGTTCCCGAGCTGCCTCAGTTAAAAACAGTGTGTAGGAAGTTGTTTGATAAAGTGGTCAAAGCTTATCCTTGGACCAGAAGGCAGAATATAGGAAACTACATGAAAACATGAATAATTCAGTGAAAATTACTGTAAACAGATTGGAACTTGTTTTAGAACAGCAGAAAGAGATTCTCCAAGTCAGTTCTTAGTGTAGAAAAGGTAGCTAAGATCCGGGAAATCTTAATTCCAGTTAAGATCACATGAAACACTGTATGAATCCTATATTCTTTACTTAAAGGAGACTAGAGTGGTAAATGTGTGTTATACAAGGCAGAATACCATTAAAATAGAGAAAGAAACACGTTCGGCAGCTTTTGAAATCCTTACACTTCACTGAAATGTAGTACTACACTCTATAACACAGTTGAGAGACAATGTTCCCTACTTGCCTCAGTTCATAACAGTGTGTAGGAAGTTGTTTGATAAAGTGGGCAAAGCTTATACTTGGGCCAGAAGGCAGAATATAGGAAACTTCATGAAAACATGAATAATTCAGTGAAAATGACTGTAAACTGATGAGAACTTGTTTAGAACAGCTGAAAGAGATTCTCCAAGTCAGTTCTTAGTGTAGAAAAGGTAGCTAAGATAAGGGAAATCCATAATTCCAGTTAAGATTACATGAAACACTGTATGAATTCTATATTCTTTACTTAAAGGGGACTAGAGTGGTAAATGTGTGTTATACAAGGCAGAATACCATTAAAATAGAGAAAGAAACACGTTCGGCAGCTTTTGAAATCCTTACACTTCACTGAAATGTAGTACTACACTCTATAACACAGTTGAGAGACAATGTTCTCTACTTGCCTCAGTTCATAACAGTGTGTAGGAAGTTGTTTGATAAAGTGGGCAAAGCTTATACTTGGGCCAGAAGGCAGAATATAGGAAACTACATGAAAACATGAATAATTCAGTGAAAATGACTGTAAACAGATGAGAACTTGTTTTAGAACAGCTGAAAGAGATTCTCCAAGTCATTTCTTAGTGTAGAAAAGGTAGCTAAGATCCGGGAAATCTTAATTCCAGTTAAAATCACATGAAACACTGTATGAATCCTATATTCTTTACTGAAAGGAGACTAGAGTGGTAAATGTTTGTTATACAAGGCAGAATACCATTGAAATAGAGAAAGAAACACGTTCGGCAGCTTTGGAAAGCCTTACACTTCACTGAAATGTAGTACTACACTCTATAACACAGTTGAGAGTCAATGTTCACTACTTGCCTCAGTTCATAACAGTGTGTAGGAAGTTGTTTGATAAAGTGGGCAAAGCTTATACTTGGGCCAGAAGGCAGAATATAGGAAACTACATGAAAACATGAATAATTCAGTGAAAATGACTGTAAACAGATGAGAACTTGTTTAGAACAGCTGAAAGAGAATCTCCAAGTCAGTTCTTAGTGTAGAAAAGGTAGCTAAGATAAGGGAAATCCATAATTCCAGTTAAGATTACATGAAACACTATGAATCCTATATTCTTTACTTAAAGGAGACTAGAGTGGTAAATGTGTGTTATACAAGGCAGAATACCATTGAAATAGAGAAAGAAACACGTTCGGGAGCTTTGGAAAGCCTTACACTTCACTGAAATGTAGTACTACACTCTATAACACAATTGAGAGACAATGTTCCCTACTTGCCTCAGTTCATAACAGTGTGTAGGAAGTTGTTTGATAAAGTGGGCAAAGCTTATACTTGGGCCAGAAGGCAGAATATAGGAAACTTCATGAAAACATGAATAATTCAGTGAAAATGACTGTAAACAGATGAGAACTTGTTTAGAACAGCTGAAAGAGAATCTCCAAGTCAGTTCTTAGTGTAGAAAAGGTAGCTAAGATAAGGGAAATCCATAATTCCAGTTAAGATCACATGAAACACTGTATGAATCATATATTCATTACTTAAAGGAGACTAGAGTGGTAAATGTGTGTTATACACGGCAGAATACCATTGAAATAGAGAAAGAAACACGTTCGGCAGCTTTGGAAAGCCTTACACTTCACTGAAATGTAGTACTACACTCTATAACACAGTTGAGAGACAATGTTCCCGAGCTGCCTCAGTTCATAACAGTTTGTAGGAAGTTGTTTGATAAAGTGGGCAAAGCTTATACTTGCACCAGAAGGCAGAATATAGGAAACTACATGAAAACATGATTAATTCAGTGAAAATGACTGTAAACAGATGAGAACTTGTTTAGAACAGCTGAAAGAGATTCTCCAAGTCAGTTCTTAGTGTAGAAAAGGTAGCTAAGATAAGGGAAATCCATAATTCCAGTTAAGATCACATGAAACACTGTATGAATCCTATATTCATTACTTAAAGGAGACTAGAGTGGTAAATGTGTGTTATACAAGGCAGAATACCATTGAAATAGAGAAAGAAACACGTTCGGCAGCTTTGGAAAGCCTTACTCTTCACTGAAATGTAGTACTACACTCTATAACACAGTTGAGAGTCAATGTTCCCTACTTGCCTCAGTTCATAACAGTGTGTAGGAAGTTGTTTGATAAAGTGGGCAAAGCTTATACTTGGGCCAGAAGGCAGAATATAGGAAACTACATGAAAACATGATTAATTCAGTGAAAATGACTGTAAACAGATGAGAACTTGTTTAGAACAGCTGAAAGAGATTCTCCAAGTCAGTTCTTAGTGTAGAAAAGGTAGCTAAGATCCGGAAATCCTTAATTGGAGTTAAGATTATATGAAACACTGTATGAATCCTATATTCTTTACTTAAAGGAGACTAGAGTGGTAAATGTGTGTTATACAAGGCAGAATACCATTGAAGTAGAGAAAGAAACACGTTCGGCAGCTTTGGAAAGCGTTACACTTCACTGAAATGTAGTACTACACTCTATAACACAGTTGAGAGACAATGTTCCCTACTTGCCTCAGTTCATAACAGTGTGTAGGAAGTTGTTTGATAAAGTGGGCAAAGCTTATACTTGGGCCAAAAGGCAGAATATAGGAAACTACATGAAAACATGAATAATTCAGTGAAAATGACTGTAAACAGATGAGAACTTGTTTAGAACAGCTGAAAGAGAATCTCCAAGTCAGTTCTTAGTGTAGAAAAGGTAGCTAAGATAAGGGAAATCCATAATTCCAGTTAAGATCACATGAAACACTGTATGAATCCTATATTCATTACTTAAAGGAGACTAGAGTGGTAAATGTGTGTTATACAAGGCAGAATACCATTGAAATAGAGAAAGAAACATGTTCGGCAGCTTTGGAAAGCCTTACTCTTCACTGAAATGTAGTACTACACTCTATAACACAGTTGAGAGACAATGTTCCCTACTTGCCTCAGTTCATAACAGTGTGTAGGAAGTTGTTTGATAAAGTGGGCAAAGCTTATACTTGGGCCAGAAGGCAGAATATAGGAAACTTCATGAAAACATGAATAAGTCAGTGAAAATGACTGTAAACTGATGAGAAATTGTTTAGAACAGCTGAAAGAGATTCTCCAAGTCAGTTCTTAGTGTAGAAAAGGTAGCTAAGATCCGGAAATCCTTAATTGGAGTTAAGATTATATGAAACACTGTATGAATCCTATATTCTTTACTTAAAGGAGACTAGAGTGGTAAATGTGTGTTATACAAGGCAGAATACCATTAAAATGGAGAAAGAAACACGTTCGGCAGTTTTGGAAATCCTTACACGTGACTGAAATGTAGTACTACACTCTATAACACAGTTGAGAGACAATGTTCCCGAGCTGCCTCAGTTAAAAACAGTGTGTAGGAAGTTGTTTGATAAAGTGGTCAAAGCTTATCCTTGGACCAGAAGGCAGAATATAGGAAACTACATGAAAACATGAATAATTCAGTGAAAATTACTGTAAACAGATTGGAACTTGTTTTAGAACAGCAGAAAGAGATTCTCCAAGTCAGTTCTTAGTGTAGAAAAGGTAGCTAAGATCCGGGAAATCTTAATTCCAGTTAAGATCACATGAAACACTGTATGAATCCTATATTCTTTACTTAAAGGAGACTAGAGTGGTAAATGTGTGTTATACAAGGCAGAATACCATTAAAATAGAGAAAGAAACACGTTCGGCAGCTTTTGAAATCCTTACACTTCACTGAAATGTAGTACTACACTCTATAACACAGTTGAGAGACAATGTTCCCTACTTGCCTCAGTTCATAACAGTGTGTAGGAAGTTGTTTGATAAAGTGGGCAAAGCTTATACTTGGGCCAGAAGGCAGAATATAGGAAACTTCATGAAAACATGAATAATTCAGTGAAAATGACTGTAAACTGATGAGAACTTGTTTAGAACAGCTGAAAGAGATTCTCCAAGTCAGTTCTTAGTGTAGAAAAGGTAGCTAAGATAAGGGAAATCCATAATTCCAGTTAAGATTACATGAAACACTGTATGAATTCTATATTCTTTACTTAAAGGGGACTAGAGTGGTAAATGTGTGTTATACAAGGCAGAATACCATTAAAATAGAGAAAGAAACACGTTCGGCAGCTTTTGAAATCCTTACACTTCACTGAAATGTAGTACTACACTCTATAACACAGTTGAGAGACAATGTTCCCTACTTGCCTCAGTTCATAACAGTGTGTAGGAAGTTGTTTGATAAAGTGGGCAAAGCTTATACTTGGGCCAGAAGGCAGAATATAGGAAACTTCATGAAAACATGAATAATTCAGTGAAAATGACTGTAAACAGATGAGAACTTGTTTAGAACAGCTGAAAGAGAATCTCCAAGTCAGTTCTTAGTGTAGAAAAGGTAGCTAAGATAAGGGAAATCCATAATTCCAGTTAAGATCACATGAAACACTGTATGAATCATATATTCATTACTTAAAGGAGACTAGAGTGGTAAATGTGTGTTATACAAGGCAGAATACCATTGAAATAGAGAAAGAAACACGTTCGGCAGCTTTGGAAAGCCTTACACTTCACTGAAATGTAGTACTACACTCTATAACACAGTTGAGAGACAATGTTCCCGAGCTGCCTCAGTTCATAACAGTTTGTAGGAAGTTGTTTGATAAAGTGGGCAAAGCTTATACTTGCACCAGAAGGCAGAATATAGGAAACTACATGAAAACATGATTAATTCAGTGAAAATGACTGTAAACAGATGAGAACTTGTTTAGAACAGCTGAAAGAGATTCTCCAAGTCAGTTCTTAGTGTAGAAAAGGTAGCTAAGATCCGGAAATCCTTAATTGGAGTTAAGATTATATGAAACACTGTATGAATCCTATATTCTTTACTTAAAGGAGACTAGAGTGGTAAATGTGTGTTATACAAGGCAGAATACCATTGAAGTAGAGAAAGAAACACGTTCGGCAGCTTTGGAAAGCGTTACACTTCACTGAAATGTAGTACTACACTCTATAACACAGTTGAGAGACAATGTTCCCTACTTGCCTCAGTTCATAACAGTGTGTAGGAAGTTGTTTGATAAAGTGGGCAAAGCTTATACTTGGGCCAAAAGGCAGAATATAGGAAACTACATGAAAACATGAATAATTCAGTGAAAATGACTGTAAACAGATGAGAACTTGTTTAGAACAGCTGAAAGAGAATCTCCAAGTCAGTTCTTAGTGTAGAAAAGGTAGCTAAGATAAGGGAAATCCATAATTCCAGTTAAGATCACATGAAACACTGTATGAATCCTATATTCATTACTTAAAGGAGACTAGAGTGGTAAATGTGTGTTATACAAGGCAGAATACCATTGAAATAGAGAAAGAAACACGTTCGGCAGCTTTGGAAAGCCTTACTCTTCACTGAAATGTAGTACTACACTCTATAACACAGTTGAGAGACAATGTTCCCTACTTGCCTCAGTTCATAACAGTGTGTAGGAAGTTGTTTGATAAAGTGGGCAAAGCTTATACTTGGGCCAGAAGGCAGAATATAGGAAACTTCATGAAAACATGAATAAGTCAGTGAAAATGACTGTAAACTGATGAGAAATTGTTTAGAACAGCTGAAAGAGATTCTCCAAGTCAGTTCTTAGTGTAGAAAAGGTAGCTAAGATCCGGAAATCCTTAATTGGAGTTAAGATTATATGAAACACTGTATGAATCCTATATTCTTTACTTAAAGGAGACTAGAGTGGTAAATGTGTGTTATACAAGGCAGAATACCATTAAAATGGAGAAAGAAACACGTTCGGCAGTTTTGGAAATCCTTACACGTGACTGAAATGTAGTACTACACTCTATAACACAGTTGAGAGACAATGTTCCCGAGCTGCCTCAGTTAAAAACAGTGTGTAGGAAGTTGTTTGATAAAGTGGTCAAAGCTTATCCTTGGACCAGAAGGCAGAATATAGGAAACTACATGAAAACATGAATAATTCAGTGAAAATTACTGTAAACAGATTGGAACTTGTTTTAGAACAGCAGAAAGAGATTCTCCAAGTCAGTTCTTAGTGTAGAAAAGGTAGCTAAGATCCGGGAAATCTTAATTCCAGTTAAGATCACATGAAACACTGTATGAATCCTATATTCTTTACTTAAAGGAGACTAGAGTGGTAAATGTGTGTTATACAAGGCAGAATACCATTAAAATAGAGAAAGAAACACGTTCGGCAGCTTTTGAAATCCTTACACTTCACTGAAATGTAGTACTACACTCTATAACACAGTTGAGAGACAATGTTCCCTACTTGCCTCAGTTCATAACAGTGTGTAGGAAGTTGTTTGATAAAGTGGGCAAAGCTTATACTTGGGCCAGAAGGCAGAATATAGGAAACTTCATGAAAACATGAATAATTCAGTGAAAATGACTGTAAACTGATGAGAACTTGTTTAGAACAGCTGAAAGAGATTCTCCAAGTCAGTTCTTAGTGTAGAAAAGGTAGCTAAGGTAAGGGAAATCCATAATTCCAGTTAAGATTACATGAAACACTGTATGAATTCTATATTCTTTACTTAAAGGGGACTAGAGTGGTAAATGTGTGTTATACAAGGCAGAATACCATTAAAATAGAGAAAGAAACACGTTCGGCAGCTTTTGAAATCCTTACACTTCACTGAAATGTAGTACTACACTCTATAACACAGTTGAGAGACAATGTTCCCTACTTGCCTCAGTTCATAACAGTGTGTAGGAAGTTGTTTGATAAAGTGGGCAAAGCTTATACTTGGGCCAGAAGGCAGAATATAGGAAACTTCATGAAAACATGAATAATTCAGTGAAAATGACTGTAAACAGATGAGAACTTGTTTAGAACAGCTGAAAGAGAATCTCCAAGTCAGTTCTTAGTGTAGAAAAGGTAGCTAAGATAAGGGAAATCCATAATTCCAGTTAAGATCACATGAAACACTGTATGAATCATATATTCATTACTTAAAGGAGACTAGAGTGGTAAATGTGTGTTATACAAGGCAGAATACCATTGAAATAGAGAAAGAAACACGTTCGGCAGCTTTGGAAAGCCTTACACTTCACTGAAATGTAGTACTACACTCTATAACACAGTTGAGAGACAATGTTCCCGAGCTGCCTCAGTTCATAACAGTTTGTAGGAAGTTGTTTGATAAAGTGGGCAAAGCTTATACTTGCACCAGAAGGCAGAATATAGGAAACTACATGAAAACATGATTAATTCAGTGAAAATGACTGTAAACAGATGAGAACTTGTTTAGAACAGCTGAAAGAGATTCTCCAAGTCAGTTCTTAGTGTAGAAAAGGTAGCTAAGATCCGGAAATCCTTAATTGGAGTTAAGATTATATGAAACACTGTATGAATCCTATATTCTTTACTTAAAGGAGACTAGAGTGGTAAATGTGTGTTATAAAGGCAGAATACCATTGAAGTAGAGAAAGAAACACGTTCGGCAGCTTTGGAAAGCGTTACACTTCACTGAAATGTAGTACTACACTCTATAACACAGTTGAGAGACAATGTTCCCTACTTGCCTCAGTTCATAACAGTGTGTAGGAAGTTGTTTGATAAAGTGGGCAAAGCTTATACTTGGGCCAAAAGGCAGAATATAGGAAACTACATGAAAACATGAATAATTCAGTGAAAATGACTGTAAACAGATGAGAACTTGTTTAGAACAGCTGAAAGAGAATCTCCAAGTCAGTTCTTAGTGTAGAAAAGGTAGCTAAGATAAGGGAAATCCATAATTCCAGTTAAGATTACATGAAACACTGTATGAATTCTATATTCTTTACTTAAAGGGGACTAGAGTGGTAAATGTGTGTTATACAAGGCAGAATACCATTAAAATAGAGAAAGAAACACGTTCGGCAGCTTTTGAAATCCTTACACTTCACTGAAATGTAGTACTACACTCTATAACACAGTTGAGAGACAATGTTCCCTACTTGCCTCAGTTCATAACAGTGTGTAGGAAGTTGTTTGATAAAGTGGGCAAAGCTTATACTTGGGCCAGAAGGCAGAATATAGGAAACTTCATGAAAACATGAATAATTCAGTGAAAATGACTGTAAACAGATGAGAACTTGTTTAGAACAGCTGAAAGAGAATCTCCAAGTCAGTTCTTAGTGTAGAAAAGGTAGCTAAGATAAGGGAAATCCATAATTCCAGTTAAGATCACATGAAACACTGTATGAATCATATATTCATTACTTAAAGGAGACTAGAGTGGTAAATGTGTGTTATACAAGGCAGAATACCATTGAAATAGAGAAAGAAACACGTTCGGCAGCTTTGGAAAGCCTTACACTTCACTGAAATGTAGTACTACACTCTATAACACAGTTGAGAGACAATGTTCCCGAGCTGCCTCAGTTCATAACAGTTTGTAGGAAGTTGTTTGATAAAGTGGGCAAAGCTTATACTTGCACCAGAAGGCAGAATATAGGAAACTACATGAAAACATGATTAATTCAGTGAAAATGACTGTAAACAGATGAGAACTTGTTTAGAACAGCTGAAAGAGATTCTCCAAGTCAGTTCTTAGTGTAGAAAAGGTAGCTAAGATCCGGAAATCCTTAATTGGAGTTAAGATTATATGAAACACTGTATGAATCCTATATTCTTTACTTAAAGGAGACTAGAGTGGTAAATGTGTGTTATACAAGGCAGAATACCATTGAAGTAGAGAAAGAAACACGTTCGGCAGCTTTGGAAAGCGTTACACTTCACTGAAATGTAGTACTACACTCTATAACACAGTTGAGAGACAATGTTCCCTACTTGCCTCAGTTCATAACAGTGTGTAGGAAGTTGTTTGATAAAGTGGGCAAAGCTTATACTTGGGCCAAAAGGCAGAATATAGGAAACTACATGAAAACATGAATAATTCAGTGAAAATGACTGTAAACAGATGAGAACTTGTTTAGAACAGCTGAAAGAGAATCTCCAAGTCAGTTCTTAGTGTAGAAAAGGTAGCTAAGATAAGGGAAATCCATAATTCCAGTTAAGATTATATGAAACACTGTATGAATCCTATATTCTTTACTTAAAGGAGACTAGAGTGGTAAATGTGTGTTATACAAGGCAGAATACCATTGAAATAGAGAAAGAAACACGTTCGGCAGCTTTGGAAAGCCTTACTCTTCACTGAAATGTAGTACTACACTCTATAACACAGTTGAGAGACAATGTTCCCTACTTGCCTCAGTTCATAACAGTGTGTAGGAAGTTGTTTGATAAAGTGGGCAAAGCTTATACTTGGGCCAGAAGGCAGAATATAGGAAACTACATGAAAACATGAATAATTCAGTGAAAATGACTGTAAACTGATGAGAAATTGTTTAGAACAGCTGAAAGAGATTCTCCAAGTCAGTTCTTAGTGTAGAAAAGGTAGCTAAGATCCGGAAATCCTTAATTGGAGTTAAGATTATATGAAACACTGTATGAATCCTATATTCTTTACTTAAAGGAGACTAGAGTGGTAAATGTGTGTTATACAAGGCAGAATACCATTAAAATGGAGAAAGAAACACGTTCGGCAGCTTTGGAAAGCCTTACTCTTCACTGAAATGTAGTACTACACTCTATAACACAGTTGAGAGACAATGTTCCCTACTTGCCTCAGTTCATAACAGTGTGTAGGAAGTTGTTTGATAAAGTGGTCAAAGCTTATCCTTGGACCAGAAGGCAGAATATAGGAAACTACATGAAAACATGAATAAGTCAGTGAAAATGACTGTAAACTGATGAGAAATTGTTTAGAACAGCTGAAAGAGATTCTCCAAGTCAGTTCTTAGTGTAGAAAAGGTAGCTAAGATCCGGGAAATCTTAATTCCAGTTAAGATTATATGAAACACTGTATGAATCCTATATTCTTTACTTAAAGGAGACTAGAGTGGTAAATGTGTGTTATACAAGGCAGAATACCATTAAAATGGAGAAAGAAACACGTTCGGCAGTTTTGGAAATCCTTACACTTCACTGAAATGTAGTACTACACTCTATAACACAGTTGAGAGACAATGTTCCCGAGCTGCCTCAGTTCATAACAGTGTGTAGGAAGTTGTTTGATAAAGTGGGCAAAGCTTATACTTGGGCCAGAAGGCAGAATATAGGAAACTTCATGAAAACATGAATAATTCAGTGAAAATTACTGTAAACTGATGAGAACTTGTTTAGAACAGCTGAAAGAGATTCTCCAAGTCAGTTCTTAGTGTAGAAAAGGTAGCTAAGGTAAGGGAAATCCATAATTCCAGTTAAGATTACATGAAACACTGTATGAATTCTATATTCTTTACTTAAAGGGGACTAGAGTGGTAAATGTGTGTTATACAAGGCAGAATACCATTAAAATAGAGAAAGAAACACGTTCGGCAGCTTTTGAAATCCTTACACTTCACTGAAATGTAGTACTACACTCTATAACACAGTTGAGAGACAATGTTCCCTACTTGCCTCAGTTCATAACAGTGTGTAGGAAGTTGTTTGATAAAGTGGGCAAAGCTTATACTTGGGCCAGAAGGCAGAATATAGGAAACTTCATGAAAACATGAATAATTCAGTGAAAATGACTGTAAACAGATGAGAACTTGTTTAGAACAGCTGAAAGAGAATCTCCAAGTCAGTTCTTAGTGTAGAAAAGGTAGCTAAGATAAGGGAAATCCATAATTCCAGTTAAGATCACATGAAACACTGTATGAATCATATATTCATTACTTAAAGGAGACTAGAGTGGTAAATGTGTGTTATACAAGGCAGAATACCATTGAAATAGAGAAAGAAACACGTTCGGCAGCTTTGGAAAGCCTTACACTTCACTGAAATGTAGTACTACACTCTATAACACAGTTGAGAGACAATGTTCCCGAGCTGCCTCAGTTCATAACAGTTTGTAGGAAGTTGTTTGATAAAGTGGGCAAAGCTTATACTTGCACCAGAAGGCAGAATATAGGAAACTACATGAAAACATGATTAATTCAGTGAAAATGACTGTAAACAGATGAGAACTTGTTTAGAACAGCTGAAAGAGATTCTCCAAGTCAGTTCTTAGTGTAGAAAAGGTAGCTAAGATAAGGGAAATCCATAATTCCAGTTAAGATCACATGAAACACTGTATGAATCCTATATTCATTACTTAAAGGAGACTAGAGTGGTAAATGTGTGTTATACAAGGCAGAATACCATTGAAATAGAGAAAGAAACACGTTCGGCAGCTTTGGAAAGCCTTACTCTTCACTGAAATGTAGTACTACACTCTATAACACAGTTGAGAGTCAATGTTCCCTACTTGCCTCAGTTCATAACAGTGTGTAGGAAGTTGTTTGATAAAGTGGGCAAAGCTTATACTTGGGCCAGAAGGCAGAATATAGGAAACTACATGAAAACATGATTAATTCAGTGAAAATGACTGTAAACAGATGAGAACTTGTTTAGAACAGCTGAAAGAGATTCTCCAAGTCAGTTCTTAGTGTAGAAAAGGTAGCTAAGATCCGGAAATCCTTAATTGGAGTTAAGATTATATGAAACACTGTATGAATCCTATATTCTTTACTTAAAGGAGACTAGAGTGGTAAATGTGTGTTATACAAGGCAGAATACCATTGAA
Source organism: Pipistrellus hanaki (assembly GCF_964339955.1). NCBI lineage: Eukaryota > Metazoa > Chordata > Mammalia > Chiroptera > Vespertilionidae > Pipistrellus > Pipistrellus hanaki. The sequence continues at coordinate 2,369,121 of NW_028182303.1, forward strand.
GTAGAGAAAGAAACACGTTCGGCAGCTTTGGAAAGCGTTACACTTCACTGAAATGTAGTACTACACTCTATAACACAGTTGAGAGACAATGTTCCCTACTTGCCTCAGTTCATAACAGTGTGTAGGAAGTTGTTTGATAAAGTGGGCAAAGCTTATACTTGGGCCAAAAGGCAGAATATAGGAAACTACATGAAAACATGAATAATTCAGTGAAAATGACTGTAAACAGATGAGAACTTGTTTAGAACAGCTGAAAGAGAATCTCCAAGTCAGTTCTTAGTGTAGAAAAGGTAGCTAAGATAAGGGAAATCCATAATTCCAGTTAAGATCACATGAAACACTGTATGAATCCTATATTCATTACTTAAAGGAGACTAGAGTGGTAAATGTGTGTTATACAAGGCAGAATACCATTGAAATAGAGAAAGAAACACGTTCGGCAGCTTTGGAAAGCCTTACTCTTCACTGAAATGTAGTACTACACTCTATAACACAGTTGAGAGACAATGTTCCCTACTTGCCTCAGTTCATAACAGTGTGTAGGAAGTTGTTTGATAAAGTGGGCAAAGCTTATACTTGGGCCAGAAGGCAGAATATAGGAAACTTCATGAAAACATGAATAAGTCAGTGAAAATGACTGTAAACTGATGAGAAATTGTTTAGAACAGCTGAAAGAGATTCTCCAAGTCAGTTCTTAGTGTAGAAAAGGTAGCTAAGATCCGGAAATCCTTAATTGGAGTTAAGATTATATGAAACACTGTATGAATCCTATATTCTTTACTTAAAGGAGACTAGAGTGGTAAATGTGTGTTATACAAGGCAGAATACCATTAAAATGGAGAAAGAAACACGTTCGGCAGTTTTGCAAATCCTTACACGTGACTGAAATGTAGTACTACACTCTATAACACAGTTGAGAGACAATGTTCCCGAGCTGCCTCAGTTAAAAACAGTGTGTAGGAAGTTGTTTGATAAAGTGGTCAAAGCTTATCCTTGGACCAGAAGGCAGAATATAGGAAACTACATGAAAACATGAATAATTCAGTGAAAATTACTGTAAACAGATTGGAACTTGTTTTAGAACAGCAGAAAGAGATTCTCCAAGTCAGTTCTTAGTGTAGAAAAGGTAGCTAAGATCCGGGAAATCTTAATTCCAGTTAAGATCACATGAAACACTGTATGAATCCTATATTCTTTACTTAAAGGAGACTAGAGTGGTAAATGTGTGTTATACAAGGCAGAATACCATTAAAATAGAGAAAGAAACACGTTCGGCAGCTTTTGAAATCCTTACACTTCACTGAAATGTAGTACTACACTCTATAACACAGTTGAGAGACAATGTTCCCTACTTGCCTCAGTTCATAACAGTGTGTAGGAAGTTGTTTGATAAAGTGGGCAAAGCTTATACTTGGGCCAGAAGGCAGAATATAGGAAACTTCATGAAAACATGAATAATTCAGTGAAAATGACTGTAAACTGATGAGAACTTGTTTAGAACAGCTGAAAGAGATTCTCCAAGTCAGTTCTTAGTGTAGAAAAGGTAGCTAAGATAAGGGAAATCCATAATTCCAGTTAAGATTACATGAAACACTGTATGAATTCTATATTCTTTACTTAAAGGGGACTAGAGTGGTAAATGTGTGTTATACAAGGCAGAATACCATTAAAATAGAGAAAGAAACACGTTCGGCAGCTTTTGAAATCCTTACACTTCACTGAAATGTAGTACTACACTCTATAACACAGTTGAGAGACAATGTTCTCTACTTGCCTCAGTTCATAACAGTGTGTAGGAAGTTGTTTGATAAAGTGGGCAAAGCTTATACTTGGGCCAGAAGGCAGAATATAGGAAACTACATGAAAACATGATTAATTCAGTGAAAATGACTGTAAACAGATGAGAACTTGTTTTAGAACAGCTGAAAGAGATTCTCCAAGTCATTTCTTAGTGTAGAAAAGGTAGCTAAGATCCGGGAAATCTTAATTCCAGTTAAAATCACATGAAACACTGTATGAATCCTATATTCTTTACTGAAAGGAGACTAGAGTGGTAAATGTTTGTTATACAAGGCAGAATACCATTGAAATAGAGAAAGAAACAGGTTCGGCAGCTTTGGAAAGCCTTACACTTCACTGAAATGTAGTACTACACTCTATAACACAGTTGAGAGTCAATGTTCCCTACTTGCCTCAGTTCATAACAGTGTGTAGGAAGTTGTTTGATAAAGTGGGCAAAGCTTATACTTGGGCCAGAAGGCAGAATATAGGAAACTACATGAAAACATGAATAATTCAGTGAAAATGACTGTAAACAGATGAGAACTTGTTTAGAACAGCTGGAAGAGAATCTCCAAGTCAGTTCTTAGTGTAGAAAAGGTAGCTAAGATAAGGGAAATCCATAATTCCAGTTAAGATTACATGAAACACTATGAATCCTATATTCTTTACTTAAAGGAGACTAGAGTGGTAAATGTGTGTTATACAAGGCAGAATACCATTGAAATAGAGAAAGAAACACGTTCGGGAGCTTTGGAAAGCCTTACACTTCACTGAAATGTAGTACTACACTCTATAACACAATTGAGAGACAATGTTCCCTACTTGCCTCAGTTCATAACAGTGTGTAGGAAGTTGTTTGATAAAGTGGGCAAAGCTTATACTTGGGCCAGAAGGCAGAATATAGGAAGCTTCATGAAAACATGAATAATTCAGTGAAAATGACTGTAAACAGATGAGAACTTGTTTAGAACAGCTGAAAGAGAATCTCCAAGTCAGTTCTTAGTGTAGAAAAGGTAGCTAAGATAAGGGAAATCCATAATTCCAGTTAAGATCACATGAAACACTGTATGAATCATATATTCATTACTTAAAGGAGACTAGAGTGGTAAATGTGTGTTATACAAGGCAGAATACCATTGAAATAGAGAAAGAAACACGTTCGGCAGCTTTGGAAAGCCTTACACTTCACTGAAATGTAGTACTACACTCTATAACACAGTTGAGAGACAATGTTCCCGAGCTGCCTCAGTTCATAACAGTTTGTAGGAAGTTGTTTGATAAAGTGGGCAAAGCTTATACTTGCACCAGAAGGCAGAATATAGGAAACTACATGAAAACATGATTAATTCAGTGAAAATGACTGTAAACAGATGAGAACTTGTTTAGAACAGCTGAAAGAGATTCTCCAAGTCAGTTCTTAGTGTAGAAAAGGTAGCTAAGATAAGGGAAATCCATAATTCCAGTTAAGATCACATGAAACACTGTATGAATCCTATATTCATTACTTAAAGGAGACTAGAGTGGTAAATGTGTGTTATACAAGGCAGAATACCATTGAAATAGAGAAAGAAACACGTTCGGCAGCTTTGGAAAGCCTTACTCTTCACTGAAATGTAGTACTACACTCTATAACACAGTTGAGAGACAATGTTCCCTACTTGCCTCAGTTCATAACAGTGTGTAGGAAGTTGTTTGATAAAGTGGGAAAAGCTTATACTTGGGCCAGAAGGCAGAATATAGGAAACTACATGAAAACAAGAATAATTCAGTGAAAATGACTGTAAACAGATGAGAACTTGTTTAGAACAGCTGAAAGAGAATCTCCAAGTCAGTTCTTAGTGTAGAAAAGGTAGCTAAGATAAGGGAAATCCATAATTCCAGTTAAGATCACATGAAACACGGTTTGAATCATATATTCATTACTTAAAGGAGACTACTGTGGTAAATGTGTGTTATACAAGGCAGAATACCATTGAAATAGGGAAAGAAACACGTTTGGCAGTTTTAGAAAGGCTTACACTTCACTGAAATGTAGTACTACACTCCATAACACAGTTGAGAGACAATGTTCCCTACTTGCCTCAGTTCATAACAGTGTGTAGGAAGTTGTTTGATAAAGTGGGCAAAGCTTATACTTGGACCAGAAGGCAGAATATAGGAAACTACATGAAAACATGATTAATTCAGTGAAAATGACTGTAAACAGATGAGAACTTGTTTAGAACAGCTGAAAGAGATTCTCCAAGTCAGTTCTTAGTGTAGAAAAGGTAGCTAAGATCCGGGAAATCTTAATTCCAGTTAAGATCACATGAAACACTGTATGAATCCTATATTCTTTACTTAAAGGAGACTAGAGTGGTAAATGTGTGTTATACAAGGCAGAATACCATTAAAATAGAGAAAGAAACACGTTAGGCAGCTTTTGAAATCCTTACACTTCACTGAAATGTAGTACTACACTCTATAACACAGTTGAGAGTCAATGTTCCCTACTTGCCTCAGTTCATAACAGTGTGTAGGAAGTTGTTTGATAAAGTGGGCAAAGCTTATACTTGGGCCAGAAGGCAGAATATAGGAAACTACATGAAAACATGAATAATTCAGTGAAAATGACTGTAAACAGATGAGAACTTGTTTAGAACAGCTGAAAGAGAATCTCCAAGTCAGTTCTTAGTGTAGAAAAGGTAGCTAAGATAAGGGAAATCCATAATTCCAGTTAAGATCACATGAAACACTATGAATCCTATATTCTTTACTTAAAGGAGACTAGAGTGGTAAATGTGTGTTATACAAGGCAGAATACCATTGAAATAGAGAAAGAAACACGTTCGGCAGCTTTGGAAAGCCTTACACTTCACTGAAATGTAGTACTACACTCTATAACACAGTTGAGAGACAATGTTCCCGAGCTGCCTCAGTTCATAACAGTGTGTAGGAAGTTGTTTGATAAAGTGGGCAAAGCTTATACTTGCACCAGAAGGCAGAATATAGGAAACTACATGAAAACATGATTAATTCAGTGAAAATGACTGTAAACAGATGAGAACTTGTTTAGAACAGCTGAAAGAGATTCTCCAAGTCAGTTCTTAGTGTAGAAAAGGTAGCTAAGATCCGGAAATCCTTAATTGGAGTTAAGATTATATGAAACACTGTATGAATCCTATATTCTTTACTTAAAGGAGACTAGAGTAGTAAATGTGTGTTATACAAGGCAGAATACCATTAAAATGGAGAAAGAAACACGTTCGGCAGTTTTGGAAATCCTTACACGTGACTGAAATGTAGTACTACACTCTATAACACAGTTGAGAGACAATGTTCCCGAGCTGCCTCAGTTAATAACAGTGTGTAGGAAGTTGTTTGATAAAGTGGTCAAAGCTTATACTTGGACCAGAAGGCAGAATATAGGAAACTACATGAAAACATGAATAATTCAGTGAAAATGACTGTAAACAGATTGGAACTTGTTTTAGAACAGCTGAAAGAGATTCTCCAAGTCAGTTCTTAGTGTAGAAAAGGTAGCTAAGATAAGGGAAATCCATAATTCCAGTTAAGATCACATGAAACACTGTATGAATCCTATATTCATTACTTAAAGGAGACTAGAGTGGTAAATGTGTGTTATACAAGGCAGAATACCATTGAAATAGAGAAAGAAACACGTTCGGCAGCTTTGGAAAGCCTTACACTTCACTGAAATGTAGTACTACACTCTATAACACAGTTGAGAGACAATGTTCCCGAGCTGCCTCAGTTCATAACAGTGTATAGGAAGTTGTTTGATAAAGTGGGCAAAGCTTATACTTGCACCAGAAGGCAGAATATAGGAAACTACATGAAAACATGATTAATTCAGTGAAAATGACTGTAAACAGATGAGAACTTGTTTAGAACAGCTGAAAGAGATTCTCCAAGTCAGTTCTTAGTGTAGAAAAGGTAGCTAAGATCCGGAAATCCTTAATTGGAGTTAAGATTATATGAAACACTGTATGAATCCTATATTCTTTACTTAAAGGAGACTAGAGTGGTAAATGTGTGTTATACAAGGCAGAATACCATTAAAATGGAGAAAGAAACACGTTCGGCAGTTTTGGAAATCCTTACACGTGACTGAAATGTAGTACTACACTCTATAACACAGTTGAGAGACAATGTTCCTGAGCTGCCTCAGTTCATAACAGTGTGTAGTAAGTTGTTTGATAAAGTGGGCAAAGCTTATACATGGGCCAGAAGGCAGAATATAGGAAACTACATGAAAACATGAATAATTCAGTGAAAATGATTGTAAACAGATGAGAACTTGTTTAGAACAGTTGAAAGAGAATCTCCAAGTCAGTTCTTAGTGTAGAAAAGGTAGCTAAGATAAGGGAAATCCATAATTCCAGTTAAGATCACATGAAACACTGTATGAATCCTATATTCATTACTTAAAGGAAACTAGAGTGGTAAATGTGTGTTATACAAGGCAGAATACCATTGAAATAGAGAAAGAAACACGTTCGGCAGCTTTGGAAAGCCTTACTCTTCACTGCAATGTAGTACTACACTCTCTAACACAGTTGAGAGACAATGTTCCCTACTTGCCTCAGTTCATAACAGTGTGTAGGAAGTTGTTTGATAAAGTGGGCAAAGCTTATACTTGGGCCAGAAGGCAGAATATAGGAAACTTCATGAAAACATGAATAATTCAGTGAAAATGACTGTAAACTGATGAGAACTTGTTTAGAACAGCTGAAAGAGATTCTCCAAGTCAGTTCTTAGTGTAGAAAAGGTAGCTAAGATAAGGGAAATCCATAATTCCAGTTAAGATTACATGAAACACTGTATGAATTCTATATTCTTTACTTAAAGGAGACTAGAGTGGTAAATGTGTGTTATACAAGGCAGAATACCATTAAAATAGAGAAAGAAACACGTTCGGCAGCTTTTGAAATCCTTACACTTCACTGAAATGTAGTACTACACTCTATAACACAGTTGAGAGACAATGTTCTCTACTTGCCTCAGTTCATAACAGTGTGTAGGAAGTTGTTTGATAAAGTGGGCAAAGCTTATACTTGGGCCCAGAAGGCAGAATATAGGAAACTACATGAAAACATGAATAATTCAGTGAAAATGACTGTAAACAGATGAGAACTTGTTTTAGAACAGCTGAAAGAGATTCTCCAAGTCAGTTCTTAGTGTAGAAAAGGTAGCTAAGATCCGAGAAATCTTAATTCCAGTTAAAATCACATGAAACACTGTATGAATCCTATATTCTTTACTTAAAGGAGACTAGAGTGGTAAATGTGTGTTATACAAGGCAGAATACCATTGAAGTAGAGAAAGAAACACGTTCGGCAGCTTTGGAAAGCCTTACACTTAAATGAAATGTAGTACTACACTCTATAACACAGTTGAGAGTCAATGTTCCCTACTTGCCTCAGTTCATAACAGTGTGTAGGAAGTTGTTTGATAAAGTGGGCAAAGCTTATACTTGGGCCAGAAGGCAGAATATAGGAAACTACATGAAAACATGAATAATTCAGTGAAAATGACTGTAAACAGATGAGAACTTGTTTAGAACAGCTGAAAGAGAATCTCCAAGTCAGTTCTTAGTGTAGAAAAGGTAGCTAAGATAAGGGAAATCCATAATTCCAGTTAAGATCACATGAAACACTATGAATCCTATATTCTTTACTTAAAGGAGACTAGAGTGGTAAATGTGTGTTATACAAGGCAGAATACCATTGAAATAGAGAAAGAAACACTTTCGGGAGCTTTGGAAAGCCGTACACTTCACTGAAATGTAGTACTACACTCTATAACACAATTGAGAGACAATGTTCCCTACTTGCCTCAGTTCATAACAGTGTGTAGGAAGTTGTTTGATAAAGTGGTCAAAGCTTATACTTGGGCCAGAAGGCAGAATATAGGAAACTTCATGAAAACATGAATAATTCAGTGAAAATGACTGTAAACAGATGAGAACTTGTTTAGAACAGCTGAAAGAGAATCTCCAAGTCAGTTCTTAGTGTAGAAAAGGTAGCTAAGATAAGGGAAATCCATAATTCCAGTTAAGATCACATGAAACACTGTATGAATCCTATATTCATTACTTAAAGGAGACTAGAGTGGTAAATGTGTGTTATACAAGGCAGAATACCATTGAAATAGAGAAAGAAACACGTTCGGCAGCTTTGGAAAGCCTTACACTTCACTGAAATGTAGTACTACACTCTATAACACAGTTGAGAGACAATGTTCCCGAGCTGCCTCAGTTCATAACAGTGTGTAGGAAGTTGTTTGATAAAGTGGGCAAAGCTTATACTTGCACCAGAAGGCAGAATATAGGAAACTACATGAAAACATGATTAATTCAGTGAAAATGACTGTAAACAGATGAGAACTTGTTTAGAACAGCTGAAAGAGATTCTCCAAGTCAGTTCTTAGTGTAGAAAAGGTAGCTAAGATCCGGAAATCCTTAATTGGAGTTAAGATTATATGAAACACTGTATGAATCCTATATTCTTTACTTAAAGGAGACTAGAGTGGTAAATGTGTGTTATACAAGGCAGAATACCATTAAAATGGAGAAAGAAACACGTTCGGCAGTTTTGGAAATCCTTACACGTGACTGAAATGTAGTACTACACTCTATAACACAGTTGAGAGACAATGTTCCCGAGCTGCCTCAGTTAATAACAGTGTGTAGGAAGTTGTTTGATAAAGTGGTCAAAGCTTATACTTGGACCAGAAGGCAGAATATAGGAAACTACATGAAAACATGAATAATTCAGTGAAAATGACTGTAAACAGATTGGAACTTGTTTTAGAACAGCTGAAAGAGATTCTCCAAGTCAGTTCTTAGTGTAGAAAAGGTAGCTAAGATAAGGGAAATCCATAATTCCAGTTAAGATCACATGAAACACTGTATGAATCCTATATTCATTACTTAAAGGAGACTAGAGTGGTAAATGTGTGTTATACAAGGCAGAATACCATTGAAATAGAGAAAGAAACACGTTCGGCAGCTTTGGAAAGCCTTACACTTCACTCAAATGTAGTACTACACTCTATAACACAGTTGAGAGACAATGTTCCCGAGCTGCCTCAGTTCATAACAGTGTATAGGAAGTTGTTTGATAAAGTGGGCAAAGCTTATACTTGCACCAGAAGGCAGAATATAGGAAACTACATGAAAACATGATTAATTCAGTGAAAATGACTGTAAACAGATGAGAACTTGTTTAGAACAGCTGAAAGAGATTCTCCAAGTCAGTTCTTAGTGTAGAAAAGGTAGCTAAGATAAGGGAAATCCATAATTCCAGTTAAGATCACATGAAACACTGTATGAATCCTATATTCATTACTTAAAGGAGACTAGAGTGGTAAATGTGTGTTATACAAGGCAGAATACCATTGAAATAGGGAAAGAAACACGTTCGGCAGCTTTGGAAAGCCTTACTCTTCACTGCAATGTAGTACTACACTCTCTAACACAGTTGAGAGACAATGTTCCCTACTTGCCTCAGTTCATAACAGTGTGTAGGAAGTTGTTTGATAAAGTGGGCAAAGCTTATACTTGGGCCAGAAGGCAGAATATAGGAAACTTCATGAAAACATGAATAATTCAGTGAAAATGACTGTAAACTGATGAGAACTTGTTTAGAACAGCTGAAAGAGATTCTCCAAGTCAGTTCTTAGTGTAGAAAAGGTAGCTAAGATAAGGGAAATCCATAATTCCAGTTAAGATTACATGAAACACTGTATGAATTCTATATTCTTTACTTAAAGGAGACTAGAGTGGTAAATGTGTGTTATACAAGGCAGAATACCATTAAAATAGAGAAAGAAACACGTTCGGCAGCTTTTGAAATCCTTACACTTCACTGAAATGTAGTACTACACTCTATAACACAGTTGAGAGACAATGTTCTCTACTTGCCTCAGTTCATAACAGTGTGTAGGAAGTTGTTTGATAAAGTGGGCAAAGCTTATACTTGAGCCCAGAAGGCAGAATATAGGAAACTACATGAAAACATGAATAATTCAGTGAAAATGACTGTAAACTGATGAGAACTTGTTTAGAACAGCTGAAAGAGATTCTCCAAGTCAGTTCTTAGTGTAGAAAAGGTAGCTAAGATCCGGAAATCCTTAATTGGAGTTAAGATTATATGAAACACTGTATGAATCCTATATTCTTTACTTAAAGGAGACTAGAGTGGTAAATGTGTGTTATACAAGGCAGAATACCATTAAAATGGAGAAAGAAACACGTTCGGCAGTTTTGGAAATCCTTACACGTGACTGAAATGTAGTACTACACTCTATAACACAGTTGAGAGACAATGTTCCCGAGCTGCCTCAGTTAATAACAGTGTGTAGGAAGTTGTTTGATAAAGTGGTCAAAGCTTATACTTGGACCAGAAGGCAGAATATAGGAAACTACATGAAAACATGAATAATTCAGTGAAAATGACTGTAAACAGATTGGAACTTGTTTTAGAACAGCTGAAAGAGATTCTCCAAGTCAGTTCTTAGTGTAGAAAAGGTAGCTAAGATAAGGGAAATCAATAATTCCAGTTAAGATCACATGAAACACTGTATGAATCCTATATTCATTACTTAAAGGAGACTAGAGTGGTAAATGTGTGTTATACAAGGCAGAATACCATTGAAATAGAGAAAGAAACACGTTCGGCAGCTTTGGAAAGCCTTACACTTCACTGAAATGTAGTACTACACTCTATAACACAGTTGAGAGACAATGTTCCCGAGCTGCCTCAGTTCATAACAGTGTGTAGGAAGTTGTTTGATAAAGTGGGCAAAGCTTATACTTGGACCAGAAGGCAGAATATAGGAAACTACATGAAAACATGAATAATTCAGTGAAAATGACTGTAAACAGATGAGAACTTGTTTAGAACAGCTGAAAGAGAATCTCCAAGTCAGTTCTTAGTGTAGAAAAGGTAGCTAAGATAAGGGAAATCCATAATTCCAGTTAAGATCACATGAAACACTGTATGAATCCTATATTCATTACTTAAAGGAGACTAGAGTGGTAAATGTGTGTTATACAAGGCAGAATACCATTGAAATAGAGAAAGAAACACGTTCGGCAGCTTTGGAAAGCCTTACACTTCACTGAAATGTAGTACTACACTCTATAACACAGTTGAGAGACAATGTTCCCTACTTGCCTCAGTTCATAACAGTGTGTAGGAAGTTGTTTTATAAAGTGGGCAAAGCTTATACTTGGGCCAGAAGGCAGAATATAGGAAACTACATGAAAACATGAATAATTCAGTGAAAATGACTGTAAAAAGATGAGAACTTGTTTAGAACAGCTGAACGAGATTCTCCAAGTCAGGTCTTAGTGTAGAAAAGGTAGCTAAGATCCTGAAATCCTTAATTGGAGTTAAGATTACATGAAACACTGTATGAATCCTATATTCTTTACTGAAAGGAGACTAGAGTGGTAAATGTGTGTTATACAAGGCAGAATACCATTGAAGTAGAGAAAGAAACACGTTCGGCAGCTTTGGAAAGCCTTACACTTCACTGAAATGTAGAACTACACTCTATAACACAGTTGAGAGACAATGTTCCCTACTTGCCTCAGTTCATAACAGTGTGTAGGAAGTTGTTTGATAAAGTGGTCAAAGCTTATACTTGGGCCAGAAGGCAGAATATAGGAAACTTCATGAAAACATGAATAATTCAGTGAAAATGACTGTAAACAGATGAGAACTTGTTTAGAACAGCTGAAAGAGAATCTCCAAGTCAGTTCTTAGTGTAGAAAAGGTAGCTAAGATAAGGGAAATCCATAATTCCAGTTAAGATCACATGAAACACTGTATGAATCCTATATTCATTACTTAAAGGAGACTAGAGTGGTAAATGTGTGTTATACAAGGCAGAATACCATTGAAATAGAGAAAGAAACACGTTCGGCAGCTTTGGAAAGCCTTACACTTCACTGAAATGTAGTACTACACTCTATAACACAGTTGAGAGACAATGTTCCCGAGCTGCCTCAGTTCATAACAGTGTGTAGGAAGTTGTTTGATAAAGTGGGCAAAGCTTATACTTGCACCAGAAGGCAGAATATAGGAAACTACATGAAAACATGATTAATTCAGTGAAAATGACTGTAAACAGATGAGAACTTGTTTAGAACAGCTGAAAGAGATTCTCCAAGTCAGTTCTTAGTGTAGAAAAGGTAGCTAAGATCCGGAAATCCTTAATTGGAGTTAAGATTATATGAAACACTGTATGAATCCTATATTCTTTACTTAAAGGAGACTAGAGTGGTAAATGTGTGTTATACAAGGCAGAATACCATTAAAATGGAGAAAGAAACACGTTCGGCAGTTTTGGAAATCCTTACACGTGACTGAAATGTAGTACTACACTCTATAACACAGTTGAGAGACAATGTTCCCGAGCTGCCTCAGTTAATAACAGTGTGTAGGAAGTTGTTTGATAAAGTGGTCAAAGCTTATACTTGGACCAGAAGGCAGAATATAGGAAACTACATGAAAACATGAATAATTCAGTGAAAATGACTGTAAACAGATTGGAACTTGTTTTAGAACAGCTGAAAGAGATTCTCCAAGTCAGTTCTTAGTGTAGAAAAGGTAGCTAAGATAAGGGAAATCCATAATTCCAGTTAAGATCACATGAAACACTGTATGAATCCTATATTCATTACTTAAAGGAGACTAGAGTGGTAAATGTGTGTTATACAAGGCAGAATACCATTGAAATAGAGAAAGAAACACGTTCGGCAGCTTTGGAAAGCCTTACACTTCACTGAAATGTAGTACTACACTCTATAACACAGTTGAGAGACAATGTTCCCGAGCTGCCTCAGTTCATAACAGTGTGTAGGAAGTTGTTTGATAAAGTGGGCAAAGCTTATACTTGGACCAGAAGGCAGAATATAGGAAACTACATGAAAACATGAATAATTCAGTGAAAATGACTGTAAACAGATGAGAACTTGTTTAGAACAGCTGAAAGAGAATCTCCAAGTCAGTTCTTAGTGTAGAAAAGGTAGCTAAGATAAGGGAAATCCATAATTCCAGTTAAGATCACATGAAACACTGTATGAATCCTATATTCATTACTTAAAGGAGACTAGAGTGGTAAATGTGTGTTATACAAGGCAGAATACCATTGAAATAGAGAAAGAAACACGTTCGGCAGCTTTGGAAAGCCTTACACTTCACTGAAATGTAGTACTACACTCTATAACACAGTTGAGAGACAATGTTCCCTACTTGCCTCAGTTCATAACAGTGTGTAGGAAGTTGTTTTATAAAGTGGGCAAAGCTTATACTTGGGCCAGAAGGCAGAATATAGGAAACTACATGAAAACATGAATAATTCAGTGAAAATGACTGTAAAAAGATGAGAACTTGTTTAGAACAGCTGAACGAGATTCTCCAAGTCAGGTCTTAGTGTAGAAAAGGTAGCTAAGATCCTGAAATCCTTAATTGGAGTTAAGATTACATGAAACACTGTATGAATCCTATATTCTTTACTGAAAGGAGACTAGAGTGGTAAATGTGTGTTATACAAGGCAGAATACCATTGAAGTAGAGAAAGAAACACGTTCGGCAGCTTTGGAAAGCCTTACACTTCACTGAAATGTAGAACTACACTCTATAACACAGTTGAGAGACAATGTTCCCTACTTGCCTCAGTTCATAACAGTGTGTAGGAAGTTGTTTGATAAAGTGGGCAAAGCTTATACTTGGGCCAGAAGGCAGAATATAGGAAACTACATGAAAACATGAATAATTCAGTGAAAATGACTGTAAACAGATGAGAACTTGTTTAGAACAGCTGAAAGAGAATCTCCAAGTCAGTTCTTAGTGTAGAAAAGGTAGCTAAGATAAGGGAAATCCATAATTCCAGTTAAGATCACATGAAACACTGTATGAATCCTATATTCATTACTTAAAGGAGACTAGAGTGGTAAATGTGTGTTATACAAGGCAGAATACCATTGAAATAGAGAAAGAAACACGTTCGGCAGCTTTGGAAAGCCTTACACTTCACTGAAATGTAGTACTACACTCTATAACACAGTTGAGAGTCAATGTTCCCTACTTGCCTCAGTTCATAACAGTGTGTAGGAAGTTGTTTGATAAAGTGGGCAAAGCTTATACTTGGGCCAGAAGGCAGAATATAGGAAACTACATGAAAACATGAATAATTCAGTGAAAATGACTGTAAACAGATGAGAACTTGTTTAGAACAGCTGAAAGAGAATCTCCAAGTCAGTTCTTAGTGTAGAAAAGGTAGCTAAGATAAGGGAAATCCATAATTCCAGTTAAGATCACATGAAACACTATGAATCCTATATTCTTTACTTAAAGGAGACTAGAGTGGTAAATGTGTGTTATACAAGGCAGAATACCATTGAAATAGAGAAAGAAACACGTTCGGGAGCTTTGGAAAGCCTTACACTTCACTGAAATGTAGTACTACACTCTATAACACAATTGAGAGACAATGTTCCCTACTTGCCTCAGTTCATAACAGTGTGTAGGAAGTTGTTTGATAAAGTGGGCAAAGCTTATACTTGGGCCAGAAGGCAGAATATAGGAAACTTCATGAAAACATGAATAATTCAGTGAAAATGACTGTAAACAGATGAGAACTTGTTTAGAACAGCTGAAAGAGAATCTCCAAGTCAGTTCTTACTGTAGAAAAGGTAGCTAAGATAAGGGAAATCCATAATTCCAGTTAAGATCACATGAAACACTGTATGAATCCTATATTCATTACTTAAAGGAGACTAGAGTGGTAAATGTGTGTTATACAAGGCAGAATACCATTGAAATAGAGAAAGAAACACGTTCGGCAGCTTTGGAAAGCCTTACACTTCACTGAAATGTAGTACTACACTCTATAACACAGTTGAGAGACAATGTTCCCGAGCTGCCTCAGTTCATAACAGTGTGTAGGAAGTTGTTTGATAAAGTGGGCAAAGCTTATACTTGCACCAGAAGGCAGAATATAGGAAACTACATGAAAACATGATTAATTCAGTGAAAATGACTGTAAACAGATGAGAACTTGTTTAGAACAGCTGAAAGAGATTCTCCAAGTCAGTTCTTAGTGTAGAAAAGGTAGCTAAGATCCGGAAATCCTTAATTGGAGTTAAGATTATATGAAACACTGTATGAATCCTATATTCTTTACTTAAAGGAGACTAGAGTGGTAAATGTGTGTTATACAAGGCAGAATACCATTAAAATGGAGAAAGAAACACGTTCGGCAGTTTTGGAAATCCTTACACGTGACTGAAATGTAGTACTACACTCTATAACACAGTTGAGAGACAATGTTCCCGAGCTGCCTCAGTTAATAACAGTGTGTAGGAAGTTGTTTGATAAAGTGGTCAAAGCTTATACTTGGACCAGAAGGCAGAATATAGGAAACTACATGAAAACATGAATAATTCAGTGAAAATGACTGTAAACAGATTGGAACTTGTTTTAGAACAGCTGAAAGAGATTCTCCAAGTCAGTTCTTAGTGTAGAAAAGGTAGCTAAGATAAGGGAAATCCATAATTCCAGTTAAGATCACATGAAACACTGTATGAATCCTATATTCTTTACTGAAAGGAGACTAGAGTGGTAAATGTGTGTTATACAAGGCAGAATACCATTGAAGTAGAGAAAGAAACACGTTCGGCAGCTTTGGAAAGCCTTACACTTCACTGAAATGTAGAACTACACTCTATAACACAGTTGAGAGACAATGTTCCCTACTTGCCTCAGTTCATAACAGTGTGTAGGAAGTTGTTTGATAAAGTGGGCAAAGCTTATACTTGGGCCAGAAGGCAGAATATAGGAAACTACATGAAAACATGAATAATTCAGTGAAAATGACTGTAAACAGATGAGAACTTGTTTAGAACAGCTGAAAGAGAATCTCCAAGTCAGTTCTTAGTGTAGAAAAGGTAGCTAAGATAAGGGAAATCCATAATTCCAGTTAAGATCACATGAAACACTGTATGAATCCTATATTCATTACTTAAAGGAGACTAGAGTGGTAAATGTGTGTTATACAAGGCAGAATACCATTGAAATAGAGAAAGAAACACGTTCGGCAGCTTTGGAAAGCCTTACACTTCACTGAAATGTAGTACTACACTCTATAACACAGTTGAGAGTCAATGTTCCCTACTTGCCTCAGTTCATAACAGTGTGTAGGAAGTTGTTTGATAAAGTGGGCAAAGCTTATACTTGGGCCAGAAGGCAGAATATAGGAAACTACATGAAAACATGAATAATTCAGTGAAAATGACTGTAAACAGATGAGAACTTGTTTAGAACAGCTGAAAGAGATTCTCCAATCAGTTCTTAGTGTAGAAAAGGTAGCTAAGATCCGGAAATCCTTAATTGGAGTTAAGATTATATGAAACACTGTATGAATCCTATATTCTTTACTTAAAGGAGACTAGAGTGGTAAATGTGTGTTATACAAGGCAGAATAACATTAAAATGGAGAAAGAAACACGTTCGGCAGATTTGGAAATCCTTACACGTGACTGAAATGTAGTACTACACTCTATAACACAGTTGAGAGACAATGTTCCCGAGCTGCCTCAGTTAATAACAGTGTGTAGGAAGTTGTTTGATAAAGTGGTCAAAGCTTATACTTGGACCAGAAGGCAGAATATAGGAAACTACATGAAAACATGAATAATTCAGTGAAAATTACTGTAAACAGATTGGAACTTGTTTTAGAACAGCAGAAAGAGATTCTCCAAGTCAGTTCTTAGTGTAGAAAAGGTAGCTAAGATCCGGGAAATCTTAATTCCAGTTAAGATCACATGAAACACTGTATGAATCCTATATTCTTTACTTAAAGGAGACTAGAGTGGTAAATGTGTGTTATACAAGGCAGAATACCATTAAAATAGAGAAAGAAACACGTTCGCCAGCTTTTGAAATCCTTACACTTCACTGAAATGTAGTACTACACTCTATAACAGAGTTGAGAGACAATGTTCCCTACTTGCCTCAGTTCATAACAGTGTGTAGGAAGTTGTTTGATAAAGTGGGCAAAGCTTATACTTGGGCCAGAAGGCAGAATATAGGAAACTTCATGAAAACATGAATAATTCAGTGAAAATGACTGTAAACAGATGAGAACTTGTTTAGAACAGCTGAAAGAGAATCTCCAAGTCAGTTCTTAGTGTAGAAAAGGTAGCTAAGATAAGGGAAATCCATAATTCCAATTAAGATTACATGAAACACTGTATGAATTCTATATTCTTTACTTAAAGGAGACTAGAGTGGTAAATGTGTGTTATACAAGGCAGAATACCATTAAAATAGAGAAAGAAACACGTTCGGCAGCTTTTGAAATCCTTACACTTCACTGAAATGTAGTACTACACTCTATAACACAGTTGAGAGACAATGTTCTCTACTTGCCTCAGTTCATAACAGTGTGTAGGAAGTTGTTTGATAAAGTGGGCAAAGCTTATACTTGGGCCAGAAGGCAGAATATAGGAAACTACATGAAAACATGAATAATTCAGTGAAAATGACTGTAAACAGATGAGAACTTGTTTTAGAACAGCTGAAAGATATTCTCCAAGTCAGTTCTTAGTGTAGAAAAGGTAGCTAAGATCCGGGAAATCTTAATTCCAGTTAAAATCACATGAAACACTGTATGAATCCTATATTCTTTACTGAAAGGAGACAAGAGTGGTAAATGTTTGTTATACAAATCAGAATACCATTGAAATAGAGAAAGAAACACGTTCGGCAGCTTTGGAAAGCCTTACACTTCACTGAAATGTAGTACTACACTCTATAACACAGTTGAGAGACAATGTTCCCGAGCTGCCTCAGTTCATAACAGTGTGTAGGAAGTTGTTTGATAAAGTGTGCAAAGCTTATACTTGGGCCAGAAGGCAGAATATAGGAAACTACATGAAAACATGAATAATTCAGTGAAAATGACTGTAAACAGATGAGAACTTGTTTAGAACAGCTGAAAGAGAATCTCCAAGTCAGTTCTTAGTGTAGAAAAGGTAGCTAAGATAAGGGAAATCCATAATTCCAGTTAAGATCACATGAAACACTGTTTGAATCCTATATTCATTACTTAAAGGAGACTACTGTGGTAAATGTGTGTTATACAAGGCAGAATACCATTGAAATAGAGAAAGAAACACGTTTGGCAGCTTTGGAAAGGCTTACACTTCACTGAAATGTAGTACTACACTCCATAACACAGTTGAGAGACAATGTTCCCGAGCTGCCTCAGGTCATAACAGTGTGTAGGAAGTGGTTTGATAAAGTGGGCAAAGCTTATACTTGGGCCAGAAGGCAGAATATAGGAAACTTCATGACAACATGAATAATTCAGTGAAAATGACTGTAAACAGATGAGAACTTGTTTAGAACAGCTGAAAGAGAATCTCCAAGTCAGTTCATAGTGTAGAAAAGGTAGCTAAGATAAGGGAAATCCATAATTCCAGTTA
Organism: Pipistrellus hanaki; assembly: GCF_964339955.1. Classification (NCBI taxonomy): domain Eukaryota; kingdom Metazoa; phylum Chordata; class Mammalia; order Chiroptera; family Vespertilionidae; genus Pipistrellus; species Pipistrellus hanaki. The sequence goes on from NW_028182303.1 coordinate 2,387,407, forward strand.
AGATCACATGAAACACTGTATGAATCCTATATTTATTACTTAAAGGAGACTAGAGTGGTAAATGTTTGTTATACAAGGCAGAATACCATTAAAATAGAGAAAGAAACACGTTCGGCAGCTTTGGAAAGCCTTACACTTCACTGAAATGTAGTACTACACTCTATAACACAGTTGAGAGACAATGTTCCTGAGCTGCCTCAGTTCATAACAGTGTTTAGGAAGTTGTTTGATAAAGTGGGCAAAGCTTATACTTGCACCAGAAGGCAGAATATAGGAAACTACATGAAAACATGATTAATTCAGTGAAAATGACTGTAAACAGATGAGAACTTGTTTAGAACAGCTGAAAGAGATTCTCCAAGTCAGTTCTTAGTGTAGAAAAGGTAGTTAAGATCCGGAAATCCTTAATTGGAGTTAAGATTATATGAAACACTGTATGAATCCTATATTATTTACTTAAAGGAGACTAGAGTGGTAAATGTGTGTTATACAAGGCAGAATACCATTAAAATGGAGAAAGAAACACGTTCGGCAGTTTTGGAAATCCTTACACGTGACTGAAATGTAGTACTACACTCTATAACACAGTTGAGAGACAATGTTCCCGAGCTGCCTCAGTTAATAACAGTGTGTAGGAAGTTGTTTGATAAAGTGGTCAAAGCTTATACTTGGGCCAGAAGGCAGAATAAAGGAAACTTCATGACAACATGAATAATTCAGTGAAAATGACTGTAAACAGATGAGAACTTGTTTAGAACAGCTGAAAGAGATTCTCCAAGTCAGTTCTTAGTGTAGAAAAGGTAGCTAAGTTCCGGGAAATCTTAATTCCAGTTAAGATCACATGAAACACTGTATGAATCCTATATTCTTTACTTAAAGGAGACTAGAGTGGTAAATGTGTGTTATACAAGGCAGAATACCATTGAAGTAGAGAAAGAAACAGGTTCGGCAGCTTTGGAAAGCGTTACACTTCACTGAAATGTAGTACTACACTCTATAACACAGTTGAGAGACAATGTTCCCTACTTGCCTCAGTTCATAACAGTGTGTAGCAAGTTGTTTGATAAAGTGGGCAAAGCTTATACTTGGGCCAGAAGGCAGAATATAGGAAACTACATGAAAACATGAATAATTCAGTGAAAATGACTGTAAACAGATGAGAACTTGTTTAGAACAGCTGAAAGAGAATCTCCAAGTCAGTTCTTAGTGTAGAAAAGGTAGCTAAGATAAGGGAAATCCATAATTCCAGTTAAGATCACATGAAACACTGTATGAATCCTATATTCATTACTTAAAGGAGACTAGAGTGGTAAATGTGTGTTATACAAGGCAGAATACCATTGAAATAGAGAAAGAAACACGTTCGGCAGCTTTGGAAAGCCTTACTCTTCACTGAAATGTAGTACTACACTCTATAACACAGTTGAGAGACAATGTTCCCTACTTGCCTCAGTTCATAACAGTGTGTAGGAAGTTGTTTGATAAAGTGGGCAAAGCTTATACTTGGGCCAGAAGGCAGAATATAGGAAACTACATGAAAACATGAATAATTCAGTGAAAATGACGGTAAACAGATGAGAACTTGTTTAGAACAGCTGAAAGAGAATCTCCAAGTCAGTTCTTAGTGTATTAAAGGTAGCTAAGATAAGGGAAATCCATAATTCCAGTTAAGATCACATGAAACACTGTTTGAATCCTATATTCATTACTTAAAGGAGACTACTGTGGTAAATGTGTGTTATACAAGGCAGAATACCATTGAAATAGAGAAAGAAACACGTTTGGCAGCTTTGGAAAGGCTTACACTTCACTGAAATGTAGTACTACACTCCATAACACAGTTGAGAGACAATGTTCCCGAGCTGCCTCAGTTCATAACAGTGTGTAGGAAGTGGTTTGATAAAGTGGGCAAAGCTTATACTTGGGCCAGAAGGCAGAATATAGGAAACTTCATGACAACATGAATAATTCAGTGAAAATGACTGTAAACAGATGAGAACTTGTTTAGAACAGCTGAAAGAGAATCTCCAAGTCAGTTCATAGTGTAGAAAAGGTAGCTAAGATAAGGGAAATCCATAATTCCAGTTAAGATCACATGAAACACTGTATGAATCCTATATTTATTACTTAAAGGAGACTAGAGTGGTAAATGTGTGTTATACAAGGCAGAATACCATTAAAATAGAGAAAGAAACACGTTCGGCAGCTTTGGAAAGCCTTACACTTCACTGAAATGTAGTACTACACTCTATAACACAGTTGAGAGACAATGTTCCCGAGCTGCCTCAGTTCATAACAGTGTGTAGGAAGTTGTTTGATAAAGTGGGCAAAGCTTATACTTGCACCAGAAGGCAGAATATAGGAAACTACATGAAAACATGAATAATTCAGTGAAAATGACTGTAAACAGATTGGAACTTGTTTTAGAACAGCTGAAAGAGATTCTCCAAGTCAGTTCTTAGTGTAGAAAAGGTAGCTAAGATCCGGGAAATCTTAATTCCAGTTAAGATCACATGAAACACTGTATGAATCCTATATTCTTTACTTAAAGGAGACTAGATTGGTAAATGTGTGTTATACAAGGCAGAATACCATTGAAGTAGAGAAAGAAATACGTTCGGGAGCTTTGGAAAGCGTTACACTTCACTGAAATGTAGTACTACACTCTATAACACAGTTGAGAGACAATGTTCCCGAGCTGCCTCAGATCATAACAGTGTGTAGGAAGTTGTTTGATAAAGTGGGCAAAGCTTATACTTGCACCAGAAGGCAGAATATAGGAAACTACATGAAAACATGATTAATTCAGTGAAAATGACTGTAAACAGATGAGAACTTGTTTAGAAGAGCTGAAAGAGATTCTCCAAGTCAGTTCTTAGTGTAGAAAAGGTAGTTAAGATCCGGAAATCCTTAATTGGAGTTAAGATTATATGAAACACTGTATGAATCCTATATTATTTACTTAAAGGACACTAGAGTGGTAAATGTGTGTTATACAAGGCAGAATACCATTAAAATGGAGAAAGAAACACGTTCGGCAGTTTTGGAAATCCTTACACGTGACTGAAATGTAGTACTACACTCTATAACACAGTTGAGAGACAATGTTCCCGAGCTGCCTCCGTTAATAACAGTGTGTAGGAAGTTGTTTGATAAAGTGGTCAAAGCTTATACTTGGACCAGAAGGCAGAATATAGGAAACTACATGAAAACATGAATAATTCAGTGAAAATGACTGTAAACAGATTGGAACTTGTTTTAGAACAGCTGAAAGAGATTCTCCAAGTCAGTTCTTAGTGTAGAAAAGGTAGCTAAGATCCGGGAAATCTTAATTCCAGTTAAGATCACATGAAACACTGTATGAATCCTATATTCTTTACTTAAAGGAGACTAGAGTGGTAAATGTGTGTTATACAAGGCAGAATACCATTGAAGTAGAGAAAGAAACACGTTCGGCAGCTTTGGAAAGCGTTACACTTCACTGAAATGTAGTACTACACTCTATAACACAGTTGAGAGACAATGTTCCCTACTTGCCTCAGTTTATAACAGTGTGTAGGAAGTTGTTTGATAAAGTGGGCAAAGCTTATACTTGGGCCAGAAGGCAGAATATAGGAAACTACATGAAAACATGAATAATTCAGTGAAAATGACTGTAAACAGATGAGAACTTGTTTAGAACAGCTGAAAGAGAATCTCCAAGTCAGTTCTTAGTGTAGAAAAGGTAGCTAAGATAAGGGAAATCCATAATTCCAGTTAAGATAACATGAAACACTGTTTGAATCCTATATTCATTACTTAAAGGAGACTACTGTGGTAAATGTGTGTTATACAAGGCAGAATACCATTGAAATAGAGAAAGAAACACGTTTGGCAGCTTTGGAAAGGCTTACACTTCACTGAAATGTAGTACTACACTCCATAACACAGTTGAGAGACAATGTTCCCGAGCTGCCTTAGTTCATAACAGTGTGTAGGAAGTGGTTTGATAAAGTGGGCAAAGCTTATACTTGGGCCAGAAGGCAGAATATAGGAAACTTCATGACAACATGAATAATTCAGTGAAAATGACTGTAAACAGATGAGAACTTGTTTAGAACAGCTGAAAGAGAATCTCCAAGTCAGTTCTTAGTGTAGAAAAGGTAGCTAAGATAAGGGAAATCCATAATTCCAGTTAAGATCACATGAAACACTGTATGAATCCTATATTCATTACTTAAAGGAGACTAGAGTGGTAAATGTGTGTTATACAAGGCAGAATACCATTGAAATAGAGAAAGAAACACGTTCGGCAGCTTTGGAAAGCCTTACACTTCACTGAAATGTAGTACTACACTCTATAACACAGTTGAGAGACAATTTTCCCGAGCTGCCTCAGTTCATAACACTGTGTAGGAAGTTGTTTGATAAAGTGGGCAAAGCTTATACTTGCACCAGAAGGCAGAATATAGGAAACTACATGAAAACATGATTAATTCAGTGAAAATGACTGTAAACAGATGAGAACTTGTTTAGAACAGCTGAAAGAGATTCTCCAAGTCAGTTCTTAGTGTAGAAAAGGTAGTTAAGATCCGGAAATCCTTAATTGGAGTTAAGATTATATGAAACACTGTATGAATCCTATATTATTTACTTAAAGGAGACTAGAGTGGTAAATGTGTGTTATACAAGGCAGAATACCATTAAAATGGAGAAAGAAACACGTTCGGCAGTTTTGGAAATCCTTACACATGACTGAAATGTAGTACTACACTCTATAACACTGTTGAGAGACAATGTTCCGGAGCTGCCTCAGTTAATAACAGTGTGTAGGAAGTTGTTTGATAAAGTGGTCAAAGCTTATACTTGGACCAGAAGGCAGAATATAGGAAACTACATGAAAACATGAATAATTCAGTGAAAATGACTGTAAACAGATTGGAACTTGTTTTAGAACAGCTGAAAGAGATTCTCCAAGTCAGTTCTTAGTGTAGAAAAGGTAGCTAAGATCCGGGAAATCTTAATTCCAGTTAAGATCACATGAAACACTGTATGAATCCTATATTCTTTACTTAAAGGAGACTAGAGTGGTAAATGTGTGTTATACAAGGCAGAATACCATTGAAGTAGAGAAAGAAACACGTTAGGCAGCTTTGGAAAGCGTTACACTTCACTGAAATGTAGTACTACACTCTATAACACAGTTGAGACAATGTTCCCTACTTGCCTCAGTTCATAACAGTGTGTAGGAAGTTGTTTGATAAAGTGGGCAAAGCTTATACTTGGGCCAGAAGGCAGAATATAGGAAACTACATGAAAACATGAATAATTCAGTGAAAATGACTGTAAACAGATGAGAACTTGTTTAGAACAGCTGAAAGAGAATCTCCAAGTCAGTTCTTAGTGTAGAAAAGGTAGCTAAGATAAGGGAAATCCATAATTCCAATTAAGATCACATGAAACACTGTATGAATCCTATATTCATTACTTAAAGGAGACTAGAGTGGTAAATGTGTGTTATACAAGGCAGAATACCATTGAAATAGAGAAAGAAACACGTTTGGCAGCTTTGGAAAAGCTTACACTTCACTGAAATGTAGTACTACACTCCATAACACAGTTGAGAGACAATGTTCCCGAGCTGCCTCAGTTCATAACAGTGTGTAGGAAGTTGTTTAATTAAGTGGGAAAGCTTTTACTTGCACCAGAAGGCAAAATATAGGAAACTACATGAAAACATGATTAATTCAGTGAAAATGACTGTAAACAGATTGGAACTTGTTTAGAACAGCTGAAAGAGAATCTCCAAGTCAGTTCTTAGTGTAGAAAAGGTAGCTAAGATAAGGGAAATCCATAATTCCAGTTAAGATCACATGAAACACTGTATGAATCCTATATTCATTACTTAAAGGAGACTAGAGTGGTAAATGTGTGTTATACAAGGCAGAATACCATTGAAATAGAGAAAGAATCACGTTTGGCAGCTTTGGAAAGCCTTACACTTCACTGAAATGTAGTACTACACTCTATAACACAGTTGAGAGACAATGTTCCCGAGCTGCCTCAGTTCATAACAGTGTGTAGGAAGTTGTTTAATTAAGTGGGAAAGCTTTTACTTGCACCAGAAGGCAAAATATAGGAAACTACATGAAAACATGATTAATTCAGTGAAAATGACTGTAAACAGATTGGAACTTGTTTTAGAACAGCTGAAAGAGATTCTCCAAGTCAGTTCTTAGTGTAGAAAAGGTAGCTAAGATAAGGGAAATCCATAATTCCAGTTAAGATCACATGAAACACTGTATGAATCCTATATTCATTACTTAAAGGAGACTAGAGTGGTAAATGTGTGTTATACAAGGCAGAATACCATTGAAATAGAGAAAGAAACACGTTCGGCAGCTTTGGAAAGCCTTACTCTTCACTGAAATGTAGTACTACACTCTATAACACAGTTGAGAGACAATGTTCCCGAGCTGCCTCAGTTCATAACAGTGTGTAGGAAGTTGTTTGATAAAGTGGGCAAAGCTTATACTTGGGCCAGAAGGCAGAATATAGGAAACTACATGAAAACATGAATAATTCAGTGAAAATGACTGTAAACAGATGAGAACTTGTTTAGAACAGCTGAAAGAGAATCTCCAAGTCAGTTCTTAGTGTAGAAAAGGTAGCTAAGATAAGGGAAATCCATAATTCCAGTTAAGATCACATGAAACACTGTTTGAATCCTATATTCATTACTTAAAGGAGACTACTGTGGTAAATGTGTGTTATACAAGGCAGAATACCATTGAAATAGAGAAAGAAACACGTTTGGCAGCTTTGGAAAGGCTTACACTTCACTGAAATGTAGTACTACACTCCATAACACAGTTGAGAGACAATGTTCCCGAGCTGCCTCAGATCATAACAGTGTGTAGGAAGTGGTTTGATAAAGTGGGCAAAGCTTATACTTGGGCCAGAAGGCAGAATATAGGAAACTTCATGACAACATGAATAATTCAGTGAAAATGACTGTAAACAGATGAGAACTTGTTTAGAACAGCTGAAAGAGAATCTCCAAGTCAGTTCTTAGTGTAGAAAAGGTAGCTAAGATAAGGGAAATCCATAATTCCAGTTAAGATCACATGAAACACTGTATGAATCCTATATTCATTACTTAAAGGAGACTAGAGTGGTAAATGTGTGTTATACAAGGCAGAATACCATTGAAATAGAGAAAGAAACAGGTTCGGCAGCTTTGGAAAGCCTTACACTTCACTGAAATGTAGTACTACACTCTATAACACAGTTGAGAGACAATGTTCCCGAGCTGCCTCAGTTCATAACAGTGTGTAGGAAGTTGTTTGATAAAGTGGGCAAAGCTTATACTTGCACCAGAAGGCAGAATATAGGAAACTACATGAAAACATGATTAATTCAGTGAAAATGACTGTAAACATATGAGAACTTGTTTAGAACAGCTGAAAGAGATTCTCCAAGTCAGTTCTTAGTGTAGAAAAGGTAGTTAAGATCCGGAAATCCTTAATTGGAGTTAAGATTATATGAAACACTGTATGAATCCTATATTATTTACTTAAAGGAGACTAGAGTGGTAAATGTGTGTTATACAAGGCAGAATACCATTAAAATGGAGAAAGAAACACGTTCGGCAGTTTTGGAAATCCTTACACGTGACTGAAATGTAGTACTACACTCTATAACACATTTGAGAGACAATGTTCCCGAGCTGCCTCAGTTAATAACAGTGTGTAGGAAGTTGTCTGATAAAGTGGTCAAAGCTTATACTTGGACCAGAAGGCAGAATATAGGAAACTACATGAAAACATGAATAATTCAGTGAAAATGACTGTAAACAGATTGGAACTTGTTTTAGAACAGCTGAAAGAGAATCTCCAAGTCAGTTCTTAGTGTAGAAAAGGTAGCTAAGATAAGGGAAATCCATAATTCCAGTTAAGATCACATGAAACACTGTATGAATCCTATATTCATTACTTAAAGGAGACTAGAGTGGTAAATGTGTGTTATACAAGGCAGAATACCATTGAAATAGAGAAAGAAACACGTTCGGCAGCTTTGGAAAGCCTTACACTTCACTGAAATGTAGTACTACACTCTATAACACAGTTGAGAGACAATGTTCCCGAGCTGCCTCAGTTCATAACAGTGTGTAGGAAGTTGTTTGATAAAGTGGGCAAAGCTTATACTTGCACCAGAAGGAAGAATATAGGAAACTACATGAAAACATGATTAATTCAGTGAAAATGACTGTAAACAGATGAGAACTTGTTTAGAACAGCTGAAAGAGATTCTCCAAGTCAGTTCTTAGTGTAGAAAAGGTAGTTAAGATCCGGAAATCCTTAATTGGAGTTAAGATTATATGAAACACTGTATGAATCCTATATTATTTACTTAAAGGAGACTAGAGTGGTAAATGTGTGTTATACAAGGCAGAATACCATTAAAATGGAGAAAGAAACACGTTCGGCAGTTTTGGAAATCCTTACACGTGACTGAAATGTAGTACTACACTCTATAACACAGTTGAGAGACAATGTTCCCGAGCTGCCTCAGTTAATAACAGTGTGTAGGAAGTTGTTTGATAAAGTGGTCAAAACTTATACTTGGACCAGAAGGCAGAATATAGGAAACTACATGAAAACATGAATAATTCAGTGAAAATGACTGTAAACAGATTGGAACTTGTTTTAGAACAGCTGAAAGAGATTCTCCAAGTCAGTTCTTAGTGTAGAAAAGGTAGCTAAGATCCGGGAAATCTTAATTCCAGTTAAGATCACATGAAACACTGTATGAATCCTATATTCTTTACTTAAAGGAGACTAGAGTGGTAAATGTGTGTTATACAAGGCAGAATACCATTGAAGTAGAGAAAGAAACACGTTAGGCAGCTTTGGAAAGCGTTACACTTCACTGAAATGTAGTACTACACTCTATAACACAGTTGAGAGACAATGTTCCCTACTTTCCTCAGTTCATAACAGTGTGTAGGAAGTTGTTTGATAAAGTGGGCAAAGCTTATACTTGGGCCAGAAGGCAGAATATAGGAAACTACATGAAAACATGATTAATTCAGTGAAAATGACTGTAAACAGATGAGAACTTGTTTAGAACAGCTGAAAGAGATTCTCCAAGTCAGTTCTTAGTGTAGAAAAGGTAGTTAAGATCCGGAAATCCTTAATTGGAGTTAAGATTATATGAAACACTGTATGAATCCTATATTCTTTACTTAAAGGAGACTAGAGTGGTAAATGTGTGTTATACAAGGCAGAATACCATTAAATGGAGAAAGAAACACGTTTGGCAGCTTTGGAAAGGCTTACACTTCACTGAAATGTAGTACTACACTCCATAACACAGTTGAGAGACAATGTTCCCGAGCTGCCTCAGTTCATAACAGTGTGTAGGAAGTGGTTTGATAAAGTGGGCAAAGCTTATACTTGGGCCAGAAGGCAGAATATAGGAAACTTCATGACAACATGAATAATTCAGTGAAAATGACTGTAAACAGATGAGAACTTGTTTAGAACAGCTGAAAGAGAATCTCCAAGTCAGTTCTTAGTGTAGAAAAGGTAGCTAAGATAAGGGAAATCCATAATTCCAGTTAAGATCACATGAAACACTGTATGAATCCTATATTCATTACTTAAAGGAGACTAGAGTGGTAAATGTGTGTTATACAAGGCAGAATACCATTGAAATAGAGAAAGAAACAGGTTCGGCAGCTTTGGAAAGCCTTACACTTCACTGAAATGTAGTACTACACTCTATAACACAGTTGAGAGACAATGTTCCCGAGCTGCCTCCGTTCATAACAGTGTGTAGGAAGTTGTTTGATAAAGTGGGCAAAGCTTATACTTGCACCAGAAGGCAGAATATAGGAAACTACATGAAAACATGATTAATTCAGTGAAAATGACTGTAAACAGATTGGAACTTGTTTTAGAACAGCTGAAAGAGATTCTCCAAGTCAGTTCTTAGTGTAGAAAAGGTAGCTAAGATCCGAGAAATCTTAATTCCAGTTAAGATCACATGAAACAATGTATGAATCCTATATTCTTTACTTAAAGGAGACTAGAGTGGTAAATGTGTGTTATACAAGGCAGAATACCATTGAAGTAGAGAAAGAAACACGTTCGGCAGCTTTGGAAAGCGTTACACTTCACTGAAATGTAGTACTACACTCTATAACACAGTTGAGAGACAATGTTCCCTACTTGCCTCAGTTTATAACAGTGTGTAGGAAGTTGTTTGATAAAGTGGGCAAAGCTTATACTTGGGCCAGAAGGCAGAATATAGGAAACTACATGAAAACATGATTAATTCAGTGAAAATGACTGTAAACAGATGAGAACTTGTTTAGAACAGCTGAAAGAGATTCTCCAAGTCAGTTCTTAGTGTAGAAAAGGTAGTTAAGATCCGGAAATCCTTAATTGGAGTTAAGATTATATGAAACACTGTATGAATCCTATATTATTTACTTAAAGGAGACTAGAGTGGTAAATGTGTGTTATACAAGGCAGAATACCATTAAAATGGAGAAAGAAACACGTTCGGCAGTTTTGGAAATCCTTACACGTGACTGAAATGTAGTACTACACTCTATAACACAGTTGAGAGACAATGTTCCCGAGCTGCCTCAGTTAATAACAGTGTGTAGGAAGTTGTTTGATAAAGTGGTCAAAGCTTATACTTGGACCAGAAGGCAGAATATAGGAAACTACATGAAAACATGAATAATTCAGTGAAAATGACTGTAAACAGATGAGAACTTGTTTAGAACAGCTGAAAGAGAATCTCCAAGTCAGTTCTTAGTGTAGAAAAGGTAGCTAAGATAAGGGAAATCCATAATTCCAGTTAAGATCACATGAAACACTGTATGAATCCTATATTCATTACTTAAAGGAGACTAGAGTGGTAAATGTGTGTTATACAAGGCAGAATACCATTGAAATAGAGAAAGAAACACGTTCGGCAGCTTTGGAAAGCCTTACTCTTCACTGAAATGTAGTACTACACTCTATAACACAGTTGAGAGACAATGTTCCCTACTTGCCTCAGTTCATAACAGTGTGTAGGAAGTTGTTTGATAAAGTGGGCAAAGCTTATACTTGGGCCAGAAGGCAGAATATAGGAAACTACATGAAAACATGAATAATTCAGTGAAAATGACTGTAAACAGATGAGAACTTGTTTAGAATAGCTGAAAGAGAATCTCCAAGTCAGTTCTTAGTGTAGAAAAGGTAGCTAAGATAAGGGAAATCCATAATTCCAGTTAAGATCACATGAAACACTGTTTGAATCCTATATTCATTACTTAAAGGAGACTACTGTGGTAAATGTGTGTTATACAAGGCAGAATACCATTGAAATAGAGAAAGAAACACGTTTGGCAGCTTTGGAAAGGCTTACACTTCACTGAAATGTAGTACTACACTCCATAACACAGTTGAGAGACAATGTTCCCGAGCTGCCTCAGTTCATAACAGTGTGTAGGAAGTGGTTTGATAAAGTGGTCAAAGCTTATACTTGGGCCAGAAGGCAGAATATAGGAAACTTCATGACAACATGAATAATTCAGTGAAAATGACTGTAAACAGATGAGAACTTGTTTAGAACAGCTGAAAGAGAATCTCCAAGTCAGTTCTTAGTGTAGAAAAGGTAGCTAAGATAAGGGAAATCCATAATTTCAGTTAAGATCACATGAAACACTGTATGAATCCTATATTCATTACTTAAAGGAGACTAGAGTGGTAAATGTGTGTTATACAAGGCAGAATACCATTGAAATAGAGAAAGAAACACGTTCGGCAGCTTTGGAAAGCCTTACACTTCACTGAAATGTAGTACTACACTCTATAACACAGTTGAGAGACAATGTTCCCGAGCTGCCTCAGTTCATAACAGTGTGTAGGAAGTTGTTTGATAAAGTGGGCAAAGCTTATACTTGCACCAGAAGGCAGAATATAGGAAACTACATGAAAACATGACTAATTCAGTGAAACTGACTGTAAACAGTTGAGAACTTGTTTAGAACAGCTGAAAGAGATTCTCCAAGTCAGTTCTTAGTGTAGAAAAGGTAGTTAAGATCCGGAAATCCTTAATTGGAGTTAAGATTATATGAAACACTGTATGAATCCTATATTATTTACTTAAAGGAGACTAGAGTGGTAAATGTGTGTTATACAAGGCAGAATACCATTAAAATGGAGAAAGAAACATGTTCGGCAGTTTTGGAAATCCTTACACGTGACTGAAATGTAGTACTACACTCTATAACACAGTTGAGAGACAATGTTCCCGAGTTGCCTCAGTTAATAACAGTGTGTAGGAAGTTGTTTGATAAAGTGGTCAAAGCTTATACTTGGACCAGAAGGCAGAATATAGGAAACTACATGAAAACATGAATAATTCAGTGAAAATGACTGTAAACAGATTGGAACTTGTTTTAGAACACCAGAAAGCGAATCTCCAAGTCAGTTCTTAGTGTAGAAAACGTAGCTAAGATAAGGGAAATCCATAATTCCAGTTAAGATCACATGAAACACTGTATGAATCCTATATTCTTTACTTAAAGGAGACTAGAGTGGTAAATGTGTGTTATACAAGGCAGAATACCATTGAAGTAGAGAAAGAAACACGTTCGGCAGCTTTGGAAAGCCTTACACTTCACTGAAATGTAGTACTACACTCTATAACACAGTTGAGAGACAATGTTCCCTACTTGCCTCAGTTCATAACAGTGTGTAGGAAGTTGTTTGATAAAGTGGGCAAAGCTTATACTTGGGCCAGAAGGCAGAATATAGGAAACTTCATGACAACATGAATAATTCAGTGAAAATGACTGTAAACAGATGAGAACTTGTTTAGAACAGCTGAAAGAGAATCTCCAAGTCAGTTCTTAGTGTAGAAAAGGTAGCTAAGATAAGGGAAATCCATAATTCCAGTTAAGATCACATGAAACACTGTATGAATCCTATATTCATTACTTAAAGGAGACTAGAGTGGTAAATGTGTGTTATACAAGGCAGAATACCATTGAAATAGAGAAAGAAACACGTTCGGCAGCTTTGGAAAGCCTTACACTTCACTGAAATGTAGTACTACACTCTATAACACAGTTGAGAGACAATGTTCCCGAGCTGCCTCCGTTCATAACAGTGTGTAGGAAGTTGTTTGATAAAGTGGGCAAAGCTTATACTTGCACCAGAAGGCAGAATATAAGAAACTACATGAAAACATGATTAATTCAGTGAAAATGACTGTAAACAGATTGGAACTTGTTTTAGAACAGCTGAAAGAGATTCTCCAAGTCAGTTCTTAGTGTAGAAAAGGTAGCTAAGATCCGAGAAATCTTAATTCCAGTTAAGATCACATGAAACAATGTATGAATCCTATATTCTTTACTTAAAGGAGACTAGAGTGGTAAATGTGTGTTATACAAGGCAGAATACCATTGAAGTAGAGAAAGAAACACGTTCGGCAGCTTTGGAAAGCGTTACACTTCACTGAAATGTAGTACTACACTCTATAACACAGTTGAGAGACAATGTTCCCTACTTGCCTCAGTTCATAACAGTGTGTAGGAAGTTGTTTGATAAAGTGGGCAAAGCTTATACTTGGGCCAGAAGGCAGAATATAGGAAACTACATGAAAACATGATTAATTCAGTGAAAATGACTGTAAACAGATGAGAACTTGTTTAGAACAGCTGAAAGAGATTCTCCAAGTCAGTTCTTAGTGTAGAAAAGGTAGTTAAGATCCGGAAATCCTTAATTGGAGTTAAGATTATATGAAACACTGTATGAATCCTATATTATTTACTTAAAGGAGACTAGAGTGGTAAATGTGTGTTATACAAGGCAGAATACCATTAAAATGGAGAAAGAAACACGTTCGGCAGTTTTGGAAATCCTTACACGTGACTGAAATGTAGTACTACACTCTATAACACAGTTGAGAGACAATGTTCCCGAGCTGCCTCAGTTAATAACAGTGTGTAGGAAGTTGTTTGATAAAGTGGTCAAAGCTTATACTTGGACCAGAAGGCAGAATATAGGAAACTACATGAAAACATGAATAATTCAGTGAAAATGACTGTAAACAGATGAGAACTTGTTTAGAACAGCTGAAAGAGAATCTCCAAGTCAGTTCTTAGTGTAGAAAAGGTAGCTAAGATAAGGGAAATCCATAATTCCAGTTAAGATCACATGAAACACTGTATGAATCCTATATTCATTACTTAAAGGAGACTAGAGTGGTAAATGTGTGTTATACAAGGCAGAATACCATTGAAATAGAGAAAGAAACACGTTCGGCAGCTTTGGAAAGCCTTACACTTCACTGAAATGTAGTACTACACTCTATAACACAGTTGAGAGACAATGTTCCCGAGCTGCCTAAGTTCATAACAGTGTGTAGGAAGTTGTTTGATAAAGTGGGCAAAGCTTATACTTGCACCAGAAGGCAGAATATACGAAACTACATGAAAACATGATTAATTCAGTGAAAATGACTGTAAACAGTTGAGAACTTGTTTAGAACAGCTGAAAGAGATTCTCCAAGTCAGTTCTTAGTGAAGAAAAGGTAGTTAAGATCCGGAAATCCTTAATTGGAGTTAAGATTATATGAAACACTGTATGAATCCTATATTATTTACTTAAAGGAGACTAGAGTGGTAAATGTGTGTTATACAAGGCAGAATACCATTAAAATGGAGAAAGAAACACGTTCGGCAGTTTTGGAAATCCTTACACGTGACTGAAATGTAGTACTACACTCTATAACACAGTTGAGAGACAATGTTCCCGAGCTGCCTCAGTTAATAACAGTGTGTAGGAAGTTGTTTGATAAAGTGGTCAAAGCTTATACTTGGACCAGAAGGCAGAATATAGGAAACTACATGAAAACATGAATAATTCAGTGAAAATGACTGTAAACAGATTGGAACTTGTTTTAGAACACCAGAAAGAGAATCTCCAAGTCAGTTCTTAGTGTAGAAAAGGTAGCTAAGATAAGGGAAATCCATAATTCCAGTTAAGATCACATGAAACACTGTATGAATCCTATATTCTTTACTTAAAGGAGACTAGAGTGGTAAATGTGTGTTATACAAGGCAGAATACCATTGAAGTAGAGAAAGAAAAACGTTCGGCAGCTTTGGAAAGCCTTACACTTCACTGAAATGTAGTACTACACTCTATAACACAGTTGAGAGACAATGTTCCCGAGCTGCCTCAGTTCATAACAGTGTGTAGGAAGTTGTTTGATAAAGTGGGCAAAGCTTATACTTGGGCCAGAAGGCAGAATATAGGAAACTATATGAAAACATGATTAATTCAGTGAAAATGACTGTAAACAGATGAGAACTTGTTTAGAACAGCTGAAAGAGATTCTCCAAGTTAGTTCTTAGTGTAGAAAAGGTAGTTAAGATCCGGAAATCCTTAATTGGAGTTAAGATTATATGAAACACTGTATGAATCCTATATTATTTACTTAAAGGAGACTAGAGTGGTAAATGTGTGTTATACAAGGCAGAATACCATTAAAATGGAGAAAGAAACACGTTCGGCAGTTTTGGAAATCCTTACACGTGACTGAAATGTAGTACTACACTCTATAACACAGTTGAGAGACAATGTTCCCGAGCTGCCTCAGTTAATAACAGTGTGTAGGAAGTTGTTTGATAAAGTGGTCAAAGCTTATACTTGGACCAGAAGGCAGAATATAGGAAACTACATGAAAACATGAATAATTCAGTGAAAATGACTGTAAACAGATGAGAACTTGTTTAGAACAGCTGAAAGAGAATCTCCAAGTCAGTTCTTAGTGTAGAAAAGGTAGCTAAGATAAGGGAAATCCATAATTCCAGTTAAGATCACATGAAACACTGTATGAATCCTATATTCATTACTTAAAGGAGACTAGAGTGGTAAATGTGTGTTATACAAGGCAGAATACGATTGAAATAGAGAAAGAAACACGTTCGGCAGCTTTGGAAAGCCTTACTCTTCACTGAAATGTAGTACTACACTCTATAACACAGTTGAGACACAAAGTTTCCTACTTGCCTCAGTTCATAACAGTGTGTAGGAAGTTGTTTGATAAAGTGGGCAAAGCTTATACTTGGGCCAGAAGGCAGAATATAGGAAACTACATGAAAACATGAATAATTCAGTGAAAATGACTGTAAACAGATGAGAACTTGTTTAGAACAGCTGAAAGAGAATCTCCAAGTCAGTTCTTAGTGTAGAAAAGGTAGCTAAGATAAGGGAAATCCATAATTCCAGTTAAGATCACATGAAACACTGTATGAATCCTATATTCATTACTTAAAGGAGACTACTGTGGTAAATGTGTGTTATACAAGGCAGAATACCATTGAAATAGAGAAAGAAACACGTTTGGCAGCTTTGGAAAGGCTTACACTTCACTGAAATGTAGTACTACACTCCATAACACAGTTGAGAGACAATGTTCCCGAGCTGCCTCAGTTCATAACAGTGTGTAGGAAGTGGTTTGATAAAGTGGGCAAAGCTTATACTTGGGCCAGAAGGCAGAATATAGGAAACTTCATGACAACATGAATAATTCAGTGAAAATGACTGTAAACAGATGAGAACTTGTTTAGAACAGCTGAAAGAGAATCTCCAAGTCAGTTCTTAGTGTAGAAAAGGTAGCTAAGATAAGGGAAATCCATAATTCCAGTTAAGATCACATGAAACACTGTATGAATCCTATATTCATTACTTAAAGGAGACTAGAGTGGTAAATGTGTGTTATACAAGGCAGAATACCATTGAAATAGAGAAAGAAACACGTTCGGCAGCTTTGGAAAGCCTTACACTTCACTGAAATGTAGTACTACACTCTATAACACAGTTGAGAGACAATGTTCCCGAGCTGCCTCAGTTCATAACAGTGTGTAGGAAGTTGTTTGATAAAGTGGGCAAAGCTTATACTTGCACCAGAAGGCAGAATATAGGAAACTACATGAAAACATGATTAATTCAGTGAAAATGACTGTAAACAGATGAGAACTTGTTTAGAACAGCTGAAAGAGATTCTCCAAGTCAGTTCTTAGTGTAGAAAAGGTAGTTAAGATCCGGAAATCCTTAATTGGAGTTAAGATTATATGAAACACTGTATGAATCCTATATTATTTACTTAAAGGAGACTAGAGTGGTAAATGTGTGTTATACAAGGCAGAATACCATTAAAATGGAGAAAGAAACACGTTCGGCAGTTTTGGAAATCCTTACACGTGACTGAAATGTAGTACTACACTCTATAACACAGTTGAGAGACAATGTTCCCGAGCTGCCTCAGTTAATAACAGTGTGTAGGAAGTTGTTTGATAAAGTGGTCAAAGCTTATACTTGGACCAGAAGGCAGAATATAGGAAACTACATGAAAACATGAATAATTCAGTGAAAATGACTGTAAACAGATGAGAACTTGTTTAGAACAGCTGAAAGAGAATCTCCAAGTCAGTTCTTAGTGTAGAAAAGGTAGCTAAGATAAGGGAAATCCATAATTCCAGTTAAGATCACATGAAACACTGTATGAATCCTATATTCATTACTTAAAGGAGACTAGAGTGGTAAATGTGTGTTATACAAGGCAGAATACCATTGAAATAGAGAAAGAAACACGTTCGGCAGCTTTGGAAAGCCTTACTCTTCACTGAAATGTAGTACTACACTCTATAACACAGTTGAGAGACAATGTTCCCTACTTGCCTCAGTTCATAACAGTGTGTAGGAAGTTGTTTGATAAAGTGGGCAAAGCTTATACTTGGGCCAGAAGGCAGAATATAGGAAACTACATGAAAACATGAATAATTCAGTGAAAATGACTGTAAACAGATGAGAACTTGTTTAGAACAGCTGAAAGAGAATCTCCAAGTCAGTTCTTAGTGTAGAAAAGGTAGCTAAGATAAGGGAAATCCATAATTCCAGTTAAGATCACATGAAACACTGTTTGAATCCTATATTCATTACTTAAAGGAGACTACTGTGGTAAATGTGTGTTATACAAGGCAGAATACCATTGAAATAGAGAAAGAAACACGTTTGGCAGCTTTGGAAAGGCTTACACTTCACTGAAATGTAGTACTACACTCCATAACACAGTTGAGAGACAATGTTCCCGAGCTGCCTCAGTTCATAACAGTGTGTAGGAAGTGGTTTGATAAAGTGGTCAAAGCTTATACTTGGGCCAGAAGGCAGAATATAGGAAACTTCATGACAACATGAATAATTCAGTGAAAATGACTGTAAACAGATGAGAACTTGTTTAGAACAGCTGAAAGAGAATCTCCAAGTCAGTTCTTAGTGTAGAAAAGGTAGCTAAGATAAGGGAAATCCATAATTCCAGTTAAGATCACATGAAACACTGTATGAATCCTATATTCATTACTTAAAGGAGACTAGAGTGGTAAATGTGTGTTATACAAGGCAGAATACCATTGAAATAGAGAAAGAAACACGTTCGGCAGCTTTGGAAAGCCTTACACTTCACTGAAATGTAGTACTACACTCTATAACACAGTTGAGAGACAATGTTCCCGAGCTGCCTCAGTTAATAACAGTGTGTAGGAAGTTGTTTGATAAAGTGGTCAAAGCTTATACTTGGACCAGAAGGCAGAATATAGGAAACTACATGAAAACATGAATAATTCAGTGAAAATGACTGTAAACAGATTGGAACTTGTTTTAGAACAGCAGAAAGAGAATCTCCAAGTCAGTTCTTAGAGTAGAAAAGGTAGCTAAGATAAGGGAAATCCATAATTCCAGTTAAGATCACATGAAACACTGTATGAATCCTATATTCATTACTTAAAGGAGACTAGAGTGGTAAATGTGTGTTATACAAGGCAGAATACCATTGAAATAGAGAAAGAAACACGTTCGGCAGCTTTGGAAAGCCTTACACTTCACTGAAATGTAGTACTACACTCTATAACACAGTTGAGAGACAATGTTCCCGAGCTGCCACAGTTCATAACAGTGTGTAGGAAGTTGTTTGATAAAGTGGGCAAAGCTTATACTTGGACCAGAAGGCAGAATATAGGAAACTACATGAAAACATGATTAATTCAGTGAAAATGACTGTAAACAGATGAGAACTTGTTTAGAACAGCTGAAAGAGATTCTCCAAGTCAGTTCTTAGTGTAGAAAAGGTAGTTAAGATCCGGAAATCCTTAATTGGAGTTAAGATTATATGAAACACTGTATGAGTCCTATATTATTTACTTAAAGGAGACTAGAGTGGTAAATGTGTGTTATACAAGGCAGAATACCATTAAAATGGAGAAAGAAACACGTTCGGCAGTTTTGGAAATCCTTACACGTGACTGAAATGTAGTACTACACTCTATAACACAGTTGAGAGACAATGTTCCCGAGCTGCCTCAGTTCATAACAGTGTGTAGGAAGTTGTTTGATAAAGTGGTCAAAGCTTATACTTGGACCAGAAGGCAGAATATAGGAAACTACATGAAAACATGAATAATTCAGTGAAAATGACTGTAAACAGATTGGAACTTGTTTTAGAACAGCTGAAAGAGATTCTCCAAGTCAGTTCTTAGTGTAGAAAAGGTAGCTAAGATCCGGGAAATCTTAATTCCAGTTAAGATCACATGAAACACTGTATGAATCCTATATTCTTTACTTAAAGGAGACTAGAGTGGTAAATGTGTGTTATACAAGGCAGAATACCATTGAAGTAGAGAAAGAAACACGTTCGGCAGCTTTGGAAAGCCTTACACTTCACTGAAATGTAGTACTACACTCTATAACACAGTTGAGAGACAATGTTCCCTACTTGCCTCAGTTCATAACAGTGTGTAGGAAGTTGTTTGATAAAGTGGGCAAAGCTTATACTTGGGCCAGAAGGCAGAATATAGGAAACTATATGAAAACATGATTAATTCAGTGAAAATGACTGTAAACAGATGAGAACTTGTTTAGAACAGCTGAAAGAGATTCTCCAAGTCAGTTCTTAGTGTAGAAAAGGTAGTTAAGATCCGGAAATCCTTAATTGGAGTTAAGATTATATGAAACACTGTATGAATCCTATATTATTTACTTAAAGGAGACTAGAGTGGTAAATGTGTGTTATACAAGGCAGAATACCATTAAAATGGAGAAAGAAACACGTTCGGCAATTTTGGAAATCCTTACACGTGACTGAAATGTAGTACTACACTCTATAACACAGTTGAGAGACAATGTTCCCGAGCTGCCTCAGTTAATAACAGTGTGTAGGAAGTTGTTTGATAAAGTGGTCAAAGCTTATACTTGGACCAGAAGGCAGAATATAGGAAACTACATGAAAACATGAATAATTCAGTGAAAATGACTGTAAACAGATGAGAACTTGTTTAGAACAGCTGAAAGAGAATCTCCAAGTCAGTTCTTAGTGTAGAAAAGGTAGCTAAGATAAGGGAAATCCATAATTCCAGTTAAGATCACATGAAACACTGTATGAATCCTATATTCATTACTTAAAGGAGACTAGAGTGGTAAATGTGTGTTATACAAGGCAGAATACCATTGAAATAGAGAAAGAAACACGTTCGGCAGCTTTGGAAAGCCTTACTCTTCACTGAAATGTAGTACTACACTCTATAACACAGTTGAGACACAATGTTTCCTACTTGCCTCAGTTCATAACAGTGTGTAGGAAGTTGTTTGATAAAGTGGGCAAAGCTTATACTTGGTCCAGAAGGCAGAATATAGGAAACTACATGAAAACATGAATAATTCAGTGAAAATGACTGTAAACAGATGAGAACTTGTTTAGAACAGCTGAAAGAGAATCTCCAAGTCAGTTCTTAGTGTAGAAAAGGTAGCTAAGATAAGGGAAATCCATAATTCCAGTTAAGATCACATGAAACACTGTATGAATCCTATATTCATTACTTAAAGGAGACTACTGTGGTAAATGTGTGTTATACAAGGCAGAATACCATTGAAATAGAGAAAGAAACACGTTTGGCAGCTTTGGAAAGGCTTACACTTCACTGAAATGTAGTACTACACTCCATAACACAGTTGAGAGACAATGTTCCCGAGCTGCCTCAGTTCATAACAGTGTGTAGGAAGTGGTTTGATAAAGTGGGCAAAGCTTATACTTGGGCCAGAAGGCAGAATATAGGAAACTTCATGACAACATGAATAATTCAGTGAAAATGACTGTAAACAGATGAGAACTTGTTTAGAACAGCTGAAAGAGAATCTCCAAGTCAGTTCTTAGTGTAGAAAAGGTAGCTAAGATAAGGGAAATCCATAATTCCAGTTAAGATCACATGAAACACTGTATGAATCCTATATTCATTACTTAAAGGAGACTAGAGTGGTAAATGTGTGTTATACAAGGCAGAATACCATTGAAATAGAGAAAGAAACACGTTCGGCAGCTTTGGAAAGCCTTACACTTCACTGAAATGTAGTACTACACTCTATAACACAGTTGAGAGACAATGTTCCCGAGCTGCCTCAGTTCATAACAGTGTGTAGGAAGTTGTTTGATAAAGTGGGCAAAGCTTATACTTGCACCAGAAGGCAGAATATAGGAAACTACATGAAAACATGATTAATTCAGTTAAAATGACTGTAAACAGATGAGAACTTGTTTAGAACAGCTGAAAGAGATTCACCAAGTCAGTTCTTAGTGTAGAAAAGGTAGTTAAGATCCGGAAATCCTTAATTGGAGTTAAGATTATATGAAACACTGTATGAATCCTATATTATTTACTTAAAGGAGACTAGAGTGGTAAATGTGTGTTATACAAGGCAGAATACCATAAAATGGAGAAAGAAACACGTTCGGCAGTTTTGGAAATCCTTACACGTGACTGAAATGTAGTACTACACTCTATAACACAGTTGAGAGACAATGTTCCGGAGCTGCCTCAGTTAATAACAGTGTGTAGGAAGTTGTTTGATAAAGTGGTCAAAGCTTATACTTGGACCAGAAGGCAGAATATAGGAAACTACATGAAAACATGAATAATTCAGTGAAAATGACTGTAAACAGATTGGAACTTGTTTTAGAACAGCTGAAAGAGATTCTCCAAGTCAGTTCTTAGTGTAGAAAAGGTAGCTAAGATCCGGGAAATCTTAATTCCAGTTAAGATCACATGAAACACTGTATGAATCCTATATTCTTTACTTAAAGGAGACTAGAGTGGTAAATGTGTGTTATACAAGGCAGAATACCATTGAAGTAGAGAAAGAAACACGTTCGGCAGCTTTGGAAAGCGTTACACTTCACTGAAATGTAGTACTACACTCTATAACACAGTTGAGAGACAATGTTCCCTACTTGCCTCAGTTCATAACAGTGTGTAGGAAGTTGTTTGATAAAGTGGGCAAAGCTTATACTTGGGCCAGAAGGCAGAATATAGGAAACTACATGAAAACATGAATAATTCAGTGAAAATGACTGTAAACAGATGAGAACTTGTTTAGAACAGCTGAAAGAGAATCTCCAAGTCAGTTCTTAGTGTAGAAAAGGTAGCTAAGATAAGGGAAATCCATAATTCCAATTAAGATCACATGAAACACTGTATGAATCCTATATTCATTACTTAAAGGAGACTAGAGTGGTAAATGTGTGTTATACAAGACAGAATACCATTGAAATAGAGAAAGAAACACGTTCGGCAGCTTTGGAAAGCCTTACTCTTCAGTGAAATGTAGTACTACACTGTATAACACAGTTGAGAGACAATGTTCCCTACTTGCCTCAGTTCATAACAGTGTGTAGGAAGTTGTTTGATAAAGTGGGCAAAGCTTATACTTGGGCCAGAAGGCAGAATATAGGAAACTACATGAAAACATGAATAATTCAGTGATAATGACTGTAAACAGATGAGAACTTGTTTAGAAAATCTGAAAGAGATTCTCCAAGTCAGTTCTTAGTGTAGAAAAGGTAGTTAAGATCCGGAAATCCTTAATTGGAGTTAAGATTATATGAAACACTGTATGAATCCTATATTATTTACTTAAAGGAGACTAGAGTGGTAAATGTGTGTTATACAAGGCAGAATACCATTAAAATGGAGAAAGAAACACGTTCGGCAGTTTTGGAAATCCTTACACGTGACTGAAATGTAGTACTACACTCTATAACACAGTTGAGAGACAATGTTCCCGAGCTGCCTCAGTTAATAACAGTGTGTAGGAAGTTGTTTGATAAAGTGGTCAAAGCTTATACTTGGACCAGAAGGCAGAATATAGGAAACTACATGAAAACATGAATAATTCAGTGAAAATGACTGTAAACAGATGAGAACTTGTTTAGAACAGCTGAAAGAGAATCTCCAAGTCAGTTCTTAGTGTAGAAAAGGTAGCTAAGATAAGGGAAATCCATAATTCCAGTTAAGATCACATGAAACACTGTATGAATCCTATATTCATTACTTAAAGGAGACTAGAGTGGTAAATGTGTGTTATACAAGGCAGAATACCATTGAAATAGAGAAAGAAACACGTTCGGCAGCTTTGGAAAGCCTTACTCTTCACTGAAATGTAGTACTACACTCTATAACACAGTTGAGACACAATGTTTCCTACTTGCCTCAGTTCATAACAGTGTGTAGGAAGTTGTTTGATAAAGTGGGCAAAGCTTATACTTGGGCCAGAAGGCAGAATATAGGAAACTACATGAAAACATGAATAATTCAGTGAAAATGACTGTAAACAGATGAGAACTTGTTTAGAACAGCTGAAAGAGAATCTCCAAGTCAGTTCTTAGTGTAGAAAAGGTAGCTAAGATAAGGGAAATCCATAATTCCAGTTAAGATCACATGAAACACTGTATGAATCCTATATTCATTACTTAAAGGAGACTACTGTGGTAAATGTGTGTTATACAAGGCAGAATACCATTGAAATAGAGAAAGAAACACGTTTGGCAGCTTTGGAAAGGCTTACACTTCACTGAAATGTAGTACTACACTCCATAACACAGTTGAGAGACAATGTTCCCTACTTGCCTCAGTTCATAACAGTGTGTCGGAAGTTGTTTGATAAAGTGGGCAAAGCTTATACTTGGGCCAGAAGGCAGAATATAGGAAACTACATGAAAACATGAATAATTCAGTGAAAATTACTGTAAACAGATGAGAACTTGTTTAGAACAGCTGAAAGAGAATCTCCAAGTCAGTTCTTAGTGTAGAAAAGGTAGCTAAGATAAGGGAAATCCATAATTCCAATTAAGATCACATGAAACACTGTATGAATCCTATATTCATTACTTAAAGGAGACTAGAGTGGTAAATGTGTGTTATACAAGGCAGAATACCATTGAAATAGAGAAAGAAACACGTTCGGCAGCTTTGGAAAGCCTTACTCTTCACTGAAATGTAGTACTACACTGTATAACACAGTTGAGAGACAATGTTCCCTACTTGCCTCAGTTCATAACAGTGTGTAGGAAGTTGTTTGATAAAGTGGGCAAAGCTTATACTTGGGCCAGAAGGCAGAATATAGGAAACTACATGAAAACATGAATAATTCAGTGAAAATGACTGTAAACAGATGAGAACTTGTTTAGAACAGCTGAAAGAGAATCTCCAAGTCAGTTCTTAGTGTAGAAAAGGTAGCTAAGATAAGGGAAATCCATAATTCCAGTTGAGATCACATGAAACACTGTTTGAATCCTATATTCATTACTTAAAGTAGACTACTGTGGTAAATGTGTGTTATACAAGGCAGAATACCATTGAAATAGAGAAAGAAACACGTTTGGCAGCTTTGGAAAAGCTTACACTTCACTGAAATGTAGTACTACACTCCATAACACAGTTGAGAGACAATGTTCCCGAGCTGCCTCAGTTCATAACAGTGTGTAGGAAGTGGTTTGATAAAGTGGGCAAAGCTTATACTTGGACCAGAAGGCAGAATATAGGAAACTACATGAAAACATGAATAATTCAGTTAAAATGACTCTAAAAAGATGAGAACTTGTTTTAGAACAGCTGAAAGAGATTCTCCAAGTCAGTTCTTAGTGTAGAAAACGCAGCTAAGATCCGGGAAATCTTAATTCCAGTTAAGATCACATGACACACTGTATGAATCCTATATTCTTTACTTAAAGGAGACTAAAGTGGTAAATGTGTGTTATACAAGACAGAATACCATTGAAATAGAGAAAGAAACACGTTCGGCAGCTTTGGAAAGCCTTACACTTCACTGAAATGTAGTACTACACTCTATAACACAGTTGAGAGACAATGTTCCCTACTTGCCTCAGTTCATAACAGTGTGTAGGAAGTTGTTTGATAAAGTGGGCAAAGCTTATACTTGGGCCAGAAGGCAGAATATAGGAAACTACATGAAAACATGATTAATTCAGTGAAAATGACTATAAACAGATGAGAACTTGTTTAGAACAGCTGAAAGAGAATCTCCAAGTCAGTTCTTAGTGTAGAAAAGGGAGCTAAGATAAGGGAAATCCATAATTCCAGTTAAGATCACATGAAACACTATGAATCCTATATTCTTTACTTAAAGGAGACTAGAGTGGTAAATGTGTGTTATACAAGGCAGAATACCATTGAAATAGAGAAAGAAACACGTTCGGCAGCTTTGGAAAGCCTTACACTTCACTGAAATGTAGTACTACACTCTATAACACAGTTGAGAGACAATGTTCCCGAGCTGCCTCAGTTCATAACAGTGTGTAGGAAGTTGTTTGATAAAGTGGGCAAAGCTTATACTTGGACCAGAAGGCAGAATATAGGAAACTACATGAAAACATGATTAATTCATTGAAAATGACTGTAAACACATGAGAACTTGTTTAGAACAGCTGAAAGAGATTCTCCAAGTCAGTTCTTAGTGTAGAAAAGGTAGCTAAGATCCGGAAATCCTTAATTGGAGTTAAGAACACATGAAACACTGTATGAATCCTATATTCTTTACTTAAAGGAGACTAGAGTGGTAAATGTGTGCTATACAAGGCAGAATACCATTAAAATAGAGAAAGAAACACGTTCGGCAGTTTTGGAAATCCTTACACGTGACTGAAATGTAGTACTACACTCTATAACACAGTTGAGAGACAATGTTCCCGAGCTGCCTCAGTTCATAACAGTGTGTAGGAAGTTGTTTGATAAAGTGGTCAAAGCTTATACTTGGACCAGAAGGCAGAATATAGGAAACTACATGAAAACATGAATAATTCAGTGAAAATGACTGTAAACAGATTGGAACTTGTTTTAGAACAGCTGAAAGAGATTCTCCAAGTCAGTTCTTAGTGTAGAAAAGGTAGCTAAGATCCGGGAAATC
This sequence comes from Pipistrellus hanaki, assembly GCF_964339955.1. Classification (NCBI taxonomy): domain Eukaryota; kingdom Metazoa; phylum Chordata; class Mammalia; order Chiroptera; family Vespertilionidae; genus Pipistrellus; species Pipistrellus hanaki. Next base: position 2,413,707 of record NW_028182303.1, read on the forward strand.
TTAATTCCAGTTAAGATCACATGAAACACTGTATGAATCCTATATTCTTTACTTAAAGGAGACTAGAGTGGTAAATGTGTGTTATACAAGGCAGAATACCATTGAAGTAGAGAAAGAAACACGTTCGGCAGCTTTGGAAAGCGTTACACTTCACTGAAATGTAGTACTACACTCTATAACACAGTTGAGAGACAATGTTCCCTACTTGACTCAGTTCATAACAGTGTGTAGGAAGTTGTTTGATAAAGTGGGCAAAGCTTATACTTGGGCCAGAAGGCAGAATATAGGAAACTACATGAAAACATGAATAATTCAGTGAAAATGACTGTAAACAGATGAGAACTTGTTTAGAACAGCTGAAAGAGAATCGCCAAGTCAGTTCTTAGTGTAGAAAAGGTAGCTAAGATAAGGGAAATCCATAATTCCAGTTAAGATCACATGAAACACTGTATGAATCCTATATTCATTACTTAAAGGAGACTACTGTGGTAAATGTGTGTTATACAAGGCAGAATACCATTGAAATAGAGAAAGAAACACGTTTGGCAGCTTTGGAAAGGCTTACACTTCACTGAAATGTAGTACTACACTAGATAACACAGTTGAGAGAAAATGTTCCCGAGCTGCCTCAGTTCATAACAGTGTGTAGGAAGTGGTTTGATAAAGTGGGCAAAGCTTATACTTGGGCCAGAAGGCAGAATATAGGAAACTTCATGACAACATGAATAATTCAGTGAAAATGACTGTAAACAGATGAGAACTTGTTTAGAACAGCTGAAAGAGAATCTCCAAGTCAGTTCTTAGTGTAGAAAAGGTAGCTAAGATAAGGGAAATCCATAATTCCAGTTAAGATCACATGAAACACTGTATGAATCCTATATTCATTACTTAAAGGAGACTAGAGTGGTAAATGTGTGTTATACAAGGCAGAATACCATTGAAATAGAGAAAGAAACACGTTCGGCAGCTTTGGAAAGCCTTACACTTCACTGAAATGTAGTACTACACTCTATAACACAGTTGAGAGACAATGTTCCCGAGCTGCCTCAGTTCATAACAGTGTGTAGGAAGTTGTTTGATAAAGTGGGCAAAGCTTATACTTGCACCAGAAGGCAGAATATAGGAAACTACATGAAAACATGATTAATTCAGTGAAAATGACTGTAAACAGATGAGAACTTGTTTAGAACAGCTGAAAGAGATTCTCCAAGTCAGTTCTTAGTGTAGAAAAGGTAGTTAAGATACGGAAATCCTTAATTGGAGTTAAGATTATATGAAACACTGTATGAATCCTATATTATTTACTTAAAGGAGACTAGAGTGGTAAATGTGTGTTATACAAGGCAGAATACCATTAAAATGGAGAAAGAAACACGTTCGGCAGTTTTGGAAATCCTTACACGTGACTGAAATGTAGTACTACACTCTATAACACAGTTGAGAGACAATGTTCCGGAGCTGCCTCAGTTAATAACAGTGTGTAGGAAGTTGTTTGATAAAGTGGTCAAAGCTTATACTTGGACCAGAAGGCAGAATATAGGAAACTACATGAAAACATGAATAATTCAGTGAAAATGACTGTAAACAGATTGGAACTTGTTTTAGAACAGCTGAAAGAGATTCTCCAAGTCAGTTCTTAGTGTAGAAAAGGTAGCTAAGATCCGGGAAATCTTAATTCCAGTTAAGATCACATGAAACACTGTATGAATCCTATATTCTTTACTTAAAGGAGACTAGAGTGGTAAATGTGTGTTATACAAGGCAGAATACCATTGAAGTAGAGAAAGAAACACGTTCGGCAGCTTTGGAAAGCGTTACACTTCACTGAGATGTAGTACTACACTCTATAACACAGTTGAGAGACAATGTTCCCTACTTGCCTCAGTTCATAACAGTGTGTAGGAAGTTGTTTGATAAAGTGGGCAAAGCTTATACTTGGGCCAGAAGGCAGAATATAGGAAACTACATGAAAACATGAATAATTCAGTGAAAATGACTGTAAACAGATGAGAACTTGTTTAGAACAGCTGAAAGAGAATCTCCAAGTCAGTTCTTAGTGTAGAAAAGGTAGCTAAGATAAGGGAAATCCATAATTCCAATTAAGATCACATGAAACACTGTATGAATCCTATATTCATTACTTAAAGGAGACTAGAGTGGTAAATGTGTGTTATACAAGGCAGAATACCATTGAAATAGAGAAAGAAACACGTTCGGCAGCTTTGGAAAGCCTTACTCTTCACTGAAATGTAGTACTACACTGTATAACACAGTTGAGAGACAATGTTCCCTACTTGCCTCAGTTCATAACAGTGTGTAGGAAGTTGTTTGATAAAGTGGGCAAAGCTTATACTTGGGCCAGAAGGCAGAATATAGGAAACTACATGAAAACATGAATAATTCAGTGAAAATGACTGTAAACAGATGAGAACTTGTTTAGAACAGCTGAAAGAGAATCTCCAAGTCAGTTCTTAGTGTAGAAAAGGTAGCTAAGATAAGGGAAATCCATAATTCCAATTGAGATCACATGAAACACTGTTTGAATCCTATATTCATTACTTAAAGTAGACTACTGTGGTAAATGTGTGTTATACAAGGCAGAATACCATTGAAATAGAGAAAGAAACACGTTTGGCAGCTTTGGAAAAGCTTACACTTCACTGAAATGTAGTACTACACTCCATAACACAGTTGAGAGACAATGTTCCCGAGCTGCCTCAGTTCATAACAGTGTGTAGGAAGTGGTTTGATAAAGTGGGCAAAGCTTATACTTGGACCAGAAGGCAGAATATAGGAAACTACATGAAAACATGAATAATTCAGTTAAAATGACTCTAAAAAGATGAGAACTTGTTTTAGAACAGCTGAAAGAGATTCTCCAAGTCAGTTCTTAGTGTAGAAAATGCAGCTAAGATCCGGGAAATCTTAATTCCAGTTAAGATCACATGACACACTGTATGAATCCTATATTCTTTACTTAAAGGAGACTAAAGTGGTAAATGTGTGTTATACAAGACAGAATACCATTGAAATAGAGAAAGAAACACGTTCGGCAGCTTTGGAAAGCCTTACACTTCACTGAAATGTAGTACTACACTCTATAACACAGTTGAGAGACAATGTTCCCTACTTGCCTCAGTTCATAACAGTGTGTAGGAAGTTGTTTGATAAAGTGGGCAAAGCTTATACTTGGGCCAGAAGGCAGAATATAGGAAACTACATGAAAACATGATTAATTCAGTGAAAATGACTATAAACAGATGAGAACTTGTTTAGAACAGCTGAAAGAGAATCTCCAAGTCAGTTCTTAGTGTAGAAAAGGGAGCTAAGATAAGGGAAATCCATAATTCCAGTTAAGATCACATGAAACACTATGAATCCTATATTCTTTACTTAAAGGAGACTAGAGTGGTAAATGTGTGTTATACAAGGCAGAATACCATTGAAATAGAGAAAGAAACACGTTCGGCAGCTTTGGAAAGCCTTACACTTCACTGAAATGTAGTACTACACTTTATAACACAGTTGAGAGACAATGTTCCCGAGCTGCCTCAGTTCATAACAGTGTGTAGGAAGTTGTTTGATAAAGTGGGCAAAGCTTATACTTGGACCAGAAGGCAGAATATAGGAAACTACATGAAAACATGATTAATTCATTGAAAATGACTGTAAACACATGAGAACTTGTTTAGAACAGCTGAAAGAGATTCTCCAAGTCAGTTCTTAGTGTAGAAAAGGTAGCTAAGATCCGGAAATCCTTAATTGGAGTTAAGAACACATGAAACACTGTATGAATCCTATATTCTTTACTTAAAGGAGACTAGAGTGGTAAATGTGTGCTATACAAGGCAGAATACCATTAAAATAGAGAAAGAAACACGTTCGGCAGTTTTGGAAATCCTTACACGTGACTGAAATGTAGTACTACACTCTATAACACAGTTGAGAGACAATGTTCCCGAGCTGCCTCAGTTCATAACAGTGTGTAGGAAGTTGTTTGATAAAGTGGTCAAAGCTTATACTTGGACCAGAAGGCAGAATATAGGAAACTACATGAAAACATGAATAATTCAGTGAAAATGACTGTAAACAGATTGGAACTTGTTTTAGAACAGCTGAAAGAGATTCTCCAAGTCAGTTCTTAGTGTAGAAAAGGTAGCTAAGATCCGGGAAATCTTAATTCCAGTTAAGATCACATGAAACACTGTATGAATCCTATATTCTTTACTTAAAGGAGACTAGAGTGGTAAATGTGTGTTATACAAGGCAGAATACCATTGAAGTAGAGAAAGAAACACGTTCGGCAGCTTTGGAAAGCGTTACACTTCACTGAAATGTAGTACTACACTCTATAACACAGTTGAGAGACAATGTTCCCTACTTGACTCAGTTCATAACAGTGTGTAGGAAGTTGTTTGATAAAGTGGGCAAAGCTTATACTTGGGCCAGAAGGCAGAATATAGGAAACTACATGAAAACATGAATAATTCAGTGAAAATGACTGTAAACAGATGAGAACTTGTTTAGAACAGCTGAAAGAGAATCTCCAAGTCAGTTCTTAGTGTAGAAAAGGTAGCTAAGATAAGGGAAATCCATAATTCCAGTTAAGATCACATGAAACACTGTATGAATCCTATATTCATTACTTAAAGGAGACTACTGTGGTAAATGTGTGTTATACAAGGCAGAATACCATTGAAATAGAGAAAGAAACACGTTTGGCAGCTTTGGAAAGGCTTACACTTCACTGAAATGTAGTACTACACTAGATAACACAGTTGAGAGAAAATGTTCCCGAGCTGCCTCAGTTCATAACAGTGTGTAGGAAGTGGTTTGATAAAGTGGGCAAAGCTTATACTTGGGCCAGAAGGCAGAATATAGGAAACTTCATGACAACATGAATAATTCAGTGAAAATGACTGTAAACAGATGAGAACTTGTTTAGAACAGCTGAAAGAGAATCTCCAAGTCAGTTCTTAGTGTAGAAAAGGTAGCTAAGATAAGGGAAATCCATAATTCCAGTTAAGATCACATGAAACACTGTATGAATCCTATATTCATTACTTAAAGGAGACTAGAGTGGTAAATGTGTGTTATACAAGGCAGAATACCATTAAAATGGAGAAAGAAACACGTTCGGCAGTTTTGGAAATCCTTACACGTGACTGAAATGTAGTACTACACTCTATAACACAGTTGAGAGACAATGTTCCGGAGCTGCCTCAGTTAATAACAGTGTGTAGGAAGTTGTTTGATAAAGTGGTCAAAGCTTATACTTGGACCAGAAGGCAGAATATAGGAAACTACATGAAAACATGAATAATTCAGTGAAAATGACTGTAAACAGATTGGAACTTGTTTTAGAACAGCTGAAAGAGATTCTCCAAGTCAGTTCTTAGTGTAGAAAAGGTAGCTAAGATCCGGGAAATCTTAATTCCAGTTAAGATCACATGAAACACTGTATGAATCCTATATTCTTTACTTAAAGGAGACTAGAGTGGTAAATGTGTGTTATACAAGGCAGAATACCATTGAAGTAGAGAAAGAAACACGTTCGGCAGCTTTGGAAAGCCTTACTCTTCACTGAAATGTAGTACTACACTGTATAACACAGTTGAGAGACAATGTTCCCTACTTGCCTCAGTTCATAACAGTGTGTAGGAAGTTGTTTGATAAAGTGGGCAAAGCTTATACTTGGGCCAGAAGGCAGAATATAGGAAACTACATGAAAACATGAATAATTCAGTGAAAATGACTGTAAACAGATGAGAACTTGTTTAGAACAGCTGAAAGAGAATCTCCAAGTCAGTTCTTAGTGTAGAAAAGGTAGCTAAGATAAGGGAAATCCATAATTCCAGTTGAGATCACATGAAACACTGTTTGAATCCTATATTCATTACTTAATGTAGACTACTGTGGTAAATGTGTGTTATACAAGGCAGAATACCATTGAAATAGAGAAAGAAACACGTTTGGCAGCTTTGGAAAAGCTTACACTTCACTGAAATGTAGTACTACACTCCATAACACAGTTGAGAGACAATGTTCCCGAGCTGCCTCAGTTCATAACAGTGTGTAGGAAGTGGTTTGATAAAGTGGGCAAAGCTTATACTTGGACCAGAAGGCAGAATATAGGAAACTACATGAAAACATGAATAATTCAGTTAAAATGACTCTAAAAAGATGAGAACTTGTTTTAGAACAGCTGAAAGAGATTCTCCAAGTCAGTTCTTAGTGTAGAAAACGCAGCTAAGATCCGGGAAATCTTAATTCCAGTTAAGATCACATGACACACTGTATGAATCCTATATTCTTTACTTAAAGGAGACTAAAGTGGTAAATGTGTGTTATACAAGACAGAATACCATTGAAATAGAGAAAGAAACACGTTCGGCAGCTTTGGAAAGCCTTACACTTCACTGAAATGTAGTACTACACTCTATAACACAGTTGAGAGACAATGTTCCCTACTTGCCTCAGTTCATAACAGTGTGTAGGAAGTTGTTTGATAAAGTGGGCAAAGCTTATACTTGGGCCAGAAGGCAGAATATAGGAAACTACATGAAAACATGATTAATTCAGTGAAAATGACTATAAACAGATGAGAACTTGTTTAGAACAGCTGAAAGAGAATCTCCAAGTCAGTTCTTAGTGTAGAAAAGGGAGCTAAGATAAGGGAAATCCATAATTCCAGTTAAGATCACATGAAACACTATGAATCCTATATTCTTTACTTAAAGGAGACTAGAGTGGTAAATGTGTGTTATACAAGGCAGAATACCATTAAAATGGAGAAAGAAACACGTTCGGCAGTTTTGGAAATCCTTACACGTGACTGAAATGTAGTACTACACTCTATAACACAGTTGAGAGACAATGTTCCCGAGCTGCCTCAGTTCATAACAGTGTGTAGGAAGTTGTTTGATAAAGTGGTCAAAGCTTATACTTGGACCAGAAGGCAGAATATAGGAAACTACATGAAAACATGAATAATTCAGTGAAAATGACTGTAAACAGATTGGAACTTGTTTTAGAACAGCTGAAAGAGATTCTCCAAGTCAGTTCTTAGTGTAGAAAAGGTAGCTAAGATCCGGGAAATCTTAATTCCAGTTAAGATCACATGAAACACTGTATGAATCCTATATTCTTTACTTAAAGGAGACTAGAGTGGTAAATGTGTGTTATACAAGGCAGAATACCATTGAAGTAGAGAAAGAAACACGTTCGGCAGCTTTGGAAAGCCTTACACTTCACTGAAATGTAGTACTACACTCTATAACACAGTTGAGAGACAATGTTCCCTACTTGCCTCAGTTCATAACAGTGTGTAGGAAGTTGTTTGATAAAGTGGGCAAAGCTTATACTTGGGCCAGAAGGCAGAATATAGGAAACTATATGAAAACATGATTAATTCAGTGAAAATGACTGTAAACAGATGAGAACTTGTTTAGAACAGCTGAAAGAGATTCTCCAAGTCAGTTCTTAGTGTAGAAAAGGTAGTTAAGATCCGGAAATCCTTAATTGGAGTTAAGATTATATGAAACACTGTATGAATCCTATATTATTTACTTAAAGGAGACTAGAGTGGTAAATGTGTGTTATACAAGGCAGAATACCATTAAAATGGAGAAAGAAACACGTTCGGCAGTTTTGGAAATCCTTACACGTGACTGAAATGTAGTACTACACTCTATAACACAGTTGAGAGACAATGTTCCCGAGCTGCCTCAGTTAATAACAGTGTGTAGGAAGTTGTTTGATAAAGTGGTCAAAGCTTATACTTGGACCAGAAGGCAGAATATAGGAAACTACATGAAAACATGAATAATTCAGTGAAAATGACTGTAAACAGATGAGAACTTGTTTAGAACAGCTGAAAGAGAATCTCCAAGTGAGTTCTTAGTGTAGAAAAGGTAGCTAAGATAAGGGAAATCCATAATTCCAGTTGAGATCACATGAAACACTGTTTGAATCCTATATTCATTACTTAAAGTAGACTACTGTGGTAAATGTGTGTTATACAAGGCAGAATACCATTGAAATAGAGAAAGAAACACGTTCGGCAGCTTTGGAAAGCCTTACACTTCACTGAAATGTAGTACTACACTCTATAACACAGTTGAGAGACAATGTTCCCGAGCTGCCTCAGTTCATAACAGTGTGTAGGAAGTTGTTTGATAAAGTGGGCAAAGCTTATACTTGCACCAGAAGGCAGAATATAGGAAACTACATGAAAACATGATTAATTCAGTGAAAATGACTGTAAACAGTTGAGAACTTGTTTAGAACAGCTGAAAGAGATTCTCCAAGTCAGTTCTTAGTGTAGAAAAGGTAGTTAAGATCCGGAAATCCTTAATTGGAGTTAAGATTATATGAAACACTGTATGAATCCTATATTATTTACTTAAAGGAGACTAGAGTGGTAAATGTGTGTTATACAAGGCAGAATACCATTAAAATGGAGAAAGAAACACGTTCGGCAGTTTTGGAAATCCTTACACGTGACTGAAATGTAGTACTACACTCTATAACACAGTTGAGAGACAATGTTCCCGAGCTGCCTCAGTTCATAACAGTGTGTAGGAAGTTGTTTGATAAAGTGGTCAAAGCTTATACTTGGACCAGAAGGCAGAATATAGGAAACTACATGAAAACATGAATAATTCAGTGAAAATGACTGTAAACAGATTGGAACTTGTTTTAGAACAGCTGAAAGAGATTCTCCAAGTCAGTTCTTAGTGTAGAAAAGGTAGCTAAGATCCGGGAAATCTTAATTCCAGTTAAGATCACATGAAACACTGTATGAATCCTATATTCTTTACTTAAAGGAGACTAGAGTGGTAAATGTGTGTTATACAAGGCAGAATACCATTGAAGTAGAGAAAGAAACACGTTCGGCAGCTTTGGAAAGCCTTACACTTCACTGAAATGTAGTACTACACTCTATAACACAGTTGAGAGACAATGTTCCCTACTTGCCTCAGTTCATAACAGTGTGTAGGAAGTTGTTTGATAAAGTGGGCAAAGCTTATACTTGGGCCAGAAGGCAGAATATAGGAAACTATATGAAAACATGATTAATTCAATGAAAATGACTGTAAACAGATGAGAACTTGTTTAGAACAGCTGAAAGAGATTCTCCAAGTCAGTTCTTAGTGTAGAAAAGGTAGTTAAGATCCGGAAATCCTTAATTGGAGTTAAGATTATATGAAACACTGTATGAATCCTATATTATTTACTTAAAGGAGACTAGAGTGGTAAATGTGTGTTATACAAGGCAGAATACCATTAAAATGGAGAAAGAAACACGATCGGCAGTTTTGGAAATCCTTACACGTGACTGAAATGTAGTACTACACTCTATAACACAGTTGAGAGACAATGTTCCCGAGCTGCCTCAGTTAATAACAGTGTGTAGGAAGTTGTTTGATAAAGTGGTCAAAGCTTATACTTGGACCAGAAGGCAGAATATAGGAAACTACATGAAAACATGAATAATTCAGTGAAAATGACTGTAAACAGATGAGAACTTGTTTAGAACAGCTGAAAGAGAATCTCCAAGTGAGTTCTTAGTGTAGAAAAGGTAGCTAAGATAAGGGAAATCCATAATTCCAGTTGAGATCACATGAAACACTGTTTGAATCCTATATTCATTACTTAAAGTAGACTACTGTGGTAAATGTGTGTTATACAAGGCAGAATACCATTGAAATAGAGAAAGAAACACGTTCGGCAGCTTTGGAAAGCCTTACACTTCACTGAAATGTAGTACTACACTCTATAACACAGTTGAGAGACAATGTTCCCGAGCTGCCTCAGTTCATAACAGTGTGTAGGAAGTTGTTTGATAAAGTGGGCAAAGCTTATACTTGCACCAGAAGGCAGAATATAGGAAACTACATGAAAACATGATTAATTCAGTGAAAATGACTGTAAACAGTTGAGAACTTGTTTAGAACAGCTGAAAGAGATTCTCCAAGTCAGTTCTTAGTGTAGAAAAGGTAGTTAAGATCCGGAAATCCTTAATTGGAGTTAAGATTATATGAAACACTGTATGAATCCTATATTATTTACTTAAAGGAGACTAGAGTGGTAAATGTGTGTTATACAAGGCAGAATACCATTAAAATGGAGAAAGAAACACGTTCGGCAGTTTTGGAAATCCTTACACGTGACTGAAATGTAGTACTACACTCTATAACACAGTTGAGAGACAATGTTCCCGAGCTGCCTCAGTTCATAACAGTGTGTAGGAAGTTGTTTGATAAAGTGGTCAAAGCTTATACTTGGACCAGAAGGCAGAATATAGGAAACTACATGAAAACATGAATAATTCAGTGAAAATGACTGTAAACAGATTGGAACTTGTTTTAGAACAGCTGAAAGAGATTCTCCAAGTCAGTTCTTAGTGTAGAAAAGGTAGCTAAGATCCGGGAAATCTTAATTCCAGTTAAGATCACATGAAACACTGTATGAATCCTATATTCTTTACTTAAAGGAGACTAGAGTGGTAAATGTGTGTTATACAAGGCAGAATACCATTGAAGTAGAGAAAGAAACACGTTCGGCAGCTTTGGAAAGCCTTACACTTCACTGAAATGTAGTACTACACTCTATAACACAGTTGAGAGACAATGTTCTCTACTTGCCTCAGTTCATAACAGTGTGTAGGAAGTTGTTTGATAAAGTGGGCAAAGCTTATACTTGGGCCAGAAGGCAGAATATAGGAAACTATATGAAAACATGATTAATTCAGTGAAAATGACTGTAAACAGATGAGAACTTGTTTAGAACAGCTGAAAGAGATTCTCCAAGTCAGTTCTTAGTGTAGAAAAGGTAGTTAAGATCCGGAAATCCTTAATTGGAGTTAAGATTATATGAAACACTGTATGAATCCTATATTATTTACTTAAAGGAGACTAGAGTGGTAAATGTGTGTTATACAAGGCAGAATACCATTAAAATGGAGAAAGAAACACGTTCGGCAGTTTTGGAAATCCTTACACGTGACTGAAATGTAGTACTACACTCTATAACACAGTTGAGAGACAATGTTCCCGAGCTGCCTCAGTTAATAACAGTGTGTAGGAAGTTGTTTGATAAAGTGGTCAAAGCTTATACTTGGACCAGAAGGCAGAATATAGGAAACTACATGAAAACATGAATAATTCAGTGAAAATGACTGTAAACAGATTGGAACTTGTTTTAGAACAGCTGAAAGAGATTCTCCAAGTCAGTTCTTAGTGTAGAAAAGGTAGCTAAGATCCGGGAAATCTTAATTCCAGTTAAGATCACATGAAACACTGTATGAATCCTATATTCTTTACTTAAAGGAGACTAGAGTGGTAAATGTGTGTTATACAAGGCAGAATACCATTGAAGTAGAGAAAGAAACACGTTCGGCAGCTTTGGAAAGCGTTACACTTCACTGAAATGTAGTACTACACTCTATAACACAGTTGAGAGACAATGTTCCCTACTTGACTCAGTTCATAACAGTGTGTAGGAAGTTGTTTGATAAAGTGGGCAAAGCTTATACTTGGGCCAGAAGGCAGAATATAGGAAACTACATGAAAACATGAATAATTCAGTGAAAATGACTGTAAACAGATGAGAACTTGTTTAGAACAGCTGAAAGAGAATCTCCAAGTCAGTTCTTAGTGTAGAAAAGGTAGCTAAGATAAGGGAAATCCATAATTCCAGTTAAGATCACATGAAACACTGTATGAATCCTATATTCATTACTTAAAGGAGACTACTGTGGTAAATGTGTGTTATACAAGGCAGAATACCATTGAAATAGAGAAAGAAACACGTTTGGCAGCTTTGGAAAGGCTTACACTTCACTGAAATGTAGTACTACACTAGATAACACAGTTGAGAGAAAATGTTCCCGAGCTGCCTCAGTTCATAACAGTGTGTAGGAAGTGGTTTGATCAAGTGGGCAAAGCTTATACTTGGGCCAGAAGGCAGAATATAGGAAACTTCATGACAACATGAATAATTCAGTGAAAATGACTGTAAACAGATGAGAACTTGTTTAGAACAGCTGAAAGAGAATCTCCAAGTCAGTTCTTAGTGTAGAAAAGGTAGCTAAGATAAGGGAAATCCATAATTCCAGTTAAGATCACATGAAACACTGTATGAATCCTATATTCATTACTTAAAGGAGACTAGAGTGGTAAATGTGTGTTATACAAGGCAGAATACCATTGAAATAGAGAAAGAAACACGTTCGGCAGCTTTGGAAAGCCTTACACTTCACTGAAATGTAGTACTACACTCTATAACACAGTTGAGAGACAATGTTCCCGAGCTGCCTCAGTTCATAACAGTGTGTAGGAAGTTGTTTGATAAAGTGGGCAAAGCTTATACTTGCACCAGAAGGCAGAATATAGGAAACTACATGAAAACATGATTAATTCAGTGAAAATGACTGTAAACAGATGAGAACTTGTTTAGAACAGCTGAAAGAGATTCTCCAAGTCAGTTCTTAGTGTAGAAAAGGTAGTTAAGATACGGAAATCCTTAATTGGAGTTAAGATTATATGAAACACTGTATGAATCCTATATTATTTACTTAAAGGAGACTAGAGTGGTAAATGTGTGTTATACAAGGCAGAATACCATTAAAATGGAGAAAGAAACACGTTCGGCAGTTTTGGAAATCCTTACACGTGACTGAAATGTAGTACTACACTCTATAACACAGTTGAGAGACAATGTTCCGGAGCTGCCTCAGTTAATAACAGTGTGTAGGAAGTTGTTTGATAAAGTGGTCAAAGCTTATACTTGGACCAGAAGGCAGAATATAGGAAACTACATGAAAACATGAATAATTCAGTGAAAATGACTGTAAACAGATTGGAACTTGTTTTAGAACAGCTGAAAGAGATTCTCCAAGTCAGTTCTTAGTGTAGAAAAGGTAGCTAAGATCCGGGAAATCTTAATTCCAGTTAAGATCACATGAAACACTGTATGAATCCTATATTCTTTACTTAAAGGAGACTAGAGTGGTAAATGTGTGTTATACAAGGCAGAATACCATTGAAGTAGAGAAAGAAACACGTTCGGCAGCTTTGGAAAGCGTTACACTTCACTGAAATGTAGTACTACACTCTATAACACAGTTGAGAGACAATGTTCCCTACTTGCCTCAGTTCATAACAGTGTGTAGGAAGTTGTTTGATAAAGTGGGCAAAGCTTATACTTGGGCCAGAAGGCAGAATATAGGAAACTACATGAAAACATGAATAATTCAGTGAAAATGACTGTAAACAGATGAGAACTTGTTTAGAACAGCTGAAAGAGAATCTCCAAGTCAGTTCTTAGTGTAGAAAAGGTAGCTAAGATAAGGGAAATCCATAATTCCAATTAAGATCACATGAAACACTGTATGAATCCTATATTCATTACTTAAAGGAGACTAGAGTGGTAAATGTGTGTTATACAAGGCAGAATACCATTGAAATAGAGAAAGAAACACGTTCGGCAGCTTTGGAAAGCCTTACTCTTCACTGAAATGTAGTACTACACTGTATAACACAGTTGAGAGACAATGTTCCCTACTTGCCTCAGTTCATAACAGTGTGTAGGAAGTTGTTTGATAAAGTGGGCAAAGCTTATACTTGGGCCAGAAGGCAGAATATAGGAAACTACATGAAAACATGAATAATTCAGTGAAAATGACTGTAAACAGATGAGAACTTGTTTAGAACAGCTGAAAGAGAATCTCCAAGTGAGTTCTTAGTGTAGAAAAGGTAGCTAAGATAAGGGAAATCCATAATTCCAGTTGAGATCACATGAAACACTGTTTGAATCCTATATTCATTACTTAAAGTAGACTACTGTGGTAAATGTGTGTTATACAAGGCAGAATACCATTGAAATAGAGAAAGAAACACGTTCGGCAGCTTTGGAAAGCCTTACACTTCACGGAAATGTAGTACTACACTCTATAACACAGTTGAGAGACAATGTTCCCGAGCTGCCTCAGTTCATAACAGTGTGTAGGAAGTTGTTTGATAAAGTGGGCAAAGCTTATACTTGCACCAGAAGGCAGAATATAGGAAACTACATGAAAACATGATTAATTCAGTGAAAATGACTGTAAACAGTTGAGAACTTGTTTAGAACAGCTGAAAGAGATTCTCCAAGTCAGTTCTTAGTGTAGAAAAGGTAGTTAAGATCCGGAAATCCTTAATTGGAGTTAAGATTATATGAAACACTGTATGAATCCTATATTATTTACTTAAAGGAGACTAGAGTGGTAAATGTGTGTTATACAAGGCAGAATACCATTAAAATGGAGAAAGAAACACGTTCGGCAGTTTTGGAAATCCTTACACGTGACTGAAATGTAGTACTACACTCTATAACACAGTTGAGAGACAATGTTCCCGAGCTGCCTCAGTTCATAACAGTGTGTAGGAAGTTGTTTGATAAAGTGGTCAAAGCTTATACTTGGACCAGAAGGCAGAATATAGGAAACTACATGAAAACATGAATAATTCAGTGAAAATGACTGTAAACAGATTGGAACTTGTTTTAGAACAGCTGAAAGAGATTCTCCAAGTCAGTTCTTAGTGTAGAAAAGGTAGCTAAGATCCGGGAAATCTTAATTCCAGTTAAGATCACATGAAACACTGTATGAATCCTATATTCTTTACTTAAAGGAGACTAGAGTGGTAAATGTGTGTTATACAAGGCAGAATACCATTGAAGTAGAGAAAGAAACACGTTCGGCAGCTTTGGAAAGCCTTACACTTCACTGAAATGTAGTACTACACTCTATAACACAGTTGAGAGACAATGTTCCCTACTTGCCTCAGTTCATAACAGTGTGTAGGAAGTTGTTTGATAAAGTGGGCAAAGCTTATACTTGGGCCAGAAGGCAGAATATAGGAAACTATATGAAAACATGATTAATTCAGTGAAAATGACTGTAAACAGATGAGAACTTGTTTAGAACAGCTGAAAGAGATTCTCCAAGTCAGTTCTTAGTGTAGAAAAGGTAGTTAAGATCCGGAAATCCTTAATTGGAGTTAAGATTATATGAAACACTGTATGAATCCTATATTATTTACTTAAAGGAGACTAGAGTGGTAAATGTGTGTTATACAAGGCAGAATACCATTAAAATGGAGAAAGAAACACGTTCGGCAGTTTTGGAAATCCTTACACGTGACTGAAATGTAGTACTACACTCTATAACACAGTTGAGAGACAATGTTCCCGAGCTGCCTCAGTTAATAACAGTGTGTAGGAAGTTGTTTGATAAAGTGGTCAAAGCTTATACTTGGACCAGAAGGCAGAATATAGGAAACTACATGAAAACATGAATAATTCAGTGAAAATGACTGTAAACAGATGAGAACTTGTTTAGAACAGCTGAAAGAGAATCTCCAAGTGAGTTCTTAGTGTAGAAAAGGTAGCTAAGATAAGGGAAATCCATAATTCCAGTTGAGATCACATGAAACACTGTTTGAATCCTATATTCATTACTTAAAGTAGACTACTGTGGTAAATGTGTGTTATACAAGGCAGAATACCATTGAAGTAGAGAAAGAAACACGTTCGGCAGCTTTGGAAAGCCTTACACTTCACTGAAATGTAGTACTACACTCTATAACACAGTTGAGAGACAATGTTCCCTACTTGCCTCAGTTCATAACAGTGTGTAGGAAGTTGTTTGATAAAGTGGGCAAAGCTTATACTTGGGCCAGAAGGCAGAATATAGGAAACTATATGAAAACATGATTAATTCAGTGAAAATGACTGTAAACAGATGAGAACTTGTTTAGAACAGCTGAAAGAGATTCTCCAAGTCAGTTCTTAGTGTAGAAAAGGTAGTTAAGATCCGGAAATCCTTAATTGGAGTTAAGATTATATGAAACACTGTATGAATCCTATATTATTTACTTAAAGGAGACTAGAGTGGTAAATGTGTGTTATACAAGGCAGAATACCATTAAAATGGAGAAAGAAACACGTTCGGCAGTTTTGGAAATCCTTACACGTGACTGAAATGTAGTACTACACTCTATAACACAGTTGAGAGACAATGTTCCCGAGCTGCCTCAGTTAATAACAGTGTGTAGGAAGTTGTTTGATAAAGTGGTCAAAGCTTATACTTGGACCGGAAGGCAGAATATAGGAAACTACATGAAAACATGAATAATTCAGTGAAAATGACTGTAAACAGATTGGAACTTGTTTTAGAACAGCTGAAAGAGATTCTCCAAGTCAGTTCTTAGTGTAGAAAAGGTAGCTAAGATCCGGGAAATCTTAATTCCAGTTAAGATCACATGAAACACTGTATGAATCCTATATTCTTTACTTAAAGGAGACTAGAGTGGTAAATGTGTGTTATACAAGGCAGAATACCATTGAAGTAGAGAAAGAAACACGTTCGGCAGCTTTGGAAAGCGTTACACTTCACTGAAATGTAGTACTACACTCTATAACACAGTTGAGAGACAATGTTCCCTACTTGACTCAGTTCATAACAGTGTGTAGGAAGTTGTTTGATAAAGTGGGCAAAGCTTATACTTGGGCCAGAAGGCAGAATATAGGAAACTACATGAAAACATGAATAATTCAGTGAAAATGACTGTAAACAGATGAGAACTTGTTTAGAACAGCTGAAAGAGAATCTCCAAGTCAGTTCTTAGTGTAGAAAAGGTAGCTAAGATAAGGGAAATCCATAATTCCAGTTAAGATCACATGAAACACTGTATGAATCCTATATTCATTACTTAAAGGAGACTACTGTGGTAAATGTGTGTTATACAAGGCAGAATACCATTGAAATAGAGAAAGAAACACGTTTGGCAGCTTTGGAAAGGCTTACACTTCACTGAAATGTAGTACTACACTAGATAACACAGTTGAGAGAAAATGTTCCCGAGCTGCCTCAGTTCATAACAGTGTGTAGGAAGTGGTTTGATAAAGTGGGCAAAGCTTATACTTGGGCCAGAAGGCAGAATATAGGAAACTTCATGACAACATGAATAATTCAGTGAAAATGACTGTAAACAGATGAGAACTTGTTTAGAACAGCTGAAAGAGAATCTCCAAGTCAGTTCTTAGTGTAGAAAAGGTAGCTAAGATAAGGGAAATCCATAATTCCAGTTAAGATCACATGAAACACTGTATGAATCCTATATTCATTACTTAAAGGAGACTAGAGTGGTAAATGTGTGTTATACAAGGCAGAATACCATTGAAATAGAGAAAGAAACACGTTCGGCAGCTTTGGAAAGCCTTACACTTCACTGAAATGTAGTACTACACTCTATAACACAGTTGAGAGACAATGTTCCCGAGCTGCCTCAGTTCATAACAGTGTGTAGGAAGTTGTTTGATAAAGTGGGCAAAGCTTATACTTGCACCAGAAGGCAGAATATAGGAAACTACATGAAAACATGATTAATTCAGTGAAAATGACTGTAAACAGATGAGAACTTGTTTAGAACAGCTGAAAGAGATTCTCCAAGTCAGTTCTTAGTGTAGAAAAGGTAGTTAAGATACGGAAATCCTTAATTGGAGTTAAGATTATATGAAACACTGTATGAATCCTATATTATTTACTTAAAGGAGACTAGAGTGGTAAATGTGTGTTATACAAGGCAGAATACCATTAAAATGGAGAAAGAAACACGTTCGGCAGTTTTGGAAATCCTTACACGTGACTGAAATGTAGTACTACACTCTATAACACAGTTGAGAGACAATGTTCCGGAGCTGCCTCAGTTAATAACAGTGTGTAGGAAGTTGTTTGATAAAGTGGTCAAAGCTTATACTTGGGCCAGAAGGCAGAATATAGGAAACTTCATGACAACATGAATAATTCAGTGAAAATGACTGTAAACAGATGAGAACTTGTTTAGAACAGCTGAAAGAGAATCTCCAAGTCAGTTCTTAGTGTAGAAAAGGTAGCTAAGATAAGGGAAATCCATAATTCCAGTTAAGATCACATGAAACACTGTATGAATCCTATATTCATTACTTAAAGGAGACTAGAGTGGTAAATGTGTGTTATACAAGGCAGAATACCATTGAAATAGAGAAAGAAACACGTTCGGCAGCTTTGGAAAGCCTTACACTTCACTGAAATGTAGTACTACACTCTATAACACAGTTGAGAGACAATGTTCCCGAGCTGCCTCAGTTCATAACAGTGTGTAGGAAGTTGTTTGATAAAGTGGGCAAAGCTTATACTTGCACCAGAAGGCAGAATATAGGAAACTACATGAAAACATGATTAATTCAGTGAAAATGACTGTAAACAGATGAGAACTTGTTTAGAACAGCTGAAAGAGATTCTCCAAGTCAGTTCTTAGTGTAGAAAAGGTAGTTAAGATACGGAAATCCTTAATTGGAGTTAAGATTATATGAAACACTGTATGAATCCTATATTATTTACTTAAAGGAGACTAGAGTGGTAAATGTGTGTTATACAAGGCAGAATACCATTAAAATGGAGAAAGAAACACGTTCGGCAGTTTTGGAAATCCTTACACGTGACTGAAATGTAGTACTACACTCTATAACACAGTTGAGAGACAATGTTCCGGAGCTGCCTCAGTTAATAACAGTGTGTAGGAAGTTGTTTGATAAAGTGGTCAAAGCTTATACTTGGACCAGAAGGCAGAATATAGGAAACTACATGAAAACATGAATAATTCAGTGAAAATGACTGTAAACAGATTGGAACTTGTTTTAGAACAGCTGAAAGAGATTCTCCAAGTCAGTTCTTAGTGTAGAAAAGGTAGCTAAGATCCGGGAAATCTTAATTCCAGTTAAGATCACATGAAACACTGTATGAATCCTATATTCTTTACTTAAAGGAGACTAGAGTGGTAAATGTGTGTTATACAAGGCAGAATACCATTGAAGTAGAGAAAGAAACACTTTCGGCAGCTTTGGAAAGCGTTACACTTCACTGAAATGTAGTACTACACTCTATAACACAGTTGAGAGACAATGTTCCCTACTTGCCTCAGTTCATAACAGTGTGTAGGAAGTTGTTTGATAAAGTGGGCAAAGCTTATACTTGGGCCAGAAGGCAGAATATAGGAAACTACATGAAAACATGAATAATTCAGTGAAAATGACTGTAAACAGATGAGAACTTGTTTAGAACAGCTGAAAGAGAATCTCCAAGTCAGTTCTTAGTGTAGAAAAGGTAGCTAAGATAAGGGAAATCCATAATTCCAATTAAGATCACATGAAACACTGTATGAATCCTATATTCATTACTTAAAGGAGACTAGAGTGGTAAATGTGTGTTATACAAGGCAGAATACCATTGAAATAGAGAAAGAAACACGTTCGGCAGCTTTGGAAAGCCTTACTCTTCACTGAAATGTAGTACTACACTGTATAACACAGTTGAGAGACAATGTTCCCTACTTGCCTCAGTTCATAACAGTGTGTAGGAAGTTGTTTGATAAAGTGGGCAAAGCTTATACTTGGGCCAGAAGGCAGAATATAGGAAACTACATGAAAACATGAATAATTCAGTGAAAATGACTGTAAACAGATGAGAACTTGTTTAGAACAGCTGAAAGAGAATCTCCAAGTCAGTTCTTAGTGTAGAAAAGGTAGCTAAGATAAGGGAAATCCATAATTCCAGTTGAGATCACATGAAACACTGTTTGAATCCTATATTCATTACTTAAAGTAGACTACTGTGGTAAATGTGTGTTATACAAGGCAGAATACCATTGAAATAGAGAAAGAAACACGTTCGGCAGCTTTGGAAAGCCTTACACTTCACTGAAATGTAGTACTACACTCTATAACACAGTTGAGAGACAATGTTCCCGAGCTGCCTCAGTTCATAACAGTGTGTAGGAAGTTGTTTGATAAAGTGGGCAAAGCTTATACTTGCACCAGAAGGCAGAATATAGGAAACTACATGAAAACATGATTAATTCAGTGAAAATGACTGTAAACAGTTGAGAACTTGTTTAGAACAGCTGAAAGAGATTCTCCAAGTCAGTTCTTAGTGTAGAAAAGGTAGTTAAGATCCGGAAATCCTTAATTGGAGTTAAGATTATATGAAACACTGTATGAATCCTATATTATTTACTTAAAGGAGACTAGAGTGGTAAATGTGTGTTATACAAGGCAGAATACCATTAAAATGGAGAAAGAAACACGTTCGGCAGTTTTGGAAATCCTTACACGTGACTGAAATGTAGTACTACACTCTATAACACAGTTGAGAGACAATGTTCCCGAGCTGCCTCAGTTCATAACAGTGTGTAGGAAGTTGTTTGATAAAGTGGTCAAAGCTTATACTTGGACCAGAAGGCAGAATATAGGAAACTACATGAAAACATGAATAATTCAGTGAAAATGACTGTAAACAGATTGGAACTTGTTTTAGAACAGCTGAAAGAGATTCTCCAAGTCAGTTCTTAGTGTAGAAAAGGTAGCTAAGATCCGGGAAATCTTAATTGCAGTTAAGATCACATGAAACACTGTATGAATCCTATATTCTTTACTTAAAGGAGACTAGAGTGGTAAATGTGTGTTATACAAGGCAGAATACCATTGAAGTAGAGAAAGAAACACGTTCGGCAGCTTTGGAAAGCCTTACACTTCACTGAAATGTAGTACTACACTCTATAACACAGTTGAGAGACAATGTTCCCTACTTGCCTCAGTTCATAACAGTGTGTAGGAAGTTGTTTGATAAAGTGGGCAAAGCTTATACTTGGGCCAGAAGGCAGAATATAGGAAACTACATGAAAACATGAATAATTCAGTGAAAATGACTGTAAACAGATGAGAACTTGTTTAGAACAGCTGAAAGAGAATCTCGAAGTCAGTTCTTAGTGTAGAAAAGGTAGCTAAGATAAGGGAAATCCATAATTCCAATTAAGATCACATGAAACACTGTATGAATCCTATATTCATTACTTAAAGGAGACTAGAGTGGTAAATGTGTGTTATACAAGGCAGAATACCATTGAAATAGAGAAAGAAACACGTTCGGCAGCTTTGGAAACCCTTACTCTTCACTGAAATGTAGTACTACACTGTATAACACAGTTGAGAGACAATGTTCCCTACTTGCCTCAGTTCATAACAGTGTGTAGGAAGTTGTTTGATAAAGTGGGCAAAGCTTATACTTGGGCCAGAAGGCAGAATATAGGAAACTACATGAAAACATGAATAATTCAGTGAAAATGACTGTAAACAGATGAGAACTTGTTTAGAACAGCTGAAAGAGAATCTCCAAGTCAGTTCTTAGTGTAGAAAAGGTAGCTAAGATAAGGGAAATCCATAATTCCAGTTGAGATCACATGAAACACTGTTTGAATCCTATATTCATTACTTAAAGTAGACTACTGTGGTAAATGTGTGTTATACAAGGCAGAATACCATTGAAATAGAGAAAGAAACACGTTTGGCAGCTTTGGAAAGGCTTACACTTCACTGAAATGTAGTACTACACTAGATAACACAGTTGAGAGAAAATGTTCCCGAGCTGCCTCAGTTCATAACAGTGTGTAGGAAGTGGTTTGATAAAGTGGGCAAAGCTTATACTTGGGCCAGAAGGCAGAATATAGGAAACTTCATGACAACATGAATAATTCAGTGAAAATGACTGTAAACAGATGAGAACTTGTTTAGAACAGCTGAAAGAGAATCTCCAAGTCAGTTCTTAGTGTAGAAAAGGTAGCTAAGATAAGGGAAATCCATAATTCCAGTTAAGATCACATGAAACACTGTATGAATCCTATATTCATTACTTAAAGGAGACTAGAGTGGTAAATGTGTGTTATACAAGGCAGAATACCATTGAAATAGAGAAAGAAACACGTTCGGCAGCTTTGGAAAGCCTTACACTTCACTGAAATGTAGTACTACACTCTATAACACAGTTGAGAGACAATGTTCCCGAGCTGCCTCAGTTCATAACAGTGTGTAGGAAGTTGTTTGAAAAAGTGGGCAAAGCTTATACTTGCACCAGAAGGCAGAATATAGGAAACTACATGAAAACATGATTAATTCAGTGAAAATGACTGTAAACAGATGAGAACTTGTTTAGAACAGCTGAAAGAGATTCTCCAAGTCAGTTCTTAGTGTAGAAAAGGTAGTTAAGATACGGAAATCCTTAATTGGAGTTAAGATTATATGAAACACTGTATGAATCCTATATTATTTACTTAAAGGAGACTAGAGTGGTAAATGTGTGTTATACAAGGCAGAATACCATTAAAATGGAGAAAGAAACACGTTCGGCAGTTTTGGAAATCCTTACACGTGACTGAAATGTAGTACTACACTCTATAACACAGTTGAGAGACAATGTTCCGGAGCTGCCTCAGTTAATAACAGTGTGTACGAAGTTGTTTGATAAAGTGGTCAAAGCTTATACTTGGACCAGAAGGCAGAATATAGGAAACTACATGAAAACATGAATAATTCAGTGAAAATGACTGTAAACAGATTGGAACTTGTTTTAGAACAGCTGAAAGAGATTCTCCAAGTCAGTTCTTAGTGTAGAAAAGGTAGCTAAGATCCGGGAAATCTTAATTCCAGTTAAGATCACATGAAACACTGTATGAATCCTATATTCTTTACTTAAAGGAGACTAGAGTGGTAAATGTGTGTTATACAAGGCAGAATACCATTGAAGTAGAGAAAGAAACACGTTCGGCAGCTTTGGAAAGCGTTACACTTCACTGAAATGTAGTACTACACTCTATAACACAGTTGAGAGACAATGTTCCCTACTTGCCTCAGTTCATAACAGTGTGTAGGAAGTTGTTTGATAAAGTGGGCAAAGCTTATACTTGGGCCAGAAGGCAGAATATAGGAAACTACATGAAAACATGAATAATTCAGTGAAAATGACTGTAAACAGATGAGAACTTGTTTAGAACAGCTGAAAGAGAATCTCCAAGTCAGTTCTTAGTGTAGAAAAGGTAGCTAAGATAAGGGAAATCCATAATTCCAATTAAGATCACATGAAACACTGTATGAATCCTATATTCATTACTTAAAGGAGACTAGAGTGGTAAATGTGTGTTATACAAGGCAGAATACCATTGAAATAGAGAAAGAAACACGTTCGGCAGCTTTGGAAACCCTTACTCTTCACTGAAATGTAGTACTACACTGTATAACACAGTTGAGAGACAATGTTCCCTACTTGCCTCAGTTCATAACAGTGTGTAGGAAGTTGTTTGATAAAGTGGGCAAAGCTTATACTTGGGCCAGAAGGCAGAATATAGGAAACTACATGAAAACATGAATAATTCAGTGAAAATGACTGTAAACAGATGAGAACTTGTTTAGAACAGCTGAAAGAGAATCTCCAAGTCAGTTCTTAGTGTAGAAAAGGTAGCTAAGATAAGGGAAATCCATAATTCCAGTTGAGATCACATGAAACACTGTTTGAATCCTATATTCATTACTTAAAGTAGACTACTGTGGTAAATGTGTGTTATACAAGGCAGAATACCATTGAAATAGAGAAAGAAACACGTTTGGCAGCTTTGGAAAGGCTTACACTTCACTGAAATGTAGTACTACACTAGATAACACAGTTGAGAGAAAATGTTCCCGAGCTGCCTCAGTTCATAACAGTGTGTAGGAAGTGGTTTGATAAAGTGGGCAAAGCTTATACTTGGGCCAGAAGGCAGAATATAGGAAACTTCATGACAACATGAATAATTCAGTGAAAATGACTGTAAACAGATGAGAACTTGTTTAGAACAGCTGAAAGAGAATCTCCAAGTCAGTTCTTAGTGTAGAAAAGGTAGCTAAGATAAGGGAAATCCATAATTCCAGTTAAGATCACATGAAACACTGTATGAATCCTATATTCATTACTTAAAGGAGACTAGAGTGGTAAATGTGTGTTATACAAGGCAGAATACCATTGAAATAGAGAAAGAAACACGTTCGGCAGCTTTGGAAAGCCTTACACTTCACTGAAATGTAGTACTACACTCTATAACACAGTTGAGAGACAATGTTCCCGAGCTGCCTCAGTTCATAACAGTGTGTAGGAAGTTGTTTGAAAAAGTGGGCAAAGCTTATACTTGCACCAGAAGGCAGAATATAGGAAACTACATGAAAACATGATTAATTCAGTGAAAATGACTGTAAACAGATGAGAACTTGTTTAGAACAGCTGAAAGAGATTCTCCAAGTCAGTTCTTAGTGTAGAAAAGGTAGTTAAGATACGGAAATCCTTAATTGGAGTTAAGATTATATGAAACACTGTATGAATCCTATATTATTTACTTAAAGGAGACTAGAGTGGTAAATGTGTGTTATACAAGGCAGAATACCATTAAAATGGAGAAAGAAACACGTTCGGCAGTTTTGGAAATCCTTACACGTGACTGAAATGTAGTACTACACTCTATAACACAGTTGAGAGACAATGTTCCGGAGCTGCCTCAGTTAATAACAGTGTGTAGGAAGTTGTTTGATAAAGTGGTCAAAGCTTATACTTGGACCAGAAGGCAGAATATAGGAAACTACATGAAAACATGAATAATTCAGTGAAAATGACTGTAAACAGATTGGAACTTGTTTTAGAACAGCTGAAAGAGATTCTCCAAGTCAGTTCTTAGTGTAGAAAAGGTAGCTAAGATCCGGGAAATCTTAATTCCAGTTAAGATCACATGAAACACTGTATGAATCCTATATTCTTTACTTAAAGGAGACTAGAGTGGTAAATGTGTGTTATACAAGGCAGAATACCATTGAAGTAGAGAAAGAAACACGTTCGGCAGCTTTGGAAAGCGTTACACTTCACTGAAATGTAGTACTACACTCTATAACACAGTTGAGAGACAATGTTCCCTACTTGCCTCAGTTCATAACAGTGTGTAGGAAGTTGTTTGATAAAGTGGGCAAAGCTTATACTTGGGCCAGAAGGCAGAATATAGGAAACTACATGAAAACATGAATAATTCAGTGAAAATGACTGTAAACAGATGAGAACTTGTTTAGAACAGCTGAAAGAGAATCTCCAAGTCAGTTCTTAGTGTAGAAAAGGTAGCTAAGATAAGGGAAATCCATAATTCCAATTAAGATCACATGAAACACTGTATGAATCCTATATTCATTACTTAAAGGAGACTAGAGTGGTAAATGTGTGTTATACAAGGCAGAATACCATTGAAATAGAGAAAGAAACACGTTCGGCAGCTTTGGAAACCCTTACTCTTCACTGAAATGTAGTACTACACTGTATAACACAGTTGAGAGACAATGTTCCCTACTTGCCTCAGTTCATAACAGTGTGTAGGAAGTTGTTTGATAAAGTGGGCAAAGCTTATACTTGGGCCAGAAGGCAGAATATAGGAAACTACATGAAAACATGAATAATTCAGTGAAAATGACTGTAAACAGATGAGAACTTGTTTAGAACAGCTGAAAGAGAATCTCCAAGTCAGTTCTTAGTGTAGAAAAGGTAGCTAAGATAAGGGAAATCCATAATTCCAGTTGAGATCACATGAAACACTGTTTGAATCCTATATTCATTACTTAAAGTAGACTACTGTGGTAAATGTGTGTTATACAAGGCAGAATACCATTGAAATAGAGAAAGAAACACGTTTGGCAGCTTTGGAAAAGCTTACACTTCACTGAAATGTAGTACTACACTCCATAACACAGTTGAGAGACAATGTTCCCGAGCTGCCTCAGTTCATAACAGTGTGTAGGAAGTGGTTTGATAAAGTGGGCAAAGCTTATACTTGGACCAGAAGGCAGAATATAGGAAACTACATGAAAACATGAATAATTCAGTTAAAATGACTCTAAAAAGATGAGAACTTGTTTTAGAACAGCTGAAAGAGATTCTCCAAGTCAGTTCTTAGTGTAGAAAACGTAGCTAAGATCCGGGAAATCTTAATTCCAGTTAAGATCACATGACACACTGTATGAATCCTATATTCTTTACTTAAAAGAGACTAAAGTGGTAAATGTGTGTTATACAAGACAGAATACCATTGAAATAGAGAAAGAAACACGTTCGGCAGCTTTGGAAAGCCTTACACTTCACTGAAATGTAGTACTACACTCTATAACACAGTTGAGAGACAATGTTCCCTACTTGCCTCAGTTCATAACAGTGTGTAGGAAGTTGTTTGATAAAGTGGGCAAAGCTTATACTTGGGCCAGAAGGCAGAATATAGGAAACTACATGAAAACATGATTAATTCAGTGAAAATGACTATAAACAGATGAGAACTTGTTTAGAACAGCTGAAAGAGAATCTCCAAGTCAGTTCTTAGTGTAGAAAAGGGAGCTAAGATAAGGGAAATCCATAATTCCAGTTAAGATCACATGAAACACTATGAATCCTATATTCTTTACTTAAAGGTGACTAGAGTGGTAAATGTGTGTTATACAAGGCAGAATACCATTGAAATAGAGAA
Source organism: Pipistrellus hanaki (assembly GCF_964339955.1). Classification (NCBI taxonomy): domain Eukaryota; kingdom Metazoa; phylum Chordata; class Mammalia; order Chiroptera; family Vespertilionidae; genus Pipistrellus; species Pipistrellus hanaki. Next base: position 2,440,133 of record NW_028182303.1, read on the forward strand.
AGAAACACGTTCGGCAGCTTTGGAAAGCCTTACACTTCACTGAAATGTAGTACTACACTCTATAACACAGTTGAGAGACAATGTTCCCGAGCTGCCTCAGTTCATAACAGTGTGTAGGAAGTTGTTTGATAAAGTGGGCAAAGCTTATACTTGGACCAGAAGGCAGAATATAGGAAACTACATGAAAACATGATTAATTCATTGAAAATGACTGTAAACTCATGAGAACTTGTTTAGAACAGCTGAAAGAGATTCTCCACGTCAGTTCTTAGTGTAGAAAAGGTAGCTAAGATCCGGAAATCCTTAATTGGAGTTAAGAACACATGAAACACTGTATGAATCCTATATTCTTTACTTAAAGGAGACTAGAGTGGTAAATGTGTGTTATACAAGGCAGAATACCATTAAAATAGAGAAAGAAACACGTTCGGCAGTTTTGGAAATCCTTACACGTGACTGAAATGTAGTACTACACTCTATAACACAGTTGAGAGACAATGTTCCCGAGCTGCCTCAGTTCATAACAGTGTGTAGGAAGTTGTTTGATAAAGTGGTCAAAGCTTATACTTGGACCAGAAGGCAGAATATAGGAAACTACATGAAAACATGATTAATTCAGTGAAAATGACTGTAAACAGATGAGAACTTGTTTAGAACAGCTGAAAGAGATTCTCCAAGTCAGTTCTTAGTGTAGAAAAGGTAGTTAAGATACGGAAATCCTTAATTGGAGTTAAGATTATATGAAACACTGTATGAATCCTATATTATTTACTTAAAGGAGACTAGAGTGGTAAATGTGTGTTATACAAGGCAGAATACCATTAAAATGGAGAAAGAAACACGTTCGGCAGTTTTGGAAATCCTTACACGTGACTGAAATGTAGTACTACACTCTATAACACAGTTGAGAGACAATGTTCCGGAGCTGCCTCAGTTAATAACAGTGTGTAGGAAGTTGTTTGATAAAGTGGTCAAAGCTTATACTTGGACCAGAAGGCAGAATATAGGAAACTACATGAAAACATGAATAATTCAGTGAAAATGACTGTAAACAGATTGGAACTTGTTTTAGCACAGCTGAAAGAGATTCTCCAAGTCAGTTCTTAGTGTAGAAAAGGTAGCTAAGATCCGGGAAATCTTAATTCCAGTTAAGATCACATGAAACACTGTATGAATCCTATATTCTTTACTTAAAGGAGACTAGAGTGGTAAATGTGTGTTATACAAGGCAGAATACCATTGAAGTAGAGAAAGAAACACGTTCGGCAGCTTTGGAAAGCGTTACACTTCACTGAAATGTAGTACTACACTCTATAACACAGTTGAGAGACAATGTTCCCTACTTGCCTCAGTTCATAACAGTGTGTAGGAAGTTGTTTGATAAAGTGGGCAAAGCTTATACTTGGGACAGAAGGCAGAATATAGGAAACTACATGAAAACATGAATAATTCAGTGAAAATGACTGTAAACAGATGAGAACTTGTTTAGAACAGCTGAAAGAGAATCTCCAAGTCAGTTCTTAGTGTAGAAAAGGTAGCTAAGATAAGGGAAATCCATAATTCCAATTAAGATCACATGAAACACTGTATGAATCCTATATTCATTACTTAAAGGAGACTAGAGTGGTAAATGTGTGTTATACAAGGCAGAATACCATTGAAATAGAGAAAGAAACACGTTCGGCAGCTTTGGAAACCCTTACTCTTCACTGAAATGTAGTACTACACTGTATAACACTGTTGAGAGACAATGTTCCCTACTTGCCTCAGTTCATAACAGTGTGTAGGAAGTTGTTTGATAAAGTGGGCAAAGCTTATACTTGGGCCAGAAGGCAGAATATAGGAAACTACATGAAAACATGAATAATTCAGTGAAAATGACTGTAAACAGATGAGAACTTGTTTAGAACAGCTGAAAGAGAATCTCCAAGTCAGTTCTTAGTGTAGAAAAGGTAGCTAAGATAAGGGAAATCCATAATTCCAGTTGAGATCACATGAAACACTGTTTGAATCCTATATTCATTACTTAAAGTAGACTACTGTGGTAAATGTGTGTTATACAAGGCAGAATACCATTGAAATAGAGAAAGAAACACGTTTGGCAGCTTTGGAAAAGCTTACACTTCACTGAAATGTAGTACTACACTCCATAACACAGTTGAGAGACAATGTTCCCGAGCTGCCTCAGTTCATAACAGTGTGTAGGAAGTGGTTTGATAAAGTGGGCAAAGCTTATACTTGGACCAGAAGGCAGAATATAGGAAACTACATGAAAACATGAATAATTCAGTTAAAATGACTCTAAAAAGATGAGAATTTGTTTTAGAACAGCTGAAAGAGATTCTCCAAGTCAGTTCTTAGTGTAGAAAACGTAGCTAAGATCCGGGAAATCTTAATTCCAGTTAAGATCACATGACACACTGTATGAATCCTATATTCTTTACTTAAAAGAGACTAAAGTGGTAAATGTGTGTTATACAAGACAGAATACCATTGAAATAGAGAAAGAAACACGTTCGGCAGCTTTGGAAAGCCTTACACTTCACTGAAATGTAGTACTACACTCTATAACACAGTTGAGAGACAATGTTCCCTACTTGCCTCAGTTCATAACAGTGTGTAGGAAGTTGTTTGATAAAATGGGCAAAGCTTATACTTGGGCCAAAAGGCAGAATATAGGAAACTACATGAAAACATGATTAATTCAGTGAAAATGACTATAAACAGATGAGAACTTGTTTAGAACAGCTGAAAGAGAATCTCCAAGTCAGTTCTTAGTGTAGAAAAGGGAGCTAAGATAAGGGAAATCCATAATTCCAGTTAAGATCACATGAAACACTATGAATCCTATATTCTTTACTTAAAGGTGACTAGAGTGGTAAATGTGTGTTATACAAGGCAGAATACCATTGAAATAGAGAAAGAAACACGTTCGGCAGCTTTGGAAAGCCTTACACTTCACTGAAATGTAGTACTACACTCTATAACACAGTTGAGAGACAATGTTCCCGAGCTGCCTCAGTTCATAACAGTGTGTAGGAAGTTGTTTGATAAAGTGGGCAAAGCTTATACTTGGACCAGAAGGCAGAATATAGGAAACTACATGAAAACATGATTAATTCATTGAAAATGACTGTAAACACATGAGAACTTGTTTAGAACAGCTGAAAGAGATTCTCCACGTCAGTTCTTAGTGTAGAAAAGGTAGCTAAGATCCGGAAATCCTTAATTGGAGTTAAGAACACATGAAACACTGTATGAATCCTATATTCTTTACTTAAAGGAGACTAGAGTGGTAAATGTGTGTTATACAAGGCAGAATACCATTAAAATAGAGAAAGAAACACGTTCGGCAGTTTTGGAAATCCTTACACGTGACTGAAATGTAGTACTACACTCTATAACACAGTTGAGAGACAATGTTCCCGAGCTGCCTCAGTTCATAACAGTGTGTAGGAAGTTGTTTGATAAAGTGGTCAAAGCTTATACTTGGACCAGAAGGCAGAATATAGGAAACTACATGAAAACATGAATAATTCAGTGAAAATGACTGTAAACAGATTGGAACTTGTTTTAGAACAGCTGAAAGAGATTCTCCAAGTCAGTTCTTAGTGTAGAAAAGGTAGCTAAGATCCGGGAAATCTTAATTCCAGTTAAGATCACATGAAACACTGTATGAATCCTATATTCTTTACTTAAAGGAGACTAGAGTGGTAAATGTGTGTTATACAAGGCAGAATACCATTGAAGTAGAGAAAGAAACACGTTCGGCAGCTTTGGAAAGCGTTACACTTCACTGAAATGTAGTACTACACTCTATAACACAGTTGAGAGACAATGTTCCCTACTTGCCTCAGTTCATAACAGTGTGTAGGAAGTTGTTTGATAAAGTGGGCAAAGCTTATACTTGGGCCAGAAGGCAGAATATAGGAAACTACATGAAAACATGAATAATTCAGTGAAAATGACTGTAAACAGATGAGAACTTGTTTAGAACAGCTGAAAGAGAATCTCCAAGTCAGTTCTTAGTGTAGAAAAGGTAGCTAAGATAAGGGAAATCCATAATTCCAGTTAAGATCACATGAAACACTGTATGAATCCTATATTCATTACTTAAAGGAGACTACTGTGGTAAATGTGTGTTATACAAGGCAGAATACCATTGAAATAGAGAAGAAACACGTTTGGCAGCTTTGGAAAGGCTTACACTTCACTGAAATGTAGTACTACACTAGATAACACAGTTGAGAGAAAATGTTCCCGAGCTGCCTCAGTTCATAACAGTGTGTAGGAAGTGGTTTGATAAAGTGGGCAAAGCTTATACTTGGGCCAGAAGGCAGAATATAGGAAACTTCATGACAACATGAATAATTCAGTGAAAATGACTGTAAACAGATGAGAACTTGTTTAGAACAGCTGAAAGAGAATCTCCAAGTCAGTTCTTAGTGTAGAAAAGGTAGCTAAGATAAGGGAAATCCATAATTCTAGTTAAGATCACATGAAACACTGTATGAATCCTATATTCATTACTTAAAGGAGACTAGAGTGGTAAATGTGTGTTATACAAGGCAGAATACCATTGAAATAGAGAAAGAAACACGTTCGGCAGCTTTGGAAAGCCTTACACTTCACTGAAATGTAGTACTACACTCTATAACACAGTTGAGAGACAATGTTCCCGAGCTGCCTCAGTTCATAACAGTGTGTAGGAAGTTGTTTGATAAAGTGGGCAAAGCTTATACTTGCACCAGAAGGCAGAATATAGGAAACTACATGAAAACATGATTAATTCAGTGAAAATGACTGTAAACAGATGAGAACTTGTTTAGAACAGCTGAAAGAGATTCTCCAAGTCAGTTCTTAGTGTAGAAAAGGTAGTTAAGATACGGAAATCCTTAATTGGAGTTAAGATTATATGAAACACTGTATGAATCCTATATTATTTACTTAAAGGAGACTAGAGTGGTAAATGTGTGTTATACAAGGCAGAATACCATTAAAATGGAGAAAGAAACACGTTCGGCAGTTTTGGAAATCCTTACACGTGACTGAAATGTAGTACTACACTCTATAACACAGTTGAGAGACAATGTTCCGGAGCTGCCTCAGTTAATAACAGTGTGTAGGAAGTTGTTTGATAAAGTGGTCAAAGCTTATACTTGGACCAGAAGGCAGAATATAGGAAACTACATGAAAACATGAATAATTCAGTTAAAATGACTCTAAAATGATGAGAACTTGTTTTAGAACAGCTGAAAGAGATTCTCCAAGTCAGTTCTTAGTGTAGAAAACGTAGCTAAGATCCGGGAAATCTTAATTCTAGTTAAGATCACATGAAACACTGTATGAATCCTATATTCTTTACTTAAAGGAGACTAGAGTGGTAAATGTGTGTTATACAAGACAGAATACCATTGAAATAGAGAAAGAAACACATTCGGCAGCTTTGGAAAGCCTTACACTTCACTGAAATGTAGTACTACACTCTATAACACAGTTGAGAGACAATGTTTCCTACTTGCCTCAGTTCATAACAGTGTGTAGGAAGTTGTTTGATAAAGTGGGCAAAGCTTATACTTGGGCCAGAAGGCAGAATATAGGAAACTACATGAAAACATGATTAATTCAGTGAAAATGACTATAAACTGATGAGAACTTGTTTAGAACAGCTGAAAGAGAATCTCCAAGTCAGTTCTTAGTGTAGAAAAGGGAGCTAAGATAAGGGAAATCCATAATTCCAGTTAAGATCACATGAAACACTATGAATCCTATATTCTTTACTTAAAGGAGACTAGAGTGGTAAATGTGTGTTATACAAGGCAGAATACCATTGAAATAGAGAAAGAAACACGTTTGGCAGCTTTGGAAAGGCTTACACTTCACTGAAATGTAGTACTACACTCTATAACACAGTTGAGAGACAATGTTCCGGAGCTGCCTCAGTTAATAACAGTGTGTAGGAAGTTGTTTGATAAAGTGGTCAAAGCTTATACTTGGACCAGAAGGCAGAATATAGGAAACTACATGAAAACATGAATAATTCAGTGAAAATGACTGTAAACAGATTGGAACTTGTTTTAGAACAGCTGAAAGAGATTCTCCAAGTCAGTTCTTAGTGTAGAAAAGGTAGCTAAGATCCGGGAAATCTTAATTCCAGTTAAGATCACATGAAACACTGTATGAATCCTATATTCTTTACTTAAAGGAGACTAGAGTGGTAAATGTGTGTTATACAAGGCAGAATACCATTGAAGTAGAGAAAGAAACACGTTAGGCAGCTTTGGAAAGCGTTACACTTCACTGAAATGTAGTACTACACTCTATAACACAGTTGAGACAATGTTCCCTACTTGCCTCAGTTCATAACAGTGTGTAGGAAGTTGTTTGATAAAGTGGGCAAAGCTTATACTTGGGCCAGAAGGCAGAATATAGGAAACTACATGAAAACATGAATAATTCAGTGAAAATGACTGTAAACAGATGAGAACTTGTTTAGAACAGCTGAAAGAGAATCTCCAAGTCAGTTCTTAGTGTAGAAAAGGTAGCTAAGATAAGGGAAATCCATAATTCCAATTAAGATCACATGAAACACTGTATGAATCCTATATTCATTACTTAAAGGAGACTAGAGTGGTAAATGTGTGTTATACAAGGCAGAATACCATTGAAATAGAGAAAGAAACACGTTTGGCAGCTTTGGAAAAGCTTACACTTCACTGAAATGTAGTACTACACTCCATAACACAGTTGAGAGACAATGTTCCCGAGCTGCCTCAGTTCATAACAGTGTGTAGGAAGTGGTTTGATAAAGTGGGCAAAGCTTATACTTGGGCCAGAAGGCAGAATATAGGAAACTACATGAAAACATGATTAATTCAGTGAAAATGACTATAAACTGATGAGAACTTGTTTAGAACAGCTGAAAGAGAATCTCCAAGTCAGTTCTTAGTGTAGAAAAGGGAGCTAAGATAAGGGAAATCCATAATTCCAGTTAAGATCACATGAAACACTATGAATCCTATATTCTTTACTTAAAGGAGACTAGAGTGGTAAATGTGTGTTATACAAGGCAGAATACCATTGAAATAGAGAAAGAAACACGTTTGGCAGCTTTGGAAAGGCTTACACTTCACTGAAATGTAGTACTACACTCCATAACACAGTTGAGAGACAATGTTCCCGAGCTGCCTCAGTTCATAACAGTGTGTAGGAAGTGGTTTGATAAAGTGGGCAAAGCTTATACTTGGGCCAGAAGGCAGAATATAGGAAACTTCATGACAACATGAATAATTCAGTGAAAATGACTGTAAACAGATGAGAACTTGTTTAGAACAGCTGAAAGAGAATCTCCAAGTCAGTTCTTAGTGTAGAAAAGGTAGCTAAGATAAGGGAAATCCATAATTCCAGTTAAGATCACATGAAACACTGTATGAATCCTATATTCATTACTTAAAGGAGACTAGAGTGGTAAATGTGTGTTATACAAGGCAGAATACCATTGAAATAGAGAAAGAAACACGTTCGGCAGTTTTGGAAATCCTTACACATGACTGAAATGTAGTACTACACTCTATAACACAGTTGAGAGACAATGTTCCGGAGCTGCCTCAGTTAATAACAGTGTGTAGGAAGTTGTTTGATAAAGTGGTCAAAGCTTATACTTGGACCAGAAGGCAGAATATAGGAAACTACATGAAAACATGAATAATTCAGTGAAAATGACTGTAAACAGATTGGAACTTGTTTTAGAACAGCTGAAAGAGATTCTCCAAGTCAGTTCTTAGTGTAGAAAAGGTAGCTAAGATCCGGGAAATCTTAATTCCAGTTAAGATCACATGAAACACTGTATGAATCCTATATTCTTTACTTAAAGGAGACTAGAGTGGTAAATGTGTGTTATACAAGGCAGAATACCATTGAAGTAGAGAAAGAAACACGTTAGGCAGCTTTGGAAAGCGTTACACTTCACTGAAATGTAGTACTACACTCTATAACACAGTTGAGACAATGTTCCCTACTTGCCTCAGTTCATAACAGTGTGTAGGAAGTTGTTTGATAAAGTGGGCAAAGCTTATACTTGGGCCAGAAGGCAGAATATAGGAAACTACATGAAAACATGAATAATTCAGTGAAAATGACTGTAAACAGATGAGAACTTGTTTAGAACAGCTGAAAGAGAATCTCCAAGTCAGTTCTTAGTGTAGAAAAGGTAGCTAAGATAAGGGAAATCCATAATTCCAATTAAGATCACATGAAACACTGTATGAATCCTATATTCATTACTTAAAGGAGACTAGAGTGGTAAATGTGTGTTATACAAGGCAGAATACCATTGAAATAGAGAAAGAAACACGTTTGGCAGCTTTGGAAAAGCTTACACTTCACTGAAATGTAGTACTACACTCCATAACACAGTTGAGAGACAATGTTCCCGAGCTGCCTCAGTTCATAACAGTGTGTAGGAAGTGGTTTGATAAAGTGGGCAAAGCTTATACTTGGGCCAGAAGGCAGAATATAGGAAACTACATGAAAACATGATTAATTCAGTGAAAATGACTATAAACAGATGAGAACTTGTTTAGAACAGCTGAAAGAGAATCTCCAAGTCAGTTCTTAGTGTAGAAAAGGTAGCTAAGATCCGGAAATCCTTAATTGGAGTTAAGAACACATGAAACACTGTATGAATCCTATATTCTTTACTTAAAGGAGACTAGAGTGGTAAATGTGTGTTATACAAGGCAGAATACCATTAAAATAGAGAAAGAAACACGTTGGCCAGTTTTGGAAATCCTTACACATGACTGAAATGTAGTACTACACTCTATAACACAGTTGAGAGACAATGTTCCCGAGCTGCCTCAGTTCATAACAGTGTGTAGGAAGTTGTTTGATAAAGTGGTCAAAGCTTATACTTGGACCAGAAGGCAGAATATAGGAAACTACATGAAAACATGAATAATTCAGTGAAAATGACTGTAAACAGATTGGAACTTGTTTTAGAACAGCTGAAAGAGATTCTCCAAGTCAGTTCTTAGTGTAGAAAAGGTAGCTAAGATCCGGGAAATCTTAATTCCAGTTAAAATCACATGAAACACTGTATGAATCCTATATTCTTTACTGAAAGGAGACTAGAGTGGTAAATGTTTGTTATACAAGGCAGAATACCATTGAAATAGAGAAAGAAACACGTTCGGCAGCTTTGGAAAGCCTTACACTTCACTGAAATGTAGTACTACACTCTATAACACAGTTGAGAGTCAATGTTCCCTACTTGCCTCAGTTCATAACAGTGTGTAGGAAGTTGTTTGATAAAGTGGGCAAAGCTTATACTTGGGCCAGAAGGCAGAATATAGGAAACTACATGAAAACATGAATAATTCAGTGAAAATTACTGTAAACAGATGAGAACTTGTTTAGAACTGCTGAAAGAGAATCTCCAACTCAGTTCTTAGTGTAGAAAAGGTAGCTAAGATGAGGGAAATCCATAATTCCAGTTAAGATCACATGAAACACTAAGAATCCTATATTCTTTACTTAAAGGAGACTAGAGTGGTAAATGTGTGTCATACAAGGCAGAATACCATTGAAGTAGAGAAAGAAACACGTTCGGCAGCTTTGGAAATCCTTACACGTGACTGAAATGTAGAACTACACTCTATAACACAGTTGAGAGACAATGTTCCCTACTTGCCTCAGTTCATAACAGTGTGTAGGAAGTTGTTTGATAAAGTGGGCAAAGCTTATACTTGGGCAAGAAGGCAGAATATAGGAAACTACATGAAAACATGAATAATTCAGTGAAAATTACTGTAAACAGATGAGAACTTGTTTAGAACATCTGAAAGAGAATCTCCAACTCAGTTCTTAGTGTAGAAAAGGTAGCTAAGATGAGGGAAATCCATAATTCCAGTTAAGATCACATGAAACACTAAGAATCCTATATTCTTTACTTAAAGGAGACTAGAGTGGTAAATGTGTGTCATACAAGGCAGAATACCATTGAAGTAGAGAAAGAAAGACGTTCGGCAGCTTTGGAAATCCTTACACGTGACTGAAATGTAGTACTACGCTCTATAACACAGTTGAGAGACAATGTTCCCGAGCTGCCTCAGTTCATAACAGTGTGTAGGAAGTTGTTTGATAAAGTGGTCAAGCCTTATACTTGGACCAGAAGGCAGAATATAGGAAACTACATGAAAACATGAATAATTCAGTGAAAATGACTGTAAACAGATTGGAACTTCTTTTAGAACAGCTGAAAGTTATTCTCCAAGTCAGTTCTTAGTGTAGAAAAGGTAGCTAAGATCCGGGAAATCTTAATTCCAGTTATGATCACATGAAACACTGTATGAATCCTATAATCTTTACTTAAAGGAGACTAGAGTGGTAAATGTGTGTTATACAAGGCAGAATACCATTGAAGTAGAGAAAGAAACACGTTCGGCAGCTTTGGAAAGCGTTACACTTCACTGAAATGTAGTACTACACTCTATAACACAGTTGAGAGACAATGTTCCCTACTTGCCTCAGTTCATAACAGTGTGTAGGAAGTTGTTTGATAAAGTGGGCAAAGCTTATACTTGGGCCAGAAGGCAGAATATAGGAAACTACATGAAAACATGAATAATTCAGTGAAAATGACTGTAAACAGATGAGAACTTGTTTAGAACAGCTGAAAGAGAATCTCCAAGTGAGTTCTTAGTGTAGAAAAGGTAGCTAAGATAAGGGAAATCCATAATTCCAGTTAATATCACATGAAACACTGTATGAATCCTATATTCATTACTTAAAGGAGACTAGAGTGGTAAATGTGTGTTATACAAGGCAGAATACCATTGAAATAGAGAAAGAAACACGTTCGGCAGCTTTGGAAAGCCTTACACTTCACTGAAATGTAGTACTACACTCTATAACACAGTTGAGAGACAATGTTCCCGAGCTGCCTCAGTTCATAACAGTGTGTAGGAAGTGGTTTGATAAAGTGGGCAAAGCTTATACTTGGACCAGAAGGCAGAATATAGGAAACTACATGAAAACATGATTAATTCAGTGAAAATGACAGTAAACAGATGAGAACTTGTTTAGAACAGCTGAAAGAGATTCTCCAAGTCAGTTCTTAGTGTAGAAAAGGTAGCTAAGATAAGGGAAATCCATAATTCCAGTTAAGATTACATGAAACACTGTATGAATTCTATATTCTTTACTTAAAGGAGACTAGAGTGGTAAATGTGTGTTATACAAGGCAGAATACCATTAAAATAGAGAAAGAAACACGTTCGGCAGCTTTGGAAATCCTTACACGTGACTGAAATGTAGTACTACACTCTATAACACAGTTGAGAGACAATGTTCCCGAGCTGCCTCAGTTAATAACAGTGTGTAGGAAGTTGTTTGATAAAGTGGTCAAAGCTTATACTTGGACCAGAAGGCAGAATATAGGAAACTACATGAAAACATGAATAATTCAGTGAAAATGACTGTAAACAGATTGGAACTTGTTTTAGAACAGCTGAAAGAGATTCTCCAAGTCAGTTCTTAGTGTAGAAAAGGTAGCTAAGATCCGGGAAATCTTAATTCCAGTTATGATCACATGAAACACTGTATGAATCCTATAATCTTTACTTAAAGGAGACTAGAGTGGTAAATGTGTGTTATACAAGGCAGAATACCATTGAAGTAGAGAAAGAAACACGTTCGGCAGCTTTGGAAAGCGTTACACTTCACTGAAATGTAGTACTACACTCTATAACACAGTTGAGAGACAATGTTCCCTACTTGCCTCAGTTCATAACAGTGTGTAGGAAGTTGTTTGATAAAGTGGGCAAAGCTTATACTTGGGCCAGAAGGCAGAATATAGGAAACTACATGAAAACATGAATAATTCAGTGAAAATGACTGTAAACAGATGAGAACTTGTTTAGAACAGCTGAAAGAGAATCTCCAAGTGAGTTCTTAGTGTAGAAAAGGTAGCTAAGATAAGGGAAATCCATAATTCCAGTTAATATCACATGAAACACTGTATGAATCCTATATTCATTACTTAAAGGAGACTAGAGTGGTAAATGTGTGTTATACAAGGCAGAATACCATTAAAATAGAGAAAGAAACACGTTCGGCAGCTTTTGAAATCCTTACACTTCACTGAAATGTAGTACTACACTCTATAACACAGTTGAGAGACAATGTTCCCTACTTGCCTCAGTTCATAACAGTGTGTAGGAAGTTGTTTGATAAAGTGGGCAAAGCTTATACTTGGGCCAGAAGGCAGAATATAGGAAACTACATGAAAACATGAATAATTCAGTGAAAATGACTGTAAACAGATGAGAACTTGTTTTAGAACAGCTGAAAGAGATTCTCCAAGTCAGTTCTTAGTGTAGAAAAGGTAGCTAAGATCCGGGAAATCTTAATTCCAGTTAAAATCACATGAAACACTGTATGAATCCTATATTCTTTACTGAAAGGACACTAGAGTGGTAAATGTTTGTTATACAAGGCAGAATACCATTGAAATAGAGAAAGAAACACGTTCGGCAGCTTTGGAAAGCCTTACACTTCACTGAAATGTAGTACTACACTCTATAACACAGTTGAGAGACAATGTTCCCTACTTGCCTCAGTTCATAACAGTGTGTAGGAAGTTGTTTGATAAAGTGGGCAACGCTTATACTTGGGCCAGAAGGCAGAATATAGGAAACTACATGAAAACATGAATAATTCAGTGAAAATGACTGTAAACAGATGAGAACTTGTTTTAGAACAGCTGAAAGAGATTCTCCAAGTCAGTTCTTAGTGTAGAAAAGGTAGCTAAGATCCGGGAAATCTTAATTCCAGTTAAAATCACATGAAACACTGTATGAATCCTATATTCTTTACTGAAAGGAGACTAGAGTGGTAAATGTTTGTTATACAAGGCAGAATACCATTGAAATAGAGAAAGAAACACGTTCGGCAGCTTTGGAAAGCCTTACACTTCACTGAAATGTAGTACTACACTCTATAACACAGTTGAGAGTCAATGTTCCCTACTTGCCTCAGTTCATAACAGTGTGTAGGAAGTTGTTTGATAAAGTGGGCAAAGCTTATACTTGGGCCAGAAGGCAGAATATAGGAAACTACATGAAAACATGAATAATTCAGTGAAAATTACTGTAAACAGATGAGAACTTGTTTAGAACTGCTGAAAGAGAATCTCCAACTCAGTTCTTAGTGTAGAAAAGGTAGCTAAGATGAGGGAAATCCATAATTCCAGTTAAGATCACATGAAACACTAAGAATCCTATATTCTTTACTTAAAGGAGACTAGAGTGGTAAATGTGTGTCATACAAGGCAGAATACCATTGAAGTAGAGAAAGAAACACGTTCGGCAGCTTTGGAAATCCTTACACGTGACTGAAATGTAGAACTACACTCTATAACACAGTTGAGAGACAATGTTCCCTACTTGCCTCAGTTCATAACAGTGTGTAGGAAGTTGTTTGATAAAGTGGGCAAAGCTTATACTTGGGCAAGAAGGCAGAATATAGGAAACTACATGAAAACATGAATAATTCAGTGAAAATTACTGTAAACAGATGAGAACTTGTTTAGAACATCTGAAAGAGAATCTCCAACTCAGTTCTTAGTGTAGAAAAGGTAGCTAAGATGAGGGAAATCCATAATTCCAGTTAAGATCACATGAAACACTAAGAATCCTATATTCTTTACTTAAAGGAGACTAGAGTGGTAAATGTGTGTCATACAAGGCAGAATACCATTGAAGTAGAGAAAGAAAGACGTTCGGCAGCTTTGGAAATCCTTACACGTGACTGAAATGTAGTACTACGCTCTATAACACAGTTGAGAGACAATGTTCCCGAGCTGCCTCAGTTCATAACAGTGTGTAGGAAGTTGTTTGATAAAGTGGTCAAGCCTTATACTTGGACCAGAAGGCAGAATATAGGAAACTACATGAAAACATGAATAATTCAGTGAAAATGACTGTAAACAGATTGGAACTTCTTTTAGAACAGCTGAAAGTTATTCTCCAAGTCAGTTCTTAGTGTAGAAAAGGTAGCTAAGATCCGGGAAATCTTAATTCCAGTTATGATCACATGAAACACTGTATGAATCCTATAATCTTTACTTAAAGGAGACTAGAGTGGTAAATGTGTGTTATACAAGGCAGAATACCATTGAAGTAGAGAAAGAAACACGTTCGGCAGCTTTGGAAAGCGTTACACTTCACTGAAATGTAGTACTACACTCTATAACACAGTTGAGAGACAATGTTCCCTACTTGCCTCAGTTCATAACAGTGTGTAGGAAGTTGTTTGATAAAGTGGGCAAAGCTTATACTTGGGCCAGAAGGCAGAATATAGGAAACTACATGAAAACATGAATAATTCAGTGAAAATGACTGTAAACAGATGAGAACTTGTTTAGAACAGCTGAAAGAGAATCTCCAAGTGAGTTCTTAGTGTAGAAAAGGTAGCTAAGATAAGGGAAATCCATAATTCCAGTTAATATCACATGAAACACTGTATGAATCCTATATTCATTACTTAAAGGAGACTAGAGTGGTAAATGTGTGTTATACAAGGCAGAATACCATTGAAATAGAGAAAGAAACACGTTCGGCAGCTTTGGAAAGCCTTACACTTCACTGAAATGTAGTACTACACTCTATAACACAGTTGAGAGACAATGTTCCCGAGCTGCCTCAGTTCATAACAGTGTGTAGGAAGTGGTTTGATAAAGTGGGCAAAGCTTATACTTGGACCAGAAGGCAGAATATAGGAAACTACATGAAAACATGATTAATTCAGTGAAAATGACAGTAAACAGATGAGAACTTGTTTAGAACAGCTGAAAGAGATTCTCCAAGTCAGTTCTTAGTGTAGAAAAGGTAGCTAAGATAAGGGAAATCCATAATTCCAGTTAAGATTACATGAAACACTGTATGAATTCTATATTCTTTACTTAAAGGAGACTAGAGTGGTAAATGTGTGTTATACAAGGCAGAATACCATTAAAATAGAGAAAGAAACACGTTCGGCAGCTTTGGAAATCCTTACACGTGACTGAAATGTAGTACTACACTCTATAACACAGTTGAGAGACAATGTTCCCGAGCTGCCTCAGTTAATAACAGTGTGTAGGAAGTTGTTTGATAAAGTGGTCAAAGCTTATACTTGGACCAGAAGGCAGAATATAGGAAACTACATGAAAACATGAATAATTCAGTGAAAATGACTGTAAACAGATTGGAACTTGTTTTAGAACAGCTGAAAGAGATTCTCCAAGTCAGTTCTTAGTGTAGAAAAGGTAGCTAAGATCCGGGAAATCTTAATTCCAGTTATGATCACATGAAACACTGTATGAATCCTATAATCTTTACTTAAAGGAGACTAGAGTGGTAAATGTGTGTTATACAAGGCAGAATACCATTGAAGTAGAGAAAGAAACACGTTCGGCAGCTTTGGAAAGCGTTACACTTCACTGAAATGTAGTACTACACTCTATAACACAGTTGAGAGACAATGTTCCCTACTTGCCTCAGTTCATAACAGTGTGTAGGAAGTTGTTTGATAAAGTGGGCAAAGCTTATACTTGGGCCAGAAGGCAGAATATAGGAAACTACATGAAAACATGAATAATTCAGTGAAAATGACTGTAAACAGATGAGAACTTGTTTAGAACAGCTGAAAGAGAATCTCCAAGTGAGTTCTTAGTGTAGAAAAGGTAGCTAAGATAAGGGAAATCCATAATTCCAGTTAATATCACATGAAACACTGTATGAATCCTATATTCATTACTTAAAGGAGACTAGAGTGGTAAATGTGTGTTATACAAGGCAGAATACCATTAAAATAGAGAAAGAAACACGTTCGGCAGCTTTTGAAATCCTTACACTTCACTGAAATGTAGTACTACACTCTATAACACAGTTGAGAGACAATGTTCCCTACTTGCCTCAGTTCATAACAGTGTGTAGGAAGTTGTTTGATAAAGTGGGCAAAGCTTATACTTGGGCCAGAAGGCAGAATATAGGAAACTACATGAAAACATGAATAATTCAGTGAAAATGACTGTAAACAGATGAGAACTTGTTTTAGAACAGCTGAAAGAGATTCTCCAAGTCAGTTCTTAGTGTAGAAAAGGTAGCTAAGATCCGGGAAATCTTAATTCCAGTTAAAATCACATGAAACACTGT
This sequence comes from Pipistrellus hanaki, assembly GCF_964339955.1. Classification (NCBI taxonomy): domain Eukaryota; kingdom Metazoa; phylum Chordata; class Mammalia; order Chiroptera; family Vespertilionidae; genus Pipistrellus; species Pipistrellus hanaki. The sequence continues at coordinate 2,456,329 of NW_028182303.1, forward strand.
ATGAATCCTATATTCTTTACTGAAAGGACACTAGAGTGGTAAATGTTTGTTATACAAGGCAGAATACCATTGAAATAGAGAAAGAAACACGTTCGGCAGCTTTGGAAAGCCTTACACTTCACTGAAATGTAGTACTACACTCTATAACACAGTTGAGAGACAATGTTCCCTACTTGCCTCAGTTCATAACAGTGTGTAGGAAGTTGTTTGATAAAGTGGGCAACGCTTATACTTGGGCCAGAAGGCAGAATATAGGAAACTACATGAAAACATGAATAATTCAGTGAAAATAACTGTAAACATATGAGAACTTGTTTAGAACAGCTGAAAGAGAATCTCCAAGTCAGTTCTTAGTGTAGAAAAGGTAGCTAAGATAAGGGAAATCCATAATTCCAGTTAAGATCACATGAAACACTGTATGAATCCTATATTCATTACTTAAAGGAGACTAGAGTGGTAAATGTGTGTTATACAAGGCAGAATACCATTGAAATAGAGAAAGAAACACGTTCGGCAGCTTTGGAAAGCCTTACACTTCACTGAAATGTAGTACTACACTCTATAACACAGTTGAGAGACAATGTTCCCGAGCTGCCTCAGTTCATAACAGTGTGTAGGAAGTGGTTTGATAAAGTGGGCAAAGCTTATACTTGGACCAGAAGGCAGAATATAGGAAACTACATGAAAACATGATTAATTCAGTGAAAATGACAGTAAACAGATGAGAACTTGTTTAGAACAGCTGAAAGAGATTCTCCAAGTCAGTTCTTAGTGTAGAAAAGGTAGCTAAGATAAGGGAAATCCATAATTCCAGTTAACATTACATGAAACACTGTATGAATTCTATATTCTTTACTTAAAGGAGACTAGAGTGGTAAATGTGTGTTATACAAGGCAGAATACCATTAAAATAGAGAAAGAAACACGTTCGGCAGCTTTTGAAATCCTTACACTTCACTGAAATGTAGTACTACACTCTATAACACAGTTGAGAGACAATGTTCTCTACTTGCCTCAGTTCATAACAGTGTGTAGGAAGTTGTTTGATAAAGTGGGCAAAGCTTATACTTGGGCCAGAAGGCAGAATATAGGAAACTACATGAAAACATGAATAATTCAGTGAAAATGACTGTAAACAGATGAGAACTTGTTTTAGAACAGCTGAAAGAGATTCTCCAAGTCAGTTCTTAGTGTAGAAAAGGTAGCTAAAATCCGGGAAATCTTAATTCCAGTTAAAATCACATGAAACACTGTATGAATCCTATATTCTTTACTGAAATTAGACTAGAGTGGTAAATGTTTGTTATACAAGGCAGAATACCATTGAAATAGACAAAGAAACACGTTCGCCAGCTTTGGAAAGCCTTACACTTCACTGAAATGTAGTACTACACTCTATAACACAGTTGAGAGTCAATGTTCCCTACTTGCCTCAGTTCATAACAGTGTGTAGGAAGTTGTTTGATAAAGTGGGCAAAGCTTATACTTGGGCCAGAAGGCAGAATATAGGAAACTACATGAAAACATGAATAATTCAGTGAAAATTACTGTAAACAGATGAGAACTTGTTTAGAACAGCTGAAAGAGAATCTCCAACTCAGTTCTTAGTGTAGAAAAGGTAGCTAAGATGAGGGAAATCCATAATTCCAGTTAAGATCACATGAAACACTATGAATCCTATATTCTTTACTTAAAGGAGACTAGAGTGGTAAATGTGTGTTATACAAGGCAGAATACCATTGAAGTAGAGAAAGAAACACGTTCGGCAGCTTTGGAAAGCGTTACACTTCACTGAAATGTAGTACTACACTCTATAACACAGTTGAGAGACAATGTTCCCTACTTGCCTCAGTTCATAACAGTGTGTAGGAAGTTGTTTGATAAAGTGGGCAAAGCTTATACTTGGGCCAGAAGGCAGAATATAGGAAACTACATGAAAACATGAATAATTCAGTGAAAATGACTGTAAACAGATGAGAACTTGTTTAGAACAGCTGAAAGAGAATCTCCAAGTGAGTTCTTAGTGTAGAAAAGGTAGCTAAGATAAGGGAAATCCATAATTCCAGTTAATATCACATGAAACACTGTATGAATCCTATATTCATTACTTAAAGGAGACTAGAGTGGTAAATGTGTGTTATACAAGGCAGAATACCATTAAAATAGAGAAAGAAACACGTTCGGCAGCTTTTGAAATCCTTACACTTCACTGAAATGTAGTACTACACTCTATAACACAGTTGAGAGACAATGTTCCCTACTTGCCTCAGTTCATAACAGTGTGTAGGAAGTTGTTTGATAAAGTGGGCAAAGCTTATACTTGGGCCAGAAGGCAGAATATAGGAAACTACATGAAAACATGAATAATTCAGTGAAAATGACTGTAAACAGATGAGAACTTGTTTTAGAACAGCTGAAAGAGATTCTCCAAGTCAGTTCTTAGTGTAGAAAAGGTAGCTAAGATCCGGGAAATCTTAATTCCAGTTAAAATCACATGAAACACTGTATGAATCCTATATTCTTTACTGAAAGGACACTAGAGTGGTAAATGTTTGTTATACAAGGCAGAATACCATTGAAATAGAGAAAGAAACACGTTCGGCAGCTTTGGAAAGCCTTACACTTCACTGAAATGTAGTACTACACTCTATAACACAGTTGAGAGACAATGTTCCCTACTTGCCTCAGTTCATAACAGTGTGTAGGAAGTTGTTTGATAAAGTGGGCAACGCTTATACTTGGGCCAGAAGGCAGAATATAGGAAACTACATGAAAACATGAATAATTCAGTGAAAATAACTGTAAACATATGAGAACTTGTTTAGAACAGCTGAAAGAGAATCTCCAAGTCAGTTCTTAGTGTAGAAAAGGTAGCTAAGATAAGGGAAATCCATAATTCCAGTTAAGATCACATGAAACACTGTATGAATCCTATATTCATTACTTAAAGGAGACTAGAGTGGTAAATGTGTGTTATACAAGGCAGAATACCATTGAAATAGAGAAAGAAACACGTTCGGCAGCTTTGGAAAGCCTTACACTTCACTGAAATGTAGTACTACACTCTATAACACAGTTGAGAGACAATGTTCCCGAGCTGCCTCAGTTCATAACAGTGTGTAGGAAGTGGTTTGATAAAGTGGGCAAAGCTTATACTTGGACCAGAAGGCAGAATATAGGAAACTACATGAAAACATGATTAATTCAGTGAAAATGACAGTAAACAGATGAGAACTTGTTTAGAACAGCTGAAAGAGATTCTCCAAGTCAGTTCTTAGTGTAGAAAAGGTAGCTAAGATAAGGGAAATCCATAATTCCAGTTAACATTACATGAAACACTGTATGAATTCTATATTCTTTACTTAAAGGAGACTAGAGTGGTAAATGTGTGTTATACAAGGCAGAATACCATTAAAATAGAGAAAGAAACACGTTCGGCAGCTTTTGAAATCCTTACACTTCACTGAAATGTAGTACTACACTCTATAACACAGTTGAGAGACAATGTTCTCTACTTGCCTCAGTTCATAACAGTGTGTAGGAAGTTGTTTGATAAAGTGGGCAAAGCTTATACTTGGGCCAGAAGGCAGAATATAGGAAACTACATGAAAACATGAATAATTCAGTGAAAATGACTGTAAACAGATGAGAACTTGTTTTAGAACAGCTGAAAGAGATTCTCCAAGTCAGTTCTTAGTGTAGAAAAGGTAGCTAAAATCCGGGAAATCTTAATTCCAGTTAAAATCACATGAAACACTGTATGAATCCTATATTCTTTACTGAAATTAGACTAGAGTGGTAAATGTTTGTTATACAAGGCAGAATACCATTGAAATAGACAAAGAAACACGTTCGCCAGCTTTGGAAAGCCTTACACTTCACTGAAATGTAGTACTACACTCTATAACACAGTTGAGAGTCAATGTTCCCTACTTGCCTCAGTTCATAACAGTGTGTAGGAAGTTGTTTGATAAAGTGGGCAAAGCTTATACTTGGGCCAGAAGGCAGAATATAGGAAACTACATGAAAACATGAATAATTCAGTGAAAATTACTGTAAACAGATGAGAACTTGTTTAGAACAGCTGAAAGAGAATCTCCAACTCAGTTCTTAGTGTAGAAAAGGTAGCTAAGATGAGGGAAATCCATAATTCCAGTTAAGATCACATGAAACACTATGAATCCTATATTCTTTACTTAAAGGAGACTAGAGTGGTAAATGTGTGTCATACAAGGCAGAATACCATTGAAGTAGAGAAAGAAACACGTTCGGCAGCTTTGGAAATCCTTACACGTGACTGAAATGTAGTACTACACTCTATAACACAGTTGAGAGACAATGTTCCCGAGCTGCCTCAGTTAATAACAGTGTGTAGGAAGTTGTTTGATAAAGTGGTCAAAGCTTATACTTGGACCAGAAGGCAGAATATAGGAAACTACATGAAAACATGAATAATTCAGTGAAAATGACGGTAAACAGATTGGAACTTGTTTTAGAACAGCTGAAAGAGATTCTCCAAGTCAGTTCTTAGTGTAGAAAAGGTAGCTAAGATCCGGGAAATCTTAATTCCAGTTATGATCACATGAAACACTGTATGAATCCTATAATCTTTACTTAAAGGAGACTAGAGTGGTAAATGTGTGTTATACAAGGCAGAATACCATTGAAGTAGAGAAAGAAACACGTTCGGCAGCTTTGGAAAGCGTTACACTTCACTGAAATGTAGTACTATACTCTATAACACAGTTGAGAGACAATGTTCCCTACTTGCCTCAGTTCATAACAGTGTGTAGGAAGTTGTTTGATAAAGTGGGCAAAGCTTATACTTGGGCCAGAAGGCAGAATATAGGAAACTACATGAAAACATGAATAATTCAGTGAAAATGACTGTAAACAGATGAGAACTTGTTTAGAACAGCTGAAAGAGAATCTCCAAGTGAGTTCTTAGTGTAGAAAAGGTAGCTAAGATAAGGGAAATCCATAATTCCAGTTAATATCACATGAAACACTGTATGAATCCTATATTCATTACTTAAAGGAGACTAGAGTGGTAAATGTGTGTTATACAAGGCAGAATACCATTGAAGTAGAGAAAGAAACACGTTCGGCAGCTTTGGAAAGCGTTACACTTCACTGAAATGTAGTACTACACTCTATAACACAGTTGAGAGACAATGTTCCCTACTTGCCTCAGTTCATAACAGTGTGTAGGAAGTTGTTTGATAAAGTGGGCAAAGCTTATACTTGGGCCAGAAGCCAGAATATAGGAAACTACATGAAAACATGAATAATTCAGTGAAAATGACTGTAAACAGATGAGAACTTGTTTAGAACAGCTGAAAGAGAATCTCCAAGTCAGTTCTTAGTGTAGAAAAGGTAGCTAAGATAAGGGAAATCCATAATTCCAGTTAAGATCACATGAAACACTGTATGAATCCTATATTCATTACTTAAAGGAGACTAGAGTGGTAAATGTGTGTTATACAAGGCAGAATACCATTGAAATAGAGAAAGAAACATGTTCGGCAGCTTTGGAAAGCCTTACTCTTCACTGAAATGTAGTACTACACTCTATAACACAGTTGAGAGACAATGTTCCCTACTTGCCTCAGTTCATAACAGTGTGTAGGAAGTTGTTTGATAAAGTGGGCAAAGCTTATACTTGGGCCAGAAGGCAGAATATAGGAAACTACATGAAAACATGAATAATTCAGTGAAAATGACTGTAAACAGATGAGAACTTGTTTAGAACAGCTGAAAGAGAATCTCCAAGTCAGTTCTTAGTGTAGAAAAGGTAGCTAAGTTAAGGGAAATCCATAATTCCAGTTAAGATCACATGAAACACTGTTTGAATCCTATATTCATTACTTAAAGGAGACTACTGTGGTAAATGTGTGTTATACAAGGCAGAATACCATTGAAATAGAGATAGAAACACGTTTGGCAGCTTTGGGAAGGATTACACTTCACTGAAATGTAGTACTACACTCCATAACACAGTTGAGAGACAATGTTCCCGAGCTGCCTCCATTCATAACAGTGTGTAGGAAGTGGTTTGATAAAGTGGGCAAAGCTTATACTTGGACCAGAAGGCAGAATATAGGAAACTACATGAAAACATGAATAATTCAGTGAAAATGACTATAAAAAGATGAGAACTTGTTTAAGAACAGCTGAAAGAGATTCTCCAAGTCAGTTCTTAGTGTAGAAAAGGTAGCTAAGATCCGGGAAATCTTAATTCCAGTTAAGATCACATGAAACACTGTATGAATCCTATATTCTTTACTTAAAGGAGACTAGAGTGGTAAATGTGTGTTATACAAGGCAGAATACCATTGAAATAGAGAAAGAAACACGTTCGGCAGCTTTGGAAATCCTTACACGTGACTGAAATGTAGTACTACACTCTATAACACAGTTGAGAGACAATGTTCCCGAGCTGCCTCAGTTCATAACAGTGTGTAGGAAGTTGTTTGATAAAGTGGGCAAAGCTTATACTTGGACCAGAAGGCAGAATATAGGAAACTACATGAAAACATGATTAATTCAGTGAAAATGACTGTAAACAGAAGAACTTGTTTAGAACAGCTGAAAGAGAATCTCCAAGTCAGTTCTTAGTGTAGAAAAGGTAGCTAAGATAAGGGAAATCCATAATTCCAGTTAAGATCACATGAAACACTATGAATCCTATATTCTTTACTTAAAGGAGACTAGAGTGGTAAATGTGTGTTATACAAGGCAGAATACCATTAAAATAGAGAAAGAAACACATTCGGCAGCTTTGGAAAGCCTTACACTTCACTGAAATGTAGTACTACACTCTATAACACAGTTGAGAGTCAATGTTCCCTACTTGCCTCAGTTCATAACAGTGTGTAGGAAGTTGTTTGATAAAGTGGGCAAAGCTTATACTTGGGCCAGAAGGCAGAATATAGGAAACTACATGAAAACATGAATAATTCAGTGAAAATGACTGTAAACAGATGAGAACTTGTTTAGAACAGCTGAAAGAGAATCTCCAAGTCAGTTCTTAGTGTAGAAAAGGTAGCTAAGATAAGGGAAATCCATAATTCCAGTTAAGATCACATGAAACACTGTATGAATCCTATATTCATTACTTAAAGGAGACTAGAGTGGTAAATGTGTGTTATACAAGGCAGAATACCATTGAAATAGAGAAAGAAACATGTTCGGCAGCTTTGGAAAGCCTTACTCTTCACTGAAATGTAGTACTTCACTCTATAACACAGTTGAGAGACAATGTTCCCTACTTGCCTCAGTTCATAACAGTGTGTAGGAAGTTGTTTGATAAAGTGGGCAAAGCTTATACTTGGGCCAGAAGGCAGAATATAGGAAACTACATGAAAACATGAATAATTCAGTGAAAATGACTGTAAACAGATGAGAACTTGTTTAGAACAACTGAAAGAGAATCTCCAAGTCAGTTCTTAGTGTAGAAAAGGTAGCTAAGATAAGGGAAATCCATAATTCCAGTTAAGATCACATGAAACACTGTTTGAATCCTATATTCATTACTTAAAGGAGACTACTGTGGTAAATGTGTGTTATACAAGGCAGAATACCATTGAAATAGAGATAGAAACACGTTTGGCAGCTTTGGGAAGGCTTACACTTCACTGAAATGTAGTACTACACTCCATAACACAGTTGAGAGACAATGTTCCCGAGCTGCCTCCATTCATAACAGTGTGTAGGAAGTGGTTTGATAAAGTGGGCAAAGCTTATACTTGGACCAGAAGGCAGAATATAGGAAACTACATGAAAACATGAATAATTCAGTGAAAATGACTATAAAAAGATGAGAACTTGTTTAAGAACAGCTGAAAGAGATTCTCCAAGTCAGTTCTTAGTGTAGAAAAGGTAGCTAAGATCCGGGAAATCTTAATTCCAGTTAAGATCACATGAAACACTGTATGAATCCTATATTCTTTACTTAAAGGAGACTAGAGTGGTAAATGTGTGTTATACAAGGCAGAATACCATTGAAATAGAGAAAGAAACACGTTCGGCAGCTTTGGAAATCCTTACACGTGACTGAAATGTAGTACTACACTCTATAACACAGTTGAGAGACAATGTTCCCGAGCTGCCTCAGTTCATAACAGTGTGTAGGAAGTTGTTTGATAAAGTGGGCAAAGCTTATACTTGGACCAGAAGGCAGAATATAGGAAACTACATGAAAACATGATTAATTCATTGAAAATGACTGTAAACAGAAGAACTTGTTTAGAACAGCTGAAAGAGATTCTCCAAGTCAGTTCTTAGTGTAGAAAAGGTAGCTAAGATAAGGGAAATCCATAATTCCAGTTAAGATTACATGAAACACTGTATGAATTCTATATTGTTTACTTAAAGGAGACTAGAGTGGTAAATGTGTGTTATACAAGGCAGAATACCATTAAAATAGAGAAAGAAACACGTTCGGCAGCTTTGGAAAGCCTTACACTTCACTGAAATGTAGTACTACACTCTATAACACAGTTGAGAGTCAATGTTCCCTACTTGCCTCAGTTCATAACAGTGTGTAAGAAGTTGTTTGATAAAGTGGGCAAAGCTTATACTTGGGCCAGAAGGCAGAATATAGGAAACTACATGAAAACATGAATAATTCAGTGAAAATGACTGTAAACAGATGAGAACTTGTTTAGAACAGCTGAAAGAGAATCTCCAAGTCAGTTCTTAGTGTAGAAAAGGTAGCTAAGATAAGGGAAATCCATAATTCCAGTTAAGATCACATGAAACACTATGAATCCTATATTCTTTACTTAAAGGAGACTAGAGTGGTAAATGTGTGTTATACAAGGCAGAATACCATTAAAATAGAGAAAGAAACACATTCGGCAGCTTTGGAAAGCCTTACACTTCACTGAAATGTAGTACTACACTCTTTAACACAGTTGAGAGTCAATGTTCCCTACTTGCCTCAGTTCATAACAGTGTGTAGGAAGTTGTTTGATAAAGTGAGCAAAGCTTATACTTGGGCCAGAAGGCAGAATATAGGAAACTACATGAAAACATGAATAATTCAGTGAAAATGACTGTAAACAGATGAGAACTTGTTTAGAACAGCTGAAAGAGAATCTCCAAGTCAGTTCTTAGTGTAGAAAAGGTAGCTAAGATAAGGGAAATCCATACTTCCAGTTAAGATCACATGAAACACTATGAATCCTATATTCTTTACTTAAAGGAGACTAGAGTGGTAAATGTGTGTTATACAAGGCAGAATACCATTGAAATAGAGAAAGAAACACCTTTGGGAGCTTTGGAAAGCCTTACACTTCACTGAAATGTAGTACTACACTCTATAACACAATTGAGAGACAATGTTCCCTACTTGCCTCAGTTCATAACAGTGTGTAGGAAGTTGTTTGATAAAGTGGGCAAAGCTTATACTTGGGCCAGAAGGCAGAATATAGGAAACTTCATGAAAACATGAATAATTCAGTGAAAATGACTGTAAACAGATGAGAACTTGTTTAGAACAGCTGAAAGAGAATCTCCAAGTCAGTTCTTAGTGTAGAAAAGGTAGCTAAGATATGGGAAATCCATAATTCCAGTTAAGATGACATGAAACACTGTATGAATCCTATATTCATTACTTAAAGGAGACTAGAGTGGTAAATGTGTGTTATACAAGGCAGAATACCATTGAAATAGAGAAAGAAACACGTTCGGCAGCTTTGGAAAGCCTTACACTTCACTGAAATGTAGTACTACACTCTATAACACAGTTGAGAGACAATGTTCCCTACTTGCCTCAGATCATAACAGTGTGTAGGAAGTTGTTTGATAAAGTGGGCAAAGCTTATACTTGGGCCAGAAGCCAGAATATAGGAAACTACATGAAAACATGAATAATTCAGTGAAAATGACTGTAAACAGATGAGAACTTGTTTAGAACAGCTGAAAGAGAATCTCCAAGTCAGTTCTTAGTGTAGAAAAGGTAGCTAAGATAAGGGAAATCCATAATTCCAGTTAAGATCACATGAAACACTGTATGAATCCTATATTAATTACTTAAAGGAGACTAGAGTGGTAAATGTGTGTTATACAAGGCAGAATACCATTGAAATAGAGAAAGAAACATGTTCGGCAGCTTTGGAAAGCCTTACTCTTCACTGAAATGTAGTACTACACTCTATAACACAGTTGAGAGACAATGTTCCCTACTTGCCTCAGTTCATAACAGTGTGTAGGAAGTTGTTTGATAAAGTGGGCAAAGCTTATACTTGGGCCAGAAGGCAGAATATAGGAAACTACATGAAAACATGAATAATTCAGTGAAAATGACTGTAAACAGATGAGAACTTTTTTAGAACAGCTGAAAGAGAATCTCCAAGTCAGTTCTTAGTGTAGAAAAGGTAGCTAAGATAAGGGAAATCCATAATTCCAGTTAAGATCACATGAAACACTGTTTGAATCCTATATTCATTACTTAAAGGAGACTACTGTGGTAAATGTGTGTTATACAAGGCAGAATACCATTGAAATAGAGATAGAAACACGTTTGGCAGCTTTGGGAAGGCTTACACTTCACTGAAATGTAGTACTACACTCCATAACACAGTTGAGAGACAATGTTCCCGAGCTGCCTCCATTCATAACAGTGTGTAGGAAGTGGTTTGATAAAGTGGGCAAAGCTTATACTTGGGCCAGAAGGCAGAATATAGGAAACTACATGAAAACATGAATAATTCAGTGAAAATGACTATAAAAAGATGAGAACTTGTTTAAGAACAGCTGAAAGAGATTCTCCAAGTCAGTTCTTAGTGTAGAAAAGGTAGCTAAGATCCGGGAAATCTTAATTCCAGTTAAGATCACATGAAACACTGTTTGAATCCTATATTCTTTACTTAAAGGAGACTAGAGTGGTAAATGTGTGTTATACAAGGCAGAATACCATTGAAATAGAGAAAGAAACACGTTCGGCAGCTTTGGAAATCCTTACACGTGACTGAAATGTAGTACTACACTCTATAACACAGTTGAGAGACAATGTTCCCGAGCTGCCTCAGTTCATAACAGTGTGTAGGAAGTTGTTTGATAAAGTGGGCAAAGCTTATACTTGGACCAGAAGGCAGAAAATAGGAAACTACATGAAAACATGATTAATTCAGTGAAAATGACTGTAAACAGAAGAACTTGTTTAGAACAGCTGAAAGAGATTCTCCAAGTCAGTTCTTAGTGTAGAAAAGGTAGCTAAGATAAGGGAAATCCATAATTCCAGTTAAGATTACATGAAACACTGTATGAATTCTATATTGTTTACTTAAAGGAGACTAGAGTGGTAAATGTGTGTTATACAAGGCAGAATACCATTAAAATAGAGAAAGAAACACGTTCGGCAGCTTTGGAAAGCCTTACACTTCACTGAATTGTAGTACTACACTCTATAACACAGTTGAGAGTCAATGTTCCCTACTTGCCTCAGTTCATAACAGTGTGTAAGAAGTTGTTTGATAAAGTGGGCAAAGCTTATACTTGGGCCAGAAGGCAGAATATAGGAAACTACATGAAAACATGAATAATTCAGTGAAAATGACTGTAAACAGATGAGAACTTGTTTAGAACAGCTGAAAGAGAATCTCCAAGTCAGTTCTTAGTGTAGAAAAGGTAGCTAAGATAAGGGAAATCCATAATTCCAGTTAAGATCACATGAAACACTATGAATCCTATATTCTTTACTTAAAGGAGACTAGAGTGGTAAATGTGTGTTATACAAGGCAGAATACCATTAAAATAGAGAAAGAAACACATTCGGCAGCTTTGGAAAGCCTTACACTTCACTGAAATGTAGTACTACACTCTATAACACAGTTGAGAGACAATGTTCCCTACTTGCCTCAGTTCATAACAGTGTGTAGGAAGTTGTTTGATAAAGTGGGCAAAGCTTATACTTGGGCCAGAAGCCAGAATATAGGAAACTACATGAAAACATGAATAATTCAGTGAAAATGACTGTAAACAGATGAGAACTTGTTTAGAACAGCTGAAAGAGAATCTCCAAGTCAGTTCTTAGTGTAGAAAAGGTAGCTAAGATAAGGGAAATCCATAATTCCAGTTAAGATCACATGAAACACTGTATGAATCCTATATTAATTACTTAAAGGAGACTAGAGTGGTAAATGTGTGTTATACAAGGCAGAATACCATTGAAATAGAGAAAGAAACATGTTCGGCAGCTTTGGAAAGCCTTACTCTTCACTGAAATGTAGTACTACACTCTATAACACAGTTGAGAGACAATGTTCCCTACTTGCCTCAGTTCATAACAGTGTGTAGAAAGTTGTTTGATAAAGTGGGCAAAGCTTATACTTGGGCCAGAAGGCAGAATATAGGAAACTACATGAAAACATGAATAATTCAGTGAAAATGACTGTAAACAGATGAGAACTTTTTTAGAACAGCTGAAAGAGAATCTCCAAGTCAGTTCTTAGTGTAGAAAAGGTAGCTAAGATAAGGGAAATCCATAATTCCAGTTAAGATCACATGAAACACTGTTTGAATCCTATATTCATTACTTAAAGGAGACTACTGTGGTAAATGTGTGTTATACAAGGCAGAATACCATTGAAATAGAGATAGAAACACGTTTGGCAGCTTTGGGAAGGCTTACACTTCACTGAAATGTAGTACTACACTCCATAACACAGTTGAGAGACAATGTTCCCGAGCTGCCTCCATTCATAACAGTGTGTAGGAAGTGGTTTGATAAAGTGGGCAAAGCTTATACTTGGACCAGAAGGCAGAATATAGGAAACTACATGAAAACATGAATAATTCAGTGAAAATGACAATAAAAAGATGAGAACTTGTTTAAGAACAGCTGAAAGAGATTCTCCAAGTCAGTTCTTAGTGTAGAAAAGGTAGCTAAGATCCGGGAAATCTTAATTCCAGTTAAGATCACATGAAACACTGTTTGAATCCTATATTCTTTACTTAAAGGAGACTAGAGTGGTAAATGTGTGTTATACAAGGCAGAATACCATTGAAATAGAGAAAGAAACACGTTCGGCAGCTTTGGAAATCCTTACACGTGACTGAAATGTAGTACTACACTCTATAACACAGTTGAGAGACAATGTTCCCGAGCTGCCTCAGTTCATAACAGTGTGTAGGAAGTTGTTTGATAAAGTGGGCAAAGCTTATACTTGGACCAGAAGGCAGAAAATAGGAAACTACATGAAAACATGATTAATTCAGTGAAAATGACTGTAAACAGAAGAACTTGTTTAGAACAGCTGAAAGAGATTCTCCAAGTCAGTTCTTAGTGTAGAAAAGGTAGCTAAGATAAGGGAAATCCATAATTCCAGTTAAGATTACATGAAACACTGTATGAATTCTATATTGTTTACTTAAAGGAGACTAGAGTGGTAAATGTGTGTTATACAAGGCAGAATACCATTAAAATAGAGAAAGAAACGCGTTCGGCAGCTTTGGAAAGCCTTACACTTCACTGAATTGTAGTACTACACTCTATAACACAGTTGAGAGTCAATGTTCCCTACTTGCCTCAGTTCATAACAGTGTGTAAGAAGTTGTTTGATAAAGTGGGCAAAGCTTATACTTGGGCCAGAAGGCAGAATATAGGAAACTACATGAAAACATGAATAATTCAGTGAAAATGACTGTAAACAGATGAGAACTTGTTTAGAACAGCTGAAAGAGAATCTCCAAGTCAGTTCTTAGTGTAGAAAAGGTAGCTAAGATAAGGGAAATCCATAATTCCAGTTAAGATCACATGAAACACTATGAATCCTATATTCTTTACTTAAAGGAGACTAGAGTGGTAAATGTGTGTTATACAAGGCAGAATACCATTAAAATAGAGAAAGAAACACATTCGGCAGCTTTGGAAAGCCTTACACTTCACTGAAATGTAGTACTACACTCTATAACACAGTTGAGAGTCAATGTTCCCTACTTGCCTCAGTTCATAACAGTGTGTAGGAAGTTGTTTGATAAAGTGGGCAAAGCTTATACTTGGGCCAGAAGGCAGAATATAGGAAACTACATGAAAACATGAATAATTCAGTGAAAATGACTGTAAACAGATGAGAACTTGTTTTAGAACAGCTGAAAGAGATTCTCCAAGTCAGTTCTTAGTGTAGAAAAGGTAGCTAAGATCCGGGAAATCTTAATTCCAGTTAAAATCACATGAAACACTGTATGAATCCTATATTCTTTACTGAAAGGAGACTAGAGTGGTAAATGTTTGTTATACAAGGCAGAATACCATTGAAATAGAGAAAGAAACACGTTCGGCAGCTTTGGAAAGCCTTACACTTCACTGAAATGTAGTACTACACTCTATAACACAGTTGAGAGACAATGTTCCCTACTTGCCTCAGTTCATAACAGTGTGTAGGAAGTTGTTTGATAAAGTGGGCAAAGCTTATACTTGGGCCAGAAGGCAGAATATAGGAAACTACATGAAAACATGAATAATTCAGTGAAAATGACTGTAAACAGATGAGAACTTGTTTTAGAACAGCTGAAAGAGATTCTCCAAGTCAGTTCTTAGTGTAGAAAAGGTAGCTAAGATCCAGGAAATCTTAATTCCAGTTAAAATCACATGAAACACTGTATGAATCCTATATTCTTTACTGAAAGGAGACTAGAGTGGTAAATGTTTGTTATACAAGGCAGAATACCATTGAAATAGAGAAAGAAACACGTTCGGCAGCTTTGGAAAGCCTTACACTTCACTGAAATGTAGTACTACACTCTATAACACAGTTGAGAGACAATGTTCCCTACTTGCCTCAGTTCATAACAGTGTGTAGGAAGTTGTTTGATAAAGTGGGCAAAGCTTATACTTGGGCCAGAAGGCAGAATATAGGAAACTACATGAAAACATGAATAATTCAGTGAAAATGACTGTAAACAGATGAGAACTTGTTTAGAACAGCTGAAAGAGAATCTCCAAGTCAGTTCTTAGTGTAGAAAAGGTAGCTAAGATAAGGGAAATCCATAATTCCAGTTAAGATCACATGAAACACTGTATGAATCCTATATTCATTACTTAAAGGAGAATAGATTGGTAAATGTGTGTTATACAAGGCAGAATACCATTGAAATAGAGAAAGAAACGCGTTCGGCCGCTTTGGAAAGCCTTACACTTCACTGAAATGTAGCACTACACTCTATAACACAGTTGAGAGACAATGTTCCCGAGCTGCCTCAGTTAATAACAGTGTGTAGGAAGTTGTTTGATAAAGTGGGCAAAGCTTATACTTGGGCCAGAAGGCAGAATATAGGAAACTACATGAAAACATGAATAATTCAGTGAAAATGACTGTAAACAGATGAGAACTTGTTTTAGAACAGCTGAAAGAGATTCTCCAAGTCAGTTCTTAGTGTAGAAAAGGTAGCTAAGATCCGGGAAATCTTAATTCCAGTTAAAATCACATGAAACACTGTATGAATCCTATATTCTTTACTGAAAGGAGACTAGAGTGGTAAATGTTTGTTATACAAGGCAGAATACCATTGAAATAGAGAAAGAAACACATTCGGCAGCTTTGGAAAGCCTTACACTTCACTGAAATGTAGTACTACACTCTATAACACAGTTGAGAGACAATGTTCCCTACTTGCCTCAGTTCATAACAGTGTGTAGGAAGTTGTTTGATAAAGTGGGCAAAGCTTATACTTGGGCCAGAAGGCAGAATATAGGAAACTACATGAAAACATGAATAATTCAGTGAAAATGACTGTAAACAGATGAGAACTTGTTTAGAACAGCTGAAAGAGAATCTCCTAGTCAGTTCTTAGTGTAGAAATGTAGCTAAGATCTGGGAAAACTTAATTCCAGTTAAAATCACATGAAACACTGTATGAATCCTATATTCTTTACTGAAAGGAGACTAGAGTGGTAAATGTTTGTTATACAAGGCAGAATACCATTGAAATAGAGAAAGAAACACGTTCGGCAGCTTTGGAAAGCCTTACACTTCACTGAAATGTAGCACTACACTCTATAACACAGTTGAGAGACAATGTTCCCTACTTGCCTCAGTTCATAACAGTGTGTAGGAAGTTGTTTGATAAAGTGGGCAAAGCTTATACTTGGGCCAGAAGGCAGAATATAGGAAACTACATGAAAACATGAATAATTCAGTGAAAATGACTGTAAACAGATGAGAACTTGTTTTAGAACAGCTGAAAGAGATTCTCCAAGTCAGTTCTTAGTGTAGAAAAGGTAGCTAAGATCCGGGAAATCTTAATTCCAGTTAAAATCACATGAAACACTGTATGAATCCTATATTCTTTACTGAAAGGAGACTAGAGTGGTAAATGTTTGTTATACAAGGCAGAATACCATTGAAATAGAGAAAGAAACACGTTCGGCAGCTTTGGAAAGCCTTACACTTCACTGAAATGTAGTACTACACTCTATAACACAGTTGAGAGACAATGTTCCCTACTTGCCTCAGTTCATAACAGTGTGTAGGAAGTTGTTTGATAAAGTGGGCAAAGCTTATACTTGGGCCAGAAGGCAGAATATAGGAAACTACATGAAAACATGAATAATTCAGTGAAAATGACTGTAAACAGATGAGAACTTGTTTAGAACAGCTGAAAGAGAATCTCCAAGTCAGTTCTTAGTGTAGAAAAGGTAGCTAAGATAAGGGAAATCCATAATTCCAGTTAAGATCACATGAAACACTGTATGAATCCTATATTCATTACTTAAAGGAGAATAGATTGGTAAATGTGTGTTATACAAGGCAGAATACCATTGAAATAGAGAAAGAAACGCGTTCGGCAGCTTTGGAAAGCCTTACACTTCACTGAAATGTAGCACTACACTCTATAACACAGTTGAGAGACAATGTTCCCGAGCTGCCTCAGTTAATAACAGTGTGTAGGAAGTTGTTTGATAAAGTGGGCAAAGCTTATACTTGGACCAGAAGGCAGAATATAGGAAACTACATGAAAACATGAATAATTCAGTGAAAATGACTGTAAACAGATGAGAACTTGTTTTAGAACAGCTGAAAGAGATTCTCCAAGTCAGTTCTTAGTGTAGAAAAGGTAGCTAAGATCCGGGAAATCTTAATTCCAGTTAAAATCACATGAAACACTGTATGAATCCTATATTCTTTACTGAAAGGAGACTAGAGTGGTAAATGTTTGTTATACAAGGCAGAATACCATTGAAATAGAGAAAGAAACACGTTCGGCAGCTTTGGAAAGCCTTACACTTCACTGAAATGTAGTACTACACTCTATAACACAGTTGAGAGACAATGTTCCCTACTTGCCTCAGTTCATAACAGTGTGTAGGAAGTTGTTTGATAAAGTGGGCAAAGCTTATACTTGGGCCAGAAGGCAGAATATAGGAAACTACATGAAAACATGAATAATTCAGTGAAAATGACTGTAAACAGATGAGAACTTGTTTAGAACAACTGAAAGAGAATCTCCAAGTCAGTTCTTAGTGTAGAAAAGGTAGCTAAGATAAGGGAAATCCATAATTCCAGTTAAGATCACATGAAACACTGTTTGAATCCTATATTCATTACTTAAAGGAGACTACTGTGGTAAATGTGTGTTATACAAGGCAGAATACCATTGAAATAGAGATAGAAACACGTTTGGCAGCTTTGGGAAGGCTTACACTTCACTGAAATGTAGTACTACACTCCATAACACAGTTGAGAGACAATGTTCCCGAGCTGCCTCCATTCATAACAGTGTGTAGGAAGTGGTTTGATAAAGTGGGCAAAGCTTATACTTGGACCAGAAGGCAGAATATAGGAAACTACATGAAAACATGAATAATTCAGTGAAAATGACTATAAAAAGATGAGAACTTGTTTAAGAACAGCTGAAAGAGATTCTCCAAGTCAGTTCTTAGTGTAGAAAAGGTAGCTAAGATCCGGGAAATCTTAATTCCAGTTAAGATCACATGAAACACTGTATGAATCCTATATTCTTTACTTAAAGGAGACTAGAGTGGTAAATGTGTGTTATACAAGGCAGAATACCATTGAAATAGAGAAAGAAACACGTTCGGCAGCTTTGGAAATCCTTACAGGTGACTGAAATGTAGTACTACACTCTATAACAAAGTTGAGAGACAATGTTCCCGAGCTGCCTCAGTTCATAACAGTGTGTAGGAAGTTGTTTGATAAAGTGGGCAAAGCTTATACTTGGACCAGAAGGCAGAATATAGGAAACTACATGAAAACATGATTAATTCATTGAAAATGACTGTAAACAGAAGAACTTGTTTAGAACAGCTGAAAGAGATTCTCCAAGTCAGTTCTTAGTGTAGAAAAGGTAGCTAAGATAAGGGAAATCCATAATTCCAGTTAAGATTACATGAAACACTGTATGAATTCTATATTGTTTACTTAAAGGAGACTAGAGTGGTAAATGTGTGTTATACAAGGCAGAATACCATTTAAATAGAGAAAGAAACACGTTCGGCAGCTTTGGAAAGCCTTACACTTCACTGAAATGTAGTACTACACTCTATAACACAGTTGAGAGTCAATGTTCCCTACTTGCCTCAGTTCATAACAGTGTGTAAGAAGTTGTTTGATAAAGTGGGCAAAGCTTATACTTGGGCCAGAAGGCAGAATATAGGAAACTACATGAAAACATGAATAATTCAGTGAAAATGACTATAAAAAGATGAGAACTTGTTTAAGAACAGCTGAAAGAGATTCTCCAAGTCAGTTCTTAGTGTAGAAAAGGTAGCTAAGATCCGGGAAATCTTAATTCCAGTTAAGATCACATGAAACACTGTTTGAATCCTATATTCTTTACTTAAAGGAGACTAGAGTGGTAAATGTGTGTTATACAAGGCAGAATACCATTGAAATAGAGAAAGAAACACGTTCGGCAGCTTTGGAAATCCTTACACGTGACTGAAATGTAGTACTACACTCTATAACACAGTTGAGAGACAATGTTCCCGAGCTGCCTCAGTTCATAACAGTGTGTAGGAAGTTGTTTGATAAAGTGGGCAAAGCTTATACTTGGGCCAGAAGCCAGAATATAGGAAACTACATGAAAACATGAATAATTCAGTGAAAATGACTGTAAACAGATGAGAACTTGTTTAGAACAGCTGAAAGAGAATCTCCAAGTCAGTTCTTAGTGTAGAAAAGGTAGCTAAGATAAGGGAAATCCATAATTCCAGTTAAGATCACATGAAACACTGTATGAATCCTATATTAATTACTTAAAGGAGACTAGAGTGGTAAATGTGTGTTATACAAGGCAGAATACCATTGAAATAGAGAAAGAAACATGTTCGGCAGCTTTGGAAAGCCTTACTCTTCACTGAAATGTAGTACTACACTCTATAACACAGTTGAGAGACAATGTTCCCTACTTGCCTCAGTTCATAACAGTGTGTAGGAAGTTGTTTGATAAAGTGGGCAAAGCTTATACTTGGGCCAGAAGGCAGAATATAGGAAACTACATGAAAACATGAATAATTCAGTGAAAATGACTGTAAACAGATGAGAACTTTTTTAGAACAGCTGAAAGAGAATCTCCAAGTCAGTTCTTAGTGTAGAAAAGGTAGCTAAGATAAGGGAAATCCATAATTCCAGTTAAGATCACATGAAACACTGTTTGAATCCTATATTCATTACTTAAAGGAGACTACTGTGGTAAATGTGTGTTATACAAGGCAGAATACCATTGAAATAGAGATAGAAACACGTTTGGCAGCTTTGGGAAGGCTTACACTTCACTGAAATGTAGTACTACACTCCATAACACAGTTGAGAGACAATGTTCCCGAGCTGCCTCCATTCATAACAGTGTGTAGGAAGTGGTTTGATAAAGTGGGCAAAGCTTATACTTGGACCAGAAGGCAGAATATAGGAAACTACATGAAAACATGAATAATTCAGTGAAAATGACAATAAAAAGATGAGAACTTGTTTAAGAACAGCTGAAAGAGATTCTCCAAGTCAGTTCTTAGTGTAGAAAAGGTAGCTAAGATCCGGGAAATCTTAATTCCAGTTAAGATCACATGAAACACTGTTTGAATCCTATATTCTTTACTTAAAGGAGACTAGAGTGGTAAATGTGTGTTATACAAGGCAGAATACCATTGAAATAGAGAAAGAAACACGTTCGGCAGCTTTGGAAATCCTTACACGTGACTGAAATGTAGTACTACACTCTATAACACAGTTGAGAGACAATGTTCCCGAGCTGCCTCAGTTCATAACAGTGTGTAGGAAGTTGTTTGATAAAGTGGGCAAAGCTTATACTTGGACCAGAAGGCAGAAAATAGGAAACTACATGAAAACATGATTAATTCAGTGAAAATGACTGTAAACAGAAGAACTTGTTTAGAACAGCTGAAAGAGGTTCTCCAAGTCAGTTCTTAGTGTAGAAAAGGTAGCTAAGATAAGGGAAATCCATAATTCCAGTTAAGATTACATGAAACACTGTATGAATTCTATATTGTTTACTTAAAGGAGACTAGAGTGGTAAATGTGTGTTATACAAGGCAGAATACCATTAAAATAGAGAAAGAAACGCGTTCGGCAGCTTTGGAAAGCCTTAGACTTCACTGAATTGTAGTACTACACTCTATAACACAGTTGAGAGTCAATGTTCCCTACTTGCCTCAGTTCATAACAGTGTGTAAGAAGTTGTTTGATAAAGTGGGCAAAGCTTATACTTGGGCCAGAAGGCAGAATATAGGAAACTACATGAAAACATGAATAATTCAGTGAAAATGACTGTAAACAGATGAGAACTTGTTTAGAACAGCTGAAAGAGAATCTCCAAGTCAGTTCTTAGTGTAGAAAAGGTAGCTAAGATAAGGGAAATCCATAATTCCAGTTAAGATCACATGAAACACTATGAATCCTATATTCTTTACTTAAAGGAGACTAGAGTGGTAAATGTGTGTTATACAAGGCAGAATACCATTAAAATAGAGAAAGAAACACATTCGGCAGCTTTGGAAAGCCTTACACTTCACTGAAATGTAGTACTACACTCTATAACACAGTTGAGAGTCAATGTTCCCTACTTGCCTCAGTTCATAACAGTGTGTAGGAAGTTGTTTGATAAAGTGGGCAAAGCTTATACTTGGGCCAGAAGGCAGAATATAGGAAACTACATGAAAACATGAATAATTCAGTGAAAATGACTGTAAACAGATGAGAACTTGTTTAGAACAGCTGAAAGAGAATCTCCAAGTCAGTTCTTAGTGTAGAAAAGGTAGCTAAGATAAGGGAAATCCATAATTCCAGTTAAGATCACATGAAACACTGTATGAATCCTATATTCATTACTTAAAGGAGACTAGAGTGGTAAATGTGTGTTATACAAGGCAGAATACCATTGAAATAGAGAAAGAAACATGTTCGGCAGCTTTGGAAAGCCTTACTCTTCACTGAAATGTAGTACTTCACTCTATAACACAGTTGAGAGACAATGTTCCCTACTTGCCTCAGTTCATAACAGTGTGTAGGAAGTTGTTTGATAAAGTGGGCAAAGCTTATACTTGGGCCAGAAGGCAGAATATAGGAAACTACATGAAAACATGAATAATTCAGTGAAAATGACTGTAAACAGATGAGAACTTGTTTAGAACAACTGAAAGAGAATCTCCAAGTCAGTTCTTAGTGTAGAAAAGGTAGCTAAGATAAGGGAAATCCATAATTCCAGTTAAGATCACATGAAACACTGTTTGAATCCTATATTCATTACTTAAAGGAGACTACTGTGGTAAATGTGTGTTATACAAGGCAGAATACCATTGAAATAGAGATAGAAACACGTTTGGCAGCTTTGGGAAGGCTTACACTTCACTGAAATGTAGTACTACACTCCATAACACAGTTGAGAGACAATGTTCCCGAGCTGCCTCCATTCATAACAGTGTGTAGGAAGTGGTTTGATAAAGTGGGCAAAGCTTATACTTGGACCAGAAGGCAGAATATAGGAAACTACATGAAAACATGAATAATTCAGTGAAAATGACTATAAAAAGATGAGAACTTGTTTAAGAACAGCTGAAAGAGATTCTCCAAGTCAGTTCTTAGTGTAGAAAAGGTAGCTAAGATCCGGGAAATCTTAATTCCAGTTAAGATCACATGAAACACTGTATGAATCCTATATTCTTTACTTAAAGGAGACTAGAGTGGTAAATGTGTGTTATACAAGGCAGAATACCATTGAAATAGAGAAAGAAACACGTTCGGCAGCTTTGGAAATCCTTACACGTGACTGAAATGTAGTACTACACTCTATAACACAGTTGAGAGACAATGTTCCCGAGCTGCCTCAGTTCATAACAGTGTGTAGGAAGTTGTTTGATAAAGTGGGCAAAGCTTATACTTGGACCAGAAGGCAGAATATAGGAAACTACATGAAAACATGATTAATTCATTGAAAATGACTGTAAACAGAAGAACTTGTTTAGAACAGCTGAAAGAGATTCTCCAAGTCAGTTCTTAGTGTAGAAAAGGTAGCTAAGATCCGGGAAATCTTAATTCCAGTTAAAATCACATGAAACACTGTATGAATCCTATATTCTTTACTGAAAGGAGACTAGAGTGGTAAATGTTTGTTATACAAGGCAGAATACCATTGAAATAGAGAAAGAAACACATTCGGCAGCTTTGGAAAGCCTTACACTTCACTGAAATGTAGTACTACACTCTATAACACAGTTGAGAGACAATGTTCCCTACTTGCCTCAGTTCATAACAGTGTGTAGGAAGTTGTTTGATAAAGTGGGCAAAGCTTATACTTGGGCCAGAAGGCAGAATATAGGAAACTACATGAAAACATGAATAATTCAGTGAAAATGACTGTAAACAGATGAGAACTTGTTTAGAACAGCTGAAAGAGAATCTCCTAGTCAGTTCTTAGTGTAGAAATGTAGCTAAGATCTGGGAAAACTTAATTCCAGTTAAAATCACATGAAACACTGTATGAATCCTATATTCTTTACTGAAAGGAGACTAGAGTGGTAAATGTTTGTTATACAAGGCAGAATACCATTGAAATAGAGAAAGAAACACGTTCGGCAGCTTTGGAAAGCCTTACACTTCACTGAAATGTAGCACTACACTCTATAACACAGTTGAGAGACAATGTTCCCTACTTGCCTCAGTTCATAACAGTGTGTAGGAAGTTGTTTGATAAAGTGGGCAAAGCTTATACTTGGGCCAGAAGGCAGAATATAGGAAACTACATGAAAACATGAATAATTCAGTGAAAATGACTGTAAACAGATGAGAACTTGTTTTAGAACAGCTGAAAGAGATTCTCCAAGTCAGTTCTTAGTGTAGAAAAGGTAGCTAAGATCCGGGAAATCTTAATTCCAGTTAAAATCACATGAAACACTGTATGAATCCTATATTCTTTACTGAAAGGAGACTAGAGTGGTAAATGTTTGTTATACAAGGCAGAATACCATTGAAATAGAGAAAGAAACACGTTCGGCAGCTTTGGAAAGCCTTACACTTCACTGAAATGTAGTACTACACTCTATAACACAGTTGAGAGACAATGTTCCCTACTTGCCTCAGTTCATAACAGTGTGTAGGAAGTTGTTTGATAAAGTGGGCAAAGCTTATACTTGGGCCAGAAGGCAGAATATAGGAAACTACATGAAAACATGAATAATTCAGTGAAAATGACTGTAAACAGATGAGAACTTGTTTAGAACAGCTGAAAGAGAATCTCCAAGTCAGTTCTTAGTGTAGAAAAGGTAGCTAAGATAAGGGAAATCCATAATTCCAGTTAAGATCACATGAAACACTGTATGAATCCTATATTCATTACTTAAAGGAGAATAGATTGGTAAATGTGTGTTATACAAGGCAGAATACCATTGAAATAGAGAAAGAAACGCGTTCGGCAGCTTTGGAAAGCCTTACACTTCACTGAAATGTAGCACTACACTCTATAACACAGTTGAGAGACAATGTTCCCGAGCTGCCTCAGTTAATAACAGTGTGTAGGAAGTTGTTTGATAAAGTGGGCAAAGCTTATACTTGGACCAGAAGGCAGAATATAGGAAACTACATGAAAACATGAATAATTCAGTGAAAATGACTGTAAACAGATGAGAACTTGTTTTAGAACAGCTGAAAGAGATTCTCCAAGTCAGTTCTTAGTGTAGAAAAGGTAGCTAAGATCCGGGAAATCTTAATTCCAGTTAAAATCACATGAAACACTGTATGAATCCTATATTCTTTACTGAAAGGAGACTAGAGTGGTAAATGTTTGTTATACAAGGCAGAATACCATTGAAATAGAGAAAGAAACACGTTCGGCAGCTTTGGAAAGCCTTACACTTCACTGAAATGTAGTACTACACTCTATAACACAGTTGAGAGACAATGTTCCCTACTTGCCTCAGTTCATAACAGTGTGTAGGAAGTTGTTTGATAAAGTGGGCAAAGCTTATACTTGGGCCAGAAGGCAGAATATAGGAAACTACATGAAAACATGAATAATTCAGTGAAAATGACTGTAAACAGATGAGAACTTGTTTAGAACAACTGAAAGAGAATCTCCAAGTCAGTTCTTAGTGTAGAAAAGGTAGCTAAGATAAGGGAAATCCATAATTCCAGTTAAGATCACATGAAACACTGTTTGAATCCTATATTCATTACTTAAAGGAGACTACTGTGGTAAATGTGTGTTATACAAGGCAGAATACCATTGAAATAGAGATAGAAACACGTTTGGCAGCTTTGGGAAGGCTTACACTTCACTGAAATGTAGTACTACACTCCATAACACAGTTGAGAGACAATGTTCCCGAGCTGCCTCCATTCATAACAGTGTGTAGGAAGTGGTTTGATAAAGTGGGCAAAGCTTATACTTGGACCAGAAGGCAGAATATAGGAAACTACATGAAAACATGAATAATTCAGTGAAAATGACTATAAAAAGATGAGAACTTGTTTAAGAACAGCTGAAAGAGATTCTCCAAGTCAGTTCTTAGTGTAGAAAAGGTAGCTAAGATCCGGGAAATCTTAATTCCAGTTAAGATCACATGAAACACTGTATGAATCCTATATTCTTTACTTAAAGGAGACTAGAGTGGTAAATGTGTGTTATACAAGGCAGAATACCATTGAAATAGAGAAAGAAACACGTTCGGCAGCTTTGGAAATCCTTACAGGTGACTGAAATGTAGTACTACACTCTATAACAAAGTTGAGAGACAATGTTCCCGAGCTGCCTCAGTTCATAACAGTGTGTAGGAAGTTGTTTGATAAAGTGGGCAAAGCTTATACTTGGACCAGAAGGCAGAATATAGGAAACTACATGAAAACATGATTAATTCATTGAAAATGACTGTAAACAGAAGAACTTGTTTAGAACAGCTGAAAGAGATTCTCCAAGTCAGTTCTTAGTGTAGAAAAGGTAGCTAAGATAAGGGAAATCCATAATTCCAGTTAAGATTACATGAAACACTGTATGAATTCTATATTGTTTACTTAAAGGAGACTAGAGTGGTAAATGTGTGTTATACAAGGCAGAATACCATTTAAATAGAGAAAGAAACACGTTCGGCAGCTTTGGAAAGCCTTACACTTCACTGAAATGTAGTACTACACTCTATAACACAGTTGAGAGTCAATGTTCCCTACTTGCCTCAGTTCATAACAGTGTGTAAGAAGTTGTTTGATAAAGTGGGCAAAGCTTATACTTGGGCCAGAAGGCAGAATATAGGAAACTACATGAAAACATGAATAATTCAGTGAAAATGACTGTAAACAGATGAGAACTTGTTTAGAACAGCTGAAAGAGAATCTCCAAGTCAGTTCTTAGTGTAGAAAAGGTAGCTAAGATAAGGGAAATCCATAATTCCAGTTAAGATCACATGAAACACTATGAATCCTATATTCTTTACTTAAAGGAGACTAGAGTGGTAAATGTGTGTTATACAAGGCAGAATACCATTAAAATAGAGAAAGAAACACATTCGGCAGCTTTGGAAAGCCTTACACTTCACTGAAATGTAGTACTACACTCTATAACACAGTTGAGAGTCAATGTTCCCTACTTGCCTCAGTTCATAACAGTGTGTAGGAAGTTGTTTGATAAAGTGGGCAAAGCTTATACTTGGGCCAGAAGGCAGAATATAGGAAACTACATGAAAACATGAATAATTCAGTGAAAATGACTGTAAACAGATGAGAACTTGTTTAGAACAGCTGAAAGAGAATCTCCAAGTCAGTTCTTAGTGTAGAAAAGGTAGCTAAGATAAGGGAAATCCATAATTCCAGTTAAGATCACATGAAACACTGTATGAATCCTATATTCATTACTTAAAGGAGACTAGAGTGGTAAATGTGTGTTATACAAGGCAGAATACCATTGAAATAGAGAAAGAAACATGTTCGGCAGCTTTGGAAAGCCTTACTCTTCACTGAAATGTAGTACTACACTCTATAACACAGTTGAGAGACAATGTTCCCTACTTGCCTCAGTTCATAACAGTGTGTAGGAAGTTGTTTGATAAAGTGGGCAAAGCTTATACTTGGGCCAGAAGGCAGAATATAGGAAACTACATGAAAACATGAATAATTCAGTGAAAATGACTGTAAACAGATGAGAACTTGTTTAGAACAACTGAAAGAGAATCTCCAAGTCAGTTCTTAGTGTAGAAAAGGTAGCTAAGATAAGGGAAATCCATAATTCCAGTTAAGATCACATGAAACACTGTTTGAATCCTATATTCATTACTTAAAGGAGACTACTGTGGTAAATGTGTGTTATACAAGGCAGAATACCATTGAAATAGAGATAGAAACACGTTTGGCAGCTTTGGGAAGGCTTACACTTCACTGAAATGTAGTACTACACTCCATAACACAGTTGAGAGACAATGTTCCCGAGCTGCCTCCATTCATAACAGTGTGTAGGAAGTGGTTTGATAAAGTGGGCAAAGCTTATACTTGGACCAGAAGGCAGAATATAGGAAACTACATGAAAACATGAATAATTCAGTGAAAATGACTATAAAAAGATGAGAACTTGTTTAAGAACAGCTGAAAGAGATTCTCCAAGTCAGTTCTTAGTGTAGAAAAGGTAGCTAAGATCCGGGAAATCTTAATTCCAGTTAAGATCACATGAAACACTGTATGAATCCTATATTCTTTACTTAAAGGAGACTAGAGTGGTAAATGTGTGTTATACAAGGCAGAATACCATTGAAATAGAGAAAGAAACACGTTCGGCAGCTTTGGAAATCCTTACAGGTGACTGAAATGTAGTACTACACTCTATAACAAAGTTGAGAGACAATGTTCCCGAGCTGCCTCAGTTCATAACAGTGTGTAGGAAGTTGTTTGATAAAGTGGGCAAAGCTTATACTTGGACCAGAAGGCAGAATATAGGAAACTACATGAAAACATGATTAATTCATTGAAAATGACTGTAAACAGAAGAACTTGTTTAGAACAGCTGAAAGAGATTCTCCAAGTCAGTTCTTAGTGTAGAAAAGGTAGCTAAGATAAGGGAAATCCATAATTCCAGTTAAGATTACATGAAACACTGTATGAATTCTATATTGTTTACTTAAAGGAGACTAGAGTGGTAAATGTGTGTTATACAAGGCAGAATACCATTTAAATAGAGAAAGAAACACGTTCGGCAGCTTTGGAAAGCCTTACACTTCACTGAAATGTAGTACTACACTCTATAACACAGTTGAGAGTCAATGTTCCCTACTTGCCTCAGTTCATAACAGTGTGTAAGAAGTTGTTTGATAAAGTGGGCAAAGCTTATACTTGGGCCAGAAGGCAGAATATAGGAAACTACATGAAAACATGAATAATTCAGTGAAAATGACTGTAAACAGATGAGAACTTGTTTAGAACAGCTGAAAGAGAATCTCCAAGTCAGTTCTTAGTGTAGAAAAGGTAGCTAAGATAAGGGAAATCCATAATTCCAGTTAAGATCACATGAAACACTATGAATCCTATATTCTTTACTTAAAGGAGACTAGAGTGGTAAATGTGTGTTATACAAGGCAGAATACCATTAAAATAGAGAAAGAAACACATTCGGCAGCTTTGGAAAGCCTTACACTTCACTGAAATGTAGTACTACACTCTTTAACACAGTTGAGAGTCAATGTTCCCTACTTGCCTCAGTTCATAACAGTGTGTAGGAAGTTGTTTGATAAAGTGGGCAAAGCTTATACTTGGGCCAGAAGGCAGAATATAGGAAACTACATGAAAACATGAATAATTCAGTGAAAATGACTGTAAACAGATGAGAACTTGTTTAGAACAGCTGAAAGAGAATCTCCAAGTCAGTTCTTAGTGTAGAAAAGGTAGCTAAGATAAGGGAAATCCATAATTCCAGTTAAGATCACATGAAACACTATGAATCCTATATTCTTTACTTAAAGGAGACTAGAGTGGTAAATGTGTGTTATACAAGGCAGAATACCATTGAAATAGAGAAAGAAACACGTTTGGGAGCTTTGGAAAGCCTTACACTTCACTGAAATGTAGTACTACACTCTATAACACAATTGAGAGACAATGTTCCCTACTTGCCTCAGTTCATAACAGTGTGTAGGAAGTTGTTTGATAAAGTGGGCAAAGCTTATACTTGGGCCAGAAGGCAGAATATAGGAAACTTCATGAAAACATGAATAATTCAGTGAAAATGACTGTAAACAGATGAGAACTTGTTTAGAACAGCTGAAAGAGAATCTCCAAGTCAGTTCTTAGTGTAGAAAAGGTAGCTAAGATATGGGAAATCCATAATTCCAGTTAAGATCACATGAAACACTGTATGAATCCTATATTCATTACTTAAAGGAGACTAGAGTGGTAAATGTGTGTTATACAAGGCAGAATACCATTGAAATAGAGAAAGAAACACGTTCGGCAGCTTTGGAAAGCCTTACACTTCACTGAAATGTAGTACTACACTCTATAACACAGTTGAGAGACAATGTTCCCTACTTGCCTCAGTTCATAACAGTGTGTAGGAAGTTGTTTGATAAAGTGGGCAAAGCTTATACTTGGGCCAGAAGCCAGAATATAGGAAACTACATGAAAACATGAATAATTCAGTGAAAATGACTGTAAACAGATGAGAACTTGTTTAGAACAGCTGAAAGAGAATCTCCAAGTCAGTTCTTAGTGTAGAAAAGGTAGCTAAGATAAGGGAAATCCATAATTCCAGTTAAGATCACATGAAACACTGTATGAATCCTATATTCATTACTTAAAGGAGACTAGAGTGGTAAATGTGTGTTATACAAGGCAGAATACCATTGAAATAGAGAAAGAAACATGTTCGGCAGCTTTGGAAAGCCTTACTCTTCACTGAAATGTAGTACTACACTCTATAACACAGTTGAGAGACAATGTTCCCTACTTGCCTCAGTTCATAACAGTGTGTAGGAAGTTGTTTGATAAAGTGGGCAAAGCTTATACTTGGGCCAGAAGGCAGAATATAGGAAACTACATGAAAACATGAATAATTCAGTGAAAATGACTGTAAACAGATGAGAACTTTTTTAGAACAGCTGAAAGAGAATCTCCAAGTCAGTTCTTAGTGTAGAAAAGGTAGCTAAGATAAGGGAAATCCATAATTCCAGTTAAGATCACATGAAACACTGTTTGAATCCTATATTCATTACTTAAAGGAGACTACTGTGGTAAATGTGTGTTATACAAGGCAGAATACCATTGAAATAGAGATAGAAACACGTTTGGCAGCTTTGGGAAGGCTTACACTTCACTGAAATGTAGTACTACACTCCATAACACAGTTGAGAGACAATGTTCCCGAGCTGCCTCCATTCATAACAGTGTGTAGGAAGTGGTTTGATAAAGTGGGCAAAGCTTATACTTGGACCAGAAGGCAGAATATAGGAAACTACATGAAAACATGAATAATTCAGTGAAAATGACTATAAAAAGATGAGAACTTGTTTAAGAACAGCTGAAAGAGATTCTCCAAGTCAGTTCTTAGTGTAGAAAAGGTAGCTAAGATCCGGGAAATCTTAATTCCAGTTAAGATCACATGAAACACTGTTTGAATCCTATATTCTTTACTTAAAGGAGACTAGAGTGGTAAATGTGTGTTATACAAGGCAGAATACCATTGAAATAGAGAAAGAAACACGTTCGGCAGCTTTGGAAATCCTTACACGTGACTGAAATGTAGTACTACACTCTATAACACAGTTGAGAGACAATGTTCCCGAGCTGCCTCAGTTCATAACAGTGTGTAGGAAGTTGTTTGATAAAGTGGGCAAAGCTTATACTTGGACCAGAAGGCAGAATATAGGAAACTACATGAAAACATGATTAATTCAGTGAAAATGACTGTAAACAGAAGAACTTGTTTAGAACAGCTGAAAGAGATTCTCCAAGTCAGTTCTTAGTGTAGAAAAGGTAGCTAAGATAAGGGAAATCCATAATTGCAGTTAAGATTACATGAAACACTGTATGAATTCTATATTGTTTACTTAAAGGAGACTAGAGTGGTAAATGTGTGTTATACAAGGCAGAATACCATTAAAATAGAGAAAGAAACACGTTCGGCAGCTTTGGAAAGCCTTACACTTCACTGAAATGTAGTACTGCACTCTATAACACAGTTGAGAGTCAATGTTCCCTACTTGCCTCAGTTCATAACAGTGTGTAAGAAGTTGTTTGATAAAGTGGGCAAAGCTTATACTTGGGCCAGAAGGCAGAATATAGGAAACTACATGAAAACATGAATAATTCAGTGAAAATGACTGTAAACAGATGAGAACTTGTTTAGAACAGCTGAAAGAGAATCTCCAAGTCAGTTCTTAGTGTAGAAAAGGTAGCTAAGATAAGGGAAATCCATAATTCCAGTTAAGATCACATGAAACACTATGAATCCTATATTCTTTACTTAAAGGAGACTAGAGTGGTAAATGTGTGTTATACAAGGCAGAATACCATTGAAATAGAGAAAGAAACACGTTTGGGAGCTTTGGAAAGCCTTACACTTCACTGAAATGTAGTACTACACTCTATAACACAATTGAGAGACAATGTTCCCTACTTGCCTCAGTTCATAACAGTGTGTAGGAAGTTGTTTGATAAAGTGGGCAAAGCTTATACTTGGGCCAGAAGGCAGAATATAGGAAACTTCATGAAAACATGAATAATTCAGTGAAAATGACTGTAAACAGATGAGAACTTGTTTAGAACAGCTGAAAGAGAATCTCCAAGTCAGTTCTTAGTGTAGAAAAGGTAGCTAAGATATGGGAAATCCATAATTCCAGTTAAGATCACATGAAACACTGTATGAATCCTATATTCATTACTTAAAGGAGACTAGAGTGGTAAATGTGTGTTATACAAGGCAGAATACCATTGAAATAGAGAAAGAAACACGTTCGGCAGCTTTGGAAAGCCTTACACTTCACTGAAATGTAGTACTACACTCTATAACACAGTTGAGAGACAATGTTCCCTACTTGCCTCAGTTCATAACAGTGTGTAGGAAGTTGTTTGATAAAGTGGGCAAAGCTTATACTTGGGCCAGAAGCCAGAATATAGGAAACTACATGAAAACATGAATAATTCAGTGAAAATGACTGTAAACAGATGAGAACTTGTTTAGAACAGCTGAAAGAGAATCTCCAAGTCAGTTCTTAGTGTAGAAAAGGTAGCTAAGATAAGGGAAATCCATAATTCCAGTTAAGATCACATGAAACACTGTATGAATCCTATATTCATTACTTAAAGGAGACTAGAGTGGTAAATGTGTGTTATACAAGGCAGAATACCATTGAAATAGAGAAAGAAACATGTTCGGCAGCTTTGGAAAGCCTTACTCTTCACTGAAATGTAGTACTACACTCTATAACACAGTTGAGAGACAATGTTCCCTACTTGCCTCAGTTCATAACAGTGTGTAGGAAGTTGTTTGATAAAGTGGGCAAAGCTTATACTTGGGCCAGAAGGCAGAATATAGGAAACTACATGAAAACATGAATAATTCAGTGAAAATGACTGTAAACAGATGAGAACTTTTTTAGAACAGCTGAAAGAGAATCTCCAAGTCAGTTCTTAGTGTAGAAAAGGTAGCTAAGATAAGGGAAATCCATAATTCCAGTTAAGATCACATGAAACACTGTTTGAATCCTATATTCATTACTTAAAGGAGACTACTGTGGTAAATGTGTGTTATACAAGGCAGAATACCATTGAAATAGAGATAGAAACACGTTTGGCAGCTTTGGGAAGGCTTACACTTCACTGAAATGTAGTACTACACTCCATAACACAGTTGAGAGACAATGTTCCCGAGCTGCCTCCATTCATAACAGTGTGTAGGAAGTGGTTTGATAAAGTGGGCAAAGCTTATACTTGGACCAGAAGGCAGAATATAGGAAACTACATGAAAACATGAATAATTCAGTGAAAATGACTATAAAAAGATGAGAACTTGTTTAAGAACAGCTGAAAGAGATTCTCCAAGTCAGTTCTTAGTGTAGAAAAGGTAGCTAAGATCCGGGAAATCTTAATTCCAGTTAAGATCACATGAAACCCTGTTTGAATCCTATATTCTTTACTTAAAGGAGACTAGAGTGGTAAATGTGTGTTATACAAGGCAGAATACCATTGAAATAGAGAAAGAAACACGTTCGGCAGCTTTGGAAATCCTTACACGTGACTGAAATGTAGTACTACACTCTATAACACAGTTGAGAGACAATGTTCCCGAGCTGCCTCAGTTCATAACAGTGTGTAAGAAGTTGTTTGATAAAGTGGGCAAAGCTTATACTTGGGCCAGAAGGCAGAATATAGGAAACTACATGAAAACATGAATAATTCAGTGAAAATGACTGTAAACAGATGAGAACTTGTTTAGAACAGCTGAAAGAGAATCTCCAAGTCAGTTCTTAGTGTAGAAAAGGTAGCTATGATAAGGGAAATCCATAATTCCAGTTAAGATCACATGAAACACTATGAATCCTATATTCTTTACTTAAAGGAGACTAGAGTGGTAAATGTGTGTTATACAAGGCAGAATACCATTAAAATAGAGAAAGAAACACGTTCAGCAGCTTTGGAAAGCCTTACACTTCACTGAAATGTAGTACTACACTCTATAACACAGTTGAGAGTCAATGTTCCCTACTTGCCTCAGTTCATAACAGTGTGTAGGAAGTTGTTTGATAAAGTGGGCAAAGCTTATACTTGGGCCAGAAGGCAGAATATAGGAAACTACATGAAAACATGAATAATTCAGTGAAAATGACTGTAAACAGATGAGAACTTGTTTAGAACAGCTGAAAGAGAATCTCCAAGTCAGTTCTTAGTGTAGAAAAGGTAGCTAAGATCCGGAAATCCTTGATTGGAGTTAAGATTATATGAAACACTGTATGAATCCTATATTCTTTACTTAAAGGAGACTAGAGTGGTAAATGTGTGTTATACAAGGCAGAATACCATTAAAATGGAGAAAGAAACACGTTCGGCAGTTTTGGAAATCCTTACACGTGACTGAAATGTAGTACTACACTCTATAACACAGTTGAGAGACAATGTTCCGGAGCTGCCTCAGTTAATAACAGTGTGTAGGAAGTTGTTTGATAAAGTGGTCAAAGCTTATACTTGGAACAGAAGGCATAATATAGGAAACTACATGAAAACATGAATAATTCAGTGAAAATGACTGTAAACAGATTGGAACTTGTTTTAGAACAGCTGAAAGAGATTCTCCAAGTCAGTTCTTAGTGTAGAAATGGTAGCTAAGATAAGGGAAATCCATATTTCCAGTTAAGACCACATGAAACACTGTATGAATCCTATATTCATTACTTAAAGGAGACTGGAGTGGTAAATGTGTGTTATACAAGGCAGAATACCATTAAAATAGAGAAAGAAACACGTTCGGCAGCTTTTGAAATCCTTACACTTCACTGAAATGTAGTACTACACTCTATAACACAGTTGAGAGACAATGTTCTCTACTTGCCTCAGTTCATAACAGTGTGTAGGAAGTTGTTTGATAAAGTGGTCAAAGCTTATACTTGGGCCAGAAGGCAGAATATAGGAAACTACATGAAAACATGAATAATTCAGTGAAAATGACTGTAAACAGATGAGAACTTGTTTTAGAACAGCTGAAAGAGATTCTCCAAGTCAGTTCTTAGTGTAGAAAAGGTAGCTAAGATCCGGGAAATCTTAATTTCAGTTAAAATCACATGAAACACTGTATGAATCCTATATTCTTTACTGAAAGGAGACTAGAGTGGTAAATGTTTGTTATACAAGGCAGAATACCATTGAAATAGAGAAAGAAACACGTTCGGCAGCTTTGGAAAGCCTTACACTTCACTGAAATGTAGTACTACACTCTATAACACAGTTGAGAGTCAATGTTCCCTACTTGCCTCAGTTCATAACAGTGTGTAGGAAGTTGTTTGATAAAGTGGGCAAAGCTTATACTTGGGCCAGAAGGCATAATATAGGAAACTACATGAAAACATGAATAATTCAGTGAAAATGACTGTAAACAGATTGGAACTTGTTTTAGAACAGCTGAAAGAGATTCTCCAAGTCAGTTCTTAGTGTAGAAAAGGTAGCTAAGATAAGGGAAATCCATATTTCCAGTTAAGATCACATGAAACACTGTATGAATCCTATATTCATTACTTAAAGGAGACTGGAGTGGTAAATGTGTGTTATACAAGGCAGAATACCATTAAAATAGAGAACGAAACACGTTCGGCAGCTTTTGAAATCCTTACACTTCACTGAAATGTAGTACTACACTCTATAACACAGTTGAGAGACAATGTTTCCGAGCTGCCTCAGTTCATAACAGTGTGTAGGAAGTTGTTTGATAAAGTGGGCAAAGCTTATACTTGGACCAGAAGGCAGAATATAGGAAACTACATGAAAACATGATTAATTCAGTGAAAATGACTGTAAACAGATGAGAACTTGTTTAGAACAGCTGAAAGAGATTCTCCAAGTCAGTTCTTAGTGTAGAAAAGGTAGCTCAGATCCGGAAATCCTTAATTGGAGTTTAGATTATATGAAACACTGTATGAATCCTATATTCTTTACTTAAAGGAGACTAGAGTGGTAAATGTGTGTTATACAAGGCAGAATACCATTAAAATGGAGAAAGAAACACGTTCGGCAGTTTTGGAAATCCTTACACGTGACTGAAATGTAGTACTACACTCTATAACACAGTTGAGAGACAATGTACCCGAGCTGCCTCAGTTAATAACAGTGTGTAGGAAGTTGTTTGATAAAGTGGTCAAAGCTTATACTTGGACCAGAAGGCAGAATATAGGAAACTACATGAAAACATGAATAATTCAGTGAAAATGACTGTAAACAGATTGGAACTTGTTTTAGAACAGCTGAAAGAGATTCTCCAAGTCAGTTCTTAGTGTAGAAAAGGTAGCTAAGATCCGGGAAATCTTAATTGCAGTTAAGATCACATGAAACACTCTATGAATCCTATATTCTTTACTTAAAGGAGTCTAGAGTGGTAAATGTGTATTATACAAGGCAGAATACCATTGAAGTAGAGAAAGAAACACGTTCGGCAGCTTTGGAAAGCCTTACACTTCACTGAAATGTAGTACTACACTCTATAACACAGTTGAGAGACAATGTTCCCTACTTGCCTCAGTTCATAACAGTGTGTAGGAAGTTGTTTGATAAAGTGGGCAAAGCTTATACTTGGGCCAGAAGGCAGAATATAGGAAACTACAAGAAAACATGAATAATTCAGTGAAAATGACTGTAAACAGATGAGAACTTGTTTAGAACAGCTGAAAGAGAATCTCCAAGTCAGTTCTTAGTGTAGAAAAGGTAGCTAAGATAAGGGAAATCCATAATTCCAGTTAAGATCACATGAAACACTGTTTGAATCCTATATTCATTACTTAAAGGAGACTAGAGTGGTAAATGTGTGTTATACAAGGCAGAATACCATTGAAATAGAGAAAGAAACACGTTCGGTAGCTATGGAAAGCCTTACACTTCACTGAAATGTAGTACTACACTCTATAACACAGTTGAGAGACAATGTTCCCGAGCTGCCTCAGTTCATAACAGTGTGTAGGAAGTTGTTTGATAAAGTGGGCAAAGCTTATACTTAGGCCAGAAGGCAGAATATAGGAAACTAAATGAAAACATGAATAATTCAGTGAAAATG
This sequence comes from Pipistrellus hanaki, assembly GCF_964339955.1. Taxonomy (NCBI): domain Eukaryota; kingdom Metazoa; phylum Chordata; class Mammalia; order Chiroptera; family Vespertilionidae; genus Pipistrellus; species Pipistrellus hanaki. Next base: position 2,492,518 of record NW_028182303.1, read on the forward strand.
ACTGTAAACAGATGAGAACTTGTTTTAGAACAGCTGAAAGAGATTCTCCAAGTCAGTTCTTAGTGTAGAAAAGGTAGCTAAGATAAGGGAAATCCATATTTCCAGTTAAGATCACATGAAACACTGTATGAATCCTATATTCATTACTGAAAGGAGACTGGAGTGGTAAATGTGTGTTATACAAGGCAGAATACCATTAAAATAGAGAAAGAAACACGTTCGGCAGCTTTTGAAATCCTTACACTTCACTGAAATGTAGTACTACACTCTATCACACAGTTGAGAGACAATGTTTCCGAGCTGCCTCAGTTCATAACAGTGTGTAGGAAGTTGTTTGATAAAGTGGGCAAAGCTTATACTTGGACCAGAAGGCAGAATATAGGAAACTACATGAAAACATGATTAATTCAGTGAAAATGACTGTAAACAAATGAGAACTTGTTTAGAACAGCTGAAAGAGAATCTCCAAGTCAGTTCTTAGTGTAGAAAAGGTAGCTAAGATAAGGGAAATCCATAATTCCAGTTAAGATCATATGAAACACTATGAATCCTATATTCTTTACTTAAAGGAGACTAGAGTGGTAAATGTGTGTTATACAAGGCAGAATACCATTGAAAAAGAGAAAGAAACACGTTCGGGAGCTTTGGAAAGCCTTACACTTCACTGAAATGTAGTACTACACTCTATAACACAATTGAGAGACAATGTTCCCTACTTGCCTCAGTTCATAACAGTGTGTAGGAAGTTGTTTGATAAAGTGGGCAAAGCTTATACTTGGGCCAGAAGGCAGAATATAGGAAACTTCATGAAAACATGAATAATTCAGTGAAAATGACTGTAAACAGATGAGAACTTGTTTAGAACAGCTGAAAGAGAATCTCCAAGTCAGTTCTTAGTGTAGAAAAGGTAGCTAAGATAAGGGAAATCCATAATTCCAGTTAAGATCACATGAAACACTGTATGAATCCTATATTCATTACTTAAAGGAGACTAGAGTGGTAAATGTGTGTTATACAAGGCAGAATACCATTGAAATAGAGAAAGAAACACGTTCGGCAGCTTTGGAAAGCCTTACACTTCACTGAAATGTAGTACTACACTCTATAACACAGTTGAGAGACAATGTTCCCGAGCTGCCTCAGTTCATAACAGTGTGTAGGAAGTTGTTTGATAAAGTGGGCAAAGCTTATACTTGGACCAGAAGGCAGAATATAGGAAACTACATGAAAACATGATTAATTCAGTGAAAATGACTGTAAACAGATGAGAACTTGTTTAGAACAGCTGAAAGAGATTCTCCAAGTCAGTTCTTAGTGTAGAAAAGGTAGCTAAGATCCGGAAATCCTTAATTGGAGTTAAGATTATATGAAACACTGTATGAATCCTATATTATTTACTTAAAGGAGACTAGAGTGGTAAATGTGTGTTATACAAGGCAGAATACCATTAAAATGGGGAAAGAAACACGTTCGGCAGTTTTGGAAATCCTTACACGTGACTGAAATGTAGTACTACACTCTATAACACAGTTGAGAGACAATGTTCCCGAGCTGCCTCAGTTAATAACAGTGTGTAGGAAGTTGTTTGATAAAGTGGTCAAAGCTTATACTTGGACCAGAAGGCATAATATAGGAAACTACATAAAAACATGAATAATTCAGTGAAAATGACTGTAAACAGATTGGAACTTGTTTTAGAACAGCTGAAAGAGATTCTCCAAGTCAGTTCTTAGTGTAGAAAAGGTAGCTAAGATAAGGGAAATCCATATTTCCAGTTAAGATCACATGAAACACTGTATGAATCCTATATTCATTACTTAAATGAGACTGGAGTGGTAAATGTGTGTTATACAAGGCAGAATACCATTAAAATAGAGAAAGAAACACGTTCGGCAGCTTTTGAAATCCTTACACTTCACTGAAATATAGTACTACAGTCTATAACACAGTTGAGAGACAATGTTCCCTACTTGCCTCAGTTCATAACAGTGTGTAGGAAGTTGTTTGATAAAGTGGGCAAAGCTTATACTTGGGCCAGAAGGCAGAATATAGGAAACTACATGAAAACATGAATAATTCAGTGAAAATGACTGTAAACAGATGAGCACTTGTTTAGAACAGCTGAAAGAGAATCTCCAAGTCAGTTCTTAGTGTAGAAAAGGTAGCTAAGATAAGGGAAATCCATAATTCCAGTTAAGATCACATGAAACACTGTTTGAATCCTATATTCATTACTTAAAGGAGACTACTGTGGTAAATGTGTGTTATACGAGGCAGAATACCATTAAAATAGAGAAAGAAACACGTTCGGCAGCTTTTGAAATCCTTACACTTCACTGAAATGTAGTACTACACTCTATAACACAGTTGAGAGACAATGTACCCGAGCTGCCTCAGTTAATAACAGTGTGTAGGAAGTTGTTTGATAAAGTGGTCAAAGCTTATACTTGGACCAGAAGGCAGAATATAGGAAACTACATGAAAACATCAATAATTCAGTGAAAATGACTGTAAACAGATTGGAACTTGTTTTAGAACAGCTGAAAGAGATTCTCCAAGTCAGTTCTTAGTGTAGAAAAGGTAGCTATGATCCGGGAAATCTTAATTGCAGTTAAGATCACATGAAACACTCTATGAATCCTATATTCTTTACTTAAAGGAGTCTAGAGTGGTAAATGTGTATTATACAAGGCAGAATACCATTGAAGTAGAGAAAGAAACACGTTCGGCAGCTTTGGAAAGCCTTACACTTCACTGAAATGTAGTACTACACTCTATAACACAGTTGAGAGACAATGTTCCCTACTTGCCTCAGTTCATAACAGTGTGTAGGAAGTTGTTTGATAAAGTGGGCAAAGCTTATACTTGGGCCAGAAGGCAGAATATAGGAAACTACAAGAAAACATGAATAATTCAGTGAAAATGACTGTAAACAGATGAGAACTTGTTTAGAACAGCTGAAAGAGAATCTCCAAGTCAGTTCTTAGTGTAGAAAAGGTAGCTAAGATAAGGGAAATCCATAATTCCAGTTAAGATCACATGAAACACTGTTTGAATCCTATATTCATTACTTAAAGGAGACTAGAGTGGTAAATGTGTGTTATACAAGGCAGAATACCATTGAAATAGAGAAAGAAACACGTTCGGTAGCTATGGAAAGCGTTACACTTCACTGAAATGTAGTACTACACTCTATAACACAGTTGTGAGACAATGTTTCCTAGCTGCCTCAGTTCATAACAGTGTGTAGGAAGTTGTTTGATAAAGTGGGCAAAGCTTATACTCGGACCAGAAGGCAGAATATAGGAAAGTACATGAAAACATGATTAATTCAGTGAAAATGACTGTTAACAGATGAGAACTTGTTTAGAACAGCTGAAAGAGATTCTCCAAGTCAGTTCTTAGTGTAGAAAAGGTAGCTAAGATAAGGGAAATCCATAATTCCAGTTAAGATCACATGAAACACTATGAATCCTACATTCTTTACTTAAAGGAGACTAGAGTGGTAAATGTGTGTTATACAAGGCAGAATACCATTGAAATAGAGAAAGAAACACGTTCGGGAGCTTTGGAAAGCCTTACACTTCACTGAAATGTAGTACTACACTCTATAACACAGTTGAGAGACAATGTTCCCAGGCTGCCTCAGTTCATTACAGTGTGTAGGAAGTTGTTTGATAAAGTGGGCAAAGCTTATACTTAGGCCAGAAGGCAGAATATAGGAAACTAAATGAAAACATGAATAATTCAGTGAAAATGACTGTAAACAGATGAGAACTTGTTTTAGAACAGCTGAAAGAGATTCTCCAAGTCAGTTCTTAGTGTAGAAAAGGTAGCTAAGATAAGGGAAATCCATATTTCCAGTTAAGATCACATGAAACACTGTATGAATCCTATATTCATTACTGAAAGGAGACTGGAGTGGTAAATGTGTGTTATACAAGGCAGAATACCATTAAAATAGAGAAAGAAACACGTTCGGCAGCTTTTGAAATCCTTACACTTCACTGAAATGTAGTACTACACTCTATCACACAGTTGAGAGACAATGTTTCCGAGCTGCCTCAGTTCATAACAGTGTGTAGGAAGTTGTTTGATAAAGTGGGCAAAGCTTATACTTGGACCAGAAGGCAGAATATAGGAAACTACATGAAAACATGATTAATTCAGTGAAAATGACTGTAAACAGATGAGAACTTGTTTAGAACAGCTGAAAGAGAATCTCCAAGTCAGTTCTTAGTGTAGAAAAGGTAGCTAAGATAAGGGAAATCCATAATTCCAGTTAAGATCATATGAAACACTATGAATCCTATATTCTTTACTTAAAGGAGACTAGAGTGGTAAATGTGTGTTATACAAGGCAGAATACCATTGAAATAGAGAAAGAAACACGTTCGGGAGCTTTGGAAAGCCTTACACTTCACTGAAATGTAGTACTACACTCTATAACACAATTGAGAGACAATGTTCCCTACTTGCCTCAGTTCATAAAAGTGTGTAGGAAGTTGTTTGATAAAGTGGGCAAAGCTTATACTTGGGCCAGAAGGCAGAATATAGGAAACTACAAGAAAACATGAATAATTCAGCGAAAATGACTGTAAACAGATGAGAACTTGTTTAGAACAGCTGAAAGAGAATCTCCAAGTCAGTTCTTAGTGTAGAAAAGGTAGCTAAGATAAGGGAAATCCATAATTCCAGTTAAGATCACATGAAACACTGTTTGAATCCTATATTCATTACTTAAAGGAGACTAGAGTGGTAAATGTGTGTTATACAAGGCAGAATACCATTGAAATAGAGAAAGAAACACGTTCGGTAGCTATGGAAAGCGTTACATTTCACTGAAATGTAGTACTACACTCTATAACACAGTTGTGAGACAATGTTCCCTAGCTGCCTCAGTTCATAACAGTGTGTAGGAAGTTGTTTGATAAAGTGGGCAAAGCTTATACTTGGACCAGAAGGCAGAATATAGGAAACTACATGAAAACATGATTAATTCAGTGAAAATGACTGTTAACAGATGAGAACTTGTTTAGAACAGCTGAAAGAGATTCTCCAAGTCAGTTCTTAGTGTAGAAAAGGTAGCTAAGATCCGGAAATCCTTAATTGGAGTTAAGATTATATGAAACACTGTATGAATCCTTTATTCTTTACTTAAAGGAGACTAGAGTGGTAAATGTGTGTTATACAAGGCAGAATACCATTGAAATAGAGAAAGAAACACGTTCGGTAGCTATGGAAAGCGTTACACTTCACTGAAATGTAGTACTACACTCTATAACACAGTTGTGAGACAATGTTCCCTAGCTGCCTCAGTTCATAACAGTGTGTAGGAAGTTGTTTGATAAAGTGGGCAAAGCTTATACTCGGACCAGAAGGCAGAATATAGGAAAGTACATGAAAACATGATTAATTCAGTGAAAATGACTGTTAACAGATGAGAACTTGTTTAGAACAGCTGAAAGAGATTCTCCAAGTCAGTTCTTAGTGTAGAAAAGGTAGCTAAGATAAGGGAAATCCATAATTCCAGTTAAGATCACATGAAACACTATGAATCCTATATTCTTTACTTAAAGGAGACTAGAGTGGTAAATGTGTGTTATACAAGGCAGAATACCATTAAAATGGAGAAAGAAACACGTTCGGCAGTTTTGGAAATCCTTACACGTGACTGAAATGTAGTACTACACTCTATATCACAGTTGAGAGACAATGTTCCCGAGCTGCCTCAGTTAATAACAGTGTGTAGGAAGTTGTTTGATAAAGTGGTCAAAGCTTATACTTGGACCAGAAGGCATAATATAGGAAACTACATGAAAACATGAATAATTCAGTGAAAATGACTGTAAACAGATTGGAACTTGTTTTAGAACAGCTGAAAGAGATTCTCCAAGTCAGTTCTTAGTGTAGAAAATGTAGCTAAGATAAGGGAAATCCATATTTTCAGTTAAGATCACATGAAACACTGTATGAATCCTATATTCATTACTTAAAGGAGACTGGAGTGGTAAATGTGTGTTATACAAGGCAGAATACCATTAAAATAGAGAAAGAAACACGTTCGGCAGCTTTTGAAATCCTTACACTTCACTGAAATATAGTACTACACTCTATAACACAGTTGAGAGACAATGTTCCCTACTTGCCTCAGTTAATAACAGTGTGTAGGAAGTTGTTTGATAAAGTGGGCAAAGCTTATACTTGGGCTAGAAGGCAGCATATAGGAAACTAAATGAAAACATGAATAATTCAGTGAAAATGACTGTAAACAGATGAGAACTTGTTTAGAACAGCTGAAGGAGAATCTCCAAGTCAGTTCTTAGTGTAGAAAAGGTAGCTAAGATAAGGGAAATCCATAATTCCAGTTAAGATCACCTGAAACACTGTATGAATCCTATATTCATTACTTAAAGGAGACTAGAGTGGTAAATGTGTGTTATACAAGGCAGAATACCATTGAAATAGAGAAAGAAACACGTTCGGCAGCTTTGGAAAGCCTTACTCTTCACTGAAATGTAGTACTACACTCTATAACACAGTTGAGAGACAATGTTCCCTACTTGCCTCAGTTCATAACAGTGTGTAGGAAGTTGTTTGATAAAGTGGGCAAAGCTTATACTTGGGCCAGAAGGCAGAATATAGGAAACTACATGAAAACATGAATAATTCAGTGAAAATGACTGTAAACAGATGAGAACTTGTTTAGAACAGCTGAAAGAGAATCTCCAAGTCAGTTCTTAGTGTAGAAAAGGTAGCTAAGATAAGGGAAATCCATAATTCCAGTTAAGATCACATGAAACACTGTTTGAATCCTATATTCATTACTTAAAGGAGACTACTGTGGTAAATGTGTGTTATACGAGGCAGAATACCATTAAAATAGAGAAAGAAACACGTTCGGCAGCTTTTGAAATCCTTACACTTCACTGAAATGTAGTACTACACTCTATAACACAGTTGAGAGACAATGTTCTCTACTTGCCTCAGTTCATAACAGTGTGTAGGAAGTTGTTTGATAAAGTGGTCAAAGCTTATACTTGGGCCAGAAGGCAGAATATAGGAAACTACATGAAAACATGAATAATTCAGTGAAAATGACTGTAAACAGATGAGAACTTGTTTTAGAACAGCTGAAAGAGATTCTCCAAGTCAGTTCTTAGTGTAGAAAAGGTAGCTAAGATCCGGGAAATGTTAATTTCAGTTAAAATCACATGAAACACTGTATGAATCCTATATTCTTTACTGAAAGGAGACTAGAGTGGTAAATGTTTGTTATACAAGGCAGAATACCATTGAAATAGAGAAAGAAACACATTCGGCAGCTTTGGAAAGCCTTACACTTCACTGAAATGTAGTACTACACTCTATAACACAGTTGAGAGTCAATGTTCCCTACTTGCCTCAGTTCATAACAGTGTGTAGGAAGTTGTTTGATAAAGTGGGTAAAGCTTATACTTGGGCCAGAAGGCAGAATATAGGAAACTACATGAAAACATGAATAATTCAGTGAAAATGACTGTAAACAGATGAGAACTTGTTTAGAACAGCTGAAAGAGAATCTCCAAGTCAGTTCTTAGTGTAGAAAAGGTAGCTAAGATAAGGGAAATCCATAATTCCAGTTAAGATCAGATGAAACACTATGAATCCTATATTCTTTACTTAAAGGAGACTAGAGTGGTAAATGTGTGTTATACAAGGCAGAATACCATTGAAATAGAGAAAGAAACACGTTCGGGAGCTTTGGAAAGCCTTACACTTCACTGAAATGTAGTACTACACTCTATAACACAGTTGAGAGACAATGTTCCCGAGCTGCCTCAGTTCATAACAGTGTGTAGGAAGTTGTTTGATAAAGTGGGCAAAGCTTATACTTGGACCAGAAGGCAGAATATAGGAAACTACATGAAAACATGAATAATTCAGTGAAAATGACTGTAAACAGATGAGAACTTGTTTTAGAACAGCTGAAAGAGATTCTCCAAGTCAGTTCTTAGTGTAGAAAAGGTAGCTAAGATAAGGGAAATCCATATTTCCAGTTAAGATCACATGAAACACTGTATGAATCCTATATTCATTACTTAAAGGAGACTGGAGTGGTAAATGTGTGTTATACAAGGCAGAATACCATTAAAATAGAGAACGAAACACGTTCGGCAGCTTTTGAAATCCTTACACTTCACTGAAATGTAGTACTACACTCTATAACACAGTTGAGAGACAATGTTTCCGAGCTGCCTCAGTTCATAACAGTGTGTAGGAAGTTGTTTGATAAAGTGGGCAAAGCTTATACTTGGACCAGAAGGCAGAATATAGGAAACTACATGAAAACATGATTAATTCAGTGAAAATGACTGTAAACAGATGAGAACTTGTTTAGAACAGCTGAAAGAGATTCTCCAAGTCAGTTCTTAGTGTAGAAAAGGTAGCTCAGATCCGGAAATCCTTAATTGGAGTTTAGATTATATGAAACACTGTATGAATCCTATATTCTTTACTTAAAGGAGACTAGAGTGGTAAATGTGTGTTATACAAGGCAGAATACCATTAAAATGGAGAAAGAAACACGTTCGGCAGTTTTGGAAATCCTTACACGTGACTGAAATGTAGTACTACACTCTATAACACAGTTGAGAGACAATGTACCCGAGCTGCCTCAGTTAATAACAGTGTGTAGGAAGTTGTTTGATAAAGTGGTCAAAGCTTATACTTGGACCAGAAGGCAGAATATAGGAAACTACATGAAAACATGATTAATTCAGTGAAAATGACTGTTAACAGATGAGAACTTGTTTAGAACAGCTGAAAGAGATTCTCCAAGTCAGTTCTTAGTGTAGAAAAGGTAGCTAAGATAAGGGAAATCCATAATTCCAGTTAAGATCATATGAAACACTATGAATCCTATATTCTTTACTTAAAGGAGACTAGAGTGGTAAATGTGTGTTATACAAGGCAGAATACCATTGAAATAGAGAAAGAAACACGTTCGGGAGCTTTGGAAAGCCTTACACTTCACTGAAATGTAGTACTACACTCTATAACACAGTTGAGAGACAATGTTCCCAGGCTGCCTCAGTTCATTACAGTGTGTAGGAAGTTGTTTGATAAAGTGGGCAAAGCTTATACTTAGGCCAGAAGGCAGAATATAGGAAACTAAATGAAAACATGAATAATTCAGTGAAAATGACTGTAAACAGATGAGAACTTGTTTTAGAACAGCTGAAAGAGATTCTCCAAGTCAGTTCTTAGTGTAGAAAAGGTAGCTAAGATAAGGGAAATCCATATTTCCAGTTAAGATCACATGAAACACTGTATGAATCCTATATTCATTACTGAAAGGAGACTGGAGTGGTAAATGTGTGTTATACAAGGCAGAATACCATTAAAATAGAGAAAGAAACACGTTCGGCAGCTTTTGAAATCCTTACACTTCACTGAAATGTAGTACTACACTCTATCACACAGTTGAGAGACAATGTTTCCGAGCTGCCTCAGTTCATAACAGTGTGTAGGAAGTTGTTTGATAAAGTGGGCAAAGCTTATACTTGGACCAGAAGGCAGAATATAGGAAACTACATGAAAACATGATTAATTCAGTGAAAATGACTGTAAACAGATGAGAACTTGTTTAGAACAGCTGAAAGAGAATCTCCAAGTCAGTTCTTAGTGTAGAAAAGGTAGCTAAGATAAGGGAAATCCATAATTCCAGTTAAGATCATATGAAACACTATGAATCCTATATTCTTTACTTAAAGGAGACTAGAGTGGTAAATGTGTGTTATACAAGGCAGAATACCATTGAAATAGAGAAAGAAACACGTTCGGGAGCTTTGGAAAGCCTTACACTTCACTGAAATGTAGTACTACACTCTATAACACAATTGAGAGACAATGTTCCCTACTTGCCTCAGTTCATAACAGTGTGTAGGAAGTTGTTTGATAAAGTGGGCAAAGCTTATACTTGGGCCAGAAGGCAGAATATAGGAAACTACAAGAAAACATGAATAATTCAGCGAAAATGACTGTAAACAGATGAGAACTTGTTTAGAACAGCTGAAAGAGAATCTCCAAGTCAGTTCTTAGTGTAGAAAAGGTAGCTAAGATAAGGGAAATCCATAATTCCAGTTAAGATCACATGAAACACTGTTTGAATCCTATATTCATTACTTAAAGGAGACTAGAGTGGTAAATGTGTGTTATACAAGGCAGAATACCATTGAAATAGAGAAAGAAACACGTTCGGTAGCTATGGAAAGCGTTACATTTCACTGAAATGTAGTACTACACTCTATAACACAGTTGTGAGACAATGTTCCCTAGCTGCCTCAGTTCATAACAGTGTGTAGGAAGTTGTTTGATAAAGTGGGCAAAGCTTATACTTGGACCAGAAGGCAGAATATAGGAAACTATATGAAAACATGATTAATTCAGTGAAAATGACTGTTAACAGATGAGAACTTGTTTAGAACAGCTGAAAGAGATTCTCCAAGTCAGTTCTTAGTGTAGAAAAGGTAGCTAAGATCCGGAAATCCTTAATTGGAGTTAAGATTATATGAAACACTGTATGAATCCTTTATTCTTTACTTAAAGGAGACTAGAGTGGTAAATGTGTGTTATACAAGGCAGAATACCATTAAAATGGAGAAAGAAACACGTTCGGCAGTTTTGGAAATCCTTACACGTGACTGAAATGTAGTACTACACTCTATATCACAGTTGAGAGACAATGTTCCCGAGCTGCCTCAGTTAATAACAGTGTGTAGGAAGTTGTTTGATAAAGTGGTCAAAGCTTATACTTGGACCAGAAGGCATAATATAGGAAACTACATGAAAACATGAATAATTCAGTGAAAATGACTGTAAACAGATTGGAACTTGTTTTAGAACAGCTGAAAGAGATTCTCCAAGTCAGTTCTTAGTGTAGAAAATGTAGCTAAGAAAAGGGAAATCCATATTTTCAGTTAAGATCACATGAAACACTGTATGAATCCTATATTCATTACTTAAAGGAGACTGGAGTGGTAAATGTGTGTTATACAAGGCAGAATACCATTAAAATAGAGAAAGAAACACGTTCGGCAGCTTTTGAAATCCTTACACTTCACTGAAATATAGTACTACACTCTATAACACAGTTGAGAGACAATGTTCCCTACTTGCCTCAGTTCATAACAGTGTGTAGGAAGTTGTTTGATAAAGTGGGCAAAGCTTATACTTGGGCCAGAAGGCAGCATATAGGAAACTAAATGAAAACATGAATAATTCAGTGAAAATGACTGTAAACAGATGAGAACTTGTTTAGAACTGCTGAAGGAGAATCTCCAAGTCAGTTCTTAGTGTAGAAAAGGTAGCTAAGATAAGGGAAATCCATAATTCCAGTTAAGATCACCTGAAACACTGTATGAATCCTATATTCATTACTTAAAGGAGACTAGAGTGGTAAATGTGTGTTATACAAGGCAGAATACCATTGAAGTAGAGAAAGAAACACGTTCGGCAGCTTTGGAAAGCCTTACTCTTCACTGAAATGTAGTACTACACTCTATAACACAGTTGAGAGACAATGTTCCCTACTTGCCTCAGTTCATAACAGTGTGTAGGAAGTTGTTTGATAAAGTGGGCAAAGCTTATACTTGGGTCATAAGGCAGAATATAGGAAACTACATGAAAACATGAATAATTCAGTGAAAATGACTGTAAACAGATGAGAACTTGTTTAGAACAGCTGAAAGAGAATCTCCAAGTCAGTTCTTAGTGTAGAAAAGGTAGCTAAGATAAGGGAAATCCATAATTCCAGTTAAGATCACATGAAACACTGTTTGAATCCTATATTCATTACTTAAAGGAGACTACTGTGGTAAATGTGTGTTATACGAGGCAGAATACCATTAAAATAGAGAAAGAAACACGTTCGGCAGCTTTTGAAATCCTTACACTTCACTGAAATGTAGTACTACACTCTATAACACAGTTGAGAGACAATGTTCTCTACTTGCCTCAGTTCATAACAGTGTGTAGGAAGTTGTTTGATAAAGTGGTCAAAGCTTATACTTGGGCCAGAAGGCAGAATATAGGAAACTACATGAAAACATGAATAATTCAGTGAAAATGACTGTAAACAGATGAGAACTTGTTTAGAACAGCTGAAAGAGAATCTCCAAGTCAGTTCTTAGTGTAGAAAAGGTAGCTAAGATAAGGGAAATCCATAATTCCAGTTAAGATCACATGAAACACTGTATGAATCTTATATTCTTTACTGAAAGGAGACTAGAGTGGTAAATGTTTGTTATACAAGGCAGAATACCATTGAAATAGAGAAAGAAACACATTCGGCAGCTTTGGAAAGCCTTACACTTCACTGAAATGTAGTACTACACTCTATAACACAGTTGAGAGTCAATGTTCCCTACTTGCCTCAGTTCATAACAGTGTGTAGGAAGTTGTTTGATAAAGTGGGTAAAGCTTATACTTGGGCCAGAAGGCAGAATATAGGAAACTACATGAAAACATGAATAATTCAGTGAAAATGACTGTAAACAGATGAGAACTTGTTTAGAACAGCTGAAAGAGAATCTCCAAGTCAGTTCTTAGTGTAGAAAAGGTAGCTAAGATAAGGGAAATCCATAATTCCAGTTAAGATCACATGAAACACTATGAATCCTATATTCTTTACTTAAAGGAGACTAGAGTGGTAAATGTTTGTTATACAAGGCAGAATACCATTGAAATAGAGAAAGAAACACATTCGGGAGCTTTGGAAAGCCTTACACTTCACTGAAATGTAGTACTACACTCTATAACACAGTTGAGAGACAATGTTCCCGAGCTGCCTCAGTTCATAACAGTGTGTAGGAAGTTGTTTGATAAAGTGGGCAAAGCTTATACTTGGACCAGAAGGCAGAATATAGGAAACTACATGAAAACATGAATAATTCAGTGAAAATGACTGTAAACAGATGAGAACTTGTTTAGAACAGCTGAAAAAGATTCTCCAAGTCAGTTCTTAGTGTAGAAAAGGTAGCTAAGATCCGGAAATCCTTAATTGGAGTTATGATTATATGAAACACTGTATGAATCCTATATTCTTTACTTAAAGGAGACTAGAGTGGTAAATGTGTGTTATACAAGGCAGAATACCATTAAAATGGAGAAAGAAACACGTTTGGCAGTTTTGGAAATCCTTACACGTGACTGAAATGTAGTACTACACTCTATAACACAGTTGAGAGACAATGTTCCCGAGCTGCCTCAGTTAATAACAGTGTGTAGGAAGTTGTTTGATAAAGTGGTCAAAGCTTATACTTGGACCAGAAGGCATAATATAGGAAACTACATGAAAACATGAATAATTCAGTGAAAATGACTGTAAACAGATTGGAACTTATTTTAGAACCGCTGAAAGAGATTCTCCAAGTCAGTTCTTAGTGTAGAAAAGGTAGCTAAGATAAGGGAAATCCATATTTCCAGTTAAGATCACATGAAACACTGTATGAATCCTATATTCATTACTTAAAGGAGACTGGAGTGGTAAATGTGTGTTATACAAGGCAGAATACCATTAAAATAGAGAAAGAAACACGTTCGGCAGCTTTTGAAATCCTTACACTTCACTGAAATGTAGTACTACACTCTATAACACAGTTGAGAGACAATGTTTCCGAGCTGCCTCAGTTCATAACAGTGTGTAGGAAGTTGTTTGATAAAGTGGGCAAAGCTTATACTTGGACCAGAAGGCAGAATATAGTAAACTACATGAAAACATGATTAATTCAGTGAAAATGACTGTAAACAGATGAGAACTTGTTTAGAACAGCTGAAAGAGATTCTCCAAGTCAGTTCTTAGTGTAGAAAAGGTAGCTAAGATCCGGAAATCCTTAATTGGAGTTTAGATTATATGAAACACTGTATGAATCCTATATTCTTTACTTAAAGGAGACTAGAGTGGTAAATGTGTGTTATACAAGGCAGAATACCATTAAAATGGAGAAAGAAACACGTTCGGCAGTTTTGGAAATCCTTACACGTGACTGAAATGTAGTACTACACTCTATAACACAGTTGAGAGACAATGTACCCGAGCTGCCTCAGTTCATAACAGTGTGTAGGAAGTTGTTTGATAAAGTGGGCAAAGCTTATACTTGGACCAGAAGGCAGAATATAGGAAACTACATGAAAACATGATTAATTCAGTGAAAATGACTGTTAACAGATGAGAACTTGTTTAGAACAGCTGAAAGAGATTCTCCAAGTCAGTTCTTAGTGTAGAAAAGGTAGCTAAGATAAGGGAAATCCATAATTCCAGTTAAGATTACATGAAACACTGTATGAATTCTATATTCTTTACTTAAAGGAGACTAGAGTGGTAAATGTGTGTTATACAAGGCAGAATACCATTAAAATAGAGAAAGAAACACGTTCGGCAGCTTTTGAAATCCCTACACTTCACTGAAATGTAGTACTACACTCTATAACACAGTTGAGAGACAATGTTCCCTACTTGCCTCAGTTCATAACAGTGTGTAGGAAGTTGTTTGATAAAGTGGGCAAAGCTTATACTTGGACCAGAAGGCAGAATATAGGAAACTACATGAAAACATGAATAATTCAGTGAAAATGACTGTAAACAGATTGGAACTTGTTTTAGAACAGCTGAAAGAGATTCTCCAAGTCAGTTCTTAGTGTAGAAAAGGTAGCTAAGATCCGGGAAATCTTAATTGCAGTTAAGATCACATGAAACACTGTATGCATCCTACATTCTTTACTTAAAGGAGTCTAGAGTGGTAAATGTGTGTTATACAAGGCAGAATACCATTGAAGTAGAGAAAGAAACACGTTCGGCAGCTTTGGAAAGCGTTACACTTCACTGAAATGTAGTACTACACTCTATAACACAGTTGAGAGACAATGTTCCCTACTTGCCTCAGTTCATAACAGTGTGTACGAAGTTGTTTGATAAAGTGGGCAAAGCTTATACTTGGGCCAGAAGGCAGAAAATAGGAAACTACATGAAAACATGAATAATTCAGTGAAAATGACTGTAAACAGATTGGAACTTATTTTAGAACCGCTGAAAGAGATTCTCCAAGTCAGTTCTTAGTGTAGAAAAGGTAGCTAAGATCCGGAAATCCTTAATTGGAGTTTAGATTATATGAAACACTGTATGAATCCTATATTCTTTACTTAAAGGAGACTAGAGTGGTAAATGTGTGTTATACAAGGCAGAATACCATTAAAATGGAGAAAGAAACACGTTCGGCAGTTTTGGAAATCCTTACACGTGACTGAAATGTAGTACTACACTCTATAACACAGTTGAGAGACAATGTACCCGAGCTGCCTCAGTTAATAACAGTGTGTAGGAAGTTGTTTGATAAAGTGGTCAAAGCTTATACTTGGACCAGAAGGCAGAATATAGGAAACTACATGAAAACATGAATAATTCAGTGAAAATGACTGTAAACAGATTGGAACTTGTTTTAGAACAGCTGAAAGAGATTCTCCAAGTCAGTTCTTAGTGTAGAAAAGGTAGCTAAGATCCGGGAAATCTTAATTGCAGTTAAGATCACATGAAACACTGTATGAATCCTACATTCTTTACTTAAAGGAGTCTAGAGTGGTAAATGTGTGTTATACAAGGCAGAATACCATTGAAGTAGAGAAAGAAACACGTTCGGCAGCTTTGGAAAGCGTTACACTTCACTGAAATGTAGTACTACACTCTATAACACAGTTGAGAGACAATGTTCCCTACTTGCCTCAGTTCATAACAGTGTGTACGAAGTTGTTTGATAAAGTGGGCAAAGCTTATACTTGGGCCAGAAGGCAGAATATAGGAAACTACATGAAAACATGAATAATTCAGTGAAAATGACTGTAAACAGATTGGAACTTGTTTAGAACAGCTGAAAGAGAATCTCCAAGTCAGTTCTTAGTGTAGAAAAGGTAGCTAAGATAAGGGAAATCCATAATTCCAGTTAAGATCACATGAAACACTGTTTGAATCCTATATTCATTACTTAAAGGAGACTAGAGTGGTAAATGTGTGTTATACAATGCAGAATACCATTGAAATAGAGAAAGAAACACGTTCGGTAGCTATGGAAAGCGTTACACTTCACTGAAATGTAGTACTACACTCTATAACACAGTTGTGAGACAATGTTCCCTAGCTGCCTCAGTTCATAACAGTGTGTAGGAAGTTGTTTGATAAAGTGGGCAAAGCTTATACTTGGACCAGAAGGCAGAATATAGGAAACTACATGAAAACATGATTAATTCAGTGAAAATGACTGTTAACAGATGAGAACTTGTTTAGAACAGCTGAAAGAGATTCTCCAAGTCAGTTCTTAGTGTAGAAAACGTAGCTAAGAAAAGGGAAATCCAGAATTCCAGTTAAGATTACATGAAACACTGTATGAATTCTATATTCTTTACTTAAAGGAGACTAGAGTGGTAAATGTGTGTTATACAAGGCAGAATATCATTGAAATAGAGAAAGAAACACGTTCGGGAGCTTTGGAAAGCCTTACACTTCACTGAAATGTAGTACTACACTCTATAACACAATTGAGAGACAATGTTCCCTACTTGCCTCAGTTCATAACAGTGTGTAGGAAGTTGTTTGATAAAGTGGGCAAAGCTTATACTTGGGCCAGAAGGCAGAATATAGGAAACTTCATGAAAACATGAATAATTCAGTGAAAATGACTGTAAACAGATGAGAACTTGTTTAGAACAGCTGAAAGAGAATCTCCAAGTCAGTTCTTAGTGTAGAAAAGGTAGCTAAGATAAGGGAAATCCATAATTCCAGTTAAGATCACATGAAACACTGTATGAATCCTATATTCATTACTTAAAGGAGACTAGAGTGGTAAATGTGTGTTATACAAGGCAGAATACCATTGAAATAGAGAAAGAAACACGTTCGGCAGCTTTGGAAAGCCTTACACTTCACTGAAATGTAGTACTACACTCTATAACACAGTTGAGAGACAATGTTTCCGAGCTGCCTCAGTTCATAACAGTGTGTAGGAAGTTGTTTGATAAAGTGGGCAAAGCTTATACTTGGGCCAGAAGGCAGAATATAGGAAACTAAATGAAAACATGATTAATTCAGTGAAAATGACTGTAAACAGATGAGAACTTGTTTAGAACAGCTGAAAGAGATTCTCCAAGTCAGTTCTTAGTGTAGAAAAGGTAGCTAAGATAAGGGAAATCCATAATTCCAGTTAAGATCACATGAAACACTGTATGAATCCTATATTCATTACTTAAAGGAGACTAGAGTGGTAAATGTGTGTTATACAAGGCAGAATACCATTAAAATGGAGAAAGAAACACGTTCGGCAGTTTTGGAAATCCTTACACGTGAATGAAATGTAGTACTAAACTCTATAACACAGTTGAGAGACAATGTACCCGAGCTGCCTCAGTTAATAACAGTGTGTAGGAAGTTGTTTGATAAAGTGGTCAAAGCTTATACTTGTACCAGAAGGCAGAATATAGGAAACTACATGAAAACATGAATAATTCAGTGAAAATGACTGTAAACAGATTGGAACTTGTTTTAGAACAGCTGAAAGAGATTCTCCAAGTCAGTTCTTAGTGTAGAAAAGGTAGCTAAGATCCGGGAAATCTTAATTGCAGTTAAGATCACATGAAACACTGTATGAATCCTACATTCTTTACTTAAAGGAGTCTAGAGTGGTAAATGTGTGTTATACAAGGCAGAATACCATTGAAGTAGAGAAAGAAACACGTTCGGCAGCTTTGGAAAGCGTTACACTTCACTGAAATGTAGTACTACACTCTATAACACAGTTGAGAGACAATGTTCCCTACTTGCCTCAGTTCATAACAGTGTGTAGGAAGTTGTTTGATAAAGTGGGCAAAGCTTATACTTGGGCCAGAAGGCATAATATAGGAAACTACAAGAAAACATGAATAATTCAGTGAAAATGACTGTAAACAGATGAGAACTTGTTTAGAACAGCTGAAAGAGAATCTCCAAGTCAGTTCTTAGTGTAGAAAAGGTAGCTAAGATAAGGGAAATCCATAATTCCAGTTAAGATCACATGAAACACTGTATGAATCCTATATTCATTACTTAAAGGAGACTAGAGTGGTAAATGTGTGTTATACAAGGCAGAATACCATTAAAATAGAGAAAGAAACACGTTCGGCAGCTTGGAAATCCTTACACGTGACTGAAATGTAGTACTACACTCTATAACACAGTTGAGAGACAATGTTCCCTACTTGCCTCAGTTCATAACAGTGTGTAGGAAGTTGTTTGATAAAGTGGGCAAAGCTTATACTTGGGCCAGAAGGCAGAATATAGGAAACTACATGAAAACATGAATAATTCAGTGAAAATGACTGTAAACAGATTGGAACTTGTTTTAGAACAGCTGAAAGAGATTCTCCAAGTCAGTTCTTAGTGTAGAAAAGGTAGCTAAGATCCGGGAAATCTTAATTGCAGTTAAGATCACATGAAACACTGTATGAATCCTACATTCTTTACTTAAAGGAGTCTAGAATGGTAAATGTGTGTTATACAAGGCAGAATACCATTGAAGTAGAGAAAGAAACACGTTCGGCAGCTTTGGACAGCGTTACACTTCACTGAAATGTAGTACTACACTCTATAACACAGTTGAGAGACAATGTTCCCTACTTGCCTCAGTTCATAACAGTGTGTAGGAAGTTGTTTGATAAAGTGGGCAAAGCTTATACTTGGGCCAGAAGGCAGAATATATGAAACTACAAGAAAATATGAATAATTCAGTGAAAATGACTGTAAACAGATGAGAACTTGTTTAGAACAGCTGAAAGAGAATCTCCAAGTCAGTTCTTAGTGTAGAAAAGGTAGCTAAGATAAGGGAAATCCATAATTCCAGTTAAGATCACATGAAACACTGTTTGAATCCTATATTCATTACTTAAAGGAGACTAGAGTGGTAAATGTGTGTTATACAAGGCAGAATACCATTGAAATAGAGAAAGAAACACGTTCGGTAGCTATGGAAAGCGTTACACTTCACTGAAATGTAGTACTACACTCTATAACACAGTTGTGAGACAATGTTCCCTAGCTGCCTCAGTTCATAACAGTGTGTAGGAAGTTGTTTGATAAAGTGGGCAAAGCTTATACTTGGACCAGAAGGCAGAATATAGGAAACTACATGAAAACATGATTAATTCAGTGAAAATGACTGTTAACAGATGAGAACTTGTTTAGAACAGCTGAAAGAGATTCTCCAAGTCAGTTCTTAGTGTAGAAAACGTAGCTAAGATAAGGGAAATCCAGAATTCCAGTTAAGATTACATGAAACACTGTATGAATTCTATATTCTTTACTTAAAGGAGACTAGAGTGGTAAATGTGTGTTATACAAGGCAGAATATCATTGAAATAGAGAAAGAAACACGTTCGGGAGATTTGGAAAGCCTTACACTTCACTGAAATGTAGTACTACACTCTATAACACAATTGAGAGACAATGTTCCCTACTTGCCTCACTTCATAACAGTGTGTAGGAAGTTGTTTGATAAAGTGGGCAAAGCTTATACTTGGGCCAGAAGGCAGAATATAGGAAACTACATCAAAACATGAATAATTCAGTGAAAATGACTGTAAACAGATGAGAACTTGTTTAGAACAGCTGAAAGAGAATCTCCAAGTCAGTTCTTAGTGTAGAAAAGGTAGCTAAGATAAGAGAAATCCATAATTCCAGTTAAGATCACATGAAACACTATGAATCCTATATTCTTTACTTAAAGGAGACTAGAGTGGTAAATGTGTGTTATACAAGGCAGAATATCATTGAAATAGAGAAAGAAACACGTTCGGGAGCTTTGGAAAGCCTTACACTTCACTGAAATGTAGTACTACACTCTATAACACAATTGAGAGACAATGTTCCCTACTTGCCTCAGTTCATAACAGTGTGTCGGAAGTTGTTTGATAAAGTGGGCAAAGCTTATACTTGGGCCAGAAGGCAGAATATAGGAAACTTCATGAAAACATGAATAATTCAGTGAAAATGACTGTAAACAGATGAGAACTTGTTTAGAACAGCTGAAAGAGAATCTCCAAGTCAGTTCTTAGTGTAGAAAAGGTAGCTAAGATAAGGGAAATCCATAATTCCAGTTAAGATCACATGAAACACTGTATGAATCCTATATTCATTACTTAAAGGAGATTAGAGTGGTAAATGTGTGTTATACAAGGCAGAATACCATTGAAATAGAGAAAGAAACACGTTCGGCAGCTTTGGAAAGCCTTACACTTCACTGAAATGTAGTACTACACTCTATAACACAGTTGAGAGACAATGTTTCCGAGCTGCCTCAGTTCATAACAGTGTGTAGGAAGTTGTTTGATAAAGTGGGCAAAGCTTATACTTGGGCCAGAAGGCAGAATATAGGAAACTAAATGAAAACATGATTAATTCAGTGAAAATGACTGTAAACAGATGAGAACTTGTTTAGAACAGCTGAAAGAGATTCTCCAAGTCAGTTCTTAGTGTAGAAAAGGTAGCTAAGATCCGGAAATCCTTAATTGGAGTTTAGATTATATGAAACATTGTATGAATCCTATATTCTTTACTTAAAGGAGACTAGAGTGGTAAATGTGTGTTATACAAGGCAGAATACCATTACAATGGAGAAAGAAACACGTTCGGCAGTTTTGGAAATCCTTACACGTGACTGAAATGTAGTACTACACTCTATAACACAGTTGAGAGACAATGTTCCCTACTTGCCTCAGTTCATAACAGTGTGTAGGAAGTTGTTTGATAAAGTGGGCAAAGCTTATACTTGGGCCAGAAGGCAGAATATAGGAAACTACATGAAAACATGAATAATTCAGTGAAAATGACTGTAAACAGATTGGAACTTGTTTTAGAACAGCTGAAAGAGATTCTCCAAGTCAGTTCTTAGTGTAGAAAAGGTAGCTAAGATCCGGGAAATCTTAATTGCAGTTAAGATCACATGAAACACTGTATGAATCCTACATTCTTTACTTAAAGGAGTCTAGAATGGTAAATGTGTGTTATACAAGGCAGAATACCATTGAAGTAGAGAAAGAAACACGTTCGGCAGCTTTGGACAGCGTTACACTTCACTGAAATGTAGTACTACACTCTATAACACAGTTGAGAGACAATGTTCCCTACTTGCCTCAGTTCATAACAGTGTGTAGGAAGTTGTTTGATAAAGTGGGCAAAGCTTATACTTGGGCCAGAAGGCAGAATATATGAAACTACAAGAAAATATGAATAATTCAGTGAAAATGACTGTAAACAGATGAGAACTTGTTTAGAACAGCTGAAAGAGAATCTCCAAGTCAGTTCTTAGTGTAGAAAAGGTAGCTAAGATAAGGGAAATCCATAATTCCAGTTAAGATCACATGAAACACTGTTTGAATCCTATATTCATTACTTAAAGGAGACTAGAGTGGTAAATGTGTGTTATACAAGGCAGAATACCATTGAAATAGAGAAAGAAACACGTTCGGTAGCTATGGAAAGCGTTACACTTCACTGAAATGTAGTACTACACTCTATAACACAGTTGTGAGACAATGTTCCCTAGCTGCCTCAGTTCATAACAGTGTGTAGGAAGTTGTTTGATAAAGTGGGCAAAGCTTATACTTGGACCAGAAGGCAGAATATAGGAAACTACATGAAAACATGATTAATTCAGTGAAAATGACTGTTAACAGATGAGAACTTGTTTAGAACAGCTGAAAGAGATTCTCCAAGTCAGTTCTTAGTGTAGAAAACGTAGCTAAGATAAGGGAAATCCAGAATTCCAGTTAAGATTACATGAAACACTGTATGAATTCTATATTCTTTACTTAAAGGAGACTAGAGTGGTAAATGTGTGTTATACAAGGCAGAATATCATTGAAATAGAGAAAGAAACACGTTCGGGAGATTTGGAAAGCCTTACACTTCACTGAAATGTAGTACTACACTCTATAACACAATTGAGAGACAATGTTCCCTACTTGCCTCACTTCATAACAGTGTGTAGGAAGTTGTTTGATAAAGTGGGCAAAGCTTATACTTGGGCCAGAAGGCAGAATATAGGAAACTACATCAAAACATGAATAATTCAGTGAAAATGACTGTAAACAGATGAGAACTTGTTTAGAACAGCTGAAAGAGAATCTCCAAGTCAGTTCTTAGTGTAGAAAAGGTAGCTAAGATAAGAGAAATCCATAATTCCAGTTAAGATCACATGAAACACTATGAATCCTATATTCTTTACTTAAAGGAGACTAGAGTGGTAAATGTGTGTTATACAAGGCAGAATATCATTGAAATAGAGAAAGAAACACGTTCGGGAGCTTTGGAAAGCCTTACACTTCACTGAAATGTAGTACTACACTCTATAACACAATTGAGAGACAATGTTCCCTACTTGCCTCAGTTCATAACAGTGTGTCGGAAGTTGTTTGATAAAGTGGGCAAAGCTTATACTTGGGCCAGAAGGCAGAATATAGGAAACTTCATGAAAACATGAATAATTCAGTGAAAATGACTGTAAACAGATGAGAACTTGTTTAGAACAGCTGAAAGAGAATCTCCAAGTCAGTTCTTAGTGTAGAAAAGGTAGCTAAGATAAGGGAAATCCATAATTCCAGTTAAGATCACATGAAACACTGTATGAATCCTATATTCATTACTTAAAGGAGATTAGAGTGGTAAATGTGTGTTATACAAGGCAGAATACCATTGAAATAGAGAAAGAAACACGTTCGGCAGCTTTGGAAAGCCTTACACTTCACTGAAATGTAGTACTACACTCTATAACACAGTTGAGAGACAATGTTTCCGAGCTGCCTCAGTTCATAACAGTGTGTAGGAAGTTGTTTGATAAAGTGGGCAAAGCTTATACTTGGGCCAGAAGGCAGAATATAGGAAACTAAATGAAAACATGATTAATTCAGTGAAAATGACTGTAAACAGATGAGAACTTGTTTAGAACAGCTGAAAGAGATTCTCCAAGTCAGTTCTTAGTGTAGAAAAGGTAGCTAAGATCCGGAAATCCTTAATTGGAGTTTAGATTATATGAAACATTGTATGAATCCTATATTCTTTACTTAAAGGAGACTAGAGTGGTAAATGTGTGTTATACAAGGCAGAATACCATTACAATGGAGAAAGAAACACGTTCGGCAGTTTTGGAAATCCTTACACGTGACTGAAATGTAGTACTACACTCTATAACACAGTTGAGAGACAATGTACCCGAGCTGCCTCAGTTAATAACAGTGTGTAGGAAGTTGTTTGATAAAGTGGTCAAAGCTTATACTTGGACCAGAAGGCAGAATATAGGAAACTACATGAAAATATGAATAATTCAGTGAAAATGACTGTAAACAGATTGGAACTTGTTTTAGAACAGCTGAAAGAGATTCTCCAAGTCAGTTCTTAGTGTAGAAAAGGTAGCTAAGATCCGGGAAATCTTAATTGCAGTTAAGATCACATGAAACACTGTATGAATCCTATATTCTTTACTTAAAGGAGTCTAGAGTGGTAAATGTGTGTTATACAAGGCAGAATACCATTGAAGTAGAGAAAGAAACACGTTCGGCAGCTTTGGAAAGCGTTACACTTCACTGAAATGTAGTACTACACTCTATAACACAGTTGAGAGACAATGTTCCCTACTTGCCTCAGTTCATAACAGTGTGTAGGAAGTTGTTTGATAAAGTGGGCAAAGCTTATACTTGGGCCAGAAGGCATAATATAGGAAACTACAAGAAAACATGAATAATTCAGTGAAAATGACTGTAAACAGATGAGAACTTGTTTAGAACAGCTGAAAGAGAATCTCCAAGTCAGTTCTTAGTGTAGAAAAGGTAGCTAAGATAAGGGAAATCCATAATTCCAGTTAAGATCACATGAAACACTGTTTGAATCCTATATTCATTACTTAAAGGAGACTAGAGTGGTAAATGTGTGTTATACAAGGCAGAATACCATTGAAATAGAGAAAGAAACACGTTCGGTAGCTATGGAAAGCGTTACACTTCACTGAAATGTAGTACTACACTCTATAACACAGTTGTGAGACAATGTTCCCTAGCTGCCTCAGTTCATAACAGTGTGTAGGAAGTTGTTTGATAAAGTGGGCAAAGCTTATACTTGGACCAGAAGGCAGAATATAGAAAACTACATGAAAACATGATTAATTCAGTGAAAATGACTGTTAACAGATGAGAACTTGTTTAGAACAGCTGAAAGAGATTCTCCAAGTCAGTTCTTAGTGTAGAAAACGTAGCTAAGATAAGGGAAATCCAGAATTCCAGTTAAGATTACATGAAACACTGTATGAATTCTATATTCTTTACTTAAAGGAGACTAGAGTGGTAAATGTGTGTTATACAAGGCAGAATATCATTGAAATAGAGAAAGAAACACGTTCGGGAGCTTTGGAAAGCCTTACACTTCACTGAAATGTAGTACTACACTCTATAACACAATTGAGAGACAATGTTCCCTACTTGCCTCAGTTCATAACAGTGTGTAGGAAGTTGTTTGATAAAGTGGGCAAAGCTTATACTTGGGCCAGAAGGCAGAATATAGGAAACTTCATGAAAACATGAATAATTCAGTGAAAATGACTGTAAACAGATGATAACTTGTTTAGAACAGCTGAAAGAGAATCTCCAAGTCAGTTCTTGGTGTAGAAAAGGTAGCTAAGATAAGGGAAATCCATAATTCCAGTTAAGATCACATGAAACACTGTATGAATCCTATATTCATTACTTAAAGGAGACTAGAGTGGTAAATGTGTGTTATACAAGGCAGAATACCATTGAAATAGAGAAAGAAACACGTTCGGCAGCTTTGGAAAGCCTTACACTTCACTGAAATGTAGTACTACACTCTATAACACAGTTGAGAGACAATGTTTCCGAGCTGCCTCAGTTCATAACAGTGTGTAGGAAGTTGTTTGATAAAGTGGGCAAAGCTTATACTTGGGCCAGAAGGCAGAATATAGGAAACTACATGAAAACATGATTAATTCAGTGAAAATGACTGTAAACAGATGAGAACTTGTTTAGAACAGCTGAAAGAGATTCTCCAAGTCAGTTCTTAGTGTAGAAAAGGTAGCTAAGATCCGGAAATCCTTAATTGGAGTTTAGATTATATGAAACATTGTATGAATCCTATATTCTTTACTGAAAGGAGACTAGAGTGTTAAATGTGTGTTATACAAGGCAGAATACCATTGAAATAGAGAAAGAAACACGTTCGGCAGCTTTGGAAAGCCTTACACTTCACTGAAATGTAGTACTACACTCTATAACACAGTTGAGAGACAATGTTCCCTACTTTCCTCAGTTCATAACAGTGTGTAGGAAGTTGTTTGATAAAGTGGGCAAAGCTTATACTTGGGCCAGAAGGCAGAATATAGGAAACTACATCAAAACATGAATAATTCAGTGAAAATGACTGTAAACAAATGATAACTTGTTTTAGAACAGCTGAAAGAGATTCTCCAAGTCAGTTCTTAGTGTAGAAAAGGTAGCAAAGATCCGGGAAATCTTAATTCCAGTTAAAATCACATGAAACACTGTATGAATCCTATATTCTTTACTGAAAGGAGACTAGAGTGATAAATGTTTGTTATACAAGGCAGAAGACCATTGAAATAGAGAAAGAAACACGTTCGGCAGCTTTGGAAAGCCTTACACTTCACTGAAATGTAGTACTACACTCTATAACACAGTTGAGAGTCAATGTTCCCTACTTGCCTCAGTTCAGAACAGTGTGTAGGAAGTTGTTTGATAAAGTGGGCAAAGCTTATACTTGGGCCAGAAGGCAGAATATAGGAAACTACATGAAAACATGAATAATTCAGTGAAAATGACTGTAAACAGATGAGAACTTGTTTAGAACAGCTGAAAGAGAATCTCCAAGTCAGTTCTTAGTGTAGAAAAGGTAGCTAAGATAAGGGAAATCCATAATTCCAGTTAAGATCACATGAAACACTATGAATCCTATATTCTTTACTTAAAGGAGACTAGAGTGGTAAATGTGTGTTATACAAGGCAGAATATCATTGAAATAGAGAAAGAAACACGTTCGGGAGCTTTGGAAAGCCTTACACTTCACTGAAATGTAGTACTACACTCTATAACACAGTTGAGAGACAATGTTTCCGAGCTGCCTCAGTTCATAACAGTGTGTAGGAAGTTGTTTGATAAAGTGGGCAAAGCTTATACTTGGGCCAGAAGGCAGAATATAGGAAACTACATCAAAACATGAATAATTCAGTGAAAATGACTGTAAACAGATGAGAACTTGTTTAGAACAGCTGAAAGAGAATCTCCAAGTCAGTTCTTAGTGTAGAAAAGGTAGCTAAGATAAGAGAAATCCATAATTCCAGTTAAGATCACATGAAACACTATGAATCCTATATTCTTTACTTAAAGGAGACTAGAGTGGTAAATGTGTGTTATACAAGGCAGAATATCATTGAAATAGAGAAAGAAACACGTTCGGGAGCTTTGGAAAGCCTTACACTTCACTGAAATGTAGTACTACACTCTATAACACAATTGAGAGACAATGTTCCCTACTTGCCTCAGTTCATAACAGTGTGTCGGAAGTTGTTTGATAAAGTGGGCAAAGCTTATACTTGGGCCAGAAGGCAGAATATAGGAAACTTCATGAAAACATGAATAATTCAGTGAAAATGACTGTAAACAGATGAGAACTTGTTTAGAACAGCTGAAAGAGAATCTCCAAGTCAGTTCTTAGTGTAGAAAAGGTAGCTAAGATAAGGGAAATCCATAATTCCAGTTAAGATCACATGAAACACTGTATGAATCCTATATTCATTACTTAAAGGAGATTAGAGTGGTAAATGTGTGTTATACAAGGCAGAATACCATTGAAATAGAGAAAGAAACACGTTCGGCAGCTTTGGAAAGCCTTACACTTCACTGAAATGTAGTACTACACTCTATAACACAGTTGAGAGACAATGTTTCCGAGCTGCCTCAGTTCATAACAGTGTGTAGGAAGTTGTTTGATAAAGTGGGCAAAGCTTATACTTGGGCCAGAAGGCAGAATATAGGAAACTAAATGAAAACATGATTAATTCAGTGAAAATGACTGTAAACAGATGAGAACTTGTTTAGAACAGCTGAAAGAGATTCTCCAAGTCAGTTCTTAGTGTAGAAAAGGTAGCTAAGATCCGGAAATCCTTAATTGGAGTTTAGATTATATGAAACATTGTATGAATCCTATATTCTTTACTTAAAGGAGACTAGAGTGGTAAATGTGTGTTATACAAGGCAGAATACCATTAAATGGAGAAAGAAACACGTTCGGCAGTTTTGGAAATCCTTACACGTGACTGAAATGTAGTACTACACTCTATAACACAGTTGAGAGACAATGTACCCGAGCTGCCTCAGTTAATAACAGTGTGTAGGAAGTTGTTTGATAAAGTGGTCAAAGCTTATACTTGGACCAGAAGGCAGAATATAGGAAACTACATGAAAATATGAATAATTCAGTGAAAATGACTGTAAACAGATTGGAACTTGTTTTAGAACAGCTGAAAGAGATTCTCCAAGTCAGTTCTTAGTGTAGAAAAGGTAGCTAAGATCCGGGAAATCTTAATTGCAGTTAAGATCACATGAAACACTGTATGAATCCTATATTCTTTACTTAAAGGAGTCTAGAGTGGTAAATGTGTGTTATACAAGGCAGAATACCATTGAAGTAGAGAAAGAAACACGTTCGGCAGCTTTGGAAAGCGTTACACTTCACTGAAATGTAGTACTACACTCTATAACACAGTTGAGAGACAATGTTCCCTACTTGCCTCAGTTCATAACAGTGTGTAGGAAGTTGTTTGATAAAGTGGGCAAAGCTTATACTTGGGCCAGAAGGCAGAATATAGGAAACTACAAGAAAACATGAATAATTCAGTGAAAATGACTGTAAACAGATGAGAACTTGTTTAGAACAGCTGAAAGAGAATCTCCAAGTCAGTTGTTAGTGTAGAAAAGGTAGCTAAGATAAGGGAAATCCATAATTCCAGTTAAGATCACATGAAACACTGTTTGAATCCTATATTCATTACTTAAAGGAGACTAGAGTGGTAAATGTGTGTTATACAAGGCAGAATACCATTGAAATAGAGAAAGAAACACGTTCGGTAGCTATGGAAAGCGTTACACTTCACTGAAATGTAGTACTACACTCTATAACACAGTTGTGAGACAATGTTCCCTAGCTGCCTCAGTTCATAACAGTGTGTAGGAAGTTGTTTGATAAAGTGGGCAAAGCTTATACTTGGACCAGAAGGCAGAATATAGAAAACTACATGAAAACATGATTAATTCAGTGAAAATGACTGTTAACAGATGAGAACTTGTTTAGAACAGCTGAAAGAGATTCTCCAAGTCAGTTCTTAGTGTAGAAAACGTAGCTAAGATAACGGAAATCCAGAATTCCAGTTAAGATTACATGAAACACTGTATGAATTCTATATTCTTTACTTAAAGGAGACTAGAGTGGTAAATGTGTGTTATACAAGGCAGAATATCATTGAAATAGAGAAAGAAACACGTTCGGGAGCTTTGGAAAGCCTTACACTTCACTGAAATGTAGTACTACACTCTATAACACAATTGAGAGACAATGTTCCCTACTTGCCTCAGTTCATAACAGTGTGTAGGAAGTTGTTTGATAAAGTGGGCAAAGCTTATACTTGGGCCAGAAGGCAGAATATAGGAAACTTCATGAAAACATGAATAATTCAGTGAAAATGACTGTAAACAGATGAGAACTTGTTTAGAACAGCTGAAAGAGAATCTCCAAGTCAGTTCTTAGTGTAGAAAAGGTAGCTAAGATAAGGGAAATCCATAATTCCAGTTAAGATCACATGAAACACTGTATGAATCCTATATTCATTACTTAAAGGAGACTAGAGTGGTAAATGTGTGTTATACAAGGCAGAATACCATTGAAATAGAGAAAGAAACACGTTCGGCAGCTTTGCAAAGCCTTACTCTTCACTGAAATGTAGTACTACACTCTATAACACAGTTGAGAGACAATGTTCCCTACTTGCCTCAGTTCATAACAGTGTGTAGGAAGTTGTTTGATAAAGTGGGCAAAGCTTATACTTGGGCCAGAAGGCAGAATATAGGAAACTACATGAAAACATGAATAATTCAGTGAAAATGACTGTAAACAGATGAGAACTTGTTTAGAACAGCTGAAAGAGAATCTCCAAGTCAGTTCTTAGTGTAGAAAAGGTAGCTAAGATAAGGGAAATCCATAATTCCAGTTAAGATCATATGAAACACTATGAATCCTATATTCTTTACTTAAAGGAGACTAGAGTGGTAAATGTGTGTTATACAAGGCAGAATACCATTGAAATAGAGAAAGAAACACGTTCGGGAGCTTTGGAAAGCCTTACACGTGACTGAAATGTAGTACTACACTCTATAACACAATTGAGAGACAATGTTCCCTACTTGCCTCAGTTCATAACAGTGTGTAGGAAGTTGTTTGATAAAGTGGGCAAAGCTTATACTTGGGCCAGAAGGCAGAATATAGGAAACTTCATGAAAACATGAATAATTCAGTGAAAATGACTGTAAACAGATGAGAACTTGTTTAGAACAGCTGAAAGAGAATCTCCAAGTCAGTTCTTAGTGTAGAAAAGGTAGCTAAGATAAGGGAAATCCATAATTCCAGTTAAGATCACATGAAACACTGTATGAATCCTATATTCTTTACTTAAAGGAGACTAGAGTGGTAAATGTGTGTTATACAAGGCAGAATACCATTAAAATGGAGAAAGAAACACGTTCGGCAGTTTTGGAAAACCTTACACGTGACTGAAATGTAGTACTACACTCTATAACACAGTTGAGAGACAATGTTCCCGAGCTGCCTCAGTTAATAACAGTGTGTAGGAAGTTGTTTGATAAAGTGGTCAAAGCTTATACTTGGACCAGAAGGCATAATATAGGAAACTACATGAAAACATGAATAATTCAGTGAAAATGACTGTAAACAGATTGGAACTTGTTTTAGAACAGCTGAAAGAGATTCTCCAAGTCAGTTCTTAGTGTAGAAAAGGTAGCTAAGATAAGGGAAATCCATATTTTCAGTTTAGATCACATGAAACACTGTATGAATCCTATATTCATTACTTAAAGGAGACTGGAGTGGTAAATGTGTGTTATACAAGGCAGAATACCATTAAAATAGAGAAAGAAACACGTTCGGCAGCTTTTGAAATCCTTACACTTCACTGAAATATAGTACTACACTCTATAACACAGTTGAGAGACAATGTTCCCTACTTGCCTCAGTTCATAACAGTGTGTAGGAAGTTGTTTGATAAAGTGGGCAAAGCTTATACTTGGGCCAGAAGGCAGAATATAGGAAACTAAATGAAAACATGAATAATTCAGTGAAAATGACTGTAAACAGATGAGAACTTGTTTAGAACAGCTGAAGGAGAATCTCCAAGTCAGTTCTTAGTGTAGAAAAGGTAGCTAAGATAAGGGAAATCCATAATTCCAGTTAAGATCACATGAAACACTGTATGAATCCTATATTCATTACTTAAAGGAGACTAGAGTGGTAAATGTGTGTTATACAAGGCAGAATACCATTGAAATAGAGAAAGAAACACGTTCGGCAGCTTTGGAAAGCCTTACTCTTCACTGAAATGTAGTACTACACTCTATAACACAGTTGAGAGACAATGTTCCCTACTTGCCTCAGTTCATAACAGTGTGTAGGAAGTTGTTTGATAAAGTGGGCAAAGCTTATACTTGGGCCAGAAGGCAGAATATAGGAAACTATATGAAAACATGAATAATTCAGTGAAAATGACTGTAAACAGATGAGAACTTGTTTAGAACAGCTGAAAGAGAATCTCCAAGTCAGTTCTTAGTGTAGAAAAGGTAGGTAAGATAAGGGAAATCCATAATTCCAGTTAAGATCACATGAAACACTGTTTGAATCCTATATTCATTACTTAAAGGAGACTACTGTGGTAAATGTGTGTTATACGAGGCAGAATACCATTAAAATAGAGAAAGAAACACGTTCAGCAGCTTTTGAAATCCTTACAATTCACTGAAATGTAGTACTACACTCTATAACACAGTTGAGAGACAATGTTCTCTAGTTGCCTCAGTTCATAACAGTGTGTAGGAAGTTTTTTGATAAAGTGGTCAAAGGTTATACTTGGGCCAGAAGGCAGAATATAGGAAACTACATGAAAACATGAATAATTCAGTGAAAATGACTGTAAACAGATGAGAACTTGTTTTAGAACAGCTGAAAGAGATTCTCCAAGTCAGTTCTTAGTGTAGAAAGGGTAGCTAAGATCCGGGAAATCTTAATTTCAGTTAAAATCACATGAAACACTGTATGAATCCTATATTCTTTACTGAAAGGAGACTAGAGTGGTTAATGTTTGTTATACAAGGCAGAATACCATTGCAATAGAGAAAGAAACACGTTCGGCAGCTTTGGAAAGCCTTACACTTCACTGAAATGTAGTACTACACTCTATAACACAGTTGAGAGTCAATGTTCCCTACTTGCCTCAGTTCATAACAGTGTGTAGGAAGTTGTTTGATAAAGTGGGCAAAGCTTATACTTGGGCCAGAAGGCAGAATATAGGAAACTACATGAAAACATGAATAATTCAGTGAAAATGACTGTAAACAGATGAGAACTTGTTTAGAACAGCTGAAAGAGAATCTCCAAGTCAGTTCTTAGTGTAGAAAAGGTAGCTAAGATAAGGGAAATCCATAATTCCAGTTAAGATCACATGAAACACTATGAATCCTATATTCTTTACTTAAAGGAGACTAGAGTGGTAAATGTGTGTTATACAAGGCAGAATACCATTGAAATAGAGAAAGAAACACGTTCGGGAGCTTTGGAAAGCCTTACACTTCACTGAAATGTAGTACTACACTCTATAACACAGTTGAGAGACAATGTTTCCGAGCTGCCTCAGTTCATAACAGTGTGTAGGAAGTTGTTTGATAAAGTGGGCAAAGCTTATACTTGGACCAGAAGGCAGAATATAGGAAACTACATGAAAACATGATTAATTCAGTGAAAATGTCTGTAAACAGATGAGAACTTGTTTAGAACAGCTGAAAGAGATTCTCCAAGTCAGTTCTTAGTGTAGAAAAGGTAGCTAAGATCCGGAAATCCTTAATTGGAGTTTAGATTATATGAAACACTGTATGAATCCTATATTCTTTACTTAAAGGAGACTAGAGTGGTAAATGTGTGTTATACAAGGCAGGATACCATTGAAGTAGAGAAAGAAACAGGTTCGGCAGCTTCGGAAAGCCTTACACTTCACTGAAATGTAGTACTACACTCTATAACACAGTTGAGAGACAATGTTCCCTACTTGCCTCAGTTCATAACAGTGTGTAGGAAGTTGTTTGATAAAGTGGGCAAAGCTTTTACTTTGGCCAGAAGGCAGAATATAGGAAACTACATGAAAACATGAATATTTCAGTGAAAATGACTGTAAACAGATGAGAACTTGTTTAGAACAGCTGAAAGAGAATCTCCAAGTCAGTTCTTAGTGTAGAAAAGGTAGCTAAGATAAGGGAAATCCATAATTCCAGTTAAGATCACATGAAACACTATGAATCCTATATTCTTTACTTAAAGGAGTCTAGAGTTTTAAATGTGTGTTATACAAGGCAGAATACCATTGAAATAGAGAAAGAAACACGTTCGGGAGCTTTGGAAAGCCTTACACTTCACTGAAATGTAGTACTACACTCTATAACACAGTTGAGAGACAATGTTCCCGAGCTGCCTCAGTTCATAACAGTGTGTAGGAAGTTGTTTGATAAAATGGGCAAAGCTTATACTTGGACCAGAAGGCAGAATATAGGAAACTACATGAAATCATGATTAATTCAGTGAAAATGACTGTAAACAGATGAGAACTTGTTTAGAACAGCTGAAAGAGATTCTCCAAGTCAGTTCTTAGTGTAGAAAAGGTAGCTAAGATAAGGGAAATCCATAATTCCAGTTAAGATCACATGAAACACTGTATGAATCCTATATTCATTACTCAAAGGAGACTAGAGTGGTAAATGTGTGTAATACAAGGCAGAATACCATTAAAATAGAGAAAGAAACACGTTCGGCAGCTTTGGAAAGCCTTACACTTCACTGAAATGTAGTACTACACTCTATAACACAGTTGAGAGACAATGTTCCCTACTTGCCTCAGTTCATAACAGTGTGTAGGAAGTTGTTTGATAAAGTGGGCAAAGCTTATACTTGGGCCAGAAGGCAGAATATAGGAAACTACATGAAAACATGAATAATTCAGTGAAAATGACTGTAAACAGATGAGAACTTGTTTAGAACAGCTGAAAGAGAATCTCCAAGTCAGTTCTTAGTGTAGAAAAGGTAGCTAAGATAAGGGAAATCCATAATTCCAGTTAAGATCACATGAAACACTGTATGAATCCTATATTCATTACTTAAAGGAGACTAGAGTGGTAAATGTGTGTTATACAAGGCAGAATACCATTAAAATAGAGAAAGAAACACGTTTGGCAGCTTTTGAAATCCTTACACTTCACTGAAATGTAGTACTACACTCTATAACACAGTTGAGAGACAATGTTCCCTACTTGCCTCAGTTCATAACAGTGTGTAGGAAGTTGTTTGATAAAGTGGGCAAAGCTTATACTTGGGCCAGAAGGCAGAATATAGGAAACTACATGAAAACATGAATAATTCAGTGAAAATGACTGTAAACAGATGAGAACTTGTTTAGAACAGCTGAAAGAGATTCTCCAAGTCAGTTCTTAGTGTAGAAAAGGTAGCTAAGATCCGGAAATCCTTAATTGGAGTTAAGATTATATGAAACACTGTATGAATCCTATATTCTTTACTTAAAGGAGACTAGAGTGGTAAATGTGTGTTATACAAGGCAGAATACCATTAAAATGGAGAAAGAAACACGTTCGGCAGTTTTGGAAATCCTTACACGTGACTGAAATGTAGTACTACACTCTATAACACAGTTGAGAGACAATGTTCCCGAGCTGCCTCAGTTAATAACAGTGTGTAGGAAGTTGTTTGATAAAGTGGTCAAAGCTTATACTTGGACCAGAAGGCATAATATAGGAAACTACATGAAAACATGAATAATTCAGTGAAAATGACTGTAAACAGATTGGAACTTGTTTTAGAACAGCTGAAAGAGATTCTCCAAGTCAGTTCTTAGTGTAGAAAAGGTAGCTAAGATAAGGGAAATCCATATTTTCAGTTAAGATCACATGAAACACTGTATGAATCCTATATTCATTACTTAAAGGAGACTGGAGTGGTAAATGTGTGTTATACAAGGCAGAATACCATTAAAATAGAGAAAGAAACACGTTCGGCAGCTTTTGAAATCCTTACCCTTCACTGAAATATAGTACTACACTCTATAACACAGTTGAGAGACAATGTTCCCTACTTGCCTCAGTTCATAACAGTGTGTAGGAAGTTGTTTGATAAAGTGGGCAAAGCTTATACTTGGGCCAGAAGGCAGAATATAGGAAACTAAATGAAAACATGAATAATTCAGTGAAAATGACTGTAAACAGATGAGAACTTGTTTAGAACAGCTGAAGGAGAATCTCCAAGTCAGTTCTTAGTGTAGAAAAGGTAGGTAAGATAAGGGAAATCCATAATTCCAGTTAAGATCACATGAAACACTGTATGAATCCTATATTCATTACTTAAAGGAGACTCCTGTGGTAAATGTGTGTTATACGAGGCAGAATACCATTAAAATAGAGAAAGAAACACGTTCGGCAGCTTTTGAAATCCTTACAATTCACTGAAATGTAGTACTACACTCTATAACACAGTTGAGAGACAATGTTCTCTAGTTGCCTCAGTTCATAACAGTGTGTAGGAAGTTGTTTGATAAAGTGGTCAAAGGTTATACTTGGGCCAGAAGGCAGAATATAGGAAACTACATGAAAACATGAATAATTCAGTGAAAATGACTGTAAACAGATGAGAACTTGTTTAGAACAGCTGAAAGAGAATCTCCAAGTCAGTTCTTAGTGTAGAAAAGGTAGCTAAGATAAGGGAAATCCATAATTCCAGTTAAGATCACATGAAACACTGTATGAATCCTATATTCATTACTTAAAGGAGACTAGAGTGGTAAATGTGTGTTATACAAGGCAGAATACCATTGAAATAGAGAAAGAAACACGTTCGGCAGCTTTGGAAAGCCTTACACTTCACTGAAATGTAGTACTACACTCTATAACACAGTTGAGAGACAATGTTTCCGAGCTGCCTCAGTTCATAACAGTGTGTAGGAAGTTGTTTGATAAAGTGGGCAAAGGTTATACTTGGACCAGAAGGCAGAATATAGGAAACTACATGAAAACATGATTAATTCAGTGAAAATGACTGTAAACAGATGAGAACTTGTTTAGAACAGCTGAAAGAGATTCTCCAAGTCAGTTCTTAGTGTAGAAAAGGTAGCTAAGATCCGGAAATCCTTAATTGGAGTTTAGATTATATGAAACACTGTATGAATCCTATATTCTTTACTTAAAGGAGACTAGAGTGGTAAATGTGTGTTATACAACGCAAGAATACCATTAAAATGGAGAAAGAAACACGTTCGGCAGTTTTGGAAATCCTTACACGTGACTGAAATGTAGTACTACACTCTATAACACAGTTGAGAGACAATGTACCCGAGCTGCCTCAGTTAATAACAGTGTGTAGGAAGTTGTTTGATAAAGTGGTCAAAGCTTATACTTGGACCAGAAGGCAGAATATAGGAAACTACATGAAAACATGAATAATTCAGTGAAAATGACTGTAAACAGATTGGAACTTGTTTTAGAACAGCTGAAAGAGATTCTCCAAGTCAGTTCTTAGTGTAGAAAAGGTAGCTAAGATCCGGGAAATATTAATTCCAGTTAAGATCACATGAAACACTGTATGAATCCTATATTCTTTACTTAAAGGAGACTAGAGTGGTAAATGTGTGTTATACAAGGCAGAATACCATTGAAGTAGAGAAAGAAACAGGTTCGGCAGCTTCGGAAAGCCTTACACTTCACTGAAATGTAGTACTACACTCTATAACACAGTTGAGAGACAATGTTCCCTACTTGCCTCAGTTCATAACAGTGTGTAGGAAGTTGTTTGATAAAGTGGGCAAAGCTTTTACTTTGGCCAGAAGGCAGAATATAGGAAACTACATGAAAACATGAATATTTCAGTGAAAATGACTGTAAACAGATGAGAACTTGTTTAGAACAGCTGAAAGAGAATCTCCAAGTCAGTTCTTAGTGTAGAAAAGGTAGCTAAGATAAGGGAAATCCATAATTCCAGTTAAGATCACATGAAACACTATGAATCCTATATTCTTTACTTAAAGGAGTCTAGAGTGGTAAATGTGTGTTATACAAGGCAG
The DNA here is from genome assembly GCF_964339955.1 of Pipistrellus hanaki. Classification (NCBI taxonomy): domain Eukaryota; kingdom Metazoa; phylum Chordata; class Mammalia; order Chiroptera; family Vespertilionidae; genus Pipistrellus; species Pipistrellus hanaki. Next base: position 2,529,036 of record NW_028182303.1, read on the forward strand.
AATACCATTGAAATAGAGAAAGAAACACGTTCGGGAGCTTTGGAAAGCCTTACACTTCACTGAAATGTAGTACTACACTCTATAACACAGTTGAGAGACAATGTTCCCGAGCTGCCTCAGTTCATAACAGTGTGTAGGAAGTTGTTTGATAAAGTGGGCAAAGCTTATACTTGGACCAGAAGGCAGAATATAGGAAACTACATGAAATCATGATTAATTCAGTGAAAATGACTGTAAACAGATGAGAACTTGTTTAGAACAGCTGAAAGAGATTCTCCAAGTCAGTTCTTAGTGTAGAAAAGGTAGCTAAGATCCGGAAATCCTTAATTGGAGTTAAGATTATATGAAACACTGTATGAATCCTATATTCTTTACTTAAAGGAGACTAGAGTGGTAAATGTCTGTTATACAAGGCAGAATACCATTGAAATAGAGAAAGAAACACGTTGGGCAGCTTTGGAAAGCCTTACTCTTCACTGAAATGTAGTACTACACTCTATAACACAGTTGAGAGACAATGTTCCCTACTTGCCTCAGTTCATAACAGTGTGTAGGAAGTTGTTTGATAAAGTGGGCAAAGCTTATACTTGGGCCAGAAGGCAGAATATAGGAAACTACATGAAAACATGAATAATTCAGTGAAAATGACTGTAAACAGATGAGAACTTATTTAGAACAGCTGAAAGAGAATCTCCAAGTCAGTTCTTAGTGTAGAAAAGGTAGCTAAGATAAGGGAAATCCATAATTCCAGTTAAGATCACATGAAACACTGTATGAATCCTATATTCATTACTTAAAGGAGACTAGAGTGGTAAATGTGTGTTATACAAGGCAGAATACCATTGAAATAGAGAAAGAAACACGTTCGGCAGCTTTGGAAAGCCTTACACTTCACTGAAATGTAGTACTACACTCTATAACACAGTTGAGAGACAATGTTTCCGAGCTGCCTCAGTTCATAACAGTGTGTAGGAAGTTGTTTGATAAAGTGGGCAAAGCTTATACTTGGACCAGAAGGCAGAATATAGGAAACTACATGAAAACATGATTAATTCAGTGAAAATGACTGTAAACAGATGAGAACTTGTTTAGAACAGCTGAAAGAGATTCTCCAAGTCAGTTCTTAGTGTAGAAAAGGAAGCTAAGATCCGGAAATCCTTAATTGGAGTTTAGATTATATGAAACACTGTATGAATCCTATATTCTTTACTTAAAGGAGACTAGAGTGGTAAATGTGTGTTATACAACGCAAGAATACCATTAAAATGGAGAAAGAAACACGTTCGGCAGTTTTGGAAATCCTTACACGTGACTGAAATGTAGTACTACACTCTATAACACAGTTGAGAGACAATGTACCCGAGCTGCCTCAGTTAATAACAGTGTGTAGGAAGTTGTTTGATAAAGTGGTCAAAGCTTATACTTGGACCAGAAGGCAGAATATAGGAAACTACATGAAAACATGAATAATTCAGTGAAAATGACTGTAAACAGATTGGAACTTGTTTTAGAACAGCTGAGAGAGATTCTCCAAGTCAGTTCTTAGTGTAGAAAAGGTAGCTAAGATCCGGGAAATCTTAATTCCAGTTAAGATCACATGAAACACTGTATGAATCCTATATTCTTTACTGAAAGGAGACTAGAGTGTTAAATGTGTGTTATACAAGGCAGAATACCATTGAAATAGAGAAAGAAACATGTTCGGCAGCTTTGGAAAGCCTTACACTTCACTTAAATGTAGTACTACACTCTATAACACAGTTGAGAGACAATGTTCCCTACTTTCCTCAGTTCATAACAGTGTGTAGGAAGTTGTTTGATAAAGTGGGCAAAGCTTATACTTGGGCCAGAAGGCAGAATATAGGAAACTACATCAAAACATGAATAATTCAGTGAAAATGACTGTAAACAAATGATAACTTGTTTTAGAACAGCTGAAAGAGATTCTCCAAGTCAGTTCTTAGTGTAGAAAAGGTAGCAAAGATCCGGGAAATCTTAATTCCAGGTAAATCACATGAAACACTGTATGAATCCTATATTCTTTACTGAAAGGAGACTAGAGTGATAAATGTTTGTTATACAAGGCAGAATACCATTGAAATAGAGAAAGAAACACGTTCGGCAGCTTTGGAAAGCCTTACACTTCACTGAAATGTAGTACTACACTCTATAACACAGTTGAGAGACAATGTTTCCGAGCTGCCTCAGTTCATAACAGTGTGTAGGAAGTTGTTTGATAAAGTGGGCAAAGCTTATACTTGGGCCAGAAGGCAGAATATAGGAAACTACATGAAAACATGATTAATTCAGTGAAAATGACTGTAAACAGATGAGAACTTGTTTAGAACAGCTGAAAGAGATTCTCCAAGTCAGTTCTTAGTGTAGAAAAGGTAGCTAAGATCCGGAAATCCTTAATTGGAGTTTAGATTATATGAAACATTGTATGAATCCTATATTCTTTACTGAAAGGAGACTAGAATGTTAAATGTGTGTTATACAAGGCAGAATACCATTGAAATAGAGAAAGAAACACGTTCGGCAGCTTTGGAAAGCCTTACACTTCACTGAAATGTAGTACTACACTCTATAACACAGTTGAGAGACAATGTTCCCTACTTTCCTCAGTTCATAACAGTGTGTAGGAAGTTGTTTGATAAAGTGGGCAAAGCTTATACTTGGGCCAGAAGGCAGAATATAGGAAACTACATCAAAACATGAATAATTCAGTGAAAATGACTGTAAACAAATGATAACTTGTTTTAGAACAGCTGAAAGAGATTCTCCAAGTCAGTTCTTAGTGTAGAAAAGGTAGCAAAGATCCGGGAAATCTTAATTCCAGTTAAAATCACATGAAACACTGTATGAATCCTATATTCTTTACTGAAAGGAGACTAGAGTGATAAATGTTTGTTATACAAGGCAGAATACCATTGAAATAGAGAAAGAAACACGTTCGGCAGCTTTGGAAAGCCTTACACTTCACTGAAATGTAGTACTACACTCTATAACACAGTTGAGAGTCAATGTTCCCTACTTGCCTCAGTTCAGAACAGTGTGTAGGAAGTTGTTTGATAAAGTGGGCAAAGCTTATACTTGGGCCAGAAGGCAGAATATAGGAAACTACATGAAAATATGAATAATTCAGTGAAAATGACTGTAAACAGATGAGAACTTGTTTAGAACAGCTGAAAGAGAATCTCCAAGTCAGTTCTTAGTGTAGAAAAGGTAGCTAAGATAAGGGAAATCCATAATTCCAGTTAAGATCACATGAAACACTATGAATCCTATATTCTTTACTTAAAGGAGACTAGAGTGGTAAATGTGTGTTATACAAGGCAGAATATCATTGAAATAGAGAAAGAAACACGTTCGGGAGCTTTGGAAAGCCTTACACTTCACTGAAATGTAGTACTACACTCTATAACACAGTTGAGAGACAATGTTTCCGAGCTGCCTCAGTTCATAACAGTGTGTAGGAAGTTGTTTGATAAAGTGGGCAAAGCTTATACTTGGGCCAGAAGGCAGAATATAGGAAACTAAATGAAAACATGATTAATTCAGTGAAAATGACTGTAAACAGATGAGAACTTGTTTAGAACAGATGAAAGAGATTCTCCAAGTCAGTTCTTAGTGTAGAAAAGGTAGCTAAGATCCGGAAATCCTTAATTGGAGTTTAGATTATATGAAACATTGTATGAATCCTATATTCTTTATTTAAAGAAGACTAGAGTGGTAAATGTGTGTTATACAAGGCAGAATACCATTACAATGGAGAAAGAAACACGTTCGGCAGTTTTGGAAATCCTTACACGTGACTGAAATGTAGTACTACACTCTATAACACAGTTGAGAGACAATGTACCCGAGCTGCCTCAGTTAATAACAGTGTGTAGGAAGTTGTTTGATAAAGTGGGCAAAGCTTATACTTGGACCAGAAGGCAGAATATAGGAAACTACATGAAAATATGAATAATTCAGTGAAAATGACTGTAAACAGATTGGAACTTGTTTTAGAACAGCTGAAAGAGATTCTCCAAGTCAGTTCTTAGTGTAGAAAAGGTAGCTAAGATAAGGGAAATCTTAATTGCAGTTAAGATTACATGAAACACTGTATGAATCCTATATTCTTTACTTAAAGGAGTCTAGAGTGGTAAATGTGTGTTATACAAGGCAGAATACCATTGAAGTAGAGAAAGAAACACGTTCGGCAGCTTTGGAAAGCGTTACACTTCACTGAAATGTAGTACTACACTCTATAACACAGTTGAGAGACAATGTTCCCTACTTGCCTCAGTTCATAACAGTGTGTAGGAAGTTGTTTGATAAAGTGGGCAAAGCTTATACTTGGGCCAGAAGGCAGAATATAGGAAACTACAAGAAAACATGAATAATTCAGTGAAAATGACTGTAAACAGATGAGAACTTGTTTAGAACAGCTGAAAGAGAATCTCCAAGTCAGTTCTTAGTGTAGAAAAGGTAGCTAAGATAAGGGAAATCCATAATTCCAGTTAAGATCACATGAAACACTGTATGAATCCTATATTCATTACTTAAAGGAGACTAGAGTGGTAAATGTGTGTTATACAAGGCAGAATACCATTGAAATAGAGAAAGAAACACGTTCGGCAGCTTTGGAAAGCCTTACACTTCACTGAAATGTAGTACTACACTCTATAACACAGTTGAGAGACAATGTTTCCGAGCTGCCTCAGTTCATAACAGTGTGTAGGAAGTTGTTTGATAAAGTGGGCAAAGCTTATACTTGGGCCAGAAGGCAGAATATAGGAAACTACATGAAAACATGATTAATTCAGTGAAAGTGACTGTAAACAGATGAGAACTTGTTTAGAACAGCTGGAGAGATTCTCCAAGTCAGTTCTTAGTGTAGAAAAGGTAGCTAAGATCCGGAAATCCTTAATTGGTGTTTAGATTATATGAAACATTGTATGAATCCTATATTCTTTACTGAAAGTAGACTAGAGTGTTAAATGTGTGTTATACAAGGCAGAATACCATTGAAATAGAGAAAGAAACACGTTCGGCAGCTTTGGAAAGCCTTACACTTCACTGAAATGTAGTACTACACTCTATAACACAGTTGAGAGACAATGTTCCCTACTTTCCTCAGTTCATAACAGTGTGTAGGAAGTTGTTTGATAAAGTGGGCAAAGCTTATACTTGGGCCAGAAGGCAGAATATAGGAAACTACATCAAAACATGAATAATTCAGTGAAAATGACTGTAAACAAATGATAACTTGTTTTAGAACAGCTGAAAGAGATTCTCCAAGTCAGTTCTTAGTGTAGAAAAGGTAGCAAAGATCCGGGAAATCTTAATTCCAGGTAAATCACATGAAACACTGTATGAATCCTATATTCTTTACTGAAAGGAGACTAGAGTGATAAATGTTTGTTATACAAGGCAGAATACCATTGAAATAGAGAAAGAAACACGTTCGGCAGCTTTGGAAAGCCTTACACTTCACTGAAATGTAGTACTACACTCTATAACACAGTTGAGAGACAATGTTTCCGAGCTGCCTCAGTTCATAACAGTGTGTAGGAAGTTGTTTGATAAAGTGGGCAAAGCTTATACTTGGGCCAGAAGGCAGAATATAGGAAACTACATGAAAACATGATTAATTCAGTGAAAATGACTGTAAACAGATGAGAACTTGTTTAGAACAGCTGAAAGAGATTCTCCAAGTCAGTTCTTAGTGTAGAAAAGGTAGCTAAGATCCGGAAATCCTTAATTGGAGTTTAGATTATATGAAACATTGTATGAATCCTATATTCTTTACTGAAAGGAGACTAGAGTGTTAAATGTGTGTTATACAAGGCAGAATACCATTGAAATAGAGAAAGAAACACGTTCGGCAGCTTTGGAAAGCCTTACACTTCACTGAAATGTAGTACTACACTCTATAACACAGTTGAGAGACAATGTTCCCTACTTTCCTCAGTTCATAACAGTGTGTAGGAAATTGTTTGATAAAGTGGGCAAAGCTTATACTTGGGCCAGAAGGCAGAATATAGGAAACTACATCAAAACATGAATAATTCAGTGAAAATGACTGTAAACAAATGATAACTTGTTTTAGAACAGCTGAAAGAGATTCTCCAAGTCAGTTCTTAGTGTAGAAAAGGTAGCAAAGATCCGGGAAATCTTAATTCCAGTTAAAATCACATGAAACACTGTATGAATCCTATATTCTTTACTGAAAGGAGACTAGAGTGATAAATGTTTGTTATACAAGGCAGAATACCATTGAAATAGAGAAAGAAACACGTTCGGCAGCTTTGGAAAGCCTTACACTTCACTGAAATGTAGTACTACACTCTATAACACAGTTGAGAGTCAATGTTCCCTACTTGCCTCAGTTCAGAACAGTGTGTAGGAAGTTGTTTGATAAAGTGGGCAAAGCTTATACTTGGGCCAGAAGGCAGAATATAGGAAACTACATGAAAACATGAATAATTCAGTGAAAATGACTGTAAACAGATGAGAACTTGTTTAGAACAGCTGAAAGAGAATCTCCAAGTCAGTTCTTAGTGTAGAAAAGGTAGCTAAGATAAGGGAAATCCATAATTCCAGTTAAGATCACATGAAACACTATGAATCCTATATTCTTTACTTAAAGGAGACTAGAGTGGTAAATGTGTGTTATACAAGGCAGAATATCATTGAAATAGAGAAAGAAACACCTTCGGGAGCTTTGGAAAGCCTTACACTTCACTGAAATGTAGTACTACACTCTATAACACAGTTGAGAGACAATGTTCCCTACTTGCCTCAGTTCATAACAGTGTGTAGGAAGTTGTTTGATAAAGTGGGCAAAGCTTATACTTGGGCCAGAAGGCAGAATATAGGAAACTACAAGAAAACATGAATAATTCAGTGAAAATGACTGTAAACAGATGAGAACTTGTTTAGAACAGCTGAAAGAGAATCTCCAAGTCAGTTCTTAGTGTAGAAAAGGTAGCTAAGATAAGGGAAATCCATAATTCCAGTTAAGATCACATGAAACACTGTATGAATCCTATATTCATTACTTAAAGGAGACTAGAGTGGTAAATGTGTGTTATACAAGGCAGAATACCATTGAAATAGAGAAAGAAACACGTTCGGCAGCTTTGGAAAGCCTTACACTTCACTGAAATGTAGTACTACACTCTATAACACAGTTGAGAGACAATGTTTCCGAGCTGCCTCAGTTCATAACAGTGTGTAGGAAGTTGTTTGATAAAGTGGGCAAATCTTATACTTGGGCCAGAAGGCAGAATATAGGAAACTACATGAAAACATGATTAATTCAGTGAAAATGACTGTAAACAGATGAGAACTTGTTTAGAACAGCTGAAAGAGATTCTCCAAGTCAGTTCTTAGTGTAGAAAAGGTAGCTAAGATCCGGAAATCCTTAATTGGAGTTTAGATTATATGAAACATTGTATGAATCCTATATTCTTTACTGAAAGGAGACTAGAGTGTTAAATGTGTGTTATACAAGGCAGAATACCATTGAAATAGAGAAAGAAACACGTTCGGCAGCTTTGGAAAGCCTTACACTTCACTGAAATGTAGTACTACACTCTATAACACAGTTGAGAGACAATGTTCCCTACTTTCCTCAGTTCATAACAGTGTGTAGGAAGTTGTTTGATAAAGTGGGCAAAGCTTATACTTGGGCCAGAAGGCAGAATATAGGAAACTACATCAAAACATGAATAATTCAGTGAAAATGACTGTAAACAAATGATAACTTGTTTTAGAACAGCTGAAAGAGATTCTCCAAGTCAGTTCTTAGTGTAGAAAAGGTAGCAAAGATCCGGGAAATCTTAATTCCAGTTAAAATCACATGAAACACTGTATGAATCCTATATTCTTTACTGAAAGGAGACTAGAGTGATAAATGTTTGTTATACAAGGCAGAATACCATTGAAATAGAGAAAGAAACACGTTCGGCAGCTTTGGAAAGCCTTACACTTCACTGAAATGTAGTACTACACTCTATAACACAGTTGAGAGTCAATGTTCCCTACTTGCCTCAGTTCAGAACAGTGTGTAGGAAGTTGTTTGATAAAGTGGGCAAAGCTTATACTTGGGCCAGAAGGCAGAATATAGGAAACTACATGAAAACATGAATAATTCAGTGAAAATGACTGTAAACAGATGAGAACTTGTTTAGAACAGCTGAAAGAGAATCTCCAAGTCAGTTCTTAGTGTAGAAAAGGTAGCTAAGATAAGGGAAATCCATAATTCCAGTTAAGATCACATGAAACACTATGAATCCTATATTCTTTACTTAAAGGAGACTAGAGTGGTAAATGTGTGTTATACAAGGCAGAATACCATTGAAATAGAGAAAGAAACACGTTCGGCAGCTTTGGAAAGCCTTACACTTCACTGAAATGTAGTACTACACTCTATAACACAGTTGAGAGACAATGTTCCCTACTTTCCTCAGTTCATAACAGTGTGTAGGAAGTTGTTTGATAAAGTGGGCAAAGCTTATACTTGGGCCAGAAGGCAGAATATAGGAAACTACATCAAAACATGAATAATTCAGTGAAAATGACTGTAAACAAATGATAACTTGTTTTAGAACAGCTGAAAGAGATTCTCCAAGTCAGTTCTTAGTGTAGAAAAGGTAGCAAAGATCCGGGAAATCTTAATTCCAGGTAAATCACATGAAACACTGTATGAATCCTATATTCTTTACTGAAAGGAGACTAGAGTGATAAATGTTTGTTATACAAGGCAGAATACCATTGAAATAGAGAAAGAAACACGTTCGGCAGCTTTGGAAAGCCTTACACTTCACTGAAATGTAGTACTACACTCTATAACACAGTTGAGAGACAATGTTTCTGAGCTGCCTCAGTTCATAACAGTGTGTAGGAAGTTGTTTGATAAAGTGGGCAAAGCTTATACTTGGGCCAGAAGGCAGAATATAGGAAACTACATGAAAACATGATTAATTCAGTGAAAATGACTGTAAACAGATGAGAACTTGTTTAGAACAGCTGAAAGAGATTCTCCAAGTCAGTTCTTAGTGTAGAAAAGGTAGCTAAGATCCGGAAATCCTTAATTGGAGTTTAGATTATATGAAACATTGTATGAATCCTATATTCTTTACTGAAAGGAGACTAGAGTGTTAAATGTGTGTTATACAAGGCAGAATACCATTGAAATAGAGAAAGAAACACGTTCGGCAGCTTTGGAAAGCCTTACACTTCACTGAAATGTAGTACTACACTCTATAACACAGTTGAGAGACAATGTTCCCTACTTTCCTCAGTTCATAACAGTGTGTAGGAAGTTGTTTGATAAAGTGGGCAAAGCTTATACTTGGGCCAGAAGGCAGAATATAGGAAACTACATCAAAACATGAATAATTCAGTGAAAATGACTGTAAACAAATGATAACTTGTTTTAGAACAGCTGAAAGAGATTCTCCAAGTCAGTTCTTAGTGTAGAAAAGGTAGCAAAGATCCGGGAAATCTTAATTCCAGTTAAAATCACATGAAACACTGTATGAATCCTATATTCTTTACTGAAAGGAGACTAGAGTGATAAATGTTTGTTATACAAGGCAGAATACCATTGAAATAGAGAAAGAAACACGTTCGGCAGCTTTGGAAAGCCTTACACTTCACTGAAATGTAGTACTACACTCTATAACACAGTTGAGAGTCAATGTTCCCTACTTGCCTCAGTTCAGAACAGTGTGTAGGAAGTTGTTTGATAAAGTGGGCAAAGCTTATACTTGGGCCAGAAGGCAGAATATAGGAAACTACATGAAAACATGAATAATTCAGTGAAAATGACTGTAAACAGATGAGAACTTGTTTAGAACAGCTGAAAGAGAATCTCCAAGTCAGTTCTTAGTGTAGAAAAGGTAGCTAAGATAAGGGAAATCCATAATTCCAGTTAAGATCACATGAAACACTATGAATCCTATATTCTTTACTTAAAGGAGACTAGAGTGGTAAATGTGTGTTATACAAGGCAGAATATCATTGAAATAGAGAAAGAAACACGTTCGGGAGCTTTGGAAAGCCTTACACTTCACTGAAATGTAGTACTACACTCTATAACACAGTTGAGAGACAATGTTTCCGAGCTGCCTCAGTTCATAACAGTGTGTAGGAAGTTGTTTGATAAAGTGGGCAAAGCTTATACTTGGGCCAGAAGGCAGAATATAGGAAACTAAATGAAAACATGATTAATTCAGTGAAAATGACTGTAAACAGATGAGAACTTGTTTAGAACAGATGAAAGAGATTCTCCAAGTCAGTTCTTAGTGTAGAAAAGGTAGCTAAGATCCGGAAATCCTTAATTGGAGTTTAGATTATATGAAACATTGTATGAATCCTATATTCTTTACTTAAAGGAGACTAGAGTGGTAAATGTGTGTTATACAAGGCAGAATACCATTACAATGGAGAAAGAAACACGTTCGGCAGTTTTGGAAATCCTTACACGTGACTGAAATGTAGTACTACACTCTATAACACAGTTGAGAGACAATGTACCCGAGCTGCCTCAGTTAATAACAGTGTGTAGGAAGTTGTTTGATAAAGTGGGCAAAGCTTATACTTGGACCAGAAGGCAGAATATAGGAAACTACATGAAAATATGAATAATTCAGTGAAAATGACTGTAAACAGATTGGAACTTGTTTTAGAACAGCTGAAAGAGATTCTCCAAGTCAGTTCTTAGTGTAGAAAAGGTAGCTAAGATCCGGGAAATCTTAATTGCAGTTAAGATCACATGAAACACTGTATGAATCCTATATTCTTTACTTAAAGGAGTCTAGAGTGGTAAATGTGTGTTATACAAGGCAGAATACCATTGAAGTAGAGAAAGAAACACGTTCGGCAGCTTTGGAAAGCGTTACACTTCACTGAAATGTAGTACTACACTCTATAACACAGTTGAGAGACAATGTTCCCTACTTGCCTCAGTTCATAAAAGTGTGTAGGAAGTTGTTTGATAAAGTGGGCAAAGCTTATACTTGGGCCAGAAGGCAGAATATAGGAAACTACAAGAAAACATGAATAATTCAGTGAAAATGACTGTAAACAGATGAGAACTTGTTTAGAACAGCTGAAAGAGAATCTCCAAGTCAGTTCTTAGTGTAGAAAAGGTAGCTAAGATAAGGGAAATCCATAATTCCAGTTAAGATCACATGAAACACTGTATGAATCCTATATTCATTACTTAAAGGAGACTAGAGTGGTAAATGTGTGTTATACAAGGCAGAATACCATTGAAATAGAGAAAGAAACACGTTCGGCAGCTTTGGAAAGCCTTACACTTCACTGAAATGTAGTACTACACTCTATAACACAGTTGAGAGACAATGTTTCCGAGCTGCCTCAGTTCATAACAGTGTGTAGGAAGTTGTTTGATAAAGTGGGCAAAGCTTATACTTGGGCCAGAAGGCAGAATATAGGAAACTACATGAAAACATGATTAATTCAGTGAAAATGACTGTAAACAGATGAGAACTTGTTTAGAACAGCTGAAAGAGATTCTCCAAGTCAGTTCTTAGTGTAGAAAAGGTAGCTAAGATCCGGAAATCCTTAATCGGAGTTTAGATTATATGAAACATTGTATGAATCCTATATTCTTTACTGAAAGGAGACTAGAGTGTTAAATGTGTGTTATACAAGGCAGAATACCATTGAAATAGAGAAAGAAACACGTTCGGCAGCTTTGGAAAGCCTTACACTTCACTGAAATGTAGTACTACACTCTATAACACAGTTGAGAGACAATGTTCCCTACTTTCCTCAGTTCATAACAGTGTGTAGGAAGTTGTTTGATAAAGTGGGCAAAGCTTATACTTGGGCCAGAAGGCAGAATATAGGAAACTACATCAAAACATGAATAATTCAGTGAAAATGACTGTAAACAAATGATAACTTGTTTTAGAACAGCTGAAAGAGATTCTCCAAGTCAGTTCTTAGTGTAGAAAAGGTAGCAAAGATCCGGGAAATCTTAATTCCAGTTAAAATCACATGAAACACTGTATGAATCCCATATTCTTTACTGAAAGGAGACTAGAGTGATAAATGTTTGTTATACAAGGCAGAATACCATTGAAATAGAGAAAGAAACACGTTCGGCAGCTTTGGAAAGCCTTACACTTCACTGAAATGTAGTACTACACTCTATAACACAGTTGAGAGACAATGTTTCCGAGCTGCCTCAGTTCATAACAGTGTGTAGGAAGTTGTTTGATAAAGTGGGCAAAGCTTATACTTGGGCCAGAAGGCAGAATATAGGAAACTACATGAAAACATGATTAATTCAGTGAAAATGACTGTAAACAGAGGAGAACTTGTTTAGAACAGCTGAAAGAGATTCTCCAAGTCAGTTCTTAGTGTAGAAAAGGTAGCTAAGATCCGGAAATCCTTAATTGGAGTTTAGATTATATGAAACATTGTATGAATCCTATATTCTTTACTGAAAGGAGACTAGAGTGTTAAATGTGTGTTATACAAGGCAGAATACCATTGAAATAGAGAAAGAAACACGTTCGGCAGCTTTGGAAAGCCTTACACTTCACTGAAATGTAGTACTACACTCTATAACACAGTTGAGAGACAATGTTCCCTACTTTCCTCAGTTCATAACAGTGTGTAGGAAGTTGTTTGATAAAGTGGGCAAAGCTTATACTTGGGCCAGAAGGCAGAATATAGGAAACTACATCAAAACATGAATAATTCAGTGAAAATGACTGTAAACAAATGATAACTTGTTTTAGAACAGCTGAAAGAGATTCTCCAAGTCAGTTCTTAGTGTAGAAAAGGTAGCAAAGATCCGGGAAATCTTAATTCCAGTTAAAATCACATGAAACACTGTATGAATCCTATATTCTTTACTGAAAGGAGACTAGAGTGATAAATGTTTGTTATACAAGGCAGAATACCATTGAAATAGAGAAAGAAACACGTTCGGCAGCTTTGGAAATCCTTACACGTGACTGAAATGTAGTACTACACTCTATAACACAGTTGAGAGACAATGTTCCGGAGCTGCCTCAGTTAATAACAGTGTGTAGGAAGTTGTTTGATAAAGTGGTCAAAGCTTATACTTGGACCAGAAGGCAGAATATAGGAAACTACATGAAAACATGAATAATTCAGTGAAAATGACTGTAAACAGATTGGAACTTGTTTTAGAACAGCTGAAAGAGATTCTCCAAGTCAGTTCTTAGTGTAGAAAAGGTAGCTAAGATCCGGGAAATCTTAATTCCAGTTAAGATCACATGAAACACTGTATGAATCCTATATACTTTACTTAAAGGAGACTAGAGTGGTAAATGTGTGTTATACAAGGCAGAATACCATTGAAGTAGAGAAAGAAACACGTTCGGCAGCTTTGGAAAGCGTTACACTTCACTGAAATGTAGTACTACACTCTATAACACAGTTGAGAGACAATGTTCCCTACTTGCCTCAGTTCATAACAGTGTGTAGGAAGTTGTTTGATAAAGTGGGCAAAGCTTATACTTGGGCCAGAAGGCAGAATATAGGAAACTACATGAAAACATGAATAATTCAGTGAAAATGACTGTAAACAGATGAGAACTTGTTTAGAACAGCTGAAAGAGAATCTCCAAGTCAGTTCTTAGTGTAGAAAAGGTAGCTAAGATAAGGGAAATCCATAATTCCAGTTAAGATCACATGAAACACTATGAATCCTATATTCTTTACTTAAAGGAGACTAGAGTGGTAAATGTGTGTTATACAAGGCAGAATATCATTGAAATAGAGAAAGAAACACGTTCGGGAGCTTTGGAAAGCCTTACACTTCACTGAAATGTAGTACTACACTCTATAACACAGTTGAGAGACAATGTTTCCGAGCTGCCTCAGTTCATAACAGTGTGTAGGAAGTTGTTTGATAAAGTGGGCAAAGCTTATACTTGGGCCAGAAGGCAGAATATAGGAAACTACATGAAAACATGATTAATTCAGTGAAAATGACTGTAAACAGATGAGAACTTGTTTAGAACAGATGAAAGAGATTCTCCAAGTCAGTTCTTAGTGTAGAAAAGGTAGCTAAGATCCGGAAATCCTTAATTGGAATTTAGATTATATGAAACATTGTATGAATCCTATATTCTTTACTTAAAGGAGACTAGAGTGGTAAATGTGTGTTATACAAGGCAGAATACCATTACAATGGAGAAAGAAACACGTTCGGCAGTTTTGGAAATCCTTACACGTGACTGAAATGTAGTACTACACTCTATAACACAGTTGAGAGACAATGTACCTGAGCTGCCTCAGTTAATAACAGTGTGTAGGAAGTTGTTTGATAAAGTGGGCAAAGCTTATACTTGGACCAGAAGGCAGAATATAGGAAACTACATGAAAATATGAATAATTCAGTGAAAATGACTGTAAACAGATTGGAACTTGTTTTAGAACAGCTGAAAGAGATTCTCCAAGTCAGTTCTTAGTGTAGAAAAGGTAGCTAAGATCCGGGAAATCTTAATTGCAGTTAAGATCACATGAAACACTGTATGAATCCTATATTCTTTACTTAAAGGAGTCTAGAGTGGTAAATGTGTGTTATACAAGGCAGAATACCATTGAAGTAGAGAAAGAAACACGTTCGGCAGCTTTGGAAATCCTTACACGTGACTGAAATGTAGTACTACACTCTATAACACAGTTGAGAGACAATGTTCCGGAGCTGCCTCAGTTAATAACAGTGTGTAGGAAGTTGTTTGATAAAGTGGTCAAAGCTTATACTTGGACCAGAAGGCAGAATATAGGAAACTACATGAAAACATGAATAATTCAGTGAAAATGACTGTAAACAGATTGGAACTTGTTTTAGAACAGCTGAAAGAGATTCTCCAAGTCAGTTCTTAGTGTAGAAAAGGTAGCTAAGATCCGGGAAATCTTAATTCCAGTTAAGATCACATGAAACACTGTATGAATCCTATATTCTTTACTTAAAGGAGACTAGAGTGGTAAATGTGTGTTATACAAGGCAGAATACCATTGAAGTAGAGAAAGAAACACGTTCGGCAGCTTTGGAAAGCGTTACACTTCACTGAAATGTAGTACTACACTCTATAACACAGTTGAGAGACAATGTTCCCTACTTGCCTCAGTTCATAACAGTGTGTAGGAAGTTGTTTGATAAAGTGGGCAAAGCTTATACTTGGGCCAGAAGGCAGAATATAGGAAACTACATGAAAACATGAATAATTCAGTGAAAATGACTGTAAACAGATGAGAACTTGTTTAGAACAGCTGAAAGAGAATCTCCAAGTCAGTTCTTAGTGTAGAAAAGGTAGCTAAGATAAGGGAAATCCATAATTCCAGTTAAGATCACATGAAACACTATGAATCCTATATTCTTTACTTAAAGGAGACTAGAGTGGTAAATGTGTGTTATACAAGGCAGAATATCATTGAAATAGAGAAAGAAACACGTTCGGGAGCTTTGGAAAGCCTTACACTTCACTGAAATGTAGTACTACACTCTATAACACAGTTGAGAGACAATGTTTCCGAGCTGCCTCAGTTCATAACAGTGTGTAGGAAGTTGTTTGATAAAGTGGGCAAAGCTTATACTTGGGCCAGAAGGCAGAATATAGGAAACTACATGAAAACATGATTAATTCAGTGAAAATGACTGTAAACAGATGAGAACTTGTTTAGAACAGATGAAAGAGATTCTCCAAGTCAGTTCTTAGTGTAGAAAAGGTAGCTAAGATCCGGAAATCCTTAATTGGAATTTAGATTATATGAAACATTGTATGAATCCTATATTCTTTACTTAAAGGAGACTAGAGTGGTAAATGTGTGTTATACAAGGCAGAATACCATTACAATGGAGAAAGAAACACGTTCGGCAGTTTTGGAAATCCTTACACGTGACTGAAATGTAGTACTACACTCTATAACACAGTTGAGAGACAATGTACCTGAGCTGCCTCAGTTAATAACAGTGTGTAGGAAGTTGTTTGATAAAGTGGGCAAAGCTTATACTTGGACCAGAAGGCAGAATATAGGAAACTACATGAAAATATGAATAATTCAGTGAAAATGACTGTAAACAGATTGGAACTTGTTTTAGAACAGCTGAAAGAGATTCTCCAAGTCAGTTCTTAGTGTAGAAAAGGTAGCTAAGATCCGGGAAATCTTAATTGCAGTTAAGATCACATGAAACACTGTATGAATCCTATATTCTTTACTTAAAGGAGTCTAGAGTGGTAAATGTGTGTTATACAAGGCAGAATACCATTGAAGTAGAGAAAGAAACACGTTCGGCAGCTTTGGAAAGCGTTACACTTCACTGAAATGTAGTACTACACTCTATAACACAGTTGAGAGACAATGTTCCCTACTTGCCTCAGTTCATAACAGTGTGTAGGAAGTTGTTTGATAAAGTGGGCAAAGCTTATACTTGGGCCAGAAGGCAGAATATAGGAAACTACAAGAAAACATGAATAATTCAGTGAAAATGACTGTAAACAGATGAGAACTTGTTTAGAACAGCTGAAAGAGAATCTCCAAGTCAGTTCTTAGTGTAGAAAAGGTAGCTAAGATAAGGGAAATCCATAATTCCAGTTAAGATCACATGAAACACTGTATGAATCCTATATTCATTACTTAAAGGAGACTAGAGTTGTAAATGTGTGTTATACAAGGCAGAATACCATTAAAATAGAGAAAGAAACACGTTCGGCAGCTTGGAAATCCTTACACGTGACTGAAATGTAGTACTACACTCTATAACACAGTTGAGAGACAATGTTCCCTACTTGCCTCAGTTCATAACAGTGTGTAGGAAGTTGTTTGATAAAGTGGGCAAAGCTTATACTTGGGCCAGAAGGCAGAATATAGGAAACTAAATGAAAATATGATTAATTCAGTGAAAATGACTGTAAACAGATGAGAACTTGTTTAGAACAGCTGAAAGAGATTCTCCAAGTCAGTTCTTAGTGTAGAAAAGGTAGCTAAGATCCGGAAATCCTTAATTGGAGTTTAGATTATATGAAACATTGTATGAATCCTATATTCTTTACTTAAAGGAGACTAGAGTCGTAAATGTGTGTTATACAAGGCAGAATACCATTACAATGCAGAAAGAAACACGTTCGGCAGTTTTGGAAATCCTTACACGTGACTGAAATGTAGTACTACACTCTATAACACAGTTGAGAGACAATGTACCCGAGCTGCCTCAGTTAATAACAGTGTGTAGGAAGTTGTTTGATAAAGTGGTCAAAGCTTATACTTGGACCAGAAGGCAGAATATAGGAAACTACATGAAAATATGAATAATTCAGTGAAAATGACTGTAAACAGATTGGAACTTGTTTTAGAACAGCTGAAAGAGATTCTCCAAGTCAGTTCTTAGTGTAGAAAAGGTAGCTAAGATCCGGGAAATCTTAATTGCAGTTAAGATCACATGAAACACTGTATGAATCCTATATTCTTTACTTAAAGGAGTCTAGAGTGGTAAATGTGTGTTATACAAGGCAGAATACCATTGAAATAGAGAAAGACACACGTTCGGCAGCTTTGGAAAGCATTACTCTTCACTGAAATGTAGTACTACACTCTATAACACAGTTGAGAGACAATGTTCCCTACTTGCCTCAGTTCATAACAGTGTGTAGGAAGTTGTTTGATAAAGTGGGCAAAGCTTATACTTGGGCCAGAAGGCAGAATATAGGAAACTACATGAAAACATGAATAATTCAGTGAAAATGACTGTAAACAGATGAGAACTTGTTTAGAACAGCTGAAAGAGAATCTCCAGGTCAGTTCTTAGTGTAGAAAACGTAGCTAAGATAAGGGAAATCCATAATTCCAGTTAAGATCACATGAAACACTGTATGAATCCTATATTCATTACTTAAAGGAGACTAGAGTGGTAAATGTGTGTTATACAAGGCAGAATACCATTGAAATAGAGAAAGACACACGTTCTGCAGCTTTGGAAAGCCTTACTCTTCACTGAAATGTAGTACTACACTCTATAACACAGTTGAGAGACAATGTTCCCTACTTGCCTCAGTTCATAACAGTGTGTAGGAAGTTGTTTGATAAAGTGGGCAAAGCTTATACTTGGGCCAGAAGGCAGAATATAGGAAACTACATGAAAACATGAATAATTCAGTGAAAATGACTGTAAACAGATGAGAACTTGTTTAGAACAGCTGAAAGAGAATCTCCAAGTCAGTTCTTAGTGTAGAAAAGGTAGCTAAGATAAGGGAAATCCATAATTCCAGTTAAGATCACATGAAACACTGTATGAATCCTATATTCATTACTTAAAGGAGACTAGAGTGGTAAATGTGTGTTATACAAGGCAGAATACCATTGAAATAGAGAAAGAAACACGTTCGGCAGCTTTGGAAAGCCTTACACTTCACTGAAATGTAGTACTACACTTTATAACACAGTTGAGAGACAATGTTTCCGAGCTGCCTCAGTTCATAACAGTGTGTAGGAAGTTGTTTGATAAAGTGGGCAAAGCTTATACTTGGACCAGAAGGCAGAATATAGGAAACTACATGAAAACATGATTAATTCAGTGAAAATGACTGTAAACAGATGAGAACTTGTTTAGAACAGCTGAAAGAGATTCTCCAAGTCAGTTCTTAGTGTAGAAAAGGTAGCTAAGATCCGGGAAATCTTAATTCCAGTTAAGATCACATGAAACACTGTATGAATCCTATATTCTTTACTTAAAGGAGTCTAGAGTGGTAAATGTGTGTTATACAAGGCAGAATACCATTGAAGTAGAGAAAGAAACACGTTCGGCAGCTTTGGAAAGCGTTACACTTCACTGAAATGTAGTACTACACTCTATAACACAGTTGAGAGACAATGTTCCCTACTTGCCTCAGTTCATAACAGTGTGTAGGAAGTTGTTTGATAAAGTGGGCAAAGCTTATACTTGGGCCAGAAGGCAGAATATAGGAAACTACAAGAAAACATGAATAATTCAGTGAAAATGACTGTAAACAGATGAGAACTTGTTTAGAACAGCTGAAAGAGAATCTCCAAGTCAGTTCTTAGTGTAGAAAAGGTAGCTAAGATAAGGGAAATCCATAATTCCAGTTAAGATCACATGAAACACTGTATGAATCCTATATTCATTACTTAAAGGAGACTACTGTGGTAAATGTGTGTTATACGAGGCAGAATACCATTAAAATAGAGAAAGAAACATGTTCGGCAGCTTTTGAAATCCTTACACTTCACTGAAATGTAGTACTACACTCTATAACACAGTTGAGAGACAATGTTCTCTACTTGCCTCAGTTCATAACAGTGTGTAGGAAGTTGTTTGATAAAGTGGTCAAAGCTTATACTTGGGCCAGAAGGCAGAATATAGGAAACTACATGAAAACATGAATAATTCAGTGAAAATGACTGTAAACAGATGAGAACTTGTTTTAGAACAGCTGAAAGAGATTCTCCAAGTCAGTTCTTAGTGTAGAAAAGGTAGCTAAGATCCGGGAAATCTTAATTTCAGTTAAAATCACATGAAACACTGTATGAATCCTATATTCTTTACTGAAAGGAGACTAGAGTGGTAAATGTTTGTTATACAAGGCAGAATACCATTGAAATAGAGAAAGAAACACGTTCCGCAGCTTTGGAAAGCCTTACACTTCACTGAAATGTAGTACTACACTCTATAACACAGTTGAGAGTCAATGTTCCCTACTTGCCTCAGTTCATAACAGTGTGTAGGAAGTTGTTTGATAAAGTGGGCAAAGCTTATACTTGGGCCAGAAGGCAGAATATAGGAAACTACATGAAAACATGAATAATTCAGTGAAAATGACTGTAAACAGATGAGAACTTGTTTAGAACAGCTGAAAGAGAATCTCCAAGTCAGTTCTTAGTGTAGAAAAGGTAGCTAAGATAAGGGAAATCCATAATTCCAGTTAAGATCACATGAAACACTATGAATCCTATATTCTTTACTTAAAGGAGACTAGAGTGGTAAATGTGTGTTATACAAGGCAGAATACCATTGAAATAGAGAAAGAAACACGTTCGGGAGCTTTGGAAAGCCTTACACTTCACTGAAATGTAGTACTACACTCTATAACACAGTTGAGAGACAATGTTTTCGAGCTGCCTCAGTTCATAACAGTGTGTAGGAAGTTGTTTGATAAAGTGGTCAAAGCTTATACTTGGACCAGAAGGCAGAATATAGGAAACTACATGAAAACATGAATAATTCAGTGAAAATGACTGTAAACAAATTGGAACTTGTTTTAGAACAGCTGAAAGAGATTCTCCAAGTCAGTTCTTAGTGTAGAAAAGGTAGCTAAGATCCGGGAAATCGTAATTCCAGTTAAGATCACATGAAACACTGTATGAATCCTATATTCTTTACTTAAAGGAGTCTAGAGTGGTAAATGTGTGTTATACAAGGCAGAATACCATTGAAGTAGAGAAAGAAACACGTTCGGCAGCTTTGGAAAGCGTTACACTTCACTGAAATGTAGTACTACACTCTATAACACAGTTGAGAGACAATGTTCCCTACTTGCCTCAGTTCATAACAGTGTGTAGGAAGTTGTTTGATAAAGTGGGCAAAGCTTATACTTGGGCCAGAAGGCAGAATATAGGAAACTACAAGAAAACATGAATAATTCAGTGAAAATGACTGTAAACAGATGAGAACTTGTTTAGAACAGCTGAAAGAGAATCTCCAAGTCAGTTCTTAGTGTAGAAAAGGTAGCTAAGATAAGGGAAATCCATAATTCCAGTTAAGATCACATGAAACACTGTATGAATCCTATATTCATTACTTAAAGGAGACTACTGTGGTAAATGTGTGTTATACGAGGCAGAATACCATTAAAATAGAGAAAGAAACACGTTCGGCAGCTTTTGAAATCCTTACACTTCACTGAAATGTAGTACTACACTCTATAACACAGTTGAGAGACAATGTTCTCTACTTGCCTCAGTTCATAACAGTGTGTAGGAAGTTGTTTGATAAAGTGGTCAAAGCTTATACTTGGGCCAGAAGGCAGAATATAGGAAACTACATGAAAACATGAATAATTCAGTGAAAATGACTGTAAACAGATGAGAACTTGTTTTAGAACAGCTGAAAGAGATTCTCCAAGTCAGTTCTTAGTGTAGAAAAGGTAGCTAAGATCCGGGAAATCTTAATTTCAGTTAAAATCACATGAAACACTGTATGAATCCTATATTCTTTACTGAAAGGAGACTAGAGTGGTAAATGTTTGTTATACAAGGCAGAATACCATTGAAATAGAGAAAGAAACACGTTCGGCAGCTTTGGAAAGCGTTACACTTCACTGAAATGTAGTACTACACTCTATAACACAGTTGAGAGACAATGTTCCCTACTTGCCTCAGTTCATAACAGTGTGTAGGAAGTTGTTTGATAAAGTGGGCAAAGCTTATACTTGGGCCAGAAGGCAGAATATAGGAAACTACAAGAAAACATGAATAATTCAGTGAAAATGACTGTAAACAGATGAGAACTTGTTTAGAACAGCTGAAAGAGAATCTCCAAGTCAGTTCTTAGTGTAGAAAAGGTAGCTAAGATCCGGAAATCCTTAATTGGAGTTAAGATTATATGAAACACTGTATGAATCCTATATTCTTTACTTAAAGGAGACTAGAGTGGTAAATGTGTGTTATACATGGCAGAATACCATTAAAATGGAGAAAGAAACACGTTCGGCAGTTTTGGAAATCCTTACACGTGACTGAAATGTAGTACTACACTCTATAACACAGTTGAGAGACTTTGTTCCCGAGCTGCCTCAGTTAATAACAGTGTGTAGGAAGTTGTTTGATAAAGTGGTCAAAGCTTATACTTGGACCAGAAGGCATAATATAGGAAACTACATGAAAACATGAATAATTCAGTGAAAATGACTGTAAACAGATTGGAACTTGTTTTAGAACAGCTGAAAGAGATTCTCCAAGTCAGTTCTTAGTGTAGAAAAGGTAGCTAAGATAAGGGAAATCCATATTTCCAGTTAAGATCACATGAAACACTGTATGAATCCTATATTCATTACTTAAAGGAGACTGGAGTGGTAAATGTGTGTTATACAAGGCAGAATACCATTAAAATAGAGAAAGAAACACGTTCGGCAGCTTTTGAAATCCTTACACTTCACTGTAATGTAGTACTACACTCTATAACACAGATGAGAGACAATGTTTCCGAGCTGCCTCAGTTCATAACAGTGTGTAGGAAGTTGTTTGATAAAGTGGTCAAAGCTTATACTTGGACCAGAAGGCAGAATATAGGAAACTACATGAAAACATGAATAATTCAGTGAAAATGACTGTGAACAGATTGGAACTTGTTTTAGAACAGCTGAAAGAGATTCTCCAAGTCAGTTCTTAGTGTAGAAAAGGTAGCTAAGATCCGGGAAATCTTAATTGCAGTTAAGATCACATGAAACACTGTATGAATCCTATATTCTTTACTTAAAGGAGTCTAGAGTGGTAAATGTGTGTTATACAAGGCAGAATACCATTGAAGTAGAGAAAGAAACACGTTCGGCAGCTTTGGAAAGCGTTACACTTCACTGAAATGTAGTACTACACTCTTTAACACAGTTGAGAGACAATGTTCCCTACTTGCCTCAGTTCATAACAGTGTGTAGGAAGTTGTTTGATAAAGTGGGCAAAGCTTATACTTGGGCCAGAAGGCAGAATATAGGAAACTACAAGAAAACATGAATAATTCAGTGAAAATGACTGTAAACAGATGAGAACTTGTTTAGAACAGCTGAAAGAGAATCTCCAAGTCAGTTCTTAGTGTAGAAAAGGTAGCTAAGATAAGGGAAATCCATAATTCCAGTTAAGATCACATGAAACACTGTTTGAATCCTATATTCATTACTTAAAGGAGACTAGAGTGGTAAATGTGTGTTATACAGGCAGAATACCATTGAAATAGAGAAAGAAACACGTTCGGTAGCTATGGAAAGCGTTACACTTCACTGAAATGTAGTACTACACTCTATAACACAGTTGTGAGACAATGTTCCCTAGCTGCCTCAGTTCATAACAGTCTGTAGGAAGTTGTTTGATAAAGTGGGCAAAGCTTATACTTGGACCAGAAGGCAGAATATAGGAAACTACATGAAAACATGATTAATTCAGTGAAAATGACTGTTAACAGATGAGAACTTGTTTAGAACAGCTGAAAGAGATTCTCCAAGTCAGTTCTTAGTGTAGAAAACGTAGCTAAGATAAGGGAAATCCATAATTCCAGTTAAGATTACATGAAACACTGTATGAATTCTATATTCTTTACTTAAAAAAGACTAGAGTGGTAAATGTGTGTTATACAAGGCAGAATACCATTAAAATAGAGAAAGAAACACGTTCGGCAGCTTTTGAAATCCTTACACTTCACTGAAATGTAGTACTACACTCTATAACACAGTTGAGAGACAATGTTCCCTACTTGCTTCAGTTCATAACAGTGTGTAGGAAGTTGTTTGATAAAGTGGCAAAGCTTATACTTGGGCCAGAAGGCAGAATATAGGAAACTACATGAAAACATGAATAATTCAGTGAAAATGACTGTAAACAGATGAGAACTTGTTTAGAACAGCTGAAAGAGAATCTCCAAGTCAGTTCTTAGTGTAGAAAAGGTAGCTAAGATAAGGGAAATCCATAATTCCAGTTAAGATCACATGAAACACTATGAATCCTATATTCTTTACTTAAAGGAGACTAGAGTGGTAAATGTATGTTATACAAGGCAGAATATCATTGAAATAGAGAAAGAAACACGTTCGGGAGCTTTGGAAAGCCTTACACTTCACTGAAATGTAGTACTACACTCTATAACACAATTGAGAGACAATGTTCCCTACTTGCCTCAGTTCATAACAGTGTGTAGGAAGTTGTTTGATAAAGTGGGCATAGCTTATACTTGGGCCAGAAGGCAGAATATAGGAAACTTCATGAAAACATGAATAATTCAGTGAAAATGAATGTAAACAGATGAGAACTTGTTTAGAACAGCTGAAAGAGAATCTCCAAGTCAGTTCTTAGTGTAGAAAAGTTAGCTAATATAAGGGAAATCCATAATTCCAGTTAAGATCACATGAAACACTGTATGAATCCTATATTCATTACTTAAAGGAGACTAGAGTGGTAAATGTGTGTTATACAAGGCAGAATACCATTGAAATAGAGAAAGAAACACATTCGGCAGCTTTGGAAAGCCTTACACTTCACTGAAATGTAGTACTACACTCTATAACACAGTTGAGAGACAATGTTTCCGAGCTGCCTCTGTTCATAACAGTGTGTAGGAAGTTGTTTGATAAAGTGGGCAAAGCTTATACTTGGACCAGAAGGCAGAATATAGGAAACTACATGAAAACATGATTAATTCAGTGAAAATGACTGTAAACAGATGAGAACTTGTTTAGAACAGCTGAAAGAGATTCTCCAAGTCAGTTCTTAGTGTAGAAAAGGTAGCTAAGATCAGGAAATCCTTAATTGGAGTTTAGATTATATGAAACACTGTATGAATCCTATATTCTTTACTTAAAGGAGACTAGAGTGGTAAATGTGTGTTATACAAGGCAGAATACCATTAAAATGGAGAAAGAAACACGTTCGGCAGTTTTGGAAATCCTTACACGTGACTGAAATGTAGTACTACACTCTATAACACAGTTGAGAGACAATGTACCCGAGCTGCCTCAGTTAATAACAGTGTGTAGGAAGTTGTTTGATAAAGTGGTCAAAGCTTATACTTGGACCAGAAGGCAGAATATAGGAAACTACATGAAAACATGAATAATTCAGTGAAAATGACTGTAAACAGATTGGAACTTGTTTTAGAACAGCTGAAAGAGATTCTCCAAGTCAGTTCTTAGTGTAGAAAAGGTAGCTAAGATCCGGGAAATCTTAATTGCAGTTAAGATCACATGAAACACTGTATGAATCCTATATTCTTTACTTAAAGGAGTCTAGAGTGGTAAATGTGTGTTATACAAGGCAGAATACCATTGAAGTAGAGAAAGAAACACGTTCGGCAGCTTTGGAAAGCGTTACACTTCACTGAAATGTAGTACTACACTCTATAACACAGTTGAGAGACAATGTTCCCTACTTGCCTCAGTTCATAACAGTGTGTAGGAAGTTGTTTGATAAAGTGGGCAAAGCTTATACTTGGGCCAGAAGGCAGAATATAGGAAACTACAAGAAAACATGAATAATTCAGTGAAAATGACTGTAAACAGATGAGAACTTGTTTAGAACAGCTGAAAGAGAATCTCCAAGTCAGTTGTTAGTGTAGAAAAGGTAGCTAAGATAAGGGAAATCCATAATTCCAGTTAAGATCACATGAAACACATTTGAATCCTATATTCATTACTTAAAGGAGACTAGAGTGGTAAATGTGTGTTATACAAGGCAGAATACCATTGAAATAGAGAAAGAAACACGTTCGGTAGCTATGGAAAGCGTTACACTTCACTGAAATGTAGTACTACACTCTATAACACAGTTGTGAGACAATGTTCCCTAGCTGCCTCAGTTCATAACAGTGTGTAGGAAGTTGTTTGATAAAGTGGGCAAAGCTTATACTTGGACCAGAAGGCAGAATATAGGAAACTACATGAAAACATGATTAATTCAGTGAAAATGACTGTTAACAGATGAGAACTTGTTTAGAACAGCTGAAAGAGATTCTCCAAGTCAGTTCTTAGTGTAGAAAACGTAGCTAAGATAAGGGAAATCCATAATTCCAGTTAAGATTACATGAAACACTGTATGAATTCTATATTCTTTACTTAAAGGAGACTAGAGTGGTAAATGTGTGTTATACAAGGCAGAATACCATTAAAATAGAGAAAGAAACACGTTCGGCAGCTTTTGAAATCCTTACACTTCACTGAAATGTAGTACTACACTCTATAACACAGTTGAGAGACAATGTTCCCTACTTGCCTCAGTTCATAACAGTGTGTAGGAAGTTGTTTGATAAAGTGGCAAAGCTTATACTTGGGCCAGAAGGCAGAATATAGGAAACTACATGAAAACATGAATAATTCAGTGAAAATGACTGTAAACAGATGAGAACTTGTTTTAGAACAGCTGAAAGAGATTCTCCAAGTCAGTTCTTAGTGTAGAAAAGGTAGCTAAGATCCGGGAAATCTTAATTTCAGTTAAAATCACATGAAACACTGTATGAATCCTATATTCTTTACTGAAAGGAGACTAGAGTGGTAAATGTGTGTTATACAAGGCAGAATACCATTGAAATAGAGAAAGAAACACGTTCGGCAGTTTTGGAAATCCTTACACGTGACTGAAATGTAGTACTACACTCTATAACACAGTTGAGAGTCAATGTTCCCTACTTGCCTCAGTTCATAACAGTGTGTAGGAAGTTGTTTGATAAAGTGGGCAAAGCTTATACTTGGGCCAGAAGGCAGAATATAGGAAACTACATGAAAACATGAATAATTCAGTGAAAATGACTGTAAACAGATGAGAACTTGTTTAGAACAGCTGAAAGAGAATCTCCAAGTCAGTTCTTAGTGTAGAAAAGGTAGCTAAGATAAGGGAAATCCATAATTCCAGTTAAGATCACATGAAACACTATGAATCCTATATTCTTTACTTAAAGGAGACTAGAGTGGTAAATGTGTGTTATACAAGGCAGAATACCATTGAAATAGAGAAAGAAACACGTTCGGGAGCTTTGGAAAGCCTTACACTTCACTGAAATGTAGTACTACACTCTATAACACAGTTGAGAGACAATGTTTCCGAGCTGCCTCAGTTCATAACAGTGTGTAGGAAGTTGTTTGATAAAGTGGTCAAAGCTTATACTTGGACCAGAAGGCAGAATATAGGAAACTACATGAAAACATGAATAATTCAGTGAAAATGACTGTAAACAGATTGGAACTTGTTTTAGAACAGCTGAAAGAGATTCTCCAAGTCAGTTCTTAGTGTAGAAAAGGTAGCTAAGATCCGGGAAATCTTAATTCCAGTTAAGATCACATGAAACACTGTATGAATCCTATATTCTTTACTTAAAGGAGTCTAGAGTGGTAAATGTGTGTTATACAAGGCAGAATACCATTGAAGTAGAGAAAGAAACACGTTCGGCAGCTTTGGAAAGCGTTACACTTCACTGAAATGTAGTACTACACTCTATAACACAGTTGAGAGACAATGTTCCCTACTTGCCTCAGTTCATAACAGTGTGTAGGAAGTTGTTTGATAAAGTGGGCAAAGCTTATACTTGGGCCAGAAGGCAGAATATAGGAAACTACAAGAAAACATGAATAATTCAGTGAAAATGACTGTAAACAGATGAGAACTTGTTTAGAACAGCTGAAAGAGAATCTCCAAGTCAGTTCTTAGTGTAGAAAAGGTAGCTAAGATCCGGAAATCCTTAATTGGAGTTAAGATTATATGAAACACTGTATGAATCCTATATTCTTTACTTAAAGGAGACTAGAGTGGTAAATGTGTGTTATACATGGCAGAATACCATTAAAACGGAGAAAGAAACACGTTCGGCAGTTTTGGAAATCCTTACACGTGACTGAAATGTAGTACTACACTCTATAACACAGTTGAGAGACAATGTTCCCGAGCTGCCTCAGTTAATAACAGTGTGTAGGAAGTTGTTTGATAAAGTGGTCAAAGCTTATACTTGGACCAGAAGGCATAATATAGGAAACTACATGAAAACATGAATAATTCAGTGAAAATGACTGTAAACAGATTGGAACTTGTTTTAGAACAGCTGAAAGAGATTCTCCAAGTCAGTTCTTAGTGTAGAAAAGGTAGCTAAGATAAGGGAAATCCATATTTCCAGTTAAGATCACATGAAACACTGTATGAATCCGATATTCATTACTTAAAGGAGACTAGAGTGGTAAATGTGTGTTATACAAGGCAGAATACCTTTAAAATAGAGAAAGAAACACGTTCGGCAGCTTGGAAATCCTTACACGTGACTGAAATGTAGTACTACAGTCTATAACACAGTTGAGAGACAATGTTCCCTACTTGCCTCAGTTCATAACAGTGTGTAGGAAGTTGTTTGATAAAGTGGGCAAAGCTTATACTTGGGCCAGAAGGCAGAATATAGGAAACTACATGAAAACATGAATAATTCAGTGAAAATGACTGTAAACAGATGAGAACTTGTTTAGAACAGCTGAAAGAGAATCTCCAAGTCAGTTCTTAGTGTAGAAAAGGTAGCTAAGATAAGGGAAATCCATAATTCCAGTTAAGATCACATGAAACGCTGTATGAATCCTATATTCATTACTTAAAGGAGACTAGAGTGGTAAATGTGTGTTATACAAGGCAGAATACCATTGAAATAGAGAAAGAAACACGTTCGGCAGCTTTGGAAAGCGTTACACTTCACTGAAATGTAGTACTACACTCTATAACACAGTTGAGAGACAATGTTTCCGAGCTGCCTCAGTTCATAACAGTGTGTAGGAAGTTGTTTGATAAAGTGGGCAAAGCTTATACTTGGACCAGAAGGCAGAATATAGGAAACTACATGAAAACATGATTAATTCAGTGAAAATGACTGTAAACAGATGAGAACTTGTTTAGAACAGCGGAAAGAGATTCTCCAAGTCAGTTCTTAGTGTAGAAAAGGTAGCTAAGATCCGAAAATCCTTAATTGGAGTTTAGATTATATGAAACACTGTATGAATCCTATATTCTTTACTTAAAGGAGACTAGAGTGGTAAATGTGTGTTATACAACGCAAGAATACCATTAAAATGGAGAAAGAAACACGTTCGGCAGTTTTGGAAATCCTTACACGTGACTGAAATGTAGTACTACACTCTATAACACAGTTGAGAGACAATGTACCCGAGCTGCCTCAGTTAATAACAGTGTGTAGGAAGTTGTTTGATAAAGTGGTCAAAGCTTATACTTGGACCAGAAGGCAGAATATAGGAAACTACATGAAAACATGAATAATTCAGTGAAAATGACTGTAAACAGATTGGAACTTGTTTTAGAACAGCTGAAAGAGATTCTCCAAGTCAGTTCTTAGTGTAGAAAAGGTAGCTAAGATCCGGGAAATCTTAATTTCAGTTAAAATCACATGAAACACTGTATGAATCCTATATTCTTTACTGAAAGGAGACTAGAGTGGTAAATGTTTGTTATACAAGGCAGAATACCATTGAAATAGAGAAAGAAACACGTTCGGCAGCTTTGGAAAGCCTTACACTTCACTGAAATGTAGTACTACACTCTATAACACAGTTGAGCGTCAATGTTCCCTACTTGCCTCAGTTCATAACAGTGTGTAGGAAGTTGTTTGATAAAGTGGGCAAAGCTTATACTTGGGCCAGAAGGCAGAATATAGGAAACTACATGAAAACATGAATAATTCAGTGAAAATGACTGTAAACAGATGAGAACTTGTTTAGAACAGCTGAAAGAGAATCTCCAAGTCAGTTCTTAGTGTAGAAAAGGTAGCTAAGATAAGGGAAATCCATAATTCCAGTTAAGATCACATGAAACACTATGAATCCTATATTCTTTACTTAAAGGAGACTAGAGTGGTAAATGTGTGTTATACAAGGCAGAATACCATTGAAATAGAGAAAGAAACACGTTCGGGAGCTTTGGAAAGCCTTACACTTCACTGAAATGTAGTACTACACTCTATAACACAGTTGAGAGACAATGTTCCCGAGATGCCTCAGTTCATAACAGTGTGTAGGAAGTTGTTTGATGAAGTGGGTAAAGCTTATACTTGGACCAGAAGGCAGAATATAGGAAACTACATGAAAACATGAATAATTCAGTGAAAATGACTGTAAACAGATGAGAACTTGTTTTAGAACAGCTGAAAGAGATTCTCCAAGTCAGTTCTTAGTGTAGAAAAGGTAGCTAAGATCCGGGAAATCTTAATTTCAGTTAAAATCACATGAAACACTGTATGAATCCTATATTCTTTACTGAAAGGAGACTAGAGTGGTAAATGTGTGTTATACAAGGCAGAATACCATTGAAATAGAGAAAGAAACACGTTCGGCAGTTTTGGAAATCCTTACACGTGACTGAAATGTAGTACTACACTCTATAACACAGTTGAGAGTCAATGTTCCCTACTTGCCTCAGTTCATAACAGTGTGTAGGAAGTTGTTTGATAAAGTGGGCAAAGCTTATACTTGGGCCAGAAGGCAGAATATAGGAAACTACATGAAAACATGAATAATTCAGTGAAAATGACTGTAAACAGATGAGAACTTGTTTAGAACAGCTGAAAGAGAATCTCCAAGTCAGTTCTTAGTGTAGAAAAGGTAGCTAAGATAAGGGAAATCCATAATTCCAGTTAAGATCACATGAAACACTATGAATCCTATATTCTTTACTTAAAGGAGACTAGAGTGGTAAATGTGTGTTATACAAGGCAGAATACCATTGAAATAGAGAAAGAAACACGTTCGGGAGCTTTGGAAAGCCTTACACTTCACTGAAATGTAGTACTACACTCTATAACACAGTTGAGAGACAATGTTTCCGAGCTGCCTCAGTTCATAACAGTGTGTAGGAAGTTGTTTGATAAAGTGGCAAAGCTTATACTTGGGCCAGAAGGCAGAATATAGGAAACTACATGAAAACATGAATAATTCAGTGAAAATGACTGTAAACAGATGAGAACTTGTTTTAGAACAGCTGAAAGAGATTCTCCAAGTCAGTTCTTAGTGTAGAAAAGGTAGCTAAGATCCGGGAAATCTTAATTTCAGTTAAAATCACATGAAACACTGTATGAATCCTATATTCTTTACTG
Organism: Pipistrellus hanaki; assembly: GCF_964339955.1. Taxonomy (NCBI): domain Eukaryota; kingdom Metazoa; phylum Chordata; class Mammalia; order Chiroptera; family Vespertilionidae; genus Pipistrellus; species Pipistrellus hanaki. The sequence continues at coordinate 2,559,880 of NW_028182303.1, forward strand.
AAAGGAGACTAGAGTGGTAAATGTGTGTTATACAAGGCAGAATACCATTGAAATAGAGAAAGAAACACGTTCGGCAGTTTTGGAAATCCTTACACGTGACTGAAATGTAGTACTACACTCTATAACACAGTTGAGAGTCAATGTTCCCTACTTGCCTCAGTTCATAACAGTGTGTAGGAAGTTGTTTGATAAAGTGGGCAAAGTTTATACTTGGGCCAGAAGGCAGAATATAGGAAACTACATGAAAACATGAATAATTCAGTGAAAATGACTGTAAACAGATGAGAACTTGTTTAGAACAGCTGAAAGAGAATCTCCAAGTCAGTTCTTAGTGTAGAAAAGGTAGCTAAGATAAGGGAAATCCATAATTCCAGTTAAGATCACATGAAACACTATGAATCCTATATTCTTTACTTAAAGGAGACTAGAGTGGTAAATGTGTGTTATACAAGGCAGAATACCATTGAAATAGAGAAAGAAACACGTTCGGGAGCTTTGGAAAGCCTTACACTTCACTGAAATGTAGTACTACACTCTATAACACAGTTGAGAGACAATGTTTCCGAGCTGCCTCAGTTCATAACAGTGTGTAGGAAGTTGTTTGATAAAGTGGTCAAAGCTTATACTTGGACCAGAAGGCAGAATATAGGAAACTACATGAAAACATGAATAATTCAGTGAAAATGACTGTAAACAGATTGGAACTTGTTTTAGAACAGCTGAAAGAGATTCTCCAAGTCAGTTCTTAGTGTAGAAAAGGTAGCTAAGATCCGGGAAATCTTAATTCCAGTTAAGATCACATGAAACACTGTATGAATCCTATATTCTTTACTTAAAGGAGTCTAGAGTGGTAAATGTGTGTTATACAAGGCAGAATACCATTGAAGTAGAGAAAGAAACACGTTCGGCAGCTTTGGAAAGCGTTACACTTCACTGAAATGTAGTACTACACTCTATAACACAGTTGAGAGACAATGTTCCCTACTTGCCTCAGTTCATAACAGTGTGTAGGAAGTTGTTTGATAAAGTGGGCAAAGCTTATACTTGGGCCAGAAGGCAGAATATAGGAAACTACAAGAAAACATGAATAATTCAGTGAAAATGACTGTAAACAGATGAGAACTTGTTTAGAACAGCTGAAAGAGAATCTCCAAGTCAGTTCTTAGTGTAGAAAAGGTAGCTAAGATCCGGAAATCCTTAATTGGAGTTAAGATTATATGAAACACTGTATGAATCCTATATTCTTTACTTAAAGGAGACTAGAGTGGTAAATGTGTGTTATACATGGCAGAATACCATTAAAACGGAGAAAGAAACACGTTCGGCAGTTTTGGAAATCCTTACACGTGACTGAAATGTAGTACTACACTCTATAACACAGTTGAGAGACAATGTTCCCGAGCTGCCTCAGTTAATAACAGTGTGTAGGAAGTTGTTTGATAAAGTGGTCAAAGCTTATACTTGGACCAGAAGGCATAATATAGGAAACTACATGAAAACATGAATAATTCAGTGAAAATGACTGTAAACAGATTGGAACTTGTTTTAGAACAGCTGAAAGAGATTCTCCAAGTCAGTTCTTAGTGTAGAAAAGGTAGCTAAGATAAGGGAAATCCATATTTCCAGTTAAGATCACATGAAACACTGTATGAATCCGATATTCATTACTTAAAGGAGACTAGAGTGGTAAATGTGTGTTATACAAGGCAGAATACCTTTAAAATAGAGAAAGAAACACGTTCGGCAGCTTGGAAATCCTTACACGTGACTGAAATGTAGTACTACAGTCTATAACACAGTTGAGAGACAATGTTCCCTACTTGCCTCAGTTCATAACAGTGTGTAGGAAGTTGTTTGATAAAGTGGGCAAAGCTTATACTTGGGCCAGAAGGCAGAATATAGGAAACTACATGAAAACATGAATAATTCAGTGAAAATGACTGTAAACAGATGAGAACTTGTTTAGAACAGCTGAAAGAGAATCTCCAAGTCAGTTCTTAGTGTAGAAAAGGTAGCTAAGATAAGGGAAATCCATAATTCCAGTTAAGATCACATGAAACACTGTATGAATCCTATATTCATTACTTAAAGGAGACTAGAGTGGTAAATGTGTGTTATACAAGGCAGAATACCATTGAAATAGAGAAAGAAACACGTTCGGCAGCTTTGGAAAGCGTTACACTTCACTGAAATGTAGTACTACACTCTATAACACAGTTGAGAGACAATGTTTCCGAGCTGCCTCAGTTCATAACAGTGTGTAGGAAGTTGTTTGATAAAGTGGGCAAAGCTTATACTTGGACCAGAAGGCAGAATATAGGAAACTACATGAAAACATGATTAATTCAGTGAAAATGACTGTAAACAGATGAGAACTTGTTTAGAACAGCGGAAAGAGATTCTCCAAGTCAGTTCTTAGTGTAGAAAAGGTAGCTAAGATCCGAAAATCCTTAATTGGAGTTTAGATTATATGAAACACTGTATGAATCCTATATTCTTTACTTAAAGGAGACTAGAGTGGTAAATGTGTGTTATACAACGCAAGAATACCATTAAAATGGAGAAAGAAACACGTTCGGCAGTTTTGGAAATCCTTACACGTGACTGAAATGTAGTACTACACTCTATAACACAGTTGAGAGACAATGTACCCGAGCTGCCTCAGTTAATAACAGTGTGTAGGAAGTTGTTTGATAAAGTGGTCAAAGCTTATACTTGGACCAGAAGGCAGAATATAGGAAACTACATGAAAACATGAATAATTCAGTGAAAATGACTGTAAACAGATTGGAACTTGTTTTAGAACAGCTGAAAGAGATTCTCCAAGTCAGTTCTTAGTGTAGAAAAGGTAGCTAAGATCCGGGAAATCTTAATTTCAGTTAAAATCACATGAAACACTGTATGAATCCTATATTCTTTACTGAAAGGAGACTAGAGTGGTAAATGTTTGTTATACAAGGCAGAATACCATTGAAATAGAGAAAGAAACACGTTCGGCAGCTTTGGAAAGCCTTACACTTCACTGAAATGTAGTACTACACTCTATAACACAGTTGAGAGTCAATGTTCCCTACTTGCCTCAGTTCATAACAGTGTGTAGGAAGTTGTTTGATAAAGTGGGCAAAGCTTATACTTGGGCCAGAAGGCAGAATATAGGAAACTACATGAAAACATGAATAATTCAGTGAAAATGACTGTAAACAGATGAGAACTTGTTTAGAACAGCTGAAAGAGAATCTCCAAGTCAGTTCTTAGTGTAGAAAAGGTAGCTAAGATAAGGGAAATCCATAATTCCAGTTAAGATCACATGAAACACTGTATGAATCCTATATTCATTACTTAAAGGAGACTAGAGTGGTAAATGTGTGTTATACAAGGCAGAATACCATTGAAATAGAGAAAGAAACACGTTCGGCAGCTTTGGAAAGCGTTACACTTCACTGAAATGTAGTACTACACTCTATAACACAGTTGAGAGACAATGTTTCCGAGCTGCCTCAGTTCATAACAGTGTGTAGGAAGTTGTTTGATAAAGTGGGCAAAGCTTATACTTGGACCAGAAGGCAGAATATAGGAAACTACATGAAAACATGATTAATTCAGTGAAAATGACTGTAAACAGATGAGAACTTGTTTAGAACAGCGGAAAGAGATTCTCCAAGTCAGTTCTTAGTGTAGAAAAGGTAGCTAAGATCCGAAAATCCTTAATTGGAGTTTAGATTATATGAAACACTGTATGAATCCTATATTCTTTACTTAAAGGAGACTAGAGTGGTAAATGTGTGTTATACAACGCAAGAATACCATTAAAATGGAGAAAGAAACACGTTCGGCAGTTTTGGAAATCCTTACACGTGACTGAAATGTAGTACTACACTCTATAACACAGTTGAGAGACAATGTACCCGAGCTGCCTCAGTTAATAACAGTGTGTAGGAAGTTGTTTGATAAAGTGGTCAAAGCTTATACTTGGACCAGAAGGCAGAATATAGGAAACTACATGAAAACATGAATAATTCAGTGAAAATGACTGTAAACAGATTGGAACTTGTTTTAGAACAGCTGAAAGAGATTCTCCAAGTCAGTTCTTAGTGTAGAAAAGGTAGCTAAGATCCGGGAAATCTTAATTTCAGTTAAAATCACATGAAACACTGTATGAATCCTATATTCTTTACTGAAAGGAGACTAGAGTGGTAAATGTTTGTTATACAAGGCAGAATACCATTGAAATAGAGAAAGAAACACGTTCGGCAGCTTTGGAAAGCCTTACACTTCACTGAAATGTAGTACTACACTCTATAACACAGTTGAGAGTCAATGTTCCCTACTTGCCTCAGTTCATAACAGTGTGTAGGAAGTTGTTTGATAAAGTGGGCAAAGCTTATACTTGGGCCAGAAGGCAGAATATAGGAAACTACATGAAAACATGAATAATTCAGTGAAAATGACTGTAAACAGATGAGAACTTGTTTAGAACAGCTGAAAGAGAATCTCCAAGTCAGTTCTTAGTGTAGAAAAGGTAGCTAAGATAAGGGAAATCCATAATTCCAGTTAAGATCACATGAAACACTATGAATCCTATATTCTTTACTTAAAGGAGACTAGAGTGGTAAATGTGTGTTATACAAGGCAGAATACCATTGAAATAGAGAAAGAAACACGTTCGGGAGCTTTGGAAAGCCTTACACTTCACTGAAATGTAGTACTACACTCTATAACACAGTTGAGAGACAATGTTCCCGAGATGCCTCAGTTCATAACAGTGTGTAGGAAGTTGTTTGATAAAGTGGGTAAAGCTTATACTTGGACCAGAAGGCAGAATATAGGAAACTACATGAAAACATGAATAATTCAGTGAAAATGACTGTAAACAGATGAGAACTTGTTTAGAACAGCTGAAAGAGATTCTCCAAGTCAGTTCTTAGTGTAGAAAAGGTAGCTAAGATCCGGAAATCCTTAATTGGAGTTAAGATTATATGAAACACTGTATGAATCCTATATTCTTTACTTAAAGGAGACTAGAGTGGTAAATGTGTGTTATACAAGGCAGAATACCATTAAAATGGAGAAAGAAACACGTTCGGCAGTTTTGGAAATCCTTACACGTGACTGAAATGTAGTACTACACTCTATAACACAGTTGAGAGACTTTGTTCCCGAGCTGCCTCAGTTAATAACAGTGTGTAGGAAGTTGTTTGATAAAGTGGTCAAAGCTTATACTTTGACCAGAAGGCATAATATAGGAAACTACATGAAAACATGAATAATTCAGTGAAAATGACTGTAAACAGATTGGAACTTGTTTTAGAACAGCTGAAAGAGATTCTCCAAGTCAGTTCTTAGTGTAGAAAAGGTAGCTAAGATAAGGGAAATCCATATTTCCAGTTAAGATCACATGAAACACTGTATGAATCCTATATTCATTACTTAAAGGAGACTGGAGTGATAAATGTGTGTTATACAAGGCAGAATACCATTAAAATAGAGAAAGAAACACGTTCGGCAGCTTTTGAAATCCTTACACTTCACTGAAATGTAGCACTACACTCTATAACACAGTTGAGAGACAATGTTTCCGAGCTGCCTCAGTTCATAACAGTGTGTAGGAAGTTGTTTGATAAAGTGGGCAAAGCTTATACTTGGACCAGAAGGCAGAATATAGGAAACTACATGAAAACATGATTAATTCAGTGAAAATGACTGTAAACAGATGAGAACTTGTTTAGAACAGCTGAAAGAGATTCTCCAAGTCAGTTCTTAGTGTAGAAAAGGTAGCTAAGATCCGGAAATCCTTAATTGGAGTTTAGATTATATGAAACACTGTATGAATCCTATATTCTTTACTTAAAGGAGACTAGAGTGGTAAATGTGTGTTATACAAGGCAGAATACCATTAAAATGGAGAAAGAAACACGTTCGGCAGTTTTGGAAATCCTTACACGTGACTGAAATGTAGTACTACACTCTATAACACAGTTGAGAGACAATGTACCCGAGCTGCCTCAGTTAATAACAGTGTGTAGGAAGTTGTTTGATAAAGTGGTCAAAGCTTATACTTGGACCAGAAGGCAGAATATAGGAAACTACATGAAAACATGAATAATTCAGTGAAAATGACTGTAAACAGATTGGAACTTGTTTTAGAACAGCTGAAAGAGATTCTCCAAGTCAGTTCTTAGTGTAGAAAAGGTAGCTAAGATCCGGGAAATCTTAATTGCAGTTAAGATCACATGAAACACTGTATGAATCCTATATTCTTTACTTAAAGGAGTCTAGAGTGGTAAATGTGTGTTATACAAGGCAGAATACCATTGAAGTAGAGAAAGAAACACGTTCGGCAGCTTTGGAAAGCGTTACACTTCACTGAAATGTAGTACTACACTCTATAACACAGTTGAGAGACAATGTTCCCTACTTGCCTCAGTTCATAACAGTGTGTAGGAAGTTGTTTGATAAAGTGGGCAAAGCTTATACTTGGGCCAGAAGGCAGAATATAGGAAACTACAAGAAAACATGAATAATTCAGTGAAAATGACTGTAAACAGATGAGAACTTGTTTAGAACAGCTGAAAGAGAATCTCCAAGTCAGTTCTTAGTGTAGAAAAGGTAGCTAAGATAAGGGAAATCCATAATTCCAGTTAAGATCACATGAAACACTGTTTGAATCCTATATTCATTACTTAAAGGAGACTAGAGTGGTAAATGTGTGTTATACAAGGCAGAATACCATTGAAATAGAGAAAGAAACACGTTCGGTAGCTATGGAAAGCGTTACACTTCACTGAAATGTAGTACTACACTCTATAACACAGTTGTGAGACAATGTTCCCTAGCTGCCTCAGTTCATAACAGTCTGTAGGAAGTTGTTTGATAAAGTGGGCAAAGCTTATACTTGGACCAGAAGGCAGAATATAGGAAACTACATGAAAACATGATTAATTCAGTGAAAATGACTGTTAACAGATGAGAACTTGTTTAGAACAGCTGAAAGAGATTCTCCAAGTCAGTTCTTAGTGTAGAAAACGTAGCTAAGATAAGGGAAATCCATAATTCCAGTTAAGATTACATGAAACACTGTATGAATTCTATATTCTTTACTTAAAAAAGACTAGAGTGGTAAATGTGTGTTATACAAGGCAGAATACCATTAAAATAGAGAAAGAAACACGTTCGGCAGCTTTTGAAATCCTTACACCTCACTGAAATGTAGTACTACACTCTATAACACAGTTGAGAGACAATGTTCCCTACTTGCCTCAGTTCATAACAGTGTGTAGGAAGTTGTTTGATAAAGTGGCAAAGCTTATACTTGGGCCAGAAGGCAGAATATAGGAAACTACATGAAAACATGAATAATTCAGTGAAAATGACTGTAAACAGATGAGAACTTGTTTAGAACAGCTGAAAGAGAATCTCCAAGTCAGTTCTTAGTGTAGAAAAGGTAGCTAAGATAAGGGAAATCCATAATTCCAGTTAAGATCACATGAAACACTATGAATCCTATATTCTTTACTTAAAGGAGACTAGAGTGGTAAATGTGTGTTATACAAGGCAGAATACCATTGAAATAGAGAAAGAAACACGTTCGGCAGCTTTGGAAAGCCTTACACTTCACTGAAATGTAGTACTACACTCTATAACACAATTGAGAGACAATGTTCCCTACTTGCCTCAGTTCATAACAGTGTGTAGGAAGTTGTTTGATAAAGTGGGCAAAGCTTATACTTGGGCCAGAAGGCAGAATATAGGAAACTTCATGAAAACATGAATAATTCAGTGAAAATGAATGTAAACAGATGAGAACTTGTTTAGAACAGCTGAAAGAGAATCTCCAAGTCAGTTCTTAGTGTAGAAAAGGTAGCTAAGATAAGGGAAATCCATAATTCCAGTTAAGATCACATGAAACACTGTATGAATCCTATATTCATTACTTAAAGGAGACTAGAGTGGTAAATGTGTGTTATACAAGGCAGAATACCATTGAAATAGAGAAAGAAACACGTTCGGCAGCTTTGGAAAGCCTTACACTTCACTGAAATGTAGTACTACACTCTATAACACAGTTGAGAGACAATGTTTCCGAGCTGCCTCAGTTCATAACAGTGTGTAGGAAGTTGTTTGATAAAGTGGGCAAAGCTTATACTTGGACCAGAAGGCAGAATATAGGAAACTACATGAAAACATGATTAATTCAGTGAAAATGACTGTAAACAGATGAGAACTTGTTTAGAACAGCTGAAAGAGATTCTCCAAGTCAGTTCTTAGTGTAGAAAAGGTAGCTAAGATCCGGAAATCCTTAATTGGAGTTTAGATTATATGAAACACTGTATGAATCCTATATTCTTTACTTAAAGGAGACTAGAGTGGTAAATGTGTGTTATACAAGGCAGAATACCATTAAAATGGAGAAAGAAACACGTTCGGCAGTTTTGGAAATCCTTACACGTGACTGAAATGTAGTACTACACTCTATAACACAGTTGAGAGACAATGTACCCGAGCTGCCTCAGTTAATAACAGTGTGTAGGAAGTTGTTTGATAAAGTGGTCAAAGCTTATACTTTGACCAGAAGGCAGAATATAGGAAACTACATGAAAACATGAATAATTCAGTGAAAATGACTGTAAACAGATTGGAACTTGTTTTAGAACAGCTGAAAGAGATTCTCCAAGTCAGTTCTTAGTGTAGAAAAGGTAGCTAAGATCCGGGAAATCTTAATTGCAGTTAAGATCACATGAAACACTGTATGAATCCTATATTCTTTACTTAAAGGAGTCTAGAGTGGTAAATGTGTGTTATACAAGGCAGAATACCATTGAAGTAGAGAAAGAAACACGTTCGGCAGCTTTGGAAAGCGTTACACTTCACTGAAATGTAGTACTACACTCTATAACACAGTTGAGAGACAATGTTCCCTACTTGCCTCAGTTCATAACAGTGTGTAGGAAGTTGTTTGATAAAGTGGGCAAAGCTTATACTTGGGCCAGAAGGCAGAATATAGGAAACTACAAGAAAACATGAATAATTCAGTGAAAATGACTGTAAACAGATGAGAACTTGTTTAGAACAGCTGAAAGAGAATCTCCAAGTCAGTTGTTAGTGTAGAAAAGGTAGCTAAGATAAGGGAAATCCATAATTCCAGTTAAGATCACATGAAACACATTTGAATCCTATATTCATTACTTAAAGGAGACTAGAGTGGTAAATGTGTGTTATACAAGGCAGAATACCATTGAAATAGAGAAAGAAACACGTTCGGTAGCTATGGAAAGCGTTACACTTCACTGAAATGTAGTACTACACTCTATAACACAGTTGTGAGACAATGTTCCCTAGCTGCCTCAGTTCATAACAGTCTGTAGGAAGTTGTTTGATAAAGTGGGCAAAGCTTATACTTGGACCAGAAGGCAGAATATAGGAAACTACATGAAAACATGATTAATTCAGTGAAAATGACTGTTAACAGATGAGAACTTGTTTAGAACAGCTGAAAGAGATTCTCCAAGTCAGTTCTTAGTGTAGAAAACGTAGCTAAGATAAGGGAAATCCATAATTCCAGTTAAGATTACATGAAACACTGTATGAATTCTATATTCTTTACTTAAAAAAGACTAGAGTGGTAAATGTGTGTTATACAAGGCAGAATACCATTAAAATAGAGAAAGAAACACGTTCGGCAGCTTTTGAAATCCTTACACCTCACTGAAATGTAGTACTACACTCTATAACACAGTTGAGAGACAATGTTCCCTACTTGCCTCAGTTCATAACAGTGTGTAGGAAGTTGTTTGATAAAGTGGCAAAGCTTATACTTGGGCCAGAAGGCAGAATATAGGAAACTACATGAAAACATGAATAATTCAGTGAAAATGACTGTAAACAGATGAGAACTTGTTTAGAACAGCTGAAAGAGAATCTCCAAGTCAGTTCTTAGTGTAGAAAAGGTAGCTAAGATAAGGGAAATCCATAATTCCAGTTAAGATCACATGAAACACTATGAATCCTATATTCTTTACTTAAAGGAGACTAGAGTGGTAAATGTGTGTTATACAAGGCAGAATACCATTGAAATAGAGAAAGAAACACGTTCGGCAGCTTTGGAAAGCCTTACACTTCACTGAAATGTAGTACTACACTCTATAACACAATTGAGAGACAATGTTCCCTACTTGCCTCAGTTCATAACAGTGTGTAGGAAGTTGTTTGATAAAGTGGGCAAAGCTTATACTTGGGCCAGAAGGCAGAATATAGGAAACTTCATGAAAACATGAATAATTCAGTGAAAATGAATGTAAACAGATGAGAACTTGTTTAGAACAGCTGAAAGAGAATCTCCAAGTCAGTTCTTAGTGTAGAAAAGGTAGCTAAGATAAGGGAAATCCATAATTCCAGTTAAGATCACATGAAACACTGTATGAATCCTATATTCATTACTTAAAGGAGACTAGAGTGGTAAATGTGTGTTATACAAGGCAGAATACCATTGAAATAGAGAAAGAAACACGTTCGGCAGCTTTGGAAAGCCTTACACTTCACTGAAATGTAGTACTACACTCTATAACACAGTTGAGAGACAATGTTTCCGAGCTGCCTCAGTTCATAACAGTGTGTAGGAAGTTGTTTGATAAAGTGGGCAAAGCTTATACTTGGACCAGAAGGCAGAATATAGGAAACTACATGAAAACATGATTAATTCAGTGAAAATGACTGTAAACAGATGAGAACTTGTTTAGAACAGCTGAAAGAGATTCTCCAAGTCAGTTCTTAGTGTAGAAAAGGTAGCTAAGATCCGGAAATCCTTAATTGGAGTTTAGATTATATGAAACACTGTATGAATCCTATATTCTTTACTTAAAGGAGACTAGAGTGGTAAATGTGTGTTATACAAGGCAGAATACCATTAAAATGGAGAAAGAAACACGTTCGGCAGTTTTGGAAATCCTTACACGTGACTGAAATGTAGTACTACACTCTATAACACAGTTGAGAGACAATGTACCCGAGCTGCCTCAGTTAATAACAGTGTGTAGGAAGTTGTTTGATAAAGTGGTCAAAGCTTATACTTTGACCAGAAGGCAGAATATAGGAAACTACATGAAAACATGAATAATTCAGTGAAAATGACTGTAAACAGATTGGAACTTGTTTTAGAACAGCTGAAAGAGATTCTCCAAGTCAGTTCTTAGTGTAGAAAAGGTAGCTAAGATCCGGGAAATCTTAATTGCAGTTAAGATCACATGAAACACTGTATGAATCCTATATTCTTTACTTAAAGGAGTCTAGAGTGGTAAATGTGTGTTATACAAGGCAGAATACCATTGAAGTAGAGAAAGAAACACGTTCGGCAGCTTTGGAAAGCGTTACACTTCACTGAAATGTAGTACTACACTCTATAACACAGTTGAGAGACAATGTTCCCTACTTGCCTCAGTTCATAACAGTGTGTAGGAAGTTGTTTGATAAAGTGGGCAAAGCTTATACTTGGGCCAGAAGGCAGAATATAGGAAACTACAAGAAAACATGAATAATTCAGTGAAAATGACTGTAAACAGATGAGAACTTGTTTAGAACAGCTGAAAGAGAATCTCCAAGTCAGTTGTTAGTGTAGAAAAGGTAGCTAAGATAAGGGAAATCCATAATTCCAGTTAAGATCACATGAAACACATTTGAATCCTATATTCATTACTTAAAGGAGACTAGAGTGGTAAATGTGTGTTATACAAGGCAGAATACCATTGAAATAGAGAAAGAAACACGTTCGGTAGCTATGGAAAGCGTTACACTTCACTGAAATGTAGTACTACACTCTATAACACAGTTGTGAGACAATGTTCCCTAGCTGCCTCAGTTCATAACAGTGTGTAGGAAGTTGTTTGATAAAGTGGGCAAAGCTTATACTTGGACCAGAAGGCAGAATATAGGAAACTACATGAAAACATGATTAATTCAGTGAAAATGACTGTTAACAGATGAGAACTTGTTTAGAACAGCTGAAAGAGATTCTCCAAGTCAGTTCTTAGTGTAGAAAACGTAGCTAAGATAAGGGAAATCCATAATTCCAGTTAAGATTACATGAAACACTGTATGAATTCTATATTCTTTACTTAAAGGAGACTAGAGTGGTAAATGTGTGTTATACAAGGCAGAATACCATTAAAATAGAGAAAGAAACACGTTCGGCAGCTTTTGAAATCCTTACACTTCACTGAAATGTAGTACTACACTCTATAACACAGTTGAGAGACAATGTTCCCTACTTGCCTCAGTTCATAACAGTGTGTAGGAAGTTGTTTGATAAAGTGGCAAAGCTTATACTTGGGCCAGAAGGCAGAATATAGGAAACTACATGAAAACATGAATAATTCAGTGAAAATGACTGTAAACAGATGAGAACTTGTTTTAGAACACCTGAAAGAGATTCTCCAAGTCAGTTCTTAGTGTAGAAAAGGTAGCTAAGATCCGGGAAATCTTAATTCCAGTTAAGATCACATGAAACACTGTATGAATCCTATATTCTTTACTGAAAGGAGACTAGAGTGTTAAATGTGTGTTATACAAGGCAGAATACCATTGAAATAGATAAAGAAACACGTTCGGCAGCTTTGGAAAGCCTTACACTTCACTGAAATGTAGTACTACACTCTATAACACAGTTGAGAGACAATGTTCCCTACTTTCCTCAGTTCATAACAGTGTGTAGGAAGTTGTTTGATAAAGTGGGCAAAGCTTATACTTGGGCCAGAAGGCAGAATATAGGAAACTACATCAAAACATGAATAATTCAGTGAAAATGACTGTAAACAGATGAGAACTTGTTTTAGAACAGCTGAAAGAGATTCTCCAAGTCAGTTCTTAGTGTAGAAAAGGTAGCTAAGATCCGGGAAATCTTAATTCCAGTTAAAATCACATGAAACACTGTATGAATCCTATATTCTTTACTGAAAGGAGACTAGAGTGGTAAATGTTTGTTATACAAGGCAGAATACCATTGAAATAGAGAAAGAAACACGTTTGGCAGCTTTGGAAAGCCTTACACTTCACTGAAATGTAGTACTACACTCTATAACACAGTTGAGAGTCAATGTTCCCTACTTGCCTCAGTTCAGAACAGTGTGTAGGAAGTTGTTTGATAAAGTGGGCAAAGCTTATACTTGGGCCAGAAGGCAGAATATAGGAAACTACATGAAAACATGAATAATTCAGTGAAAATGACTGTAAACAGATGAGAACTTGTTTAGAACAGCTGAAAGAGAATCTCCAAGTCAGTTCTTAGTGTAGAAAAGGTAGCTAAGATAAGGGAAATCCATAATTCCAGTTAAGATCACATGAAACACTGTATGAATCCTATATTCATTACTTAAAGGAGACTAGAGTGGTAAATGTGTGTTATACAAGGCAGAATACCATTGAAATAGAGAAAGAAACACGTTCGGCAGCTTTGGAAAGCCTTACTCTTCACTGAAATGTAGTACTACACTCTATAACACAGTTGAGAGACAATGTTCCCTACTTGCCTCAGTTCATAACAGTGTGTAGGAAGTTGTTTGATAAAGTGGGCAAAGCTTATACTTGGGCCAGAAGGCAGAATATAGGAAACTACATGAAAACATGAATAATTCAGTGAAAATGACTGTAAACAGATGAGAACTTGTTTTAGAACAGCTGAAAGAGATTCTCCAAGTCAGTTCTTAGTGTAGAAAAGGTAGCTAAGATCCGGGAAATCTTAATTCCTGTTAAAATCACATGAAACACTGTATGAATCCTATATTCTTTACTGAAAGGAGACTAGAGTGGTAAATGTTTGTTATACAAGGCAGAATACCATTGAAATAGAGAAAGAAACACGTTCGGCAGCTTTGGAAAGCCTTACACTTCACTGAAATGTAGTACTACACTCTATAACACAGTTGAGAGACAATGTTCCCTACTTGCCTCAGTTCATAACAGTGTGTAGGAAGTTGTTTGATAAAGTGCGCAAAGCTTATACTTGGGCAAGAAGGCAGAATATAGGAAACTACATGAAAACATGAATAATTCAGTGAAAATGACTGTAAACAGATGAGAACTTGTTTAGAACAGCTGAAAGAGAATCTCCAAGTCAGTTCTTAGTGTAGAAAAGGTAGCTAAGATAAGGGAAATCCATAATTCCAGTTAAGATCACATGAAACACATTTGAATCCTATATTCATTACTTAAAGGAGACTAGAGTGGTAAATGTGTGTTATACAACGCAAGAATACCATTAAAATGGAGAAAGAAACACGTTCGGCAGTTTTGGAAATCCTTACACGTGACTGAAATGTAGTACTACACTCTATAACACAGTTGAGAGACAATGTACCCGAGCTGCCTCAGTTAATAACAGTGTGTAGGAAGTTGTTTGATAAAGTGGTCAAAGCTTATACTTGGACCAGAAGGCAGAATATAGGAAACTACATGAAAACATGAATAATTCAGTGAAAATGACTGTAAACGGATTGGAACTTGTTTTAGAACAGCTGAAAGAGATTCTCCAAGTCAGTTCTTAGTGTAGAAAAGGTAGCTAAGATCCGGGAAATCTTAATTCCAGTTAAGATCACATGAAACACTGTATGAATCCTATATTCTTTACTTAAAGGAGTCTAGAGTGGTAAATGTGTGTTATACAAGGCAGAATACCATTGAAGTAGAGAAAGAAACACGTTCGGCAGCTTTGGAAAGCGTTACACTTCACTGAAATGTAGTACTACACTCTATAACACAGTTGAGAGACAATGTTCCCTACTTGCCTCAGTTCATAACAGTGTGTAGGAAGTTGTTTGATAAAGTGGGCAAAGCTTATACTTGGGCCAGAAGGCAGAATATAGGAAACTACAAGAAAACATGAATAATTCAGTGAAAATGACTGTAAACAGATGAGAACTTTTTTAGAACAGCAGAAAGAGAATCTCCAAGTCAGTTCTTAGTGTAGAAAAGGTAGCTAAGATAAGGGAAATCCATAATTCCAGTTAAGATCACATGAAACACTGTATGAATCCTATATTCATTACTTAAAGGAGACTAGAGTGGTAAATGTGTGTTATACAAGGCAGAATACTATTAAAATAGAGAAAGAAACACGTTCGGCAGCTTTTGAAATCCTTACACTTCACTGAAATGTAGTACTACACTCTATAACACAGTTGAGAGACAATGTTCCGTACTTGCCTCAGTTCATAACAGTGTGTAGGAAGTTGTTTGATAAAGTGGGCAAAGCTTATACTTGGGCCAGAAGGCAGAATATAGGAAACTACATGAAAACATGAATAATTCAGTGAAAATGACTGTAAACAGATGAGAACTTGTTTAGAACAGCTGAAAGAGAATCTCCAAGTCAGTTCTTAGTGTAGAAAAGGTAGCTAAGATAAGGGAAATCCATAATTCCAGTTAAGATCACATGAAACACTGTATGAATCCTATATTCATTACTTAAAGGAGACTAGAGTGGTAAATGTGTGTTATACAAGGCAGAATACCATTGAAATAGAGAAAGAAACACGTTCGGCAGCTTTGGAAAGCCTTACTCTTCACTGAAATGTAGTACTACACTCTATAACACAGTTGAGAGACAATGTTCCCTACTTGCCTCAGTTCATAACAGTGTGTAGGAAGTTGTTTGATAAAGTGGGCAAAGCTTATACTTGGGCCAGAAGGCAGAATATAGGAAACTACATGAAAACATGAATAATTCAGTGAAAATGACTGTAAACAGATGAGAACTTGTTTAGAACAGCTGAAAGAGAATCTCCAAGTCAGTTCTTAGTGTAGAAAAGGTACCTAAGATAAGGGAAATCCATAATTCCAGTTAAGATCACATGAAACACTGTATGAATCCTATATTCATTACTTAAAGGAGACTAGAGTGGTAAATGTGTGTTATACAAGGCAGAATACCATTGAAATAGAGAAAGAAACACGTTCGGCAGCTTTGGAAAGCCTTACACTTCACTGAAATGTAGTACTACACTCTATAACACAGTTGAGAGTCAATGTTTCCGAGCTGCCTCAGTTCATAACAGTGTGTAGGAAGTTGTTTGATAAAGTGGGCAAAGCTTATACTTGGACCAGAAGGCAGAATATAGGAAACTACATGAAAACATGAATAATTCAGTGAAAATGACTGTAAACAGATGAGAACTTGTTTAGAACAGCTGAAAGAGAATCTCCAAGTCAGTTCTTAGTGTAGAAAAGGTAGCTAAGATAAGGGAAATCCATAATTCCAGTTAAGATCACATGAAACACATTTGAATCCTATATTCATTACTTAAAGGAGACTAGAGTGGTAAATGTGTGTTATACAACGCAAGAATACCATTAAAATGGAGAAAGAAACACGTTCGGCAGTTTTGGAAATCCTTACACGTGACTGAAATGTAGTACTACACTCTATAACACAGTTGAGAGACAATGTACCCGATCTGCCTCAGTTAATAACAGTGTGTAGGAAGTTGTTTGATAAAGTGGTCAAAGCTTATACTTGGACCAGAAGGCAGAATATAGGAAACTACATGAAAACATGAATAATTCAGTGAAAATCACTGTAAACGGATTGGAACTTGTTTTAGAACAGCTGAAAGAGATTCTCCAAGTCAGTTCTTAGTGTAGAAAAGGTAGCTAAGATCCGGGAAATCTTAATTCCAGTTAAGATCACATGAAACACTGTATGAATCCTATATTCTTTACTTAAAGGAGTCTAGAGTGGTAAATGTGTGTTATACAAGGCAGAATACCATTGAAGTAGAGAAAGAAACACGTTCGGCAGCTTTGGAAAGCGTTACACTTCACTGAAATGTAGTACTACACTCTATTACACAGTTGAGAGACAATGTTCCCTACTTGCCTCAGTTCATAACAGTGTGTAGGAAGTTGTTTGATAAAGTGGGCAAAGCTTATACTTGGGCCAGAAGGCAGAATATAGGAAACTACAAGAAAACATGAATAATTCAGTGAAAATGACTGTAAACAGATGAGAACTTTTTTAGAACAGCAGAAAGAGAATCTCCAAGTTAGTTCTTAGTGTAGAAAAGGTAGCTAAGATAAGGGAAATCCATAATTCCAGTTAAGATCACATGAAACACTGTATGAATCCTATATTCATTACTTAAAGGAGACTAGAGTGGTAAATGTGTGTTATACAAGGCAGAATACTATTAAAATAGAGAAAGAAACACGTTCGGCAGCTTTTGAAATCCTTACACTTCACTGAAATGTAGTACTACACTCTATAACACAGTTGAGAGACAATGTTCCGTACTTGCCTCAGTTCATAACAGTGTGTAGGAAGTTGTTTGATAAAGTGGGCAAAGCTTATACTTGGGCCAGAAGGCAGAATATAGGAAACTACATGAAAACATGAATAATTCAGTGAAAATGACTGTAAACAGATGAGAACTTGTTTAGAACAGCTGAAAGAGAATCTCCAAGTGAGTTCTTAGTGTAGAAAAGGTAGCTAAGATAAGGGAAATCCATAATTCCAGTTAAGATCACATGAAACACTGTATGAATCCTATATTCATTACTTAAAGGAGACTAGAGTGGTAAATGTGTGTTATACAAGGCAGAATACCATTGAAATAGAGAAAGAAACACGTTCGGCAGCTTTGGAAAGCCTTACTCTTCACTGAAATGTAGTACTACACTCTATAACACAGTTGAGAGACAATGTTCCCTACTTGCCTCAGTTCATAACAGTGTGTAGGAAGTTGTTTGATAAAGTGGGCAAAGCTTATACTTGGGCCAGAAGGCAGAATATAGGAAACTACATGAAAACATGAATAATTCAGTGAAAATGACTGTAAACAGATGAGAACTTGTTTAGAACAGCTGAAAGAGAATCTCCAAGTCAGTTCTTAGTGTAGAAAAGGTAGCTAAGATAAGGGAAATCCATAATTCCAGTTAAGATCACATGAAACACTGTATGAATCCTATATTCATTACTTAAAGGAGACTAGAGTGGTAAATGTGTGTTATACAAGGCAGAATACCATTGAAATAGAGAAAGAAACACGTTCGGCAGCTTTGGAAAGCCTTACACTTCACTGAAATGTAGTACTACACTCTATAACACAGTTGAGAGACAATGTTTCCGAGCTGCCTCAGTTCATAACAGTGTGTAGGAAGTTGTTTGATAAAGTGGGCAAAGCTTATACTTGGACCAGAAGGCAGAATATAGGAAACTACATGAAAACATGAATAATTCAGTGAAAATGACTGTAAACAGATGAGAACTTGTTTAGAACAGCTGAAAGAGATTCTCCAAGTCAGTTCTTAGTGTAGAAAAGGTAGCTAAGATCCGGAAATCCTTAATTGGAGTTTAGATTATATGAAACACTGTATGAATCCTATATTCTTTACTTAAAGGAGATTAGAGTGGTAAATGTGTGTTATACAACGCAAGAATACCATTAAAATGGAGAAAGAAACACGTTCGGCAGTTTTGGAAATCCTTACACGTGACTGAAATGTAGTACTACACTCTATAACACAGTTGAGAGACAATGTACCCGAGCTGCCTCAGTTAATAACAGTGTGTAGGAAGTTGTTTGATAAAGTGGGCAAAGCTTATACTTGGGCCAGAAGGCAGAATATAGGAAACTACAAGAAAACATGAATAATTCAGTGAAAATGACTGTAAACAGATGAGAACTTGTTTAGAACAGCTGAAAGAGAATCTCCAAGTCAGTTCTTAGTGTAGAAAAGGTAGCTAAGATAAGGGAAATCCATAATTCCAGTTAAGATCACATGAAACACTGTATGAATCCTATATTCATTACTTAAAGGAGACTAGAGTGGTAAATGTGTGTTATACAAGGCAGAATACTATTAAAGTAGAGAAAGAAACACGTTCGGCAGCTTTTGAAATCCTTACACTTCACTGAAATGTAGTACTACACTCTATAACACAGTTGAGAGACAATGTTCCCTACTTGCCTCAGTTCATAACAGTGTGTAGGAAGTTGTTTGATAAAGTGGGCAAAGCTTATACTTGGGCCAGAAGGCAGAATATAGGAAACTACATGAAAACATGAATAATTCAGTGAAAATGACTGTAAACAGATGAGAACTTGTTTTAGAACAGCTGAAAGAGATTCTCCAAGCCAGTTCTTAGTGTAGAAAAGGTAGCTAAGATCCGAGAAATCTTAATTCCAGTTAAAATCACATGAAACACTGTATGAATCCTATATTCTTTACTGAAAGGAGACTAGAGTGGTAAATGTTTGTTATACAAGGCAGAATACCATTGAAATAGAGAAAGAAACACGTTCGGCAGCTTTGGAAAGCCTTACACTTCACTGAAATGTAGTACTACACTCTATAACACAGTTGAGAGTCAATGTTCCCTACTTGCCTCAGTTCAGAACAGTGTGTAGGAAGTTGTTTGATAAAGTGGGCAAAGCTTATACTTTGGCCAGAAGGCAGAATATAGGAAACTACATGAAAACATGAATAATTCAGTGAAAATGACTGTAAACAGATGAGAACTTGTTTAGAACAGCTGAAAGAGAATCTCCAAGTCAGTTCTTAGTGTAGAAAAGGTAGCTAAGATAAGGGAAATCCATAATTCCAGTTAAGATCACATGAAACACTGTATGAATCCTATATTCATTACTTAAAGGAGACTAGAGTGGTAAATGTGTGTTATACAAGGCAGAATACCATTGAAATAGAGAAAGAAACACGTTCGGCAGCTTTGGAAAGCCTTACTCTTCACTGAAATGTAGTACTACACTCTATAACACAGTTGAGAGACAATGTTCCCTACTTGCCTCAGTTCATAACAGTGTGTAGGAAGTTGTTTGATAAAGTGGGCAAAGCTTATACTTGGGCCAGAAGGCAGAATATAGGAAACTACATGAAACCATGAATAATTCAGTGAAAATGACTGTAAACAGATGAGAACTTGTTTAGAACAGCTGAAAGAGAATCTCCAAGTCAGTTCTTAGTGTAGAAAAGGTAGCTAAGATAAGGGAAATCCATAATTCCAGTTAAGATCACATGAAACACTGTATGAATCCTATATTCATTACTTAAAGGAGACTAGAGTGGTAAATGTGTGTTATACAAGGCAGAATACCATTGAAATAGAGAAAGAAACATGTTCGGCAGCTTTGGAAAGCCTTACACTTCACTGAAATGTAGTACTACACTCTATAACACAGTTGAGAGACAATGTTTCCGAGCTGCCTCAGTTCATAACAGTGTGTAGGAAGTTGTTTGATAAAGTGGGCAAAGCTTATACTTGGACCAGAAGGCAGAATATAGGAAACTACAAGAAAACATGATTAATTCAGTGAAAATGACTGTAAACAGATGAGAACTTGTTTAGAACAGCTGAAAGAGATTCTCCAAGTCAGTTCTTAGTGTAGAAAAGGTAGCTAAGATCCGGGAAATCTTAATTCCAGTTAAAATCACATGAAACACTGTATGAATCCTATATTCTTTACTGAAAGGAGACTAGAGTGGTAAATGTTTGTTATACAAGGCAGAATACCATTGAAATAGAGAAAGAAACACGTTCGGCAGCTTTGGAAAGCCTTACACTTCACTGAAATGTAGTACTACACTCTATAACACAGTAGAGAGACAATGTTCCCTACTTGCCTCAGTTCATAACAGTGTGTAGGAAGTTGTTTGATAAAGTGGGCAAAGCTTATACTTGGGCAAGAAGGCAGAATATAGGAAACTACATGAAAACATGAATAATTCAGTGAAAATGACTGTAAACAGATGAGAACTTGTTTAGAACAGCTGAAAGAGAATCTCCAAGTCAGTTCTTAGTGTAGAAAAGGTAGCTAAGATAAGGGAAATCCATAATTCCAGTTAAGATCACATGAAACACATTTGAATCCTATATTCATTACTTAAAGGAGACTAGAGTGGTAAATGTGTGTTATACAAGGCAGAATACCATTGAAATAGAGAAAGAAACACGTTCGGTAGCTATGGAAAGCGTTACACTTCACTGAAATGTAGTACTACACTCTATAACACAGTTGTGAGACAATGTTCCCTAGCTGCCTCAGTTCATAACAGTGTGTAGGAAGTTGTTTGATAAAGTGGGCAAAGCTTATACTTGGACCAGAAGGCAGAATATAGGAAACTACATGAAAACATGATTAATTCAGTGAAAATGACTGTTAACAGATGAGAACTTGTTTAGAACAGCTGAAAGAGATTCTCCAAGTCAGTTCTTAGTGTAGAAAACGTAGCTAAGATAAGGGAAATCCATAATTCCAGTTAAGATTACATGAAACACTGTATGAATTCTATATTCTTTACTTAAAGGAGACTAGAGTGGTAAATGTGTGTTATACAAGGCAGAATACCATTAAAATAGAGAAAGAAACACGTTCGGCAGCTTTTGAAATCCTTACACTTCACTGAAATGTAGTACTACACTCTATAACACAGTTGAGAGACAATGTTCCCTACTTGCCTCAGTTCATAACAGTGTGTAGGAAGTTGTTTGATAAAGTGGCAAAGCTTATACTTGGGCCAGAAGGCAGAATATAGGAAACTACATGAAAACATGAATAATTCAGTGAAAATGACTGTAAACAGATGAGAACTTGTTTTAGAACACCTGAAAGAGATTCTCCAAGTCAGTTCTTAGTGTAGAAAAGGTAGCTAAGATCCGGGAAATCTTAATTCCAGTTAAGATCACATGAAACACTGTATGAATCCTATATTCTTTACTGAAAGGAGACTAGAGTGTTAAATGTGTGTTATACAAGGCAGAATACCATTGAAATAGATAAAGAAACACGTTCGGCAGCTTTGGAAAGCCTTACACTTCACTGAAATGTAGTACTACACTCTATAACACAGTTGAGAGACAATGTTCCCTACTTTCCTCAGTTCATAACAGTGTGTAGGAAGTTGTTTGATAAAGTGGGCAAAGCTTATACTTGGGCCAGAAGGCAGAATATAGGAAACTACATCAAAACATGAATAATTCAGTGAAAATGACTGTAAACAGATGAGAACTTGTTTTAGAACAGCTGAAAGAGATTCTCCAAGTCAGTTCTTAGTGTAGAAAAGGTAGCTAAGATCCGGGAAATCTTAATTCCAGTTAAAATCACATGAAACACTGTATGAATCCTATATTCTTTACTGAAAGGAGACTAGAGTGGTAAATGTTTGTTATACAAGGCAGAATACCATTGAAATAGAGAAAGAAACAAGTTTGGCAGCTTTAGAAAGCCTTACACTTCACTGAAATGTAGTACTACACTCTATAACACAGTTGAGAGTCAATGTTCCCTACTTGCCTCAGTTCAGAACAGTGTGTAGGAAGTTGTTTGATAAAGTGGGCAAAGCTTATACTTGGGCCAGAAGGCAGAATATAGGAAACTACATGAAAACATGAATAATTCAGTGAAAATGACTGTAAACAGATGAGAACTTGTTTAGAACAGCTGAAAGAGAATCTCCAAGTCAGTTCTTAGTGTAGAAAAGGTAGCTAAGATAAGGGAAATCCATAATTCCAGTTAAGATCACATGAAACACTGTATGAATCCTATATTCATTACTTAAAGGAGACTAGAGTGGTAAATGTGTGTTATACAAGGCAGAATACCATTGAAATAGAGAAAGAAACACGTTCGGCAGCTTTGGAAAGCCTTACTCTTCACTGAAATGTAGTACTACACTCTATAACACAGTTGAGAGACAATGTTCCCTACTTGCCTCAGTTCATAACAGTGTGTAGGAAGTTGTTTGATAAAGTGGGCAAAGCTTATACTTGGGCCAGAAGGCAGAATATAGGAAACTACATGAAACCATGAATAATTCAGTGAAAATGACTGTAAACAGATGAGAACTTGTTTAGAACAGCTGAAAGAGAATCTCCAAGTCAGTTCTTAGTGTAGAAAAGGTAGCTAAGATAAGGGAAATCCATAATTCCAGTTAAGATCACATGAAACACTGTATGAATCCTATATTCATTACTTAAAGGAGACTAGAGTGGTAAATGTGTGTTATACAAGGCAGAATACCATTGAAATAGAGAAAGAAACATGTTCGGCAGCTTTGGAAAGCCTTACACTTCACTGAAATGTAGTACTACACTCTATAACACAGTTGAGAGACAATGTTTCCGAGCTGCCTCAGTTCATAACAGTGTGTAGGAAGTTGTTTGATAAAGTGGGCAAAGCTTATACTTGGACCAGAAGGCAGAATATAGGAAACTACATGAAAACATGATTAATTCAGTGAAAATGACTGTAAACAGATGAGAACTTGTTTAGAACAGCTGAAAGAGATTCTCCAAGTCAGTTCTTAGTGTAGAAAAGGTAGCTAAGATCCGGAAATCCTTAATTGGAGTTTAGATTATATGAAACACTGTATGAATCCTATATTCTTTACTTAAAGGAGACTAGAGTGGTAAATGTGTGTTATACAAGGCAGAATACCATTGAAGTAGAGAAAGAAACACGTTCGGCAGCTTTGGAAAGCGTTACACTTCACTGAAATGTAGTACTACACTCTATAACACAGTTGAGAGACAATGTTCCCTACTTGCCTCAGTTCATAACAGTGTGTAGGAAGTTGTTTGATAAAGTGGGCAAAGCTTATACTTGGGCCAGAAGGCAGAATATAGGAAACTACAAGAAAACATGAATAATTCAGTGAAAATGACTGTAAACAGATGAGAACTTGTTTAGAACAGCAGAAAGAGAATCTCCAAGTCAGTTCTTAGTGTAGAAAAGGTAGCTAAGATAAGGGAAATCCATAATTCCAGTTAAGATCACATGAAACACTGTATGAATCCTATATTCATTACTTAAAGGAGACTAGAGTGGTAAATGTGTGTTATACAAGGCAGAATACTATTAAAATAGAGAAAGAAACACGTTCGGCAGCTTTTGAAATCCTTACACTTCACTGAAATGTAGTACTACACTCTATAACACAGTTGAGAGACAATGTTCCGTACTTGCCTCAGTTCATAACAGTGTGTAGGAAGTTGTTTGATAAAGTGGGCAAAGCTTATACTTGGGCCAGAAGGCAGAATATAGGAAACTACATGAAAACATGAATAATTCAGTGAAAATGACTGTAAACAGATGAGAACTTGTTTTAGAACAGCTGAAAGAGATTCTCCAAGTCAGTTCTTAGTGTAGAAAAGGTAGCTAAGATCCGGGAAATCTTAATTCCTGTTAAAATCACATGAAACACTGTATGAATCCTATATTCTTTACTGAAAGGAGACTAGAGTGGTAAATGTTTGTTATACAAGGCAGAATACCATTGAAATAGAGAAAGAAACACGTTCGGCAGCTTTGGAAAGCCTTACACTTCACTGAAATGTAGTACTACACTCTATAACACAGTTGAGAGACAATGTTCCCTACTTGCCTCAGTTCATAACAGTGTGTAGGAAGTTGTTTGATAAAGTGGGCAAAGCTTATACTTGGGCAAGAAGGCAGAATATAGGAAACTACATGAAAACATGAATAATTCAGTGAAAATGACTGTAAACAGATGAGAACTTGTTTAGAACAGCTGAAAGAGAATCTCCAAGTCAGTTCTTAGTGTAGAAAAGGTAGCTAAGATAAGGGAAATCCATAATTCCAGTTAAGATCACATGAAACACATTTGAATCCTATATTCATTACTTAAAGGAGACTAGAGTGGTAAATGTGTGTTATACAACGCAAGAATACCATTAAAATGGAGAAAGAAACACGTTCGGCAGTTTTGGAAATCCTTACACGTGACTGAAATGTAGTACTACACTCTATAACACAGTTGAGAGACAATGTACCCGAGCTGCCTCAGTTAATAACAGTGTGTAGGAAGTTGTTTGATAAAGTGGTCAAAGCTTATACTTGGACCAGAAGGCAGAATATAGGAAACTACATGAAAACATGAATAATTCAGTGAAAATGACTGTAAACGGATTGGAACTTGTTTTAGAACAGCTGAAAGAGATTCTCCAAGTCAGTTCTTAGTGTAGAAAAGGTAGCTAAGATCCGGGAAATCTTAATTCCAGTTAAGATCACATGAAACACTGTATGAATCCTATATTCTTTACTTAAAGGAGTCTAGAGTGGTAAATGTGTGTTATACAAGGCAGAATACCATTGAAGTAGAGAAAGAAACACGTTCGGCAGCTTTGGAAAGCGTTACACTTCACTGAAATGTAGTACTACACTCTATAACACAGTTGAGAGACAATGTTCCCTACTTGCCTCAGTTCATAACAGTGTGTAGGAAGTTGTTTGATAAAGTGGGCAAAGCTTATACTTGGGCCAGAAGGCAGAATATAGGAAACTACAAGAAAACATGAATAATTCAGTGAAAATGACTGTAAACAGATGAGAACTTTTTTAGAACAGCAGAAAGAGAATCTCCAAGTCAGTTCTTAGTGTAGAAAAGGTAGCTAAGATAAGGGAAATCCATAATTCCAGTTAAGATCACATGAAACACTGTATGAATCCTATATTCATTACTTAAAGGAGACTAGAGTGGTAACTGTGTGTTATACAAGGCAGAATACTATTAAAATAGAGAAAGAAACACGTTCGGCAGCTTTTGAAATCCTTACACTTCACTGAAATGTAGTACTACACTCTATAACACAGTTGAGAGACAATGTTCCGTACTTGCCTCAGTTCATAACAGTGTGTAGGAAGTTGTTTGATAAAGTGGGCAAAGCTTATACTTGGGCCAGAAGGCAGAATATAGGAAACTACATGAAAACATGAATAATTCAGTGAAAATGACTGTAAACAGATGAGAACTTGTTTAGAACAGCTGAAAGAGAATCTCCAAGTGAGTTCTTAGTGTAGAAAAGGTAGCTAAGATAAGGGAAATCCATAATTCCAGTTAAGATCACATGAAACACTGTATGAATCCTATATTCATTACTTAAAGGAGACTAGAGTGGTAAATGTGTGTTATACAAGGCAGAATACCATTGAAATAGAGAAAGAAAAACGTTCGGCAGCTTTGGAAAGCCTTACTCTTCACTGAAATGTAGTACTACACTCTATAACACAGTTGAGAGACAATGTTCCCTACTTGCCTCAGTTCATAACAGTGTGTAGGAAGTTGTTTGATAAAGTGGGCAAAGCTTATACTTGGGCCAGAAGGCAGAATATAGGAAACTACATGAAAACATGAATAATTCAGTGAAAATGACTGTAAAGAGATGAGAACTTGTTTAGAACAGCTGAAAGAGAATCTCCAAGTCAGTTCTTAGTGTAGAAAAGGTAGCTAAGATAAGGGAAATCCATAATTCCAGTTAAGATCACATGAAACACTGTATGAATCCTATATTCATTACTTAAAGGAGACTAGAGTGGTAAATGTGTGTTATACAATGCAGAATACCATTGAAATAGAGAAAGAAACACGTTCGGCAGCTTTTGAAATCCTTACACTTCACTGAAATGTAGTACTACACTCTATAACACAGTTGAGAGACAATGTTCCGTACTTGCCTCAGTTCATAACAGTGTGTAGGAAGTTGTTTGATAAAGTGGGCAAAGCTTATACTTGGGCCAGAAGGCAGAATATAGGAAACTACATGAAAACATGAATAATTCAGTGAAAATGACTGTAAACAGATGAGAACTTGTTTAGAACAGCTGAAAGAGAATCTCCAAGTGAGTTCTTAGTGTAGAAAAGGTAGCTAAGATAAGGGAAATCCATAATTCCAGTTAAGATCACATGAAACACTGTATGAATCCTATATTCATTACTTAAAGGAGACTAGAGTGGTAAATGTGTGTTATACAAGGCAGAATACCATTGAAATAGAGAAAGAAAAACGTTCGGCAGCTTTGGAAAGCCTTACTCTTCACTGAAATGTAGTACTACACTCTATAACACAGTTGAGAGACAATGTTCCCTACTTGCCTCAGTTCATAACAGTGTGTAGGAAGTTGTTTGATAAAGTGGGCAAAGCTTATACTTGGGCCAGAAGGCAGAATATAGGAAACTACATGAAAACATGAATAATTCAGTGAAAATGACTGTAAAGAGATGAGAACTTGTTTAGAACAGCTGAAAGAGAATCTCCAAGTCAGTTCTTAGTGTAGAAAAGGTAGCTAAGATAAGGGAAATCCATAATTCCAGTTAAGATCACATGAAACACTGTATGAATCCTATATTCATTACTTAAAGGAGACTAGAGTGGTAAATGTGTGATATACAAGGCAGAATACCATTGAAATAGAGAAAGAAACACGTTCGGCAGCTTTGGAAAGCCTTACACTTCACTGAAATGTAGTACTACACTCTATAACACAGTTGAGAGACAATGTTTCCGAGCTGCCTCAGTTCATAACAGTGTGTAGGAAGTTGTTTGATAAAGTGGGCAAAGCTTATACTTGGACCAGAAGGCAGAATATAGGAAACTACATGAAAACATGATTAATTCAGTGAAAATGACTGTAAACAGATGAGAACTTGTTTAGAACAGCTGAAAGAGATTCTCCAAGTCAGTTCTTAGTGTAGAAAAGGTAGCTAAGATCCGGAAATCCTTACTTGGAGTTTAGATTATATGAAACACTGTATGAATCCTATATTCTTTACTTAAAGGAGATTAGAGTGGTAAATGTGTGTTATACAACGCAAGAATACCATTAAAATGGAGAAAGAAACACGTTCGGCAGTTTTGGAAATCCTTACACGTGACTGAAATGTAGTACTACACTCTATAACACAGTTGAGAGACAATGTACCCGAGCTGCCTCAGTTAATAACAGTGTGTAGGAAGTTGTTTGATAAAGTGGGCAAAGCTTATACTTGGGCCAGAAGGCAGAATATAGGAAACTACAAGAAAACATGAATAATTCAGTGAAAATGACTGTAAACAGATGAGAACTTGTTTAGAACAGCTGAAAGAGAATCTCCAAGTCAGTTCTTAGTGTAGAAAAGGTAGCTAAGATAAGGGAAATCCATAATTCCAGTTAAGATCACATGAAACACTGTATGAATCCTATATTCATTACTTAAAGGAGACTAGAGTGGTAAATGTGTGTTATACAAGGCAGAATACTATTAAAATAGAGAAAGAAACACGTTCGGCAGCTTTTGAAATCCTTACACTTCACTGAAATGTAGTACTACACTCTATAACACAGTTGAGAGACAATGTTCCCTACTTGCCTCAGTTCATAACAGTGTGTAGGAAGTTGTTTGATAAAGTGGGCAAAGCTTATACTTGGGCCAGAAGGCAGAATATAGGAAACTACATGAAAACATGAATAATTCAGTGAAAATGACTGTAAACAGATGAGAACTTGTTTTAGAACAGCTGAACGAGATTCTCCAAGTCAGTTCTTAGTGTAGAAAAGGTAGCTAAGATCCGAGAAATCTTAATTCCAGTTAAAATCACATGAAACACTGTATGAATCCTATATTCTTTACTGAAAGGAGACTAGAGTGGTAAATGTTTGTTATACAAGGCAGAATACCATTGAAATAGAGAAAGAAACACGTTCGGCAGCTTTGGAAAGCCTTACACTTCACTGAAATGTAGTACTACACTCTATAACACAGTTGAGAGACAATGTTTCCGAGCTGCCTCAGTTCATAACAGTGTGTAGGAAGTTGTTTGATAAAGTGGGCAAAGCTTATACTTGGACCAGAAGGCAGAATATAGGAAACTACATGAAAACATGATTAATTCAGTGAAAATGACTGTAAACAGATGAGAACTTGTTTAGAACAGCTGAAAGAGATTCTCCAAGTCAGTTCTTAGTGTAGAAAAGGTAGCTAAGATCCGGAAATCCTTAATTGGAGTTTAGATTATATGAAACACTGTATGAATCCTATATTCTTTACTTAAAGGAGATTAGAGTGGTAAATGTGTGTTATACAACGCAAGAATACCATTAAAATGGAGAAAGAAACACGTTCGGCAGTTTTGGAAATCCTTACACGTGACTGAAATGTAGTACTACACTCTATAACACAGTTGAGAGACAATGTACCCGAGCTGCCTCAGTTAATAACAGTGTGTAGGAAGTTGTTTGATAAAGTGGGCAAAGCTTATACTTGGGCCAGAAGGCAGAATATAGGAAACTACAAGAAAACATGAATAATTCAGTGAAAATGACTGTAAACAGATGAGAACTTTTTTAGAACAGCTGAAAGAGAATCTCCAAGTCAGTTCTTAGTGTAGAAAAGGTAGCTAAGATAAGGGAAATCCATAATTCCAGTTAAGATCACATGAAACACTGTATGAATCCTATATTCATTACTTAAAGGAGACTAGAGTGGTAAATGTGTGTTATACAAGGCAGAATACTATTAAAATAGAGAAAGAAACACGTTCGGCAGCTTTTGAAATCCTTACACTTCACTGAAATGTAGTACTACACTCTATAACACAGTTGAGAGACAATGTTCCGTACTTGCCTCAGTTCATAACAGTGTGTAGGAAGTTGTTTGATAAAGTGGGCAAAGCTTATACTTGGGCCAGAAGGCAGAATATAGGAAACTACATGAAAACATGAATAATTCAGTGAAAATGACTGTAAACAGATGAGAACTTGTTTAGAACAGCTGAAAGAGAATCTCCAAGTGAGTTCTTAGTGTAGAAAAGGTAGCTAAGATAAGGGAAATCCATAATTCCAGTTAAGATCACATGAAACACTGTATGAATCCTATATTCATTACTTAAAGGAGACTAGAGTGGTAAATGTGTGTTATACAAGGCAGAATACCATTGAAATAGAGAAAGAAAAACGTTCGGC
This sequence comes from Pipistrellus hanaki, assembly GCF_964339955.1. Taxonomy (NCBI): domain Eukaryota; kingdom Metazoa; phylum Chordata; class Mammalia; order Chiroptera; family Vespertilionidae; genus Pipistrellus; species Pipistrellus hanaki. Next base: position 2,589,612 of record NW_028182303.1, read on the forward strand.
AGCTTTGGAAAGCCTTACTCTTCACTGAAATGTAGTACTACACTCTATAACACAGTTGAGAGACAATGTTCCCTACTTGCCTCAGTTCATAACAGTGTGTAGGAAGTTGTTTGATAAAGTGGGCAAAGCTTATACTTGGGCCAGAAGGCAGAATATAGGAAACTACATGAAAACATGAATAATTCAGTGAAAATGACTGTAAAGAGATGAGAACTTGTTTAGAACAGCTGAAAGAGAATCTCCAAGTCAGTTCTTAGTGTAGAAAAGGTAGCTAAGATAAGGGAAATCCATAATTCCAGTTAAGATCACATGAAACACTGTATGAATCCTATATTCATTACTTAAAGGAGACTAGAGTGGTAAATGTGTGTTATACAAGGCAGAATACCATTGAAATAGAGAAAGAAACACGTTCGGCAGCTTTGGAAAGCCTTACACTTCACTGAAATGTAGTACTACACTCTATAACACAGTTGAGAGACAATGTTTCCGAGCTGCCTCAGTTCATAACAGTGTGTAGGAAGTTGTTTGATAAAGTGGGCAAAGCTTATACTTGGACCAGAAGGCAGAATATAGGAAACTACATGAAAACATGATTAATTCAGTGAAAATGACTGTAAACAGATGAGAACTTGTTTAGAACAGCTGAAAGAGATTCTCCAAGTCAGTTCTTAGTGTAGAAAAGGTAGCTAAGATCCGGAAATCCTTAATTGGAGTTTAGATTATATGAAACACTGTATGAATCCTATATTCTTTACTTAAAGGAGATTAGAGTGGTAAATGTGTGTTATACAACGCAAGAATACCATTAAAATGGAGAAAGAAACACGTTCGGCAGTTTTGGAAATCCTTACACGTGACTGAAATGTAGTACTACACTCTATAACACAGTTGAGAGACAATGTATCCGAGCTGCCTCAGTTAATAACAGTGTGTAGGAAGTTGTTTGATAAAGTGGGCAAAGCTTATACTTGGGCCAGAAGGCAGAATATAGGAAACTACAAGAAAACATGAATAATTCAGTGAAAATGACTGTAAACAGATGAGAACTTGTTTAGAACAGCTGAAAGAGAATCTCCAAGTCAGTTCTTAGTGTAGAAAAGTTAGCTAAGATAAGGGAAATCCATAATTCCAGTTAAGATCACATGAAACACTGTATGAATCCTATATTCATTACTTAAAGGAGACTAGAGTGGTAAATGTGTGTTATACAAGGCAGAATACCATTAAAATAGAGAAAGAAACACGTTCGGCAGCTTTTGAAATCCTTACACTTCACTGAAATGTAGTACTACACTCTATAACACAGTTGAGAGACAATGTTCCCTACTTGCCTCAGTTCATAACAGTGTGTAGGAAGTTGTTTGATAAAGTGGGCAAAGCTTATACTTGGGCCAGAAGGCAGAATATAGGAAACTACATGAAAACATGAATAATTCAGTGAAAATGACTGTAAACAGATGAGAACTTGTTTTAGAACAGCTGAAAGAGATTCTCCAAGTCATTTCTTAGTGTAGAAAAGGTAGCTAAGATCCGGGAAATCTTAATTCCAGTTAAGATCACATGAAACACTATGAATCCTATATTCTTTACTTAAAGGAGACTAGAGTGGTAAATGTGTGTTATACAAGGCAGAATACCATTGAAGTAGAGAAAGAAACAGGTTCGGTAGCTTTGGAAAGCCTTACACTTCACTGAAATGTAGTACTACACTCTATAACACAGTTGAGAGACAATGTTCCCTACTTGCCTCAGTTCATAACAGTGTGTAGGAAGTTGTTTGATAAAGTGGGCAAAGCTTTTACTTTGGCCAGAAGGCAGAATATAGGAAACTACATGAAAACATGAATATTTCAGTGAAAATAACTGTAAACAGATGAGAACTTGTTTAGAACAGCTGAAAGAGAATCTCCAAGTCAGTTCTTAGTGTAGAAAAGGTAGCTAAGATAAGGGAAATCCATAATTCCAGTTAAGATCACATGAAACACTATGAATCCTATATTCTTTACTTAAAGGAGTCTAGAGTGGTAAATGTGTGTTATACAAGGCAGAATACCATTGAAATAGAGAAAGAAACACGTTCGGGAGCTTTGGAAAGCCTTACACTTCACTGAAATGTAGTACTACACTCTATAACACAGTTGAGAGACAATGTTCCCTACTTGCCTCAGTTCATAACAGTGTGTAGGAAGTTGTTTGATAAAGTGGGCAAAGCTTATACTTGGGCCAGAAGGCAGAATATAGGAAACTACATGAAAACATGAATAATTCAGTGAAAATGACTGTAAACAGATGAGAACTTGTTTAGAACAGCTGAAAGAGAATCTCCAAGTGAGTTCTTAGTGTAGAAAAGGTAGCTAAGATAAGGGAAATCCATAATTCCAGTTAAGATCACATGAAACACTGTATGAATCCTATATTCATTACTTAAAGGAGACTAGAGTGGTAAATGTGTGTTATACAAGGCAGAATACCATTGAAATAGAGAAAGAAAAACGTTCGGCAGCTTTGGAAAGCCTTACTCTTCACTGAAATGTAGTACTACACTCTATAACACAGTTGAGAGACAATGTTCCCTACTTGCCTCAGTTCATAACAGTGTGTAGGAAGTTGTTTGATAAAGTGGGCAAAGCTTATACTTGGGCCAGAAGGCAGAATATAGGAAACTACATGAAAACATGAATAATTCAGTGAAAATGACTGTAAAGAGATGAGAACTTGTTTAGAACAGCTGAAAGAGAATCTCCAAGTCAGTTCTTAGTGTAGAAAAGGTAGCTAAGATAAGGGAAATCCATAATTCCAGTTAAGATCACATGAAACACTGTATGAATCCTATATTCATTACTTAAAGGAGACTAGAGTGGTAAATGTGTGTTATACAAGGCAGAATACCATTGAAATAGAGAAAGAAACACGTTCGGCAGCTTTGGAAAGCCTTACACTTCACTGAAATGTAGTACTACACTCTATAACACAGTTGAGAGACAATGTTTCCGAGCTGCCTCAGTTCATAACAGTGTGTAGGAAGTTGTTTGATAAAGTGGGCAAAGCTTATACTTGGACCAGAAGGCAGAATATAGGAAACTACATGAAAACATGATTAATTCAGTGAAAATGACTGTAAACAGATGAGAACTTGTTTAGAACAGCTGAAAGTGATTCTCCAAGTCAGTTCTTAGTGTAGAAAAGGTAGCTAAGATCCGGAAATCCTTAATTGGAGTTTAGATTATATGAAACACTGTATGAATCCTATATTCTTTACTTAAAGGAGATTAGAGTGGTAAATGTGTGTTATACAACGCAAGAATACCATTAAAAGGGAGAAAGAAACACGTTCGGCAGTTTTGGAAATCCTTACACGTGACTGAAATGTAGTACTACACTCTATAACACAGTTGAGAGACAATGTACCCGAGCTGCCTCAGTTAATAACAGTGTGTAGGAAGTTGTTTGATAAAGTGGGCAAAGCTTATACTTGGGCCAGAAGGCAGAATATAGGAAACTACAAGAAAACATGAATAATTCAGTGAAAATGACTGTAAACAGATGAGAACTTGTTTAGAACAGCTGAAAGAGAATCTCCAAGTCAGTTCTTAGTGTAGAAAAGGTAGCTAAGATAAGGGAAATCCATAATTCCAGTTAAGATCACATGAAACACTGTATGAATCCTATATTCATTACTTAAAGGAGACTAGAGTGGTAAATGTGTGTTATACAAGGCAGAATACTATTAAAATAGAGAAAGAAACACGTTCGGCAGCTTTTGAAATCCTTACACTTCACTGAAATGTAGTACTACACTCTATAACACAGTTGAGAGACAATGTTCCCTACTTGCCTCAGTTCATAACAGTGTGTAGGAAGTTGTTTGATAAAGTGGGCAAAGCTTATACTTGGGCCAGAAGGCAGAATATAGGAAACTACATGAAAACATGAATAATTCAGTGAAAATGACTGTAAACAGATGAGAACTTGTTTTAGAACAGCTGAACGAGATTCTCCAAGTCAGTTCTTAGTGTAGAAAAGGTAGCTAAGATCCGAGAAATCTTAATTCCAGTTAAAATCACATGAAACACTGTATGAATCCTATATTCTTTACTGAAAGGAGACTAGAGTGGTAAATGTTTGTTATACAAGGCAGAATACCATTGAAATAGAGAAAGAAACACGTTCGGCAGCTTTGGAAAGCCTTACACTTCACTGAAATGTAGTACTACACTCTATAACACAGTTGAGAGACAATGTTCCCTACTTGCCTCAGTTCATAACAGTGTGTAGGAAGTTGTTTGATAAAGTGGGCAAAGCTTATACTTGGGCCAGAAGGCAGAATATAGGAAACTACATGAAAACATGAATAATTCAGTGAAAATGACTGTAAACAGATGAGAACTTGTTTAGAACAGCTGAAAGAGAATCTCCAAGTCAGTTCTTAGTGTAGAAAAGTTAGCTAAGATAAGGGAAATCCATAATTCCAGTTAAGATCACATGAAACACTGTATGAATCCTATATTCATTACTTAAAGGAGACTAGAGTGGTAAATGTGTGTTATACAAGGCAGAATACCATTAAAATAGAGAAAGAAACACGTTCGGCAGCTTTTGAAATCCTTACACTTCACTGAAATGTAGTACTACACTCTATAACACAGTTGAGAGACAATGTTCCCTACTTGCCTCAGTTCATAACAGTGTGTAGGAAGTTGTTTGATAAAGTGGGCAAAGCTTATACTTGGGCCAGAAGGCAGAATATAGGAAACTACATGAAAACATGAATAATTCAGTGAAAATGACTGTAAACAGATGAGAACTTGTTTTAGAACAGCTGAAAGAGATTCTCCAAGTCATTTCTTAGTGTAGAAAAGGTAGCTAAGATCCGGGAAATCTTAATTCCAGTTAAGATCACATGAAACACTATGAATCCTATATTCTTTACTTAAAGGAGACTAGAGTGGTAAATGTGTGTTATACAAGGCAGAATACCATTGAAGTAGAGAAAGAAACAGGTTCGGTAGCTTTGGAAAGCCTTACACTTCACTGAAATGTAGTACTACACTCTATAACACAGTTGAGAGACAATGTTCCCTACTTGCCTCAGTTCATAACAGTGTGTAGGAAGTTGTTTGATAAAGTGGGCAAAGCTTTTACTTTGGCCAGAAGGCAGAATATAGGAAACTACATGAAAACATGAATATTTCAGTGAAAATAACTGTAAACAGATGAGAACTTGTTTAGAACAGCTGAAAGAGAATCTCCAAGTCAGTTCTTAGTGTAGAAAAGGTAGCTAAGATAAGGGAAATCCATAATTCCAGTTAAGATCACATGAAACACTATGAATCCTATATTCTTTACTTAAAGGAGTCTAGAGTGGTAAATGTGTGTTATACAAGGCAGAATACCATTGAAATAGAGAAAGAAACACGTTCGGGAGCTTTGGAAAGCCTTACACTTCACTGAAATGTAGTACTACACTCTATAACACAGTTGAGAGACAATGTTCCCTACTTGCCTCAGTTCATAACAGTGTGTAGGAAGTTGTTTGATAAAGTGGGCAAAGCTTATACTTGGGCCAGAAGGCAGAATATAGGAAACTACATGAAAACATGAATAATTCAGTGAAAATGACTGTAAACAGATGAGAACTTGTTTAGAACAGCTGAAAGAGAATCTCCAAGTGAGTTCTTAGTGTAGAAAAGGTAGCTAAGATAAGGGAAATCCATAATTCCAGTTAAGATCACATGAAACACTGTATGAATCCTATATTCATTACTTAAAGGAGACTAGAGTGGTAAATGTGTGTTATACAAGGCAGAATACCATTGAAATAGAGAAAGAAAAACGTTCGGCAGCTTTGGAAAGCCTTACTCTTCACTGAAATGTAGTACTACACTCTATAACACAGTTGAGAGACAATGTTCCCTACTTGCCTCAGTTCATAACAGTGTGTAGGAAGTTGTTTGATAAAGTGGGCAAAGCTTATACTTGGGCCAGAAGGCAGAATATAGGAAACTACATGAAAACATGAATAATTCAGTGAAAATGACTGTAAAGAGATGAGAACTTGTTTAGAACAGCTGAAAGAGAATCTCCAAGTCAGTTCTTAGTGTAGAAAAGGTAGCTAAGATAAGGGAAATCCATAATTCCAGTTAAGATCACATGAAACACTGTATGAATCCTATATTCATTACTTAAAGGAGACTAGAGTGGTAAATGTGTGTTATACAAGGCAGAATACCATTGAAATAGAGAAAGAAACACGTTCGGCAGCTTTGGAAAGCCTTACACTTCACTGAAATGTAGTACTACACTCTATAACACAGTTGAGAGACAATGTTTCCGAGCTGCCTCAGTTCATAACAGTGTGTAGGAAGTTGTTTGATAAAGTGGGCAAAGCTTATACTTGGACCAGAAGGCAGAATATAGGAAACTACATGAAAACATGATTAATTCAGTGAAAATGACTGTAAACAGATGAGAACTTGTTTAGAACAGCTGAAAGAGATTCTCCAAGTCAGTTCTTAGTGTAGAAAAGGTAGCTAAGATCCGGAAATCCTTAATTGGAGTTTAGATTATATGAAACACTGTATGAATCCTATATTCTTTACTTAAAGGAGATTAGAGTGGTAAATGTGTGTTATACAACGCAAGAATACCATTAAAATGGAGAAAGAAACACGTTCGGCAGTTTTGGAAATCCTTACACGTGACTGAAATGTAGTACTACACTCTATAACACAGTTGAGAGACAATGTATCCGAGCTGCCTCAGTTAATAACAGTGTGTAGGAAGTTGTTTGATAAAGTGGGCAAAGCTTATACTTGGGCCAGAAGGCAGAATATAGGAAACTACAAGAAAACATGAATAATTCAGTGAAAATGACTGTAAACAGATGAGAACTTGTTTAGAACAGCTGAAAGAGAATCTCCAAGTCAGTTCTTAGTGTAGAAAAGTTAGCTAAGATAAGGGAAATCCATAATTCCAGTTAAGATCACATGAAACACTGTATGAATCCTATATTCATTACTTAAAGGAGACTAGAGTGGTAAATGTGTGTTATACAAGGCAGAATACCATTAAAATAGAGAAAGAAACACGTTCGGCAGCTTTTGAAATCCTTACACTTCACTGAAATGTAGTACTACACTCTATAACACAGTTGAGAGACAATGTTCCCTACTTGCCTCAGTTCATAACAGTGTGTAGGAAGTTGTTTGATAAAGTGGGCAAAGCTTATACTTGGGCCAGAAGGCAGAATATAGGAAACTACATGAAAACATGAATAATTCAGTGAAAATGACTGTAAACAGATGAGAACTTGTTTTAGAACAGCTGAAAGAGATTCTCCAAGTCATTTCTTAGTGTAGAAAAGGTAGCTAAGATCCGGGAAATCTTAATTCCAGTTAAGATCACATGAAACACTATGAATCCTATATTCTTTACTTAAAGGAGACTAGAGTGGTAAATGTGTGTTATACAAGGCAGAATACCATTGAAGTAGAGAAAGAAACAGGTTCGGTAGCTTTGGAAAGCCTTACACTTCACTGAAATGTAGTACTACACTCTATAACACAGTTGAGAGACAATGTTCCCTACTTGCCTCAGTTCATAACAGTGTGTAGGAAGTTGTTTGATAAAGTGGGCAAAGCTTTTACTTTGGCCAGAAGGCAGAATATAGGAAACTACATGAAAACATGAATATTTCAGTGAAAATAACTGTAAACAGATGAGAACTTGTTTAGAACAGCTGAAAGAGAATCTCCAAGTCAGTTCTTAGTGTAGAAAAGGTAGCTAAGATAAGGGAAATCCATAATTCCAGTTAAGATCACATGAAACACTATGAATCCTATATTCTTTACTTAAAGGAGTCTAGAGTGGTAAATGTGTGTTATACAAGGCAGAATACCATTGAAATAGAGAAAGAAACACGTTCGGGAGCTTTGGAAAGCCTTACACTTCACTGAAATGTAGTACTACACTCTATAACACAGTTGAGAGACAATGTTCCCTACTTGCCTCAGTTCATAACAGTGTGTAGGAAGTTGTTTGATAAAGTGGGCAAAGCTTATACTTGGGCCAGAAGGCAGAATATAGGAAACTACATGAAAACATGAATAATTCAGTGAAAATGACTGTAAACAGATGAGAACTTGTTTAGAACAGCTGAAAGAGAATCTCCAAGTGAGTTCTTAGTGTAGAAAAGGTAGCTAAGATAAGGGAAATCCATAATTCCAGTTAAGATCACATGAAACACTGTATGAATCCTATATTCATTACTTAAAGGAGACTAGAGTGGTAAATGTGTGTTATACAAGGCAGAATACCATTGAAATAGAGAAAGAAAAACGTTCGGCAGCTTTGGAAAGCCTTACTCTTCACTGAAATGTAGTACTACACTCTATAACACAGTTGAGAGACAATGTTCCCTACTTGCCTCAGTTCATAACAGTGTGTAGGAAGTTGTTTGATAAAGTGGGCAAAGCTTATACTTGGGCCAGAAGGCAGAATATAGGAAACTACATGAAAACATGAATAATTCAGTGAAAATGACTGTAAAGAGATGAGAACTTGTTTAGAACAGCTGAAAGAGAATCTCCAAGTCAGTTCTTAGTGTAGAAAAGGTAGCTAAGATAAGGGAAATCCATAATTCCAGTTAAGATCACATGAAACACTGTATGAATCCTATATTCATTACTTAAAGGAGACTAGAGTGGTAAATGTGTGTTATACAAGGCAGAATACCATTGAAATAGAGAAAGAAACACGTTCGGCAGCTTTGGAAAGCCTTACACTTCACTGAAATGTAGTACTACACTCTATAACACAGTTGAGAGACAATGTTTCCGAGCTGCCTCAGTTCATAACAGTGTGTAGGAAGTTGTTTGATAAAGTGGGCAAAGCTTATACTTGGACCAGAAGGCAGAATATAGGAAACTACATGAAAACATGATTAATTCAGTGAAAATGACTGTAAACAGATGAGAACTTGTTTAGAACAGCTGAAAGAGATTCTCCAAGTCAGTTCTTAGTGTAGAAAAGGTAGCTAAGATCCGGAAATCCTTAATTGGAGTTTAGATTATATGAAACACTGTATGAATCCTATATTCTTTACTTAAAGGAGATTAGAGTGGTAAATGTGTGTTATACAACGCAAGAATACCATTAAAAGGGAGAAAGAAACACGTTCGGCAGTTTTGGAAATCCTTACACGTGACTGAAATGTAGTACTACACTCTATAACACAGTTGAGAGACAATGTACCCGAGCTGCCTCAGTTAATAACAGTGTGTAGGAAGTTGTTTGATAAAGTGGGCAAAGCTTATACTTGGGCCAGAAGGCAGAATATAGGAAACTACAAGAAAACATGAATAATTCAGTGAAAATGACTGTAAACAGATGAGAACTTGTTTAGAACAGCTGAAAGAGAATCTCCAAGTCAGTTCTTAGTGTAGAAAAGGTAGCTAAGATAAGGGAAATCCATAATTCCAGTTAAGATCACATGAAACACTGTATGAATCCTATATTCATTACTTAAAGGAGACTAGAGTGGTAAATGTGTGTTATACAAGGCAGAATACTATTAAAATAGAGAAAGAAACACGTTCGGCAGCTTTTGAAATCCTTACACTTCACTGAAATGTAGTACTACACTCTATAACACAGTTGAGAGACAATGTTCCCTACTTGCCTCAGTTCATAACAGTGTGTAGGAAGTTGTTTGATAAAGTGGGCAAAGCTTATACTTGGGCCAGAAGGCAGAATATAGGAAACTACATGAAAACATGAATAATTCAGTGAAAATGACTGTAAACAGATGAGAACTTGTTTTAGAACAGCTGAACGAGATTCTCCAAGTCAGTTCTTAGTGTAGAAAAGGTAGCTAAGATCCGAGAAATCTTAATTCCAGTTAAAATCACATGAAACACTGTATGAATCCTATATTCTTTACTGAAAGGAGACTAGAGTGGTAAATGTTTGTTATACAAGGCAGAATACCATTGAAATAGAGAAAGAAACACGTTCGGCAGCTTTGGAAAGCCTTACACTTCGCTGAAATGTAGTACTACACTCTATAACACAGTTGAGAGACAATGTTCCCTACTTGCCTCAGTTCATAACAGTGTGTAGGAAGTTGTTTGATAAAGTGGGCAAAGCTTATACTTGGGCCAGAAGGCAGAATATAGGAAACTACATGAAAACATGAATAATTCAGTGAAAATGACTGTAAACAGATGAGAACTTGTTTAGAACAGCTGAAAGAGAATCTCCAAGTCAGTTCTTAGTGTAGAAAAGTTAGCTAAGATAAGGGAAATCCATAATTCCAGTTAAGATCACATGAAACACTGTATGAATCCTATATTCATTACTTAAAGGAGACTAGAGTGGTAAATGTGTGTTATACAAGGCAGAATACCATTAAAATAGAGAAAGAAACACGTTCGGCAGCTTTTGAAATCCTTACACTTCACTGAAATGTAGTACTACACTCTATAACACAGTTGAGAGACAATGTTCCCTACTTGCCTCAGTTCATAACAGTGTGTAGGAAGTTGTTTGATAAAGTGGGCAAAGCTTATACTTGGGCCAGAAGGCAGAATATAGGAAACTACATGAAAACATGAATAATTCAGTGAAAATGACTGTAAACAGATGAGAACTTGTTTTAGAACAGCTGAAAGAGATTCTCCAAGTCATTTCTTAGTGTAGAAAAGGTAGCTAAGATCCGGGAAATCTTAATTCCAGTTAAGATCACATGAAACACTATGAATCCTATATTCTTTACTTAAAGGAGACTAGAGTGGTAAATGTGTGTTATACAAGGCAGAATACCATTGAAGTAGAGAAAGAAACAGGTTCGGTAGCTTTGGAAAGCCTTACACTTCACTGAAATGTAGTACTACACTCTATAACACAGTTGAGAGACAATGTTCCCTACTTGCCTCAGTTCATAACAGTGTGTAGGAAGTTGTTTGATAAAGTGGGCAAAGCTTTTACTTTGGCCAGAAGGCAGAATATAGGAAACTACATGAAAACATGAATATTTCAGTGAAAATAACTGTAAACAGATGAGAACTTGTTTAAAACAGCTGAAAGAGAATCTCCAAGTCAGTTCTTAGTGTAGAAAAGGTAGCTAAGATAAGGGAAATCCATAATTCCAGTTAAGATCACATGAAACACTATGAATCCTATATTCTTTACTTAAAGGTGTCTAGAGTGGTAAATGTGTGTTATACAAGGCAGAATACCATTGAAATAGAGAAAGAAACACGTTCGGGAGCTTTGGAAAGCCTTACACTTCACTGAAATGTAGTACTACACTCTATAACACAGTTGAGAGACAATGTTCCCTACTTGCCTCAGTTCATGACAGTGTGTAGGAAGTTGTTTGATAAAGTGGGCAAAGCTTATACTTGGGCCAGAAGGCAGAATATAGGAAACTACATGAAAACATGAATAATTCAGTGAAAATGACTGTAAACAGATGAGAACTTGTTTAGAACAGCTGAAAGAGAATCTCCAAGTCAGTTCTTAGTGTAGAAAAGGTAGCTAAGATAAGGGAAATCCATAATTCCAGTTAAGATCACATGAAACACTGTATGAATCCTATATTCATTACTTAAAGGAGACTAGAGTGGTAAATGTGTGTTATACAAGGCAGAATACCATTAAAATAGAGAAAGAAACACGTTCGGCAGCTTTTGAAATCCTTACACTTCACTGAAATGTAGTACTACACTCTATAACACAGTTGAGAGACAATGTTCCCTACTTGCCTCAGTTCATAACAGTGTGTAGGAAGTTGTTTGATAAAGTGGGCAAAGCTTATACTTGGGCCAGAAGGCAGAATATAGGAAACTACATGAAAACATGAATAATTCAGTGAAAATGACTGTAAACAGATGAGAACTTGTTTAGAACAGCTGAAAGAGAATCTCCAAGTCAGTTCTTAGTGTAGAAAAGGTAGCTAAGATAAGGGAAATCCATAATTCCAGTTAAGATCACATGAGACACTGTATGAATCCTATATTCATTACTTAAAGGAGACTAGAGTGGTAAATGTGTGTTATACAAGGCAGAATACCATTGAAATAGAGAAAGAAACACGTTCGGCAGCTATGGAAAGCCTTACACTTCACGGAAATGTAGTACTACACTCTATAACACAGTTGTGAGACAATGTTCCCTAGCTGCCTCAGTTCATAACAGTGTGTAGGAAGTTGTTTGATAAAGTGGGCAAAGCTTATACTTGGACCAGAAGGCAGAATATAGGAAACTACATGAAATCATGATTAATTCAGTGAAAATGACTGTAAACAGATGAGAACTTGTTTAGAACAGCTGAAAGAGATTCTCCAAGTCAGTTCTTAGTGTAGAAAAGGTAGCTAAGGTAAGGAAAATCCATAATTCCAGTTAAGATCACATGAAACACTGTATGAATCCTATATTCATTACTCAAAGGAGACTAGAGTGGTAAATGTGTGTTATACAAGGCAGAATACCATTAAAATAGAGAAAGAAACACGTTCGGCAGCTTTTGAAATCCTTACACTTCACTGAAATGTAGTACTACACTCTATAACACAGTTGAGAGACAATGTTCCCTACTTGCCTCAGTTCATAACAGTGTGTAGGAAGTTGTTTGATAAAGTGGGCAAAGCTTATACTTGGGCCAGAAGGCAGAATATAGGAAACTACATGAAAACATGAATAATTCAGTGAAAATGACTGTAAACAGATGAGAACTTGTTTTAGAACAGCTGAAAGAGATTCTCCAAGTCATTTCTTAGTGTAGAAAAGGTAGCTAAGATCCGGGAAATCTTAATTCCAGTTAAGATCACATGGAACACTATGAATCCTATATTCTTTACTTAAAGGAGACTAGAGTGGTAAATGTGTGTTATACAAGGCAGAATACCATTGAAGTAGAGAAAGAAACACGTTCGGCAGCTTTGGAAAGCCTTACACTTCACTGAAATGTAGTACTACACTCTATAACACAGTTGAGAGACAATGTTCCCTACTTGCCTCAGTTCATAACAGTGTGTAGGAAGTTGTTTGATAAAGTGGGCAAAGCTTATACTTGGGCCAGAAGGCAGAATATAGGAAACTACATGAAATCATGATTAATTCAGTGAAAATGACTGTAAACAGATGAGAACTTGTTTAGAACAGCTGAAAGAGATTCTCCAAGTCAGTTCTTAGTGTAGAAAAGGTAGCTAAGATAAGGGAAATCCATAATTCCAGTTAAGATCACATGAAACACTGTATGAATCCTATATTCATTACTCAAAGGAGACTAGAGTGGTAAATGTGTGTTATACAAGGCAGAATACCATTAAAATAGAGAAAGAAACACGTTCGGCAGCTTTGGAAAGCCTTACACTTCACTCAAATGTAGTACTACACTCTATAACAAAGTTGAGAGACAATGTTCCCTACTTGCCTCAGTTCATGACAGTGTGTAGGAAGTTGTTTGATAAAGTGGGCAAAGCTTATACTTGGGCCAGAAGGCAGAATATAGGAAACTACATGAAAACATGAATAATTCAGTGAAAATGACTGTAAACAGATGAGAACTTGTTTAGAACAGCTGAAAGAGAATCTCCAAGTCAGTTCTTAGTGTAGAAAAGGTAGCTAAGATAAGGGAAATCCATAATTCCAGTTAAGATCACATGAAACACTGTATGAATCCTATATTCATTACTTAAAGGAGACTAGAGTGGTAAATGTGTGTTATACAAGGCAGAATACCATTAAAATAGAGAAAGAAACACGTTCGGCAGCTTTTGAAATCCTTAAACTTCACTGAAATGTAGTACTACACTCTATAACACAGTTGAGAGACAATGTTCCCTACTTGCCTCAGTTCATAACAGTGTGTAGGAAGTTGTTTGATAAAGTGGGCAAAGCTTATACTTGGGCCAGAAGGCAGAATATAGGAAACTACATGAAAACATGAATAATTCAGTGAAAATGACTGTAAACAGATGAGAACTTGTTTTAGAACAGCTGAAAGAGATTCTCCAAGTCATTTCTTAGTGTAGAAAAGGTAGCTAAGATCCGGGAAATCTTAATTCCAGTTAAGATCACATGAAACACTATGAATCCTATATTCTTTACTTAAAGGAGACTAGAGTGGTAAATGTGTGTTATACAAGGCAGAATACCATTGAAGTAGAGAAAGAAACAGGTTCGGCAGCTTTGGAAAGCCTTACACTTCACTGAAATGTAGTACTACACTCTATAACACAGTTGAGAGACAATGTTCCCTACTTGCCTCAGTTCATAACAGTGTGTAGGAAGTTGTTTGATAAAGTGGGCAAAGCTTTTACTTTGGCCAGAATGCAGAATATAGGTAACTACATGAAAACATGAATATTTCAGTGAAAATGACTGTAAACAGATGAGAACTTGTTTAGAACAGCTGAAAGAGAATCTCCAAGTCAGTTCTTAGTGTAGAAAAGGTAGCTAAGATAAGGGAAATCCATAATTCCAGTTAAGATCACATGAAACACTATGAATCCTATATTCTTTACTTAAAGGAGTCTAGAGTGGTAAATGTGTGTTATACAAGGCAGAATACCATTGAAATAGAGAAAGAAACAAGTTCGGGAGCTTTGGAAAGCCTTACACTTCACTGAAATGTAGTACTACACTCTATAACACAGTTGAGAGACAATGTTCCCTACTTGCCTCAGTTCATGACAGTGTGTAGGAAGTTGTTTGATAAAGTGGGCAAAGCTTATACTTGGGCCAGAAGGCAGAATATAGGAAACTACATGAAAACATGAATAATTCAGTGAAAATGACTGTAAACAGATGAGAACTTGTTTAGAACAGCTGAAAGAGAATCTCCAAGTCAGTTCTTAGTGTAGAAAAGGTAGCTAAGATAAGGGAAATCCATAATTCCAGTTAAGATCACATGAAACACTGTATGAATCCTATATTCATTACTTAAAGGAGACTAGAGTGGTAAATGTGTGTTATACAAGGCAGAATACCATTAAAATAGAGAAAGAAACACGTTCGGCAGCTTTTGAAATCCTTACACTTCACTGAAATGTAGTACTACACTCTATAACACAGTTGAGAGACAATGTTCCCTACTTGCCTCAGTTCATAACAGTGTGTAGGAAGTTGTTTGATAAAGTGGGCAAAGCTTATACTTGGGCCAGAAGGCAGAATATAGGAAACTACATGAAAACATGAATAATTCAGTGAAAATGACTGTAAACAGATGAGAACTTGTTTTAGAACAGCTGAAAGAGATTCTCCAAGTCATTTCTTAGTGTAGAAAAGGTAGCTAAGATCCGGGAAATCTTAATTCCAGTTAAGATCACATGAAACACTATGAATCCTATATTCTTTACTTAAAGGAGACTAGAGTGGTAAATGTGTGTTATACAAGGCAGAATACCATTGAAGTAGAGAAAGAAACAGGTTCGGCAGCTTTGGAAAGCCTTACACTTCACTGAAATGTAGTACTACACTCTATAACACAGTTGAGAGACAATGTTCCCTACTTGCCTCAGTTCATAACAGTGTGTAGGAAGTTGTTTGATAAAGTGGGCAAAGCTTTTACTTTGGCCAGAATGCAGAATATAGGTAACTACATGAAAACATGAATATTTCAGTGAAAATGACTGTAAACAGATGAGAACTTGTTTAGAACAGCTGAAAGAGAATCTCCAAGTCAGTTCTTAGTGTAGAAAAGGTAGCTAAGATAAGGGAAATCCATAATTCCAGTTAAGATCACATGAAACACTATGAATCCTATATTCTTTACTTAAAGGAGTCTAGAGTGGTAAATGTGTGTTATACAAGGCAGAATACCATTGAAATAGAGAAAGAAACACGTTCGGGAGCTTTGGAAAGCCTTACACTTCACTGAAATGTAGTACTACACTCTATAACACAGTTGAGAGACAATGTTCCAGAGCTGCCTCAGTTCATAACAGTGTGTAGGAAGTTGTTTGATAAAGTGGGCAAAGCTTATACTTGGACCAGAAGGCAGAATATAGGAAACTACATGAAATCATGATTAATTCAGTGAAAATGACTTTAAACAGATGAGAACTTGTTTAGAACAGCTGAAAGAGATTCTCCAAGTCAGTTCTTAGTGTAGAAAAGGTAGCTAAGATAAGGGAAATCCATAATTCCAGTTAAGATCACATGAAACACTGTATGAATCCTATATTCATTACTCAAAGGAGACTAGAGTGGTAAATGTGTGTTATACAAGGCAGAATACCATTAAAATAGAGAAAGAAACACGTTCGGCAGCTTTGCAAAGCCTTACACTTCACTGAAATGTAGTACTACACTCTATAACACAGTTGAGAGACAATGTTCCCTACTTGCCTCAGTTCATAACAGTGTGTAGGAAGTTGTTTGATAAAGTGGGCAAAGCTTATACTTGGGCCAGAAGGCAGAATATAGGAAACTACATGAAAACATGAATAATTCAGTGAAAATGACTGTAAACAGATGAGAACTTGTTTAGAAAAGCTGAAAGAGAATCTCCAAGTCAGTTCTTAGTGTAGAAAAGGTAGCTAAGATAAGGGAAATCCATAATTCCAGTTAAGATCACATGAAACACTGTATGAATCCTATATTCATTACTTAAAGGAGACTAGAGTGGTAAATGTGTGTTATACAAGGCAGAATACCATTAAAATAGAGAAAGAAACACGTTCGGCAGCTTTTGAAATCCTTACACTTCACTGAAATGTAGTACTACACTCTATAACACAGTTGAGAGACAATGTTCCCTACTTGCCTCAGTTCATAACAGTGTGTAGGAAGTTGTTTGATAAAGTGGGCAAAGCTTATACTTGGGCCAGAAGGCAGAATATAGGAAACTACATGAAAACATGAATAATTCAGTGAAAATGACTGTAAACAGATGAGAACTTGTTTTAGAACAGCTGAAAGAGATTCTCCAAGTCATTTCTTAGTGTAGAAAAGGTAGCTAAGATCCGGGAAATCTTAATTCCAGTTAAGATCACAGGAAACACTATGAATCCTATATTCTTTACTTAAAGGAGACTAGAGTGGTAAATGTGTGTTATACAAGGCAGAATACCATTAAAGTAGAGAAAGAAACACGTTCGGCAGCTTTGGAAAGCCTTACACTTCACTGAAATGTAGTACTACACTCTATAACACAGTTGAGAGACAATGTTCCCTACTTGCCTCAGTTCATAACAGTGTGTAGGAAGTTGTTTGATAAAGTGGGCAAAGCTTATACTTGGGCCAGAAGGCAGAATATAGGAAACTACATGAAAACATGAATAATTCCGTGAAAATAACTGTAAACAGATGAGAACTTGTTTAGAACAGCTGAAAGAGAAACTCCAAGTCAGTTCTTAGTGTAGAAAAGGTAGCTAAGATAAGGGAAATCCATAATTCCAGTTAAGATCACATGAAACACTGTATGAATCCTATATTCATTACTTAAAGGAGACTAGAGTGGTAAATGTGTGTTATACAAGGCAGAATACCATTGAAATAGAGAAAGAAACACGTTCGGCAGCTATGGAAAGCCTTACACTTCACGGAAATGTAGTACTACACTCTATAACACAGTTGTGAGACAATGTTCCCTAGCTGCCTCAGTTCATATCAGTGTGTAGGAAGTTGTTTGATAAAGTGGGCAAAGCTTATACTTGGACCAGAAGGCAGAATATAGGAAACTACATGAAATCATGATTAATTCAGTGAAAATGACTTTAAACAGATGAGAACTTGTTTAGAACAGCTGAAAGAGATTCTCCAAGTCAGTTCTTAGTGTAGAAAAGGTAGCTAAGATAAGGGAAATCCATAATTCCAGTTAAGATCACATGAAACACTGTATGAATCCTATATTCATTACTCAAAGGAGACTAGAGTGGTAAATGTGTGTTATACAAGGGAGAATACCATTAAAATAGAGAAAGAAACACGTTCGGCAGCTTTGGAAAGCCTTACACTTCACTGAAATGTAGTACTACACTCTATAACACAGTTGAGAGACAATGTTCCCTACTTGCCTCAGTTCATGACAGTGTGTAGGAAGTTGTTTGATAAAGTGGGCAAAGCTTATACTTGGGCCAGAAGGCAGAATATAGGAAACTACATGAAAACATGAATAATTCAGTGAAAATGACTGTAAACAGATGAGAACTTGTTTAGAACAGCTGAAAGAGAATCTCCAAGTCAGTTCTTAGTGTAGAAAAGGTAGCTAAGATAAGGGAAATCCATAATTCCAGTTAAGATCACATGAAACACTGTATGAATCCTATATTCATTACTTAAAGGAGACTAGAGTGGTAAATGTGTGTTATACAAGGCAGAATACCATTAAAATAGAGAAAGAAACACGTTCGGCAGCTTTTGAAATCCTTACACTTCACTGAAATGTAGTACTACACTCTATAACACAGTTGAGAGACAATGTTCCCTACTTGCCTCAGTTCATAACAGTGTGTAGGAAGTTGTTTGATAAAGTGGGCAAAGCTTATACTTGGGCCAGAAGGCAGAATATAGGAAACTACATGAAAACATGAATAATTCAGTGAAAATGACTGTAAACAGATGAGAACTTGTTTTAGAACAGCTGAAAGAGATTCTCCAAGTCATTTCTTAGTGTAGAAAAGGTAGCTAAGATCCGGGAAATCTTAATTCCAGTTAAGATCACATGAAACACTATGAATCCTATATTCTTTACTTAAAGGAGACTAGAGTGGTAAATGTGTGTTATACAAGGCAGAATACCATTGAAGTAGAGAAAGAAACACGTTCGGCAGCTTTGGAAAGCCTTAC
This sequence comes from Pipistrellus hanaki, assembly GCF_964339955.1. Classification (NCBI taxonomy): domain Eukaryota; kingdom Metazoa; phylum Chordata; class Mammalia; order Chiroptera; family Vespertilionidae; genus Pipistrellus; species Pipistrellus hanaki. Next base: position 2,608,410 of record NW_028182303.1, read on the forward strand.
ACTTCACTGAAATGTAGTACTACACTCTATAACACAGTTGAGAGACAATGTTCCCTACTTGCCTCAGTTCATAACAGTGTGTAGGAAGTTGTTTGATAAAGTGGGCAAAGCTTATACTTGGGCCAGAAGGCAGAATATAGGAAACTACATGAAATCATGATTAATTCAGTGAAAATGACTGTAAACAGATGAGAACTTGTTTAGAACAGCTGAAAGAGATTCTCCAAGTCAGTTCTTAGTGTAGAAAAGGTAGCTAAGATAAGGGAAATCCATAATTCCAGTTAAGATCACATGAAACACTGTATGAATCCTATATTCATTACTTAAAGGAGACTAGAGTGGTAAATGTGTGTTATACAAGGCAGAATACCATTAAAATAGAGAAAGAAACACGTTCGGCAGCTTTTGAAATCCTTACACTTCACTGAAATGTAGTACTACACTCTATAACACAGTTGAGAGACAATGTTCCCTACTTGCCTCAGTTCATAACAGTGTGTAGGAAGTTGTTTGATAAAGTGGGCAAAGCTTATACTTGGGCCAGAAGGCAGAATATAGGAAACTACATGAAAACATGAATAATTCAGTGAAAATGACTGTAAACAGATGAGAACTTGTTTTAGAACAGCTGAAAGAGATTCTCCAAGTCATTTCTTAGTGTAGAAAAGGTAGCTAAGATCCGGGAAATCTTAATTCCAGTTAAGATCACATGAAACACTATGAATCCTATATTCTTTACTTAAAGGAGACTAGAGTGGTAAATGTGTGTTATACAAGGCAGAATACCATTGAAGTAGAGAAAGAAACACGTTCGGCAGCTTTGGAAAGCCTTACACTTCACTGAAATGTAGTACTACACTCTATAACACAGTTGAGAGACAATGTTCCCTACTTGCCTCAGTTCATAACAGTGTGTAGGAAGTTGTTTGATAAAGTGGGCAAAGCTTATACTTGGGCCAGAAGGCAGAATATAGGAAACTACATGAAATCATGATTAATTCAGTGAAAATGACTGTAAACAGATGAGAACTTGTTTAGAACAGCTGAAAGAGATTCTCCAAGTCAGTTCTTAGTGTAGAAAAGGTAGCTAAGATAAGGGAAATCCATAATTCCAGTTAAGATCACATGAAACACTGTATGAATCCTATATTCATTACTTAAAGGAGACTAGAGTGGTAAATGTGTGTTATACAAGGCAGAATACCATTAAAATAGAGAAAGAAACACGTTCGGCAGCTTTTGAAATCCTTACACTTCACTGAAATGTAGTACTACACTCTATAACACAGTTGAGAGACAATGTTCCCTACTTGCCTCAGTTCATAACAGTGTGTAGGAAGTTGTTTGATAAAGTGGGCAAAGCTTATACTTGGGCCAGAAGGCAGAATATAGGAAACTACATGAAAACATGAATAATTCAGTGAAAATGACTGTAAACAGATGAGAACTTGTTTTAGAACAGCTGAAAGAGATTCTCCAAGTCATTTCTTAGTGTAGAAAAGGTAGCTAAGATCCGGGAAATCTTAATTCCAGTTAAGATCACATGAAACACTATGAATCCTATATTCTTTACTTAAAGGAGACTAGAGTGGTAAATGTGTGTTATACAAGGCAGAATACCATTGAAGTAGAGAAAGAAACACGTTCGGCAGCTTTGGAAAGCCTTACACTTCACTGAAATGTAGTACTACACTCTATAACACAGTTGAGAGACAATGTTCCCTACTTGCCTCAGTTCATAACAGTGTGTAGGAAGTTGTTTGATAAAGTGGGCAAAGCTTATACTTGGGCCAGAAGGCAGAATATAGGAAACTACATGAAATCATGATTAATTCAGTGAAAATGACTGTAAACAGATGAGAACTTGTTTAGAACAGCTGAAAGAGATTCTCCAAGTCAGTTCTTAGTGTAGAAAAGGTAGCTAAGATAAGGGAAATCCATAATTCCAGTTAAGATCATATGAAACACTGTATGAATCCTATATTCATTACTTAAAGGAGACTAGAGTGGTAAATGTGTGTTATACAAGGCAGAATACCATTAAAATAGAGAAAGAAACACGTTCGGCAGCTTTTGAAATCCTTACACTTCACTGAAATGTAGTACTACACTCTATAACACAGTTGAGAGACAATGTTCCCTACTTGCCTCAGTTCATAACAGTGTGTAGGAAGTTGTTTGATAAAGTGGGCAAAGCTTATACTTGGGCCAGAAGGCAGAATATAGGAAACTACATGAAAACATGAATAATTCAGTGAAAATGACTGTAAACAGATGAGAACTTGTTTTAGAACAGCTGAAAGAGATTCTCCAAGTCATTTCTTAGTGTAGAAAAGGTAGCTAAGATCCGGGAAATCTTAATTCCAGTTAAGATCACATGAAACACTATGAATCCTATATTCTTTACTTAAAGGAGACTAGAGTGGTAAATGTGTGTTATACAAGGCAGAATACCATTGAAGTAGCGAAAGAAACACGTTCGGCAGCTTTGGAAAGCCTTACACTTCACTGAAATGTAGTACTACACTCTATAACACAGTTGAGAGACAATGTTCCCTACTTGCCTCAGTTCATAACAGTGTGTAGGAAGTTGTTTGATAAAGTGGGCAAAGCTTATACTTGGGCCAGAATGCAGAATATAGGAAACTACATGAAATCATGATTAATTCAGTGAAAATGACTGTAAACAGATGAGAACTTGTTTAGAACAGCTGAAAGAGATTCTCCAAGTCAGTTCTTAGTGTAGAAAAGGTAGCTAAGATAAGGGAAATCCATAATTCCAGTTAAGATCACATGAAACACTGTATGAATCCTATATTCATTACTTAAAGGAGACTAGAGTGGTAAATGTGTGTTATACAAGGCAGAATACCATTAAAATAGAGAAAGAAACACGTTCGGCAGCTTTTGAAATCCTTACACTTCACTGAAATGTAGTACTACACTCTATAACACAGTTGAGAGACAATGTTCCCTACTTGCCTCAGTTCATAACAGTGTGTAGGAAGTTGTTTGATAAAGTGGGCAAAGCTTATACTTGGGCCAGAAGGCAGAATATAGGAAACTACATGAAAACATGAATAATTCAGTGAAAATGACTGTAAACAGATGAGAACTTGTTTTAGAACAGCTGAAAGAGATTCTCCAAGTCATTTCTTAGTGTAGAAAAGGTAGCTAAGATCCGGGAAATCTTAATTCCAGTTAAGATCACATGAAACACTATGAATCCTATATTCTTTACTTAAAGGAGACTAGAGTGGTAAATGTGTGTTATACAAGGCAGAATACCATTGAAGTAGAGAAAGAAACACGTTCGGCAGCTTTGGAAAGCCTTACACTTCACTGAAATGTAGTACTACACTCTATAACACAGTTGAGAGACAATGTTCCCTACTTGCCTCAGTTCATAACAGTGTGTAGGAAGTTGTTTGATAAAGTGGGCAAAGCTTATACTTGGGCCAGAAGGCAGAATATAGGAAACTACATGAAATCATGATTAATTCAGTGAAAATGACTGTAAACAGATGAGAACTTGTTTAGAACAGCTGAAAGAGATTCTCCAAGTCAGTTCTAAGTGTAGAAAAGGTAGCTAAGATAAGGGAAATCCATAATTCCAGTTAAGATCACATGAAACACTGTATGAATCCTATATTCATTACTTAAAGGAGACTAGAGTGGTAAATGTGTGTTATACAAGGCAGAATACCATTAAAATAGAGAAAGAAACACGTTCGGCAGCTTTTGAAATCCTTACACTTCACTGAAATGTAGTACTACACTCTATAACACAGTTGAGAGACAATGTTCCCTACTTGCCTCAGTTCATAACAGTGTGTAGGAAGTTGTTTGATAAAGTGGGCAAAGCTTATACTTGGGCCAGAAGGCAGAATATAGGAAACTACATGAAAACATGAATAATTCAGTGAAAATGACTGTAAACAGATGAGAACTTGTTTTAGAACAGCTGAAAGAGATTCTCCAAGTCATTTCTTAGTGTAGAAAAGGTAGCTAAGATCCGGGAAATCTTAATTCCAGTTAAGATCACATGAAACACTATGAATCCTATATTCTTTACTTAAAGGAGACTAGAGTGGTAAATGTGTGTTATACAAGGCAGAATACCATTGAAGTAGAGAAAGAAACACGTTCGGCAGCTTTGGAAAGCCTTACACTTCACTGAAATGTAGTACTACACTCTATAACACAGTTGAGAGACAATGTTCCCTACTTGCCTCAGTTCATAACAGTGTGTAGGAAGTTGTTTGATAAAGTGGGCAAAGCTTATACTTGGGCCAGAAGGCAGAATATAGGAAACTACATGAAATCATGATTAATTCAGTGAAAATGACTGTAAACGGATGAGAACTTGTTTAGAACAGCTGAAAGAGATTCTCCAAGTCAGTTCTTAGTGTAGAAAAGGTAGCTAAGATCCGGGAAATCTTAATTCCAGTTAAGATCACATGAAACACTATGAATCCTATATTCTTTACTTAAAGGAGACTAGAGTGGTAAATGTGTGTTATACAAGGCAGAATACCATTGAAGTAGAGAAAGAAACATGTTCGGCAGCTTTGGAAAGCCTTACACTTCACTGAAATGTAGTACTACACTCTATAACACAGTTGAGAGACAATGTTCCCTACTTGCCTCAGTTCATAACAGTGTGTAGGAAGTTGTTTGATAAAGTGGGCAAAGCTTATACTTGGGCCAGAAGGCAGAATATAGGAAACTACATGAAATCATGATTAATTCAGTGAAAATGACTGTAAACAGATGAGAACTTGTTTAGAACAGCTGAAAGAGATTCTCCAAGTCAGTTCTTAGTGTAGAAAAGGTAGCTAAGATAAGGGAAATCCATAATTCCAGTTAAGATCACATGAAACACTGTATGAATCCTATATTCATTACTCAAAGGAGACTAGAGTGGTAAATGTGTGTTATACAAGGCAGAATACCATTAAAATAGAGAAAGAAACACGTTCGGCAGCTTTGGAAAGCCTTACACTTCACTGAAATGTAGTACTACACTCTATAACACAGTTGAGAGACAATGTTCCCTACTTGCCTCAGTTCATGACAGTGTGTAGGAAGTTGTTTGATAAAGTGGGCAAAGCTTATACTTGGGCCAGAAGGCAGAATATAGGAAAATACATGAAAACATGAATAATTCAGTGAAAATGACTGTAAACAGATGAGAACTTGTTTAGAACAGCTGAAAGAGAATCTCCAAGTCAGTTCTTAGTGTAGAAAAGGTAGCTAATATAAGGGAAATCCATAATTCCAGTTAAGATCACATGAAACACTATGAATCCTATATTCTTTACTTAAAGGAGACTAGAGTGGTAAATGTGTGTTATACAAGGCAGAATACCATTGAAGTAGAGAAAGAAACACGTTCGGCAGCTTTGGAAAGCCTTACACTTCACTGAAATGTAGTACTACACTCTATAACACAGTTGAGAGACAATGTTCCCTACTTGCCTCAGTTCATAACAGTGTGTAGGAAGTTGTTTGATAAAGTGGGCAAAGCTTATACTTGGGCCAGAAGGCAGAATATAGGAAACTACATGAAATCATGATTAATTCAGTGAAAATGACTGTAAACGGATGAGAACTTGTTTAGAACAGCTGAAAGAGATTCTCCAAGTCAGTTCTTAGTGTAGAAAAGGTAGCTAAGATCCGGGAAATCTTAATTCCAGTTAAGATCACATGAAACACTATGAATCCTATATTCTTTACTTAAAGGAGACTAGAGTGGTAAATGTGTGTTATACAAGGCAGAATACCATTGAAGTAGAGAAAGAAACATGTTCGGCAGCTTTGGAAAGCCTTACACTTCACTGAAATGTAGTACTACACTCTATAACACAGTTGAGAGACAATGTTCCCTACTTGCCTCAGTTCATAACAGTGTGTAGGAAGTTGTTTGATAAAGTGGGCAAAGCTTATACTTGGGCCAGAAGGCAGAATATAGGAAACTACATGAAATCATGATTAATTCAGTGAAAATGACTGTAAACAGATGAGAACTTGTTTAGAACAGCTGAAAGAGATTCTCCAAGTCAGTTCTTAGTGTAGAAAAGGTAGCTAAGATAAGGGAAATCCATAATTCCAGTTAAGATCACATGAAACACTGTATGAATCCTATATTCATTACTCAAAGGAGACTAGAGTGGTAAATGTGTGTTATACAAGGCAGAATACCATTAAAATAGAGAAAGAAACACGTTCGGCAGCTTTGGAAAGCCTTACACTTCACTGAAATGTAGTACTACACTCTATAACACAGTTGAGAGACAATGTTCCCTACTTGCCTCAGTTCATGACAGTGTGTAGGAAGTTGTTTGATAAAGTGGGCAAAGCTTATACTTGGGCCAGAAGGCAGAATATAGGAAAATACATGAAAACATGAATAATTCAGTGAAAATGACTGTAAACAGATGAGAACTTGTTTAGAACAGCTGAAAGAGAATCTCCAAGTCAGTTCTTAGTGTAGAAAAGGTAGCTAATATAAGGGAAATCCATAATTCCAGTTAAGATCACATGAAACACTGTATGAATCCTATATTCATTACTTAAAGGAGACTAGAGTGGTAAATGTGTGTTATACAAGGCAGAATACCATTAAAATAGAGAAAGAAACACGTTCGGCAGCTTTTGAAATCCTTACACTTCACTGAAATGTAGTACTACACTCTATAACACAGTTGAGAGACAATGTTCCCTACTTGCCTCAGTTCATAACAGTGTGTAGGAAGTTGTTTGATAAAGTGGGCAAAGCTTATACTTGGGCCAGAAGGCAGAATATAGGAAACTACATGAAAACATGAATAATTCAGTGAAAATGACTGTAAACAGATGAGAACTTGTTTTAGAACAGCTGAAAGAGATTCTCCAAGTCATTTCTTAGTGTAGAAAAGGTAGCTAAGATCCGGGAAATCTTAATTCCAGTTAAGATCACATGAAACACTATGAATCCTATATTCTTTACTTAAAGGAGACTAGAGTGGTAAATGTGTGTTATACAAGGCAGAATACCATTGAAGTAGAGAAAGAAACAGGTTCGGCAGCTTTGGAAAGCCTTACACTTCACTGAAATGTAGTACTACACTCTATAACACAGTTGAGAGACAATGTTCCCTACTTGCCTCAGTTCATAACAGTGTGTAGGAAGTTGTTTGATAAAGTGGGCAAAGCTTTTACTTTGGCCAGAATGCAGAATATAGGTAACTACATGAAAACATGAATATTTCAGTGAAAATGACTGTAAACAGATGAGAACTTGTTTAGAACAGCTGAAAGAGAATCTCCAAGTCAGTTCTTAGTGTAGAAAAGGTAGCTAAGATAAGGGAAATCCATAATTCCAGTTAAGATCACATGAAACACTATGAATCCTATATTCTTTACTTAAAGGAGTCTAGAGTGGTAAATGTGTGTTATACAAGGCAGAATACCATTGAAATAGAGAAAGAAACACGTTCGGGAGCTTTGGAAAGCCTTACACTTCACTGAAATGTAGTACTACACTCTATAACACAGTTGAGAGACAATGTTCCAGAGCTGCCTCAGTTCATAACAGTGTGTAGGAAGTTGTTTGATAAAGTGGGCAAAGCTTATACTTGGACCAGAAGGCAGAATATAGGAAACTACATGAAATCATGATTAATTCAGTGAAAATGACTGTAAACAGATGAGAACTTGTTTAGAACAGCTGAAAGAGATTCTCCAAGTCAGTTCTTAGTGTAGAAAAGGTAGCTAAGATAAGGGAAATCCATAATTCCAGTTAAGATCACATGAAACACTGTATGAATCCTATATTCATTACTCAAAGGAGACTAGAGTGGTAAATGTGTGTTATACAAGGCAGAATACCATTAAAATAGAGAAAGAAACACGTTCGGCAGCTTTGCAAAGCCTTACACTTCACTGAAATGTAGTACTACACTCTATAACACAGTTGAGAGACAATGTTCCCTACTTGCCTCAGTTCATGACAGTGTGTAGGAAGTTGTTTGATAAAGTGGGCAAAGCTTATACTTGGGCCAGAAGGCAGAATATAGGAAACTACATGAAAACATGAATAATTCAGTGAAAATGACTGTAAACAGATGAGAACTTGTTTAGAACAGCTGAAAGAGAATCTCCAAGTCAGTTCTTAGTGTAGAAAAGGTAGCTAAGATAAGGGAAATCCATAATTCCAGTTAAGATCACATGAAACACTGTATGAATCCTATATTCATTACTTAAAGGAGACTAGAGTGGTAAATGTGTGTTATACAAGGCAGAATACCATTAAAATAGAGAAAGAAACACGTTCGGCAGCTTTTGAAATCCTTACACTTCACTGAAATGTAGTACTACACTCTATAACACAGTTGAGAGACAATGTTCCCTACTTGCCTCAGTTCATAACAGTGTGTAGGAAGTTGTTTGATAAAGTGGGCAAAGCTTATACTTGGGCCAGAAGGCAGAATATAGGAAACTACATGAAAACATGAATAATTCAGTGAAAATGACTGTAAACAGATGAGAACTTGTTTTAGAACAGCTGAAAGAGATTCTCCAAGTCATTTCTTAGTGTAGAAAAGGTAGCTAAGATCCGGGAAATCTTAATTCCAGTTAAGATCACATGAAACACTATGAATCCTATATTCTTTACTTAAAGGAGACTAGAGTGGTAAATGTGTGTTATACAAGGCAGAATACCATTGAAGTAGAGAAAGAAACACGTTCGGCAGCTTTGGAAAGCCTTACACTTCACTGAAATGTAGTACTACACTCTATAACACAGTTGAGAGACAATGTTCCCTACTTGCCTCAGTTCATAACAGTGTGTAGGAAGTTGTTTGATAAAGTGGGCAAAGCTTATACTTGGGCCAGAAGGCAGAATATAGGAAACTACATGAAATCATGATTAATTCAGTGAAAATGACTGTAAACAGATGAGAACTTGTTTAGAACAGCTGAAAGAGATTCTCCAAGTCAGTTCTTAGTGTAGAAAAGGTAGTTAAGATAAGGGAAATCCATAATTCCAGTTAAGATCACATGAAACACTGTATGAATCCTATATTCATTACTCAAAGGAGACTAGAGTGGTAAATGTGTGTTATACAAGGCAGAATACCATTAAAATAGAGAAAGAAACACGTTCGGCAGCTTTGGAAAGCCTTACACTTCACTGAAATGTAGTACTACACTCTATAACACAGTTGAGAGACAATGTTCCCTACTTGCCTCAGTTCATGACAGTGTGTAGGAAGTTGTTTGATAAAGTGGGCAAAGCTTATACTTGGGCCAGAAGGCAGAATATAGGAAAATACATGAAAACATGAATAATTCAGTGAAAATGACTGTAAACAGATGAGAACTTGTTTAGAACAGCTGAAAGAGAATCTCCAAGTCAGTTCTTAGTGTAGAAAAGGTAGCTAATATAAGGGAAATCCATAATTCCAGTTAAGATCACATGAAACACTGTATGAATCCTATATTCATTACTTAAAGGAGACTAGAGTGGTAAATGTGTGTTATACAAGGCAGAATACCATTAAAATAGAGAAAGAAACACGTTCGGCAGCTTTTGAAATCCTTACACTTCACTGAAATGTAGTACTACACTCTATAACACAGTTGAGAGACAATGTTCCCTACTTGCCTCAGTTCATAACAGTGTGTAGGAAGTTGTTTGATAAAGTGGGCAAAGCTTATACTTGGGCCAGAAGGCAGAATATAGGAAACTACATGAAAACATGAATAATTCAGTGAAAATGACTGTAAACAGATGAGAACTTGTTTTAGAACAGCTGAAAGAGATTCTCCAAGTCATTTCTTAGTGTAGAAAAGGCAGCTAAGATCCGGGAAATCTTAATTCCAGTTAAGATCACATGAAACACTATGAATCCTATATTCTTTACTTAAAGGAGACTAGAGTGGTAAATGTGTGTTATACAAGGCAGAATACCATTGAAGTAGAGAAAGAAACACGTTCGGCAGCTTTGGAAAGCCTTACACTTCACTGAAATGTAGTACTACACTCTATAACACAGTTGAGAGACAATGTTCCCTACTTGCCTCAGTTCATAACAGTGTGTAGGAAGTTGTTTGATAAAGTGGGCAAAGCTTATACTTGGGCCAGAAGGCAGAATATAGGAAACTACATGAAAACATGAATAATTCCGTGAAAATAACTGTAAACAGATGAGAACTTGTTTAGAACAGCTGAAAGAGAAACTCCAAGTCAGTTCTTAGTGTAGAAAAGGTAGCTAAGATAAGGGAAATCCATAATTCCAGTTAAGATCACATGAAACACTGTATGAATCCTATATTCATTACTTAAAGGAGACTAGAGTGGTAAATGTGTGTTATACAAGGCAGAATACCATTGAAATAGAGAAAGGAACACGTTCGGCAGCTATGGAAAGCCTTACACTTCACGGAAATGTAGTACTACACTCTATAACACAGTTGTGAGACAATGTTCCCTAGCTGCCTCAGTTCATAACAGTGTGTAGGAAGTTGTTTGATAAAGTGGGCAAAGCTTATACTTGGACCAGAAGGCAGAATATAGGAAACTACATGAAATCATGATTAATTCAGTGAAAATGACTGTAAACAGATGAGAACTTGTTTAGAACAGCTGAAAGAGAATCTCCAAGTCAGTTCTTAGTGTAGAAAAGGTAGCTAAGATAAGGGAAATCCAGAATTCCAGTTAAGATCACATGAAACACTGTATGAATCCTATATTCATTACTTAAAGGAGACTAGAGTGGTAAATGTGTGTTATACAAGGCAGAATACCATTAAAATAGAGAAAGAAACACGTTCGGCAGCTTTTGAAATCCTTACACTTCACTGAAATGTAGTACTACACTCTATAACACAGTTGAGAGACAATGTTGCCTACTTGCCTCAGTTCATAACAGTGTGTAGGAAGTTGTTAGATAAAGTGGGCAAAGCTTATACTTGGGCCAGAAGGCAGAATATAGGAAACTACATGAAAACATGAATAATTCAGTGAAAATGACTGTAAACAGATGAGAACTTTTTTTAGAACAGCTGAAAGAGATTATCCAAGTCATTTCTTAGTGTAGAAAAGGTAGCTAAGATCCGGGAAATCTTAATTCCAGTTAAGATCACATGAAACACTATGAATCCTATATTCTTTACTTAAAGGAGACTAGAGTGGTAAATGTGTGTTATACAAGGCAGAATACCATTGAAGTAGAGAAAGAAACACGTTCGGCAGCTTTGGAAAGCCTTACACTTCACTGAAATGTAGAACTACACTCTATAACACAGTTGAGAGACAATGTTCCCTACTTGCCTCAGTTCATAACAGTGTGTAGGAAGTTGTTTGATAAAGTGGGCAAAGCTTATACTTGGGCCAGAAGGCAGAATATAGGAAACTACATGAAATCATGATTAATTCAGTGAAAATGACTGTAAACAGATGAGAACTTGTTTAGAACAGCTGAAAGAGATTCTCCAAGTCAGTTCTTAGTGTAGAAAAGGTAGCTAAGATAAGGGAAATCCATAATTCCAGTTAAGATCATATGAAACACTGTATGAATCCTATATTCATTACTTAAAGGAGACTAGAGTGGTAAATGTGTGTTATACAAGGCAGAATACCATTAAAATAGAGAAAGAAACACGTTCGGCAGCTTTTGAAATCCTTACACTTCACTGAAATGTAGTACTACACTCTATAACACAGTTGAGAGACAATGTTCCCTACTTGCCTCAGTTCATAACAGTGTGTAGGAAGTTGTTTGATAAAGTGGGCAAAGCTTATACTTGGGCCAGAAGGCAGAATATAGGAAACTACATGAAAACATGAATAATTCAGTGAAAATGACTGTAAACAGATGAGAACTTGTTTTAGAACAGCTGAAAGAGATTCTCCAAGTCATTTCTTAGTGTAGAAAAGGTAGCTAAGATCCGGGAAATCTTAATTCCAGTTAAGATCACATGAAACACTATGAATCCTATATTCTTTACTTAAAGGAGACTAGAGTGGTAAATGTGTGTTATACAAGGCAGAATACCATTGAAGTAGAGAAAGAAACACGTTCGGCAGCTTTGGAAAGCCTTACACTTCACTGAAATGTAGTACTACACTCTATAACACAGTTGAGAGACAATGTTCCCTACTTGCCTCAGTTCATAACAGTGTGTAGGAAGTTGTTTGATAAAGTGGGCAAAGCTTATACTTGGGCCAGAAGGCAGAATATAGGAAACTACATGAAATCATGATTAATTCAGTGAAAATGACTGTAAACAGATGAGAACTTGTTTAGAACAGCTGAAAGAGATTCTCCAAGTCAGTTCTAAGTGTAGAAAAGGTAGCTAAGATAAGGGAAATCCATAATTCCAGTTAAGATCACATGAAACACTGTATGAATCCTATATTCATTACTTAAAGGAGACTAGAGTGGTAAATGTGTGTTATACAAGGCAGAATACCATTAAAATAGAGAAAGAAACACGTTCGGCAGCTTTTGAAATCCTTACACTTCACTGAAATGTAGTACTACACTCTATAACACAGTTGAGAGACAATGTTCCCTACTTGCCTCAGTTCATAACAGTGTGTAGGAAGTTGTTTGATAAAGTGGGCAAAGCTTATACTTGGGCCAGAAGGCAGAATATAGGAAACTACATGAAAACATGAATAATTCAGTGAAAATGACTGTAAACAGATGAGAACTTGTTTTAGAACAGCTGAAAGAGATTCTCCAAGTCATTTCTTAGTGTAGAAAAGGTAGCTAAGATCCGGGAAATCTTAATTCCAGTTAAGATCACATGAAACACTATGAATCCTATATTCTTTACTTAAAGGAGACTAGAGTGGTAAATGTGTGTTATACAAGGCAGAATACCATTGAAGTAGAGAAAGAAACACGTTCGGCAGCTTTGGAAAGCCTTACACTTCACTGAAATGTAGTACTACACTCTATAACACAGTTGAGAGACAATGTTCCCTACTTGCCTCAGTTCATAACAGTGTGTAGGAAGTTGTTTGATAAAGTGGGCAAAGCTTATACTTGGGCCAGAAGGCAGAATATAGGAAACTACATGAAATCATGATTAATTCAGTGAAAATGACTGTAAACGGATGAGAACTTGTTTAGAACAGCTGAAAGAGATTCTCCAAGTCAGTTCTTAGTGTAGAAAAGGTAGCTAAGATAAGGGAAATCCATAATTCCAGTTAAGATCACATGAAACACTGTATGAATCCTATATTCGTTACTTAAAGGATACTAGAGTGGTAAATGTGTGTTATACAACGCAGAATACCATTAAAATAGAGAAAGAAACACGTTCGGCAGCTTTTGAAATCCTTACACTTCACTGAAATGTAGTACTACACTCTATAACACAGTTGAGAGACAATGTTCCCTACTTGCCTCAGTTCATAACAGTGTGTAGGAAGTTGTTTGATAAAGTGGGCAAAGCTTATACTTGGGCCAGAAGGCAGAATATAGGAAACTACATGAAAACATGAATAATTCAGTGAAAATGACTGTAAACAGATGAGAACTTGTTTTAGAACAGCTGAAAGAGATTCTCCAAGTCATTTCTTAGTGTAGAAAAGGTAGCTAAGATCCGGGAAATCTTAATTCCAGTTAAGATCACATGAAACACTATGAATCCTATATTCTTTACTTAAAGGAGACTAGAGTGGTAAATGTGTGTTATACAAGGCAGAATACCATTGAAGTAGAGAAAGAAACATGTTCGGCAGCTTTGGAAAGCCTTACACTTCACTGAAATGTAGTACTACACTCTATAACACAGTTGAGAGACAATGTTCCCTACTTGCCTCAGTTCATAACAGTGTGTAGGAAGTTGTTTGATAAAGTGGGCAAAGCTTATACTTGGGCCAGAAGGCAGAATATAGGAAACTACATGAAATCATGATTAATTCAGTGAAAATGACTGTAAACAGATGAGAACTTGTTTAGAACAGCTGAAAGAGATTCTCCAAGTCAGTTCTTAGTGTAGAAAAGGTAGCTAAGATAAGGGAAATCCATAATTCCAGTTAAGATCACATGAAACACTGTATGAATCCTATATTCATTACTCAAAGGAGACTAGAGTGGTAAATGTGTGTTATACAAGGCAGAATACCATTAAAATAGAGAAAGAAACACGTTCGGCAGCTTTGGAAAGCCTTACACTTCACTGAAATGTAGTACTACACTCTATAACACAGTTGAGAGACAATGTTCCCTACTTGCCTCAGTTCATGACAGTGTGTAGGAAGTTGTTTGATAAAGTGGGCAAAGCTTATACTTGGGCCAGAAGGCAGAATATAGGAAAATACATGAAAACATGAATAATTCAGTGAAAATGACTGTAAACAGATGAGAACTTGTTTAGAACAGCTGAAAGAGAATCTCCAAGTCAGTTCTTAGTGTAGAAAAGGTAGCTAATATAAGGGAAATCCATAATTCCAGTTAAGATCACATGAAACACTGTATGAATCCTATATTCATTACTTAAAGGAGACTAGAGTGGTAAATGTGTGTTATACAAGGCAGAATACCATTAAAATAGAGAAAGAAACACGTTCGGCAGCTTTTGAAATCCTTACACTTCACTGAAATGTAGTACTACACTCTATAACACAGTTGAGAGACAATGTTCCCTACTTGCCTCAGTTCATAACAGTGTGTAGGAAGTTGTTTGATAAAGTGGGCAAAGCTTATACTTGGGCCAGAAGGCAGAATATAGGAAACTACATGAAAACATGAATAATTCAGTGAAAATGACTGTAAACAGATGAGAACTTGTTTTAGAACAGCTGAAAGAGATTCTCCAAGTCATTTCTTAGTGTAGAAAAGGTAGCTAAGATCCGGGAAATCTTAATTCCAGTTAAGATCACATGAAACACTATGAATCCTATATTCTTTACTTAAAGGAGACTAGAGTGGTAAATGTGTGTTATACAAGGCAGAATACCATTGAAGTAGAGAAAGAAACAGGTTCGGCAGCTTTGGAAAGCCTTACACTTCACTGAAATGTAGTACTACACTCTATAACACAGTTGAGAGACAATGTTCCCTACTTGCCTAAGTTCATAACAGTGTGTAGGAAGTTGTTTGATAAAGTGGGCAAAGCTTTTACTTTGGCCAGAATGCAGAATATAGGTAACTACATGAAAACATGAATATTTCAGTGAAAATGACTGTAAACAGATGAGAACTTGTTTAGAACAGCTGAAAGAGAATCTCCAAGTCAGTTCTTAGTGTAGAAAAGGTAGCTAAGATAAGGGAAATCCATAATTCCAGTTAAGATCACATGAAACACTATGAATCCTATATTCTTTACTTAAAGGAGTCTAGAGTGGTAAATGTGTGTTATACAAGGCAGAATACCATTGAAATAGAGAAAGAAACACGTTCGGGAGCTTTGGAAAGCCTTACACTTCACTGAAATGTAGTACTACACTCTATAACACAGTTGAGAGACAATGTTCCAGAGCTGCCTCAGTTCATAACAGTGTGTAGGAAGTTGTTTGATAAAGTGGGCAAAGCTTATACTTGGACCAGAAGGCAGAATATAGGAAACTACATGAAATCATGATTAATTCAGTGAAAATGACTGTAAACAGATGAGAACTTGTTTAGAACATCTGAAAGAGATTCTCCAAGTCAGTTCTTAGTGTAGAAAAGGTAGCTAAGATAAGGGAAATCCATAATTCCAGTTAAGATCACATGAAACACTGTATGAATCCTATATTCATTACTCAAAGGAGACTAGAGTGGTAAATGTGTGTTATACAAGGCAGAATACCATTAAAATAGAGAAAGAAACGCGTTCGGCAGCTTTGCAAAGCCTTACACTTCACTGAAATGTAGTACTACACTCTATAACACAGTTGAGAGACAATGTTCCCTACTTGCCTCAGTTCATGACAGTGTGTAGGAAGTTGTTTGATAAAGTGGGCAAAGCTTATACTTGGGCCAGAAGGCAGAATATAGGAAACTACATGAAAACATGAATAATTCAGTGAAAATGACTGTAAACAGATGAGAACTTGTTTTAGAACAGCTGAAAGAGATTCTCCAAGTCATTTCTTAGTGTAGAAAAGGTAGCTAAGATCCGGGAAATCTTAATTCCAGTTAAGATCACATGAAACACTATGAATCCTATATTCTTTACTTAAAGGAGACTAGAGTGGTAAATGTGTGTTATACAAGGCAGAATACCATTAAAATAGAGAAAGAAACACGTTCGGCAGCTTTTGAAATCCTTACACTTCACTGAAATGTAGTACTACACTCTATAACACAGTTGAGAGACAATGTTCCCTACTTGCCTCAGTTCATAACAGTGTGTAGGAAGTTGTTTGATAAAGTGGGCAAAGCTTATACTTGGGCCAGAAGGCAGAATATAGGAAACTACATGAAAACATGAATAATTCAGTGAAAATGACTGTAAACAGATGAGAACTTGTTTTAGAACAGCTGAAAGAGATTCTCCAAGTCATTTCTTAGTGTAGAAAAGGTAGCTAAGATCCGGGAAATCTTAATTCCAGTTAAGATCACATGAAACACTATGAATCCTATATTCTTTACTTAAAGGAGACTAGAGTGGTAAATGTGTGTTATACAAGGCAGAATACCATTGAAGTAGAGAAAGAAACACGTTCGGCAGCTTTGGAAAGCCTTACACTTCACTGAAATGTAGTACTACACTCTATAACACAGTTGAGAGACAATGTTCCCTACTTGCCTCAGTTCATAACAGTGTGTAGGAAGTTGTTTGATAAAGTGGGCAAAGCTTATACTTGGGCCAGAAGGCAGAATATAGGAAACTACATGAAATCATGATTAATTCAGTGAAAATGACTGTAAACGGATGAGAACTTGTTTAGAACAGCTGAAAGAGATTCTCCAAGTCAGTTCTTAGTGTAGAAAAGGTAGCTAAGATAAGGGAAATCCATAATTCCAGTTAAGATCACATGAAACACTGTATGAATCCTATATTCGTTACTTAAAGGATACTAGAGTGGTAAATGTGTGTTATACAACGCAGAATACCATTAAAATAGAGAAAGAAACACGTTCGGCAGCTTTTGAAATCCTTACACTTCACTGAAATGTAGTACTACACTCTATAACACAGTTGAGAGACAATGTTCCCTACTTGCCTCAGTTCATAACAGTGTGTAGGAAGTTGTTTGATAAAGTGGGCAAAGCTTATACTTGGGCCAGAAGGCAGAATATAGGAAACTACATGAAAACATGAATAATTCAGTGAAAATGACTGTAAACAGATGAGAACTTGTTTTAGAACAGCTGAAAGAGATTCTCCAAGTCATTTCTTAGTGTAGAAAAGGTAGCTAAGATCCGGGAAATCTTAATTCCAGTTAAGATCACATGAAACACTATGAATCCTATATTCTTTACTTAAAGGAGACTAGAGTGGTAAATGTGTGTTATACAAGGCAGAATACCATTGAAGTAGAGAAAGAAACATGTTCGGCAGCTTTGGAAAGCCTTACACTTCACTGAAATGTAGTACTACACTCTATAACACAGTTGAGAGACAATGTTCCCTACTTGCCTCAGTTCATAACAGTGTGTAGGAAGTTGTTTGATAAAGTGGGCAAAGCTTATACTTGGGCCAGAAGGCAGAATATAGGAAACTACATGAAATCATGATTAATTCAGTGAAAATGACTGTAAACAGATGAGAACTTGTTTAGAACAGCTGAAAGAGATTCTCCAAGTCAGTTCTTAGTGTAGAAAAGGTAGCTAAGATAAGGGAAATCCATAATTCCAGTTAAGATCACATGAAACACTGTATGAATCCTATATTCATTACTCAAAGGAGACTAGAGTGGTAAATGTGTGTTATACAAGGCAGAATACCATTAAAATAGAGAAAGAAACACGTTCGGCAGCTTTGGAAAGCCTTACACTTCACTGAAATGTAGTACTACACTCTATAACACAGTTGAGAGACAATGTTCCCTACTTGCCTCAGTTCATGACAGTGTGTAGGAAGTTGTTTGATAAAGTGGGCAAAGCTTATACTTGGGCCAGAAGGCAGAATATAGGAAAATACATGAAAACATGAATAATTCAGTGAAAATGACTGTAAACAGATGAGAACTTGTTTAGAACAGCTGAAAGAGAATCTCCAAGTCAGTTCTTAGTGTAGAAAAGGTAGCTAATATAAGGGAAATCCATAATTCCAGTTAAGATCACATGAAACACTGTATGAATCCTATATTCATTACTTAAAGGAGACTAGAGTGGTAAATGTGTGTTATACAAGGCAGAATACCATTAAAATAGAGAAAGAAACACGTTCGGCAGCTTTTGAAATCCTTACACTTCACTGAAATGTAGTACTACACTCTATAACACAGTTGAGAGACAATGTTCCCTACTTGCCTCAGTTCATAACAGTGTGTAGGAAGTTGTTTGATAAAGTGGGCAAAGCTTATACTTGGGCCAGAAGGCAGAATATAGGAAACTACATGAAAACATGAATAATTCAGTGAAAATGACTGTAAACAGATGAGAACTTGTTTTAGAACAGCTGAAAGAGATTCTCCAAGTCATTTCTTAGTGTAGAAAAGGTAGCTAAGATCCGGGAAATCTTAATTCCAGTTAAGATCACATGAAACACTATGAATCCTATATTCTTTACTTAAAGGAGACTAGAGTGGTAAATGTGTGTTATACAAGGCAGAATACCATTGAAGTAGAGAAAGAAACAGGTTCGGCAGCTTTGGAAAGCCTTACACTTCACTGAAATGTAGTACTACACTCTATAACACAGTTGAGAGACAATGTTCCCTACTTGCCTAAGTTCATAACAGTGTGTAGGAAGTTCTTTGATAAAGTGGGCAAAGCTTTTACTTTGGCCAGAATGCAGAATATAGGTAACTACATGAAAACATGAATATTTCAGTGAAAATGACTGTAAACAGATGAGAACTTGTTTAGAACAGCTGAAAGAGAATCTCCAAGTCAGTTCTTAGTGTAGAAAAGGTAGCTAAGATAAGGGAAATCCATAATTCCAGTTAAGATCACATGAAACACTATGAATCCTATATTCTTTACTTAAAGGAGTCTAGAGTGGTAAATGTGTGTTATACAAGGCAGAATACCATTGAAATAGAGAAAGAAACACGTTCGGGAGCTTTGGAAAGCCTTACACTTCACTGAAATGTAGTACTACACTCTATAACACAGTTGAGAGACAATGTTCCAGAGCTGCCTCAGTTCATAACAGTGTGTAGGAAGTTGTTTGATAAAGTGGGCAAAGCTTATACTTGGACCAGAAGGCAGAATATAGGAAACTACATGAAATCATGATTAATTCAGTGAAAATGACTGTAAACAGATGAGAACTTGTTTAGAACATCTGAAAGAGATTCTCCAAGTCAGTTCTTAGTGTAGAAAAGGTAGCTAAGATAAGGGAAATCCATAATTCCAGTTAAGATCACATGAAACACTGTATGAATCCTATATTCATTACTCAAAGGAGACTAGAGTGGTAAATGTGTGTTATACAAGGCAGAATACCATTAAAATAGAGAAAGAAACGCGTTCGGCAGCTTTGCAAAGCCTTACACTTCACTGAAATGTAGTACTACACTCTATAACACAGTTGAGAGACAATGTTCCCTACTTGCCTCAGTTCATGACAGTGTGTAGGAAGTTGTTTGATAAAGTGGGCAAAGCTTATACTTGGGCCAGAAGGCAGAATATAGGAAACTACATGAAAACATGAATAATTCAGTGAAAATGACTGTAAACAGATGAGAACTTGTTTAGAACAGCTGAAAGAGAATCTCCAAGTCAGTTCTTAGTGTAGAAAAGGTAGCTAAGATAAGGGAAATCCATAATTCCAGTTAAGATCACATGAAACACTGTATGAATCCTATATTCATTACTTAAAGGAGACTAGAGTGGTAAATGTGTGTTATACAAGGCAGAATACCATTAAAATAGAGAAAGAAACACGTTCGGCAGCTTTTGAAATCCTTACACTTCACTGAAATGTAGTACTACACTCTATAACACAGTTGAGAGACAATGTTCCCTACTTGCCTCAGTTCATAACAGTGTGTAGGAAGTTGTTTGATAAAGTGGGCAAAGCTTATACTTGGGCCAGAAGGCAGAATATAGGAAACTACATGAAAACATGAATAATTCAGTGAAAATGACTGTAAACAGATGAGAACTTGTTTTAGAACAGCTGA
This sequence comes from Pipistrellus hanaki, assembly GCF_964339955.1. Lineage (NCBI taxonomy): Eukaryota > Metazoa > Chordata > Mammalia > Chiroptera > Vespertilionidae > Pipistrellus > Pipistrellus hanaki. Next base: position 2,628,640 of record NW_028182303.1, read on the forward strand.
AAGAGATTCTCCAAGTCATTTCTTAGTGTAGAAAAGGTAGTTAAGATAAGGGAAATCCATAATTCCAGTTAAGATCACATGAAACACTGTATGAATCCTATATTCATTACTCAAAGGAGACTAGAGTGGTAAATGTGTGTTATACAAGGCAGAATACCATTAAAATAGAGAAAGAAACACGTTCGGCAGCTTTGGAAAGCCTTACACTTCACTGAAATGTAGTACTACACTCTATAACACAGTTGAGAGACAATGTTCCCTACTTGCCTCAGTTCATGACAGTGTGTAGGAAGTTGTTTGATAAAGTGGGCAAAGCTTATACTTGGGCCAGAAGGCAGAATATAGGAAAATACATGAAAACATGAATAATTCAGTGAAAATGACTGTAAACAGATGAGAACTTGTTTAGAACAGCTGAAAGAGAATCTCCAAGTCAGTTCTTAGTGTAGAAAAGGTAGCTAATATAAGGGAAATCCATAATTCCAGTTAAGATCACATGAAACACTGTATGAATCCTATATTCATTACTTAAAGGAGACTAGAGTGGTAAATGTGTGTTATACAAGGCAGAATACCATTAAAATAGAGAAAGAAACACGTTCGGCAGCTTTTGAAATCCTTACACTTCACTGAAATGTAGTACTACACTCTATAACACAGTTGAGAGACAATGTTCCCTACTTGCCTCAGTTCATAACAGTGTGTAGGAAGTTGTTTGATAAAGTGGGCAAAGCTTATACTTGGGCCAGAAGGCAGAATATAGGAAACTACATGAAAACATGAATAATTCAGTGAAAATGACTGTAAACAGATGAGAACTTGTTTTAGAACAGCTGAAAGAGATTCTCCAAGTCATTTCTTAGTGTAGAAAAGGCAGCTAAGATCCGGGAAATCTTAATTCCAGTTAAGATCACATGAAACACTATGAATCCTATATTCTTTACTTAAAGGAGACTAGAGTGGTAAATGTGTGTTATACAAGGCAGAATACCATTGAAGTAGAGAAAGAAACACGTTCGGCAGCTTTGGAAAGCCTTACACTTCACTGAAATGTAGTACTACACTCTATAACACAGTTGAGAGACAATGTTCCCTACTTGCCTCAGTTCATAACAGTGTGTAGGAAGTTGTTTGATAAAGTGGGCAAAGCTTATACTTGGGCCAGAAGGCAGAATATAGGAAACTACATGAAAACATGAATAATTCCGTGAAAATAACTGTAAACAGATGAGAACTTGTTTAGAACAGCTGAAAGAGAAACTCCAAGTCAGTTCTTAGTGTAGAAAAGGTAGCTAAGATAAGGGAAATCCATAATTCCAGTTAAGATCACATGAAACACTGTATGAATCCTATATTCATTACTTAAAGGAGACTAGAGTGGTAAATGTGTGTTATACAAGGCAGAATACCATTGAAATAGAGAAAGGAACACGTTCGGCAGCTATGGAAAGCCTTACACTTCACGGAAATGTAGTACTACACTCTATAACACAGTTGTGAGACAATGTTCCCTAGCTGCCTCAGTTCATAACAGTGTGTAGGAAGTTGTTTGATAAAGTGGGCAAAGCTTATACTTGGACCAGAAGGCAGAATATAGGAAACTACATGAAATCATGATTAATTCAGTGAAAATGACTTTAAACAGATGAGAACTTGTTTAGAACAGCTGAAAGAGATTCTCCAAGTCAGTTCTTAGTGTAGAAAAGGTAGCTAAGATAAGGGAAATCCGTAATTCCAGTTAAGATCACATGAAACACTGTATGAATCCTATATTCATTACTCAAAGGAGACTAGAGTGGTAAATGTGTGTTATACAAGGGAGAATACCATTAAAATAGAGAAAGAAACACGTTCGGCAGCTTTGGAAAGCCTTACACTTCACTGAAATGTAGTACTACACTCTATAACACAGTTGAGAGACAATGTTCCCTACTTGCCTCAGTTCATAACAGTGTGTAGGAAGTTGTTTGATAAAGTGGGCAAAGCTTATACTTGGGCCAGAAGGCAGAATATAGGAAACTACATGAAAACATGAATAATTCAGTGAAAATGACTGTAAACAGATGAGAACTTGTTTAGAACAGCTGAAAGAGAATCTCCAAGTCAGTTCTTAGTGTAGAAAAGGTAGCTAAGATAAGGGAAATCCATAATTCCAGTTAAGATCACATGAAACACTGTATGAATCCTATATTCATTACTTAAAGGAGACTAGAGTGGTAAATGTGTGTTATACAAGGCAGAATACCATTAAAATAGAGAAAGAAACGCGTTCGGCAGCTTTGCAAAGCCTTACACTTCACTGAAATGTAGTACTACACTCTATAACACAGTTGAGAGACAATGTTCCCTACTTGCCTCAGTTCATGACAGTGTGTAGGAAGTTGTTTGATAAAGTGGGCAAAGCTTATACTTGGGCCAGAAGGCAGAATATAGGAAACTACATGAAAACATGAATAATTCAGTGAAAATGACTGTAAACAGATGAGAACTGGTTTAGAACAGCTGAAAGAGAATCTCCAAGTCAGTTCTTAGTGTAGAAAAGGTAGCTAAGATAAGGGAAATCCATAATTCCAGTTAAGATCACATGAAACACTGTATGAATCCTATATTCATTACTTAAAGGAGACTAGAGTGGTAAATGTGTGTTATACAAGGCAGAATACCATTAAAATAGAGAAAGAAACACGTTCGGCAGCTTTTGAAATCCTTACACTTCACTGAAATGTAGTACTACACTCTATAACACAGTTGAGAGACAATGTTCCCTACTTGCCTCAGTTCATAACAGTGTGTAGGAAGTTGTTTGATAAAGTGGGCAAAGCTTATACTTGGGCCAGAAGGCAGAATATAGGAAACTACATGAAAACATGAATAATTCAGTGAAAATGACTGTAAACAGATGAGAACTTGTTTTAGAACAGCTGAAAGAGATTCTCCAAGTCATTTCTTAGTGTAGAAAAGGTAGTTAAGATAAGGGAAATCCATAATTCCAGTTAAGATCACATGAAACACTGTATGAATCCTATATTCATTACTCAAAGGAGACTAGAGTGGTAAATGTGTGTTATACAAGGCAGAATACCATTAAAATAGAGAAAGAAACACGTTCGGCAGCTTTGGAAAGCCTTACACTTCACTGAAATGTAGTACTACACTCTATAACACAGTTGAGAGACAATGTTCCCTACTTGCCTCAGTTCATGACAGTGTGTAGGAAGTTGTTTGATAAAGTGGGCAAAGCTTATACTTGGGCCAGAATGCAGAATATAGGAAAATACATGAAAACATGAATAATTCAGTGAAAATGACTGTAAACAGATGAGAACTTGTTTAGAACAGCTGAAAGAGAATCTCCAAGTCAGTTCTTAGTGTAGAAAAGGTAGCTAATATAAGGGAAATCCATAATTCCAGTTAAGATCACATGAAACACTGTATGAATCCTATATTCATTACTCAAAGGAGACTAGAGTGGTAAATGTGTGTTATACAAGGCAGAATACCATTAAAATAGAGAAAGAAACACGTTCGGCAGCTTTTGAAATCCTTACACTTCACTGAAATGTAGTACTACACTCTATAACACAGTTGAGAGACAATGTTCCCTACTTGACTCAGTTCATAACAGTGTGTAGGAAGTTGTTTGATAAAGTGGGCAAAGCTTATACTTGGGCCAGAAGGCAGAATATAGGAAACTACATGAAAACATGAATAATTCAGTGAAAATGACTGTAAACAGATGAGAACTTGTTTTAGAACAGCTGAAAGAGATTCTCCAAGTCATTTCTTAGTGTAGAAAAGGCAGCTAAGATCCGGGAAATCTTAATTCCAGTTAAGATCACATGAAACACTATGAATCCTATATTCTTTACTTAAAGGAGACTAGAGTGGTAAATGTGTGTTATACAAGGCAGAATACCATTGAAGTAGAGAAAGAAACACGTTCGGCAGCTTTGGAAAGCCTTACACTTCACTGAAATGTAGTACTACACTCTATAACACAGTTGAGAGACAATGTTCCCTACTTGCCTCAGTTCATAACAGTGTGTAGGAAGTTGTTTGATAAAGTGGGCAAAGCTTATACTTGGGCCAGAAGGCAGAATATAGGAAACTACATGAAAACATGAATAATTCCGTGAAAATAACTGTAAACAGATGAGAACTTGTTTAGAACAGCTGAAAGAGAATCTCCAAGTCAGTTCTTAGTGTAGAAAAGGTAGCTAAGATAAGGGAAATCCATAATTCCAGTTAAGATCACATGAAACACTGTATGAATCCTATATTCATTACTTAAAGGAGACTAGAGTGGTAAATGTGTGTTATACAAGGCAGAATACCATTGAAATAGAGAAAGGAACACGTTCGGCAGCTATGGAAAGCCTTACACTTCACGGAAATGTAGTACTACACTCTATAACACAGTTGTGAGACAATGTTCCCTAGCTGCCTCAGTTCATAACAGTGTGTAGGAAGTTGTTTGATAAAGTGGGCAAAGCTTATACTTGGACCAGAAGGCAGAATATAGGAAACTACATGAAATCATGATTAATTCAGTGAAAATGACTTTAAACAGATGAGAACTTGTTTAGAACAGCTGAAAGAGATTCTCCAAGTCAGTTCTTAGTGTAGAAAAGGTAGCTAAGATAAGGGAAATCCGTAATTCCAGTTAAGATCACATGAAACACTGTATGAATCCTATATTCATTACTCAAAGGAGACTAGAGTGGTAAATGTGTGTTATACAAGGGAGAATACCATTAAAATAGAGAAAGAAACACGTTCGGCAGCTTTGGAAAGCCTTACACTTCACTGAAATGTAGTACTACACTCTATAACACAGTTGAGAGACAATGTTCCCTACTTGCCTCAGTTCATAACAGTGTGTAGGAAGTTGTTTGATAAAGTGGGCAAAGCTTATACTTGGGCAGGAAGGCAGAATATAGGAAACTACATGAAAACATGAATAATTCAGTGAAAATGACTGTAAACAGATGAGAACTTTTTTTAGAACAGCTGAAAGAGATTATCCAAGTCATTTCTTAGTGTAGAAAAGGTAGCTAAGATCCGGGAAATCTTAATTCCAGTTAAGATCACATGAAACACTATGAATCCTATATTCTTTACTTAAAGGAGACTAGAGTGGTAAATGTGTGTTATACAAGGCAGAATACCATTGAAGTAGAGAAAGAAACACGTTCGGCAGCTTTGGAAAGCCTTACACTTCACTGAAATGTAGTACTACACTCTATAACACAGTTGAGAGACAATGTTCCCTACTTGCCTCAGTTCATAACAGTGTGTAGGAAGTTGTTTGATAAAGTGGGCAAAGCTTATACTTGGGCCAGAAGGCAGAATATAGGAAACTACATGAAATCATGATTAATTCAGTGAAAATGACTGTAAACAGATGAGAACTTGTTTAGAACAGCTGAAAGAGATTCTCCAAGTCAGTTCTTAGTGTAGAAAAGGTAGCTAAGATAAGGGAAATCCATAATTCCAGTTAAGATCATATGAAACACTGTATGAATCCTATATTCATTACTTAAAGGAGACTAGAGTGGTAAATGTGTGTTATACAAGGCAGAATACCATTAAAATAGAGAAAGAAACACGTTCGGCAGCTTTTGAAATCCTTACACTTCACTGAAATGTAGTACTACACTCTATAACACAGTTGAGAGACAATGTTCCCTACTTGCCTCAGTTCATAACAGTGTGTAGGAAGTTGTTTGATAAAGTGGGCAAAGCTTATACTTGGGCCAGAAGGCAGAATATAGGAAACTACATGAAAACATGAATAATTCAGTGAAAATGACTGTAAACAGATGAGAACTTGTTTTAGAACAGCTGAAAGAGATTCTCCAAGTCATTTCTTAGTGTAGAAAAGGTAGCTAAGATCCGGGAAATCTTAATTCCAGTTAAGATCACATGAAACACTATGAATCCTATATTCTTTACTTAAAGGAGACTAGAGTGGTAAATGTGTGTTATACAAGGCAGAATACCATTGAAGTAGAGAAAGAAACACGTTCGGCAGCTTTGGAAAGCCTTACACTTCACTGAAATGTAGTACTACACTCTATAACACAGTTGAGAGACAATGTTCCCTACTTGCCTCAGTTCATAACAGTGTGTAGGAAGTTGTTTGATAAAGTGGGCAAAGCTTATACTTGGGCCAGAAGGCAGAATATAGGAAACTACATGAAATCATGATTAATTCAGTGAAAATGACTGTAAACAGATGAGAACTTGTTTAGAACAGCTGAAAGAGATTCTCCAAGTCAGTTCTAAGTGTAGAAAAGGTAGCTAAGATAAGGGAAATCCATAATTCCAGTTAAGATCACATGAAACACTGTATGAATCCTATATTCATTACTTAAAGGAGACTAGAGTGGTAAATGTGTGTTATACAAGGCAGAATACCATTAAAATAGAGAAAGAAACACGTTCGGCAGCTTTTGAAATCCTTACACTTCACTGAAATGTAGTACTACACTCTATAACACAGTTGAGAGACAATGTTCCCTACTTGCCTCAGTTCATAACAGTGTGTAGGAAGTTGTTTGATAAAGTGGGCAAAGCTTATACTTGGGCCAGAAGGCAGAATATAGGAAACTACATGAAAACATGAATAATTCAGTGAAAATGACTGTAAACAGATGAGAACTTGTTTTAGAACAGCTGAAAGAGATTCTCCAAGTCATTTCTTAGTGTAGAAAAGGTAGCTAAGATCCGGGAAATCTTAATTCCAGTTAAGATCACATGAAACACTATGAATCCTATATTCTTTACTTAAAGGAGACTAGAGTGGTAAATGTGTGTTATACAAGGCAGAATACCATTGAAGTAGAGAAAGAAACACGTTCGGCAGCTTTGGAAAGCCTTACACTTCACTGAAATGTAGTACTACACTCTATAACACAGTTGAGAGACAATGTTCCCTACTTGCCTCAGTTCATAACAGTGTGTAGGAAGTTGTTTGATAAAGTGGGCAAAGCTTATACTTGGGCCAGAAGGCAGAATATAGGAAACTACATGAAATCATGATTAATTCAGTGAAAATGACTGTAAACAGATGAGAACTTGTTTAGAACAGCTGAAAGAGATTCTCCAAGTCAGTTCTAAGTGTAGAAAAGGTAGCTAAGATAAGGGAAATCCATAATTCCAGTTAAGATCACATGAAACACTGTATGAATCCTATATTCATTACTTAAAGGAGACTAGAGTGGTAAATGTGTGTTATACAAGGCAGAATACCATTAAAATAGAGAAAGAAACACGTTCGGCAGCTTTTGAAATCCTTACACTTCACTGAAATGTAGTACTACACTCTATAACACAGTTGAGAGACAATGTTCCCTACTTGCCTCAGTTCATAACAGTGTGTAGGAAGTTGTTTGATAAAGTGGGCAAAGCTTATACTTGGGCCAGAAGGCAGAATATAGGAAACTACATGAAAACATGAATAATTCAGTGAAAATGACTGTAAACAGATGAGAACTTGTTTTAGAACAGCTGAAAGAGATTCTCCAAGTCATTTCTTAGTGTAGAAAAGGTAGCTAAGATCCGGGAAATCTTAATTCCAGTTAAGATCACATGAAACACTATGAATCCTATATTCTTTACTTAAAGGAGACTAGAGTGGTAAATGTGTGTTATACAAGGCAGAATACCATTGAAGTAGAGAAAGAAACACGTTCGGCAGCTTTGGAAAGCCTTACACTTCACTGAAATGTAGTACTACACTCTATAACACAGTTGAGAGACAATGTTCCCTACTTGCCTCAGTTCATAACAGTGTGTAGGAAGTTGTTTGATAAAGTGGGCAAAGCTTATACTTGGGCCAGAAGGCAGAATATAGGAAACTACATGAAAACATGAATAATTCAGTGAAAATGACTGTAAACAGATGAGAACTTGTTTTAGAACAGCTGAAAGAGATTCTCCAAGTCATTTCTTAGTGTAGAAAAGGTAGCTAAGATCCGGGAAATCTTAATTCCAGTTAAGATCACATGAAACACTATGAATCCTATATTCTTTACTTAAAGGAGACTAGAGTGGTAAATGTGTGTTATACAAGGCAGAATACCATTGAAGTAGAGAAAGAAACATGTTCGGCAGCTTTGGAAAGCCTTACACTTCACTGAAATGTAGTACTACACTCTATAACACAGTTGAGAGACAATGTTCCCTACTTGCCTCAGTTCATAACAGTGTGTAGGAAGTTGTTTGATAAAGTGGGCAAAGCTTATACTTGGGCCAGAAGGCAGAATATAGGAAACTACATGAAATCATGATTAATTCAGTGAAAATGACTGTAAACAGATGAGAACTTGTTTAGAACAGCTGAAAGAGATTCTCCAAGTCAGTTCTTAGTGTAGAAAAGGTAGCTAAGATAAGGGAAATCCATAATTCCAGTTAAGATCACATGAAACACTGTATGAATCCTATATTCATTACTCAAAGGAGACTAGAGTGGTAAATGTGTGTTATACAAGGCAGAATACCATTAAAATAGAGAAAGAAACACGTTCGGCAGCTTTGGAAAGCCTTACACTTCACTGAAATGTAGTACTACACTCTATAACACAGTTGAGAGACAATGTTCCCTACTTGCCTCAGTTCATGACAGTGTGTAGGAAGTTGTTTGATAAAGTGGGCAAAGCTTATACTTGGGCCAGAAGGCAGAATATAGGAAAATACATGAAAACATGAATAATTCAGTGAAAATGACTGTAAACAGATGAGAACTTGTTTAGAACAGCTGAAAGAGAATCTCCAAGTCAGTTCTTAGTGTAGAAAAGGTAGCTAATATAAGGGAAATCCATAATTCCAGTTAAGATCACATGAAACACTGTATGAATCCTATATTCATTACTTAAAGGAGACTAGAGTGGTAAATGTGTGTTATACAAGGCAGAATACCATTAAAATAGAGAAAGAAACACGTTCGGCAGCTTTTGAAATCCTTACACTTCACTGAAATGTAGTACTACACTCTATAACACAGTTGAGAGACAATGTTCCCTACTTGCCTCAGTTCATAACAGTGTGTAGGAAGTTGTTTGATAAAGTGGGCAAAGCTTATACTTGGGCCAGAAGGCAGAATATAGGAAACTACATGAAAACATGAATAATTCAGTGAAAATGACTGTAAACAGATGAGAACTTGTTTTAGAACAGCTGAAAGAGATTCTCCAAGTCATTTCTTAGTGTAGAAAAGGTAGCTAAGATCCGGGAAATCTTAATTCCAGTTAAGATCACATGAAACACTATGAATCCTATATTCTTTACTTAAAGGAGACTAGAGTGGTAAATGTGTGTTATACAAGGCAGAATACCATTGAAGTAGAGAAAGAAACAGGTTCGGCAGCTTTGGAAAGCCTTACACTTCACTGAAATGTAGTACTACACTCTATAACACAGTTGAGAGACAATGTTCCCTACTTGCCTCAGTTCATAACAGTGTGTAGGAAGTTGTTTGATAAAGTGGGCAAAGCTTTTACTTTGGCCAGAATGCAGAATATAGGTAACTACATGAAAACATGAATATTTCAGTGAAAATGACTGTAAACAGATGAGAACTTGTTTAGAACAGCTGAAAGAGAATCTCCAAGTCAGTTCTTAGTGTAGAAAAGGTAGCTAAGATAAGGGAAATCCATAATTCCAGTTAAGATCACATGAAACACTATGAATCCTATATTCTTTACTTAAAGGAGTCTAGAGTGGTAAATGTGTGTTATACAAGGCAGAATACCATTGAAATAGAGAAAGAAACACGTTCGGGAGCTTTGGAAAGCCTTACACTTCACTGAAATGTAGTACTACACTCTATAACACAGTTGAGAGACAATGTTCCAGAGCTGCCTCAGTTCATAACAGTGTGTAGGAAGTTGTTTGATAAAGTGGGCAAAGCTTATACTTGGACCAGAAGGCAGAATATAGGAAACTACATGAAATCATGATTAATTCAGTGAAAATGACTGTAAACAGATGAGAACTTGTTTAGAACAGCTGAAAGAGATTCTCCAAGTCAGTTCTTAGTGTAGAAAAGGTAGCTAAGATAAGGGAAATCCATAATTCCAGTTAAGATCACATGAAACACTGTATGAATCCTATATTCATTACTCAAAGGAGACTAGAGTGGTAAATGTGTGTTATACAAGGCAGAATACCATTAAAATAGAGAAAGAAACGCGTTCGGCAGCTTTGCAAAGCCTTACACTTCACTGAAATGTAGTACTACACTCTATAACACAGTTGAGAGACAATGTTCCCTACTTGCCTCAGTTCATGACAGTGTGTAGGAAGTTGTTTGATAAAGTGGGCAAAGCTTATACTTGGGCCAGAAGGCAGAATATAGGAAACTACATGAAAACATGAATAATTCAGTGAAAATGACTGTAAACAGATGAGAACTTGTTTAGAACAGCTGAAAGAGAATCTCCAAGTCAGTTCTTAGTGTAGAAAAGGTAGCTAAGATAAGGGAAATCCGTAATTCCAGTTAAGATCACATGAAACACTGTATGAATCCTATATTCATTACTTAAAGGAGACTAGAGTGGTAAATGTGTGTTATACAAGGCAGAATACCATTAAAATAGAGAAAGAAACACGTTCGGCAGCTTTTGAAATCCTTACACTTCACTGAAATGTAGTACTACACTCTATAACACAGTTGAGAGACAATGTTCCCTACTTGCCTCAGTTCATAACAGTGTGTAGGAAGTTGTTTGATAAAGTGGGCAAAGCTTATACTTGGGCCAGAAGGCAGAATATAGGAAACTACATGAAAACATGAATAATTCAGTGAAAATGACTGTAAACAGATGAGAACTTGTTTTAGAACAGCTGAAAGAGATTCTCCAAGTCATTTCTTAGTGTAGAAAAGGTAGTTAAGATAAGGGAAATCCATAATTCCAGTTAAGATCACATGAAACACTGTATGAATCCTATATTCATTACTCAAAGGAGACTAGAGTGGTAAATGTGTGTTATACAAGGCAGAATACCATTAAAATAGAGAAAGAAACACGTTCGGCAGCTTTGGAAAGCCTTACACTTCACTGAAATGTAGTACTACACTCTATAACACAGTTGAGAGACAATGTTCCCTACTTGCCTCAGTTCATGACAGTGTGTAGGAAGTTGTTTGATAAAGTGGGCAAAGCTTATACTTGGGCCAGAAGGCAGAATATAGGAAAATACATGAAAACATGAATAATTCAGTGAAAATGACTGTAAACAGATGAGAACTTGTTTAGAACAGCTGAAAGAGAATCTCCAAGTCAGTTCTTAGTGTAGAAAAGGTAGCTAATATAAGGGAAATCCATAATTCCAGTTAAGATCACATGAAACACTGTATGAATCCTATATTCATTACTTAAAGGAGACTAGAGTGGTAAATGTGTGTTATACAAGGCAGAATACCATTAAAATAGAGAAAGAAACACGTTCGGCAGCTTTTGAAATCCTTACACTTCACTGAAATGTAGTACTACACTCTATAACACAGTTGAGAGACAATGTTCCCTACTTGCCTCAGTTCATAACAGTGTGTAGGAAGTTGTTTGATAAAGTGGGCAAAGCTTATACTTGGGCCAGAAGGCAGAATATAGGAAACTACATGAAAACATGAATAATTCAGTGAAAATGACTGTAAACAGATGAGAACTTGTTTTAGAACAGCTGAAAGAGATTCTCCAAGTCATTTCTTAGTGTAGAAAAGGCAGCTAAGATCCGGGAAATCTTAATTCCAGTTAAGATCACATGAAACACTATGAATCCTATATTCTTTACTTAAAGGAGACTAGAGTGGTAAATGTGTGTTATACAAGGCAGAATACCATTGAAGTAGAGAAAGAAACACGTTCGGCAGCTTTGGAAAGCCTTACACTTCACTGAAATGTAGTACTACACTCTATAACACAGTTGAGAGACAATGTTCCCTACTTGCCTCAGTTCATAACAGTGTGTAGGAAGTTGTTTGATAAAGTGGGCAAAGCTTATACTTGGGCCAGAAGGCAGAATATAGGAAACTACATGAAAACATGAATAATTCCGTGAAAATAACTGTAAACAGATGAGAACTTGTTTAGAACAGCTGAAAGAGAAACTCCAAGTCAGTTCTTAGTGTAGAAAAGGTAGCTAAGATAAGGGAAATCCATAATTCCAGTTAAGATCACATGAAACACTGTATGAATCCTATATTCATTACTTAAAGGAGACTAGAGTGGTAAATGTGTGTTATACAAGGCAGAATACCATTGAAATAGAGAAAGGAACACGTTCGGCAGCTATGGAAAGCCTTACACTTCACGGAAATGTAGTACTACACTCTATAACACAGTTGTGAGACAATGTTCCCTAGCTGCCTCAGTTCATAACAGTGTGTAGGAAGTTGTTTGATAAAGTGGGCAAAGCTTATACTTGGACCAGAAGGCAGAATATAGGAAACTACATGAAATCATGATTAATTCAGTGAAAATGACTTTAAACAGATGAGAACTTGTTTAGAACAGCTGAAAGAGATTCTCCAAGTCAGTTCTTAGTGTAGAAAAGGTAGCTAAGATAAGGGAAATCCGTAATTCCAGTTAAGATCACATGAAACACTGTATGAATCCTATATTCATTACTCAAAGGAGACTAGAGTGGTAAATGTGTGTTATACAAGGGAGAATACCATTAAAATAGAGAAAGAAACACGTTCGGCAGCTTTGGAAAGCCTTACACTTCACTGAAATGTAGTACTACACTCTATAACACAGTTGAGAGACAATGTTCCCTACTTGCCTCAGTTCATAACAGTGTGTAGGAAGTTGTTTGATAAAGTGGGCAAAGCTTATACTTGGGCCAGAAGGCAGAATATAGGAAACTACATGAAAACATGAATAATTCAGTGAAAATGACTGTAAACAGATGAGAACTTGTTTAGAACAGCTGAAAGAGAATCTCCAAGTCAGTTCTTAGTGTAGAAAAGGTAGCTAAGATAAGGGAAATCCATAATTCCAGTTAAGATCACATGAAACACTGTATGAATCCTATATTCATTACTTAAAGGAGACTAGAGTGGTAAATGTGTGTTATACAAGGCAGAATACCATTAAAATAGAGAAAGAAACGCGTTCGGCAGCTTTGCAAAGCCTTACACTTCACTGAAATGTAGTACTACACTCTATAACACAGTTGAGAGACAATGTTCCCTACTTGCCTCAGTTCATGACAGTGTGTAGGAAGTTGTTTGATAAAGTGGGCAAAGCTTATACTTGGGCCAGAAGGCAGAATATAGGAAACTACATGAAAACATGAATAATTCAGTGAAAATGACTGTAAACAGATGAGAACTTGTTTAGAACAGCTGAAAGAGAATCTCCAAGTCAGTTCTTAGTGTAGAAAAGGTAGCTAAGATAAGGGAAATCCATAATTCCAGTTAAGATCACATGAAACACTGTATGAATCCTATATTCATTACTTAAAGGAGACTAGAGTGGTAAATGTGTGTTATACAAGGCAGAATACCATTAAAATAGAGAAAGAAACACTTTCGGCAGCTTTTGAAATCCTTACACTTCACTGAAATGTAGTACTACACTCTATAACACAGTTGAGAGACAATGTTCCCTACTTGCCTCAGTTCATAACAGTGTGTAGGAAGTTGTTTGATAAAGTGGGCAAAGCTTATACTTGGGCCAGAAGGCAGAATATAGGAAACTACATGAAAACATGAATAATTCAGTGAAAATGACTGTAAACAGATGAGAACTTGTTTTAGAACAGCTGAAAGAGATTCTCCAAGTCATTTCTTAGTGTAGAAAAGGTAGTTAAGATAAGGGAAATCCATAATTCCAGTTAAGATCACATGAAACACTGTATGAATCCTATATTCATTACTCAAAGGAGACTAGAGTGGTAAATGTGTGTTATACAAGGCAGAATACCATTAAAATAGAGAAAGAAACACGTTCGGCAGCTTTGGAAAGCCTTACACTTCACTGAAATGTAGTACTACACTCTATAACACAGTTGAGAGACAATGTTCCCTACTTGCCTCAGTTCATGACAGTGTGTAGGAAGTTGTTTGATAAAGTGGGCAAAGCTTATACTTGGGCCAGAAGGCAGAATATAGGAAACTACATGAAAACATGAATAATTCAGTGAAAATGACTGTAAACAGATGAGAACTTGTTTTAGAACAGCTGAAAGAGATTCTCCAAGTCATTTCTTAGTGTAGAAAAGGCAGCTAAGATCCGGGAAATCTTAATTCCAGTTAAGATCACATGAAACACTATGAATCCTATATTCTTTACTTAAAGGAGACTAGAGTGGTAAATGTGTGTTATACAAGGCAGAATACCATTGAAGTAGAGAAAGAAACACGTTCGGCAGCTTTGGAAAGCCTTACACTTCACTGAAATGTAGTACTACACTCTATAACACAGTTGAGAGACAATGTTCCCTACTTGCCTCAGTTCATAACAGTGTGTAGGAAGTTGTTTGATAAAGTGGGCAAAGCTTATACTTGGGCCAGAAGGCAGAATATAGGAAACTACATGAAAACATGAATAATTCCGTGAAAATAACTGTAAACAGATGAGAACTTGTTTAGAACAGCTGAAAGAGAAACTCCAAGTCAGTTCTTAGTGTAGAAAAGGTAGCTAAGATAAGGGAAATCCATAATTCCAGTTAAGATCACATGAAACACTGTATGAATCCTATATTCATTACTTAAAGGAGACTAGAGTGGTAAATGTGTGTTATACAAGGCAGAATACCATTGAAATAGAGAAAGGAACACGTTCGGCAGCTATGGAAAGCCTTACACTTCACGGAAATGTAGTACTACACTCTATAACACAGTTGTGAGACAATGTTCCCTAGCTGCCTCAGTTCATAACAGTGTGTAGGAAGTTGTTTGATAAAGTGGGCAAAGCTTATACTTGGACCAGAAGGCAGAATATAGGAAACTACATGAAATCATGATTAATTCAGTGAAAATGACTTTAAACAGATGAGAACTTGTTTAGAACAGCTGAAAGAGATTCTCCAAGTCAGTTCTTAGTGTAGAAA
Source organism: Pipistrellus hanaki (assembly GCF_964339955.1). Classification (NCBI taxonomy): domain Eukaryota; kingdom Metazoa; phylum Chordata; class Mammalia; order Chiroptera; family Vespertilionidae; genus Pipistrellus; species Pipistrellus hanaki. The sequence goes on from NW_028182303.1 coordinate 2,643,703, forward strand.
AGGTAGCTAAGATAAGGGAAATCCGTAATTCCAGTTAAGATCACATGAAACACTGTATGAATCCTATATTCATTACTCAAAGGAGACTAGAGTGGTAAATGTGTGTTATACAAGGGAGAATACCATTAAAATAGAGAAAGAAACACGTTCGGCAGCTTTGGAAAGCCTTACACTTCACTGAAATGTAGTACTACACTCTATAACACAGTTGAGAGACAATGTTCCCTACTTGCCTCAGTTCATAACAGTGTGTAGGAAGTTGTTTGATAAAGTGGGCAAAGCTTATACTTGGGCCAGAAGGCAGAATATAGGAAACTACATGAAAACATGAATAATTCAGTGAAAATGACTGTAAACAGATGAGAACTTGTTTAGAACAGCTGAAAGAGAATCTCCAAGTCAGTTCTTAGTGTAGAAAAGGTAGCTAAGATAAGGGAAATCCATAATTCCAGTTAAGATCACATGAAACACTGTATGAATCCTATATTCATTACTTAAAGGAGACTAGAGTGGTAAATGTGTGTTATACAAGGCAGAATACCATTAAAATAGAGAAAGAAACGCGTTCGGCAGCTTTGCAAAGCCTTACACTTCACTGAAATGTAGTACTACACTCTATAACACAGTTGAGAGACAATGTTCCCTACTTGCCTCAGTTCATGACAGTGTGTAGGAAGTTGTTTGATAAAGTGGGCAAAGCTTATACTTGGGCCAGAAGGCAGAATATAGGAAACTACATGAAAACATGAATAATTCAGTGAAAATGACTGTAAACAGATGAGAACTTGTTTAGAACAGCTGAAAGAGAATCTCCAAGTCAGTTCTTAGTGTAGAAAAGGTAGCTAAGATAAGGGAAATCCATAATTCCAGTTAAGATCACATGAAACACTGTATGAATCCTATATTCATTACTTAAAGGAGACTAGAGTGGTAAATGTGTGTTATACAAGGCAGAATACCATTAAAATAGAGAAAGAAACACGTTCGGCAGCTTTTGAAATCCTTACACTTCACTGAAATGTAGTACTACACTCTATAACACAGTTGAGAGACAATGTTCCCTACTTGCCTCAGTTCATAACAGTGTGTAGGAAGTTGTTTGATAAAGTGGGCAAAGCTTATACTTGGGCCAGAAGGCAGAATATAGGAAACTACATGAAAACATGAATAATTCAGTGAAAATGACTGTAAACAGATGAGAACTTGTTTTAGAACAGCTGAAAGAGATTCTCCAAGTCATTTCTTAGTGTAGAAAAGGTAGTTAAGATAAGGGAAATCCATAATTCCAGTTAAGATCACATGAAACACTGTATGAATCCTATATTCATTACTCAAAGGAGACTAGAGTGGTAAATGTGTGTTATACAAGGCAGAATACCATTAAAATAGAGAAAGAAACACGTTCGGCAGCCTTGGAAAGCCTTACACTTCACTGAAATGTAGTACTACACTCTATAACACAGTTGAGAGACAATGTTCCCTACTTGCCTCAGTTCATGACAGTGTGTAGGAAGTTGTTTGATAAAGTGGGCAAAGCTTATACTTGGGCCAGAAGGCAGAATATAGGAAAATACATGAAAACATGAATAATTCAGTGAAAATGACTGTAAACAGATGAGAACTTGTTTAGAACAGCTGAAAGAGAATCTCCAAGTCAGTTCTTAGTGTAGAAAAGGTAGCTAATATAAGGGAAATCCATAATTCCAGTTAAGATCACATGAAACACTGTATGAATCCTATATTCATTACTTAAAGGAGACTAGAGTGGTAAATGTGTGTTATACAAGGCAGAATACCATTAAAATAGAGAAAGAAACACGTTCGGCAGCTTTTGAAATCCTTACACTTCACTGAAATGTAGTACTACACTCTATAACACAGTTGAGAGACAATGTTCCCTACTTGCCTCAGTTCATAACAGTGTGTAGGAAGTTGTTTGATAAAGTGGGCAAAGCTTATACTTGGGCCAGAAGGCAGAATATAGGAAACTACATGAAAACATGAATAATTCAGTGAAAATGACTGTAAACAGATGAGAACTTGTTTTAGAACAGCTGAAAGAGATTCTCCAAGTCATTTCTTAGTGTAGAAAAGGCAGCTAAGATCCGGGAAATCTTAATTCCAGTTAAGATCACATGAAACACTATGAATCCTATATTCTTTACTTAAAGGAGACTAGAGTGGTAAATGTGTGTTATACAAGGCAGAATACCATTGAAGTAGAGAAAGAAACACGTTCGGCAGCTTTGGAAAGCCTTACACTTCACTGAAATGTAGTACTACACTCTATAACACAGTTGAGAGACAATGTTCCCTACTTGCCTCAGTTCATAACAGTGTGTAGGAAGTTGTTTGATAAAGTGGGCAAAGCTTATACTTGGGCCAGAAGGCAGAATATAGGAAACTACATGAAAACATGAATAATTCCGTGAAAATAACTGTAAACAGATGAGAACTTGTTTAGAACAGCTGAAAGAGAAACTCCAAGTCAGTTCTTAGTGTAGAAAAGGTAGCTAAGATAAGGGAAATCCATAATTCCAGTTAAGATCACATGAAACACTGTATGAATCCTATATTCATTACTTAAAGGAGACTAGAGTGGTAAATGTGTGTTATACAAGGCAGAATACCATTGAAATAGAGAAAGGAACACGTTCGGCAGCTATGGAAAGCCTTACACTTCACGGAAATGTAGTACTACACTCTATAACACAGTTGTGAGACAATGTTCCCTAGCTGCCTCAGTTCATAACAGTGTGTAGGAAGTTGTTTGATAAAGTGGGCAAAGCTTATACTTGGACCAGAAGGCAGAATATAGGAAACTACATGAAATCATGATTAATTCAGTGAAAATGACTTTAAACAGATGAGAACTTGTTTAGAACAGCTGAAAGAGATTCTCCAAGTCAGTTCTTAGTGTAGAAAAGGTAGCTAAGATAAGGGAAATCCGTAATTCCAGTTAAGATCACATGAAACACTGTATGAATCCTATATTCATTACTCAAAGGAGACTAGAGTGGTAAATGTGTGTTATACAAGGGAGAATACCATTAAAATAGAGAAAGAAACACGTTCGGCAGCTTTGGAAAGCCTTACACTTCACTGAAATGTAGTACTACACTCTATAACACAGTTGAGAGACAATGTTCCCTACTTGCCTCAGTTCATAACAGTGTGTAGGAAGTTGTTTGATAAAGTGGGCAAAGCTTATACTTGGGCCAGAAGGCAGAATATAGGAAACTACATGAAAACATGAATAATTCAGTGAAAATGACTGTAAACAGATGAGAACTTGTTTAGAACAGCTGAAAGAGAATCTCCAAGTCAGTTCTTAGTGTAGAAAAGGTAGCTAAGATAAGGGAAATCCATAATTCCAGTTAAGATCACATGAAACACTGTATGAATCCTATATTCATTACTTAAAGGAGACTAGAGTGGTAAATGTGTGTTATACAAGGCAGAATACCATTAAAATAGAGAAAGAAACACGTTCGGCAGCTTTTGAAATCCTTACACTTCATTGAAATGTAGTACTACACTCTATAACACAGTTGAGAGACAATGTTCCCTACTTGCCTCAGTTCATAACAGTGTGTAGGAAGTTGTTTGATAAAGTGGGCAAAGCTTATACTTGGGCCAGAAGGCAGAATATAGGAAACTACATGAAAACATGAATAATTCAGTGAAAATGACTGTAAACAGATGAGAACTTGTTTTAGAACAGCTGAAAGAGATTCTCCAAGTCATTTCTTAGTGTAGAAAAGGTAGCTAAGATCCGGGAAATCTTAATTCCAGTTAAGATCACATGAAACACTATGAATCCTATATTCTTTACTTAAAGGAGACTAGAGTGGTAAATGTGTGTTATACAAGGCAGAATACCATTGAAGTAGAGAAAGAAACACGTTCGGCAGCTTTGGAAAGCCTTACACTTCACTGAAATGTAGTACTACACTCTATAACACAGTTGAGAGACAATGTTCCCTACTTGCCTCAGTTCATAACAGTGTGTAGGAAGTTGTTTGATAAAGTGGGCAAAGCTTATACTTGGGCCAGAAGGCAGAATATAGGAAACTACATGAAAACATGAATAATTCCGTGAAAATAACTGTAAACAGATGAGAACTTGTTTAGAACAGCTGAAAGAGAAACTCCAAGTCAGTTCTTAGTGTAGAAAAGGTAGCTAAGATAAGGGAAATCCATAATTCCAGTTAAGATCACATGAAACACTGTATGAATCCTATATTCATTACTTAAAGGAGACTAGAGTGGTAAATGTGTGTTATACAAGGCAGAATACCATTGAAATAGAGAAAGAAACACGTTCGGCAGCTATGGAAAGCCTTACACTTCACGGAAATGTAGTACTACACTCTATAACACAGTTGTGAGACAATGTTCCCTAGCTGCCTCAGTTCATAACAGTGTGTAGGAAGTTGTTTGATAAAGTGGGCAAAGCTTATACTTGGACCAGAAGGCAGAATATAGGAAACTACATGAAATCATGATTAATTCAGTGAAAATGACTGTAAACAGATGAGAACTTGTTTAGAACAGCTGAAAGAGAATCTCCAAGTCAGTTCTTAGTGTAGAAAAGGTAGCTAAGATAAGGGAAATCCAGAATTCCAGTTAAGATCACATGAAACACTGTATGAATCCTATATTCATTACTTAAAGGAGACTAGAGTGGTAAATGTGTGTTATACAAGGCAGAATACCATTAAAATAGAGAAAGAAACACGTTCGGCAGCTTTTGAAATCCTTACACTTCACTGAAATGTAGTACTACACTCTATAACACAGTTGAGAGACAATGTTGCCTACTTGCCTCAGTTCATAACAGTGTGTAGGAAGTTGTTAGATAAAGTGGGCAAAGCTTATACTTGGGCCAGAAGGCAGAATATAGGAAACTACATGAAAACATGAATAATTCAGTGAAAATGACTGTAAACAGATGAGAACTTTTTTTAGAACAGCTGAAAGAGATTATCCAAGTCATTTCTTAGTGTAGAAAAGGTAGCTAAGATCCGGGAAATCTTAATTCCAGTTAAGATCACATGAAACACTATGAATCCTATATTCTTTACTTAATGGAGACTAGAGTGGTAAATGTGTGTTATACAAGGCAGAATACCATTGAAGTAGAGAAAGAAACACGTTCGGCAGCTTTGGAAAGCCTTACACTTCACTGAAATGTAGTACTACACTCTATAACACAGTTGAGAGACAATGTTCCCTACTTGCCTCAGTTCATAACAGTGTGTAGGAAGTTGTTTGATAAAGTGGGCAAAGCTTATACTTGGGCCAGAAGGCAGAATATAGGAAACTACATGAAAACATGAATAATTCCGTGAAAATAACTGTAAACAGATGAGAACTTGTTTAGAAAAGCTGAAAGAGAAACTCCAAGTCAGTTCTTAGTGTAGAAAAGGTAGCTAAGATAAGGGAAATCCATAATTCCAGTTAAGATTACATGAAACACTGTATGAATCCTATATTCATTACTTAAAGGAGACTAGAGTGGTAAATGTGTGTTATACAAGGCAGAATACCATTGAAGTAGAGAAAGAAACATGTTCGGCAGCTTTGGAAAGCCTTACACTTCACTGAAATGTAGTACTACACTCTATAACACAGTTGAGAGACAATGTTCCCTACTTGCCTCAGTTCATAACAGTGTGTAGGAAGTTGTTTGATAAAGTGGGCAAAGCTTATACTTGGGCCAGAAGGCAGAATATAGGAAACTACATGAAAACATGAATAATTCCGTGAAAATGACTGTAAACAGATGAGAACTTGTTTAGAACAGCTGAAAGAGAAACTCCAAGTCAGTTCTTAGTGTAGAAAAGGTAGCTAAGATAAGGGAAATCCATAATTCCAGTTAAGATCACATGAAACACTGTATGAATCCTATATTCATTACTTAAAGGAGACTAGAGTGGTAAATGTGTGTTATATAAGGCAGAATACCATTGAAATAGAGAAAGAAACACGTTCGGCAGCTATGGAAAGCCTTACACTTCACGGAAATGTAGTACTACAATCTATAACACAGTTGTGAGACAATGTTCCCTAGCTGCCTCAGTTCATAACAGTGTGTAGGAAGTTGTTTGATAAAGTGGGCAAAGCTTATACTTGGACCAGAAGGCAGAATATAGGAAACTACATGAAATCATGATTAATTCAGTGAAAATGACTGTAAACAGATGAGAACTTGTTTAGAACAGCTGAAAGAGATTCTCCAAGTCAGTTCTTAGTGTAGAAAAGGTAGCTAAGATAAGGGAAATCCATAATTCCAGTTAAGATCACATGAAACACTGTATGAATCCTATATTCATTACTCAAAGGAGACTAGAGTGGTAAATGTGTGTTATACAAGGGAGAATACCATTAAAATAGAGAAAGAAACACGTTCGGCAGCTTTGGAAAGCCTTACACTTCACTGAAATGTAGTACTACACTCTATAACACAGTTGAGAGACAATGTTCCCTACTTGCCTCAGTTCATAACAGTGTGTAGGAAGTTGTTTGATAAAGTGGGCAAAGCTTATACTTGGGCCAGAAGGCAGAATATAGGAAACTACATGAAAACATGAATAATTCAGTGAAAATGACTGTAAACAGATGAGAACTTGTTTAGAACAGCTGAAAGAGAATCTCCAAGTCAGTTCTTAGTGTAGAAAAGGCAGCTAAGATAAGGGAAATCCATAATTCCAGTTAAGATCACATGAAACACTGTATGAATCCTATATTCATTACTTAAAGGAGACTAGAGTGGTAAATGTGTGTTATACAAGGCAGAATACCATTAAAATAGAGAAAGAAACACGTTCGGCAGCTTTTGAAATCCTTACACTTCACTGAAATGTAGTACTACACTCTATAACACAGTTGAGAGACAATGTTGCCTACTTGCCTCAGTTCATAACAGTGTGTAGGAAGTTGTTTGATAAAGTGGGCAAAGCTTATACTTGGGCCAGAAGGCAGAATATAGGAAACTACATGAAAACATGAATAATTCAGTGAAAATGACTGTAAACAGATGAGAACTTTTTTTAGAACAGCTGAAAGAGATTATCCAAGTCATTTCTTAGTGTAGAAAAGGTAGCTAAGATCCGGGAAATCTTAATTCCAGATAAGATCACATGAAACACTATGAATCCTATATTCTTTACTTAAAGGAGACTAGAGTGGTAAATGTGTGTTATACAAGGCAGAATACCATTGAAGTAGAGAAAGAAACACGTTCGGCAGCTTTGGAAAGCCTTACACTTCACTGAAATGTAGTACTACACTCTATAACACAGTTGAGAGACAATGTTCCCTACTTGCCTCAGTTCATAACAGTGTGTAGGAAGTTGTTTGATAAAGTGGGCAAAGCTTATACTTGGGCCAGAAGGCAGAATATAGGAAACTACATGAAAACATGAATAATTCCGTGAAAATAACTGTAAACAGATGAGAACTTGTTTAGAACAGCTGAAAGAGAAACTCCAAGTCAGTTCTTAGTGTAGAAAAGGTAGCTAAGATAAGGGAAATCCATAATTCCAGTTAAGATCACATGAAACACTGTATGAATCCTATATTCATTACTTAAAGGAGACTAGAGTGGTAAATGTGTGTTATACAAGGCAGAATACCATTGAAATAGAGAAAGGAACACGTTCGGCAGCTATGGAAAGCCTTACACTTCACGGAAATGTAGTACTACACTCTATAACACAGTTGTGAGACAATGTTCCCTAGCTGCCTCAGTTCATAACAGTGTGTAGGAAGTTGTTTGATAAAGTGGGCAAAGCTTATACTTGGACCAGAAGGCAGAATATAGGAAACTACATGAAATCATGATTAATTCAGTGAAAATGACTTTAAACAGATGAGAACTTGTTTAGAACAGCTGAAAGAGATTCTCCAAGTCAGTTCTTAGTGTAGAAAAGGTAGCTAAGATAAGGGAAATCCGTAATTCCAGTTAAGATCACATGAAACACTGTATGAATCCTATATTCATTACTCAAAGGAGACTAGAGTGGTAAATGTGTGTTATACAAGGGAGAATACCATTAAAATAGAGAAAGAAACACGTTCGGCAGCTTTGGAAAGCCTTACACTTCACTGAAATGTAGTACTACACTCTATAACACAGTTGAGAGACAATGTTCCCTACTTGCCTCAGTTCATAACAGTGTGTAGGAAGTTGTTTGATAAAGTGGGCAAAGCTTATACTTGGGCCAGAAGGCAGAATATAGGAAACTACATGAAAACATGAATAATTCAGTGAAAATGACTGTAAACAGATGAGAACTTGTTTAGAACAGCTGAAAGAGAATCTCCAAGTCAGTTCTTAGTGTAGAAAAGGTAGCTAAGATAAGGGAAATCCATAATTCCAGTTAAGATCACATGAAACACTGTATGAATCCTATATTCATTACTTAAAGGAGACTAGAGTGGTAAATGTGTGTTATACAAGGCAGAATACCATTAAAATAGAGAAAGAAACACGTTCGGCAGCTTTTGAAATCCTTACACTTCATTGAAATGTAGTACTACACTCTATAACACAGTTGAGAGACAATGTTCCCTACTTGCCTCAGTTCATAACAGTGTGTAGGAAGTTGTTTGATAAAGTGGGCAAAGCTTATACTTGGGCCAGAAGGCAGAATATAGGAAACTACATGAAAACATGAATAATTCAGTGAAAATGACTGTAAACAGATGAGAACTTGTTTTAGAACAGCTGAAAGAGATTCTCCAAGTCATTTCTTAGTGTAGAAAAGGTAGCTAAGATCCGGGAAATCTTAATTCCAGTTAAGATCACATGAAACACTATGAATCCTATATTCTTTACTTAAAGGAGACTAGAGTGGTAAATGTGTGTTATACAAGGCAGAATACCATTGAAGTAGAGAAAGAAACACGTTCGGCAGCTTTGGAAAGCCTTACACTTCACTGAAATGTAGTACTACACTCTATAACACAGTTGAGAGACAATGTTCCCTACTTGCCTCAGTTCATAACAGTGTGTAGGAAGTTGTTTGATAAAGTGGGCAAAGCTTATACTTGGGCCAGAAGGCAGAATATAGGAAACTACATGAAAACATGAATAATTCCGTGAAAATAACTGTAAACAGATGAGAACTTGTTTAGAACAGCTGAAAGAGAAACTCCAAGTCAGTTCTTAGTGTAGAAAAGGTAGCTAAGATAAGGGAAATCCATAATTCCAGTTAAGATCACATGAAACACTGTATGAATCCTATATTCATTACTTAAAGGAGACTAGAGTGGTAAATGTGTGTTATACAAGGCAGAATACCATTGAAATAGAGAAAGAAACACGTTCGGCAGCTATGGAAAGCCTTACACTTCACGGAAATGTAGTACTACACTCTATAACACAGTTGTGAGACAATGTTCCCTAGCTGCCTCAGTTCATAACAGTGTGTAGGAAGTTGTTTGATAAAGTGGGCAAAGCTTATACTTGGACCAGAAGGCAGAATATAGGAAACTACATGAAATCATGATTAATTCAGTGAAAATGACTGTAAACAGATGAGAACTTGTTTAGAACAGCTGAAAGAGAATCTCCAAGTCAGTTCTTAGTGTAGAAAAGGTAGCTAAGATAAGGGAAATCCAGAATTCCAGTTAAGATCACATGAAACACTGTATGAATCCTATATTCATTACTTAAAGGAGACTAGAGTGGTAAATGTGTGTTATACAAGGCAGAATACCATTAAAATAGAGAAAGAAACACGTTCGGCAGCTTTTGAAATCCTTACACTTCACTGAAATGTAGTACTACACTCTATAACACAGTTGAGAGACAATGTTGCCTACTTGCCTCAGTTCATAACAGTGTGTAGGAAGTTGTTAGATAAAGTGGGCAAAGCTTATACTTGGGCCAGAAGGCAGAATATAGGAAACTACATGAAAACATGAATAATTCAGTGAAAATGACTGTAAACAGATGAGAACTTTTTTTAGAACAGCTGAAAGAGATTATCCAAGTCATTTCTTAGTGTAGAAAAGGTAGCTAAGATCCGGGAAATCTTAATTCCAGTTAAGATCACATGAAACACTATGAATCCTATATTCTTTACTTAATGGAGACTAGAGTGGTAAATGTGTGTTATACAAGGCAGAATACCATTGAAGTAGAGAAAGAAACACGTTCGGCAGCTTTGGAAAGCCTTACACTTCACTGAAATGTAGTACTACACTCTATAACACAGTTGAGAGACAATGTTCCCTACTTGCCTCAGTTCATAACAGTGTGTAGGAAGTTGTTTGATAAAGTGGGCAAAGCTTATACTTGGGCCAGAAGGCAGAATATAGGAAACTACATGAAAACATGAATAATTCCGTGAAAATAACTGTAAACAGATGAGAACTTGTTTAGAAAAGCTGAAAGAGAAACTCCAAGTCAGTTCTTAGTGTAGAAAAGGTAGCTAAGATAAGGGAAATCCATAATTCCAGTTAAGATTACATGAAACACTGTATGAATCCTATATTCATTACTTAAAGGAGACTAGAGTGGTAAATGTGTGTTATACAAGGCAGAATACCATTGAAGTAGAGAAAGAAACATGTTCGGCAGCTTTGGAAAGCCTTACACTTCACTGAAATGTAGTACTACACTCTATAACACAGTTGAGAGACAATGTTCCCTACTTGCCTCAGTTCATAACAGTGTGTAGGAAGTTGTTTGATAAAGTGGGCAAAGCTTATACTTGGGCCAGAAGGCAGAATATAGGAAACTACATGAAAACATGAATAATTCCGTGAAAATGACTGTAAACAGATGAGAACTTGTTTAGAACAGCTGAAAGAGAAACTCCAAGTCAGTTCTTAGTGTAGAAAAGGTAGCTAAGATAAGGGAAATCCATAATTCCAGTTAAGATCACATGAAACACTGTATGAATCCTATATTCATTACTTAAAGGAGACTAGAGTGGTAAATGTGTGTTATATAAGGCAGAATACCATTGAAATAGAGAAAGAAACACGTTCGGCAGCTATGGAAAGCCTTACACTTCACGGAAATGTAGTACTACAATCTATAACACAGTTGTGAGACAATGTTCCCTAGCTGCCTCAGTTCATAACAGTGTGTAGGAAGTTGTTTGATAAAGTGGGCAAAGCTTATACTTGGACCAGAAGGCAGAATATAGGAAACTACATGAAATCATGATTAATTCAGTGAAAATGACTGTAAACAGATGAGAACTTGTTTAGAACAGCTGAAAGAGATTCTCCAAGTCAGTTCTTAGTGTAGAAAAGGTAGCTAAGATAAGGGAAATCCATAATTCCAGTTAAGATCACATGAAACACTGTATGAATCCTATATTCATTACTCAAAGGAGACTAGAGTGGTAAATGTGTGTTATACAAGGGAGAATACCATTAAAATAGAGAAAGAAACACGTTCGGCAGCTTTGGAAAGCCTTACACTTCACTGAAATGTAGTACTACACTCTATAACACAGTTGAGAGACAATGTTCCCTACTTGCCTCAGTTCATAACAGTGTGTAGGAAGTTGTTTGATAAAGTGGGCAAAGCTTATACTTGGGCCAGAAGGCAGAATATAGGAAACTACATGAAAACATGAATAATTCAGTGAAAATGACTGTAAACAGATGAGAACTTGTTTAGAACAGCTGAAAGAGAATCTCCAAGTCAGTTCTTAGTGTAGAAAAGGCAGCTAAGATAAGGGAAATCCATAATTCCAGTTAAGATCACATGAAACACTGTATGAATCCTATATTCATTACTTAAAGGAGACTAGAGTGGTAAATGTGTGTTATACAAGGCAGAATACCATTAAAATAGAGAAAGAAACACGTTCGGCAGCTTTTGAAATCCTTACACTTCACTGAAATGTAGTACTACACTCTATAACACAGTTGAGAGACAATGTTGCCTACTTGCCTCAGTTCATAACAGTGTGTAGGAAGTTGTTTGATAAAGTGGGCAAAGCTTATACTTGGGCCAGAAGGCAGAATATAGGAAACTACATGAAAACATGAATAATTCAGTGAAAATGACTGTAAACAGATGAGAACTTTTTTTAGAACAGCTGAAAGAGATTATCCAAGTCATTTCTTAGTGTAGAAAAGGTAGCTAAGATCCGGGAAATCTTAATTCCAGATAAGATCACATGAAACACTATGAATCCTATATTCTTTACTTAAAGGAGACTAGAGTGGTAAATGTGTGTTATACAAGGCAGAATACCATTGAAGTAGAGAAAGAAACATGTTCGGCAGCTTTGGAAAGCCTTACACTTCACTGAAATGTAGTACTACACTCTATAACACAGTTGAGAGACAATGTTCCCTACTTGCCTCAGTTCATAACAGTGTGTAGGAAGTTGTTTGATAAAGTGGGCAAAGCTTATACTTGGGCCAGAAGGCAGAATATAGGAAACTACATGAAAACATGAATAATTCCGTGAAAATGACTGTAAACAGATGAGAACTTGTTTAGAACAGCTGAAAGAGAAACTCCAAGTCAGTTCTTAGTGTAGAAAAGGTAGCTAAGATAAGGGAAATCCATAATTCCAGTTAAGATCACATGAAACACTGTATGAATCCTATATTCATTACTTAAAGGAGACTAGAGTGGTAAATGTGTGTTATATAAGGCAGAATACCATTGAAATAGAGAAAGAAACACGTTCGGCAGCTATGGAAAGCCTTACACTTCACGGAAATGTAGTACTACAATCTATAACACAGTTGTGAGACAATGTTCCCTAGCTGCCTCAGTTCATAACAGTGTGTAGGAAGTTGTTTGATAAAGTGGGCAAAGCTTATACTTGGACCAGAAGGCAGAATATAGGAAACTACATGAAATCATGATTAATTCAGTGAAAATGACTGTAAACAGATGAGAACTTGTTTAGAACAGCTGAAAGAGATTCTCCAAGTCAGTTCTTAGTGTAGAAAAGGTAGCTAAGATAAGGGAAATCCATAATTCCAGTTAAGATCACATGAAACACTGTATGAATCCTATATTCATTACTCAAAGGAGACTAGAGTGGTAAATGTGTGTTATACAAGGGAGAATACCATTAAAATAGAGAAAGAAACACGTTCGGCAGCTTTGGAAAGCCTTACACTTCACTGAAATGTAGTACTACACTCTATAACACAGTTGAGAGACAATGTTCCCTACTTGCCTCAGTTCATAACAGTGTGTAGGAAGTTGTTTGATAAAGTGGGCAAAGCTTATACTTGGGCCAGAAGGCAGAATATAGGAAACTACATGAAAACATGAATAATTCAGTGAAAATGACTGTAAACAGATGAGAACTTGTTTAGAACAGCTGAAAGAGAATCTCCAAGTCAGTTCTTAGTGTAGAAAAGGCAGCTAAGATAAGGGAAATCCATAATTCCAGTTAAGATCACATGAAACACTGTATGAATCCTATATTCATTACTTAAAGGAGACTAGAGTGGTAAATGTGTGTTATACAAGGCAGAATACCATTAAAATAGAGAAAGAAACACGTTCGGCAGCTTTTGAAATCCTTACACTTCACTGAAATGTAGTACTACACTCTATAACACAGTTGAGAGACAATGTTGCCTACTTGCCTCAGTTCATAACAGTGTGTAGGAAGTTGTTTGATAAAGTGGGCAAAGCTTATACTTGGGCCAGAAGGCAGAATATAGGAAACTACATGAAAACATGAATAATTCAGTGAAAATGACTGTAAACAGATGAGAACTTTTTTTAGAACAGCTGAAAGAGATTATCCAAGTCATTTCTTAGTGTAGAAAAGGTAGCTAAGATCCGGGAAATCTTAATTCCAGATAAGATCACATGAAACACTATGAATCCTATATTCTTTACTTAAAGGAGACTAGAGTGGTAAATGTGTGTTATACAAGGCAGAATACCATTGAAGTAGAGAAAGAAACACGTTCGGCAGCTTTGGAAAGCCTTACACTTCACTGAAATGTAGTACTACACTCTATAACACAGTTGAGAGACAATGTTCCCTACTTGCCTCAGTTCATAACAGTGTGTAGGAAGTTGTTTGATAAAGTGGGCAAAGCTTATACTTGGGCCAGAAGGCAGAATATAGGAAACTACATGAAAACATGAATAATTCCGTGAAAATAACTGTAAACAGATGAGAACTTGTTTAGAACAGCTGAAAGAGAAACTCCAAGTCAGTTCTTAGTGTAGAAAAGGTAGCTAAGATAAGGGAAATCCATAATTCCAGTTAAGATCACATGAAACACTGTATGAATCCTATATTCATTACTTAAAGGAGACTAGAGTGGTAAATGTGTGTTATACAAGGCCGAATACCATTGAAATAGAGAAAGAAACACGTTCGGCAGCTATGGAAAGCCTTACACTTCACGGAAATGTAGTACTACACTCTATAACACAGTTGTGAGACAATGTTCCCTAGCTGCCTCAGTTCATAACAGTGTGTAGGAAGTTGTTTGATAAAGTGGGCAAAGCTTATACTTGGACCAGAAGGCAGAATATAGGAAACTACATGAAAACATGATTAATTCAGTGAAAATGACTGTAAACAGATGAGAACTTGTTTAGAACAGCTGAAAGAGATTCTCCAAGTCAGTTCTTAGTGTAGAAAAGGTAGCTAAGATAAGGGAAATCCATAATTCCAGTTAAGATTACATGAAACACTGTATGAATTCTATATTCTTTACTTAAAGGAGACTAGAGTGGTAAATGTGTGTTATACAAGGCAGAATACCATTAAAATAGAGAAAGAAACACGTTCGGCAGCTTTTGAAATCCTTACACTTCACTGAAATGTAGTACTACACTCTATAACACAGTTGAGAGACAATGTTCCCTACTTGCCTCAGTTCATAACAGTGTGTAGGAAGTTGTTTGATAAAGTGGGCAAAGCTTATACTTGGGCCAGAAGGCAGAATATAGGAAACTACATGAAAACATGAATAATTCAGTTAAAATGACTGTAAACAGATGAGAACTTGTTTTAGAACAGCTGAAAGAGATTCTCCAAGTCAGTTCTTAGTGTAGAAAAGGTAGCTAAGATCCGAGAAATCTTAATTCCAGTTAAAATCACATGAAACACTGTATGAATCCTATATTCTTTACTGAAAGGAGACTAGAGTGGTAAATGTTTGTTATACAAGGCAGAATACTATTGAAATAGAGAAAGAAACACGTTCGGCAGCTTTGGAAAGCCTTACACTTCACTGAAATGTAGTACTACACTCTATAACACAGTTGAGAGACAATGTTCCCTACTTGCCTCAGTTCATAACAGTGTGTAGGAAGTTGTTTGATAAAGTGGGCAAAGCTTATACTTGGGCCAGAAGGCAGAATATAGGAAACTACATGAAAACATGAATAATTCAGTGAAAATGACTGTAAACAGATGAGAACTTGTTTTAGAACAGCTGAAAGAGATTCTCCAAGTCATTTCTTAGTGTAGAAAAGGTAGCTAAGATCCGGGAAATCTTAATTCCAGTTAAGATCACATGAAACACTATGAATCCTATATTCTTTACTTAAAGGAGACTAGAGTGGTAAATGTGTGTTATACAAGGCAGAATACCATTGAAGTAGAGAAAGAAACACGTTCGGCAGCTTTGGAAAGCCTTACACTTCACTGAAATGTAGTACTACACTCTATAACACAGTTGAGAGACAATGTTCCCTACTTGCCTCAGTTCATAACAGTGTGTAGGAAGTTGTTTGATAAAGTGGGCAAAGCTTATACTTGGGCCAGAAGGCAGAATATAGGAAACTACATGAAAACATGAATAATTCCGTGAAAATAACTGTAAACAGATGAGAACTTGTTTAGAACAGCTGAAAGAGAAACTCCAAGTCAGTTCTTAGTGTAGAAAAGGTAGCTAAGATAAGGGAAATCCATAATTCCAGTTAAGATCACATGAAACACTATGAATCCTATATTCTTTACTTAAAGGAGTCTAGAGTGGTAAATGTGTGTTATACAAGGCAGAATACCATTGAAATAGAGAAAGAAACACGTTCGGGAGCTTTGGAAAGCCTTACACTTCACTGAAATGTAGTACTACACTCTATAACACAATTGAGAGACAATGTTCCCTACTTGCCTCAGTTCATAACAGTGTGGAGGAAGTTGTTTGATAAAGTGGGCAAAGCTTATACTTGGGCCAGAAGGCAGAATATAGGAAACTACATGAAAACATGAATAATTCCGTGAAAATAACTGTAAACAGATGAGAACTTGTTTAGAACAGCTGAAAGAGAAACTCCAAGTCAGTTCTTAGTGTAGAAAAGGTAGCTAAGATAAGGGAAATCCATAATTCCAGTTAAGATCACATGAAACACTGTATGAATCCTATATTCATTACTTAAAGGAGACTAGAGTGGTAAATGTGTGTTATACAAGGCAGAATACCATTGAAATAGAGAAAGAAACACGTTCAGCAGCTATGGAAAGCCTTACACTTCACGGAAATGTAGTACTACACTCTATAACACAGTTGTGAGACAATGTTCCCTAGCTGCCTCAGTTCATAACAGTGTGTAGGAAGTTGTTTGATAAAGTGGGCAAAGCTTATACTTGGACCAGAAGGCAGAATATAGGAAACTACATGAAAACATGAATAATTCAGTGAAAATGACTGTAAACAGATGAGAACTTGTTTAGAACAGCTGAAAGAGAATCTCCAAGTCAGTTCTTAGTGTAGAAAAGGTAGCTAAGATAAGGGAAATCCATAATTCCAGTTAAGATCACATGAAACACTGTATGAATCCTATATTCATTACTTAAAGGAGACAAGAGTGGTAAATGTGTGTTATACAAGGCAGAATACCATTAAAATAGAGAAAGAAACATGTTCGGCAGCTTTTGAAATCCTTACACTTCACTGAAATGTAGTACTACACTCTATAACACAGTTGAGAGACAATGTTCCCTACTTGCCTCAGTTCATAACAGTGTGTAGGAAGTTGTTTGATAAAGTGGGCAAAGCTTATACTTGGGCCAGAAGGCAGAATATAGGAAACTACATGAAAACATGAATAATTCAGTGAAAATGACTGTAAACAGATGAGAACTTGTTTTAGAACAGCTGAAAGAGATTCTCCAAGTCATTTCTTAGTGTAGAAAAGGTAGCTAAGATCCGGGAAATCTTAATTCAAGTTAAGATCACATGAAACACTATGAATCCTATATTCTTTACTTAAAGGAGACTAGAGTGGTAAATGTGTGTTATACAAGGCAGAATACCATTGAAGTAGAGAAAGAAACACGTTCGGCAGCTTTGGAAAGCCTTACACTTCACTGAAATGTAGTACTACACTCTATAACACAGTTGAGAGACAATGTTCCCTACTTGCCTCAGTTCATAACAGTGTGTAGGAAGTTGTTTGATAAAGTGGGCAAAGCTTATACTTGGGCCAGAAGGCAGAATATAGGAAACTACATGAAATCATGATTAATTCAGTGAAAATGACTGTAAACAGATGAGAACTTGTTTAGAACAGCTGAAAGAGATTCTCCAAGTCAGTTCTTAGTGTAGAAAAGGTAGCTAAGATAAGGGAAATCCATAATTCCAGTTAAGATCACATGAAACACTGTATGAATCCTATATTCATTACTCAAAGGAGACTAGAGTGGTAAATGTGTGTTATACAAGGCAGAATACCATTAAAATAGAGAAAGAAACACGTTCGGCAGCTTTGGAAAGCCTTACACTTCACTGAAATGTAGTACTACACTCTATAACACAGTTGAGAGACAATGTTCCCTACTTGCCTCAGTTCATGACAGTGTGTAGGAAGTTGTTTGATAAAGTGGGCAAAGCTTATACTTGGGCCAGAAGGCAGAATATAGGAAAATACATGAAAACATGAATAATTCAGTGAAAATGACTGTAAACAGATGAGAACTTGTTTAGAACAGCTGAAAGAGAATCTCCAAGTCAGTTCTTAGTGTAGAAAAGGTAGCTAATATAAGGGAAATCCATAATTCCAGTTAAGATCACATGAAACACTGTATGAATCCTATATTCATTACTTAAAGGAGACTAGAGTGGTAAATGTGTGTTATACAAGGCAGAATACCATTAAAATAGAGAAAGAAACACGTTCGGCAGCTTTTGAAATCCTTACACTTCACTGAAATGTAGTACTACACTCTATAACACAGTTGAGAGACAATGTTCCCTACTTGCCTCAGTTCATAACAGTGTGTAGGAAGTTGTTTGATAAAGTGGGCAAAGCTTATACTTGGGCCAGAAGGCAGAATATAGGAAACTACATGAAAACATGAATAATTCAGTGAAAATGACTGTAAACAGATGAGAACTTGTTTTAGAACAGCTGAAAGAGATTCTCCAAGTCATTTCTTAGTGTAGAAAAGGTAGCTAAGATCCGGGAAATCTTAATTCCAGTTAAGATCACATGAAACACTATGAATCCTATATTCTTTACTTAAAGGAGACTAGAGTGGTAAATGTGTGTTATACAAGGCAGAATACCATTGAAGTAGAGAAAGAAACAGGTTCGGCAGCTTTGGAAAGCCTTACACTTCACTGAAATGTAGTACTACACTCTATAACACAGTTGAGAGACAATGTTCCCTACTTGCCTCAGTTCATAACAGTGTGTAGGAAGTTGTTTGATAAAGTGGGCAAAGCTTTTACTTTGGCCAGAATGCAGAATATAGGTAACTACATGAAAACATGAATATTTCAGTGAAAATGACTGTAAACAGATGAGAACTTGTTTAGAACAGCTGAAAGAGAATCTCCAAGTCAGTTCTTAGTGTAAAAAAGGTAGCTAAGATAAGGGAAATCCATAATTCCAGTTAAGATCACATGAAACACTATGAATCCTATATTCTTTACTTAAAGGAGTCTAGAGTGGTAAATGTGTGTTATACAAGGCAGAATACCATTGAAATAGAGAAAGAAACACGTTCGGGAGCTTTGGAAAGCCTTACACTTCACTGAAATGTAGTACTACACTCTATAACACAGTTGAGAGACAATGTTCCAGAGCTGCCTCAGTTCATAACAGTGTGTAGGAAGTTGTTTGATAAAGTGGGCAAAGCTTATACTTGGACCAGAAGGCAGAATATAGGAAACTACATGAAATCATGATTAATTCAGTGAAAATGACTGTAAACAGATGAGAACTTGTTTAGAAAAGCTGAAAGAGATTCTCCAAGTCAGTTCTTAGTGTAGAAAATGTAGCTAAGATAAGGGAAATCCATAATTCCAGTTAAGATCACATGAAACACTGTATGAATCCTATATTCATTACTCAAAGGAGACTAGAGTGGTAAATGTGTGTTATACAAGGCAGAATACCATTAAAATAGAGAAAGAAACACGTTCGGCAGCTTTGGAAAGCCTTACACTTCACTGAAATGTAGTACTACACTCTATAACACAGTTGAGAGACAATGTTCCCTACTTGCCTCAGTTCATGACAGTGTGTAGGAAGTTGTTTGATAAAGTGGGCAAAGCTTATACTTGGGCCAGAAGGCAGAATATAGGAAAATACATGAAAACATGAATAATTCAGTGAAAATGACTGTAAACAGATGAGAACTTGTTTAGAACAGCTGAAAGAGAATCTCCAAGTCAGTTCTTAGTGTAGAAAAGGTAGCTAATATAAGGGAAATCCATAATTCCAGTTAAGATCACATGAAACACTGTATGAATCCTATATTCATTACTTAAAGGAGACTAGAGTGGTAAATGTGTGTTATACAAGGCAGAATACCATTAAAATAGAGAAAGAAACACGTTCGGCAGCTTTTGAAATCCTTACACTTCACTGAAATGTAGTACTACACTCTATAACACAGTTGAGAGACAATGTTCCCTACTTGCCTCAGTTCATAACAGTGTGTAGGAAGTTGTTTGATAAAGTGGGCAAAGCTTATACTTGGGCCAGAAGGCAGAATATAGGAAACTACATGAAAACATGAATAATTCAGTGAAAATGACTGTAAACAGATGAGAACTTGTTTTAGAACAGCTGAAAGAGATTCTCCAAGTCATTTCTTAGTGTAGAAAAGGTAGCTAAGATCCGGGAAATCTTAATTCCAGTTAAGATCACATGAAACACTATGAATCCTATATTCTTTACTTAAAGGAGACTAGAGTGGTAAATGTGTGTTATACAAGGCAGAATACCATTGAAGTAGAGAAAGAAACAGGTTCGGCAGCTTTGGAAAGCCTTACACTTCACTGAAATGTAGTACTACACTCTATAACACAGTTGAGAGACAATGTTCCCTACTTGCCTCAGTTCATAACAGTGTGTAGGAAGTTGTTTGATAAAGTGGGCAAAGCTTTTACTTTGGCCAGAATGCAGAATATAGGTAACTACATGAAAACATGAATATTTCAGTGAAAATGACTGTAAACAGATGAGAACTTGTTTAGAACAGCTGAAAGAGAATCTCCAAGTCAGTTCTTAGTGTAAAAAAGGTAGCTAAGATAAGGGAAATCCATAATTCCAGTTAAGATCACATGAAACACTATGAATCCTATATTCTTTACTTAAAGGAGTCTAGAGTGGTAAATGTGTGTTATACAAGGCAGAATACCATTGAAATAGAGAAAGAAACACGTTCGGGAGCTTTGGAAAGCCTTACACTTCACTGAAATGTAGTACTACACTCTATAACACAGTTGAGAGACAATGTTCCAGAGCTGCCTCAGTTCATAACAGTGTGTAGGAAGTTGTTTGATAAAGTGGGCAAAGCTTATACTTGGACCAGAAGGCAGAATATAGGAAACTACATGAAATCATGATTAATTCAGTGAAAATGACTGTAAACAGATGAGAACTTGTTTAGAAAAGCTGAAAGAGATTCTCCAAGTCAGTTCTTAGTGTAGAAAAGGTAGCTAAGATAAGGGAAATCCATAATTCCAGTTAAGATCACATGAAACACTGTATGAATCCTATATTCATTACTCAAAGGAGACTAGAGTGGTAAATGTGTGTTATACAAGGCAGAATACCATTAAAATAGAGAAAGAAACACGTTCGGCAGCTTTGCAAAGCCTTACACTTCACTGAAATGTAGTACTACACTCTATAACACAGTTGAGAGACAATGTTCCCTACTTGCCTCAGTTCATGACAGTGTGTAGGAAGTTGTTTGATAAAGTGGGCAAAGCTTATACTTGGGCCAGAAGGCAGAATATAGGAAACTACATGAAAACATGAATAATTCAGTGAAAATGACTGTAAACAGATGAGAACTTGTTTAGAACAGCTGAAAGAGAATCTCCAAGTCAGTTCTTAGTGTAGAAAAGGTAGCTAATATAAGGGAAATCCTAATTCCAGTTAAGATCACATGAAACACTGTATGAATCCTATATTCATTACTTAAAGGAGACTAGAGTGGTAAATGTGTGTTATACAAGGCAGAATACCATTAAAATAGAGAAAGAAACACGTTCGGCAGCTTTTGAAATCCTTACACTTCACTGAAATGTAGTACTACACTCTATAACACAGTTGAGAGACAATGTTCCCTACTTGCCTCAGTTCATAACAGTGTGTAGGAAGTTGTTTGATAAAGTGGGCAAAGCTTATACTTGGGCCAGAAGGCAGAATATAGGAAACTACATGAAAACATGAATAATTCAGTGAAAATGACTGTAAACAGATGAGAACTTGTTTTAGAACAGCTGAAAGAGATTCTCCAAGTCATTTCTTAGTGTAGAAAAGGTAGCTAAGATCCGGGAAATCTTAATTCCAGTTAAGATCACATGAAACACTATGAATCCTATATTCTTTACTTAAAGGAGACTAGAGTGGTAAATGTGTGTTATACAAGGCAGAATACCATTGAAGTAGAGAAAGAAACACGTTCGGCAGCTTTGGAAAGCCTTACACTTCACTGAAATGTAGTACTACACTCTATAACACAGTTGAGAGACAATGTTCCCTACTTGCCTCAGTTCATAACAGTGTGTAGGAAGTTGTTTGATAAAGTGGGCAAAGCTTATACTTGGGCCAGAAGGCAGAATATAGGAAACTACATGAAAACATGAATAATTCCGTGAAAATAACTGTAAACAGATGAGAACTTGTTTAGAACAGCTGAAAGAGAAACTCCAAGTCAGTTCTTAGTGTAGAAAAGGTAGCTAAGATAAGGGAAATCCATAATTCCAGTTAAGAACACATGAAACACTGTATGAATCCTATATTCATTACTTAAAGGAGACTAGAGTGGTAAATGTGTGTTATACAAGGCAGAATACCATGGAAATAGAGAAAGAAACACGTTCGGCAGCTATGGAAAGCCTTACACTTCACGGAAATGTAGTACTACACTCTATAACACAGTTGTGAGACAATGTTCCCTAGCTGCCTCAGTTCATAACAGTGTGTAGGAAGTTGTTTGATAAAGTGGGCAAAGCTTATACTTGGACCAGAAGGCAGAATATAGGAAACTACATGAAATCATGATTAATTCAGTGAAAATGACTTTAAACAGATGAGAACTTGTTTAGAACAGCTGAAAGAGATTCTCCAAGTCAGTTCTTAGTGTAGAAAAGGTAGCTAAGATAAGGGAAATCCATAATTCCAGTTAAGATCACATGAAACACTGTATGAATCCTATATTCATTACTCAAAGGAGACTAGAGTGGTAAATGTGTGTTATACAAGGGAGAATACCATTAAAATAGAGAAAGAAACACGTTCAGAAGCTTTGGAAAGCCTTACACTTCACTGAAATGTAGTACTACACTCTATAACACAGTTGAGAGACAATGTTCCCTACTTGCCTCAGTTCATAACAGTGTGTAGGAAGTTGTTTGATAAAGTGGGCAAAGCTTATACTTGGGCCAGAAGGCAGAATATAGGAAACTACATGAAAACATGAATAATTCAGTGAAAATGACTGTAAACAGATGAGAACTTGTTTAGAACAGCTGAAAGAGAATCTCCAAGTCAGTTCTTAGTGTAGAAAAGGTAGCTAAGATAAGGGAAATCCATAATTCCAGTTAAGATCACATGAAACACTGTATGAATCCTATATTCATTACTTAAAGGAGACTAGAGTGGTAAATGTGTGTTATACAAGGCAGAATACCATTAAAATAGAGAAAAAAACACGTTCGGCAGCTTTTGAAATCCTTACACTTCACTGAAATGTAGTACTACACTCTATAACACAGTTGAGAGACAATGTTCCCTACTTGCCTCAGTTCATAACAGTGTGTAGGAAGTTGTTTGATAAAGTGGGCAAAGCTTATACTTGGGCCAGAAGGCAGAATATAGGAAACTACATGAAAACATGAATAATTCAGTGAAAATGACTGTAAACAGATGAGAACTTGTTTTAGAACAGCTGAAAGAGATTCTCCAAGTCATTTCTTAGTGTAGAAAAGGTAGCTAAGATCCGGGAAATCTTAATTCCAGTTAAGATCACATGAAACACTATGAATCCTATATTCTTTACTTAAAGGAGACTAGAGTGGTAAATGTGTGTTATACAAGGCAGAATACCATTGAAGTAGAGAAAGAAACACGTTCGGCAGCTTTGGAAAGCCTTACACTTCACTGAAATGTAGTACTACACTCTATAACACAGTTGAGAGACAATGTTCCCTACTTGCCTCAGTTCATAACAGTGTGTAGGAAGTTGTTTGATAAAGTGGGCAAAGCTTATACTTGGGCCAGAAGGCAGAATATAGGAAACTACATGAAATCATGATTAATTCAGTGAAAATGACTGTAAACAGATGAGAACTTGTTTAGAACAGCTGAAAGAGATTCTCCAAGTCAGTTCTTAGTGTAGAAAAGGTAGCTAAGATAAGGGAAATCCATAATTCCAGTTAAGATCACATGAAACACTGTATGAATCCTATATTCATTACTCAAAGGAGACTAGAGTGGTAAATGTGTGTTATACAAGGGAGAATACCATTAAAATAGAGAAAGAAACACGTTCGGCAGCTTTGGAAAGCCTTACACTTCACTGAAATGTAGTACTACACTCTATAACACAGTTGAGAGACAATGTTCCCTACTTGCCTCAGTTCATAACAGTGTGTAGGAAGTTGTTTGATAAAGTGGGCAAAGCTTATACTTGGGCCAGAAGGCAGAATATAGGAAACTACATGAAAACATGAATAATTCAGTGAAAATGACTGTAAACAGATGAGAACTTGTTTAGAACAGCTGAAAGAGAATCTCCAAGTCAGTTCTTAGTGTAGAAAAGGCAGCTAAGATAAGGGAAATCCATAATTCCAGTTAAGATCACATGAAACACTGTATGAATCCTATATTCATTACTTAAAGGAGACTAGAGTGGTAAATGTGTGTTATACAAGGCAGAATACCATTAAAATAGAGAAAGAAACACGTTCGGCAGCTTTTGAAATCCTTACACTTCACTGAAATGTAGTACTACACTCTATAACACAGTTGAGAGACAATGTTGCCTACTTGCCTCAGTTCATAACAGTGTGTAGGAAGTTGTTTGATAAAGTGGGCAAAGCTTATACTTGGGCCAGAAGGCAGAATATAGGAAACTACATGAAAACATGAATAATTCAGTGAAAATGACTGTAAACAGATGAGAACTTTTTTTAGAACAGCTGAAAGAGATTATCCAAGTCATTTCTTAGTGTAGAAAAGGTAGCTAAGATCCGGGAAATCTTAATTCCAGATAAGATCACATGAAACACTATGAATCCTATATTCTTTACTTAAAGGAGACTAGAGTGGTAAATGTGTGTTATACAAGGCAGAATACCATTGAAGTAGAGAAAGAAACACGTTCGGCAGCTTTGGAAAGCCTTACACTTCACTGAAATGTAGTACTACACTCTATAACACAGTTGAGAGACAATGTTCCCTACTTGCCTCAGTTCATAACAGTGTGTAGGAAGTTGTTTGATAAAGTGGGCAAAGCTTATACTTGGGCCAGAAGGCAGAATATAGGAAACTACATGAAAACATGAATAATTCCGTGAAAATAACTGTAAACAGATGAGAACTTGTTTAGAACAGCTGAAAGAGAAACTCCAAGTCAGTTCTTAGTGTAGAAAAGGTAGCTAAGATAAGGGAAATCCATAATTCCAGTTAAGATCACATGAAACACTGTATGAATCCTATATTCATTACTTAAAGGAGACTAGAGTGGTAAATGTGTGTTATACAAGGCAGAATACCATTGAAATAGAGAAAGGAACACGTTCGGCAGCTATGGAAAGCCTTACACTTCACGGAAATGTAGTACTACACTCTATAACACAGTTGTGAGACAATGTTCCCTAGCTGCCTCAGTTCATAACAGTGTGTAGGAAGTTGTTTGATAAAGTGGGCAAAGCTTATACTTGGACCAGAAGGCAGAATATAGGAAACTACATGAAATCATGATTAATTCAGTGAAAATGACTTTAAACAGATGAGAACTTGTTTAGAACAGCTGAAAGAGATTCTCCAAGTCAGTTCTTAGTGTAGAAAAGGTAGCTAAGATAAGGGAAATCCGTAATTCCAGTTAAGATAACATGAAACACTGTATGAATCCTATATTCATTACTCAAAGGAGACTAGAGTGGTAAATGTGTGTTATACAAGGGAGAATACCATTAAAATAGAGAAAGAAACACGTTCGGCAGCTTTGGAAAGCCTTACACTTCACTGAAATGTAGTACTACACTCTATAACACAGTTGAGAGACAATGTTCCCTACTTGCCTCAGTTCATAACAGTGTGTAGGAAGTTGTTTGATAAAGTGGGCAAAGCTTATACTTGGGCCAGAAGGCAGAATATAGGAAACTACATGAAAACATGAATAATTCAGTGAAAATGACTGTAAACAGATGAGAACTTGTTTAGAACAGCTGAAAGAGAATCTCCAAGTCAGTTCTTAGTGTAGAAAAGGTAGCTAAGATAAGGGAAATCCATAATTCCAGTTAAGATCACATGAAACACTGTATGAATCCTATATTCATTACTTAAAGGAGACTAGAGTGGTAAATGTGTGTTATACAAGGCAGAATACCATTAAAATAGAGAAAAAAACACGTTCGGCAGCTTTTGAAATCCTTACACTTCACTGAAATGTAGTACTACACTCTATAACACAGTTGAGAGACAATGTTCCCTACTTGCCTCAGTTCATAACAGTGTGTAGGAAGTTGTTTGATAAAGTGGGCAAAGCTTATACTTGGGCCAGAAGGCAGAATATAGGAAACTACATGAAAACATGAATAATTCAGTGAAAATGACTGTAAACAGATGAGAACTTGTTTTAGAACAGCTGAAAGAGATTCTCCAAGTCATTTCTTAGTGTAGAAAAGGTAGCTAAGATCCGGGAAATCTTAATTCCAGTTAAGATCACATGAAACACTATGAATCCTATATTCTTTACTTAAAGGAGACTAGAGTGGTAAATGTGTGTTATACAAGGCAGAATACCATTGAAGTAGAGAAAGAAACACGTTCGGCAGCTTTGGAAAGCCTTACACTTCACTGAAATGTAGTACTACACTCTATAACACAGTTGAGAGACAATGTTCCCTACTTGCCTCAGTTCATAACAGTGTGTAGGAAGTTGTTTGATAAAGTGGGCAAAGCTTATACTTGGGCCAGAAGGCAGAATATAGGAAACTACATGAAATCATGATTAATTCAGTGAAAATGACTGTAAACAGATGAGAACTTGTTTAGAACAGCTGAAAGAGATTCTCCAAGTCAGTTCTTAGTGTAGAAAAGGTAGCTAAGATAAGGGAAATCCATAATTCCAGTTAAGATCACATGAAACACTGTATGAATCCTATATTCATTACTCAAAGGAGACTAGAGTGGTAAATGTGTGTTATACAAGGGAGAATACCATTAAAATAGAGAAAGAAACACGTTCGGCAGCTTTGGAAAGCCTTACACTTCACTGAAATGTAGTACTACACTCTATAACACAGTTGAGAGACAATGTTCCCTACTTGCCTCAGTTCATAACAGTGTGTAGGAAGTTGTTTGATAAAGTGGGCAAAGCTTATACTTGGGCCAGAAGGCAGAATATAGGAAACTACATGAAAACATGAATAATTCAGTGAAAATGACTGTAAACAGATGAGAACTTGTTTAGAACAGCTGAAAGAGAATCTCCAAGTCAGTTCTTAGTGTAGAAAAGGCAGCTAAGATAAGGGAAATCCATAATTCCAGTTAAGATCACATGAAACACTGTATGAATCCTATATTCATTACTTAAAGGAGACTAGAGTGGTAAATGTGTGTTATACAAGGCAGAATACCATTAAAATAGAGAAAGAAACACGTTCGGCAGCTTTTGAAATCCTTACACTTCACTGAAATGTAGTACTACACTCTATAACACAGTTGAGAGACAATGTTGCCTACTTGCCTCAGTTCATAACAGTGTGTAGGAAGTTGTTTGATAAAGTGGGCAAAGCTTATACTTGGGCCAGAAGGCAGAATATAGGAAACTACATGAAAACATGAATAATTCAGTGAAAATGACTGTAAACAGATGAGAACTTTTTTTAGAACAGCTGAAAGAGATTATCCAAGTCATTTCTTAGTGTAGAAAAGGTAGCTAAGATCCGGGAAATCTTAATTCCAGATAAGATCACATGAAACACTATGAATCCTATATTCTTTACTTAAAGGAGACTAGAGTGGTAAATGTGTGTTATACAAGGCAGAATACCATTGAAGTAGAGAAAGAAACACGTTCGGCAGCTTTGGAAAGCCTTACACTTCACTGAAATGTAGTACTACACTCTATAACACAGTTGAGAGACAATGTTCCCTACTTGCCTCAGTTCATAACAGTGTGTAGGAAGTTGTTTGATAAAGTGGGCAAAGCTTATACTTGGGCCAGAAGGCAGAATATAGGAAACTACATGAAAACATGAATAATTCCGTGAAAATAACTGTAAACAGATGAGAACTTGTTTAGAACAGCTGAAAGAGAAACTCCAAGTCAGTTCTTAGTGTAGAAAAGGTAGCTAAGATAAGGGAAATCCATAATTCCAGTTAAGATCACATGAAACACTGTATGAATCCTATATTCATTACTTAAAGGAGACTAGAGTGGTAAATGTGTGTTATACAAGGCAGAATACCATTGAAATAGAGAAAGGAACACGTTCGGCAGCTATGGAAAGCCTTACACTTCACGGAAATGTAGTACTACACTCTATAACACAGTTGTGAGACAATGTTCCCTAGCTGCCTCAGTTCATAACAGTGTGTAGGAAGTTGTTTGATAAAGTGGGCAAAGCTTATACTTGGACCAGAAGGCAGAATATAGGAAACTACATGAAATCATGATTAATTCAGTGAAAATGACTTTAAACAGATGAGAACTTGTTTAGAACAGCTGAAAGAGATTCTCCAAGTCAGTTCTTAGTGTAGAAAAGGTAGCTAAGATAAGGGAAATCCGTAATTCCAGTTAAGATCACATGAAACACTGTATGAATCCTATATTCATTACTCAAAGGAGACTAGAGTGGTAAATGTGTGTTATACAAGGGAGAATACCATTAAAATAGAGAAAGAAACACGTTCGGCAGCTTTGGAAAGCCTTACACTTCACTGAAATGTAGTACTACACTCTATAACACAGTTGAGAGACAATGTTCCCTACTTGCCTCAGTTCATAACAGTGTGTAGGAAGTTGTTTGATAAAGTGGGCAAAGCTTATACTTGGGCCAGAAGGCAGAATATAGGAAACTACATGAAAACATGAATAATTCAGTGAAAATGACTGTAAACAGATGAGAACTTGTTTAGAACAGCTGAAAGAGAATCTCCAAGTCAGTTCTTAGTGTAGAAAAGGTAGCTAAGATAAGGGAAATCCATAATTCCAGTTAAGATCACATGAAACACTGTATGAATCCTATATTCATTACTTAAAGGAGACTAGAGTGGTAAATGTGTGTTATACAAGGCAGAATACCATTAAAATAGAGAAAGAAACACGTTCGGCAGCTTTTGAAATCCTTACACTTCATTGAAATGTAGTACTACACTCTATAACACAGTTGAGAGACAATGTTCCCTACTTGCCTCAGTTCATAACAGTGTGTAGGAAGTTGTTTGATAAAGTGGGCAAAGCTTATACTTGGGCCAGAAGGCAGAATATAGGAAACTACATGAAAACATGAATAATTCAGTGAAAATGACTGTAAACAGATGAGAACTTGTTTTAGAACAGCTGAAAGAGATTCTCCAAGTCATTTCTTAGTGTAGAAAAGGTAGCTAAGATCCGGGAAATCTTAATTCCAGTTAAGATCACATGAAACACTATGAATCCTATATTCTTTACTTAAAGGAGACTAGAGTGGTAAATGTGTGTTATACAAGGCAGAATACCATTGAAGTAGAGAAAGAAACACGTTCGGCAGCTTTGGAAAGCCTTACACTTCACTGAAATGTAGTACTACACTCTATAACACAGTTGAGAGACAATGTTCCCTACTTGCCTCAGTTCATAACAGTGTGTAGGAAGTTGTTTGATAAAGTGGGCAAAGCTTATACTTGGGCCAGAAGGCAGAATATAGGAAACTACATGAAAACATGAATAATTCCGTGAAAATAACTGTAAACAGATGAGAACTTGTTTAGAACAGCTGAAAGAGAAACTCCAAGTCAGTTCTTAGTGTAGAAAAGGTAGCTAAGATAAGGGAAATCCATAATTCCAGTTAAGATCACATGAAACACTGTATGAATCCTATATTCATTACTTAAAGGAGACTAGAGTGGTAAATGTGTGTTATACAAGGCAGAATACCATTGAAATAGAGAAAGAAACACGTTCGGCAGCTATGGAAAGCCTTACACTTCACGGAAATGTAGTACTACACTCTATAACACAGTTGTGAGACAATGTTCCCTAGCTGCCTCAGTTCATAACAGTGTGTAGGAAGTTGTTTGATAAAGTGGGCAAAGCTTATACTTGGACCAGAAGGCAGAATATAGGAAACTACATGAAATCATGATTAATTCAGTGAAAATGACTGTAAACAGATGAGAACTTGTTTAGAACAGCTGAAAGAGAATCTCCAAGTCAGTTCTTAGTGTAGAAAAGGTAGCTAAGATAAGGGAAATCCAGAATTCCAGTTAAGATCACATGAAACACTGTATGAATCCTATATTCATTACTTAAAGGAGACTAGAGTGGTAAATGTGTGTTATACAAGGCAGAATACCATTAAAATAGAGAAAGAAACACGTTCGGCAGCTTTTGAAATCCTTACACTTCACTGAAATGTAGTACTACACTCTATAACACAGTTGAGAGACAATGTTGCCTACTTGCCTCAGTTCATAACAGTGTGTAGGAAGTTGTTAGATAAAGTGGGCAAAGCTTATACTTGGGCCAGAAGGCAGAATATAGGAAACTACATGAAAACATGAATAATTCAGTGAAAATGACTGTAAACAGATGAGAACTTTTTTTAGAACAGCTGAAAGAGATTATCCAAGTCATTTCTTAGTGTAGAAAAGGTAGCTAAGATCCGGGAAATCTTAATTCCAGTTAAGATCACATGAAACACTATGAATCCTATATTCTTTACTTAATGGAGACTAGAGTGGTAAATGTGTGTTATACAAGGCAGAATACCATTGAAGTAGAGAAAGAAACACGTTCGGCAGCTTTGGAAAGCCTTACACTTCACTGAAATGTAGTACTACACTCTATAACACAGTTGAGAGACAATGTTCCCTACTTGCCTCAGTTCATAACAGTGTGTAGGAAGTTGTTTGATAAAGTGGGCAAAGCTTATACTTGGGCCAGAAGGCAGAATATAGGAAACTACATGAAAACATGAATAATTCCGTGAAAATAACTGTAAACAGATGAGAACTTGTTTAGAAAAGCTGAAAGAGAAACTCCAAGTCAGTTCTTAGTGTAGAAAAGGTAGCTAAGATAAGGGAAATCCATAATTCCAGTTAAGATTACATGAAACACTGTATGAATCCTATATTCATTACTTAAAGGAGACTAGAGTGGTAAATGTGTGTTATACAAGGCAGAATACCATTGAAGTAGAGAAAGAAACATGTTCGGCAGCTTTGGAAAGCCTTACACTTCACTGAAATGTAGTACTACACTCTATAACACAGTTGAGAGACAATGTTCCCTACTTGCCTCAGTTCATAACAGTGTGTAGGAAGTTGTTTGATAAAGTGGGCAAAGCTTATACTTGGGCCAGAAGGCAGAATATAGGAAACTACATGAAAACATGAATAATTCCGTGAAAATGACTGTAAACAGATGAGAACTTGTTTAGAACAGCTGAAAGAGAAACTCCAAGTCAGTTCTTAGTGTAGAAAAGGTAGCTAAGATAAGGGAAATCCATAATTCCAGTTAAGATCACATGAAACACTGTATGAATCCTATATTCATTACTTAAAGGAGACTAGAGTGGTAAATGTGTGTTATATAAGGCAGAATACCATTGAAATAGAGAAAGAAACACGTTCGGCAGCTATGGAAAGCCTTACACTTCACGGAAATGTAGTACTACAATCTATAACACAGTTGTGAGACAATGTTCCCTAGCTGCCTCAGTTCATAACAGTGTGTAGGAAGTTGTTTGATAAAGTGGGCAAAGCTTATACTTGGACCAGAAGGCAGAATATAGGAAACTACATGAAATCATGATTAATTCAGTGAAAATGACTGTAAACAGATGAGAACTTGTTTAGAACAGCTGAAAGAGATTCTCCAAGTCAGTTCTTAGTGTAGAAAAGGTAGCTAAGATAAGGGAAATCCATAATTCCAGTTAAGATCACATGAAACACTGTATGAATCCTATATTCATTACTCAAAGGAGACTAGAGTGGTAAATGTGTGTTATACAAGGGAGAATACCATTAAAATAGAGAAAGAAACACGTTCGGCAGCTTTGGAAAGCCTTACACTTCACTGAAATGTAGTACTACACTCTATAACACAGTTGAGAGACAATGTTCCCTACTTGCCTCAGTTCATAACAGTGTGTAGGAAGTTGTTTGATAAAGTGGGCAAAGCTTATACTTGGGCCAGAAGGCAGAATATAGGAAACTACATGAAAACATGAATAATTCAGTGAAAATGACTGTAAACAGATGAGAACTTGTTTAGAACAGCTGAAAGAGAATCTCCAAGTCAGTTCTTAGTGTAGAAAAGGCAGCTAAGATAAGGGAAATCCATAATTCCAGTTAAGATCACATGAAACACTGTATGAATCCTATATTCATTACTTAAAGGAGACTAGAGTGGTAAATGTGTGTTATACAAGGCAGAATACCATTAAAATAGAGAAAGAAACACGTTCGGCAGCTTTTGAAATCCTTACACTTCACTGAAATGTAGTACTACACTCTATAACACAGTTGAGAGACAATGTTGCCTACTTGCCTCAGTTCATAACAGTGTGTAGGAAGTTGTTTGATAAAGTGGGCAAAGCTTATACTTGGGCCAGAAGGCAGAATATAGGAAACTACATGAAAACATGAATAATTCAGTGAAAATGACTGTAAACAGATGAGAACTTTTTTTAGAACAGCTGAAAGAGATTATCCAAGTCATTTCTTAGTGTAGAAAAGGTAGCTAAGATCCGGGAAATCTTAATTCCAGATAAGATCACATGAAACACTATGAATCCTATATTCTTTACTTAAAGGAGACTAGAGTGGTAAATGTGTGTTATACAAGGCAGAATACCATTGAAGTAGAGAAAGAAACACGTTCGGCAGCTTTGGAAAGCCTTACACTTCACTGAAATGTAGTACTACACTCTATAACACAGTTGAGAGACAATGTTCCCTACTTGCCTCAGTTCATAACAGTGTGTAGGAAGTTGTTTGATAAAGTGGGCAAAGCTTATACTTGGGCCAGAAGGCAGAATATAGGAAACTACATGAAAACATGAATAATTCCGTGAAAATAACTGTAAACAGATGAGAACTTGTTTAGAACAGCTGAAAGAGAAACTCCAAGTCAGTTCTTAGTGTAGAAAAGGTAGCTAAGATAAGGGAAATCCATAATTCCAGTTAAGATCACATGAAACACTGTATGAATCCTATATTCATTACTTAAAGGAGACTAGAGTGGTAAATGTGTGTTATACAAGGCCGAATACCATTGAAATAGAGAAAGAAACACGTTCGGCAGCTATGGAAAGCCTTACACTTCACGGAAATGTAGTACTACACTCTATAACACAGTTGTGAGACAATGTTCCCTAGCTGCCTCAGTTCATAACAGTGTGTAGGAAGTTGTTTGATAAAGTGGGCAAAGCTTATACTTGGACCAGAAGGCAGAATATAGGAAACTACATGAAAACATGATTAATTCAGTGAAAATGACTGTAAACAGATGAGAACTTGTTTAGAACAGCTGAAAGAGATTCTCCAAGTCAGTTCTTAGTGTAGAAAAGGTAGCTAAGATAAGGGAAATCCATAATTCCAGTTAAGATTACATGAAACACTGTATGAATTCTATATTCTTTACTTAAAGGAGACTAGAGTGGTAAATGTGTGTTATACAAGGCAGAATACCATTAAAATAGAGAAAGAAACACGTTCGGCAGCTTTTGAAATCCTTACACTTCACTGAAATGTAGTACTACACTCTATAACACAGTTGAGAGACAATGTTCCCTACTTGCCTCAGTTCATAACAGTGTGTAGGAAGTTGTTTGATAAAGTGGGCAAAGCTTATACTTGGGCCAGAAGGCAGAATATAGGAAACTACATGAAAACATGAATAATTCAGTTAAAATGACTGTAAACAGATGAGAACTTGTTTTAGAACAGCTGAAAGAGATTCTCCAAGTCAGTTCTTAGTGTAGAAAAGGTAGCTAAGATCCGAGAAATCTTAATTCCAGTTAAAATCACATGAAACACTGTATGAATCCTATATTCTTTACTGAAAGGAGACTAGAGTGGTAAATGTTTGTTATACAAGGCAGAATACTATTGAAATAGAGAAAGAAACACGTTCGGCAGCTTTGGAAAGCCTTACACTTCACTGAAATGTAGTACTACACTCTATAACACAGTTGAGAGACAATGTTCCCTACTTGCCTCAGTTCATAACAGTGTGTAGGAAGTTGTTTGATAAAGTGGGCAAAGCTTATACTTGGGCCAGAAGGCAGAATATAGGAAACTACATGAAAACATGAATAATTCAGTGAAAATGACTGTAAACAGATGAGAACTTGTTTTAGAACAGCTGAAAGAGATTCTCCAAGTCATTTCTTAGTGTAGAAAAGGTAGCTAAGATCCGGGAAATCTTAATTCCAGTTAAGATCACATGAAACACTATGAATCCTATATTCTTTACTTAAAGGAGACTAGAGTGGTAAATGTGTGTTATACAAGGCAGAATACCATTGAAGTAGAGAAAGAAACACGTTCGGCAGCTTTGGAAAGCCTTACACTTCACTGAAATGTAGTACTACACTCTATAACACAGTTGAGAGACAATGTTCCCTACTTGCCTCAGTTCATAACAGTGTGTAGGAAGTTGTTTGATAAAGTGGGCAAAGCTTATACTTGGGCCAGAAGGCAGAATATAGGAAACTACATGAAAACATGAATAATTCCGTGAAAATAACTGTAAACAGATGAGAACTTGTTTAGAACAGCTGAAAGAGAAACTCCAAGTCAGTTCTTAGTGTAGAAAAGGTAGCTAAGATAAGGGAAATCCATAATTCCAGTTAAGATCACATGAAACACTATGAATCCTATATTCTTTACTTAAAGGAGTCTAGAGTGGTAAATGTGTGTTATACAAGGCAGAATACCATTGAAATAGAGAAAGAAACACGTTCGGGAGCTTTGGAAAGCCTTACACTTCACTGAAATGTAGTACTACACTCTATAACACAATTGAGAGACAATGTTCCCTACTTGCCTCAGTTCATAACAGTGTGGAGGAAGTTGTTTGATAAAGTGGGCAAAGCTTATACTTGGGCCAGAAGGCAGAATATAGGAAACTACATGAAAACATGAATAATTCCGTGAAAATAACTGTAAACAGATGAGAACTTGTTTAGAACAGCTGAAAGAGAAACTCCAAGTCAGTTCTTAGTGTAGAAAAGGTAGCTAAGATAAGGGAAATCCATAATTCCAGTTAAGATCACATGAAACACTGTATGAATCCTATATTCATTACTTAAAGGAGACTAGAGTGGTAAATGTGTGTTATACAAGGCAGAATACCATTGAAATAGAGAAAGAAACACGTTCAGCAGCTATGGAAAGCCTTACACTTCACGGAAATGTAGTACTACACTCTATAACACAGTTGTGAGACAATGTTCCCTAGCTGCCTCAGTTCATAACAGTGTGTAGGAAGTTGTTTGATAAAGTGGGCAAAGCTTATACTTGGACCAGAAGGCAGAATATAGGAAACTACATGAAAACATGAATAATTCAGTGAAAATGACTGTAAACAGATGAGAACTTGTTTAGAACAGCTGAAAGAGAATCTCCAAGTCAGTTCTTAGTGTAGAAAAGGTAGCTAAGATAAGGGAAATCCATAATTCCAGTTAAGATCACATGAAACACTGTATGAATCCTATATTCATTACTTAAAGGAGACAAGAGTGGTAAATGTGTGTTATACAAGGCAGAATACCATTAAAATAGAGAAAGAAACATGTTCGGCAGCTTTTGAAATCCTTACACTTCACTGAAATGTAGTACTACACTCTATAACACAGTTGAGAGACAATGTTCCCTACTTGCCTCAGTTCATAACAGTGTGTAGGAAGTTGTTTGATAAAGTGGGCAAAGCTTATACTTGGGCCAGAAGGCAGAATATAGGAAACTACATGAAAACATGAATAATTCAGTGAAAATGACTGTAAACAGATGAGAACTTGTTTTAGAACAGCTGAAAGAGATTCTCCAAGTCATTTCTTAGTGTAGAAAAGGTAGCTAAGATCCGGGAAATCTTAATTCAAGTTAAGATCACATGAAACACTATGAATCCTATATTCTTTACTTAAAGGAGACTAGAGTGGTAAATGTGTGTTATACAAGGCAGAATACCATTGAAGTAGAGAAAGAAACACGTTCGGCAGCTTTGGAAAGCCTTACACTTCACTGAAATGTAGTACTACACTCTATAACACAGTTGAGAGACAATGTTCCCTACTTGCCTCAGTTCATAACAGTGTGTAGGAAGTTGTTTGATAAAGTGGGCAAAGCTTATACTTGGGCCAGAAGGCAGAATATAGGAAACTACATGAAATCATGATTAATTCAGTGAAAATGACTGTAAACAGATGAGAACTTGTTTAGAACAGCTGAAAGAGATTCTCCAAGTCAGTTCTTAGTGTAGAAAAGGTAGCTAAGATAAGGGAAATGCATAATTCCAGTTAAGATCACATGAAACACTGTATGAATCCTATATTCATTACTCAAAGGAGACTAGAGTGGTAAATGTGTGTTATACAAGGCAGAATACCATTAAAATAGAGAAAGAAACACGTTCGGCAGCTTTGGAAAGCCTTACACTTCACTGAAATGTAGTACTACACTCTATAACACAGTTGAGAGACAATGTTCCCTACTTGCCTCAGTTCATGACAGTGTGTAGGAAGTTGTTTGATAAAGTGGGCAAAGCTTATACTTGGGCCAGAAGGCAGAATATAGGAAAATACATGAAAACATGAATAATTCAGTGAAAATGACTGTAAACAGATGAGAACTTGTTTAGAACAGCTGAAAGAGAATCTCCAAGTCAGTTCTTAGTGTAGAAAAGGTAGCTAATATAAGGGAAATCCATAATTCCAGTTAAGATCACATGAAACACTGTATGAATCCTATATTCATTACTTAAAGGAGACTAGAGTGGTAAATGTGTGTTATACAAGGCAGAATACCATTAAAATAGAGAAAGAAACACGTTCGGCAGCTTTTGAAATCCTTACACTTCACTGAAATGTAGTACTACACTCTATAACACAGTTGAGAGACAATGTTCCCTACTTGCCTCAGTTCATAACAGTGTGTAGGAAGTTGTTTGATAAAGTGGGCAAAGCTTATACTTGGGCCAGAAGGCAGAATATAGGAAACTACATGAAAACATGAATAATTCAGTGAAAATGACTGTAAACAGATGAGAACTTGTTTTAGAACAGCTGAAAGAGATTCTCCAAGTCATTTCTTAGTGTAGAAAAGGTAGCTAAGATCCGGGAAATCTTAATTCCAGTTAAGATCACATGAAACACTATGAATCCTATATTCTTTACTTAAAGGAGACTAGAGTGGTAAATGTGTGTTATACAAGGCAGAATACCATTGAAGTAGAGAAAGAAACAGGTTCGGCAGCTTTGGAAAGCCTTACACTTCACTGAAATGTAGTACTACACTCTATAACACAGTTGAGAGACAATGTTCCCTACTTGCCTCAGTTCATAACAGTGTGTAGGAAGTTGTTTGATAAAGTGGGCAAAGCTTTTACTTTGGCCAGAATGCAGAATATAGGTAACTACATGAAAACATGAATATTTCAGTGAAAATGACTGTAAACAGATGAGAACTTGTTTAGAACAGCTGAAAGAGAATCTCCAAGTCAGTTCTTAGTGTAAAAAAGGTAGCTAAGATAAGGGAAATCCATAATTCCAGTTAAGATCACATGAAACACTATGAATCCTATATTCTTTACTTAAAGGAGTCTAGAGTGGTAAATGTGTGTTATACAAGGCAGAATACCATTGAAATAGAGAAAGAAACACGTTCGGGAGCTTTGGAAAGCCTTACACTTCACTGAAATGTAGTACTACACTCTATAACACAGTTGAGAGACAATGTTCCAGAGCTGCCTCAGTTCATAACAGTGTGTAGGAAGTTGTTTGATAAAGTGGGCAAAGCTTATACTTGGACCAGAAGGCAGAATATAGGAAACTACATGAAATCATGATTAATTCAGTGAAAATGACTGTAAACAGATGAGAACTTGTTTAGAAAAGCTGAAAGAGATTCTCCAAGTCAGTTCTTAGTGTAGAAAAGGTAGCTAAGATAAGGGAAATCCATAATTCCAGTTAAGATCACATGAAACACTGTATGAATCCTATATTCATTACTCAAAGGAGACTAGAGTGGTAAATGTGTGTTATACAAGGCAGAATACCATTAAAATAGAGAAAGAAACACGTTCGGCAGCTTTGCAAAGCCTTACACTTCACTGAAATGTAGTACTACACTCTATAACACAGTTGAGAGACAATGTTCCCTACTTGCCTCAGTTCATGACAGTGTGTAGGAAGTTGTTTGATAAAGTGGGCAAAGCTTATACTTGGGCCAGAAGGCAGAATATAGGAAACTACATGAAAACATGAATAATTCAGTGAAAATGACTGTAAACAGATGAGAACTTGTTTAGAACAGCTGAAAGAGAATCTCCAAGTCAGTTCTTAGTGTAGAAAAGGTAGCTAATATAAGGGAAATCCTAATTCCAGTTAAGATCACATGAAACACTGTATGAATCCTATATTCATTACTTAAAGGAGACTAGAGTGGTAAATGTGTGTTATACAAGGCAGAATACCATTAAAATAGAGAAAGAAACACGTTCGGCAGCTTTTGAAATCCTTACACTTCACTGAAATGTAGTACTACACTCTATAACACAGTTGAGAGACAATGTTCCCTACTTGCCTCAGTTCATAACAGTGTGTAGGAAGTTGTTTGATAAAGTGGGCAAAGCTTATACTTGGGCCAGAAGGCAGAATATAGGAAACTACATGAAAACATGAATAATTCCGTGAAAATAACTGTAAACAGATGAGAACTTGTTTAGAACAGCTGAAAGAGAAACTCCAAGTCAGTTCTTAGTGTAGAAAAGGTAGCTAAGATAAGGGAAATCCATAATTCCAGTTAAGAACACATGAAACACTGTATGAATCCTATATTCATTACTTAAAGGAGACTAGAGTGGTAAATGTGTGTTATACAAGGCAGAATACCATGGAAATAGAGAAAGAAACACGTTCGGCAGCTATGGAAAGCCTTACACTTCACGGAAATGTAGTACTACACTCTATAACACAGTTGTGAGACAATGTTCCCTAGCTGCCTCAGTTCATAACAGTGTGTAGGAAGTTGTTTGATAAAGTGGGCAAAGCTTATACTTGGACCAGAAGGCAGAATATAGGAAACTACATGAAATCATGATTAATTCAGTGAAAATGACTTTAAACAGATGAGAACTTGTTTAGAACAGCTGAAAGAGATTCTCCAAGTCAGTTCTTAGTGTAGAAAAGGTAGCTAAGATAAGGGAAATCCATAATTCCAGTTAAGATCACATGAAACACTGTATGAATCCTATATTCATTACTCAAAGGAGACTAGAGTGGTAAATGTGTGTTATACAAGGGAGAATACCATTAAAATAGAGAAAGAAACACGTTCAGAAGCTTTGGAAAGCCTTACACTTCACTGAAATGTAGTACTACACTCTATAACACAGTTGAGAGACAATGTTCCCTACTTGCCTCAGTTCATAACAGTGTGTAGGAAGTTGTTTGATAAAGTGGGCAAAGCTTATACTTGGGCCAGAAGGCAGAATATAGGAAACTACATGAAAACATGAATAATTCAGTGAAAATGACTGTAAACAGATGAGAACTTGTTTAGAACAGCTGAAAGAGAATCTCCAAGTCAGTTCTTAGTGTAGAAAAGGTAGCTAAGATAAGGGAAATCCATAATTCCAGTTAAGATCACATGAAACACTGTATGAATCCTATATTCATTACTTAAAGGAGACTAGAGTGGTAAATGTGTGTTATACAAGGCAGAATACCATTAAAATAGAGAAAAAAACACGTTCGGCAGCTTTTGAAATCCTTACACTTCACTGAAATGTAGTACTACACTCTATAACACAGTTGAGAGACAATGTTCCCTACTTGCCTCAGTTCATAACAGTGTGTAGGAAGTTGTTTGATAAAGTGGGCAAAGCTTATACTTGGGCCAGAAGGCAGAATATAGGAAACTACATGAAAACATGAATAATTCAGTGAAAATGACTGTAAACAGATGAGAACTTGTTTTAGAACAGCTGAAAGAGATTCTCCAAGTCATTTCTTAGTGTAGAAAAGGTAGCTAAGATCCGGGAAATCTTAATTCCAGTTAAGATCACATGAAACACTATGAATCCTATATTCTTTACTTAAAGGAGACTAGAGTGGTAAATGTGTGTTATACAAGGCAGAATACCATTGAAGTAGAGAAAGAAACACGTTCGGCAGCTTTGGAAAGCCTTACACTTCACTGAAATGTAGTACTACACTCTATAACACAGTTGAGAGACAATGTTCCCTACTTGCCTCAGTTCATAACAGTGTGTAGGAAGTTGTTTGATAAAGTGGGCAAAGCTTATACTTGGGCCAGAAGGCAGAATATAGGAAACTACATGAAATCATGATTAATTCAGTGAAAATGACTGTAAACAGATGAGAACTTGTTTAGAACAGCTGAAAGAGATTCTCCAAGTCAGTTCTTAGTGTAGAAAAGGTAGCTAAGATAAGGGAAATCCATAATTCCAGTTAAGATCACATGAAACACTGTATGAATCCTATATTCATTACTCAAAGGAGACTAGAGTGGTAAATGTGTGTTATACAAGGCAGAATACCATTAAAATAGAGAAAGAAACACGTTCGGCAGCTTTGGAAAGCCTTACACTTCACTGAAATGTAGTACTACACTCTATAACACAGTTGAGAGACAATGTTCCCTACTTGCCTCAGTTCATGACAGTGTGTAGGAAGTTGTTTGATAAAGTGGGCAAAGCTTATACTTGGGCCAGAAGGCAGAATATAGGAAACTACATGAAAACATGAATAATTCAGTGAAAATGACTGTAAACAGATGAGAACTTGTTTAGAACAGCTGAAAGAGAATCTCCAAGTCAGTTCTTAGTGTAGAAAAGGTAGCTAATATAAGGGAAATCCATAATTCCACTTAAGATCACATGAAACAGTGTATGAATCCTATATTCATTACTTAAAGGAGACTAGAGTGGTAAATGTGTGTTATACAAGGCAGAATACCATTAAAATAGAGAAAGAAACACGTTCGGCAGCTTTTGAAATCCTTACACTTCACTGAAATGTAGTACTACACTCTATAACACAGTTGAGAGACAATGTTCCCTACTTGCCTCAGTTCATAACAGTGTGTAGGAAGTTGTTTGATAAAGTGGGCAAAGCTTA
Organism: Pipistrellus hanaki; assembly: GCF_964339955.1. NCBI lineage: Eukaryota > Metazoa > Chordata > Mammalia > Chiroptera > Vespertilionidae > Pipistrellus > Pipistrellus hanaki. Next base: position 2,684,893 of record NW_028182303.1, read on the forward strand.
TACTTGGGCCAGAAGGCAGAATATAGGAAACTACATGAAAACATGAATAATTCAGTGAAAATGACTGTAAACAGATGAGAACTTGTTTTAGAACAGCTGAAAGAGATTCTCCAAGTCATTTCTTAGTGTAGAAAAGGTAGCTAAGATACGGGAAATCTTAATTCCAGTTAAGATCACATGAAACACTATGAATCCTATATTCTTTACTTAAAGGAGACTAGAGTGGTAAATGTGTGTTATACAAGGCAGAATACCATTGAAGTAGAGAAAGAAACACGTTCGGCAGCTTTGGAAAGCCTTACACTTCACTGAAATGTAGTACTACACTCTATAACACAGTTGAGAGACAATGTTCCCTACTTGCCTCAGTTCATAACAGTGTGTAGGAAGTTGTTTGATAAAGTGGGCAAAGCTTATACTTGGGCCAGAAGGCAGAATATAGGAAACTACATGAAATCATGATTAATTCAGTGAAAATGACTGTAAACAGATGAGAACTTGTTTAGAAAAGCTGAAAGAGATTCTCCAAGTCAGTTCTTAGTGTAGAAAAGGTAGCTAAGATAAGGGAAATCCATAATTCCAGTTAAGATCACATGAAACACTGTATGAATCCTATATTCATTACTCAAAGGAGACTAGAGTGGTAAATGTGTGTTATACAAGGCAGAATACCATTAAAATAGAGAAAGAAACACGTTCGGCAGCTTTGCAAAGCCTTACACTTCACTGAAATGTAGTACTACACTCTATAACACAGTTGAGAGACAATGTTCCCTACTTGCCTCAGTTCATGACAGTGTGTAGGAAGTTGTTTGATAAAGTGGGCAAAGCTTATACTTGGGCCAGAAGGCAGAATATAGGAAACTACATGAAAACATGAATAATTCAGTGAAAATGACTGTAAACAGATGAGAACTTGTTTAGAACAGCTGAAAGAGAATCTCCAAGTCAGTTCTTAGTGTAGAAAAGGTAGCTAATATAAGGGAAATCCTAATTCCAGTTAAGATCACATGAAACACTGTATGAATCCTATATTCATTACTTAAAGGAGACTAGAGTGGTAAATGTGTGTTATACAAGGCAGAATACCATTAAAATAGAGAAAGAAACACGTTCGGCAGCTTTTGAAATCCTTACACTTCACTGAAATGTAGTACTACACTCTATAACACAGTTGAGAGACAATGTTCCCTACTTGCCTCAGTTCATAACAGTGTGTAGGAAGTTGTTTGATAAAGTGGGCAAAGCTTATACTTGGGCCAGAAGGCAGAATATAGGAAACTACATGAAAACATGAATAATTCAGTGAAAATGACTGTAAACAGATGAGAACTTGTTTTAGAACAGCTGAAAGAGATTCTCCAAGTCATTTCTTAGTGTAGAAAAGGTAGCTAAGATCCGGGAAATCTTAATTCCAGTTAAGATCACATGAAACACTATGAATCCTATATTCTTTACTTAAAGGAGACTAGAGTGGTAAATGTGTGTTATACAAGGCAGAATACCATTGAAGTAGAGAAAGAAACACGTTCGGCAGCTTTGGAAAGCCTTACACTTCACTGAAATGTAGTACTACACTCTATAACACAGTTGAGAGACAATGTTCCCTACTTGCCTCAGTTCATAACAGTGTGTAGGAAGTTGTTTGATAAAGTGGGCAAAGCTTATACTTGGGCCAGAAGGCAGAATATAGGAAACTACATGAAAACATGAATAATTCCGTGAAAATAACTGTAAACAGATGAGAACTTGTTTAGAACAGCTGAAAGAGAAACTCCAAGTCAGTTCTTAGTGTAGAAAAGGTAGCTAAGATAAGGGAAATCCATAATTCCAGTTAAGATCACATGAAACACTGTATGAATCCTATATTCATTACTTAAAGGAGACTAGAGTGGTAAATGTGTGTTATACAAGGCAGAATACCATTAAAATAGAGAAAGAAACACGTTCGGCAGCTATGGAAAGCCTTACACTTCACGGAAATGTAGTACTACACTCTATAACACAGTTGTGAGACAATGTTCCCTAGCTGCCTCAGTTCATAACAGTGTGTAGGAAGTTGTTTGATAAAGTGGGCAAAGCTTATACTTGGACCAGAAGGCAGAATATAGGAAACTACATGAAATCATGATTAATTCAGTGAAAATGACTTTAAACAGATGAGAACTTGTTTAGAACAGCTGAAAGAGATTCTCCAAGTCAGTTCTTAGTGTAGAAAAGGTAGCTAAGATAAGGGAAATCCATAATTCCAGTTAAGATCACATGAAACACTGTATGAATCCTATATTCATTACTTAAAGGAGACTAGAGTGGTAAATGTGTGTTATACAAGGCAGAATACCATTAAAATAGAGAAAAAAACACGTTCGGCAGCTTTTGAAATCCTTACACTTCACTGAAATGTAGTACTACACTCTATAACACAGTTGAGAGACAATGTTCCCTACTTGCCTCAGTTCATAACAGTGTGTAGGAAGTTGTTTGATAAAGTGGGCAAAGCTTATACTTGGGCCAGAAGGCAGAATATAGGAAACTACATGAAAACATGAATAATTCAGTGAAAATGACTGTAAACAGATGAGAACTTGTTTTAGAACAGCTGAAAGAGATTCTCCAAGTCATTTCTTAGTGTAGAAAAGGTAGCTAAGATCCGGGAAATCTTAATTCCAGTTAAGATCACATGAAACACTATGAATCCTATATTCTTTACTTAAAGGAGACTAGAGTGGTAAATGTGTGTTATACAAGGCAGAATACCATTGAAGTAGAGAAAGAAACACGTTCGGCAGCTTTGGAAAGCCTTACACTTCACTGAAATGTAGTACTACACTCTATAACACAGTTGAGAGACAATGTTCCCTACTTGCCTCAGTTCATAACAGTGTGTAGGAAGTTGTTTGATAAAGTGGGCAAAGCTTATACTTGGGCCAGAAGGCAGAATATAGGAAACTACATGAAATCATGATTAATTCAGTGAAAATGACTGTAAACAGATGAGAACTTGTTTAGAACAGCTGAAAGAGATTCTCCAAGTCAGTTCTTAGTGTAGAAAAGGTAGCTAAGATAAGGGAAATCCATAATTCCAGTTAAGATCACATGAAACACTGTATGAATCCTATATTCATTACTCAAAGGAGACTAGAGTGGTAAATGTGTGTTATACAAGGCAGAATACCATTAAAATAGAGAAAGAAACACGTTCGGCAGCTTTGGAAAGCCTTACACTTCACTGAAATGTAGTACTACACTCTATAACACAGTTGAGAGACAATGTTCCCTACTTGCCTCAGTTCATGACAGTGTGTAGGAAGTTGTTTGATAAAGTGGGCAAAGCTTATACTTGGGCCAGAAGGCAGAATATAGGAAACTACATGAAAACATGAATAATTCAGTGAAAATGACTGTAAACAGATGAGAACTTGTTTAGAACAGCTGAAAGAGATTCTCCAAGTCAGTTCTTAGTGTAGAAAAGGTAGCTAAGATAAGGGAAATCCATAATTCCAGTTAAGATCACATGAAACACTGTATGAATCCTATATTCATTACTCAAAGGAGACTAGAGTGGTAAATGTGTGTTATACAAGGCAGAATACCATTAAAATAGAGAAAGAAACACGTTCGGCAGCTTTGCAAAGCCTTACACTTCACTGAAATGTAGTACTACACTCTATAACACAGTTGAGAGACAATGTTCCCTACTTGCCTCAGTTCATGACAGTGTGTAGGAAGTTGTTTGATAAAGTGGGCAAAGCTTATACTTGGGCCAGAAGGCAGAATATAGGAAACTACATGAAAACATGAATAATTCAGTGAAAATGACTGTAAACAGATGAGAACTTGTTTAGAACAGCTGAAAGAGAATCTCCAAGTCAGTTCTTAGTGTAGAAAAGGTAGCTAAGATAAGGGAAATCCATAATTCCAGTTAAGATCACATGAAACACTGTATGAATCCTATATTCATTACTTAAAGGAGACTAGAGTGGTAAATGTGTGTTATACAAGGCAGAATACCATTAAAATAGAGAAAGAAACACGTTCGGCAGCTTTTGAAATCCTTACACTTCACTGAAATGTAGTACTACACTCTATAACACAGTTGAGAGACAATGTTCCCTACTTGCCTCAGTTCATAACAGTGTGTAGGAAGTTGTTTGATAAAGTGGGCAAAGCTTATACTTGGGCCAGAAGGCAGAATATAGGAAACTACATGAAAACATGAATAATTCAGTGAAAATGACTGTAAACAGATGAGAACTTGTTTTAGAACAGCTGAAAGAGATTCTCCAAGTCATTTCTTAGTGTAGAAAAGGTAGCTAAGATCCGGGAAATCTTAATTCCAGTTAAGATCACATGAAACACTATGAATCCTATATTCTTTACTTAAAGGAGACTAGAGTGGTAAATGTGTGTTATACAAGGCAGAATACCATTGAAGTAGAGAAAGAAACACGTTCGGCAGCTTTGGAAAGCCTTACACTTCACTGAAATGTAGTACTACACTCTATAACACAGTTGAGAGACAATGTTCCCTACTTGCCTCAGTTCATAACAGTGTGTAGGAAGTTGTTTGATAAAGTGGGCAAAGCTTATACTTGGGCCAGAAGGCAGAATATAGGAAACTACATGAAATCATGATTAATTCAGTGAAAATGACTGTAAACAGATGAGAACTTGTTTAGAACAGCTGAAAGAGATTCTCCAAGTCAGTTCTTAGTGTAGAAAAGGTAGCTAAGATAAGGGAAATCCATAATTCCAGTTAAGATCACATGAAACACTGTATGAATCCTATATTCATTACTCAAAGGAGACTAGAGTGGTAAATGTGTGTTATACAAGGCAGAATACCATTAAAATAGAGAAAGAAACACGTTCGGCAGCTTTGGAAAGCCTTACACTTCACTGAAATGTAGTACTACACTCTATAACACAGTTGAGAGACAATGTTCCCTACTTGCCTCAGTTCATGACAGTGTGTAGGAAGTTGTTTGATAAAGTGGGCAAAGCTTATACTTGGGCCAGAAGGCAGAATATAGGAAACTACATGAAAACATGAATAATTCAGTGAAAATGACTGTAAACAGATGAGAACTTGTTTTAGAACAGCTGAAAGAGATTCTCCAAGTCATTTCTTAGTGTAGAAAAGGTAGCTAAGATCCGGGAAATCTTAATTCCAGTTAAGATCACATGAAACACTATGAATCCTATATTCTTTACTTAAAGGAGACTAGAGTGGTAAATGTGTGTTATACAAGGCAGAATACCATTGAAGTAGAGAAAGAAACACGTTCGGCAGCTTTGGAAAGCCTTACACTTCACTGAAATGTAGTACTACACTCTATAACACAGTTGAGAGACAATGTTCCCTACTTGCCTCAGTTCATAACAGTGTGTAGGAAGTTGTTTGATAAAGTGGGCAAAGCTTATACTTGGGCCAGAAGGCAGAATATAGGAAACTACATGAAATCATGATTAATTCAGTGAAAATGACTGTAAACAGATGAGAACTTGTTTAGAACAGCTGAAAGAGAATCTCCAAGTCAGTTCTTAGTGTAGAAAAGGTAGCTAAGATAAGGGAAATCCATAATTCCAGTTAAGATCACATGAAACACTGTATGAATACTATATTCATTACTTAAAGGAGACTAGAGTGGTAAATGTGTGTTATACAAGGCAGAATACCATTAAAATAGAGAAAGAAACACGTTCGGCAGCTTTTGAAATCCTTACACTTCACTGAAATGTAGTACTACACTCTATAACACAGTTGAGAGACAATGTTCCCTACTTGCCTCAGTTCATAACAGTGTGTAGGAAGTTGTTTGATAAAGTGGGCAAAGCTTATACTTGGGCCAGAAGGCAGAATATAGGAAACTACATGAAAACATGAATAATTCAGTGAAAATGACTGTAAACAGATGAGAACTTGTTTTAGAACAGCTGAAAGAGATTCTCCAAGTCATTTCTTAGTGTAGAAAAGGTAGCTAAGATCCGGGAAATCTTAATTCCAGTTAAGATCACATGAAACACTATGAATCCTATATTCTTTACTTAAAGGAGACTAGAGTGGTAAATGTGTGTTATACAAGGCAGAATACCATTGAAGTAGAGAAAGAAACAGGTTCGGCAGCTTTGGAAAGCCTTACACTTCACTGAAATGTAGTACTACACTCTATAACACAGTTGAGAGACAATGTTCCCTACTTGCCTCAGTTCATAACAGTGTGTAGGAAGTTGTTTGATAAAGTGGGCAAAGCTTTTACTTTGGCCAGAATGCAGAATATAGGTAACTACATGAAAACATGAATATTTCAGTGAAAATGACTGTAAACAGATGAGAACTTGTTTAGAACAGCTGAAAGAGAATCTCCAAGTCAGTTCTTAGTGTAGAAAAGGTAGCTAAGATAAGGGAAATCCATAATTCCAGTTAAGATCACATGAAACACTATGAATCCTATATTCTTTACTTAAAGGAGTCTAGAGTGGTAAATGTGTGTTATACAAGGCAGAATACCATTGAAATAGAGAAAGAAACACGTTCGGGAGCTTTGGAAAGCCTTACACTTCACTGAAATGTAGTACTACACTCTATAACACAGTTGAGAGACAATGTTCCAGAGCTGCCTCAGTTCATAACAGTGTGTAGGAAGTTGTTTGATAAAGTGGGCAAAGCTTATACTTGGACCAGAAGGCAGAATATAGGAAACTACATGAAATCATGATTAATTCAGTGAAAATGACTGTAAACAGATGAGAACTTGTTTAGAACAGCTGAAAGAGATTCTCCAAGTCAGTTCTTAGTGTAGAAAAGGTAGCTAAGATAAGGGAAATCCATAATTCCAGTTAAGATCACATGAAACACTGTATGAATCCTATATTCATTACTCAAAGGAGACTAGAGTGGTAAATGTGTGTTATACAAGGCAGAATACCATTAAAATAGAGAAAGAAACACGTTCGGCAGCTTTGCAAAGCCTTACACTTCACTGAAATGTAGTACTACACTCTATAACACAGTTGAGAGACAATGTTCCCTACTTGCCTCAGTTCATGACAGTGTGTAGGAAGTTGTTTGATAAAGTGGGCAAAGCTTATACTTGGGCCAGAAGGCAGAATATAGGAAACTACATGAAAACATGAATAATTCAGTGAAAATGACTGTAAACAGATGAGAACTTGTTTAGAACAGCTGAAAGAGAATCTCCAAGTCAGTTCTTAGTGTAGAAAAGGTAGCTAAGATAAGGGAAATCCATAATTCCAGTTAAGATCACATGAAACACTGTATGAATCCTATATTCATTACTTAAAGGAGACTAGAGTGGTAAATGTGTGTTATACAAGGCAGAATACCATTAAAATAGAGAAAGAAACACGTTCGGCAGCTTTTGAAATCCTTACACTTCACTGAAATGTAGTACTACACTCTATAACACAGTTGAGAGACAATGTTCCCTACTTGCCTCAGTTCATAACAGTGTGTAGGAAGTTGTTTGATAAAGTGGGCAAAGCTTATACTTGGGCCAGAAGGCAGAATATAGGAAACTACATGAAAACATGAATAATTCAGTGAAAATGACTGTAAACAGATGAGAACTTGTTTTAGAACAGCTGAAAGAGATTCTCCAAGTCATTTCTTAGTGTAGAAAAGGTAGCTAAGATCCGGGAAATCTTAATTCCAGTTAAGATCACATGAAACACTATGAATCCTATATTCTTTACTTAAAGGAGACTAGAGTGGTAAATGTGTGTTATACAAGGCAGAATACCATTGAAGTAGAGAAAGAAACACGTTCGGCAGCTTTGGAAAGCCTTACACTTCACTGAAATGTAGTACTACACTCTATAACACAGTTGAGAGACAATGTTCCCTACTTGCCTCAGTTCATAACAGTGTGTAGGAAGTTGTTTGATAAAGTGGGCAAAGCTTATACTTGGGCCAGAAGGCAGAATATAGGAAACTACATGAAATCATGATTAATTCAGTGAAAATGACTGTAAACAGATGAGAACTTGTTTAGAACAGCTGAAAGAGATTCTCCAAGTCAGTTCTTAGTGTAGAAAAGGTAGCTAAGATAAGGGAAATCCATAATTCCAGTTAAGATCACATGAAACACTGTATGAATCCTATATTCATTACTTAAAGGAGACTAGAGTGGTAAATGTGTGTTATACAAGGCAGAATACCATTGAAATAGAGAAAGAAACACGTTCGGCAGCTATGGAAAGCCTTACACTTCACGGAAATGTAGTACTACACTCTATAACACAGTTGTGAGACAATGTTCCCTAGCTGCCTCAGTTCATAACAGTGTGTAGGAAGTTGTTTGATAAAGTGGGCAAAGCTTATACTTGGACCAGAAGGCAGAATATAGGAAACTACATGCAATCATGATTAATTCAGTGAAAATGACTTTAAACAGATGAGAACTTCTTTAGAACAGCTGAAAGAGATTCTCCAAGTCAGTTCTTAGTGTAGAAAAGGTAGCTAAGATAAGGGAAATCCATAATTCCAGTTAAGATCACATGAAACACTGTATGAATCCTATATTCATTACTCAAAGGAGACTAGAGTGGTAAATGTGTGTTATACAAGGGAGAATAACATTAAAATAGAGAAAGAAACACGTTCGGCAGCTTTGGAAAGCCTTACACTTCACGGAAATGTAGTACTACACTCTATAACACAGTTGAGAGACAATGTTCCCTACTTGCCTCAGTTCATAACAGTGTGTAGGAAGTTGTTTGATAAAGTGGGCAAAGCTTATACTTGGGCCAGAAGGCAGAATATAGGAAACTACATGAAAACATGAATAATTCAGTGAAAATGACTGTAAACAGATGAGAACTTGTTTAGAACAGCTGAAAGAGAATCTCCAAGTCAGTTCTTAGTGTAGAAAAGGTAGCTAAGATAAGGGAAATCCATAATTCCAGTTAAGATCACATGAAACACTGTATGAATCCTATATTCATTACTTAAAGGAGACTAGAGTGGTAAATGTGTGTTATACAAGGCAGAATACCATTAAAATAGAGAAAGAAACACGTTCGGCAGCTTTTGAAATCCTTACACTTCACTGAAATGTAGTACTACACTCTATAACACAGTTGAGAGACAATGTTCCCTACTTGCCTCAGTTCATAACAGTGTGTAGGAAGTTGTTTGATAAAGTGGGCAAAGCTTATACTTGGGCCAGAAGGCAGAATATAGGAAACTACATGAAAACATGAATAATTCAGTGAAAATGACTGTAAACAGATGAGAACTTGTTTTAGAACAGCTGAAAGAGATTCTCCAAGTCATTTCTTAGTGTAGAAAAGGTAGCTAAGATCCGGGAAATCTTAATTCCAGTTAAGATCACATGAAACACTATGAATCCTATATTCTTTACTTAAAGGAGACTAGAGTGGTAAATGTGTGTTATACAAGGCAGAATACCATTGAAGTAGAGAAAGAAACACGTTCGGCAGCTTTGGAAAGCCTTACACTTCACTGAAATGTAGTACTACACTCTATAACACAGTTGAGAGACAATGTTCCCTACTTGCCTCAGTTCATAACAGTGTGTAGGAAGTTGTTTGATAAAGTGGGCAAAGCTTATACTTGGGCCAGAAGGCAGAATATAGGAAACTACATGAAATCATGATTAATTCAGTGAAAATGACTGTAAACAGATGAGAACTTGTTTAGAACAGCTGAAAGAGATTCTCCAAGTCAGTTCTTAGTGTAGAAAAGGTAGCTAAGATAAGGGAAATCCATAATTCCAGTTAAGATCACATGAAACACTGTATGAATCCTATATTCATTACTTAAAGGAGACTAGAGTGGTAAATGTGTGTTATACAAGGCAGAATACCATTAAAATAGAGAAAGAAACATGTTCGGCAGCTTTTGAAATCCTTACACTTCACTGAAATGTAGTACTACACTCTATAACACAGTTGAGAGACAATGTTCCCTACTTGCCTCAGTTCATAACAGTGTGTAGGAAGTTGTTTGATAAAGTGGGCAAAGCTTATACTTGGGCCAGAAGGCAGAATATAGGAAACTACATAAAAACATGAATAATTCAGTGAAAATGACTGTAAACAGATGAGAACTTGTTTTAGAACAGCTGAAAGAGATTCTCCAAGTCATTTCTTAGTGTAGAAAAGGTAGCTAAGATCCGGGAAATCTTAATTCCAGTTAAGATCACATGAAACACTATGAATCCTATATTCTTTACTTAAAGGAGAATAGAGTGGTAAATGTGTGTTATACAAGGCAGAATACCATTGAAGTAGAGAAAGAAACACGTTCGGCAGCTTTGGAAAGCCTTACACTTCACTGAAATGTAGTACTACACTCTATAACACAGTTGAGAGACAATGTTCCCTACTTGCCTCAGTTCATAACAGTGTGTAGGAAGTTGTTTGATAAAGTGGGCAAAGCTTATACTTGTGCCAGAAGGCAGAATATAGGAAACTACATGAAATCATGATTAATTCAGTGAAAATGACTGTAAACAGATGAGAACTTGTTTAGAACAGCTGAAAGAGATTCTCCAAGTCAGTTCTTAGTGTAGAAAAGGTAGCTAATATAAGGGAAATCCATAATTCCACTTAAGATCACATGAAACACTGTATGAATCCTATATTCATTACTTAAAGGAGACTAGAGTGGTAAATGTGTGTTATACAAGGCAGAATACCATTAAAATAGAGAAAGAAACACGTTCGGCAGCTTTTGAAATCCTTACACTTCACTGAAATGTAGTACTACACTCTATAACACAGTTGAGAGACAATGTTCCCTACTTGCCTCAGTTCATAACAGTGTGTAGGAAGTTGTTTGATAAAGTGGGCAAAGCTTATACTTGGGCCAGAAGGCAGAATATAGGAAACTACATGAAAACATGAATAATTCAGTGAAAATGACTGTAAACAGATGAGAACTTGTTTTAGAACAGCTGAAAGAGTTTCTCCAAGTCATTTCTTAGTGTAGAAAAGGTAGCTAAGATCCGGGAAATCTTAATTCCAGTTAAGATCACATGAAACACTATGAATCCTATATTCTTTACTTAAAGGAGACTAGAGTGGTAAATGTGTGTTATACAAGGCAGAATACCATTGAAGTAGAGAAAGAAACACGTTCGGCAGCTTTGGAAAGCCTTACACTTCACTGAAATGTAGTACTACACTCTATAACACAGTTGAGAGACAATGTTCCCTACTTGCCTCAGTTCATAACAGTGTGTAGGAAGTTGTTTGATAAAGTGGGCAAAGCTTATACTTGGGCCAGAAGGCAGAATATAGGAAACTACATGAAATCATGATTAATTCAGTGAAAATGACTGTAAACAGATGAGAACTTGTTTAGAACAGCTGAAAGAGATTCTGCAAGTCAGTTCTTAGTGTAGAAAAGGTAGCTAAGATAAGGGAAATCCATAATTCCAGTTAAGATCACATGAAACACTGTATGAATCCTATATTCATTACTTAAAGGAGACTAGAGTGGTAAATGTGTGTTATACAAGGCAGAATACCATTAAAATAGAGAAAGAAACACGTTCGGCAGCTTTTGAAATCCTTACACTTCACTGAAATGTAGTACTACACTCTATAACACAGTTGAGAGACAATGTTCCCTACTTGCCTCAGTTCATAACAGTGTGTAGGAAGTTGTTTGATAAAGTGGGCAAAGCTTATACTTGGGCCAGAAGGCAGAATATAGGAAACTACATGAAAACATGAATAATTCAGTGAAAATGACTGTAAACAGATGAGAACATGTTTTAGAACAGCTGAAAGAGATTCTCCAAGTCAGTTCTTAGTGTAGAAAAGGTAGCTAATATAAGGGAAATCCATAATTCCACTTAAGATCACATGAAACACTGTATGAATCCTATATTCATTACTTAAAGGAGACTAGAGTGGTAAATGTGTGTTATACAAGGCAGAATACCATTAAAATAGAGAAAGAAACACGTTCGGCAGCTTTTGAAATCCTTACACTTCACTGAAATGTAGTACTACACTCTATAACACAGTTGAGAGACAATGTTCCCTACTTGCCTCAGTTCATAACAGTGTGTAGGAAGTTGTTTGATAAAGTGGGCAAAGCTTATACTTGGGCCAGAAGGCAGAATATAGGAAACTACATGAAAACATGAATAATTCAGTGAAAATGACTGTAAACAGATGAGAACTTGTTTTAGAACAGCTGAAAGAGATTCTCCAAGTCATTTCTTAGTGTAGAAAAGGTAGCTAAGATCCGGGAAATCTTAATTCCAGTTAAGATCACATGAAACACTATGAATCCTATATTCTTTACTTAAAGGAGACTAGAGTGGTAAATGTGTGTTATACAAGGCAGAATACCATTGAAGTAGAGAAAGAAACACGTTCGGCAGCTTTGGAAAGCCTTACACTTCACTGAAATGTAGTACTACACTCTATAACACAGTTGAGAGACAATGTTCCCTACTTGCCTCAGTTCATAACAGTGTGTAGGAAGTTGTTTGATAAAGTGGGCAAAGCTTATACTTGGGCCAGAAGGCAGAATATAGGAAACTACATGAAATCATGATTAATTCAGTGAAAATGACTGTAAACAGATGAGAACTTGTTTAGAACAGCTGAAAGAGATTCTCCAAGTCAGTTCTTAGTGTAGAAAAGGTAGCTAAGATAAGGGAAATCCATAATTCCAGTTAAGATCACATGAAACACTGTATGAATCCTATATTCATTACTTAAAGGAGACTAGAGTGGTAAATGTGTGTTATACAAGGCAGAATACCATTGAAATAGAGAAAGAAACACGTTCGGCAGCTATGGAAAGCCTTACACTTCACGGAAATGTAGTACTACACTCTATAACACAGTTGTGAGACAATGTTCCCTAGCTGCCTCAGTTCATAACAGTGTGTAGGAAGTTGTTTGATAAAGTGGGCAAAGCTTATACTTGGACCAGAAGGCAGAATATAGGAAACTACATGCAATCATGATTAATTCAGTGAAAATGACTTTAAACAGATGAGAACTTCTTTAGAACAGCTGAAAGAGATTCTCCAAGTCAGTTCTTAGTGTAGAAAAGGTAGCTAAGATAAGGGAAATCCATAATTCCAGTTAAGATCACATGAAACACTGTATGAATCCTATATTCATTACTCAAAGGAGACTAGAGTGGTAAATGTGTGTTATACAAGGGAGAATAACATTAAAATAGAGAAAGAAACACGTTCGGCAGCTTTGGAAAGCCTTACACTTCACGGAAATGTAGTACTACACTCTATAACACAGTTGAGAGACAATGTTCCCTACTTGCCTCAGTTCATAACAGTGTGTAGGAAGTTGTTTGATAAAGTGGGCAAAGCTTATACTTGGGCCAGAAGGCAGAATATAGGAAACTACATGAAAACATGAATAATTCAGTGAAAATGACTGTAAACAGATGAGAACTTGTTTAGAACAGCTGAAAGAGAATCTCCAAGTCAGTTCTTAGTGTAGAAAAGGTAGCTAAGATAAGGGAAATCCATAATTCCAGTTAAGATCACATGAAACACTGTATGAATCCTATATTCATTACTTAAAGGAGACTAGAGTGGTAAATGTGTGTTATACAAGGCAGAATACCATTAAAATAGAGAAAGAAACACGTTCGGCAGCTTTTGAAATCCTTACACTTCACTGAAATGTAGTACTACACTCTATAACACAGTTGAGAGACAATGTTCCCTACTTGCCTCAGTTCATAACAGTGTGTAGGAAGTTGTTTGATAAAGTGGGCAAAGCTTATACTTGGGCCAGAAGGCAGAATATAGGAAACTACATGAAAACATGAATAATTCAGTGAAAATGACTGTAAACAGATGAGAACTTGTTTTAGAACAGCTGAAAGAGATTCTCCAAGTCATTTCTTAGTGTAGAAAAGGTAGCTAAGATCCGGGAAATCTTAATTCCAGTTAAGATCACATGAAACACTATGAATCCTATATTCTTTACTTAAAGGAGACTAGAGTGGTAAATGTGTGTTATACAAGGCAGAATACCATTGAAGTAGAGAAAGAAACACGTTCGGCAGCTTTGGAAAGCCTTACACTTCACTGAAATGTAGTACTACACTCTATAACACAGTTGAGAGACAATGTTCCCTACTTGCCTCAGTTCATAACAGTGTGTAGGAAGTTGTTTGATAAAGTGGGCAAAGCTTATACTTGTGCCAGAAGGCAGAATATAGGAAACTACATGAAATCATGATTAATTCAGTGAAAATGACTGTAAACAGATGAGAACTTGTTTAGAACAGCTGAAAGAGATTCTCCAAGTCAGTTCTTAGTGTAGAAAAGGTAGCTAATATAAGGGAAATCCATAATTCCACTTAAGATCACATGAAACACTGTATGAATCCTATATTCATTACTTAAAGGAGACTAGAGTGGTAAATGTGTGTTATACAAGGCAGAATACCATTAAAATAGAGAAAGAAACACGTTCGGCAGCTTTTGAAATCCTTACACTTCACTGAAATGTAGTACTACACTCTATAACACAGTTGAGAGACAATGTTCCCTACTTGCCTCAGTTCATAACAGTGTGTAGGAAGTTGTTTGATAAAGTGGGCAAAGCTTATACTTGGGCCAGAAGGCAGAATATAGGAAACTACATGAAAACATGAATAATTCAGTGAAAATGACTGTAAACAGATGAGAACTTGTTTTAGAACAGCTGAAAGAGTTTCTCCAAGTCATTTCTTAGTGTAGAAAAGGTAGCTAAGATCCGGGAAATCTTAATTCCAGTTAAGATCACATGAAACACTATGAATCCTATATTCTTTACTTAAAGGAGACTAGAGTGGTAAATGTGTGTTATACAAGGCAGAATACCATTGAAGTAGAGAAAGAAACACGTTCGGCAGCTTTGGAAAGCCTTACACTTCACTGAAATGTAGTACTACACTCTATAACACAGTTGAGAGACAATGTTCCCTACTTGCCTCAGTTCATAACAGTGTGTAGGAAGTTGTTTGATAAAGTGGGCAAAGCTTATACTTGGGCCAGAAGGCAGAATATAGGAAACTACATGAAATCATGATTAATTCAGTGAAAATGACTGTAAACAGATGAGAACTTGTTTAGAACAGCTGAAAGAGATTCTGCAAGTCAGTTCTTAGTGTAGAAAAGGTAGCTAAGATAAGGGAAATCCATAATTCCAGTTAAGATCACATGAAACACTGTATGAATCCTATATTCATTACTTAAAGGAGACTAGAGTGGTAAATGTGTGTTATACAAGGCAGAATACCATTAAAATAGAGAAAGAAACACGTTCGGCAGCTTTTGAAATCCTTACACTTCACTGAAATGTAGTACTACACTCTATAACACAGTTGAGAGACAATGTTCCCTACTTGCCTCAGTTCATAACAGTGTGTAGGAAGTTGTTTGATAAAGTGGGCAAAGCTTATACTTGGGCCAGAAGGCAGAATATAGGAAACTACATGAAAACATGAATAATTCAGTGAAAATGACTGTAAACAGATGAGAACATGTTTTAGAACAGCTGAAAGAGATTCTCCAAGTCAGTTCTTAGTGTAGAAAAGGTAGCTAATATAAGGGAAATCCATAATTCCACTTAAGATCACATGAAACACTGTATGAATCCTATATTCATTACTTAAAGGAGACTAGAGTGGTAAATGTGTGTTATACAAGGCAGAATACCATTAAAATAGAGAAAGAAACACGTTCGGCAGCTTTTGAAATCCTTACACTTCACTGAAATGTAGTACTACACTCTATAACACAGTTGAGAGACAATGTTCCCTACTTGCCTCAGTTCATAACAGTGTGTAGGAAGTTGTTTGATAAAGTGGGCAAAGCTTATACTTGGGCCAGAAGGCAGAATATAGGAAACTACATGAAAACATGAATAATTCAGTGAAAATGACTGTAAACAGATGAGAACTTGTTTTAGAACAGCTGAAAGAGTTTCTCCAAGTCATTTCTTAGTGTAGAAAAGGTAGCTAAGATCCGGGAAATCTTAATTCCAGTTAAGATCACATGAAACACTATGAATCCTATATTCTTTACTTAAAGGAGACTAGAGTGGTAAATGTGTGTTATACAAGGCAGAATACCATTGAAGTAGAGAAAGAAACACGTTCGGCAGCTTTGGAAAGCCTTACACTTCACTGAAATGTAGTACTACACTCTATAACACAGTTGAGAGACAATGTTCCCTACTTGCCTCAGTTCATAACAGTGTGTAGGAAGTTGTTTGATAAAGTGGGCAAAGCTTATACTTGGGCCAGAAGGCAGAATATAGGAAACTACATGAAATCATGATTAATTCAGTGAAAATGACTGTAAACAGATGAGAACTTGTTTAGAACAGCTGAAAGAGATTCTGCAAGTCAGTTCTTAGTGTAGAAAAGGTAGCTAAGATAAGGGAAATCCATAATTCCAGTTAAGATCACATGAAACACTGTATGAATCCTATATTCATTACTTAAAGGAGACTAGAGTGGTAAATGTGTGTTATACAAGGCAGAATACCATTAAAATAGAGAAAGAAACACGTTCGGCAGCTTTTGAAATCCTTACACTTCACTGAAATGTAGTACTACACTCTATAACACAGTTGAGAGACAATGTTCCCTACTTGCCTCAGTTCATAACAGTGTGTAGGAAGTTGTTTGATAAAGTGGGCAAAGCTTATACTTGGGCCAGAAGGCAGAATATAGGAAACTACATGAAAACATGAATAATTCAGTGAAAATGACTGTAAACAGATGAGAACATGTTTTAGAACAGCTGAAAGAGATTCTCCAAGTCAGTTCTTAGTGTAGAAAAGGTAGCTAAGATAAGGGAAATCCATAATTCCAGTTAAGATCACATGAAACACTGTATGAATCCTATATTCATTACTCAAAGGAGACTAGAGTGGTAAATGTGTGTTATACAAGGGAGAATACCATTAAAATAGAGAAAGAAACACGTTCGGCAGCTTTGGAAAGCCTTACACTTCACTGAAATGTAGTACTACACTCTATAACACAGTTGAGAGACAATGTTCCCTACTTGCCTCAGTTCATAACAGTGTGTAGGAAGTTGTTTGATAAAGTGGGCAAAGCTTATACTTGGGCCAGAAGGCAGAATATAGGAAACTACATGAAAACATGAATAATTCAGTGAAAATGACTGTAAACAGATGAGAACTTGTTTATAACAGCTGAAAGAGAATCTCCAAGTCAGTTCTTAGTGTAGAAAAGGTAGCTAAGATAAGGGAAATCCATAATTCCAGTTAAGATCACATGAAACACTGTATGAATCCTATATTCATTACTTAAAGGAGACTAGAGTGGTAAATGTGTGTTATACAAGGCAGAATACCATTAAAATAGAGAAAGAAACACGTTCGGCAGCTTTTGAAATCCTTACACTTCACTGAAATGTAGTACTACACTCTATAACACAGTTGAGAGACAATGTTCCCTACTTGCCTCAGTTCATAACAGTGTGTAGGAAGTTGTTTGATAAAGTGGGCAAAGCTTATACTTGGGCCAGAAGGCAGAATATAGGAAACTACATGAAAACATGAATAATTCAGTGAAAATGACTGTAAACATATGAGAACTTGTTTTAGAACAGCTGAAAGAGATTCTCCAAGTCATTTCTTAGTGTAGAAAAGGTAGCTAAGATCCGGGAAATCTTAATTCCAGTTAAGATCACATGAAACACTATGAATCCTATATTCTTTACTTAAAGGAGACTAGAGTGGTAAATGTGTGTTATACAAGGCAGAATACCATTGAAGTAGAGAAAGAAACACGTTCGGCAGCTTTTGAAAGCCTTACACTTCACTGAAATGTAGTACTACACTCTATAACACAGTTGAGAGACAATGTTCCCTACTTGCCTCAGTTCATAACAGTGTGTAGGAAGTTGTTTGATAAAGTGGGCAAAGCTTATACTTGGGCCAGAAGGCAGAATATAGGAAACTACATGAAATCATGATTAATTCAGTGAAAATGACTGTAAACAGATGAGAACTTGTTTAGAACAGCTGAAAGAGATTCTCCAAGTCAGTTCTTAGTGTAGAAAAGGTAGCTAAGATAAGGGAAATCCATAATTCCAGTTAAGATCACATGAAACACTGTATGAATCCTATATTCATTACTTAAAGGAGACTAGAGTGGTAAATGTGTGTTATACAAGGCAGAATACCATTAAAATAGAGAAAGAAACACGTTCGGCAGCTTTTGAAATCCTTACACTTCACTGAAATGTAGTACTACACTCTATAACACAGTTGAGAGACAATGTTCCCTATTTGCCTCAGTTCATAACAGTGTGTAGGAAGTTGTTTGATAAAGTGGGCAAAGCTTATACTTGGGCCAGAAGGCAGAATATAGGAAACTACATGAAAACATGAATAATTCAGTGAAAATGACTGTAAACAGATGAGAACTTGTTTTAGAACAGCTGAAAGAGATTCTCCAAGTCATTTCTTAGTGTAGAAAAGGTAGCTAAGATCCGGGAAATCTTAATTCCAGTTAAGATCACATGAAACACTATGAATCCTATATTCTTTACTTAAAGGAGACTAGAGTGGTAAATGTGTGTTATACAAGGCAGAATACCATTGAAGTAGAGAAAGAAACACGTTCGGCAGCTTTGGAAAGCCTTACACTTCACTGAAATGTAGTACTACACTCTATAACACAGTTGAGAGACAATGTTCCCTACTTGCCTCAGTTCATAACAGTGTGTAGGAAGTTGTTTGATAAAGTGGGCAAAGCTTATACTTGGGCCAGAAGGCAGAATATAGGAAACTACATGAAATCATGATTAATTCAGTGAAAATGACTGTAAACAGATGAGAACTTGTTTAGAACAGCTGAAAGAGATTCTCCAAGTCAGTTCTTAGTGTAGAAAAGGTAGCTAAGATAAGGGAAATCCATAATTCCAGTTAAGATCACATGAAACACTGTATGAATCCTATATTCATTACTTAAAGGAGACTAGAGTGGTAAATGTGTGTTATACAAGGCAGAATACCATTGAAATAGAGAAAGAAACACGTTCGGCAGCTATGGAAAGCCTTACACTTCACGGAAATGTAGTACTACACTCTATAACACAGTTGTGAGACAATGTTCCCTAGCTGCCTCAGTTCATAACAGTGTGTAGGAAGTTGTTTGATAAAGTGGGCAAAGCTTATACTTGGACCAGAAGGCAGAATATAGGAAACTACATGAAATCATGATTAATTCAGTGAAAATGACTTTAAACAGATGAGAACTTCTTTAGAACAGCTGAAAGAGATTCTCCAAGTCAGTTCTTAGTGTAGAAAAGGTAGCTAAGATAAGGGAAATCCATAATTCCAGTTAAGATCACATGAAACACTGTATGAATCCTATATTCATTACTCAAAGGAGACTAGAGTGGTAAATGTGTGTTATACAAGGGAGAATAACATTAAAATAGAGAAAGAAACACGTTCGGCAGCTTTGGAAAGCCTTACACTTCACGGAAATGTAGTACTACACTCTATAACACAGTTGAGAGACAATGTTCCCTACTTGCCTCAGTTCATAACAGTGTGTAGGAAGTTGTTTGATAAAGTGGGCAAAGCTTATACTTGGGCCAGAAGGCAGAATATAGGAAACTACATGAAAACATGAATAATTCAGTGAAAATGACTGTAAACAGATGAGAACTTGTTTAGAACAGCTGAAAGAGAATCTCCAAGTCAGTTCTTAGTGTAGAAAAGGTAGCTAAGATAAGGGAAATCCATAATTCCAGTTAAGATCACATGAAACACTGTATGAATCCTATATTCATTACTTAAAGGAGACTAGAGTGGTAAATGTGTGTTATACAAGGCAGAATACCATTAAAATAGAGAAAGAAACACGTTCGGCAGCTTTTGAAATCCTTACACTTCACTGAAATGTAGTACTACACTCTATAACACAGTTGAGAGACAATGTTCCCTACTTGCCTCAGTTCATAACAGTGTGTAGGAAGTTGTTTGATAAAGTGGGCAAAGCTTATACTTGGGCCAGAAGGCAGAATATAGGAAACTACATGAAAACATGAATAATTCAGTGAAAATGACTGTAAACAGATGAGAACTTGTTTTAGAACAGCTGAAAGAGATTCTCCAAGTCATTTCTTAGTGTAGAAAAGGTAGCTAAGATCCGGGAAATCTTAATTCCAGTTAAGATCACATGAAACACTATGAATCCTATATTCTTTACTTAAAGGAGACTAGAGTGGTAAATGTGTGTTATACAAGGCAGAATACCATTGAAGTAGAGAAAGAAACACGTTCGGCAGCTTTGGAAAGCCTTACACTTCACTGAAATGTAGTACTACACTCTATAACACAGTTGAGAGACAATGTTCCCTACTTGCCTCAGTTCATAACAGTGTGTAGGAAGTTGTTTGATAAAGTGGGCAAAGCTTATACTTGGGCCAGAAGGCAGAATATAGGAAACTACATGAAATCATGATTAATTCAGTGAAAATGACTGTAAACAGATGAGAACTTGTTTAGAACAGCTGAAAGAGATTCTCCAAGTCAGTTCTTAGTGTAGAAAAGGTAGCTAAGATAAGGGAAATCCATAATTCCAGTTAAGATCACATGAAACACTGTATGAATCCTATATTCATTACTTAAAGGAGACTAGAGTGGTAAATGTGTGTTATACAAGGCAGAATACCATTGAAATAGAGAAAGAAACACGTTCGGCAGCTATGGAAAGCCTTACACTTCACGGAAATGTAGTACTACACTCTATAACACAGTTGTGAGACAATGTTCCCTAGCTGCCTCAGTTCATAACAGTGTGTAGGAAGTTGTTTGATAAAGTGGGCAAAGCTTATACTTG
This sequence comes from Pipistrellus hanaki, assembly GCF_964339955.1. Taxonomy (NCBI): domain Eukaryota; kingdom Metazoa; phylum Chordata; class Mammalia; order Chiroptera; family Vespertilionidae; genus Pipistrellus; species Pipistrellus hanaki. The sequence goes on from NW_028182303.1 coordinate 2,705,765, forward strand.
GACCAGAAGGCAGAATATAGGAAACTACATGAAATCATGATTAATTCAGTGAAAATGACTTTAAACAGATGAGAACTTCTTTAGAACAGCTGAAAGAGATTCTCCAAGTCAGTTCTTAGTGTAGAAAAGGTAGCTAAGATAAGGGAAATCCATAATTCCAGTTAAGATCACATGAAACACTGTATGAATCCTATATTCATTACTCAAAGGAGACTAGAGTGGTAAATGTGTGTTATACAAGGGAGAATAACATTAAAATAGAGAAAGAAACACGTTCGGCAGCTTTGGAAAGCCTTACACTTCACGGAAATGTAGTACTACACTCTATAACACAGTTGAGAGACAATGTTCCCTACTTGCCTCAGTTCATAACAGTGTGTAGGAAGTTGTTTGATAAAGTGGGCAAAGCTTATACTTGGGCCAGAAGGCAGAATATAGGAAACTACATGAAAACATGAATAATTCAGTGAAAATGACTGTAAACAGATGAGAACTTGTTTAGAACAGCTGAAAGAGAATCTCCAAGTCAGTTCTTAGTGTAGAAAAGGTAGCTAAGATAAGGGAAATCCATAATTCCAGTTAAGATCACATGAAACACTGTATGAATCCTATATTCATTACTTAAAGGAGACTAGAGTGGTAAATGTGTGTTATACAAGGCAGAATACCATTAAAATAGAGAAAGAAACACGTTCGGCAGCTTTTGAAATCCTTACACTTCACTGAAATGTAGTACTACACTCTATAACACAGTTGAGAGACAATGTTCCCTACTTGCCTCAGTTCATAACAGTGTGTAGGAAGTTGTTTGATAAAGTGGGCAAAGCTTATACTTGGGCCAGAAGGCAGAATATAGGAAACTACATGAAAACATGAATAATTCAGTGAAAATGACTGTAAACAGATGAGAACTTGTTTTAGAACAGCTGAAAGAGATTCTCCAAGTCATTTCTTAGTGTAGAAAAGGTAGCTAAGATCCGGGAAATCTTAATTCCAGTTAAGATCACATGAAACACTATGAATCCTATATTCTTTACTTAAAGGAGACTAGAGTGGTAAATGTGTGTTATACAAGGCAGAATACCATTGAAGTAGAGAAAGAAACAGGTTCGGCAGCTTTGGAAAGCCTTACACTTCACTGAAATGTAGTACTACACTCTATAACACAGTTGAGAGACAATGTTCCCTACTTGCCTCAGTTCATAACAGTGTGTAGGAAGTTGTTTGATAAAGTGGGCAAAGCTTATACTTGGGCCAGAAGGCAGAATATAGGAAACTACATGAAATCATGATTAATTCAGTGAAAATGACTGTAAACAGATGAGAACTTGTTTAGAACAGCTGAAAGAGATTCTCCAAGTCAGTTCTTAGTGTAGAAAAGGTAGCTAAGATAAGGGAAATCCATAATTCCAGTTAAGATCACATGAAACACTGTATGAATCCTATATTCATTACTTAAAGGAGACTAGAGTGGTAAATGTGTGTTATACAAGGCAGAATACCATTGAAGTAGAGAAAGAAACACGTTCGGCAGCTTTGGAAAGCCTTACACTTCACTGAAATGTAGTACTACACTCTATAACACAGTTGAGAGACAATGTTCCCTACTTGCCTCAGTTCATAACAGTGTGTAGGAAGTTGTTTGATAAAGTGGGCAAAGCTTATACTTGGGCCAGAAGGCAGAATATAGGAAACTACATGAAAACATGAATAATTCAGTGAAAATGACTGTAAACAGATGAGAACTTGTTTTAGAACAGCTGAAAGAGATTCTCCAAGTCATTTCTTAGTGTAGAAAAGGTAGCTAAGATCCGGGAAATCTTAATTCCAGTTAAGATCACATGAAACACTATGAATCCTATATTCTTTACTTAAAGGAGACTAGAGTGGTAAATGTGTGTTATACAAGGCAGAATACCATTGAAGTAGAGAAAGAAACACGTTCGGCAGCTTTGGAAAGCCTTACACTTCACTGAAATGTAGTACTACACTCTATAACACAGTTGAGAGACAATGTTCCCTACTTGCCTCAGTTCATAACAGTGTGTAGGAAGTTGTTTGATAAAGTGGGCAAAGCTTATACTTGGGCCAGAAGGCAGAATATAGGAAACTACATGAAATCATGATTAATTCAGTGAAAATGACTGTAAACAGATGAGAACTTGTTTAGAACAGCTGAAAGAGATTCTCCAAGTCAGTTCTTAGTGTAGAAAAGGTAGCTAAGATAAGGGAAATCCATAATTCCAGTTAAGATCACATGAAACACTGTATGAATCCTATATTCATTACTTAAAGGAGACTAGAGTGGTAAATGTGTGTTATACAAGGCAGAATACCATTGAAATAGAGAAAGAAACACGTTCGGCAGCTATGGAAAGCCTTACACTTCACGGAAATGTAGTACTACACTCTATAACACAGTTGTGAGACAATGTTCCCTAGCTGCCTCAGTTCATAACAGTGTGTAGGAAGTTGTTTGATAAAGTGGGCAAAGCTTATACTTGGACCAGAAGGCAGAATATAGGAAACTACATGAAATCATGATTAATTCAGTGAAAATGACTTTAAACAGATGAGAACTTCTTTAGAACAGCTGAAAGAGATTCTCCAAGTCAGTTCTTAGTGTAGAAAAGGTAGCTAAGATAAGGGAAATCCATAATTCCAGTTAAGATCACATGAAACACTGTATGAATCCTATATTCATTACTCAAAGGAGACTAGAGTGGTAAATGTGTGTTATACAAGGGAGAATAACATTAAAATAGAGAAAGAAACACGTTCGGCAGCTTTGGAAAGCCTTACACTTCACGGAAATGTAGTACTACACTCTATAACACAGTTGAGAGACAATGTTCCCTACTTGCCTCAGTTCATAACAGTGTGTAGGAAGTTGTTTGATAAAGTGGGCAAAGCTTATACTTGGGCCAGAAGGCAGAATATAGGAAACTACATGAAAACATGAATAATTCAGTGAAAATGACTGTAAACAGATGAGAACTTGTTTAGAACAGCTGAAAGAGAATCTCCAAGTCAGTTCTTAGTGTAGAAAAGGTAGCTAAGATAAGGGAAATCCATAATTCCAGTTAAGATCACATGAAACACTGTATGAATCCTATATTCATTACTTAAAGGAGACTAGAGTGGTAAATGTGTGTTATACAAGGCAGAATACCATTAAAATAGAGAAAGAAACACGTTCGGCAGCTTTTGAAATCCTTACACTTCACTGAAATGTAGTACTACACTCTATAACACAGTTGAGAGACAATGTTCCCTACTTGCCTCAGTTCATAACAGTGTGTAGGAAGTTGTTTGATAAAGTGGGCAAAGCTTATACTTGGGCCAGAAGGCAGAATATAGGAAACTACATGAAAACATGAATAATTCAGTGAAAATGACTGTAAACAGATGAGAACTTGTTTTAGAACAGCTGAAAGAGATTCTCCAAGTCATTTCTTAGTGTAGAAAAGGTAGCTAAGATCCGGGAAATCTTAATTCCAGTTAAGATCACATGAAACACTATGAATCCTATATTCTTTACTTAAAGGAGACTAGAGTGGTAAATGTGTGTTATACAAGGCAGAATACCATTGAAGTAGAGAAAGAAACACGTTCGGCAGCTTTGGAAAGCCTTACACTTCACTGAAATGTAGTACTACACTCTATAACACAGTTGAGAGACAATGTTCCCTACTTGCCTCAGTTCATAACAGTGTGTAGGAAGTTGTTTGATAAAGTGGGCAAAGCTTATACTTGGGCCAGAAGGCAGAATATAGGAAACTACATGAAATCATGATTAATTCAGTGAAAATGACTGTAAACAGATGAGAACTTGTTTAGAACAGCTGAAAGAGATTCTCCAAGTCAGTTCTTAGTGTAGAAAAGGTAGCTAAGATAAGGGAAATCCATAATTCCAGTTAAGATCACATGAAACACTGTATGAATCCTATATTCATTACTTAAAGGAGACTAGAGTGGTAAATGTGTGTTATACAAGGCAGAATACCATTAAAATAGAGAAAGAAACACGTTCGGCAGCTTTTGAAATCCTTACACTTCACTGAAATGTAGTACTACACTCTATAACACAGTTGAGAGACAATGTTCCCTACTTGCCTCAGTTCATAACAGTGTGTAGGAAGTTGTTTGATAAAGTGGGCAAAGCTTATACTTGGGCCAGAAGGCAGAATATAGGAAACTACATGAAAACATGAATAATTCAGTGAAAATGACTGTAAACAGATGAGAACTTGTTTTAGAACAGCTGAAAGAGATTCTCCAAGTCATTTCTTAGTGTAGAAAAGGTAGCTAAGATCCGGGAAATCTTAATTCCAGTTAAGATCACATGAAACACTATGAATCCTATATTCTTTACTTAAAGGAGACTAGAGTGGTAAATGTGTGTTATACAAGGCAGAATACCATTGAAGTAGAGAAAGAAACACGTTCGGCAGCTTTGGAAAGCCTTACACTTCACTGAAATGTAGTACTACACTCTATAACACAGTTGAGAGACAATGTTCCCTACTTGCCTCAGTTCATAACAGTGTGTAGGAAGTTGTTTGATAAAGTGGGCAAAGCTTATACTTGGGCCAGAAGGCAGAATATAGGAAACTACATGAAATCATGATTAATTCAGTGAAAATGACTGTAAACAGATGAGAACTTGTTTAGAACAGCTGAAAGAGATTCTCCAAGTCAGTTCTTAGTGTAGAAAAGGTAGCTAATATAAGGGAAATCCATAATTCCACTTAAGATCACATGAAACACTGTATGAATCCTATATTCATTACTTAAAGGAGACTAGAGTGGTAAATGTGTGTTATACAAGGCAGAATACCATTAAAATAGAGAAAGAAACACGTTCGGCAGCTTTTGAAATCCTTACACTTCACTGAAATGTAGTACTACACTCTATAACACAGTTGAGAGACAATGTTCCCTACTTGCCTCAGTTCATAACAGTGTGTAGGAAGTTGTTTGATAAAGTGGGCAAAGCTTATACTTGGGCCAGAAGGCAGAATATAGGAAACTACATGAAAACATGAATAATTCAGTGAAAATGACTGTAAACAGATGAGAACTTGTTTTAGAACAGCTGAAAGAGATTCTCCAAGTCATTTCTTAGTGTAGAAAAGGTAGCTAAGATCCGGGAAATCTTAATTCCAGTTAAGATCACATGAAACACTATGAATCCTATATTCTTTACTTAAAGGAGACTAGAGTGGTAAATGTGTGTTATACAAGGCAGAATACCATTGAAGTAGAGAAAGAAACACGTTCGGCAGCTTTGGAAAGCCTTACACTTCACTGAAATGTAGTACTACACTCTATAACACAGTTGAGAGACAATGTTCCCTACTTGCCTCAGTTCATAACAGTGTGTAGGAAGTTGTTTGATAAAGTGGGCAAAGCTTATACTTGGGCCAGAAGGCAGAATATAGGAAACTACATGAAATCATGATTAATTCAGTGAAAATGACTGTAAACAGATGAGAACTTGTTTAGAACAGCTGAAAGAGATTCTGCAAGTCAGTTCTTAGTGTAGAAAAGGTAGCTAAGATAAGGGAAATCCATAATTCCAGTTAAGATCACATGAAACACTGTATGAATCCTATATTCATTACTTAAAGGAGACTAGAGTGGTAAATGTGTGTTATACAAGGCAGAATACCATTAAAATAGAGAAAGAAACACGTTCGGCAGCTTTTGAAATCCTTACACTTCACTGAAATGTAGTACTACACTCTATAACACAGTTGAGAGACAATGTTCCCTACTTGCCTCAGTTCATAACAGTGTGTAGGAAGTTGTTTGATAAAGTGGGCAAAGCTTATACTTGGGCCAGAAGGCAGAATATAGGAAACTACATGAAAACATGAATAATTCAGTGAAAATGACTGTAAACAGATGAGAACTTGTTTAGAACAGCTGAAAGAGAATCTCCAAGTCAGTTCTTAGTGTAGAAAAGGTAGCTAAGATAAGGGAAATCCATAATTCCAGTTAAGATCACATGAAACACTGTATGAATCCTATATTCATTACTTAAAGGAGACTAGAGTGGTAAATGTGTGTTATACAAGGCAGAATACCATTAAAATAGAGAAAGAAACACGTTCGGCAGCTTTTGAAATCCTTACACTTCACTGAAATGTAGTACTACACTCTATAACACAGTTGAGAGACAATGTTCCCTACTTGCCTCAGTTCATAACAGTGTGTAGGAAGTTGTTTGATAAAGTGGGCAAAGCTTATACTTGGGCCAGAAGGCAGAATATAGGAAACTACATGAAAACATGAATAATTCAGTGAAAATGACTGTAAACAGATGAGAACTTGTTTTAGAACAGCTGAAAGAGATTCTCCAAGTCATTTCTTAGTGTAGAAAAGGTAGCTAAGATCCGGGAAATCTTAATTCCAGTTAAGATCACATGAAACACTATGAATCCTATATTCTTTACTTAAAGGAGACTAGAGTGGTAAATGTGTGTTATACAAGGCAGAATACCATTGAAGTAGAGAAAGAAACACGTTCGGCAGCTTTGGAAAGCCTTACACTTCACTGAAATGTAGTACTACACTCTATAACACAGTTGAGAGACAATGTTCCCTACTTGCCTCAGTTCATAACAGTGTGTAGGAAGTTGTTTGATAAAGTGGGCAAAGCTTATACTTGGGCCAGAAGGCAGAATATAGGAAACTACATGAAATCATGATTAATTCAGTGAAAATGACTGTAAACAGATGAGAACTTGTTTAGAACAGCTGAAAGAGATTCTGCAAGTCAGTTCTTAGTGTAGAAAAGGTAGCTAAGATAAGGGAAATCCATAATTCCAGTTAAGATCACATGAAACACTGTATGAATCCTATATTCATTACTTAAAGGAGACTAGAGTGGTAAATGTGTGTTATACAAGGCAGAATACCATTAAAATAGAGAAAGAAACACGTTCGGCAGCTTTTGAAATCCTTACACTTCACTGAAATGTAGTACTACACTCTATAACACAGTTGAGAGACAATGTTCCCTACTTGCCTCAGTTCATAACAGTGTGTAGGAAGTTGTTTGATAAAGTGGGCAAAGCTTATACTTGGGCCAGAAGGCAGAATATAGGAAACTACATGAAAACATGAATAATTCAGTGAAAATGACTGTAAACAGATGAGAACTTGTTTTAGAACAGCTGAAAGAGATTCTCCAAGTCATTTCTTAGTGTAGAAAAGGTAGCTAAGATCCGGGAAATCTTAATTCCAGTTAAGATCACATGAAACACTATGAATCCTATATTCTTTACTTAAAGGAGACTAGAGTGGTAAATGTGTGTTATACAAGGCAGAATACCATTGAAGTAGAGAAAGAAACACGTTCGGCAGCTTTGGAAAGCCTTACACTTCACTGAAATGTAGTACTACACTCTATAACACAGTTGAGAGACAATGTTCCCTACTTGCCTCAGTTCATAACAGTGTGTAGGAAGTTGTTTGATAAAGTGGGCAAAGCTTATACTTGGGCCAGAAGGCAGAATATAGGAAACTACATGAAATCATGATTAATTCAGTGAAAATGACTGTAAACAGATGAGAACTTGTTTAGAACAGCTGAAAGAGATTCTCCAAGTCAGTTCTTAGTGTAGAAAAGGTAGCTAAGATAAGGGAAATCCATAATTCCAGTTAAGATCACATGAAACACTGTATGAATCCTATATTCATTACTTAAAGGAGACTAGAGTGGTAAATGTGTGTTATACAAGGCAGAATACCATTAAAATAGAGAAAGAAACACGTTCGGCAGCTTTTGAAATCCTTACACTTCACTGAAATGTAGTACTACACTCTATAACACAGTTGAGAGACAATGTTCCCTACTTGCCTCAGTTCATAACAGTGTGTAGGAAGTTGTTTGATAAAGTGGGCAAAGCTTATACTTGGGCCAGAAGGCAGAATATAGGAAACTACATGAAAACATGAATAATTCAGTGAAAATGACTGTAAACAGATGAGAACTTGTTTTAGAACAGCTGAAAGAGATTCTCCAAGTCATTTCTTAGTGTAGAAAAGGTAGCTAAGATCCGGGAAATCTTAATTCCAGTTAAGATCACATGAAACACTATGAATCCTATATTCTTTACTTAAAGGAGACTAGAGTGGTAAATGTGTGTTATACAAGGCAGAATACCATTGAAGTAGAGAAAGAAACACGTTCGGCAGCTTTGGAAAGCCTTACACTTCACTGAAATGTAGTACTACACTCTATAACACAGTTGAGAGACAATGTTCCCTACTTGCCTCAGTTCATAACAGTGTGTAGGAAGTTGTTTGATAAAGTGGGCAAAGCTTATACTTGGGCCAGAAGGCAGAATATAGGAAACTACATGAAATCATGATTAATTCAGTGAAAATGACTGTAAACAGATGAGAACTTGTTTAGAACAGCTGAAAGAGATTCTCCAAGTCAGTTCTTAGTGTAGAAAAGGTAGCTAAGATAAGGGAAATCCATAATTTCAGTTAAGATCACATGAAACACTGTATGAATCCTATATTCATTACTTAAAGGAGACTAGAGTGGTAAATGTGTGTTATACAAGGCAGAATACCATTGAAATAGAGAAAGAAACACGTTCGGCAGCTATGGAAAGCCTTACACTTCACGGAAATGTAGTACTACACTCTATAACACAGTTGTGAGACAATGTTCCCTAGCTGCCTCAGTTTATAACAGTGTGTAGGAAGTTGTTTGATAAAGTGGGCAAAGCTTATACTTGGACCAGAAGGCAGAATATAGGAAACTACATGAAATCATGATTAATTCAGTGAAAATGACTTTAAACAGATGAGAACTTCTTTAGAACAGCTGAAAGAGATTCTCCAAGTCAGTTCTTAGTGTAGAAAAGGTAGCTAAGATAAGGGAAATCCATAATTCCAGTTAAGATCACATGAAACACTGTATGAATCCTATATTCATTACTCAAAGGAGACTAGAGTGGTAAATGTGTGTTATACAAGGGAGAATAACATTAAAATAGAGAAAGAAACACGTTCGGCAGCTTTGGAAAGCCTTACACTTCACGGAAATGTAGTACTACACTCTATAACACAGTTGAGAGACAATGTTCCCTACTTGCCTCAGTTCATAACAGTGTGTAGGAAGTTGTTTGATAAAGTGGGCAAAGCTTATACTTGGGCCAGAAGGCAGAATATAGGAAACTACATGAAAACATGAATAATTCAGTGAAAATGACTGTAAACAGATGAGAACTTGTTTAGAACAGCTGAAAGAGAATCTCCAAGTCAGTTCTTAGTGTAGAAAAGGTAGCTAAGATAAGGGAAATCCATAATTCCAGTTAAGATCACATGAAACACTGTATGAATCCTATATTCATTACTTAAAGGAGACTAGAGTGGTAAATGTGTGTTATACAAGGCAGAATACCATTAAAATAGAGAAAGAAACACGTTCGGCAGCTTTTGAAATCCTTACACTTCACTGAAATGTAGTACTACACTCTATAACACAGTTGAGAGACAATGTTCCCTACTTGCCTCAGTTCATAACAGTGTGTAGGAAGTTGTTTGATAAAGTGGGCAAAGCTTATACTTGGGCCAGAAGGCAGAATATAGGAAACTACATGAAAACATGAATAATTCAGTGAAAATGACTGTAAACAGATGAGAACTTGTTTTAGAACAGCTGAAAGAGATTCTCCAAGTCATTTCTTAGTGTAGAAAAGGTAGCTAAGATCCGGGAAATCTTAATTCCAGTTAAGATCACATGAAACACTATGAATCCTATATTCTTTACTTAAAGGAGACTAGAGTGGTAAATGTGTGTTATACAAGGCAGAATACCATTGAAGTAGAGAAAGAAACACGTTCGGCAGCTTTGGAAAGCCTTACACTTCACTGAAATGTAGTACTACACTCTATAACACAGTTGAGAGACAATGTTCCCTACTTGCCTCAGTTCATAACAGTGTGTAGGAAGTTGTTTGATAAAGTGGGCAAAGCTTATACTTGGGCCAGAAGGCAGAATATAGGAAACTACATGAAATCATGATTAATTCAGTGAAAATGACTGTAAACAGATGAGAACTTGTTTAGAACAGCTGAAAGAGATTCTCCAAGTCAGTTCTTAGTGTAGAAAAGGTAGCTAAGATAAGGGAAATCCATAATTCCAGTTAAGATCACATGAAACACTGTATGAATCCTATATTCATTACTTAAAGGAGACTAGAGTGGTAAATGTGTGTTATACAAGGCAGAATACCATTAAAATAGAGAAAGAAACACGTTCGGCAGCTTTTGAAATCCTTACACTTCACTGAAATGTAGTACTACACTCTATAACACAGTTGAGAGACAATGTTCCCTACTTGCCTCAGTTCATAACAGTGTGTAGGAAGTTGTTTGATAAAGTGGGCAAAGCTTATACTTGGGCCAGAAGGCAGAATATAGGAAACTACATGAAAACATGAATAATTCAGTGAAAATGACTGTAAACAGATGAGAACTTGTTTTAGAACAGCTGAAAGAGATTCTCCAAGTCATTTCTTAGTGTAGAAAAGGTAGCTAAGATCCGGGAAATCTTAATTCCAGTTAAGATCACATGAAACACTATGAATCCTATATTCTTTACTTAAAGGAGACTAGAGTGGTAAATGTGTGTTATACAAGGCAGAATACCATTGAAGTAGAGAAAGAAACACGTTCGGCAGCTTTGGAAAGCCTTACACTTCACTGAAATGTAGTACTACACTCTATAACACAGTTGAGAGACAATGTTCCCTACTTGCCTCAGTTCATAACAGTGTGTAGGAAGTTGTTTGATAAAGTGGGCAAAGCTTATACTTGGGCCAGAAGGCAGAATATAGGAAACTACATGAAATCATGATTAATTCAGTGAAAATGACTGTAAACAGATGAGAACTTGTTTAGAACAGCTGAAAGAGATTCTCCAAGTCAGTTCTTAGTGTAGAAAAGGTAGCTAATATAAGGGAAATCCATAATTCCACTTAAGATCACATGAAACACTGTATGAATCCTATATTCATTACTTAAAGGAGACTAGAGTGGTAAATGTGTGTTATACAAGGCAGAATACCATTAAAATAGAGAAAGAAACACGTTCGGCAGCTTTTGAAATCCTTACACTTCACTGAAATGTAGTACTACACTCTATAACACAGTTGAGAGACAATGTTCCCTACTTGCCTCAGTTCATAACAGTGTGTAGGAAGTTGTTTGATAAAGTGGGCAAAGCTTATACTTGGGCCAGAAGGCAGAATATAGGAAACTACATGAAAACATGAATAATTCAGTGAAAATGACTGTAAACAGATGAGAACTTGTTTTAGAACAGCTGAAAGAGATTCTCCAAGTCATTTCTTAGTGTAGAAAAGGTAGCTAAGATCCGGGAAATCTTAATTCCAGTTAAGATCACATGAAACACTATGAATCCTATATTCTTTACTTAAAGGAGACTAGAGTGGTAAATGTGTGTTATACAAGGCAGAATACCATTGAAGTAGAGAAAGAAACACGTTCGGCAGCTTTGGAAAGCCTTACACTTCACTGAAATGTAGTACTACACTCTATAACACAGTTGAGAGACAATGTTCCCTACTTGCCTCAGTTCATAACAGTGTGTAGGAAGTTGTTTGATAAAGTGGGCAAAGCTTATACTTGGGCCAGAAGGCAGAATATAGGAAACTACATGAAATCATGATTAATTCAGTGAAAATGACTGTAAACAGATGAGAACTTGTTTAGAACAGCTGAAAGAGATTGTGCAAGTCAGTTCTTAGTGTAGAAAAGGTAGCTAAGATAAGGGAAATCCATAATTCCAGTTAAGATCACATGAAACACTGTATGAATCCTATATTCATTACTTAAAGGAGACTAGAGTGGTAAATGTGTGTTATACAAGGCAGAATACCATTAAAATAGAGAAAGAAACACGTTCGGCAGCTTTTGAAATCCTTACACTTCACTGAAATGTAGTACTACACTCTATAACACAGTTGAGAGACAATGTTCCCTACTTGCCTCAGTTCATAACAGTGTGTAGGAAGTTGTTTGATAAAGTGGGCAAAGCTTATACTTGGGCCAGAAGGCAGAATATAGGAAACTACATGAAAACATGAATAATTCAGTGAAAATGACTGTAAACAGATGAGAACTTGTTTAGAACAGCTGAAAGAGAATCTCCAAGTCAGTTCTTAGTGTAGAAAAGGTAGCTAAGATAAGGGAAATCCATAATTCCAGTTAAGATCACATGAAACACTGTATGAATCCTATATTCATTACTTAAAGGAGACTAGAGTGGTAAATGTGTGTTATACAAGGCAGAATACCATTAAAATAGAGAAAGAAACACGTTCGGCAGCTTTTGAAATCCTTACACTTCACTGAAATGTAGTACTACACTCTATAACACAGTTGAGAGACAATGTTCCCTACTTGCCTCAGTTCATAACAGTGTGTAGGAAGTTGTTTGATAAAGTGGGCAAAGCTTATACTTGGGCCAGAAGGCAGAATATAGGAAACTACATGAAAACATGAATAATTCAGTGAAAATGACTGTAAACAGATGAGAACTTGTTTTAGAACAGCTGAAAGAGATTCTCCAAGTCATTTCTTAGTGTAGAAAAGGTAGCTAAGATCCGGGAAATCTTAATTCCAGTTAAGATCACATGAAACACTATGAATCCTATATTCTTTACTTAAAGGAGACTAGAGTGGTAAATGTGTGTTATACAAGGCAGAATACCATTGAAGTAGAGAAAGAAACACGTTCGGCAGCTTTGGAAAGCCTTACACTTCACTGAAATGTAGTACTACACTCTATAACACAGTTGAGAGACAATGTTCCCTACTTGCCTCAGTTCATAACAGTGTGTAGGAAGTTGTTTGATAAAGTGGGCAAAGCTTATACTTGGGCCAGAAGGCAGAATATAGGAAACTACATGAAATCATGATTAATTCAGTGAAAATGACTGTAAACAGATGAGAACTTGTTTAGAACAGCTGAAAGAGATTCTCCAAGTCAGTTCTTAGTGTAGAAAAGGTAGCTAAGATAAGGGAAATCCATAATTCCAGTTAAGATCACATGAAACACTGTATGAATCCTATATTCATTACTTAAAGGAGACTAGAGTGGTAAATGTGTGTTATACAAGGCAGAATACCATTAAAATAGAGAAAGAAACACGTTCGGCAGCTTTTGAAATCCTTACACTTCACTGAAATGTAGTACTACACTCTATAACACAGTTGAGAGACAATGTTCCCTACTTGCCTCAGTTCATAACAGTGTGTAGGAAGTTGTTTGATAAAGTGGGCAAAGCTTATACTTGGGCCAGAAGGCAGAATATAGGAAACTACATGAAAACATGAATAATTCAGTGAAAATGACTGTAAACAGATGAGAACTTGTTTTAGAACAGCTGAAAGAGATTCTCCAAGTCATTTCTTAGTGTAGAAAAGGTAGCTAAGATCCGGGAAATCTTAATTCCAGTTAAGATCACATGAAACACTATGAATCCTATATTCTTTACTTAAAGGAGACTAGAGTGGTAAATGTGTGTTATACAAGGCAGAATACCATTGAAGTAGAGAAAGAAACACGTTCGGCAGCTTTGGAAAGCCTTACACTTCACTGAAATGTAGTACTACACTCTATAACACAGTTGAGAGACAATGTTCCCTACTTGCCTCAGTTCATAACAGTGTGTAGGAAGTTGTTTGATAAAGTGGGCAAAGCTTATACTTGTGCCAGAAGGCAGAATATAGGAAACTACATGAAATCATGATTAATTCAGTGAAAATGACTGTAAACAGATGAGAACTTGTTTAGAACAGCTGAAAGAGATTCTCCAAGTCAGTTCTTAGTGTAGAAAAGGTAGCTAATATAAGGGAAATCCATAATTCCACTTAAGATCACATGAAACACTGTATGAATCCTATATTCATTACTTAAAGGAGACTAGAGTGGTAAATGTGTGTTATACAAGGCAGAATACCATTAAAATAGAGAAAGAAACACGTTCGGCAGCTTTTGAAATCCTTACACTTCACTGAAATGTAGTACTACACTCTATAACACAGTTGAGAGACAATGTTCCCTACTTGCCTCAGTTCATAACAGTGTGTAGGAAGTTGTTTGATAAAGTGGGCAAAGCTTATACTTGGGCCAGAAGGCAGAATATAGGAAACTACATGAAAACATGAATAATTCAGTGAAAATGACTGTAAACAGATGAGAACTTGTTTTAGAACAGCTGAAAGAGATTCTCCAAGTCATTTCTTAGTGTAGAAAAGGTAGCTAAGATCCGGGAAATCTTAATTCCAGTTAAGATCACATGAAACACTATGAATCCTATATTCTTTACTTAAAGGAGACTAGAGTGGTAAATGTGTGTTATACAAGGCAGAATACCATTGAAGTAGAGAAAGAAACACGTTCGGCAGCTTTGGAAAGCCTTACACTTCACTGAAATGTAGTACTACACTCTATAACACAGTTGAGAGACAATGTTCCCTACTTGCCTCAGTTCATAACAGTGTGTAGGAAGTTGTTTGATAAAGTGGGCAAAGCTTATACTTGGGCCAGAAGGCAGAATATAGGAAACTACATGAAATCATGATTAATTCAGTGAAAATGACTGTAAACAGATGAGAACTTGTTTAGAACAGCTGAAAGAGATTCTGCAAGTCAGTTCTTAGTGTAGAAAAGGTAGCTAAGATAAGGGAAATCCATAATTCCAGTTAAGATCACATGAAACACTGTATGAATCCTATATTCATTACTTAAAGGAGACTAGAGTGGTAAATGTGTGTTATACAAGGCAGAATACCATTAAAATAGAGAAAGAAACACGTTCGGCAGCTTTTGAAATCCTTACACTTCACTGAAATGTAGTACTACACTCTATAACACAGTTGAGAGACAATGTTCCCTACTTGCCTCAGTTCATAACAGTGTGTAGGAAGTTGTTTGATAAAGTGGGCAAAGCTTATACTTGGGCCAGAAGGCAGAATATAGGAAACTACATGAAAACATGAATAATTCAGTGAAAATGACGGTAAACAGATGAGAACTTGTTTTAGAACAGCTGAAAGAGATTCTCCAAGTCATTTCTTAGTGTAGAAAAGGTAGCTAAGATCCGGGAAATCTTAATTCCAGTTAAGATCACATGAAACACTATGAATCCTATATTCTTTACTTAAAGGAGACTAGAGTGGTAAATGTGTGTTATACAAGGCAGAATACCATTGAAGTAGAGAAAGAAACACGTTCGGCAGCTTTGGAAAGCCTTACACTTCACTGAAATGTAGTACTACACTCTATAACACAGTTGAGAGACAATGTTCCCTACTTGCCTCAGTTCATAACAGTGTGTAGGAAGTTGTTTGATAAAGTGGGCAAAGCTTATACTTGTGCCAGAAGGCAGAATATAGGAAACTACATGAAATCATGATTAATTCAGTGAAAATGACTGTAAACAGATGAGAACTTGTTTAGAACAGCTGAAAGAGATTCTCCAAGTCAGTTCTTAGTGTAGAAAAGGTAGCTAATATAAGGGAAATCCATAATTCCACTTAAGATCACATGAAACACTGTATGAATCCTATATTCATTACTTAAAGGAGACTAGAGTGGTAAATGTGTGTTATACAAGGCAGAATACCATTAAAATAGAGAAAGAAACACGTTCGGCAGCTTTTGAAATCCTTACACTTCACTGAAATGTAGTACTACACTCTATAACACAGTTGAGAGACAATGTTCCCTACTTGCCTCAGTTCATAACAGTGTGTAGGAAGTTGTTTGATAAAGTGGGCAAAGCTTATACTTGGGCCAGAAGGCAGAATATAGGAAACTACATGAAAACATGAATAATTCAGTGAAAATGACTGTAAACAGATGAGAACTTGTTTTAGAACAGCTGAAAGAGATTCTCCAAGTCATTTCTTAGTGTAGAAAAGGTAGCTAAGATCCGGGAAATCTTAATTCCAGTTAAGATCACATGAAACACTATGAATCCTATATTCTTTACTTAAAGGAGACTAGAGTGGTAAATGTGTGTTATACAAGGCAGAATACCATTGAAGTAGAGAAAGAAACACGTTCGGCAGCTTTGGAAAGCCTTACACTTCACTGAAATGTAGTACTACACTCTATAACACAGTTGAGAGACAATGTTCCCTACTTGCCTCAGTTCATAACAGTGTGTAGGAAGTTGTTTGATAAAGTGGGCAAAGCTTATACTTGGGCCAGAAGGCAGAATATAGGAAACTACATGAAATCATGATTAATTCAGTGAAAATGACTGTAAACAGATGAGAACTTGTTTAGAACAGCTGAAAGAGATTCTGCAAGTCAGTTCTTAGTGTAGAAAAGGTAGCTAAGATAAGGGAAATCCATAATTCCAGTTAAGATCACATGAAACACTGTATGAATCCTATATTCATTACTTAAAGGAGACTAGAGTGGTAAATGTGTGTTATACAAGGCAGAATACCATTAAAATAGAGAAAGAAACACGTTCGGCAGCTTTTGAAATCCTTACACTTCACTGAAATGTAGTACTACACTCTATAACACAGTTGAGAGACAATGTTCCCTACTTGCCTCAGTTCATAACAGTGTGTAGGAAGTTGTTTGATAAAGTGGGCAAAGCTTATACTTGGGCCAGAAGGCAGAATATAGGAAACTACATGAAAACATGAATAATTCAGTGAAAATGACTGTAAACAGATGAGAACATGTTTTAGAACAGCTGAAAGAGATTCTCCAAGTCAGTTCTTAGTGTAGAAAAGGTAGCTAAGATAAGGGAAATCCATAATTCCAGTTAAGATCACATGAAACACTGTATGAATCCTATATTCATTACTCAAAGGAGACTAGAGTGGTAAATGTGTGTTATACAAGGGAGACTACCATTAAAATAGAGAAAGAAACACGTTCGGCAGCTTTGGAAAGCCTTACACTTCACTGAAATGTAGTACTACACTCTATAACACAGTTGAGAGACAATGTTCCCTACTTGCCTCAGTTCATAACAGTGTGTAGGAAGTTGTTTGATAAAGTGGGCAAAGCTTATACTTGGGCCAGAAGGCAGAATATAGGAAACTACATGAAAACATGAATAATTCAGTGAAAATGACTGTAAACAGATGAGAACTTGTTTAGAACAGCTGAAAGAGAATCTCCAAGTCAGTTCTTAGTGTAGAAAAGGTAGCTAAGATAAGGGAAATCCATAATTCCAGTTAAGATCACATGAAACACTGTATGAATCCTATATTCATTACTTAAAGGAGACTAGAGTGGTAAATGTGTGTTATACAAGGCAGAATACCATTAAAATAGAGAAAGAAACACGTTCGGCAGCTTTTGAAATCCTTACACTTCACTGAAATGTAGTACTACACTCTATAACACAGTTGAGAGACAATGTTCCCTACTTGCCTCAGTTCATAACAGTGTGTAGGAAGTTGTTTGATAAAGTGGGCAAAGCTTATACTTGGGCCAGAAGGCAGAATATAGGAAACTACATGAAAACATGAATAATTCAGTGAAAATGACTGTAAACATATGAGAACTTGTTTTAGAACAGCTGAAAGAGATTCTCCAAGTCATTTCTTAGTGTAGAAAAGGTAGCTAAGATCCGGGAAATCTTAATTCCAGTTAAGATCACATGAAACACTATGAATCCTATATTCTTTACTTAAAGGAGACTAGAGTGGTAAATGTGTGTTATACAAGGCAGAATACCATTGAAGTAGAGAAAGAAACACGTTCGGCAGCTTTGGAAAGCCTTACACTTCACTGAAATGTAGTACTACACTCTATAACACAGTTGAGAGACAATGTTCCCTACTTGCCTCAGTTCATAACAGTGTGTAGGAAGTTGTTTGATAAAGTGGGCAAAGCTTATACTTGGGCCAGAAGGCAGAATATAGGAAACTACATGAAATCATGATTAATTCAGTGAAAATGACTGTAAACAGATGAGAACTTGTTTAGAACAGCTGAAAGAGATTCTCCAAGTCAGTTCTTAGTGTAGAAAAGGTAGCTAAGATAAGGGAAATCCATAATTCCAGTTAAGATCACATGAAACACTGTATGAATCCTATATTCATTACTTAAAGGAGACTAGAGTGGTAAATGTGTGTTATACAAGGCAGAATACCATTAAAATAGAGAAAGAAACACGTTCGGCAGCTTTTGAAATCCTTACACTTCACTGAAATGTAGTACTACACTCTATAACACAGTTGAGAGACAATGTTCCCTACTTGCCTCAGTTCATAACAGTGTGTAGGAAGTTGTTTGATAAAGTGGGCAAAGCTTATACTTGGGCCAGAAGGCAGAATATAGGAAACTACATGAAAACATGAATAATTCAGTGAAAATGACTGTAAACAGATGAGAACTTGTTTTAGAACAGCTGAAAGAGATTCTCCAAGTCATTTCTTAGTGTAGAAAAGGTAGCTAAGATCCGGGAAATCTTAATTCCAGTTAAGATCACATGAAACACTATGAATCCTATATTCTTTACTTAAAGGAGACTAGAGTGGTAAATGTGTGTTATACAAGGCAGAATACCATTGAAGTAGAGAAAGAAACACGTTCGGCAGCTTTGGAAAGCCTTACACTTCACTGAAATGTAGTACTACACTCTATAACACAGTTGAGAGACAATGTTCCCTACTTGCCTCAGTTCATAACAGTGTGTAGGAAGTTGTTTGATAAAGTGGGCAAAGCTTATACTTGGGCCAGAAGGCAGAATATAGGAAACTACATGAAATCATGATTAATTCAGTGAAAATGACTGTAAACAGATGAGAACTTGTTTAGAACAGCTGAAAGAGATTCTCCAAGTCAGTTCTTAGTGTAGAAAAGGTAGCTAAGATAAGGGAAATCCATAATTCCAGTTAAGATCACATGAAACACTGTATGAATCCTATATTCATTACTTAAAGGAGACTAGAGTGGTAAATGTGTGTTATACAAGGCAGAATACCATTAAAATAGAGAAAGAAACACGTTCGGCAGCTTTTGAAATCCTTACACTTCACTGAAATGTAGTACTACACTCTATAACACAGTTGAGAGACAATGTTCCCTACTTGCCTCAGTTCATAACAGTGTGTAGGAAGTTGTTTGATAAAGTGGGCAAAGCTTATACTTGGGCCAGAAGGCAGAATATAGGAAACTACATGAAAACATGAATAATTCAGTGAAAATGACTGTAAACAGATGAGAACTTGTTTTAGAACAGCTGAAAGAGATTCTCCAAGTCATTTCTTAGTGTAGAAAAGGTAGCTAAGATCCGGGAAATCTTAATTCCAGTTAAGATCACATGAAACACTATGAATCCTATATTCTTTACTTAAAGGAGACTAGAGTGGTAAATGTGTGTTATACAAGGCAGAATACCATTGAAGTAGAGAAAGAAACACGTTCGGCAGCTTTGGAAAGCCTTACACTTCACTGAAATGTAGTACTACACTCTATAACACAGTTGAGAGACAATGTTCCCTACTTGCCTCAGTTCATAACAGTGTGTAGGAAGTTGTTTGATAAAGTGGGCAAAGCTTATATTTGGGCCAGAAGGCAGAATATAGGAAACTACATGAAATCATGATTAATTCAGTGAAAATGACTGTAAACAGATGAGAACTTGTTTAGAACAGCTGAAAGAGATTCTCCAAGTCAGTTCTTAGTGTAGAAAAGGTAGCTAAGATAAGGGAAATCCATAATTCCAGTTAAGATCACATGAAACACTGTATGAATCCTATATTCATTACTTAAAGGAGACTAGAGTGGTAAATGTGTGTTATATAACGCAGAATACCATTAAAATAGAGAAAGAAACACGTTCGGCAGCTTTTGAAATCCTTACACTTCACTGAAATGTAGTACTACACTCTATAACACAGTTGAGAGACAATGTTCCCTACTTGCCTCAGTTCATAACAGTGTGTAGGAAGTTGTTTGATAAAGTGGGCAAAGCTTATACTTGGGCCAGAAGGCAGAATATAGGAAACTACATGAAAACATGAATAATTCAGTGAAAATGACTGTAAACAGATGAGAACTTGTTTTAGAACAGCTGAAAGAGATTCTCCAAGTCATTTCTTAGTGTAGAAAAGGTAGCTAAGATCCGGGAAATCTTAATTCCAGTTAAGATCACATGAAACACTATGAATCCTATATTCTTTACTTAAAGGAGACTAGAGTGGTAAATGTGTGTTATACAAGGCAGAATACCATTGAAGTAGAGAAAGAAACACGTTCGGCAGCTTTGGAAAGCCTTACACTTCACTGAAATGTAGTACTACACTCTATAACACAGTTGAGAGACAATGTTCCCTACTTGCCTCAGTTCATAACAGTGTGTAGGAAGTTGTTTGATAAAGTGGGCAAAGCTTATACTTGGGCCAGAAGGCAGAATATAGGAAACTACATGAAATCATGATTAATTCAGTGAAAATGACTGTAAACAGATAAGAACTTGTTTAGAACAGCTGAAAGAGATTCTCCAAGTCAGTTCTTAGTGTAGAAAAGGTAGCTAAGATAAGGGAAATCCATAATTCCAGTTAAGATCACATGAAACACTGTATGAATCCTATATTTATTACTCAAAGGAGACTAGAGTGGTAAATGTGTGTTATACAAGGCAGAATACCATTAAAATAGAGAAAGAAACACGTTCGGCAGCTTTGGAAAGCCTTACACTTCACTGAAATGTAGTACTACACTCTATAACACAGTTGAGAGACAATGTTCCCTACTTGCCTCAGTTCATGACAGTGTGTAGGAAGTTGTTTGATAAAGTGGGCAAAGCTTATACTTGGGCCAGAAGGCAGAATATAGGAAAATACATGAAAACATGAATAATTCAGTGAAAATGACTGTAAACAGATGAGAACTTGTTTAGAACAGCTGAAAGAGAATCTCCAAGTCAGTTCTTAGTGTAGAAAAGGTAGCTAATATAAGGGAAATCCATAATTCCAGTTAAGATCACATGAAACACTGTATGAATCCTATATTCATTACTTAAAGGAGACTAGAGTGGTAAATGTGTGTTATACAAGGCAGAATACCATTGAAGTAGAGAAAGAAACACGTTCGGCAGCTTTGGAAAGCCTTACACTTCACTGAAATGTAGTACTACACTCTATAACACAGTTGAGAGACAATGTTCCCTACTTGCCTCAGTTCATAACAGTGTGTAGGAAGTTGTTTGATAAAGTGGGCAAAGCTTATACTTGGGCCAGAAGGCAGAATATAGGAAACTACATGAAATCATGATTAATTCAGTGAAAATGACTGTAAACAGATGAGAACTTGTTTAGAACAGCTGAAAGAGATTCTCCAAGTCAGTTCTTAGTGTAGAAAAGGTAGCTAAGATAAGGGAAATCCATAATTCCAGTTAAGATCACATGAAACACTGTATGAATCCTATATTCATTACTCAAAGGAGACTAGAGTGGTAAATGTGTGTTATACAAGGCAGAATACCATTAAAATAGAGAAAGAAACACGTTCGGCAGCTTTGGAAAGCCTTACACTTCACTGAAATGTAGTACTACACTCTATAACACAGTTGAGAGACAATGTTCCCTACTTGCCTCAGTTCATG
The DNA here is from genome assembly GCF_964339955.1 of Pipistrellus hanaki. Taxonomy (NCBI): domain Eukaryota; kingdom Metazoa; phylum Chordata; class Mammalia; order Chiroptera; family Vespertilionidae; genus Pipistrellus; species Pipistrellus hanaki. Next base: position 2,727,415 of record NW_028182303.1, read on the forward strand.
ACAGTGTGTAGGAAGTTGTTTGATAAAGTGGGCAAAGCTTATACTTGGGCCAGAAGGCAGAATATAGGAAAATACATGAAAACATGAATAATTCAGTGAAAATGACTGTAAACAGATGAGAACTTGTTTAGAACAGCTGAAAGAGAATCTCCAAGTCAGTTCTTAGTGTAGAAAAGGTAGCTAATATAAGGGAAATCCATAATTCCAGTTAAGATCACATGAAACACTGTATGAATCCTATATTCATTACTTAAAGGAGACTAGAGTGGTAAATGTGTGTTATACAAGGCAGAATACCATTAAAATAGAGAAAGAAACACGTTCGGCAGCTTTTGAAATCCTTACACTTCACTGAAATGTAGTACTACACTCTATAACACAGTTGAGAGACAATGTTCCCTACTTGCCTCAGTTCATAACAGTGTGTAGGAAGTTGTTTGATAAAGTGGGCAAAGCTTATACTTGGGCCAGAAGGCAGAATATAGGAAACTACATGAAAACATGAATAATTCAGTGAAAATGACTGTAAACAGATGAGAACTTGTTTTAGAACAGCTGAAAGAGATTCTCCAAGTCATTTCTTAGTGTAGAAAAGGTAGCTAAGATCCGGGAAATCTTAATTCCAGTTAAGATCACATGAAACACTATGAATCCTATATTCTTTACTTAAAGGAGACTAGAGTGGTAAATGTGTGTTATACAAGGCAGAATACCATTGAAGTAGAGAAAGAAACACGTTCGGCAGCTTTGGAAAGCCTTACACTTCACTGAAATGTAGTACTACACTCTATAACACAGTTGAGAGACAATGTTCCCTACTTGCCTCAGTTCATAACAGTGTGTAGGAAGTTGTTTGATAAAGTGGGCAAAGCTTATACTTGGGCCAGAAGGCAGAATATAGGAAACTACATGAAATCATGATTAATTCAGTGAAAATGACTGTAAACAGATGAGAACTTGTTTAGAACAGCTGAAAGAGATTCTCCAAGTCAGTTCTTAGTGTAGAAAAGGTAGCTAAGATAAGGGAAATCCATAATTCCAGTTAAGATCACATGAAACACTGTATGAATCCTATATTCATTACTTAAAGGAGACTAGAGTGGTAAATGTGTGTTATACAACGCAGAATACCATTAAAATAGAGAAAGAAACACGTTCGGCAGCTTTTGAAATCCTTACACTTCACTGAAATGTAGTACTACACTCTATAACACAGTTGAGAGACAATGTTCCCTACTTGCCTCAGTTCATAACAGTGTGTAGGAAGTTGTTTGATAAAGTGGGCAAAGCTTATACTTGGGCCAGAAGGCAGAATATAGGAAACTACATGAAAACATGAATAATTCAGTGAAAATGACTGTAAACAGATGAGAACTTGTTTTAGAACAGCTGAAAGAGATTCTCCAAGTCATTTCTTAGTGTAGAAAAGGTAGCTAAGATCCGGGAAATCTTAATTCCAGTTAAGATCACATGAAACACTATGAATCCTATATTCTTTACTTAAAGGAGACTAGAGTGGTAAATGTGTGTTATACAAGGCAGAATACCATTGAAGTAGAGAAAGAAACACGTTTGGCAGCTTTGGAAAGCCTTACACTTCACTGAAATGTAGTACTACACTCTATAACACAGTTGAGAGACAATGTTCCCTACTTGCCTCAGTTCATAACAGTGTGTAGGAAGTTGTTTGATAAAGTGGGCAAAGCTTATACTTGGGCCAGAAGGCAGAATATAGGAAAATACATGAAAACATGAATAATTCAGTGAAAATGACTGTAAACAGATGAGAACTTGTTTAGAACAGCTGAAAGAGAATCTCCAAGTCAGTTCTTAGTGTAGAAAAGGTAGCTAATATAAGGGAAATCCATAATTCCAGTTAAGATCACATGAAACACTGTATGAATCCTATATTCATTACTTAAAGGAGACTAGAGTGGTAAATGTGTGTTATACAAGGCAGAATACCATTAAAATAGAGAAAGAAACACGTTCGGCAGCTTTTGAAATCCTTACACTTCACTGAAATGTAGTACTACACTCTATAACACAGTTGAGAGACAATGTTCCCTACTTGCCTCAGTTCATAACAGTGTGTAGGAAGTTGTTTGATAAAGTGGGCAAAGCTTATACTTGGGCCAGAAGGCAGAATATAGGAAACTACATGAAAACATGAATAATTCAGTGAAAATGACTGTAAACAGATGAGAACTTGTTTTAGAACAGCTGAAAGAGATTCTCCAAGTCATTTCTTAGTGTAGAAAAGGTAGCTAAGATCCGGGAAATCTTAATTCCAGTTAAGATCACATGAAACACTATGAATCCTATATTCTTTACTTAAAGGAGACTAGAGTGATAAATGTGTGTTATACAAGGCAGAATACCATTGAAGTAGAGAAAGAAACACGTTCGGCAGCTTTGGAAAGCCTTACACTTCACTGAAATGTAGTACTACACTCTATAACACAGTTGAGAGACAATGTTCCCTACTTGCCTCAGTTCATAACAGTGTGTAGGAAGTTGTTTGATAAAGTGGGCAAAGCTTATACTTGGGCCAGAAGGCAGAATATAGGAAACTACATGAAATCATGATTAATTCAGTGAAAATGACTGTAAACAGATAAGAACTTGTTTAGAACAGCTGAAAGAGATTCTCCAAGTCAGTTCTTAGTGTAGAAAAGGTAGCTAAGATAAGGGAAATCCATAATTCCAGTTAAGATCACATGAAACACTGTATGAATCCTATATTTATTACTCAAAGGAGACTAGAGTGGTAAATGTGTGTTATACAAGGCAGAATACCATTAAAATAGAGAAAGAAACACGTTCGGCAGCTTTGGAAAGCCTTACACTTCACTGAAATGTAGTACTACACTCTATAACACAGTTGAGAGACAATGTTCCCTACTTGCCTCAGTTCATGACAGTGTGTAGGAAGTTGTTTGATAAAGTGGGCAAAGCTTATACTTGGGCCAGAAGGCAGAATATAGGAAAATACATGAAAACATGAATAATTCAGTGAAAATGACTGTAAACAGATGAGAACTTGTTTAGAACAGCTGAAAGAGAATCTCCAAGTCAGTTCTTAGTGTAGAAAAGGTAGCTAATATAAGGGAAATCCATAATTCCAGTTAAGATCACATGAAACACTGTATGAATCCTATATTCATTACTTAAAGGAGACTAGAGTGGTAAATGTGTGTTATACAAGGCAGAATACCATTGAAGTAGAGAAAGAAACACGTTCGGCAGCTTTGGAAAGCCTTACACTTCACTGAAATGTAGTACTACACTCTATAACACAGTTGAGAGACAATGTTCCCTACTTGCCTCAGTTCATAACAGTGTGTAGGAAGTTGTTTGATAAAGTGGGCAAAGCTTATACTTGGGCCAGAAGGCAGAATATAGGAAACTACATGAAATCATGATTAATTCAGTGAAAATGACTGTAAACAGATGAGAACTTGTTTAGAACAGCTGAAAGAGATTCTCCAAGTCAGTTCTTAGTGTAGAAAAGGTAGCTAAGATAAGGGAAATCCATAATTCCAGTTAAGATCACATGAAACACTGTATGAATCCTATATTCATTACTCAAAGGAGACTAGAGTGGTAAATGTGTGTTATACAAGGCAGAATACCATTAAAATAGAGAAAGAAACACGTTCGGCAGCTTTGGAAAGCCTTACACTTCACTGAAATGTAGTACTACACTCTATAACACAGTTGAGAGACAATGTTCCCTACTTGCCTCAGTTCATGACAGTGTGTAGGAAGTTGTTTGATAAAGTGGGCAAAGCTTATACTTGGGCCAGAAGGCAGAATATAGGAAAATACATGAAAACATGAATAATTCAGTGAAAATGACTGTAAACAGATGAGAACTTGTTTAGAACAGCTGAAAGAGAATCTCCAAGTCAGTTCTTAGTGTAGAAAAGGTAGCTAATATAAGGGAAATCCATAATTCCAGTTAAGATCACATGAAACACTGTATGAATCCTATATTCATTACTTAAAGGAGACTAGAGTGGTAAATGTGTGTTATACAAGGCAGAATACCATTAAAATAGAGAAAGAAACACGTTCGGCAGCTTTTGAAATCCTTACACTTCACTGAAATGTAGTACTACACTCTATAACACAGTTGAGAGACAATGTTCCCTACTTGCCTCAGTTCATAACAGTGTGTAGGAAGTTGTTTGATAAAGTGGGCAAAGCTTATACTTGGGCCAGAAGGCAGAATATAGGAAACTACATGAAAACATGAATAATTCAGTGAAAATGACTGTAAACAGATGAGAACTTGTTTTAGAACAGCTGAAAGAGATTCTCCAAGTCATTTCTTAGTGTAGAAAAGGTAGCTAAGATCCGGGAAATCTTAATTCCAGTTAAGATCACATGAAACACTATGAATCCTATATTCTTTACTTAAAGGAGACTAGAGTGGTAAATGTGTGTTATACAAGGCAGAATACCATTGAAGTAGAGAAAGAAACACGTTCGGCAGCTTTGGAAAGCCTTACACTTCACTGAAATGTAGTACTACACTCTATAACACAGTTGAGAGACAATGTTCCCTACTTGCCTCAGTTCATAACAGTGTGTAGGAAGTTGTTTGATAAAGTGGGCAAAGCTTATACTTGGGCCAGAAGGCAGAATATAGGAAACTACATGAAATCATGATTAATTCAGTGAAAATGACTGTAAACAGATGAGAACTTGTTTAGAACAGCTGAAAGAGATTCTCCAAGTCAGTTCTTAGTGTAGAAAAGGTAGCTAAGATAAGGGAAATCCATAATTCCAGTTAAGATCACATGAAACACTGTATGAATCCTATATTCATTACTTAAAGGAGACTAGAGTGGTAAATGTGTGTTATACAACGCAGAATACCATTAAAATAGAGAAAGAAACACGTTCGGCAGCTTTTGAAATCCTTACACTTCACTGAAATGTAGTACTACACTCTATAACACAGTTGAGAGACAATGTTCCCTACTTGCCTCAGTTCATAACAGTGTGTAGGAAGTTGTTTGATAAAGTGGGCAAAGCTTATACTTGGGCCAGAAGGCAGAATATAGGAAACTACATGAAAACATGAATAATTCAGTGAAAATGACTGTAAACAGATGAGAACTTGTTTTAGAACAGCTGAAAGAGATTCTCCAAGTCATTTCTTAGTGTAGAAAAGGTAGCTAAGATCCGGGAAATCTTAATTCCAGTTAAGATCACATGAAACACTATGAATCCTATATTCTTTACTTAAAGGAGACTAGAGTGGTAAATGTGTGTTATACAAGGCAGAATACCATTGAAGTAGAGAAAGAAACACGTTTGGCAGCTTTGGAAAGCCTTACACTTCACTGAAATGTAGTACTACACTCTATAACACAGTTGAGAGACAATGTTCCCTACTTGCCTCAGTTCATAACAGTGTGTAGGAAGTTGTTTGATAAAGTGGGCAAAGCTTATACTTGGGCCAGAAGGCAGAATATAGGAAAATACATGAAAACATGAATAATTCAGTGAAAATGACTGTAAACAGATGAGAACTTGTTTAGAACAGCTGAAAGAGAATCTCCAAGTCAGTTCTTAGTGTAGAAAAGGTAGCTAATATAAGGGAAATCCATAATTCCAGTTAAGATCACATGAAACACTGTATGAATCCTATATTCATTACTTAAAGGAGACTAGAGTGGTAAATGTGTGTTATACAAGGCAGAATACCATTAAAATAGAGAAAGAAACACGTTCGGCAGCTTTTGAAATCCTTACACTTCACTGAAATGTAGTACTACACTCTATAACACAGTTGAGAGACAATGTTCCCTACTTGCCTCAGTTCATAACAGTGTGTAGGAAGTTGTTTGATAAAGTGGGCAAAGCTTATACTTGGGCCAGAAGGCAGAATATAGGAAACTACATGAAAACATGAATAATTCAGTGAAAATGACTGTAAACAGATGAGAACTTGTTTTAGAACAGCTGAAAGAGATTCTCCAAGTCATTTCTTAGTGTAGAAAAGGTAGCTAAGATCCGGGAAATCTTAATTCCAGTTAAGATCACATGAAACACTATGAATCCTATATTCTTTACTTAAAGGAGACTAGAGTGATAAATGTGTGTTATACAAGGCAGAATACCATTGAAGTAGAGAAAGAAACACGTTCGGCAGCTTTGGAAAGCCTTACACTTCACTGAAATGTAGTACTACACTCTATAACACAGTTGAGAGACAATGTTCCCTACTTGCCTCAGTTCATAACAGTGTGTAGGAAGTTGTTTGATAAAGTGGGCAAAGCTTATACTTGGGCCAGAAGGCAGAATATAGGAAACTACATGAAATCATGATTAATTCAGTGAAAATGACTGTAAACAGATGAGAACTTGTTTAGAACAGCTGAAAGAGATTCTCCAAGTCAGTTCTTAGTGTAGAAAAGGTAGCTAAGATAAGGGAAATCCATAATTCCAGTTAAGATCACATGAAACACTGTATGAATCCTATATTCATTACTTAAAGGAGACTAGAGTGGTAAATGTGTGTTATACAACGCAGAATACCATTAAAATAGAGAAAGAAACACGTTCGGCAGCTTTTGAAATCCTTACACTTCACTGAAATGTAGTACTACACTCTATAACACAGTTGAGAGACAATGTTCCCTACTTGCCTCAGTTCATAACAGTGTGTAGGAAGTTGTTTGATAAAGTGGGCAAAGCTTATACTTGGGCCAGAAGGCAGAATATAGGAAACTACATGAAAACATGAATAATTCAGTGAAAATGACTGTAAACAGATGAGAACTTGTTTTAGAACAGCTGAAAGAGATTCTCCAAGTCATTTCTTAGTGTAGAAAAGGTAGCTAAGATCCGGGAAATCTTAATTCCAGTTAAGATCACATGAAACACTATGAATCCTATATTCTTTACTTAAAGGAGACTAGAGTGGTAAATGTGTGTTATACAAGGCAGAATACCATTGAAGTAGAGAAAGAAACACGTTCTGCAGCTTTGGAAAGCCTTACACTTCACTGAAATGTAGTACTACACTCTATAACACAGTTGAGAGACAATGTTCCCTACTTGCCTCAGTTCATAACAGTGTGTAGGAAGTTGTTTGATAAAGTGGGCAAAGCTTATACTTGGGCCAGAAGGCAGAATATAGGAAACTACATGAAATCATGATTAATTCAGTGAAAATGACTGTAAACAGATGAGAACTTGTTTAGAACAGCTGAAAGAGATTCTCCAAGTCAGTTCTTAGTGTAGAAAAGGTAGCTAAGATAAGGGAAATCCAGAATTCCAGTTAAGATCACATGAAACACTGTATGAATCCTATATTCATTACTCAAAGGAGACTAGAGTGGTAAATGTGTGTTATACAAGGCAGAATACCATTAAAATAGAGAAAGAAACACGTTCGGCAGCTTTGGAAAGCCTTACACTTCACTGAAATGTAGTACTACACTCTATAACACAGTTGAGAGACAATGTTCCCTACTTGCCTCAGTTCATGACAGTGTGTAGGAAGTTGTTTGATAAAGTGGGCAAAGCTTATACTTGGGCCAGAAGGCAGAATATAGGAAAATACATGAAAACATGAATAATTCAGTGAAAATGACTGTAAACAGATGAGAACTTGTTTAGAACAGCTGAAAGAGAATCTCCAAGTCAGTTCTTAGTGTAGAAAAGGTAGCTAAGATAAGGGAAATCCATAATTCCAGTTAAGATCACATGAAACACTGTATGAATCCTATATTCATTACTTAAAGGAGACTAGAGTGGTAAATGTGTGTTATACAAGGCAGAATACCATTAAAATAGAGAAAGAAACACGTTCGGCAGCTTTTGAAATCCTTACACTTCATTGAAATGTAGTACTACACTCTATAACACAGTTGAGAGACAATGTTCCCTACTTGCCTCAGTTCATAACAGTGTGTAGGAAGTTGTTTGATAAAGTGGGCAAAGCTTATACTTGGGCCAGAAGGCAGAATATAGGAAACTACATGAAAACATGAATAATTCAGTGAAAATGACTGTAAACAGATGAGAACTTGTTTTAGAACAGCTGAAAGAGATTCTCCAAGTCATTTCTTAGTGTAGAAAAGGTAGCTAAGATCCGGGAAATCTTAATTCCAGTTAAGATCACATGAAACACTATGAATCCTATATTCTTTACTTAAAGGAGACTAGAGTGGTAAATGTGTGTTATACAAGGCAGAATACCATTGAAGTAGAGAAAGAAACACGTTCGGCAGCTTTGGAAAGCCTTACACTTCACTGAAATGTAGTACTACACTCTATAACACAGTTGAGAGACAATGTTCCCTACTTGCCTCAGTTCATAACAGTGTGTAGGAAGTTGTTTGATAAAGTGGGCAAAGCTTATACTTGGGCCAGAAGGCAGAATATAGGAAACTACATGAAAACATGAATAATTCCGTGAAAATAACTGTAAACAGATGAGAACTTGTTTAGAACAGCTGAAAGAGAAACTCCAAGTCAGTTCTTAGTGTAGAAAAGGTAGCTAAGATAAGGGAAATCCATAATTCCAGTTAAGATCACATGAAACACTGTATGAATCCTATATTCATTACTTAAAGGAGACTAGAGTGGTAAATGTGTGTTATACAAGGCAGAATACCATTGAAATAGAGAAAGAAACACGTTCGGCAGCTATGGAAAGCCTTACACTTCACGGAAATGTAGTACTACACTCTATAACACAGTTGTGAGACAATGTTCCCTAGCTGCCTCAGTTCATAACAGTGTGTAGGAAGTTGTTTGATAAAGTGGGCAAAGCTTATACTTGGACCAGAAGGCAGAATATAGGAAACTACATGAAATCATGATTAATTCAGTGAAAATGACTGTAAACAGATGAGAACTTGTTTAGAACAGCTGAAAGAGAATCTCCAAGTCAGTTCTTAGTGTAGAAAAGGTAGCTAAGATAAGGGAAATCCAGAATTCCAGTTAAGATCACATGAAACACTGTATGAATCCTATATTCATTACTTAAAGGAGACTAGAGTGGTAAATGTGTGTTATACAAGGCAGAATACCATTAAAATAGAGAAAGAAACACGTTCGGCAGCTTTTGAAATCCTTACACTTCACTGAAATGTAGTACTACACTCTATAACACAGTTGAGAGACAATGTTGCCTACTTGCCTCAGTTCATAACAGTGTGTAGGAAGTTGTTTGATAAAGTGGGCAAAGCTTATACTTGGGCCAGAAGGCAGAATATAGGAAACTACATGAAAACATGAATAATTCAGTGAAAATGACTGTAAACAGATGAGAACTTTTTTTAGAACAGCTGAAAGAGATTATCCAAGTCATTTCTTAGTGTAGAAAAGGTAGCTAAGATCCGGGAAATCTTAATTCCAGTTAAGATCACATGAAACACTATGAATCCTATATTCTTTACTTAAAGGAGACTAGAGTGGTAAATGTGTGTTATACAAGGCAGAATACCATTGAAGTAGAGAAAGAAACACGTTCGGCAGCTTTGGAAAGCCTTACACTTCACTGAAATGTAGTACTACACTCTATAACACAGTTGAGAGACAATGTTCCCTACTTGCCTCAGTTCATAACAGTGTGTAGGAAGTTGTTTGATAAAGTGGGCAAAGCTTATACTTGGGCCAGAAGGCAGAATATAGGAAACTACATGAAAACATGAATAATTCAGTGAAAATAACTGTAAACAGATGAGAACTTGTTTAGAAAAGCTGAAAGAGAAACTCCAAGTCAGTTCTTAGTGTAGAAAAGGTAGCTAAGATAAGGGAAATCCATAATTCCAGTTAAGATTACATGAAACACTGTATGAATCCTATATTCATTACTTAAAGGAGACTAGAGTGGTAAATGTGTGTTATACAAGGCAGAATACCATTGAAGTAGAGAAAGAAACACGTTCGGCAGCTTTGGAAAGCCTTACACTTCACTGAAATGTAGTACTACACTCTATAACACAGTTGAGAGACAATGTTCCCTACTTGCCTCAGTTCATAACAGTGTGTAGGAAGTTGTTTGATAAAGTGGGCAAAGCTTATACTTGGGCCAGAAGGCAGAATATAGGAAACTACATGAAATCATGATTAATTCAGTGAAAATGACTGTAAACAGATGAGAACTTGTTTAGAACAGCTGAAAGAGAATCTCCAAGTCAGTTCTTAGTGTAGAAAAGGTAGCTAAGATAAGGGAAATCCAGAATTCCAGTTAAGATCACATGAAACACTGTATGAATCCTATATTCATTACTTAAAGGAGACTAGAGTGGTAAATGTGTGTTATACAAGGCAGAATACCATTAAAATAGAGAAAGAAACACGTTCGGCAGCTTTTGAAATCCTTACACTTCACTGAAATGTAGTACTACACTCTATAACACAGTTGAGAGACAATGTTGCCTACTTGCCTCAGTTCATAACAGTGTGTAGGAAGTTGTTTGATAAAGTGGGCAAAGCTTATACTTGGGCCAGAAGGCAGAATATAGGAAACTACATGAAAACATGAATAATTCAGTGAAAATGACTGTAAACAGATGAGAACTTTTTTTAGAACAGCTGAAAGAGATTATCCAAGTCATTTCTTAGTGTAGAAAAGGTAGCTAAGATCCGGGAAATCTTAATTCCAGTTAAGATCACATGAAACACTATGAATCCTATATTCTTTACTTAAAGGAGACTAGAGTGGTAAATGTGTGTTATACAAGGCAGAATACCATTGAAGTAGAGAAAGAAACACGTTCGGCAGCTTTGGAAAGCCTTACACTTCACTGAAATGTAGTACTACACTCTATAACACAGTTGAGAGACAATGTTCCCTACTTGCCTCAGTTCATAACAGTGTGTAGGAAGTTGTTTGATAAAGTGGGCAAAGCTTATACTTGGGCCAGAAGGCAGAATATAGGAAACTACATGAAAACATGAATAATTCCGTGAAAATAACTGTAAACAGATGAGAACTTGTTTAGAAAAGCTGAAAGAGAAACTCCAAGTCAGTTCTTAGTGTAGAAAAGGTAGCTAAGATAAGGGAAATCCATAATTCCAGTTAAGATTACATGAAACACTGTATGAATCCTATATTCATTACTTAAAGGAGACTAGAGTGGTAAATGTGTGTTATACAAGGCAGAATACCATTGAAGTAGAGAAAGAAACACGTTCGGCAGCTTTGGAAAGCCTTACACTTCACTGAAATGTAGTACTACACTCTATAACACAGTTGAGAGACAATGTTCCCTACTTGCCTCAGTTCATAACAGTGTGTAGGAAGTTGTTTGATAAAGTGGGCAAAGCTTATACTTGGGCCAGAAGGCAGAATATAGGAAACTACATGAAAACATGAATAATTCCGTGAAAATAACTGTAAACAGATGAGAACTTGTTTAGAACTGCTGAAAGAGAAACTCCAAGTCAGTTCTTAGTGTAGAAAAGGTAGCTAAGATAAGGGAAATCCATAATTCCAGTTAAGATTACATGAAACACTGTATGAATCCTATATTCATTACTTAAAGGAGACTAGAGTGGTAAATGTGTGTTTTACAAGGCAGAATACCATTGAAGTAGAGAAAGAAACACGTTCGGCAGCTTTGGAAAGCCTTACACTTCACTGAAATGTAGTACTACACTCTATAACACAGTTGAGAGACAATGTTCCCTACTTGCCTCAGTTCATAACAGTGTGTAGGAAGTTGTTTGATAAAGTGGGCAAAGCTTATACTTGGGCCAGAAGGCAGAATATAGGAAACTACATGAAAACATGAATAATTCCGTGAAAATAACTGTAAACAGATGAGAACTTGTTTAGAACTGCTGAAAGAGAAACTCCAAGTCAGTTCTTAGTGTAGAAAAGGTAGCTAAGATAAGGGAAATCCATAATTCCAGTTAAGATCACATGAAACACTGTATGAATCCTATATTCATTACTTAAAGGAGACTAGAGTGGTAAATGTGTGTTATACAAGGCAGAATACCATTGAAATAGAGAAAGAAACACGTTCGGCAGCTATGGAAAGCCTTACACTTCACGGAAATGTAGTACTACAATCTATAACACAGTTGTGAGACAATGTTCCCTAGCTGCCTCAGTTCATAACAGTGTGTAGGAAGTTGTTTGATAAAGTGGGCAAAGCTTATACTTGGACCAGAAGGCAGAATATAGGAAACTACATGAAATCATGATTAATTCAGTGAAAATGACTGTAAACAGATGAGAACTTGTTTAGAACAGCTGAAAGAGATTCTCCAAGTCAGTTCTTAGTGTAGAAAAGGTAGCTAAGATAAGGGAAATCCATAATTCCAGTTAAGATCACATGAAACACTGTATGAATCCTATATTCATTACTCAAAGGAGACTAGAGTGGTAAATGTGTGTTATACAAGGGAGAATACCATTAAAATAGAGAAAGAAACACGTTCGGCAGCTTTGGAAAGCCTTACACTTCACTGAAATGTAGTACTACACTCTATAACACAGTTGAGAGACAATGTTCCCTACTTGCCTCAGTTCATAACAGTGTGTAGGAAGTTGTTTGATAAAGTGGGCAAAGCTTATACTTGGGCCAGAAGGCAGAATATAAGAAACTACATGAAAACATGAATAATTCAGTGAAAATGACTGTAAACAGATGAGAACTTGTTTAGAACAGCTGAAAGAGAATCTCCAAGTCAGTTCTTAGTGTAGAAAAGGTAGCTAAGATAAGGGAAATCCATAATTCCAGTTAAGATCACATGAAACACTGTATGAATCCTATATTCATTACTTAAAGGAGACTAGAGTGGTAAATGTGTGTTATACAAGGCAGAATACCATTAAAATAGAGAAAGAAACACGTTCGGCAGCTTTTGAAATCCTTACACTTCATTGAAATGTAGTACTACACTCTATAACACAGTTGAGAGACAATGTTCCCTACTTGCCTCAGTTCATAACAGTGTGTAGGAAGTTGTTTGATAAAGTGGGCAAAGCTTATACTTGGGCCAGAAGGCAGAATATAGGAAACTACATGAAAACATGAATAATTCAGTGAAAATGACTGTAAACAGATGAGAACTTGTTTTAGAACAGCTGAAAGAGATTCTCCAAGTCATTTCTTAGTGTAGAAAAGGTAGCTAAGATCCGGGAAATCTTAATTCCAGTTAAGATCACATGAAACACTATGAATCCTATATTCTTTACTTAAAGGAGACTAGAGTGGTAAATGTGTGTTATACAAGGCAGAATACCATTGAAGTAGAGAAAGAAACACGTTCGGCAGCTTTGGAAAGCCTTACACTTCACTGAAATGTAGTACTACACTCTATAACACAGTTGAGAGACAATGTTCCCTACTTGCCTCAGTTCATAACAGTGTGTAGGAAGTTGTTTGATAAAGTGGGCAAAGCTTATACTTGGGCCAGAAGGCAGAATATAGGAAACTACATGAAAACATGAATAATTCCGTGAAAATAACTGTAAACAGATGAGAACTTGTTTAGAACAGCTGAAAGAGAAACTCCAAGTCAGTTCTTAGTGTAGAAAAGGTAGCTAAGATAAGGGAAATCCATAATTCCAGTTAAGATCACATGAAACACTGTATGAATCCTATATTCATTACTTAAAGGAGACTAGAGTGGTAAATGTGTGTTATACAAGGCAGAATACCATTGAAATAGAGAAAGAAACACGTTCGGCAGCTATGGAAAGCCTTACACTTCACGGAAATGTAGTACTACACTCTATAACACAGTTGTGAGACAATGTTCCCTAGCTGCCTCAGTTCATAACAGTGTGTAGGAAGTTGTTTGATAAAGTGGGCAAAGCTTATACTTGGACCAGAAGGCAGAATATAGGAAACTACATGAAATCATGATTAATTCAGTGAAAATGACTGTAAACAGATGAGAACTTGTTTAGAACAGCTGAAAGAGAATCTCCAAGTCAGTTCTTAGTGTAGAAAAGGTAGCTAAGATAAGGGAAATCCAGAATTCCAGTTAAGATCACATGAAACACTGTATGAATCCTATATTCATTACTTAAAGGAGACTAGAGTGGTAAATGTGTGTTATACCAGGCAGAATACCATTAAAATAGAGAAAGAAACACGTTCGGCAGCTTTTGAAATCCTTACACTTCACTGAAATGTAGTACTACACTCTATAACACAGTTGAGAGACAATGTTGCCTACTTGCCTCAGTTCATAACAGTGTGTAGGAAGTTGTTTGATAAAGTGGGCAAAGCTTATACTTGGGCCAGAAGGCAGAATATAGGAAACTACATGAAAACATGAATAATTCAGTGAAAATGACTGTAAACAGATGAGAACTTTTTTTAGAACAGCTGAAAGAGATTATCCAAGTCATTTCTTAGTGTAGAAAAGGTAGCTAAGATAAGGGAAATCCATAATTCCAGTTAAGATCACATGAAACACTGTATGAATCCTATATTCATTACTCAAAGGAGACTAGAGTGGTAAATGTGTGTTATACAAGGGAGAATACCATTAAAATAGAGAAAGAAACACGTTCGGCAGCTTTGGAAAGCCTTACACTTCACTGAAATGTAGTACTACACTCTATAACACAGTTGAGAGACAATGTTCCCTACTTGCCTCAGTTCATAACAGTGTGTAGGAAGTTGTTTGATAAAGTGGGCAAAGCTTATACTTGGGCCAGAAGGCAGAATATAAGAAACTACATGAAAACATGAATAATTCAGTGAAAATGACTGTAAACAGATGAGAACTTGTTTAGAACAGCTGAAAGAGAATCTCCAAGTCAGTTCTTAGTGTAGAAAAGGTAGCTAAGATAAGGGAAATCCATAATTCCAGTTAAGATCACATGAAACACTGTATGAATCCTATATTCATTACTTAAAGGAGACTAGAGTGGTAAATGTGTGTTATACAAGGCAGAATACCATTAAAATAGAGAAAGAAACACGTTCGGCAGCTTTTGAAATCCTTACACTTCATTGAAATGTAGTACTACACTCTATAACACAGTTGAGAGACAATGTTCCCTACTTGCCTCAGTTCATAACAGTGTGTAGGAAGTTGTTTGATAAAGTGGGCAAAGCTTATACTTGGGCCAGAAGGCAGAATATAGGAAACTACATGAAAACATGAATAATTCAGTGAAAATGACTGTAAACAGATGAGAACTTGTTTTAGAACAGCTGAAAGAGATTCTCCAAGTCATTTCTTAGTGTAGAAAAGGTAGCTAAGATCCGGGAAATCTTAATTCCAGTTAAGATCACATGAAACACTATGAATCCTATATTCTTTACTTAAAGGAGACTAGAGTGGTAAATGTGTGTTATACAAGGCAGAATACCATTGAAGTAGAGAAAGAAACACGTTCGGCAGCTTTGGAAAGCCTTACACTTCACTGAAATGTAGTACTACACTCTATAACACAGTTGAGAGACAATGTTCCCTACTTGCCTCAGTTCATAACAGTGTGTAGGAAGTTGTTTGATAAAGTGGGCAAAGCTTATACTTGGGCCAGAAGGCAGAATATAGGAAACTACATGAAAACATGAATAATTCCGTGAAAATAACTGTAAACAGATGAGAACTTGTTTAGAACAGCTGAAAGAGAAACTCCAAGTCAGTTCTTAGTGTAGAAAAGGTAGCTAAGATAAGGGAAATCCATAATTCCAGTTAAGATCACATGAAACACTGTATGAATCCTATATTCATTACTTAAAGGAGACTAGAGTGGTAAATGTGTGTTATACAAGGCAGAATACCATTGAAATAGAGAAAGAAACACGTTCGGCAGCTATGGAAAGCCTTACACTTCACGGAAATGTAGTACTACACTCTATAACACAGTTGTGAGACAATGTTCCCTAGCTGCCTCAGTTCATAACAGTGTGTAGGAAGTTGTTTGATAAAGTGGGCAAAGCTTATACTTGGACCAGAAGGCAGAATATAGGAAACTACATGAAATCATGATTAATTCAGTGAAAATGACTGTAAACAGATGAGAACTTGTTTAGAACAGCTGAAAGAGAATCTCCAAGTCAGTTCTTAGTGTAGAAAAGGTAGCTAAGATAAGGGAAATCCAGAATTCCAGTTAAGATCACATGAAACACTGTATGAATCCTATATTCATTACTTAAAGGAGACTAGAGTGGTAAATGTGTGTTATACCAGGCAGAATACCATTAAAATAGAGAAAGAAACACGTTCGGCAGCTTTTGAAATCCTTACACTTCACTGAAATGTAGTACTACACTCTATAACACAGTTGAGAGACAATGTTGCCTACTTGCCTCAGTTCATAACAGTGTGTAGGAAGTTGTTTGATAAAGTGGGCAAAGCTTATACTTGGGCCAGAAGGCAGAATATAGGAAACTACATGAAAACATGAATAATTCAGTGAAAATGACTGTAAACAGATGAGAACTTTTTTTAGAACAGCTGAAAGAGATTATCCAAGTCATTTCTTAGTGTAGAAAAGGTAGCTAAGATCCGGGAAATCTTAATTCCAGTTAAGATCACATGAAACACTATGAATCATATATTCTTTACTTAAAGGAGACTAGAGTGGTAAATGTGTGTTATACAAGGCAGAATACCATTGAAGTAGAGAAAGAAACACGTTCGGCAGCTTTGGAAAGCCTTACACTTCACTGAAATGTAGTACTACACTCTATAACACAGTTGAGAGACAATGTTCCCTACTTGCCTCAGTTCATAACAGTGTGTAGGAAGTTGTTTGATAAAGTGGGCAAAGCTTATACTTGGGCCAGAAGGCAGAATATAGGAAACTACATGAAAACATGAATAATTCCGTGAAAATAACTGTAAACAGATGAGAACTTGTTTAGAACAGCTGAAAGAGAAACTCCAAGTCAGTTCTTAGTGTAGAAAAGGTAGCTAAGATAAGGGAAATCCATAATTCCAGTTAAGATCACATGAAACACTGTATGAATCCTATATTCATTACTTAAAGGAGACTAGAGTGGTAAATGTGTGTTATACAAGGCAGAATACCATTGAAATAGAGAAAGAAACACGTTCGGCAGCTATGGAAAGCCTTACACTTCACGGAAATGTAGTACTACAATCTATAACACAGTTGTGAGACAATGTTCCCTAGCTGCCTCAGTTCATAACAGTGTGTAGGAAGTTGTTTGATAAAGTGGGCAAAGCTTATACTTGGACCAGAAGGCAGAATATAGGAAACTACATGAAATCATGATTAATTCAGTGAAAATGACTGTAAACAGATGAGAACTTGTTTAGAACAGCTGAAAGAGATTCTCCAAGTCAGTTCTTAGTGTAGAAAAGGTAGCTAAGATAAGGGAAATCCATAATTCCAGTTAAGATCACATGAAACACTGTATGAATCCTATATTCATTACTCAAAGGAGACTAGAGTGGTAAATGTGTGTTATACAAGGGAGAATACCATTAAAATAGAGAAAGAAACACGTTCGGCAGCTTTGGAAAGCCTTACACTTCACTGAAATGTAGTACTACACTCTATAACACAGTTGAGAGACAATGTTCCCTACTTGCCTCAGTTCATAACAGTGTGTAGGAAGTTGTTTGATAAAGTGGGCAAAGCTTATACTTGGGCCTGAAGGCAGAATATAGGAAACTACATGAAAACATGAATAATTCAGTGAAAATGACTGTAAACAGATGAGAACTTGTTTAGAACAGCTGAAAGAGAATCTCCAAGTCAGTTCTTAGTGTAGAAAAGGCAGCTAAGATAAGGGAAATCCATAATTCCAGTTAAGATCACATGAAACACTGTATGAATCCTATATTCATTACTTAAAGGAGACTAGAGTGGTAAATGTGTGTTATACAAGGCAGAATACCATTAAAATAGAGAAAGAAACACGTTCGGCAGCTTTTGAAATCCTTACACTTCACTGAAATGTAGTACTACACTCTATAACACAGTTGAGAGACAATGTTGCCTACTTGCCTCAGTTCATAACAGTGTGTAGGAAGTTGTTTGATAAAGTGGGCAAAGCTTATACTTGGGCCAGAAGGCAGAATATAGGAAACTACATGAAAACATGAATAATTCAGTGAAAATGACTGTAAACAGATGAGAACTTTTTTTAGAACAGCTGAAAGAGATTATCCAAGTCATTTCTTAGTGTAGAAAAGGTAGCTAAGATCCGGGAAATCTTAATTCCAGTTAAGATCACATGAAACACTATGAATCCTATATTCTTTACTTAAAGGAGACTAGAGTGGTAAATGTGTGTTATACAAGGCAGAATACCATTGAAGTAGAGAAAGAAACACGTTCGGCAGCTTTGGAAAGCCTTACACTTCACTGAAATGTAGTACTACACTCTATAACACAGTTGAGAGACAATGTTCCCTACTTGCCTCAGTTCATAACAGTGTGTAGGAAGTTGTTTGATAAAGTGGGCAAAGCTTATACTTGGGCCAGAAGGCAGAATATAGGAAACTACATGAAAACATGAATAATTCCGTGAAAATAACTGTAAACAGATGAGAACTTGTTTAGAACAGCTGAAAGAGAAACTCCAAGTCAGTTCTTAGTGTAGAAAAGGTAGCTAAGATAAGGGAAATCCATAATTCCAGTTAAGATCACATGAAACACTGTATGAATCCTATATTCATTACTTAAAGGAGACTAGAGTGGTAAATGTGTGTTATACAAGGCCGAATACCATTGAAATAGAGAAAGAAACACGTTCGGCAGCTATGGAAAGCCTTACACTTCACGGAAATGTAGTACTACACTCTATAACACAGTTGTGAGACAATGTTCCCTAGCTGCCTCAGTTCATAACAGTGTGTAGGAAGTTGTTTGATAAAGTGGGCAAAGCTTATACTTGGACCAGAAGGCAGAATATAGGAAACTACATGAAAACATGATTAATTCAGTGAAAATGACTGTAAACAGATGAGAACTTGTTTAGAACAGCTGAAAGAGATTCTCCAAGTCAGTTCTTAGTGTAGAAAAGGTAGCTAAGATAAGGGAAATCCATAATTCCAGTTAAGATTACATGAAACACTGTATGAATTCTATATTCTTTACTTAAAGGAGACTAGAGTGGTAAATGTGTGTTATACAAGGCAGAATACCATTAAAATAGAGAAAGAAACACGTTCGGCAGCTTTTGAAATCCTTACACTTCACTGAAATGTAGTACTACACTCTATAACACAGTTGAGAGACAATGTTCCCTACTTGCCTCAGTTCATAACAGTGTGTAGGAAGTTGTTTGATAAAGTGGGCAAAGCTTATACTTGGGCCAGAAGGCAGAATATAGGAAACTACATGAAAACATGAATAATTCAGTGAAAATGACTGTAAACAGATGAGAACTTGTTTTAGAACAGCTGAAAGAGATTCTCCAGTCAGTTCTTAGTGTAGAAAAGGTAGCTAAGATCCGAGAAATCTTAATTCCAGTTAAAATCACATGAAACACTGTATGAATCCTATATTCTTTACTGAAAGGAGACTAGAGTGGTAAATGTTTGTTATACAAGGCAGAATACTATTGAAATAGAGAAAGAAACACGTTCGGCAGCTTTGGAAAGCCTTACACTTCACTGAAATGTAGTACTACACTCTATAACACAGTTGAGAGACAATGTTCCCTACTTGCCTCAGTTCATAACAGTGTGTAGGAAGTTGTTTGATAAAGTGGGCAAAGCTTATACTTGGGCCAGAAGGCAGAATATAGGAAACTACATGAAAACATGAATAATTCAGTGAAAATGACTGTAAACAGATGAGAACTTGTTTTAGAACAGCTGAAAGAGATTCTCCAAGTCATTTCTTAGTGTAGAAAAGGTAGCTAAGATCCGGGAAATCTTAATTCCAGTTAAGATCACATGAAACACTATGAATCCTATATTCTTTACTTAAAGGAGACTAGAGTGGTAAATGTGTGTTATACAAGGCAGAATACCATTGAAGTAGAGAAAGAAACACGTTCGGCAGCTTTGGAAAGCCTTACACTTCACTGAAATGTAGTACTACACTCTATAACACAGTTGAGAGACAATGTTCCCTACTTGCCTCAGTTCATAACAGTGTGTAGGAAGTTGTTTGATAAAGTGGGCAAAGCTTATACTTGGGCCAGAAGGCAGAATATAGGAAACTACATGAAAACATGAATAATTCCGTGAAAATAACTGTAAACAGATGAGAACTTGTTTAGAACAGCTGAAAGAGAAACTCCAAGTCAGTTCTTAGTGTAGAAAAGGTAGCTAAGATAAGGGAAATCCATAATTCCAGTTAAGATCACATGAAACACTATGAATCCTATATTCTTTACTTAAAGGAGTCTAGAGTGGTAAATGTGTGTTATACAAGGCAGAATACCATTGAAATAGAGAAAGAAACACGTTCGGGAGCTTTGGAAAGCCTTACACTTCACTGAAATGTAGTACTACACTCTATAACACAATTGAGAGACAATGTTCCCTACTTGCCTCAGTTCATAACAGTGTGGAGGAAGTTGTTTGATAAAGTGGGCAAAGCTTATACTTGGGCCAGAAGGCAGAATATAGGAAACTACATGAAAACATGAATAATTCCGTGAAAATAACTGTAAACAGATGAGAACTTGTTTAGAACAGCTGAAAGAGAAACTCCAAGTCAGTTCTTAGTGTAGAAAAGGTAGCTAAGATAAGGGAAATCCATAATTCCAGTTAAGATCACATGAAACACTGTATGAATCCTATATTCATTACTTAAAGGAGACTAGAGTGGTAAATGTGTGTTATACAAGGCAGAATACCATTGAAATAGAGAAAGAAACACGTTCGGCAGCTATGGAAAGCCTTACACTTCACGGAAATGTAGTACTACACTCTATAACACAGTTGTGAGACAATGTTCCCTAGCTGCCTCAGTTCATAACAGTGTGTAGGAAGTTGTTTGATAAAGTGGGCAAAGCTTATACTTGGACCAGAAGGCAGAATATAGGAAACTACATGAAAACATGATTAATTCAGTGAAAATGACTGTAAACAGGTGAGAACTTGTTTAGAACAGCTGAAAGAGATTCTCCAAGTCAGTTCTTAGTGTAGAAAAGGTAGCTAAGATAAGGGAAATCCATAATTCCAGTTAAGATTACATGAAACACTGTATGAATTCTATATTCTTTACTTAAAGGAGACTAGAGTGGTAAATGTGTGTTATACAAGGCAGAATACCATTAAAATAGAGAAAGAAACACGTTCGGCAGCTTTTGAAATCCTTACACTTCACTGAAATGTAGTACTACACTCTATAACACAGTTGAGAGACAATGTTCCCTACTTGCCTCAGTTCATAACAGTGTGTAGGAAGTTGTTTGATAAAGTGGGCAAAGCTAATACTTGGACCAGAAGGCAGAATATAGGAAACTACATGAAAACATGAATAATTCAGTGAAAATGACTGTAAACATATGAGAACTTGTTTTAGAACAGCTGAAAGAGATTCTCCAAGTCAGTTCTTAGTGTAGAAAAGGTAGCTAAGATCCGAGAAATCTTAATTCCAGTTAAAATCACATGAAACACTGTATGAATCCTATATTCTTTACTGAAAGGAGACTAGAGTGGTAAATGTTTGTTATACAAGGCAGAATACCATTGAAATAGAGAAAGAAACACGTTCGGCAGCTTTGGAAAGCCTTACACTTCACTGAAATGTAGTACTACACTCTATAACACAGTTGAGAGACAATGTTCCCTACTTGCCTCAGTTCATAACAGTGTGTAGGAAGTTGTTTGATAAAGTGGGCAAAGCTTATACTTGGGCCAGAAGGCAGAATATAGGAAACTACATGAAAACATGAATAATTCAGTGAAAATGACTGTAAACAGATGAGAACTTGTTTAGAACAGCTGAAAGAGAATCTCCAAGTCAGTTCTTAGTGTAGAAAATGTAGCTAAGATAAGGGAAATCCATAATTCCAGTTAAGATCACATGAAACACTGTATGAATCCTATATTCATTACTTAAAGGAGACTAGAGTGGTAAATGTGTGTTATACAAGGCAGAATACCATTAAAATAGAGAAAGAAACACGTTCGGCAGCTTTTGAAATCCTTACACTTCACTGAAATGTAGTACTACACTCTATAACACAGTTGAGAGACAATGTTCCCTACTTGCCTCAGTTCATAACAGTGTGTAGGAAGTTGTTTGATAAAGTGGGCAAAGCTTATACTTGGGCCAGAAGGCAGAATATAGGAAACTACATGAAAACATGAATAATTCAGTGAAAATGACTGTAAACAGATGAGAACTTGTTTTAGAACAGCTGAAAGAGATTCTCCAAGTCATTTCTTAGTGTAGAAAAGGTAGCTAAGATCCGGGAAATCTTAATTCCAGTTAAGATCACATGAAACACTATGAATCCTATATTCTTTACTTAAAGGAGACTAGAGTGGTAAATGTGTGTTATACAAGGCAGAATACCATTGAAATAGAGAAAGAAACACGTTCGGGAGCTTTGGAAAGCCTTACACTTCACTGAAATGTAGTACTACACTCTATAACACAGTTGAGAGACAATGTTCCAGAGCTGCCTCAGTTCATAACAGTGTGTAGGAAGTTGTTTGATAAAGTGGGCAAAGCTTATACTTGGACCAGAAGGCAGAATATAGGAAACTACATGAAATCATGATTAATTCAGTGAAAATGACTGTAAACAGATGAGAACTTGTTTAGAACAGCTGAAAGAGATTCTCCAAGTCAGTTCTTAGTGTAGAAAAGGTAGCTAAGATAAGGGAAATCCATAATTCCAGTTAAGATCACATGAAACACTGTATGAATCCTATATTCATTACTCAAAGGAGACTAGAGTGGTAAATGTGTGTTATACAAGGCAGAATACCATTAAAATAGAGAAAGAAACACGTTCGGCAGCTTTGGAAAGCCTTACACTTCACTGAAATGTAGTACTACACTCTATAACACAGTTGAGAGACAATGTTCCCTACTTGCCTCAGTTCATGACAGTGTGTAGGAAGTTGTTTGATAAAGTGGGCAAAGCTTATACTTGGGCCAGAAGGCAGAATATAGGAAACTACATGAAAACATGAATAATTCAGTGAAAATGACTGTAAACAGATGAGAACTTGTTTAGAACAGCTGAAAGAGAATCTCCAAGTCAGTTCTTAGTGTAGAAAAGGTAGCTAAGATAAGGGAAATCCATAATTCCAGTTAAAATTACATGAAACACTGTATGAATTCTATATTCTTTACTTAAAGGAGATTGGAGTGGTAAATGTGTGTTATACAAGGCAGAATGCCATTAAAATAGAGAAAGAAACACGTTCGGCAGCTTTTGAAATCCTTACACTTCACTGAAAGGTAGTACTACACTCTATAACACAGTTGAGAGACAATGTTCCCTACTTGCCTCAGTTCATAACAGTGTGTAGGAAGTTGTTTGATAAAGTGGGCAAAGCTTATACTTGGGCCAGAAGGCAGAATATAGGAAACTACATGAAAACATGAATAATTCAGTGAAAATGACTGTAAACAGATGAGAACTTGTTTTAGAACAGCTGAAAGAGATTCTTCAAGTCAGTTCTTAGTGTAGAAAAGGTAGCTAAGATCCGAGAAATCTTAATTCCAGTTAAAATCACATGAAACACTGTATGAATCCTATATTCTTTACTTGAAGGAGACTAGAGTGGTAAATGTGTGTTATAGAAGGCAGAATACCATTAAAATAGAGAAAGAAACACGTTTGGCAGCTTTGGAAAGGTTTACACTTCACTGACTTGTAGTACTACACTCCATAACACAGTTGAGAGACAATGTTCCTGAGCTGCCTCAGTTCATAACAGTGTGTAGGAAGTTGTTTGATAAAGTGGGCAAAGCTTATACTTGGACCAGAAGGCAGAATATAGGAAACTACATGAAAACATGAATAATTCAGTGAAAATGACTGTAAACAGATGAGAACTTGTTTAGAACAGCTGAAAGAGAATCTCCAAGTCAGTTCTTAGTGTAGAAAAGGTAGCTAAGATAAGGGAAATCCATAATTCCAGTTAAGATCACATGAAACACTGTATGAATCCTATATTCATTACTTAAAGGAGACAAGAGTGGTAAATGTGTGTTATACAAGGCAGAATACCATTAAAATAGAGAAAGAAACATGTTCGGCAGCTTTTGAAATCCTTACACTTCACTGAAATGTAGTACTACACTCTATAACACAGTTGAGAGACAATGTTCCCTACTTGCCTCAGTTGATAACAGTGTGTAGGAAGTTGTTTGATAAAGTGGGCAAAGCTTATACTTGGGCCAGAAGGCAGAATATAGGAAACTACATGAAAACATGAATAATTCAGTGAAAATGACTGTAAACAGATGAGAATTTGTTTTAGAACAGCTGAAAGAGATTCTCCAAGTCAGTTCTTAGTGTAGAAAAGGTAGCTAAGATCCGGGAAACCTTAATTCCAGTTAAAATCACATGAAACACTGTATGAATCCTATATTCATTACTTAAAGGAGACTAGAGTGGTAAATGTGTGTTATACAAGGGAGAATACCATTAAAATAGAGAAAGAAACACGTTCGGCAGCTTTGGAAAGCCTTACACTTCACTGAAATGTAGTACTACACTCTATAACACAGTTGAGAGACAATGTTCCCTACTTGCCTCAGTTCATAACAGTGTGTAGGAAGTTGTTTGATAAAGTGGGCAAAGCTTATACTTGGGCCTGAAGGCAGAATATAGGAAACTACATGAAAACATGAATAATTCAGTGAAAATGACTGTAAACAGATGAGAACTTGTTTAGAACAGCTGAAAGAGAATCTCCAAGTCAGTTCTTAGTGTAGAAAAGGCAGCTAAGATAAGGGAAATCCATAATTCCAGTTAAGATCACATGAAACACTGTATGAATCCTATATTCATTACTTAAAGGAGACTAGAGTGGTAAATGTGTGTTATACAAGGCAGAATACCATTAAAATAGAGAAAGAAACACGTTCGGCAGCTTTTGAAATCCTTACACTTCACTGAAATGTAGTACTACACTCTATAACACAGTTGAGAGACAATGTTGCCTACTTGCCTCAGTTCATAACAGTGTGTAGGAAGTTGTTTGATAAAGTGGGCAAAGCTTATACTTGGGCCAGAAGGCAGAATATAGGAAACTACATGAAAACATGAATAATTCAGTGAAAATGACTGTAAACAGATGAGAACTTTTTTTAGAACAGCTGAAAGAGATTATCCAAGTCATTTCTTAGTGTAGAAAAGGTAGCTAAGATCCGGGAAATCTTAATTCCAGTTAAGATCACATGAAACACTATGAATCCTATATTCTTTACTTAAAGGAGACTAGAGTGGTAAATGTGTGTTATACAAGGCAGAATACCATTGAAGTAGAGAAAGAAACACGTTCGGCAGCTTTGGAAAGCCTTACACTTCACTGAAATGTAGTACTACACTCTATAACACAGTTGAGAGACAATGTTCCCTACTTGCCTCAGTTCATAACAGTGTGTAGGAAGTTGTTTGATAAAGTGGGCAAAGCTTATACTTGGGCCAGAAGGCAGAATATAGGAAACTACATGAAAACATGAATAATTCCGTGAAAATAACTGTAAACAGATGAGAACTTGTTTAGAACAGCTGAAAGAGAAACTCCAAGTCAGTTCTTAGTGTAGAAAAGGTAGCT
Source organism: Pipistrellus hanaki (assembly GCF_964339955.1). Classification (NCBI taxonomy): domain Eukaryota; kingdom Metazoa; phylum Chordata; class Mammalia; order Chiroptera; family Vespertilionidae; genus Pipistrellus; species Pipistrellus hanaki. Next base: position 2,753,059 of record NW_028182303.1, read on the forward strand.
AAGATAAGGGAAATCCATAATTCCAGTTAAGATCACATGAAACACTGTATGAATCCTATATTCATTACTTAAAGGAGACTAGAGTGGTAAATGTGTGTTATACAAGGCCGAATACCATTGAAATAGAGAAAGAAACACGTTCGGCAGCTATGGAAAGCCTTACACTTCACGGAAATGTAGTACTACACTCTATAACACAGTTGTGAGACAATGTTCCCTAGCTGCCTCAGTTCATAACAGTGTGTAGGAAGTTGTTTGATAAAGTGGGCAAAGCTTATACTTGGACCAGAAGGCAGAATATAGGAAACTACATGAAAACATGATTAATTCAGTGAAAATGACTGTAAACAGATGAGAACTTGTTTAGAACAGCTGAAAGAGATTCTCCAAGTCAGTTCTTAGTGTAGAAAAGGTAGCTAAGATAAGGGAAATCCATAATTCCAGTTAAGATTACATGAAACACTGTATGAATTCTATATTCTTTACTTAAAGGAGACTAGAGTGGTAAATGTGTGTTATACAAGGCAGAATACCATTAAAATAGAGAAAGAAACACGTTCGGCAGCTTTTGAAATCCTTACACTTCACTGAAATGTAGTACTACACTCTATAACACAGTTGAGAGACAATGTTCCCTACTTGCCTCAGTTCATAACAGTGTGTAGGAAGTTGTTTGATAAAGTGGGCAAAGCTTATACTTGGGCCAGAAGGCAGAATATAGGAAACTACATGAAAACATGAATAATTCAGTGAAAATGACTGTAAACAGATGAGAACTTGTTTTAGAACAGCTGAAAGAGATTCTCCAGTCAGTTCTTAGTGTAGAAAAGGTAGCTAAGATCCGAGAAATCTTAATTCCAGTTAAAATCACATGAAACACTGTATGAATCCTATATTCTTTACTGAAAGGAGACTAGAGTGGTAAATGTTTGTTATACAAGGCAGAATACTATTGAAATAGAGAAAGAAACACGTTCGGCAGCTTTGGAAAGCCTTACACTTCACTGAAATGTAGTACTACACTCTATAACACAGTTGAGAGACAATGTTCCCTACTTGCCTCAGTTCATAACAGTGTGTAGGAAGTTGTTTGATAAAGTGGGCAAAGCTTATACTTGGGCCAGAAGGCAGAATATAGGAAACTACATGAAAACATGAATAATTCAGTGAAAATGACTGTAAACAGATGAGAACTTGTTTTAGAACAGCTGAAAGAGATTCTCCAAGTCATTTCTTAGTGTAGAAAAGGTAGCTAAGATCCGGGAAATCTTAATTCCAGTTAAGATCACATGAAACACTATGAATCCTATATTCTTTACTTAAAGGAGACTAGAGTGGTAAATGTGTGTTATACAAGGCAGAATACCATTGAAGTAGAGAAAGAAACACGTTCGGCAGCTTTGGAAAGCCTTACACTTCACTGAAATGTAGTACTACACTCTATAACACAGTTGAGAGACAATGTTCCCTACTTGCCTCAGTTCATAACAGTGTGTAGGAAGTTGTTTGATAAAGTGGGCAAAGCTTATACTTGGGCCAGAAGGCAGAATATAGGAAACTACATGAAAACATGAATAATTCCGTGAAAATAACTGTAAACAGATGAGAACTTGTTTAGAACAGCTGAAAGAGAAACTCCAAGTCAGTTCTTAGTGTAGAAAAGGTAGCTAAGATAAGGGAAATCCATAATTCCAGTTAAGATCACATGAAACACTATGAATCCTATATTCTTTACTTAAAGGAGTCTAGAGTGGTAAATGTGTGTTATACAAGGCAGAATACCATTGAAATAGAGAAAGAAACACGTTCGGGAGCTTTGGAAAGCCTTACACTTCACTGAAATGTAGTACTACACTCTATAACACAATTGAGAGACAATGTTCCCTACTTGCCTCAGTTCATAACAGTGTGGAGGAAGTTGTTTGATAAAGTGGGCAAAGCTTATACTTGGGCCAGAAGGCAGAATATAGGAAACTACATGAAAACATGAATAATTCCGTGAAAATAACTGTAAACAGATGAGAACTTGTTTAGAACAGCTGAAAGAGAAACTCCAAGTCAGTTCTTAGTGTAGAAAAGGTAGCTAAGATAAGGGAAATCCATAATTCCAGTTAAGATCACATGAAACACTGTATGAATCCTATATTCATTACTTAAAGGAGACTAGAGTGGTAAATGTGTGTTATACAAGGCAGAATACCATTGAAATAGAGAAAGAAACACGTTCGGCAGCTATGGAAAGCCTTACACTTCACGGAAATGTAGTACTACACTCTATAACACAGTTGTGAGACAATGTTCCCTAGCTGCCTCAGTTCATAACAGTGTGTAGGAAGTTGTTTGATAAAGTGGGCAAAGCTTATACTTGGACCAGAAGGCAGAATATAGGAAACTACATGAAAACATGATTAATTCAGTGAAAATGACTGTAAACAGGTGAGAACTTGTTTAGAACAGCTGAAAGAGATTCTCCAAGTCAGTTCTTAGTGTAGAAAAGGTAGCTAAGATAAGGGAAATCCATAATTCCAGTTAAGATTACATGAAACACTGTATGAATTCTATATTCTTTACTTAAAGGAGACTAGAGTGGTAAATGTGTGTTATACAAGGCAGAATACCATTAAAATAGAGAAAGAAACACGTTCGGCAGCTTTTGAAATCCTTACACTTCACTGAAATGTAGTACTACACTCTATAACACAGTTGAGAGACAATGTTCCCTACTTGCCTCAGTTCATAACAGTGTGTAGGAAGTTGTTTGATAAAGTGGGCAAAGCTAATACTTGGACCAGAAGGCAGAATATAGGAAACTACATGAAAACATGAATAATTCAGTGAAAATGACTGTAAACATATGAGAACTTGTTTTAGAACAGCTGAAAGAGATTCTCCAAGTCAGTTCTTAGTGTAGAAAAGGTAGCTAAGATCCGAGAAATCTTAATTCCAGTTAAAATCACATGAAACACTGTATGAATCCTATATTCTTTACTGAAAGGAGACTAGAGTGGTAAATGTTTGTTATACAAGGCAGAATACCATTGAAATAGAGAAAGAAACACGTTCGGCAGCTTTGGAAAGCCTTACACTTCACTGAAATGTAGTACTACACTCTATAACACAGTTGAGAGACAATGTTCCCTACTTGCCTCAGTTCATAACAGTGTGTAGGAAGTTGTTTGATAAAGTGGGCAAAGCTTATACTTGGGCCAGAAGGCAGAATATAGGAAACTACATGAAAACATGAATAATTCAGTGAAAATGACTGTAAACAGATGAGAACTTGTTTAGAACAGCTGAAAGAGAATCTCCAAGTCAGTTCTTAGTGTAGAAAATGTAGCTAAGATAAGGGAAATCCATAATTCCAGTTAAGATCACATGAAACACTGTATGAATCCTATATTCATTACTTAAAGGAGACTAGAGTGGTAAATGTGTGTTATACAAGGCAGAATACCATTAAAATAGAGAAAGAAACACGTTCGGCAGCTTTTGAAATCCTTACACTTCACTGAAATGTAGTACTACACTCTATAACACAGTTGAGAGACAATGTTCCCTACTTGCCTCAGTTCATAACAGTGTGTAGGAAGTTGTTTGATAAAGTGGGCAAAGCTTATACTTGGGCCAGAAGGCAGAATATAGGAAACTACATGAAAACATGAATAATTCAGTGAAAATGACTGTAAACAGATGAGAACTTGTTTTAGAACAGCTGAAAGAGATTCTCCAAGTCATTTCTTAGTGTAGAAAAGGTAGCTAAGATCCGGGAAATCTTAATTCCAGTTAAGATCACATGAAACACTATGAATCCTATATTCTTTACTTAAAGGAGACTAGAGTGGTAAATGTGTGTTATACAAGGCAGAATACCATTGAAATAGAGAAAGAAACACGTTCGGGAGCTTTGGAAAGCCTTACACTTCACTGAAATGTAGTACTACACTCTATAACACAGTTGAGAGACAATGTTCCAGAGCTGCCTCAGTTCATAACAGTGTGTAGGAAGTTGTTTGATAAAGTGGGCAAAGCTTATACTTGGACCAGAAGGCAGAATATAGGAAACTACATGAAATCATGATTAATTCAGTGAAAATGACTGTAAACAGATGAGAACTTGTTTAGAACAGCTGAAAGAGATTCTCCAAGTCAGTTCTTAGTGTAGAAAAGGTAGCTAAGATAAGGGAAATCCATAATTCCAGTTAAGATCACATGAAACACTGTATGAATCCTATATTCATTACTCAAAGGAGACTAGAGTGGTAAATGTGTGTTATACAAGGCAGAATACCATTAAAATAGAGAAAGAAACACGTTCGGCAGCTTTGGAAAGCCTTACACTTCACTGAAATGTAGTACTACACTCTATAACACAGTTGAGAGACAATGTTCCCTACTTGCCTCAGTTCATGACAGTGTGTAGGAAGTTGTTTGATAAAGTGGGCAAAGCTTATACTTGGGCCAGAAGGCAGAATATAGGAAACTACATGAAAACATGAATAATTCAGTGAAAATGACTGTAAACAGATGAGAACTTGTTTAGAACAGCTGAAAGAGAATCTCCAAGTCAGTTCTTAGTGTAGAAAAGGTAGCTAAGATAAGGGAAATCCATAATTCCAGTTAAAATTACATGAAACACTGTATGAATTCTATATTCTTTACTTAAAGGAGATTGGAGTGGTAAATGTGTGTTATACAAGGCAGAATACCATTAAAATAGAGAAAGAAACACGTTCGGCAGCTTTTGAAATCCTTACACTTCACTGAAAGGTAGTACTACACTCTATAACACAGTTGAGAGACAATGTTCCCTACTTGCCTCAGTTCATAACAGTGTGTAGGAAGTTGTTTGATAAAGTGGGCAAAGCTTATACTTGGGCCAGAAGGCAGAATATAGGAAACTACATGAAAACATGAATAATTCAGTGAAAATGACTGTAAACAGATGAGAACTTGTTTTAGAACAGCTGAAAGAGATTCTTCAAGTCAGTTCTTAGTGTAGAAAAGGTAGCTAAGATCTGAGAAATCTTAATTCCAGTTAAAATCACATGAAACACTGTATGAATCCTATATTCTTTACTTGAAGGAGACTAGAGTGGTAAATGTGTGTTATAGAAGGCAGAATACCATTAAAATAGAGAAAGAAACACGTTTGGCAGCTTTGGAAAGGTTTACACTTCACTGACTTGTAGTACTACACTCCATAACACAGTTGAGAGACAATGTTCCCGAGCTGCCTCAGTTCATAACAGTGTGTAGGAAGTTGTTTGATAAAGTGGGCAAAGCTTATACTTGGACCAGAAGGCAGAATATAGGAAACTACATGAAAACATGAATAATTCAGTGAAAATGACTGTAAACAGATGAGAACTTGTTTAGAACAGCTGAAAGAGAATCTCCAAGTCAGTTCTTAGTGTAGAAAAGGTAGCTAAGATAAGGGAAATCCATAATTCCAGGTAAGATCACATGAAACACTGTATGAATCCTATATTCATTACTTAAAGGAGACAAGAGTGGTAAATGTGTGTTATACAAGGCAGAATACCATTAAAATAGAGAAAGAAACATGTTCGGCAGCTTTTGAAATCCTTACACTTCACTGAAATGTAGTACTACACTCTATAACACAGTTGAGAGACAATGTTCCCTACTTGCCTCAGTTGATAACAGTGTGTAGGAAGTTGTTTGATAAAGTGGGCAAAGCTTATACTTGGGCCAGAAGGCAGAATATAGGAAACTACATGAAAACATGAATAATTCAGTGAAAATGACTGTAAACAGATGAGAATTTGTTTTAGAACAGCTGAAAGAGATTCTCCAAGTCAGTTCTTAGTGTAGAAAAGGTAGCTAAGATCCGGGAAATCTTAATTCCAGTTAAAATCACATGAAACACTGTATGAATCCTATATTCTTTACTGAAAGGAGACTAGAGTGGTAAATGTTTGTTATACAAGGCAGAATACCATTGAAATAGAGAAAGAAACACGTTCGGCAGCTTTGGAAAGCCTTACACTTCACTGAAATGTAGTACTACACTCTATAACACAGTTGAGAGACAATGTTCCCTACTTGCCTCAGTTCATAACAGTGTGTAGGAAGTTGTTTGATAAAGTGGGCAAAGCTTATACTTGGGCCAGAAGGCAGAATATAGGAAACTACATGAAAACATGAATAATTCAGTGAAAATGACTGTAAACAGATGAGAACTTGTTTAGAACAGCTGAAAGAGAATCTCCAAGTCAGTTCTTAGTGTAGAAAAGGTAGCTAAGATAAGGGAAATCCATAATTCCAGTTAAGATGACATGAAACACTGTATGAATCCTATATTCATTACTTAAAGGAGACTAGAGTGGTAAATGTGTGTTATACAAGGCAGAATACCATTGAAATAGAGAAAGAAACACGTTCGGCAGCTTTGGAAAGCCTTACTCTTCACTGAAATGTAGTACTACACTCTATAACACAGTTGAGAGACAATGTTCCCTACTTGCCTCAGTTCATAACAGTGTGTAGGAAGTTGTTTGATAAAGTGGGCAAAGCTTATATTTGGGCCAGAAGGCAGAATATAGGAAACTACATGAAAACATGAATAATTCAGTGAAAATAACTGTAAACAGATGAGAACTTGTTTAGAACAGCTGAAAGAGAATCTCCAGGTCAGTTCTTAGTGTAGAAAAGGTAGCTAAGATAAGGGAAATCCATAATTCCAGTTAAGATCACATGAAACACTGTATGAATCCTATATTCATTACTCAAAGGAGACTAGAGTGGTAAATGTGTGTTATACAAGGCAGAATACCATTAAAATAGAGAAAGAAACACGTTCGGCAGCTTTGGAAAGCCTTACACTTCACTGAAATGTAGTACTACACTCTATAACACAGTTGAGAGACAATGTTCCCTACTTGCCTCAGTTCATGACAGTGTGTAGGAAGTTGTTTGATAAAGTGGGCAAAGCTTATACTTGGGCCAGAAGGCAGAATATAGGAAACTACATGAAAACATGAATAATTCAGTGAAAATGACTGTAAACAGATGAGAACTTGTTTAGAACAGCTGAAAGAGAATCTCCAAGTCAGTTCTTAGTGTAGAAAAGGTAGCTAAGATAAGGGAAATCCATAATTCCAGTTAAGATTACATGAAACACTGTATGAATTCTATATTCTTTACTTAAAGGAGATTGGAGTGGTAAATGTGTGTTATACAAGGCAGAATACCATTAAAATAGAGAAAGAAACACGTTCGGCAGCTTTTGAAATCCTTACACTTCACTGAAAGGTAGTACTACACTCTATAACACAGTTGAGAGACAATGTTCCCTACTTGCCTCAGTTCATAACAGTGTGTAGGAAGTTGTTTGATAAAGTGGGCAAAGCTTATACTTGGGCCAGAAGGCAGAATATAGGAAACTACATGAAAACATGAATAATTCAGTGAAAATGACTGTAAACAGATGAGAACTTGTTTTAGAACAGCTGAAAGAGATTCTTCAAGTCAGTTCTTAGTGTAGAAAAGGTAGCTAAGATCCGAGAAATCTTAATTCCAGTTAAAATCACATGAAACACTGTATGAATCCTATATTCTTTACTTGAAGGAGACTAGAGTGGTAAATGTGTTTTATAGAAGGCAGAATACCATTAAAATAGAGAAAGAAACACGTTTGGCAGCTTTGGAAAGGTTTACACTTCACTGACTTGTAGTACTACACTCCATAACACAGTTGAGAGACAATGTTCCCGAGCTGCCTCAGTTCATAACAGTGTGTAGGAAGTTGTTTGATAAAGTGGGCAAAGCTTATACTTGGACCAGAAGGCAGAATATAGGAAACTACATGAAAACATGAATAATTCAGTGAAAATGACTGTAAACAGATGAGAACTTGTTTAGAACAGCTGAAAGAGAATCTCCAAGTCAGTTCTTAGTGTAGAAAAGGTAGCTAAGATAAGGGAAATCCATAATTCCAGTTAAGATCACATGAAACACTGTATGAATCCTATATTCATTACTTAAAGGAGACAAGAGTGGTAAATGTGTGTTATACAAGGCAGAATACCATTAAAATAGAGAAAGAAACATGTTCGGCAGCTTTTGAAATCCTTACACTTCACTGAAATGTAGTACTACACTCTATAACACAGTTGAGAGACAATGTTCCCTACTTGCCTCAGTTGATAACAGTGTGTAGGAAGTTGTTTGATAAAGTGGGCAAAGCTTATACTTGGGCCAGAAGGCAGAATATAGGAAACTACATGAAAACATGAATAATTCAGTGAAAATGACTGTAAACAGATGAGAATTTGTTTTAGAACAGCTGAAAGAGATTCTCCAAGTCAGTTCTTAGTGTAGAAAAGGTAGCTAAGATCCGGGAAATCTTAATTCCAGTTAAAATCACATGAAACACTGTATGAATCCTATATTCTTTACTGAAAGGAGACTAGAGTGGTAAATGTTTGTTATACAAGGCAGAATACCATTGAAATAGAGAAAGAAACACGTTCGGCAGCTTTGGAAAGCCTTACACTTCACTGAAATGTAGTACTACACTCTATAACACAGTTGAGAGACAATGTTCCCTACTTGCCTCAGTTCATAACAGTGTGTAGGAAGTTGTTTGATAAAGTGGGCAAAGCTTATACTTGGGCCAGAAGGCAGAATATAGGAAACTACATGAAAACATGAATAATTCAGTGAAAATGACTGTAAACAGATGAGAACTTGTTTAGAACAGCTGAAAGAGAATCTCCAAGTCAGTTCTTAGTGTAGAAAAGGTAGCTAAGATAAGGGAAATCCATAATTCCAGTTAAGATGACATGAAACACTGTATGAATCCTATATTCATTACTTAAAGGAGACTAGAGTGGTAAATGTGTGTTATACAAGGCAGAATACCATTGAAATAGAGAAAGAAACACGTTCGGCAGCTTTGGAAAGCCTTACTCTTCACTGAAATGTAGTACTACACTCTATAACACAGTTGAGAGACAATGTTCCCTACTTGCCTCAGTTCATAACAGTGTGTAGGAAGTTGTTTGATAAAGTGGGCAAAGCTTATATTTGGGCCAGAAGGCAGAATATAGGAAACTACATAAAAACCTGAATAATTCAGTGAAAATAACTGTAAACAGATGAGAACTTGTTTAGAACAGCTGAAAGAGAATCTCCAGGTCAGTTCTTAGTGTAGAAAAGGTAGCTAAGATAAGGGAAATCCATAATTCCAGTTAAGATCACATGAAACACTGTATGAATCCTATATTCATTACTTAAAGGAGACTAGAGTGGTGAATGGTTGTTATACAAGGCAGAATACCATTGAAATAGAGAAAGAAACACGTTCGGCAGCTATGGAAAGCCTTACACTTCACTGAAATGTAGTACTACACTCTATAACACAGTAGTAAGACAATGTTCCCTAGCTGCCTCAGTTCATAACAGTGTGTAGGAAGTTGTTTGATAAAGTGGGCAAAGCTTATACTTGGGCCAGAAGGCAGAATATAGGAAACTACATGAAAACATGATTAATTCAGTGAAAATGACTGTAAACAGATGAGAACTTGTTTAGAACAGCTGAAAGAGATTCTCCAAGTCAGTTCTTAGTGTAGAAAAGGTAGCTAAGATAAGGGAAATCCATAATTCCAGTTAAGATTTCATGAAACACTGTATGAATCCTATATTCTTTACTTAAAGGAGACTAGAGTGGTAAATGTGTGTTATACAAGGCAGAATACCATTGAAGTAGAGAAAGAAACACGTTCGGCAGCTTTGGAAAGCCTTACACTTCACTGAAATATAGTACTACACCCTATAACACAGTTGAGAGACAATGTTCCCTACTTGCCTCAATTCATAACAGTGTGTAGGAAGTTGTTTGATAAAGTGGGCAAAGCTTATACTTGGGCGAGAAGGCAGAATATAGGAAACTACATGAAAACATGAATAATTCAGTGAAAATGACTGTAAACAGATGAGAACTTGTTTAGAACAGCTGAAAGAGAATCTCCAAGTCAGTTCTTAGTGTAGAAAAGGTAGCTAAGATAAGGGAAATCCATAATTCCAGTTAAGATCACATGAAACACTGTATGAATCCTATATTCATTACTTAAAGGAGACTAGAGTGGTAAATGTGTGTTATACATGGCAGAATACCATTGAAATAGAGAAAGAAACAAGTTCGGCAGCTTTGGAAAGCCTTACAATTCACTGAAATGTAGTACTACACTCTATAACACAGTTGAGAGACAATGTTCCTGAGCTGCCTCAGTTCATAACAGTGTGTAGGAAGTTGTTTGATAAAGTGGGCAAAGCTTATACTTGGGCCAGAAGGCAGAATATAGGAAACTACATGAAAACATGAATAATTCAGTGAAAATAACTGTAAACAGATGAGAACTTGTTTAGAACAGCTGAAAGAGAATCTCCAAGTCAGTTCTTAGTGTAGAAAAGGTAGCTAAGATAAGGGAAATCCATAATTCCAGTTAAGATCACATGAAACACTGTATGAATCCTATATTCATTACTTAAAGGAGACTAGAGTGGTGAATGGTTGTTATACAAGGCAGAATACCATTGAAATAGAGAAAGAAACAGGTTTGGCAGCTATGGAAAGCCTTACACTTCACTGAAATGTAGTACTACACTCTATAACACAGTGTGAGACAATGTTCCCTAGCTGCCTCAGTTCATAACAGTGTGTAGGAAGTTGTTTGATAAAGTGGGCAAAGCTTATACTTGGGCCAGAAGGCAGAATATAGGAAACTACATGAAAACATGATTAATTCAGTGAAAATGACTGTAAACAGATGAGAACTTGTTTAGAACAGCTGAAAGAGATTCTCCAAGTCAGTTCTTAGTGTAGAAAAGGTAGCTAAGATAAGGGAAATCCATAATTCCAGTTAAGATCACATGAAACACTGTATGAATCCTATATTCATTACTTAAAGGAGACTAGAGTGGTGAATGGTTGTTATACAAGGCAGAATACCATTGAAATAGAGAAAGAAACACGTTCGGCAGCTATGGAAAGCCTTACACTTCACTGAAATGTAGTACTACACTCTATAACACAGTTGTGAGACAATGTTCCCTAGCTGCCTCAGTTCATAACAGTGTGTAGGAAGTTGTTTGATAATGTGGGCAAAGCTTATACTTGGGCCAGAAGGCAGAATATAGGAAACTACATGAAAACATGATTAATTCAGTGAAAATGACTGTAAACAGATGAGAACTTGTTTAGAACAGCTGAAAGAGAATGTCCAAGTCAGTTCTTAGTGTAGAAAAGGTAGCTAAGATCCGGAAATCCTTATTTGGAGTTAAGATTATGTGAAACACTGTATGAATCCTATATTCTTTACTTAAAGGAGACTAGAGTGGTAAATGTGTGTTATACAAGGCAGAATACCATTAAAATAGAGAAAGAAACACGTTCGGCAGCTTTTGAAATCCTTACACTTCACTGAAAGGTAGTACTACACTCTATAACACAGTTGAGAGACAATGTTCCCTACTTGCCTCAGTTCATAACAGTGTGTAGGAAGTTGTTTGGTAAAGTGGGCAAAGCTTATACTTGGGCCAGAAGGCAGAATATAGGAAACTACATGAAAACATGAATAATTCAGTGAAAATGACTGTAAACAGATGAGAATTTGTTTTAGAACAGCTGAAAGAGATTCTCCAAGTCAGTTCTTAGTGTAGAAAAGGTAGCTAAGATCCGGGAAATCTTAATTCCAGTTAAAATCACATGTAACACTGTATGAATCCTATATTCTTTACTGAAAGGAGACTAGAGTGGTAAATGTTTGTTATACAAGGCAGAATACCATTGAAATAGAGAAAGAAACACGTTCGGCAGCTTTGGAAAGCCTTACACTTCACTGAAATGTAGTACTACACTCTATAACACAGTTGAGAGACAATGTTCCCTACTTGCCTCAGTTCATAACAGTGTGTAGGAAGTTGTTTGATAAAGTGGGCAAAGCTTATATTTGGGCCAGAAGGCAGAATATAGGAAACTACATGAAAACCTGAATAATTCAGTGAAAATAACTGTAAACAGATGAGAACTTGTTTAGAACAGCTGAAAGAGAATCTCCAGGTCAGTTCTTAGTGTAGAAAAGGTAGCTAAGATAAGGGAAATCCATAATTCCAGTTAAGATCACATGAAACACTGTATGAATCCTATATTCATTACTTAAAGGAGACTAGAGTGGTGAATGGTTGTTATACAAGGCAGAATACCATTGAAATAGAGAAAGAAACACGTTCGGCTGCTATGGAAAGCCTTACACTTCACTGAAATGTAGTACTACACTCTATAACACAGTAGTAAGACAATGTTCCCTAGCTGCCTCAGTTCATAACAGTGTGTAGGAAGTTGTTTGATAAAGTGGGCAAAGCTTATACTTGGGCCAGAAGGCAGAATATAGGAAACTACATGAAAACATGATTAATTCAGTGAAAATGACTGTAAACAGATGAGAACTTGTTTAGAACAGCTGAAAGAGATTCTCCAAGTCAGTTCTTAGTGTAGAAAAGGTAGCTAAGATAAGGGAAATCCATAATTCCAGTTAAGATTTCATGAAACACTGTATGAATCCTATATTCTTTACTTAAAGGAGACTAGAGTGGTAAATGTGTGTTATACAAGGCAGAATACCATTGAAGTAGAGAAAGAAACACGTTCGGCAGCTTTGGAAAGCCTTACACTTCACTGAAATATAGTACTACACCCTATAACACAGTTGAGAGACAATGTTCCCTACTTGCCTCAATTCATAACAGTGTGTAGGAAGTTGTTTGATAAAGTGGGCAAAGCTTATACTTGGGCCAGAAGGCAGAATATAGGAAACTACATGAAAACATGAATAATTCAGTGAAAATGACTGTAAACAGATGAGAACTTGTTTAGAACAGCTGAAAGAGAATCTCCAAGTCAGTTCTTAGTGTAGAAAAGGTAGCTAAGATAAGGGAAATCCATAATTCCAGTTAAGATCACATGAAACACTGTATGAATCCTATATTCATTACTTAAAGGAGACTAGAGTGGTAAATGTGTGTTATACATGGCAGAATACCATTGAAATAGAGAAAGAAACAAGTTCGGCAGCTTTGGAAAGCCTTACAATTCACTGAAATGTAGTACTACACTCTATAACACAGTTGAGAGACAATGTTCCTGAGCTGCCTCAGTTCATAACAGTGTGTAGGAAGTTGTTTGATAAAGTGGGCAAAGCTTATACTTGGGCCAGAAGGCAGAATATAGGAAACTACATGAAAACATGAATAATTCAGTGAAAATAACTGTAAACAGATGAGAACTTGTTTAGAACAGCTGAAAGAGAATCTCCAAGTCAGTTCTTAGTGTAGAAAAGGTAGCTAAGATAAGGGAAATCCATAATTCCAGTTAAGATCACATGAAACACTGTATGAATCCTATATTCATTACTTAAAGGAGACTAGAGTGGTGAATGGTTGTTATACAAGGCAGAATACCATTGAAATAGAGAAAGAAACAGGTTTGGCAGCTATGGAAAGCCTTACACTTCACTGAAATGTAGTACTACACTCTATAACACAGTGTGAGACAATGTTCCCTAGCTGCCTCAGTTCATAACAGTGTGTAGGAAGTTGTTTGATAAAGTGGGCAAAGCTTATACTTGGGCCAGAAGGCAGAATATAGGAAACTACATGAAAACATGATTAATTCAGTGAAAATGACTGTAAACAGATGAGAACTTGTTTAGAACAGCTGAAAGAGATTCTCCAAGTCAGTTCTTAGTGTAGAAAAGGTAGCTAAGATAAGGGAAATCCATAATTCCAGTTAAGATCACATGAAACACTGTATGAATCCTATATTCATTACTTAAAGGAGACTAGAGTGGTGAATGGTTGTTATACAAGGCAGAATACCATTGAAATAGAGAAAGAAACACGTTCGGCAGCTATGGAAAGCCTTACACTTCACTGAAATGTAGTACTACACTCTATAACACAGTTGTGAGACAATGTTCCCTAGCTGCCTCAGTTCATAACAGTGTGTAGGAAGTTGTTTGATAATGTGGGCAAAGCTTATACTTGGGCCAGAAGGCAGAATATAGGAAACTACATGAAAACATGATTAATTCAGTGAAAATGACTGTAAACAGATGAGAACTTGTTTAGAACAGCTGAAAGAGATTCTCCAAGTCAGTTCTTAGTGTAGAAAAGGTAGCTAAGATAAGGGAAATCCATAATTCCAGTTAAGATTACATGAAACACTGTATGAATCCTATATTCATTACTTAAAGGAGACTAGAGTGGTGAATGGTTGTTATACAAGGCCGAATACCATTGAAATAGAGAAAGAAACACGTTCGGCAGCTATGGAAAGCCTTACACTTCACTGAAATGTAGTACTACACTCTATAACACAGTTGTGAGACAATGTTCCCTAGCTGCCTCAGTTCATAACAGTGTGTAGGAAGTTGTTTGATAAAGTGGGCAAAGCTTATACTTGGGCCAGAAGGCAGAATATAGGAAACTACATGAAAACATGAATAATTCAGTGAAAATGACTGTAAACAGATGAGAACTTGTTTAGAACAGCTGAAAGAGAATGTCCAAGTCAGTTCTTAGTGTAGAAAAGGTAGCTAAGATCCGGAAATCCTTATTTGGAGTTAAGATTATGTGAAACACTGTATGAATCCTATATTCTTTACTTAAAGGAGACTAGAGTGGTAAATGTGTGTTATACAAGGCAGAATACCATTAAAATAGAGAAAGAAACACGTTCGGCAGCTTTTGAAATCCTTACACTTCACTGAAAGGTAGTACTACACTCTATAACACAGTTGAGAGACAATGTTCCCTACTTGCCTCAGTTCATAACAGTGTGTAGGAAGTTGTTTGGTAAAGTGGGCAAAGCTTATACTTGGGCCAGAAGGCAGAATATAGGAAACTACATGAAAACATGAACAATTCAGTGAAAATGACTGTAAACAGATGAGAACTTGTTTTAGAACAGCTGAAAGAGATTCTCCAAGTCAGTTCTTAGTGTAGAAAGGTAGCTAAGATCCGGGAAATCTTAATTCCAGTTAAAATCACATGAAACACTGTATGAATCCTATATTCTTTACTTGAAGGAGACTAGAGTGGTAAATGTGTGTTATACAAGGCAGAATACCATTGAAATAGAGAAAGAAACACGTTTGGCAGCTTTGGAAAGGTTTACACTTCACTGACTTGTAGTACTACACTCCATAACACAGTTGAGAGACAATGTTCCCGAGCTGCCTCAGTTCATAACAGTGTGTAGGAAGTTGTTTGATAAAGTGGGCAAAGCTTATACTTGGACCAGAAGGCAGAATATAGGAAACTACATGAAAACATGAATAATTCAGTGAAAATGACTGTAAACAGATGAGAACTTGTTTAGAACAGCTGAAAGAGAATCTCCAAGTCAGTTCTTAGTGTAGAAAAGGTAGCTAAGATAAGGGAAATCCATAATTCCAGTTAAGATCACATGAAACACTGTATGAATCCTATATTCAGTACTTAAAGGAGACAAGAGTGGTAAATGTGTGTTATACAAGGCAGAATACCATTAAAATAGAGAAAGAAACATGTTCGGCAGCTTTTGAAATCCTTACACTTCACTGAAATGTAGTACTACACTCTATAACACAGTTGAGAGACAATGTTCCCTACTTGCCTCAGTTGATAACAGTGTGTAGGAAGTTGTTTGATAAAGTGGGCAAAGCTTATACTTGGGCCAGAAGGCAGAATATAGGAAACTACATGAAAACATGAATAATTCAGTGAAAATGACTGTAAACAGATGAGAATTTGTTTTAGAACAGCTGAAAGAGATTCTCCAAGTCAGTTCTTAGTGTAGAAAAGGTAGCTAAGATCCGGGAAATCTTAATTCCAGTTAAAATCACATGAAACACTGTATGAATCCTATATTCTTTACTGAAAGGAGACTAGAGTGGTAAATGTTTGTTATACAAGGCAGAATACCATTGAAATAGAGAAAGAAACACGTTCGGCAGCTTTGGAAAGCCTTACACTTCACTGAAATGTAGTACTACACTCTATAACACAGTTGAGAGACAATGTTCCCTACTTGCCTCAGTTCATAACAGTGTGTAGGAAGTTGTTTGATAAAGTGGGCAAAGCTTATACTTGGGCCAGAAGGCAGAATATAGGAAACTACATGAAAACATGAATAATTCAGTGAAAATGACTGTAAACAGATGAGAACTTGTTTAGAACAGCTGAAAGAGAATCTCCAAGTCAGTTCTTAGTGTAGAAAAGGTAGCTAAGATAAGGGAAATCCATAATTCCAGTTAAGATGACATGAAACACTGTATGAATCCTATATTCATTACTTAAAGGAGACTAGAGTGGTAAATGTGTGTTATACAAGGCAGAATACCATTGAAATAGAGAAAGAAACACGTTCGGCAGCTTTGGAAAGCCTTACTCTTCACTGAAATGTAGTACTACACTCTATAACACAGTTGAGAGACAATGTTCCCTACTTGCCTCAGTTCATAACAGTGTGTAGGAAGTTGTTTGATAAAGTGGGCAAAGCTTATATTTGGGCCAGAAGGCAGAATATAGGAAACTACATGAAAACCTGAATAATTCAGTGAAAATAACTGTAAACAGATGAGAACTTGTTTAGAACAGCTGAAAGAGAATCTCCAGGTCAGTTCTTAGTGTAGAAAAGGTAGCTAAGATAAGGGAAATCCATAATTCCAGTTAAGATCACATGAAACACTGTATGAATCCTATATTCATTACTTAAAGGAGACTAGAGTGGTGAATGGTTGTTATACAAGGCAGAATACCATTGAAATAGAGAAAGAAACACGTTCGGCAGCTATGGAAAGCCTTACACTTCACTGAAATGTAGTACTACACTCTATAACACAGTAGTAAGACAATGTTCCCTAGCTGCCTCAGTTCATAACAGTGTGTAGGAAGTTGTTTGATAAAGTGGGCAAAGCTTATACTTGGGCCAGAAGGCAGAATATAGGAAACTACATGAAAACATGATTAATTCAGTGAAAATGACTGTAAACAGATGAGAACTTGTTTAGAACAGCTGAAAGAGATTCTCCAAGTCAGTTCTTAGTGTAGAAAAGGTAGCTAAGATAAGGGAAATCCATAATTCCAGTTAAGATTTCATGAAACACTGTATGAATCCTATATTCTTTACTTAAAGGAGACTAGAGTGGTAAATGTGTGTTATACAAGGCAGAATACCATTGAAGTAGAGAAAGAAACACGTTCGGCAGCTTTGGAAAGCCTTACACTTCACTGAAATATAGTACTACACCCTATAACACAGTTGAGAGACAATGTTCCCTACTTGCCTCAATTCATAACAGTGTGTAGGAAGTTGTTTGATAAAGTGGGCAAAGCTTATACTTGGGCGAGAAGGCAGAATATAGGAAACTACATGAAAACATGAATAATTCAGTGAAAATGACTGTAAACAGATGAGAACTTGTTTAGAACAGCTGAAAGAGAATCTCCAAGTCAGTTCTTAGTGTAGAAAAGGTAGCTAAGATAAGGGAAATCCATAATTCCAGTTAAGATCACATGAAACACTGTATGAATCCTATATTCATTACTTAAAGGAGACTAGAGTGGTAAATGTGTGTTATACATGGCAGAATACCATTGAAATAGAGAAAGAAACAAGTTCGGCAGCTTTGGAAAGCCTTACAATTCACTGAAATGTAGTACTACACTCTATAACACAGTTGAGAGACAATGTTCCTGAGCTGCCTCAGTTCATAACAGTGTGTAGGAAGTTGTTTGATAAAGTGGGCAAAGCTTATACTTGGGCCAGAAGGCAGAATATAGGAAACTACATGAAAACATGAATAATTCAGTGAAAATAACTGTAAACAGATGAGAACTTGTTTAGAACAGCTGAAAGAGAATCTCCAAGTCAGTTCTTAGTGTAGAAAAGGTAGCTAAGATCCGGAAATCCTTATTTGGAGTTAAGATTATGTGAAACACTGTATGAATCCTATATTCTTTACTTAAAGGAGACTAGAGTGGTAAATGTGTGTTATACAAGGCAGAATACCATTAAAATAGAGAAAGAAACACGTTCGGCAGCTTTTGAAATCCTTACACTTCACTGAAAGGTAGTACTACACTCTATAACACAGTTGAGAGACAATGTTCCCTACTTGCCTCAGTTCATAACAGTGTGTAGGAAGTTGTTTGGTAAAGTGGGCAAAGCTTATACTTGGGCCAGAAGGCAGAATATAGGAAACTACATGAAAACATGAACAATTCAGTGAAAATGACTGTAAACAGATGAGAACTTGTTTTAGAACAGCTGAAAGAGATTCTCCAAGTCAGTTCTTAGTGTAGAAAGGTAGCTAAGATCCGGGAAATCTTAATTCCAGTTAAAATCACATGAAACACTGTATGAATCCTATATTCTTTACTTGAAGGAGACTAGAGTGGTAAATGTGTGTTATACAAGGCAGAATACCATTGAAATAGAGAAAGAAACACGTTTGGCAGCTTTGGAAAGGTTTACACTTCACTGACTTGTAGTACTACACTCCATAACACAGTTGAGAGACAATGTTCCCGAGCTGCCTCAGTTCATAACAGTGTGTAGGAAGTTGTTTGATAAAGTGGGCAAAGCTTATACTTGGACCAGAAGGCAGAATATAGGAAACTACATGAAAACATGAATAATTCAGTGAAAATGACTGTAAACAGATGAGAACTTGTTTAGAACAGCTGAAAGAGAATCTCCAAGTCAGTTCTTAGTGTAGAAAAGGTAGCTAAGATAAGGGAAATCCATAATTCCAGTTAAGATCACATGAAACACTGTATGAATCCTATATTCAGTACTTAAAGGAGACAAGAGTGGTAAATGTGTGTTATACAAGGCAGAATACCATTAAAATAGAGAAAGAAACATGTTCGGCAGCTTTTGAAATCCTTACACTTCACTGAAATGTAGTACTACACTCTATAACACAGTTGAGAGACAATGTTCCCTACTTGCCTCAGTTGATAACAGTGTGTAGGAAGTTGTTTGATAAAGTGGGCAAAGCTTATACTTGGGCCAGAAGGCAGAATATAGGAAACTACATGAAAACATGAATAATTCAGTGAAAATGACTGTAAACAGATGAGAATTTGTTTTAGAACAGCTGAAAGAGATTCTCCAAGTCAGTTCTTAGTGTAGAAAAGGTAGCTAAGATCCGGGAAATCTTAATTCCAGTTAAAATCACATGAAACACTGTATGAATCCTATATTCTTTACTGAAAGGAGACTAGAGTGGTAAATGTTTGTTATACAAGGCAGAATACCATTGAAATAGAGAAAGAAACACGTTCGGCAGCTTTGGAAAGCCTTACACTTCACTGAAATGTAGTACTACACTCTATAACACAGTTGAGAGACAATGTTCCCTACTTGCCTCAGTTCATAACAGTGTGTAGGAAGTTGTTTGATAAAGTGGGCAAAGCTTATACTTGGGCCAGAAGGCAGAATATAGGAAACTACATGAAAACATGAATAATTCAGTGAAAATGACTGTAAACAGATGAGAACTTGTTTAGAACAGCTGAAAGAGAATCTCCAAGTCAGTTCTTAGTGTAGAAAAGGTAGCTAAGATAAGGGAAATCCATAATTCCAGTTAAGATGACATGAAACACTGTATGAATCCTATATTCATTACTTAAAGGAGACTAGAGTGGTAAATGTGTGTTATACAAGGCAGAATACCATTGAAATAGAGAAAGAAACACGTTCGGCAGCTTTGGAAAGCCTTACACTTCACTGAAATGTAGTACTACACTCTATAACACAGTTGAGAGACAATGTTCCCTACTTGCCTCAGTTCATAACAGTGTGTAGGAAGTTGTTTGATAAAGTGGGCAAAGCTTATATTTGGGCCAGAAGGCAGAATATAGGAAACTACATGAAAACCTGAATAATTCAGTGAAAATAACTGTAAACAGATGAGAACTTGTTTAGAACAGCTGAAAGAGAATCTCCAGGTCAGTTCTTAGTGTAGAAAAGGTAGCTAAGATAAGGGAAATCCATAATTCCAGTTAAGATCACATGAAACACTGTATGAATCCTATATTCATTACTTAAAGGAGACTAGAGTGGTGAATGGTTGTTATACAAGGCAGAATACCATTGAAATAGAGAAAGAAACACGTTCGGCAGCTATGGAAAGCCTTACACTTCACTGAAATGTAGTACTACACTCTATAACACAGTAGTAAGACAATGTTCCCTAGCTGCCTCAGTTCATAACAGTGTGTAGGAAGTTGTTTGATAAAGTGGGCAAAGCTTATACTTGGGCCAGAAGGCAGAATATAGGAAACTACATGAAAACATGATTAATTCAGTGAAAATGACTGTAAACAGATGAGAACTTGTTTAGAACAGCTGAAAGAGATTCTCCAAGTCAGTTCTTAGTGTAGAAAAGGTAGCTAAGATAAGGGAAATCCATAATTCCAGTTAAGATTTCATGAAACACTGTATGAATCCTATATTCTTTACTTAAAGGAGACTAGAGTGGTAAATGTGTGTTATACAAGGCAGAATACCATTGAAGTAGAGAAAGAAACACGTTCGGCAGCTTTGGAAAGCCTTACACTTCACTGAAATATAGTACTACACCCTATAACACAGTTGAGAGACAATGTTCCCTACTTGCCTCAATTCATAACAGTGTGTAGGAAGTTGTTTGATAAAGTGGGCAAAGCTTATACTTGGGCGAGAAGGCAGAATATAGGAAACTACATGAAAACATGAATAATTCAGTGAAAATGACTGTAAACAGATGAGAACTTGTTTAGAACAGCTGAAAGAGAATCTCCAAGTCAGTTCTTAGTGTAGAAAAGGTAGCTAAGATAAGGGAAATCCATAATTCCAGTTAAGATCACATGAAACACTGTATGAATCCTATATTCATTACTTAAAGGAGACTAGAGTGGTAAATGTGTGTTATACATGGCAGAATACCATTGAAATAGAGAAAGAAACAAGTTCGGCAGCTTTGGAAAGCCTTACAATTCACTGAAATGTAGTACTACACTCTATAACACAGTTGAGAGACAATGTTCCTGAGCTGCCTCAGTTCATAACAGTGTGTAGGAAGTTGTTTGATAAAGTGGGCAAAGCTTATACTTGGGCCAGAAGGCAGAATATAGGAAACTACATGAAAACATGAATAATTCAGTGAAAATAACTGTAAACAGATGAGAACTTGTTTAGAACAGCTGAAAGAGAATGTCCAAGTCAGTTCTTAGTGTAGAAAAGGTAGCTAAGATCCGGAAATCCTTATTTGGAGTTAAGATTATGTGAAACACTGTATGAATCCTATATTCTTTACTTAAAGGAGACTAGAGTGGTAAATGTGTGTTATACAAGGCAGAATACCATTAAAATAGAGAAAGAAACACGTTCGGCAGCTTTTGAAATCCTTACACTTCACTGAAAGGTAGTACTACACTCTATAACACAGTTGAGAGACAATGTTCCCTACTTGCCTCAGTTCATAACAGTGTGTAGGAAGTTGTTTGGTAAAGTGGGCAAAGCTTATACTTGGGCCAGAAGGCAGAATATAGGAAACTACATGAAAACATGAACAATTCAGTGAAAATGACTGTAAACAGATGAGAACTTGTTTTAGAACAGCTGAAAGAGATTCTCCAAGTCAGTTCTTAGTGTAGAAAAGGTAGCTAAGATCCGGGAAATCTTAATTCCAGTTAAAATCACATGAAACACTGTATGAATCCTATATTCTTTACTGAAAGGAGACTAGAGTGGTAAATGTTTGTTATACAAGGCAGAATACCATTGAAATAGAGAAAGAAACACGTTCGGCAGCTTTGGAAAGCCTTACACTTCACTGAAATGTAGTACTACACTCTATAACACAGTTGAGAGACAATGTTCCCTACTTGCCTCAGTTCATAACAGTGTGTAGGAAGTTGTTTGATAAAGTGGGCAAAGCTTATACTTGGGCCAGAAGGCAGAATATAGGAAACTACATGAAAACATGAATAATTCAGTGAAAATGACTGTAAACAGATGAGAACTTGTTTAGAACAGCTGAAAGAGAATCTCCAAGTCAGTTCTTAGTGTAGAAAAGGTAGCTAAGATAAGGGAAATCCATAATTCCAGTTAAGATGACATGAAACACTGTATGAATCCTATATTCATTACTTAAAGGAGACTAGAGTGGTAAATGTGTGTTATACAAGGCAGAATACCATTGAAATAGAGAAAGAAACACGTTCGGCAGCTTTGGAAAGCCTTACTCTTCACTGAAATGTAGTACTACACTCTATAACACAGTTGAGAGACAATGTTCCCTACTTGCCTCAGTTCATAACAGTGTGTAGGAAGTTGTTTGATAAAGTGGGCAAAGCTTATATTTGGGCCAGAAGGCAGAATATAGGAAACTACATGAAAACCTGAATAATTCAGTGAAAATAACTGTAAACAGATGAGAACTTGTTTAGAACAGCTGAAAGAGAATCTCCAGGTCAGTTCTTAGTGTAGAAAAGGTAGCTAAGATAAGGGAAATCCATAATTCCAGTTAAGATCACATGAAACACTGTATGAATCCTATATTCATTACTTAAAGGAGACTAGAGTGGTGAATGATTGTTATACAAGGCAGAATACCATTGAAATAGAGAAAGAAACACGTTCGGCAGCTATGGAAAGCCTTACACTTCACTGAAATGTAGTACTACACTCTATAACACAGTAGTAAGACAATGTTCCCTAGCTGCCTCAGTTCATAACAGTGTGTAGGAAGTTGTTTGATAAAGTGGGCAAAGCTTATACTTGGGCCAGAAGGCAGAATATAGGAAACTACATGAAAACATGATTAATTCAGTGAAAATGACTGTAAACAGATGAGAACTTGTTTAGAACAGCTGAAAGAGATTCTCCAAGTCAGTTCTTAGTGTAGAAAAGGTAGCTAAGATAAGGGAAATCCATAATTCCAGTTAAGATTTCATGAAACACTGTATGAATCCTATATTCTTTACTTAAAGGAGACTAGAGTGGTAAATGTGTGTTATACAAGGCAGAATACCATTGAAGTAGAGAAAGAAACACGTTCGGCAGCTTTGGAAAGCCTTACACTTCACTGAAATATAGTACTACACCCTATAACACAGTTGAGAGACAATGTTCCCTACTTGCCTCAATTCATAACAGTGTGTAGGAAGTTGTTTGATAAAGTGGGCAAAGCTTATACTTGGGCGAGAAGGCAGAATATAGGAAACTACATGAAAACATGAATAATTCAGTGAAAATGACTGTAAACAGATGAGAACTTGTTTAGAACAGCTGAAAGAGAATCTCCAAGTCAGTTCTTAGTGTAGAAAAGGTAGCTAAGATAAGGGAAATCCATAATTCCAGTTAAGATCACATGAAACACTGTATGAATCCTATATTCATTACTTAAAGGAGACTAGAGTGGTAAATGTGTGTTATACATGGCAGAATACCATTGAAATAGAGAAAGAAACAAGTTCGGCAGCTTTGGAAAGCCTTACAATTCACTGAAATGTAGTACTACACTCTATAACACAGTTGAGAGACAATGTTCCTGAGCTGCCTCAGTTCATAACAGTGTGTAGGAAGTTGTTTGATAAAGTGGGCAAAGCTTATACTTGGGCCAGAAGGCAGAATATAGGAAACTACATGAAAACATGAATAATTCAGTGAAAATAACTGTAAACAGATGAGAACTTGTTTAGAACAGCTGAAAGAGAATGTCCAAGTCAGTTCTTAGTGTAGAAAAG
Organism: Pipistrellus hanaki; assembly: GCF_964339955.1. Taxonomy (NCBI): domain Eukaryota; kingdom Metazoa; phylum Chordata; class Mammalia; order Chiroptera; family Vespertilionidae; genus Pipistrellus; species Pipistrellus hanaki. The sequence continues at coordinate 2,776,864 of NW_028182303.1, forward strand.
GTAGCTAAGATCCGGAAATCCTTATTTGGAGTTAAGATTATGTGAAACACTGTATGAATCCTATATTCTTTACTTAAAGGAGACTAGAGTGGTAAATGTGTGTTATACAAGGCAGAATACCATTAAAATAGAGAAAGAAACACGTTCGGCAGCTTTTGAAATCCTTACACTTCACTGAAAGGTAGTACTACACTCTATAACACAGTTGAGAGACAATGTTCCCTACTTGCCTCAGTTCATAACAGTGTGTAGGAAGTTGTTTGGTAAAGTGGGCAAAGCTTATACTTGGGCCAGAAGGCAGAATATAGGAAACTACATGAAAACATGAACAATTCAGTGAAAATGACTGTAAACAGATGAGAACTTGTTTTAGAACAGCTGAAAGAGATTCTCCAAGTCAGTTCTTAGTGTAGAAAGGTAGCTAAGATCCGGGAAATCTTAATTCCAGTTAAAATCACATGAAACACTGTATGAATCCTATATTCTTTACTTGAAGGAGACTAGAGTGGTAAATGTGTGTTATACAAGGCAGAATACCATTGAAATAGAGAAAGAAACACGTTCGGCAGCTTTGGAAAGCCTTACTCTTCACTGAAATGTAGTACTACACTCTATAACACAGTTGAGAGACAATGTTCCCTACTTGCCTCAGTTCATAACAGTGTGTAGGAAGTTGTTTGATAAAGTGGGCAAAGCTTATATTTGGGCCAGAAGGCAGAATATAGGAAACTACATGAAAACCTGAATAATTCAGTGAAAATAACTGTAAACAGATGAGAACTTGTTTAGAACAGCTGAAAGAGAATCTCCAGGTCAGTTCTTAGTGTAGAAAAGGTTGCTAAGATAAGGGAAATCCATAATTCCAGTTAAGATCACATGAAACACTGTATGAATCCTATATTCATTACTTAAAGGAGACTAGAGTGGTGAATGGTTGTTATACAAGGCAGAATACCATTGAAATAGAGAAAGAAACACGTTCGGCAGCTATGGAAAGCCTTACACTTCACTGAAATGTAGTACTACACTCTATAACACAGTAGTAAGACAATGTTCCCTAGCTGCCTCAGTTCATAACAGTGTGTAGGAAGTTGTTTGATAAAGTGGGCAAAGCTTATACTTGGGCCAGAAGGCAGAATATAGGAAACTACATGAAAACATGATTAATTCAGTGAAAATGACTGTAAACAGATGAGAACTTGTTTAGAACAGCTGAAAGAGATTCTCCAAGTCAGTTCTTAGTGTAGAAAAGGTAGCTAAGATAAGGGAAATCCATAATTCCAGTTAAGATTTCATGAAACACTGTATGAATCCTATATTCTTTACTTAAAGGAGACTAGAGTGGTAAATGTGTGTTATACAAGGCAGAATACCATTGAAATAGAGAAAGAAACACGTTCGGCAGCTTTGGAAAGCCTTACTCTTCACTGAAATGTAGTACTACACTCTATAACACAGTTGAGAGACAATGTTCCCTACTTGCCTCAGTTCATAACAGTGTGTAGGAAGTTGTTTGATAAAGTGGGCAAAGCTTATATTTGGGCCAGAAGGCAGAATATAGGAAACTACATGAAAACCTGAATAATTCAGTGAAAATAACTGTAAACAGATGAGAACTTGTTTAGAACAGCTGAAAGAGAATCTCCAGGTCAGTTCTTAGTGTAGAAAAGGTAGCTAAGATAAGGGAAATCCATAATTCCAGTTAAGATCACATGAAACACTGTATGAATCCTATATTCATTACTTAAAGGAGACTAGAGTGGTAAATGTGTGTTATACATGGCAGAATACCATTGAAATAGAGAAAGAAACAAGTTCGGCAGCTTTGGAAAGCCTTACAATTCACTGAAATGTAGTACTACACTCTATAACACAGTTGAGAGACAATGTTCCTGAGCTGCCTCAGTTCATAACAGTGTGTAGGAAGTTGTTTGATAAAGTGGGCAAAGCTTATACTTGGGCCAGAAGGCAGAATATAGGAAACTACATGAAAACATGAATAATTCAGTGAAAATAACTGTAAACAGATGAGAACTTGTTTAGAACAGCTGAAAGAGAATCTCCAAGTCAGTTCTTAGTGTAGAAAAGGTAGCTAAGATCCGGAAATCCTTATTTGGAGTTAAGATTATGTGAAACACTGTATGAATCCTATATTCTTTACTTAAAGGAGACTAGAGTGGTAAATGTGTGTTATACAAGGCAGAATACCATTAAAATAGAGAAAGAAACACGTTCGGCAGCTTTTGAAATCCTTACACTTCACTGAAAGGTAGTACTACACTCTATAACACAGTTGAGAGACAATGTTCCCTACTTGCCTCAGTTCATAACAGTGTGTAGGAAGTTGTTTGGTAAAGTGGGCAAAGCTTATACTTGGGCCAGAAGGCAGAATATAGGAAACTACATGAAAACATGATTAATTCAGTGAAAATGACTGTAAACAGATGAGAACTTGTTTAGAACAGCTGAAAGAGATTCTCCAAGTCAGTTCTTAGTGTAGAAAAGGTAGCTAAGATAAGGGAAATCCATAATTCCAGTTAAGATTACATGAAACACTGTATGAATCCTATATTCATTACTTAAAGGAGACTAGAGTGGTGAATGGTTGTTATACAAGGCCGAATACCATTGAAATAGAGAAAGAAACACGTTCGGCAGCTATGGAAAGCCTTACACTTCACTGAAATGTAGTACTACACTCTATAACACAGTTGTGAGACAATGTTCCCTAGCTGCCTCAGTTCATAACAGTGTGTAGGAAGTTGTTTGATAAAGTGGGCAAAGCTTATACTTGGGCCAGAAGGCAGAATATAGGAAACTACATGAAAACATGAATAATTCAGTGAAAATGACTGTAAACAGATGAGAACTTGTTTAGAACAGCTGAAAGAGAATGTCCAAGTCAGTTCTTAGTGTAGAAAAGGTAGCTAAGATCCGGAAATCCTTATTTGGAGTTAAGATTATATGAAACACTGTATGAATCCTATATTCTTTACTTAAAGGAGACTAGAGTGGTAAATGTGTGTTATACAAGGCAGAATACCATTGAAATAGAGAAAGAAACACGTTCGGGAGCTTTGGAAAGCCTTACACTTCACTGAAATGTAGTACTACACTCTATAACACAGTTGAGAGACAATGTTTCCGAGGTGCCTCAGTTCATAACAGTGTGTAGGAAGTTGTTTGATAAAGTGGGCAAAGCTTATACTTGGACCAGAAGGCAGAATGTAGGAAACTACATGAAATCATGATTAATTCAGTGAAAATGACTGTAAACAGATGAGAACTTGTTTAGAACAGCTGAAAGAGAATCTCCAAGTCAGTTCTTAGTGTAGAAAAGGTAGCTAAGATAAGGGAAATCCATAATTCCAGTTAAGATCACATGAAACACTGTATGAATCCTATATTCATTACTTAAAGGAGACTAGAGTGGTAAATGTGTGTTATACAAGGCAGAATACCATTAAAATAGAGAAAGAAACACGGTCGGCAGCTTTGGAAAGCCTTACACTTCAATGAAATGTAGTACTACACTCTATAACACAGTTGAGAGACAATGTTCCCTACTTGCCTCAGTTCATAACAGTGTGTAGGAAGTTGTTTGATAAAGTGGGCAAAGCTTATACTTGGGCCAGAAGGCAGAATATAGGAAACTACATGAAAACATGAATAATTCAGTGAAAATGATTGTAAACAGATGAGAACTTGTTTTAGAACAGCTGAAAGAGATTCTCCAAGTCAGTTCTTAGTGTAGAAAAGGTAGCTAAGATCCGGGAAATCTTAATTCCAGTTAAGATCACATGAAACACTATGAATCCTATATTCTTTACTTAAAGGAGACTAGAGTGGTAAATGTGTGTTATACAAGGCAGAATACCATTGAAGTAGAGAAAGAAACACGTTCGGCAGCTTTGGAAAGCTTTACACTTCACTGAAATGTAGTACTACACTCTATAACACAGTTGAGAGACAATGTTCCCTACTTGCCTCAGTTCATAACAGTGTGTAGGAAGTTGTTTGATAAAGTGGGCAAAGCTTATACTTGGGCCAGAAGGCAGAATATAGGAAAAAACATGAAAACATGAATAATTCAGTGAAAATGACTGTAAACAGATGAGAACTTGTTTTAGAACAGCTGAAAGAGATTCTCCAAGTCAGTTCTTAGTGTAGAAAAGGTAGCTAAGATCCGGGAAATCTTAATTCCAGTTAAAATCACATGAAACACTGTATGAATCCTATATTCTTTACTGAAAGGAGACTAGAGTGGTAAATGTTTGTTATACAAGGCAGAATACCATTGAAATAGAGAAAGAAACACGTTCGGCAGCTTTGGAAAGCCTTACACTTCACTGAAATGTAGTACTACACTCTATAACACAGTTGAGAGACAATGTTCCCTACTTGCCTCAGTTCATAACAGTGTGTAGGAAGTTGTTTGATAAAGTGGGCAAAGCTTATACTTGGGCCAGAAGGCAGAATATAGGAAACTACATGAAAACATGAATAATTCAGTGAAAATGACTGTAAACAGATGAGAACTTGTTTAGAACAGCTGAAAGAGAATCTCCAAGTCAGTTCTTAGTGTAGAAAAGGTAGCTAAGATAAGGGAAATCCATAATTCCAGTTAAGATGACATGAAACACTGTATGAATCCTATATTCATTACTTAAAGGAGACTAGAGTGGTAAATGTGTGTTATACAAGGCAGAATACCATTGAAATAGAGAAAGAAACACGTTCGGCAGCTTTGGAAAGCCTTACTCTTCACTGAAATGTAGTACTACACTCTATAACACAGTTGAGAGACAATGTTCCCTACTTGCCTCAGTTCATAACAGTGTGTAGGAAGTTGTTTGATAAAGTGGGCAAAGCTTATATTTGGGCCAGAAGGCAGAATATAGGAAACTACATGAAAACCTGAATAATTCAGTGAAAATAACTGTAAACAGATGAGAACTTGTTTAGAACAGCTGAAAGAGAATCTCCAAGTCAGTTCTTAGTGTAGAAAAGGTAGCTAAGATAAGGGAAATCCATAATTCCAGTTAAGATCACATGAAACACTGTATGAATCCTATATTCATTACTTAAAGGAGAATAGATTGGTAAATGTGTGTTATACAAGGCAGAATACCATTGAAATAGAGAAAGAAACGCGTTCGGCAGCTTTGGAAAGCCTTACACTTCACTGAAATGTAGCACTACACTCTATAACACAGTTGAGAGACAATGTTCCCGAGCTGCCTCAGTTAATAACAGTGTGTAGGAAGTTGTTTGATAAAGTGGGCAAAGCTTATACTTGGACCAGAAGGCAGAATATAGGAAACTACATGAAAACATGAACAATTCAGTGAAAATGACTGTAAACAGATGAGAACTTGTTTTAGAACAGCTGAAAGAGATTCTCCAAGTCAGTTCTTAGTGTAGAAAAGGTAGCTAAGATCCGGGAAATCTTAATTCCAGTTAAAATCACATGAAACACTGTATGAATCCTATATTCTTTACTGAAAGGAGACTAGAGTGGTAAATGTTTGTTATACAAGGCAGAATACCATTGAAATAGAGAAAGAAACACGTTCGGCAGCTTTGGAAAGCCTTACACTTCACTGAAATGTAGTACTACAATCTATAACACAGTTGAGAGACAATGTTCCCTACTTGCCTCAGTTCATAACAGTGTGTAGGAAGTTGTTTGATAAAGTGGGCAAAGCTTATACTTGGGCCAGAAGGCAGAATATAGGAAACTACATGAAAACATGAATAATTCAGTGAAAATGACTGTAAACAGATGAGAACTTGTTTAGAACAGCTGAAAGAGAATCTCCAAGTCAGTTCTTAGTGTAGAAAAGGTAGCTAAGATCTGGGAAATCTTAATTCCAGTTAAAATCACATGAAACACTGTATGAATCCTATATTCTTTACTGAAAGGAGACTAGAGTGGTAAATGTTTGTTATACAAGGCAGAATACCATTGAAATAGAGAAAGAAACACGTTCTGCAGCTTTGGAAAGCCTTACACTTCACTGAAATGTAGTACTACACTCTATAACACAGTTGAGAGACAATGTTCCCTACTTGCCTCAGTTCATAACAGTGTGTAGGAAGTTGTTTGATAAAGTGGGCAAAGCTTATACTTGGGCCAGAAGGCAGAATATAGGAAAAAACATGAAAACATGAATAATTCAGTGAAAATGACTGTAAACAGATGAGAACTTGTTTTAGAACAGCTGAAAGAGATTCTCCAAGTCAGTTCTTAGTGTAGAAAAGGTAGCTAAGATCCGGGAAATCTTAATTCAGGTTAAAATCACATGAAACACTGTATGAATCCTATATTCTTTACTGAAAGGAGACTAGAGTGGTAAATGTTTGTTATACAAGGCAGAATACCATTGAAATAGAGAAAGAAACACGTTCGGCAGCTTTGGAAAGCCTTACACTTCACTGAAATGTAGTACTACACTCTATAACACAGTTGAGAGACAATGTTCCCTACTTGCCTCAGTTCATAACAGTGTGTAGGAAGTTGTTTGATAAAGTGGGCAAAGCTTATACTTGGGCCAGAAGGCAGAATATAGGAAACTACATGAAAACATGAATAATTCAGTGAAAATGACTGTAAACAGATGAGAACTTGTTTAGAACAGCTGAAAGAGAATCTCCAAGTCAGTTCTTAGTGTAGAAAAGGTAGCTAAGATAAGGGAAATCCATAATTCCAGTTAAGATGACATGAAACACTGTATGAATCCTATATTCATTACTTAAAGGAGACTAGAGTGGTAAATGTGTGTTATACAAGGCAGAATACCATTGAAATAGAGAAAGAAACACGTTCGGCAGCTTTGGAAAGCCTTACTCTTCACTGAAATGTAGTACTACACTCTATAACACAGTTGAGAGACAATGTTCCCTACTTGCCTCAGTTCATAACAGTGTGTAGGAAGTTGTTTGATAAAGTGGGCAAAGCTTATATTTGGGCCAGAAGGCAGAATATAGGAAACTACATGAAAACCTGAATAATTCAGTGAAAATAACTGTAAACAGATGAGAACTTGTTTAGAACAGCTGAAAGAGAATCTCCAAGTCAGTTCTTAGTGTAGAAAAGGTAGCTAAGATAAGGGAAATCCATAATTCCAGTTAAGATCACATGAAACACTGTATGAATCCTATATTCATTACTTAAAGGAGAATAGATTGGTAAATGTGTGTTATACAAGGCAGAATACCATTGAAATAGAGAAAGAAACGCGTTCGGCAGCTTTGGAAAGCCTTACACTTCACTGAAATGTAGCACTACACTCTATAACACAGTTGAGAGACAATGTTCCCGAGCTGCCTCAGTTAATAACAGTGTGTAGGAAGTTGTTTGATAAAGTGGGCAAAGCTTATACTTGGACCAGAAGGCAGAATATAGGAAACTACATGAAAACATGAACAATTCAGTGAAAATGACTGTAAACAGATGAGAACTTGTTTTAGAACAGCTGAAAGAGATTCTCCAAGTCAGTTCTTAGTGTAGAAAAGGTAGCTAAGATCCGGGAAATCTTAATTCCAGTTAAAATCACATGAAACACTGTATGAATCCTATATTCTTTACTGAAAGGAGACTAGAGTGGTAAATGTTTGTTATACAAGGCAGAATACCATTGAAATAGAGAAAGAAACACGTTCGGCAGCTTTGGAAAGCCTTACACTTCACTGAAATGTAGTACTACAATCTATAACACAGTTGAGAGACAATGTTCCCTACTTGCCTCAGTTCATAACAGTGTGTAGGAAGTTGTTTGATAAAGTGGGCAAAGCTTATACTTGGGCCAGAAGGCAGAATATAGGAAACTACATGAAAACATGAATAATTCAGTGAAAATGACTGTAAACAGATGAGAACTTGTTTAGAACAGCTGAAAGAGAATCTCCAAGTCAGTTCTTAGTGTAGAAAAGGTAGCTAAGATCTGGGAAATCTTAATTCCAGTTAAAATCACATGAAACACTGTATGAATCCTATATTCTTTACTGAAAGGAGACTAGAGTGGTAAATGTTTGTTATACAAGGCAGAATACCATTGAAATAGAGAAAGAAACACGTTCTGCAGCTTTGGAAAGCCTTACACTTCACTGAAATGTAGTACTACACTCTATAACACAGTTGAGAGACAATGTTCCCTACTTGCCTCAGTTCATAACAGTGTGTAGGAAGTTGTTTGATAAAGTGGGCAAAGCTTATACTTGGGCCAGAAGGCAGAATATAGGAAAAAACATGAAAACATGAATAATTCAGTGAAAATGACTGTAAACAGATGAGAACTTGTTTTAGAACAGCTGAAAGAGATTCTCCAAGTCAGTTCTTAGTGTAGAAAAGGTAGCTAAGATCCGGGAAATCTTAATTCAGGTTAAAATCACATGAAACACTGTATGAATCCTATATTCTTTACTGAAAGGAGACTAGAGTGGTAAATGTTTGTTATACAAGGCAGAATACCATTGAAATAGAGAAAGAAACACGTTCGGCAGCTTTGGAAAGCCTTACACTTCACTGAAATGTAGTACTACACTCTATAACACAGTTGAGAGACAATGTTCCCTACTTGCCTCAGTTCATAACAGTGTGTAGGAAGTTGTTTGATAAAGTGGGCAAAGCTTATACTTGGGCCAGAAGGCAGAATATAGGAAACTACATGAAAACATGAATAATTCAGTGAAAATGACTGTAAACAGATGAGAACTTGTTTAGAACAGCTGAAAGAGAATCTCCAAGTCAGTTCTTAGTGTAGAAAAGGTAGCTAAGATAAGGGAAATCCATAATTCCAGTTAAGATGACATGAAACACTGTATGAATCCTATATTCATTACTTAAAGGAGACTAGAGTGGTAAATGTGTGTTATACAAGGCAGAATACCATTGAAATAGAGAAAGAAACACGTTCGGCAGCTTTGGAAAGCCTTACTCTTCACTGAAATGTAGTACTACACTCTATAACACAGTTGAGAGACAATGTTCCCTACTTGCCTCAGTTCATAACAGTGTGTAGGAAGTTGTTTGATAAAGTGGGCAAAGCTTATATTTGGGCCAGAAGGCAGAATATAGGAAACTACATGAAAACCTGAATAATTCAGTGAAAATAACTGTAAACAGATGAGAACTTGTTTAGAACAGCTGAAAGAGAATCTCCAAGTCAGTTCTTAGTGTAGAAAAGGTAGCTAAGATAAGGGAAATCCATAATTCCAGTTAAGATCACATGAAACACTGTATGAATCCTATATTCATTACTTAAAGGAGAATAGATTGGTAAATGTGTGTTATACAAGGCAGAATACCATTGAAATAGAGAAAGAAACGCGTTCGGCAGCTTTGGAAAGCCTTACACTTCACTGAAATGTAGCACTACACTCTATAACACAGTTGAGAGACAATGTTCCCGAGCTGCCTCAGTTAATAACAGTGTGTAGGAAGTTGTTTGATAAAGTGGGCAAAGCTTATACTTGGACCAGAAGGCAGAATATAGGAAACTACATGAAAACATGAACAATTCAGTGAAAATGACTGTAAACAGATGAGAACTTGTTTTAGAACAGCTGAAAGAGATTCTCCAAGTCAGTTCTTAGTGTAGAAAAGGTAGCTAAGATCCGGGAAATCTTAATTCCAGTTAAAATCACATGAAACACTGTATGAATCCTATATTCTTTACTGAAAGGAGACTAGAGTGGTAAATGTTTGTTATACAAGGCAGAATACCATTGAAATAGAGAAAGAAACACGTTCGGCAGCTTTGGAAAGCCTTACACTTCACTGAAATGTAGTACTACAATCTATAACACAGTTGAGAGACAATGTTCCCTACTTGCCTCAGTTCATAACAGTGTGTAGGAAGTTGTTTGATAAAGTGGGCAAAGCTTATACTTGGGCCAGAAGGCAGAATATAGGAAACTACATGAAAACATGAATAATTCAGTGAAAATGACTGTAAACAGATGAGAACTTGTTTAGAACAGCTGAAAGAGAATCTCCAAGTCAGTTCTTAGTGTAGAAAAGGTAGCTAAGATCTGGGAAATCTTAATTCCAGTTAAAATCACATGAAACACTGTATGAATCCTATATTCTTTACTGAAAGGAGACTAGAGTGGTAAATGTTTGTTATACAAGGCAGAATACCATTGAAATAGAGAAAGAAACACGTTCTGCAGCTTTGGAAAGCCTTACACTTCACTGAAATGTAGTACTACACTCTATAACACAGTTGAGAGACAATGTTCCCTACTTGCCTCAGTTCATAACAGTGTGTAGGAAGTTGTTTGATAAAGTGGGCAAAGCTTATACTTGGGCCAGAAGGCAGAATATAGGAAAAAACATGAAAACATGAATAATTCAGTGAAAATGACTGTAAACAGATGAGAACTTGTTTTAGAACAGCTGAAAGAGATTCTCCAAGTCAGTTCTTAGTGTAGAAAAGGTAGCTAAGATCCGGGAAATCTTAATTCAGGTTAAAATCACATGAAACACTGTATGAATCCTATATTCTTTACTGAAAGGAGACTAGAGTGGTAAATGTTTGTTATACAAGGCAGAATACCATTGAAATAGAGAAAGAAACACGTTCGGCAGCTTTGGAAAGCCTTACACTTCACTGAAATGTAGTACTACACTCTATAACACAGTTGAGAGACAATGTTCCCTACTTGCCTCAGTTCATAACAGTGTGTAGGAAGTTGTTTGATAAAGTGGGCAAAGCTTATACTTGGGCCAGAAGGCAGAATATAGGAAACTACATGAAAACATGAATAATTCAGTGAAAATGACTGTAAACAGATGAGAACTTGTTTAGAACAGCTGAAAGAGAATCTCCAAGTCAGTTCTTAGTGTAGAAAAGGTAGCTAAGATAAGGGAAATCCATAATTCCAGTTAAGATGACATGAAACACTGTATGAATCCTATATTCATTACTTAAAGGAGACTAGAGTGGTAAATGTGTGTTATACAAGGCAGAATACCATTGAAATAGAGAAAGAAACACGTTCGGCAGCTTTGGAAAGCCTTACTCTTCACTGAAATGTAGTACTACACTCTATAACACAGTTGAGAGACAATGTTCCCTACTTGCCTCAGTTCATAACAGTGTGTAGGAAGTTGTTTGATAAAGTGGGCAAAGCTTATATTTGGGCCAGAAGGCAGAATATAGGAAACTACATGAAAACCTGAATAATTCAGTGAAAATAACTGTAAACAGATGAGAACTTGTTTAGAACAGCTGAAAGAGAATCTCCAAGTCAGTTCTTAGTGTAGAAAAGGTAGCTAAGATAAGGGAAATCCATAATTCCAGTTAAGATCACATGAAACACTGTATGAATCCTATATTCATTACTTAAAGGAGAATAGATTGGTAAATGTGTGTTATACAAGGCAGAATACCATTGAAATAGAGAAAGAAACGCGTTCGGCAGCTTTGGAAAGCCTTACACTTCACTGAAATGTAGCACTACACTCTATAACACAGTTGAGAGACAATGTTCCCGAGCTGCCTCAGTTCATAACAGTGTGTAGGAAGTTGTTTGATAAAGTGGGCAAAGCTTATACTTGGACCAGAAGGCAGAATATAGGAAACTACATGAAAACATGAACAATTCAGTGAAAATGACTGTAAACAGATGAGAACTTGTTTTAGAACAGCTGAAAGAGATTCTCCAAGTCAGTTCTTAGTGTAGAAAAGGTAGCTAAGATCCGGGAAATCTTAATTCCAGTTAAAATCACATGAAACACTGTATGAATCCTATATTCATTACTTAAAGGAGACTAGAGTGGTAAATGTGTGTTATACAAGGCAGAATACCATTGAAATAGAGAAAGAAACACGTTCGGCAGCTTTGGAAAGCCTTACACTTCACTGAAATGTAGTACTACAATCTATAACACAGTTGAGAGACAATGTTCCCTACTTGCCTCAGTTCATAACAGTGTGTAGGAAGTTGTTTGATAAAGTGGGCAAAGCTTATACTTGGGCCAGAAGGCAGAATATAGGAAACTACATGAAAACATGAATAATTCAGTGAAAATGACTGTAAACAGATGAGAACTTGTTTAGAACAGCTGAAAGAGAATCTCCAAGTCAGTTCTTAGTGTAGAAAAGGTAGCTAAGATCTGGGAAATCTTAATTCCAGTTAAAATCACATGAAACACTGTATGAATCCTATATTCTTTACTGAAAGGAGACTAGAGTGGTAAATGTTTGTTATACAAGGCAGAATACCATTGAAATAGAGAAAGAAACACGTTCTGCAGCTTTGGAAAGCCTTACACTTCACTGAAATGTAGTACTACACTCTATAACACAGTTGAGAGACAATGTTCCCTACTTGCCTCAGTTCATAACAGTGTGTAGGAAGTTGTTTGATAAAGTGGGCAAAGCTTATACTTGGGCCAGAAGGCAGAATATAGGAAACTACATGAAAACATGAATAATTCAGTGAAAATGACTGTAAACAGATGAGAACTTGTTTAGAACAGCTGAAAGAGAATCTCCAAGTCAGTTCTTAGTGTAGAAAAGGTAGCTAAGATAAGGGAAATCCATAATTCCAGTTAAGATCACATGAAACACTGTATGAATCCTATATTCATTACTTAAAGGAGAATAGATTGGTAAATGTGTGTTATACAAGGCAGAATACCATTGAAATAGAGAAAGAAACGCGTTCGGCAGCTTTGGAAAGCCTTACACTTCACTGAAATGTAGCACTACACTCTATAACACAGTTGAGAGACAATGTTCCCGAGCTGCCTCAGTTAATAACAGTGTAGGAAGTTGTTTGATAAAGTGGGCAAAGCTTATACTTGGACCAGAAGGCAGAATATAGGAAAAAACATGAAAACATGAATAATTCAGTGAAAATGACTGTAAACAGATGAGAACTTGTTTTAGAACAGCTGAAAGAGATTCTCCAAGTCAGTTCTTAGTGTAGAAAAGGTAGCTAAGATCCGGGAAATCTTAATTCCAGTTAAAATCACATGAAACACTGTATGAATCCTATATTCTTTACTGAAAGGAGACTAGAGTGGTAAATGTTTGTTATACAAGGCATAATACCATTGAAATAGAGAAAGAAACACGTTCGGCAGCTTTGGAAAGCCTTACACTTCACTGAAATGTAGTACTACACTCTATAACACAGTTGAGAGACAATGTTCCCTACTTGCCTCAGTTCATAACAGTGTGTAGGAAGTTGTTTGATAAAGTGGGCAAAGCTTATACTTGGGCCAGAAGGCAGAATATAGGAAACTACATGAAAACATGAATAATTCAGTGAAAATGACTGTAAACAGATGAGAACTTGTTTAGAACAGCTGAAAGAGAATCTCCAAGTCAGTTCTTAGTGTAGAAAAGGTAGCTAAGATCTGGGAAATCTTAATTCCAGTTAAAATCACATGAAACACTGTATGAATCCTATATTCTTTACTGAAAGGAGACTAGAGTGGTAAATGTTTGTTATACAAGGCAGAATACCATTGAAATAGAGAAAGAAACACGTTCGGCAGCTTTGGAAAGCCTTACACTTCACTGAAATGTAGTACTACACTCTATAACACAGTTGAGAGACAATGTTCCCTACTTGCCTCAGTTCATAACAGTGTGTAGGAAGTTGTTTGATAAAGTGGGCAAAGCTTATACTTGGGCCAGAAGGCAGAATATAGGAAAAAACATGAAAACATGAATAATTCAGTGAAAATGACTGTAAACAGATGAGAACTTGTTTTAGAACAGCTGAAAGAGATTCTCCAAGTCAGTTCTTAGTGTAGAAAAGGTAGCTAAGATCCGGGAAATCTTAATTCAGGTTAAAATCACATGAAACACTGTATGAATCCTATATTCTTTACTGAAAGGAGACTAGAGTGGTAAATGTTTGTTATACAAGGCAGAATACCATTGAAATAGAGAAAGAAACACGTTCGGCAGCTTTGGAAAGCCTTACACTTCACTGAAATGTAGTACTACACTCTATAACACAGTTGAGAGACAATGTTCCCTACTTGCCTCAGTTCATAACAGTGTGTAGGAAGTTGTTTGATAAAGTGGGCAAAGCTTATACTTGGGCCAGAAGACAGAATATAGGAAACTATATGAAAACATGAATAATTCAGTGAAAATGACTGTAAACAGATGAGAACTTGTTTAGAACAGCTGAAAGAGAATCTCCAAGTCAGTTCTTAGTGTAGAAAAGGTAGCTAAGATCTGGGAAATCTTAATTCCAGTTAAAATCACATGAAACACTGTATGAATCCTATATTCTTTACTGAAAGGAGACTAGAGTGGTAAATGTTTGTTATACAAGGCAGAATACCATTGAAATAGAGAAAGAAACACGTTCGGCAGCTTTGGAAAGCCTTACACTTCACTGAAATGTAGTACTACACTCTATAACACAGTTGAGAGACAATGTTCCCTACTTGCCTCAGTTCATAACAGTGTGTAGGAAGTTGTTTGATAAAGTGGGCAAAGCTTATACTTGGGCCAGAAGGCAGAATATAGGAAACTACATGAAAACATGAATAATTCAGTGAAAATGACTGTAAACAGATGAGAACTTGTTTTAGAACAGCTGAAAGAGATTCTCCAAGTCAGTTCTTAGTGTAGAAAAGGTAGCTAAGATCCGGGAAATCTTAATTCCAGTTAAAATCACATGAAACACTGTATGAATCCTATATTCTTTACTGAAAGGAGACTAGAGTGGTAAATGTTTGTTATACAAGGCAGAATACCATTGAAATAGAGAAAGAAACACGTTCGGCAGCTTTGGAAAGCCTTACACTTCACTGAAATGTAGTACTACACTCTATAACACAGTTGAGAGACAATGTTCCCTACTTGCCTCAGTTCATAACAGTGTGTAGGAAGTTGTGTGATAAAGTGGGCAAAGCTTATACTTGGGCCAGAAGGCAGAATATAGGAAACTACATGAAAACATGAATAATTCAGTGAAAATGACTGTAAACAGATGAGAACTTGTTTTAGAACAGCTGAAAGAGATTCTCCAAGTCAGTTCTTAGTGTAGAAAAGGTAGCTAAGATCCGGGAAATCTTAATTCAGGTTAAAATCACATGAAACACTGTATGAATCCTATATTCTTTACTGAAAGGAGACTAGAGTGGTAAATGTTTGTTATACAAGGCAGAATACCATTGAAATAGAGAAAGAAACACGTTCGGGAGCTTTGGAAAGCCTTACACTTCACTGAAATGTAGTACTACACTCTATAACACAGTTGAGAGACAATGTTCCCTACTTGCCTCAGTTCATAACAGTGTGTAGGAAGTTGTTTGATAAAGTGGGCAAAGCTTATACTTGGGCCAGAAGGCAGAATATAGGAAACTATATGAAAACATGAATAATTCAGTGAAAATGACTGTAAACAGATGAGAACTTGTTTAGAACAGCTGAAAGAGAATCTCCAAGTCAGTTCTTAGTGTAGAAAAGGTAGCTAAGATCTGGGAAATCTTAATTCCAGTTAAAATCACATGAAACACTGTATGAATCCTATATTCTTTACTGAAAGGAGACTAGAGTGGTAAATGTTTGTTATACAAGGCAGAATACCATTGAAATAGAGAAAGAAACACGTTCGGCAGCTTTGGAAAGCCTTACACTTCACTGAAATGTAGTACTACACTCTATAACACAGTTGAGAGACAATGTTCCCTACTTGCCTCAGTTCATAACAGTGTGTAGGAAGTTGTTTGATAAAGTGGGCAAAGCTTATACTTGGGCCAGAAGGCAGAATATAGGAAACTACATGAAAACATGAATAATTCAGTGAAAATGACTGTAAACAGATGAGAACTTGTTTTAGAACAGCTGAAAGAGATTCTCCAAGTCAGTTCTTAGTGTAGAAAAGGTAGCTAAGATCCGGGAAATCTTAATTCCAGTTAAAATCACATGAAACACTGTATGAATCCTATATTCTTTACTGAAAGGAGACTAGAGTGGTAAATGTTTGTTATACAAGGCAGAATACCATTGAAATAGAGAAAGAAACACGTTCGGCAGCTTTGGAAAGCCTTACACTTCACTGAAATGTAGTACTACACTCTATAACACAGTTGAGAGACAATGTTCCCTACTTGCCTCAGTTCATAACAGTGTGTAGGAAGTTGTTTGATAAAGTGGGCAAAGCTTATACTTGGGCCAGAAGGCAGAATATAGGAAACTACATGAAAACATGAATAATTCAGTGAAAATGACTGTAAACAGATGAGAACTTGTTTTAGAACAGCTGAAAGAGATTCTCCAAGTCAGTTCTTAGTGTAGAAAAGGTAGCTAACATCCGGGAAATCTTAATTCAGGTTAAAATCACATGAAACACTGTATGAATCCTATATTCTTTACTGAAAGGAGACTAGAGTGGTAAATGTTTGTTATACAAGGCAGAATACCATTGAAATAGAGAAAGAAACACGTTCGGCAGCTTTGGAAAGCCTTACACTTCACTGAAATGTAGTACTACACTCTATAACACAGTTGAGAGACAATGTTAACTACTTGCCTCAGTTCATAACAGTGTGTAGGAAGTTGTTTGATAAAGTGGGCAAAGCTTATACTTGGGCCAGAAGGCAGAATATAGGAAACTACATGAAAACATGAATAATTCAGTGAAAATGACTGTAAACAGATGAGAACTTGTTTAGAACAGCTGAAAGAGAATCTCCAAGTCAGTTCTTAGTGTAGAAAAGGTAGCTAAGATCTGGGAAATCTTAATTCCAGTTAAAATCACATGAAACACTGTATGAATCCTATATTCTTTACTGAAAGGAGACTAGAGT
Organism: Pipistrellus hanaki; assembly: GCF_964339955.1. Taxonomy (NCBI): domain Eukaryota; kingdom Metazoa; phylum Chordata; class Mammalia; order Chiroptera; family Vespertilionidae; genus Pipistrellus; species Pipistrellus hanaki. The sequence goes on from NW_028182303.1 coordinate 2,793,659, forward strand.
GGTAAATGTGTGTTATACAAGGCAGAATACCATTGAAATAGAGAAAGAAACGCGTTTGGCAGCTTTGGAAAGCCTTACACTTCACTGAAATGTAGCACTACACTCTATAACACAGTTGAGAGACAATGTTCCCGAGCTGCCTCAGTTAATAACAGTGTGTAGGAAGTTGTTTGATAAAGTGGGCAAAGCTTATACTTGGGCCAGAAGGCAGAATATAGGAAACTACATGAAAACATGAATAATTCAGTGAAAATGACTGTAAACAGATGAGAACTTGTTTTAGAACAGCTGAAAGAGATTCTCCAAGTCAGTTCTTAGTGTAGAAAAGGTAGCTAAGATCCGGGAAATCTTAATTCCAGTTAAAATCACATGAAACACTGTATGAATCCTATATTCTTTACTGAAAGGAGACTAGAGTGGTAAATGTTTGTTATACAAGGCAGAATACCATTGAAATAGAGAAAGAAACACGTTCGGCAGCTTTGGAAAGCCTTACACTTCACTGAAATGTAGTACTACACTCTATAACACAGTTGAGAGACAATGTTCCCTACTTGCCTCAGTTCATAACAGTGTGTAGGAAGTTGTTTGATAAAGTGGGCAAAGCTTATACTTGGGCCAGAAGGCAGAATATAGAAAACTACATGAAAACATGAATAATTCAGTGAAAATGACTGTAAACAGATGAGAACTTGTATAGAACAGCTGAAAGAGAATCTCCAAGTCAGTTCTTAGTGTAGAAAAGGTAGCTAAGATAAGGGAAATCCATAATTCCAGTTAAGATCACATGAAACACTGTATGAATCCTATATTCATTACTTAAAGGAGAATAGAGTGGTAAATGTGTGTTATACAAGGCAGAATACCATTGAAATAGAGAAAGAAACACGTTCGGCAGCTTTGGAAAGCCTTACACTTCACTGAAATGTAGCACTACACTCTATAACACAGTTGAGAGACAATGTTCCCGAACTGCCTCAGTTCATAACAGTGTGTAGGAAGTTGTTTGATAAAGTGGGCAAAGCTTATACTTGGACCAGAAGGCAGAATATAGGAAACTACATGAAAACATGAATAATTCAGTGAAAATGACTGTAAACAGTTGAGAACTTGTTTTAGAACAGCTGAAAGAGATTCTCCAAGTCAGTTCTTAGTGTAGAAAAGGTAGCTAAGATCCGGGAAATCTTAATTCAGGTTAAAATCACATGAAACACTGTATGAATCCTATATTCTTTACTGAAAGGAGACTAGAGTGGTAAATGTTTGTTATACAAGGCAGAATACCATTGAAATAGAGAAAGAAACACGTTCGGCAGCTTTGGAAAGCCTTACACTTCACTGAAATGTAGTACTACACTCTATAACACAGTTGAGAGACAATGTTCCCTACTTGCCTCAGTTCATAACAGTGTGTAGGAAGTTGTTTGATAAAGTGGGCAAAGCTTATACTTGGGCCAGAAGGCAGAATATAGGAAACTACATGAAAACATGAATAATTCAGTGAAAATGACTGTAAACAGATGAGAACTTGTTTAGAACAGCTGAAAGAGAATCTCCAAGTCAGTTCTTAGTGTAGAAAAGGTAGCTAAGATCTGGGAAAACTTAATTCCAGTTAAAATCACATGAAACACTGTATGAATCCTATATTCTTTACTGAAAGGAGACTAGAGTGGTAAATGTTTGTTATACAAGGCAGAATACCATTGAAATAGAGAAAGAAACACGTTCGGCAGCTTTGGAAAGCCTTACACTTCACTGAAATGTAGCACTACACTCTATAACACAGTTGAGAGACAATGTTCCCGAGCTGCCTCAGTTAATAACAGTGTGTAGGAAGTTGTTTGATAAAGTGGGCAAAGCTTATACATGGACCAGAAGGCAGAATATAGGAAACTACATGAAAACATGAATAATTCAGTGAAAATGACTGTAAACAGATGAGAACTTGTTTTAGAACAGCTGAAAGAGATTCTCCAAGTCAGTTCTTAGTGTAGAAAAGGTAGCTAAGATCCGGGAAATCTTAATTCCAGTTAAAATCACATGAAACACTGTATGAATCCTATATTCTTTACTGAAAGGAGACTAGAGTGGTAAATGTTTGTTATACAAGGCAGAATACCATTGAAATAGAGAAAGAAACACGTTCGGCAGCTTTGGAAAGCCTTACACTTCACTGAAATGTAGTACTACACTCTATAACACAGTTGAGAGACAATGTTCCCTACTTGCCTCAGTTCATAACAGTGTGTAGGAAGTTGTTTGATAAAGTGGGCAAAGCTTATACTTGGGCCAGAAGGCAGAATATAGGAAACTACATGAAAACATGAATAATTCAGTGAAAACGACTGTAAACAGATGAGAACTTGTTTAGAACAGCTGAAAGAGAATCTCCAAGTCAGTTCTTAGTGTAGAAAAGGTAGCTAAGATCTGGGAAATCTTAATTCCAGTTAAAATCACATGAAACACTGTATGAATCCTATATTCTTTACTGAAAGGAGACTAGAGTGGTAAATGTTTGTTATACAAGGCAGAATACCATTGAAATAGAGAAAGAAACACGTTCGGCAGCTTTGGAAAGCCTTACACTTCACTGAAATGTAGTACTACACTCTATAACACAGTTGAGAGACAATGTTCCCTACTTGCCTCAGTTCATAACAGTGTGTAGGAAGTTGTTTGATAAAGTGGGCAAAGCTTATACTTGGGCCAGAAGGCAGAATATAGGAAACTACATGAAAACATGAATAATTCAGTGAAAATGACTGTAAACAGATGAGAACTTGTTTTAGAACAGCTGAAAGAGATTCTCCAAGTCAATTCTTAGTGTAGAAAAGGTAGCTAAGATCCGGGAAATCTTAATTCCAGTTAAAATCACATGAAACACTGTATGAATCCTATATTCTTTACTGAAAGGAGACTAGAGTGGTAAATGTTTGTTATACAAGGCAGAATACCATTGAAATAGAGAAAGAAACACGTTCGGCAGCTTTGGAAAGCCTTACACTTCACTGAAATGTAGTACTACACTCTATAACACAGTTGAGAGACAATGTTCCCTACTTGCCTCAGTTCATAACAGTGTGTAGGAAGTTGTTTGATAAAGTGGGCAAAACTTATACTTGGGCCAGAAGGCAGAATATAGGAAACTACATGAAAACATGAATAATTCAGTGAAAATGACTGTAAACAGATGAGAACTTGTTTAGAACAGCTGAAAGAGAATCTCCAAGTCAGTTCTTAGTGTAGAAAAGGTAGCTAAGATAAGGGAAATCCATAATTCCAGTTAAGATCACATGAAACACTGTATGAATCCTATATTCATTACTTAAAGGAGAATAGAGTGGTAAATGTGTGTTATACAAGGCAGAATACCATTGAAATAGAGAAAGAAACACGTTCGGCAGCTTTGGAAAGCCTTACACTTCACTGAAATGTAGCACTACACTCTATAACACAGTTGAGAGACAATGTTCCCGAACTGCCTCAGTTCATAACAGTGTGTAGGAAGTTGTTTGATAAAGTGGGCAAAGCTTATACTTGGACCAGAAGGCAGAATATAGGAAACTACATGAAAACATGAATAATTCAGTGAAAATGACTGTAAACATTTGAGAACTTGTTTTAGAACAGCTGAAAGAGATTCTCCAAGTCAGTTCTTAGTGTAGAAAAGGTAGCTAAGATCCGGGAAATCTTAATTCAGGTTAAAATCACATGAAACACTGTATGAATCCTATATTCTTTACTGAAAGGAGACTAGAGTGGTAAATGTTTGTTATACAAGGCAGAATACCATTGAAATAGAGAAAGAAACACGTTCGGCAGCTTTGGAAAGCCTTACACTTCACTGAAATGTAGTACTACACTCTATAACACAGTTGAGAGACAATGTTCCCTACTTGCCTCAGTTCATAACAGTGTGTAGGAAGTTGTTTGATAAAGTGGGCAAAGCTTATACTTGGGCCAGAAGGCAGAATATAGGAAACTACATGAAAACATGAATAATTCAGTGAAAATGACTGTAAACAGATGAGAACTTGTTTAGAACAGCTGAAAGAGAATCTCCAAGTCAGTTCTTAGTGTAGAAAAGGTAGCTAAGATCTGGGAAATCTTAATTCCAGTTAAAATCACATGAAACACTGTATGAATCCTATATTCTTTACTGAAAGGAGACTAGAGTGGTAAATGTTTGTTATACAAGGCAGAATACCATTGAAATAGAGAAAGAAACACGTTCGGCAGCTTTGGAAAGCCTTACACTTCACTGAAATGTAGTACTACACTCTATAACACAGTTGAGAGACAATGTTCCCTACTTGCCTCAGTTCATAACAGTGTGTAGGAAGTTGTTTGATAAAGTGGGCAAAGCTTATACTTGGGCCAGAAGGCAGAATATAGGAAACTACATGAAAACATGAATAATTCAGTGAAAATGACTGTAAACAGATGAGAACTTGTTTTAGAACAGCTGAAAGAGATTCTCCAAGTCAGTTCTTAGTGTAGAAAAGGTAGCTAAGATCCGGGAAATCTTAATTCCAGTTAAAATCACATGAAACACTGTATGAATCCTATATTCTTTACTGAAAGGAGACTAGAGTGGTAAATGTTTGTTATACAAGGCAGAATACCATTGAAATAGAGAAAGAAACACGTTCGGCAGCTTTGGAAAGCCTTACACTTCACTGAAATGTAGTACTACACTCTATAACACAGTTGAGAGACAATGTTCCCTACTTGCCTCAGTTCATAACAGTGTGTAGGAAGTTGTTTGATAAAGTGGGCAAAGCTTATACTTGGGCCAGAAGGCAGAATATAGGAAACTACATGAAAACATGAATAATTCAGTGAAAATGACTGTAAACAGATGAGAACTTGTTTAGAACAGCTGAAAGAGAATCTCCAAGTCAGTTCTTAGTGTAGAAAAGGTAGCTAAGATAAGGGAAATCCATAATTCCAGTTAAGATCACATGAAACACTGTATGAATCCTATATTCATTACTTAAAGGAGAATAGAGTGGTAAATGTGTGTTATACAAGGCAGAATACCATTGAAATAGAGAAAGAAACACGTTCGGCAGCTTTGGAAAGCCTTACACTTCACTGAAATGTAGCACTACACTCTATAACACAGTTGAGAGACAATGTTCCCGAACTGCCTCAGTTCATAACAGTGTGTAGGAAGTTGTTTGATAAAGTGGGCAAAGCTTATACTTGGACCAGAAGGCAGAATATAGGAAACTACATGAAAACATGAATAATTCAGTGAAAATGACTGTAAACATTTGAGAACTTGTTTTAGAACAGCTGAAAGAGATTCTCCAAGTCAGTTCTTAGTGTAGAAAAGGTAGCTAAGATCCGGGAAATCTTAATTCAGGTTAAAATCACATGAAACACTGTATGAATCCTATATTCTTTACTGAAAGGAGACTAGAGTGGTAAATGTTTGTTATACAAGGCAGAATACCATTGAAATAGAGAAAGAAACACGTTCGGCAGCTTTGGAAAGCCTTACACTTCACTGAAATGAAGTACTACACTCTATAACACAGTTGAGAGACAATTTTCCCTACTTGCCTCAGTTCATAACAGTGTGTAGGAAGTTGTTTGATAAAGTGGGCAAAGCTTATACTTGGGCCAGAAGGCAGAATATAGGAAACTACATGAAAACATGAATAATTCAGTGAAAATGACTGTAAACAGATGAGAACTTGTTTAGAACAGCTGAAAGAGAATCTCCAAGTCAGTTCTTAGTGTAGAAAAGGTAGCTAAGATCTGGGAAATCTTAATTCCAGTTAAAATCACATGAAACACTGTATGAATCCTATATTCTTTACTGAAAGGAGACTAGAGTGGTAAATGTTTGTTATACAAGGCAGAATACCATTGAAATAGAGAAAGAAACACGTTCGGCAGCTTTGGAAAGCCTTACACTTCACTGAAATGTAGTACTACACTCTATAACACAGTTGAGAGACAATGTTCCCTACTTGCCTCAGTTGATAACAGTGTGTAGGAAGTTGTTTGATAAAGTGGGCAAAGCTTATACTTGGGCCAGAAGGCAGAATATAGGAAACTACATGAAAACATGAATAATTCAGTGAAAATGACTGTAAACAGATGAGAACTTGTTTTAGAACAGCTGAAAGAGATTCTCCAAGTCAGTTCTTAGTGTAGAAAAGGTAGCTAAGATCCGGGAAATCTTAATTCCAGTTAAAATCACATGAAACACTGTATGAATCCTATATTCTTTACTGAAAGGAGACTAGAGTGGTAAATGTTTGTTATACAAGGCAGAATACCATTGAAATAGAGAAAGAAACACGTTCGGCAGCTTTGGAAAGCCTTACACTTCACTGAAATGTAGTACTACACTCTATAACACAGTTGAGAGACAATGTTCCCTACTTGCCTCAGTTCATAACAGTGTGTAGGAAGTTGTTTGATAAAGTGGGCAAAGCTTATACTTGGGCCAGAAGGCAGAATATAGGAAACTACATGAAAACATGAATAATTCAGTGAAAATGACTGTAAACAGATGAGAACTTGTTTAGAACAGCTGAAAGAGAATCTCCAAGTCAGTTCTTAGTGTAGAAAAGGTAGCTAAGATAAGGGAAATCCATAATTCCAGTTAAGATCAAATGAAACACTGTATGAATCCTATATTCATTACTTAAAGGAGAATAGAGTGGTAAATGTGTGTTATACAAGGCAGAATACCATTGAAATAGAGAAAGAAACACGTTCGGCAGCTTTGGAAAGCCTTACACTTCACTGAAATGTAGCACTACACTCTATAACACAGTTGAGAGACAATGTTCCCTACTTGCCTCAGTTCATAACAGTGTGTAGGAAGTTGTTTGATAAAGTGGGCAAAGCTTATACTTGGGCCAGAAGGCAGAATATAGGAAAAAACATGAAAACATGAATAATTCAGTGAAAATGACTGTAAACAGATGAGAACTTGTTTTAGAACAGCTGAAAGAGATTCTCCAAGTCAGTTCTTAGTGTAGAAAAGGTAGCTAAGATCCGGGAAATCTTAATTCAGGTTAAAATCACATGAAACACTGTATGAATCCTATATTCTTTACTGAAAGGAGACTAGAGTGGTAAATGTTTGTTATACAAGGCAGAATACCATTGAAATAGAGAAAGAAACACGTTCGGCAGCTTTGGAAAGCCTTACACTTCACTGAAATGTAGTACTACACTCTATAACACAGTTGAGAGACAATGTTCCCTACTTGCCTCAGTTCATAACAGTGTGTAGGAAGTTGTTTGATAAAGTGGGCAAAGCTTATACTTGGGCCAGAAGGCAGAATATAGGAAACTACATGAAAACATGAATAATTCAGTGAAAATGACTGTAAACAGATGAGAACTTGTTTAGAACAGCTGAAAGAGAATCTCCAAGTCAGTTCTTAGTGTAGAAAAGGTAGCTAAGATCTGGGAAATCTTAATTCCAGTTAAAATCACATGAAACACTGTATGAATCCTATATTCTTTACTGAAAGGAGACTAGAGTGGTAAATGTTTGTTATACAAGGCAGAATACCATTGAAATAGAGAAAGAAACACGTTCGGCAGCTTTGGAAAGCCTTACACTTCACTGAAATGTAGTACTACACTCTATAACACAGTTGAGAGACAATGTTCCCTACTTGCCTCAGTTCATAACAGTGTGTAGGAAGTTGTTTGATAAAGTGGGCAAAGCTTATACTTGGGCCAGAAGGCAGAATATAGGAAACTACATGAAAACATGAATAATTCAGTGAAAATGACTGTAAACAGATGAAAACTTGTTTTAGAACAGCTGAAAGAGATTCTCCAAGTCAGTTCTTAGTGTAGAAAAGGTAGCTAAGATCCGGGAAATCTTAATTCCAGTTAAAATCACATGAAACACTGTATGAATCCTATATTCTTTACTGAAAGGAGACTAGAGTGGTAAATGTTTGTTATAAAAGGCAGAATACCATTGAAATAGAGAAAGAAACACGTTCGGCAGCTTTGGAAAGCCTTACACTTCACTGAAATGTAGTACTACACTCTATAACACAGTTGAGAGACAATGTTCCCTACTTGCCTCAGTTCATAACAGTGTGTAGGAAGTTGTTTGATAAAGTGGGCAAAGCTTATACTTGGGCCAGAAGGCAGAATATAGGAAACTACATGAAAACATGAATAATTCAGTGAAAATGACTGTAAACAGATGAGAACTTGTTTAGAACAGCTGAAAGAGAATCTCCAAGTCAGTTCTTAGTGTAGAAAAGGTAGCTAAGATAAGGGAAATCCATAATTCCAGTTAAGATCACATGAAACACTGTATGAATCCTATATTCATTACTTAAAGGAGAATAGAGTGGTAAATGTGTGTTATACAAGGCAGAATACCATTGAAATAGAGAAAGAAACACGTTCGGCAGCTTTGGAAAGCCTTACACTTCACTGAAATGTAGCACTACACTCTATAACACAGTTGAGAGACAATGTTCCCTACTTGCCTCAGTTCATAACAGTGTGTAGGAAGTTGTTTGATAAAGTGGGCAAAGCTTATACTTGGGCCAGAAGGCAGAATATAGGAAACTATATGAAAACATGAATAATTCAGTGAAAATGACTGTAAACAGATGAGAACTTGTTTAGAACAGCTGAAAGAGAATCTCCAAGTCAGTTCTTAGTGTAGAAAAGGTAGCTAAGATCTGGGAAATCTTAATTCCAGTTAAAATCACATGAAACACTGTATGAATCCTATATTCTTTACTGAAAGGAGACTAGAGTGGTAAATGTTTGTTATACAAGGCAGAATACCATTGAAATAGAGAAAGAAACACGTTCGGCAGCTTTGGAAAGCCTTACACTTCACTGAAATGTAGTACTACACTCTATAACACAGTTGAGAGACAATGTTCCCTACTTGCCTCAGTTCATAACAGTGTGTAGGAAGTTGTTTGATAAAGTGGGCAAAGCTTATACTTGGGCCAGAAGGCAGAATATAGGAAACTACATGAAAACATGAATAATTCAGTGAAAATGACTGTAAACAGATGAGAACTTGTTTTAGAACAGCTGAAAGAGATTCTCCAAGTCAGTTCTTAGTGTAGAAAAGGTAGCTAAGATCCGGGAAATCTTAATTCCAGTTAAAATCACATGAAACACTGTATGAATCCTATATTCTTTACTGAAAGGAGACTAGAGTGGTAAATGTTTGTTATACAAGGCAGAATACCATTGAAATAGAGAAAGAAACACGTTCGGCAGCTTTGGAAAGCCTTACACTTCACTGAAATGTAGTACTACACTCTATAACACAGTTGAGAGACAATGTTCCCTACTTGCCTCAGTTCATAACAGTGTGTAGGAAGTTGTTTGATAAAGTGGGCAAAGCTTATACTTGGGCCAGAAGGCAGAATATAGGAAACTACATGAAAACATGAATAATTCAGTGAAAATGACTGTAAACAGATGAGAACTTGTTTAGAACAGCTGAAAGAGAATCTCCAAGTCAGTTCTTAGTGTAGAAAAGGTAGCTAAGATCTGGGAAATCTTAATTCCAGTTAAAATCACATGAAACACTGTATGAATCCTATATTCTTTACTGAAAGGAGACTAGAGTGGTAAATGTTTGTTATACAAGGCAGAATACCATTGAAATAGAGAAAGAAACACGTTCGGCAGCTTTGGAAAGCCTTACACTTCACTGAAATGTAGTACTACACTCTATAACACAGTTGAGAGACAATGTTCCCTACTTGCCTCAGTTCATAACAGTGTGTAGGAAGTTGTTTGATAAAGTGGGCAAAGCTTATACTTGGGCCAGAAGGCAGAATATAGGAAACTACATGAAAACATGAATAATTCAGTGAAAATGACTGTAAACAGATGAGAACTTGTTTTAGAACAGCTGAAAGAGATTCTCCAAGTCAGTTCTTAGTGTAGAAAAGGTAGCTAAGATCCGGGAAATCTTAATTCCAGTTAAAATCACATGAAACACTGTATGAATCCTATATTCTTTACTGAAAGGAGACTAGAGTGGTAAATGTTTGTTATACAAGGCAGAATACCATTGAAATAGAGAAAGAAACACGTTCGGCAGCTTTGGAAAGCCTTACACTTCACTGAAATGTAGTACTACACTCTATAACACAGTTGAGAGACAATGTTCCCTACTTGCCTCAGTTCATAACAGTGTGTAGGAAGTTGTTTGATAAAGTGGGCAAAGCTTATACTTGGGCCAGAAGGCAGAATATAGGAAACTACATGAAAACATGAATAATTCAGTGAAAATGACTGTAAACAGATGAGAACTTGTTTAGAACAGCTGAAAGAGAATCTCCAAGTCAGTTCTTAGTGTAGAAAAGGTAGCTAAGATAAGGGAAATCCATAATTCTAGTTAAGATCACATGAAACACTGTATGAATCCTATATTCATTACTTAAAGGAGAATAGAGTGGTAAATGTGTGTTATACAAGGCAGAATACCATTGAAATAGAGAAAGAAACACGTTCGGCAGCTTTGGAAAGCCTTACACTTCACTGAAATGTAGCACTACACTCTATAACACAGTTGAGAGACAATGTTCCCTACTTGCCTCAGTTCATAACAGTGTGTAGAAAGTTGTTTGATAAAGTGGGCAAAGCTTATACTTGGGCCAGAAGGCAGAATATAGGAAAAAACATGAAAACATGAATAATTCAGTGAAAATGACTGTAAACAGATGAGAACTTGTTTTAGAACAGCTGAAAGAGATTCTCCAAGTCAGTTCTTAGTGTAGAAAAGGTAGCTAAGATCCGGGAAATCTTAATTGAGGTTAAAATCACATGAAACACTGTATGAATCCTATATTCTTTACTGAAAGGAGACTAGAGTGGTAAATGTTTGTTATACAAGGCAGAATACCATTGAAATAGAGAAAGAAACACGTTCGGCAGCTTTGGAAAGCCTTACACTTCACTGAAATGTAGTACTACACTCTATAACACAGTTGAGAGACAATGTTCCCTACTTGCCTCAGTTCATAACAGTGTGTAGGAAGTTGTTTGATAAAGTGGGCAAAGCTTATACTTGGGCCAGAAGGCAGAATATAGGAAACTATATGAAAACATGAATAATTCAGTGAAAATGACTGTAAACAGATGAGAACTTGTTTAGAACAGCTGAAAGAGAATCTCCAAGTCAGTTCTTAGTGTAGAAAAGGTAGCTAAGATCTGGGAAATCTTAATTCCAGTTAAAATCACATGAAACACTGTATGAATCCTATATTCTTTACTGAAAGGAGACTAGAGTGGTAAATGTTTGTTATACAAGGCAGAATACCATTGAAATAGAGAAAGAAACACGTTCGGCAGCTTTGGAAAGCCTTACACTTCACTGAAATGTAGTACTACACTCTATAACACAGTTGAGAGACAATGTTCCCTACTTGCCTCAGTTCATAACAGTGTGTAGGAAGTTGTTTGATAAAGTGGGCAAAGCTTATACTTGGGCCAGAAGGCAGAATATAGGAAACTACATGAAAACATGAATAATTCAGTGAAAATGACTGTAAACAGATGAGAACTTGTTTTAGAACAGCTGAAAGAGATTCTCCAAGTCAGTTCTTAGTGTAGAAAAGGTAGCTAAGATCCGGGAAATCTTAATTCCAGTTAAAATCACATGAAACACTGTATGAATCCTATATTCTTTACTGAAAGGAGACTAGAGTGGTAAATGTTTGTTATACAAGGCAGAATACCATTGAAATAGAGAAAGAAACACGTTCGGCAGCTTTGGAAAGCCTTACACTTCACTGAAATGTAGTACTACACTCTATAACACAGTTGAGAGACAATGTTCCCTACTTGCCTCAGTTCATAACAGTGTGTAGGAAGTTGTTTGATAAAGTGGGCAAAGCTTATACTTGGGCCAGAAGGCAGAATATAGGAAACTACATGAAAACATGAATAATTCAGTGAAAATGACTGTAAACAGATGAGAACTTGTTTAGAACAGCTGAAAGAGAATCTCCAAGTCAGTTCTTAGTGTAGAAAAGGTAGCTAAGATCTGGGAAATCTTAATTCCAGTTAAAATCACATGAAACACTGTATGAATCCTATATTCTTTACTGAAAGGAGACTAGAGTGGTAAATGTTTGTTATACAAGGCAGAATACCATTGAAATAGAGAAAGAAACACGTTCGGCAGCTTTGGAAAGCCTTACACTTCACTGAAATGTAGTACTACACTCTATAACACAGTTGAGAGACAATGTTCCCTACTTGCCTCAGTTCATAACAGTGTGTAGGAAGTTGTTTGATAAAGTGGGCAAAGCTTATACTTGGGCCAGAAGGCAGAATATAGGAAACTACATGAAAACATGAATAATTCAGTGAAAATGACTGTAAACAGATGAGAACTTGTTTTAGAACAGCTGAAAGAGATTCTCCAAGTCAGTTCTTAGTGTAGAAAAGGTAGCTAAGATCCGGGAAATCTTAATTCCAGTTAAAATCACATGAAACACTGTATGAATCCTATATTCTTTACTGAAAGGAGACTAGAGTGGTAAATGTTTGTTATACAAGGCAGAATACCATTGAAATAGAGAAAGAAACACGTTCGGCAGCTTTGGAAAGCCTTACACTTCACTGAAATGTAGTACTACACTCTATAACACAGTTGAGAGACAATGTTCCCTACTTGCCTCAGTTCATAACAGTGTGTAGGAAGTTGTTTGATAAAGTGGGCAAAGCTTATACTTGGGCCAGAAGGCAGAATATAGGAAACTACATGAAAACATGAATAATTCAGTGAAAATGACTGTAAACAGATGAGAACTTGTTTAGAACAGCTGAAAGAGAATCTCCAAGTCAGTTCTTAGTGTAGAAAAGGTAGCTAAGATAAGGGAAATCCATAATTCCAGTTAAGATCACATGAAACACTGTATGAATCCTATATTCATTACTTAAAGGAGAATAGAGTGGTAAATGTGTGTTATACAAGGCAGAATACCATTGAAATAGAGAAAGAAACACGTTCGGCAGCTTTGGAAAGCCTTACACTTCACTGAAATGTAGCACTACACTCTATAACACAGTTGAGAGACAATGTTCCCTACTTGCCTCAGTTCATAACAGTGTGTAGGAAGTTGTTTGATAAAGTGGGCAAAGCTTATACTTGGGCCAGAAGGCAGAATATAGGAAACTATATGAAAACATGAATAATTCAGTGAAAATGACTGTAAACAGATGAGAACTTGTTTAGAACAGCTGAAAGAGAATCTCCAAGTCAGTTCTTAGTGTAGAAAAGGTAGCTAAGATCTGGGAAATCTTAATTCCAGTTAAAATCACATGAAACACTGTATGAATCCTATATTCTTTACTGAAAGGAGACTAGAGTGGTAAATGTTTGTTATACAAGGCAGAATACCATTGAAATAGAGAAAGAAACACGTTCGGCAGCTTTGGAAAGCCTTACACTTCACTGAAATGTAGTACTACACTCTATAACACAGTTGAGAGACAATGTTCCCTACTTGCCTCAGTTCATAACAGTGTGTAGGAAGTTGTTTGATAAAGTGGGCAAAGCTTATACTTGGGCCAGAAGGCAGAATATAGGAAACTACATGAAAACATGAATAATTCAGTGAAAATGACTGTAAACAGATGAGAACTTGTTTTAGAACAGCTGAAAGAGATTCTCCAAGTCAGTTCTTAGTGTAGAAAAGGTAGCTAAGATCCGGGAAATCTTAATTCCAGTTAAAATCACATGAAACACTGTATGAATCCTATATTCTTTACTGAAAGGAGACTAGAGTGGTAAATGTTTGTTATACAAGGCAGAATACCATTGAAATAGAGAAAGAAACACGTTCGGCAGCTTTGGAAAGCCTTACACTTCACTGAAATGTAGTACTACACTCTATAACACAGTTGAGAGACAATGTTCCCTACTTGCCTCAGTTCATAACAGTGTGTAGGAAGTTGTTTGATAAAGTGGGCAAAGCTTATACTTGGGCCAGAAGGCAGAATATAGGAAACTACATGAAAACATGAATAATTCAGTGAAAATGACTGTAAACAGATGAGAACTTGTTTAGAACAGCTGAAAGAGAATCTCCAAGTCAGTTCTTAGTGTAGAAAAGGTAGCTAAGATCTGGGAAATCTTAATTCCAGTTAAAATCACATGAAACACTGTATGAATCCTATATTCTTTACTGAAAGGAGACTAGAGTGGTAAATGTTTGTTATACAAGGCAGAATACCATTGAAATAGAGAAAGAAACACGTTCGGCAGCTTTGGAAAGCCTTACACTTCACTGAAATGTAGTACTACACTCTATAACACAGTTGAGAGACAATGTTCCCTACTTGCCTCAGTTCATAACAGTGTGTAGGAAGTTGTTTGATAAAGTGGGCAAAGCTTATACTTGGGCCAGAAGGCAGAATATAGGAAACTACATGAAAACATGAATAATTCAGTGAAAATGACTGTAAACAGATGAGAACTTGTTTTAGAACAGCTGAAAGAGATTCTCCAAGTCAGTTCTTAGTGTAGAAAAGGTAGCTAAGATCCGGGAAATCTTAATTCCAGTTAAAATCACATGAAACACTGTATGAATCCTATATTCTTTACTGAAAGGAGACTAGAGTGGTAAATGTTTGTTATACAAGGCAGAATACCATTGAAATAGAGAAAGAAACACGTTCGGCAGCTTTGGAAAGCCTTACACTTCACTGAAATGTAGTACTACACTCTATAACACAGTTGAGAGACAATGTTCCCTACTTGCCTCAGTTCATAACAGTGTGTAGGAAGTTGTTTGATAAAGTGGGCAAAGCTTATACTTGGGCCAGAAGGCAGAATATAGGAAACTACATGAAAACATGAATAATTCAGTGAAAATGACTGTAAACAGATGAGAACTTGTTTAGAACAGCTGAAAGAGAATCTCCAAGTCAGTTCTTAGTGTAGAAAAGGTAGCTAAGATAAGGGAAATCCATAATTCCAGTTAAGATCACATGAAACACTGTATGAATCCTATATTCATTACTTAAAGGAGAATAGAGTGGTAAATGTGTGTTATACAAGGCAGAATACCATTGAAATAGAGAAAGAAACACGTTCGGCAGCTTTGGAAAGCCTTACACTTCACTGAAATGTAGCACTACACTCTATAACACAGTTGAGAGACAATGTTCCCTACTTGCCTCAGTTCATAACAGTGTGTAGGAAGTTGTTTGATAAAGTGGGCAAAGCTTATACTTGGGCCAGAAGGCAGAATATAGGAAACTACATGAAAACATGAATAATTCAGTGAAAATGACTGTAAACAGATGAGAACTTGTTTTAGAACAGCTGAAAGAGATTCTCCAAGTCAGTTCTTAGTGTAGAAAAGGTAGCTAAGATCCGGGAAATCTTAATTCCAGTTAAAATCACATGAAACACTGTATGAATCCTATATTCTTTACTGAAAGGAGACTAGAGTGGTAAATGTTTGTTATACAAGGCAGAATACCATTGAAATAGAGAAAGAAACACGTTCGGCAGCTTTGGAAAGCCTTACACTTCACTGAAATGTAGTACTACACTCTATAACACAGTTGAGAGACAATGTTCCCTACTTGCCTCAGTTCATAACAGTGTGTAGGAAGTTGTTTGATAAAGTGGGCAAAGCTTATACTTGGGCCAGAAGGCAGAATATAGGAAACTACATGAAAACATGAATAATTCAGTGAAAATGACTGTAAACAGATGAGAACTTGTTTAGAACAGCTGAAAGAGAATCTCCAAGTCAGTTCTTAGTGTAGAAAAGGTAGCTAAGATAAGGGAAATCCATAATTCCAGTTAAGATCACATGAAACACTGTATGAATCCTATATTCATTACTTAAAGGAGAATAGAGTGGTAAATGTGTGTTATACAAGGCAGAATACCATTGAAATAGAGAAAGAAACACGTTCGGCAGCTTTGGAAAGCCTTACACTTCACTGAAATGTAGCACTACACTCTATAACACAGTTGAGAGACAATGTTCCCTACTTGCCTCAGTTCATAACAGTGTGTAGGAAGTTGTTTGATAAAGTGGGCAAAGCTTATACTTGGGCCAGAAGGCAGAATATAGGAAAAAACATGAAAACATGAATAATTCAGTGAAAATGACTGTAAACAGATGAGAACTTGTTTTAGAACAGCTGAAAGAGATTCTCCAAGTCAGTTCTTAGTGTAGAAAAGGTAGCTAAGATCCGGGAAATCTTAATTGAGGTTAAAATCACATGAAACACTGTATGAATCCTATATTCTTTACTGAAAGGAGACTAGAGTGGTAAATGTTTGTTATACAAGGCAGAATACCATTGAAATAGAGAAAGAAACACGTTCGGCAGCTTTGGAAAGCCTTACACTTCACTGAAATGTAGTACTACACTCTATAACACAGTTGAGAGACAATGTTCCCTACTTGCCTCAGTTCATAACAGTGTGTAGGAAGTTGTTTGATAAAGTGGGCAAAGCTTATACTTGGGCCAGAAGGCAGAATATAGGAAACTATATGAAAACATGAATAATTCAGTGAAAATGACTGTAAACAGATGAGAACTTGTTTAGAACAGCTGAAAGAGAATCTCCAAGTCAGTTCTTAGTGTAGAAAAGGTAGCTAAGATCTGGGAAATCTTAATTCCAGTTAAAATCACATGAAACACTGTATGAATCCTATATTCTTTACTGAAAGGAGACTAGAGTGGTAAATGTTTGTTATACAAGGCAGAATACCATTGAAATAGAGAAAGAAACACGTTCGGCAGCTTTGGAAAGCCTTACACTTCACTGAAATGTAGTACTACACTCTATAACACAGTTGAGAGACAATGTTCCCTACTTGCCTCAGTTCATAACAGTGTGTAGGAAGTTGTTTGATAAAGTGGGCAAAGCTTATACTTGGGCCAGAAGGCAGAATATAGGAAACTACATGAAAACATGAATAATTCAGTGAAAATGACTGTAAACAGATGAGAACTTGTTTTAGAACAGCTGAAAGAGATTCTCCAAGTCAGTTCTTAGTGTAGAAAAGGTAGCTAAGATCCGGGAAATCTTAATTCCAGTTAAAATCACATGAAACACTGTATGAATCCTATATTCTTTACTGAAAGGAGACTAGAGTGGTAAATGTTTGTTATACAAGGCAGAATACCATTGAAATAGAGAAAGAAACACGTTCGGCAGCTTTGGAAAGCCTTACACTTCACTGAAATGTAGTACTACACTCTATAACACAGTTGAGAGACAATGTTCCCTACTTGCCTCAGTTCATAACAGTGTGTAGGAAGTTGTTTGATAAAGTGGGCAAAGCTTATACTTGGGCCAGAAGGCAGAATATAGGAAACTACATGAAAACATGAATAATTCAGTGAAAATGACTGTAAACAGATGAGAACTTGTTTAGAACAGCTGAAAGAGAATCTCCAAGTCAGTTCTTAGTGTAGAAAAGGTAGCTAAGATCTGGGAAATCTTAATTCCAGTTAAAATCACATGAAACACTGTATGAATCCTATATTCTTTACTGAAAGGAGACTAGAGTGGTAAATGTTTGTTATACAAGGCAGAATACCATTGAAATAGAGAAAGAAACACGTTCGGCAGCTTTGGAAAGCCTTACACTTCACTGAAATGTAGTACTACACTCTATAACACAGTTGAGAGACAATGTTCCCTACTTGCCTCAGTTCATAACAGTGTGTAGGAAGTTGTTTGATAAAGTGGGCAAAGCTTATACTTGGGCCAGAAGGCAGAATATAGGAAACTACATGAAAACATGAATAATTCAGTGAAAATGACTGTAAACAGATGAGAACTTGTTTTAGAACAGCTGAAAGAGATTCTCCAAGTCAGTTCTTAGTGTAGAAAAGGTAGCTAAGATCCGGGAAATCTTAATTCCAGTTAAAATCACATGAAACACTGTATGAATCCTATATTCTTTACTGAAAGGAGACTAGAGTGGTAAATGTTTGTTATACAAGGCAGAATACCATTGAAATAGAGAAAGAAACACGTTCGGCAGCTTTGGAAAGCCTTACACTTCACTGAAATGTAGTACTACACTCTATAACACAGTTGAGAGACAATGTTCCCTACTTGCCTCAGTTCATAACAGTGTGTAGGAAGTTGTTTGATAAAGTGGGCAAAGCTTATACTTGGGCCAGAAGGCAGAATATAGGAAACTACATGAAAACATGAATAATTCAGTGAAAATGACTGTAAACAGATGAGAACTTGTTTAGAACAGCTGAAAGAGAATCTCCAAGTCAGTTCTTAGTGTAGAAAAGGTAGCTAAGATAAGGGAAATCCATAATTCCAGTTAAGATCACATGAAACACTGTATGAATCCTATATTCATTACTTAAAGGAGAATAGAGTGGTAAATGTGTGTTATACAAGGCAGAATACCATTGAAATAGAGAAAGAAACACGTTCGGCAGCTTTGGAAAGCCTTACACTTCACTGAAATGTAGCACTACACTCTATAACACAGTTGAGAGACAATGTTCCCTACTTGCCTCAGTTCATAACAGTGTGTAGGAAGTTGTTTGATAAAGTGGGCAAAGCTTATACTTGGGCCAGAAGGCAGAATATAGGAAACTATATGAAAACATGAATAATTCAGTGAAAATGACTGTAAACAGATGAGAACTTGTTTAGAACAGCTGAAAGAGAATCTCCAAGTCAGTTCTTAGTGTAGAAAAGGTAGCTAAGATCTGGGAAATCTTAATTCCAGTTAAAATCACATGAAACACTGTATGAATCCTATATTCTTTACTGAAAGGAGACTAGAGTGGTAAATGTTTGTTATACAAGGCAGAATACCATTGAAATAGAGAAAGAAACACGTTCGGCAGCTTTGGAAAGCCTTACACTTCACTGAAATGTAGTACTACACTCTATAACACAGTTGAGAGACAATGTTCCCTACTTGCCTCAGTTCATAACAGTGTGTAGGAAGTTGTTTGATAAAGTGGGCAAAGCTTATACTTGGGCCAGAAGGCAGAATATAGGAAACTACATGAAAACATGAATAATTCAGTGAAAATGACTGTAAACAGATGAGAACTTGTTTTAGAACAGCTGAAAGAGATTCTCCAAGTCAGTTCTTAGTGTAGAAAAGGTAGCTAAGATCCGGGAAATCTTAATTCCAGTTAAAATCACATGAAACACTGTATGAATCCTATATTCTTTACTGAAAGGAGACTAGAGTGGTAAATGTTTGTTATACAAGGCAGAATACCATTGAAATAGAGAAAGAAACACGTTCGGCAGCTTTGGAAAGCCTTACACTTCACTGAAATGTAGTACTACACTCTATAACACAGTTGAGAGACAATGTTCCCTACTTGCCTCAGTTCATAACAGTGTGTAGGAAGTTGTTTGATAAAGTGGGCAAAGCTTATACTTGGGCCAGAAGGCAGAATATAGGAAACTACATGAAAACATGAATAATTCAGTGAAAATGACTGTAAACAGATGAGAACTTGTTTAGAACAGCTGAAAGAGAATCTCCAAGTCAGTTCTTAGTGTAGAAAAGGTAGCTAAGATCTGGGAAATCTTAATTCCAGTTAAAATCACATGAAACACTGTATGAATCCTATATTCTTTACTGAAAGGAGACTAGAGTGGTAAATGTTTGTTATACAAGGCAGAATACCATTGAAATAGAGAAAGAAACACGTTCGGCAGCTTTGGAAAGCCTTACACTTCACTGAAATGTAGTACTACACTCTATAACACAGTTGAGAGACAATGTTCCCTACTTGCCTCAGTTCATAACAGTGTGTAGGAAGTTGTTTGATAAAGTGGGCAAAGCTTATACTTGGGCCAGAAGGCAGAATATAGGAAACTACATGAAAACATGAATAATTCAGTGAAAATGACTGTAAACAGATGAGAACTTGTTTTAGAACAGCTGAAAGAGATTCTCCAAGTCAGTTCTTAGTGTAGAAAAGGTAGCTAAGATCCGGGAAATCTTAATTCCAGTTAAAATCACATGAAACACTGTATGAATCCTATATTCTTTACTGAAAGGAGACTAGAGTGGTAAATGTTTGTTATACAAGGCAGAATACCATTGAAATAGAGAAAGAAACACGTTCGGCAGCTTTGGAAAGCCTTACACTTCACTGAAATGTAGTACTACACTCTATAACACAGTTGAGAGACAATGTTCCCTACTTGCCTCAGTTCATAACAGTGTGTAGGAAGTTGTTTGATAAAGTGGGCAAAGCTTATACTTGGGCCAGAAGGCAGAATATAGGAAACTACATGAAAACATGAATAATTCAGTGAAAATGACTGTAAACAGATGAGAACTTGTTTAGAACAGCTGAAAGAGAATCTCCAAGTCAGTTCTTAGTGTAGAAAAGGTAGCTAAGATAAGGGAAATCCATAATTCCAGTTAAGATCACATGAAACACTGTATGAATCCTATATTCATTACTTAAAGGAGAATAGAGTGGTAAATGTGTGTTATACAAGGCAGAATACCATTGAAATAGAGAAAGAAACACGTTCGGCAGCTTTGGAAAGCCTTACACTTCACTGAAATGTAGCACTACACTCTATAACACAGTTGAGAGACAATGTTCCCTACTTGCCTCAGTTCATAACAGTGTGTAGGAAGTTGTTTGATAAAGTGGGCAAAGCTTATACTTGGGCCAGAAGGCAGAATATAGGAAACTACATGAAAACATGAATAATTCAGTGAAAATGACTGTAAACAGATGAGAACTTGTTTTAGAACAGCTGAAAGAGATTCTCCAAGTCAGTTCTTAGTGTAGAAAAGGTAGCTAAGATCCGGGAAATCTTAATTCCAGTTAAAATCACATGAAACACTGTATGAATCCTATATTCTTTACTGAAAGGAGACTAGAGTGGTAAATGTTTGTTATACAAGGCAGAATACCATTGAAATAGAGAAAGAAACACGTTCGGCAGCTTTGGAAAGCCTTACACTTCACTGAAATGTAGTACTACACTCTATAACACAGTTGAGAGACAATGTTCCCTACTTGCCTCAGTTCATAACAGTGTGTAGGAAGTTGTTTGATAAAGTGGGCAAAGCTTATACTTGGGCCAGAAGGCAGAATATAGGAAACTACATGAAAACATGAATAATTCAGTGAAAATGACTGTAAACAGATGAGAACTTGTTTAGAACAGCTGAAAGAGAATCTCCAAGTCAGTTCTTAGTGTAGAAAAGGTAGCTAAGATAAGGGAAATCCATAATTCCAGTTAAGATCACATGAAACACTGTATGAATCCTATATTCATTACTTAAAGGAGAATAGAGTGGTAAATGTGTGTTATACAAGGCAGAATACCATTGAAATAGAGAAAGAAACACGTTCGGCAGCTTTGGAAAGCCTTACACTTCACTGAAATGTAGCACTACACTCTATAACACAGTTGAGAGACAATGTTCCCTACTTGCCTCAGTTCATAACAGTGTGTAGGAAGTTGTTTGATAAAGTGGGCAAAGCTTATACTTGGGCCAGAAGGCAGAATATAGGAAAAAACATGAAAACATGAATAATTCAGTGAAAATGACTGTAAACAGATGAGAACTTGTTTTAGAACAGCTGAAAGAGATTCTCCAAGTCAGTTCTTAGTGTAGAAAAGGTAGCTAAGATCCGGGAAATCTTAATTGAGGTTAAAATCACATGAAACACTGTATGAATCCTATATTCTTTACTGAAAGGAGACTAGAGTGGTAAATGTTTGTTATACAAGGCAGAATACCATTGAAATAGAGAAAGAAACACGTTCGGCAGCTTTGGAAAGCCTTACACTTCACTGAAATGTAGTACTACACTCTATAACACAGTTGAGAGACAATGTTCCCTACTTGCCTCAGTTCATAACAGTGTGTAGGAAGTTGTTTGATAAAGTGGGCAAAGCTTATACTTGGGCCAGAAGGCAGAATATAGGAAACTATATGAAAACATGAATAATTCAGTGAAAATGACTGTAAACAGATGAGAACTTGTTTAGAACAGCTGAAAGAGAATCTCCAAGTCAGTTCTTAGTGTAGAAAAGGTAGCTAAGATCTGGGAAATCTTAATTCCAGTTAAAATCACATGAAACACTGTATGAATCCTATATTCTTTACTGAAAGGAGACTAGAGTGGTAAATGTTTGTTATACAAGGCAGAATACCATTGAAATAGAGAAAGAAACACGTTCGGCAGCTTTGGAAAGCCTTACACTTCACTGAAATGTAGTACTACACTCTATAACACAGTTGAGAGACAATGTTCCCTACTTGCCTCAGTTCATAACAGTGTGTAGGAAGTTGTTTGATAAAGTGGGCAAAGCTTATACTTGGGCCAGAAGGCAGAATATAGGAAACTACATGAAAACATGAATAATTCAGTGAAAATGACTGTAAACAGATGAGAACTTGTTTTAGAACAGCTGAAAGAGATTCTCCAAGTCAGTTCTTAGTGTAGAAAAGGTAGCTAAGATCCGGGAAATCTTAATTCCAGTTAAAATCACATGAAACACTGTATGAATCCTATATTCTTTACTGAAAGGAGACTAGAGTGGTAAATGTTTGTTATACAAGGCAGAATACCATTGAAATAGAGAAAGAAACACGTTCGGCAGCTTTGGAAAGCCTTACACTTCACTGAAATGTAGTACTACACTCTATAACACAGTTGAGAGACAATGTTCCCTACTTGCCTCAGTTCATAACAGTGTGTAGGAAGTTGTTTGATAAAGTGGGCAAAGCTTATACTTGGGCCAGAAGGCAGAATATAGGAAACTACATGAAAACATGAATAATTCAGTGAAAATGACTGTAAACAGATGAGAACTTGTTTAGAACAGCTGAAAGAGAATCTCCAAGTCAGTTCTTAGTGTAGAAAAGGTAGCTAAGATCTGGGAAATCTTAATTCCAGTTAAAATCACATGAAACACTGTATGAATCCTATATTCTTTACTGAAAGGAGACTAGAGTGGTAAATGTTTGTTATACAAGGCAGAATACCATTGAAATAGAGAAAGAAACACGTTCGGCAGCTTTGGAAAGCCTTACACTTCACTGAAATGTAGTACTACACTCTATAACACAGTTGAGAGACAATGTTCCCTACTTGCCTCAGTTCATAACAGTGTGTAGGAAGTTGTTTGATAAAGTGGGCAAAGCTTATACTTGGGCCAGAAGGCAGAATATAGGAAACTACATGAAAACATGAATAATTCAGTGAAAATGACTGTAAACAGATGAGAACTTGTTTAGAACAGCTGAAAGAGAATCTCCAAGTCAGTTCTTAGTGTAGAAAAGGTAGCTAAGATAAGGGAAATCCATAATTCCAGTTAAGATCACATGAAACACTGTATGAATCCTATATTCATTACTTAAAGGAGAATAGAGTGGTAAATGTGTGTTATACAAGGCAGAATACCATTGAAATAGAGAAAGAAACACGTTCGGCAGCTTTGGAAAGCCTTACACTTCACTGAAATGTAGCACTACACTCTATAACACAGTTGAGAGACAATGTTCCCTACTTGCCTCAGTTCATAACAGTGTGTAGGAAGTTGTTTGATAAAGTGGGCAAAGCTTATACTTGGGCCAGAAGGCAGAATATAGGAAAAAACATGAAAACATGAATAATTCAGTGAAAATGACTGTAAACAGATGAGAACTTGTTTTAGAACAGCTGAAAGAGATTCTCCAAGTCAGTTCTTAGTGTAGAAAAGGTAGCTAAGATCCGGGAAATCTTAATTCAGGTTAAAATCACATGAAACACTGTATGAATCCTATATTCTTTACTGAAAGGAGACTAGAGTGGTAAATGTTTGTTATACAAGGCAGAATACCATTGAAATAGAGAAAGAAACACGTTCGGCAGCTTTGGAAAGCCTTACACTTCACTGAAATGTAGTACTACACTCTATAACACAGTTGAGAGACAATGTTCCCTACTTGCCTCAGTTCATAACAGTGTGTAGGAAGTTGTTTGATAAAGTGGGCAAAGCTTATACTTGGGCCAGAAGGCAGAATATAGGAAACTATATGAAAACATGAATAATTCAGTGAAAATGACTGTAAACAGATGAGAACTTGTTTAGAACAGCTGAAAGAGAATCTCCAAGTCAGTTCTTAGTGTAGAAAAGGTAGCTAAGATCTGGGAAATCTTAATTCCAGTTAAAATCACATGAAACACTGTATGAATCCTATATTCTTTACTGAAAGGAGACTAGAGTGGTAAATGTTTGTTATACAAGGCAGAATACCATTGAAATAGAGAAAGAAACACGTTCGGCAGCTTTGGAAAGCCTTACACTTCACTGAAATGTAGTACTACACTCTATAACACAGTTGAGAGACAATGTTCCCTACTTGCCTCAGTTCATAACAGTGTGTAGGAAGTTGTTTGATAAAGTGGGCAAAGCTTATACTTGGGCCAGAAGGCAGAATATAGGAAACTACATGAAAACATGAATAATTCAGTGAAAATGACTGTAAACAGATGAGAACTTGTTTTAGAACAGCTGAAAGAGATTCTCCAAGTCAGTTCTTAGTGTAGAAAAGGTAGCTAAGATCCGGGAAATCTTAATTCCAGTTAAAATCACATGAAACACTGTATGAATCCTATATTCTTTACTGAAAGGAGACTAGAGTGGTAAATGTTTGTTATACAAGGCAGAATACCATTGAAATAGAGAAAGAAACACGTTCGGCAGCTTTGGAAAGCCTTACACTTCACTGAAATGTAGTACTACACTCTATAACACAGTTGAGAGACAATGTTCCCTACTTGCCTCAGTTCATAACAGTGTGTAGGAAGTTGTTTGATAAAGTGGGCAAAGCTTATACTTGGGCCAGAAGGCAGAATATAGGAAACTACATGAAAACATGAATAATTCAGTGAAAATGACTGTAAACAGATGAGAACTTGTTTAGAACAGCTGAAAGAGAATCTCCAAGTCAGTTCTTAGTGTAGAAAAGGTAGCTAAGATCTGGGAAATCTTAATTCCAGTTAAAATCACATGAAACACTGTATGAATCCTATATTCTTTACTGAAAGGAGACTAGAGTGGTAAATGTTTGTTATACAAGGCAGAATACCATTGAAATAGAGAAAGAAACACGTTCGGCAGCTTTGGAAAGCCTTACACTTCACTGAAATGTAGTACTACACTCTATAACACAGTTGAGAGACAATGTTCCCTACTTGCCTCAGTTCATAACAGTGTGTAGGAAGTTGTTTGATAAAGTGGGCAAAGCTTATACTTGGGCCAGAAGGCAGAATATAGGAAAAAACATGAAAACATGAATAATTCAGTGAAAATGACTGTAAACAGATGAGAACTTGTTTTAGAACAGCTGAAAGAGATTCTCCAAGTCAGTTCTTAGTGTAGAAAAGGTAGCTAAGATCCGGGAAATCTTAATTCAGGTTAAAATCACATGAAACACTGTATGAATCCTATATTCTTTACTGAAAGGAGACTAGAGTGGTAAATGTTTGTTATACAAGGCAGAATACCATTGAAATAGAGAAAGAAACACGTTCGGCAGCTTTGGAAAGCCTTACACTTCACTGAAATGTAGTACTACACTCTATAACACAGTTGAGAGACAATGTTCCCTACTTGCCTCAGTTCATAACAGTGTGTAGGAAGTTGTTTGATAAAGTGGGCAAAGCTTATACTTGGGCCAGAAGGCAGAATATAGGAAACTATATGAAAACATGAATAATTCAGTGAAAATGACTGTAAACAGATGAGAACTTGTTTAGAACAGCTGAAAGAGAATCTCCAAGTCAGTTCTTAGTGTAGAACAGGTAGCTAAGATCTGGGAAATCTTAATTCCAGTTAAAATCACATGAAACACTGTATGAATCCTATATTCTTTACTGAAAGGAGACTAGAGTGGTAAATGTTTGTTATACAAGGCAGAATACCATTGAAATAGAGAAAGAAACACGTTCGGCAGCTTTGGAAAGCCTTACACTTCACTGAAATGTAGTACTACACTCTATAACACAGTTGAGAGACAATGTTCCCTACTTGCCTCAGTTCATAACAGTGTGTAGGAAGTTGTTTGATAAAGTGGGCAAAGCTTATACTTGGGCCAGAAGGCAGAATATAGGAAACTACATGAAAACATGAATAATTCAGTGAAAATGACTGTAAACAGATGAGAACTTGTTTAGAACAGCTGAAAGAGAATCTCCAAGTCAGTTCTTAGTGTAGAAAAGGTAGCTAAGATCTGGGAAATCTTAATTCCAGTTAAAATCACATGAAACACTGTATGAATCCTATATTCTTTACTGAAAGGAGACTAGAGTGGTAAATGTTTGTTATACAAGGCAGAATACCATTGAAATAGAGAAAGAAACACGTTCGGCAGCTTTGGAAAGCCTTACACTTCACTGAAATGTAGTACTACACTCTATAACACAGTTGAGAGACAATGTTCCCTACTTGCCTCAGTTCATAACAGTGTGTAGGAAGTTGTTTGATAAAGTGGGCAAAGCTTATACTTGGGCCAGAAGGCAGAATATAGGAAACTACATGAAAACATGAATAATTCAGTGAAAATGACTGTAAACAGATGAGAACTTGTTTTAGAACAGCTGAAAGAGATTCTCCAAGTCAGTTCTTAGTGTAGAAAAGGTAGCTAAGATCCGGGAAATCTTAATTCCAGTTAAAATCACATGAAACACTGTATGAATCCTATATTCTTTACTGAAAGGAGACTAGAGTGGTAAATGTTTGTTATACAAGGCAGAATACCATTGAAATAGAGAAAGAAACACGTTCGGCAGCTTTGGAAAGCCTTACACTTCACTGAAATGTAGTACTACACTCTATAACACAGTTGAGAGACAATGTTCCCTACTTGCCTCAGTTCATAACAGTGTGTAGGAAGTTGTTTGATAAAGTGGGCAAAGCTTATACTTGGGCCAGAAGGCAGAATATAGGAAACTACATGAAAACATGAATAATTCAGTGAAAATGACTGTAAACAGATGAGAACTTGTTTAGAACAGCTGAAAGAGAATCTCCAAGTCAGTTCTTAGTGTAGAAAAGGTAGCTAAGATAAGGGAAATCCATAATTCCAGTTAAGATCACATGAAACACTGTATGAATCCTATATTCATTACTTAAAGGAGAATAGAGTGGTAAATGTGTGTTATACAAGGCAGAATACCATTGAAATAGAGAAAGAAACACGTTCGGCAGCTTTGGAAAGCCTTACACTTCACTGAAATGTAGCACTACACTCTATAACACAGTTGAGAGACAATGTTCCCTACTTGCCTCAGTTCATAACAGTGTGTAGGAAGTTGTTTGATAAAGTGGGCAAAGCTTATACTTGGGCCAGAAGGCAGAATATAGGAAAAAACATGAAAACATGAATAATTCAGTGAAAATGACTGTAAACAGATGAGAACTTGTTTTAGAACAGCTGAAAGAGATTCTCCAAGTCAGTTCTTAGTGTAGAAAAGGTAGCTAAGATCCGGGAAATCTTAATTCAGGTTAAAATCACATGAAACACTGTATGAATCCTATATTCTTTACTGAAAGGAGACTAGAGTGGTAAATGTTTGTTATACAAGGCAGAATACCATTGAAATAGAGAAAGAAACACGTTCGGCAGCTTTGGAAAGCCTTACACTTCACTGAAATGTAGTACTACACTCTATAACACAGTTGAGAGACAATGTTCCCTACTTGCCTCAGTTCATAACAGTGTGTAGGAAGTTGTTTGATAAAGTGGGCAAAGCTTATACTTGGGCCAGAAGGCAGAATATAGGAAACTACATGAAAACATGAATAATTCAGTGAAAATGACTGTAAACAGATGAGAACTTGTTTAGAACAGCTGAAAGAGAATCTCCAAGTCAGTTCTTAGTGTAGAAAAGGTAGCTAAGATCTGGGAAATCTTAATTCCAGTTAAAATCACATGAAACACTGTATGAATCCTATATTCTTTACTGAAAGGAGACTAGAGTGGTAAATGTTTGTTATACAAGGCAGAATACCATTGAAATAGAGAAAGAAACACGTTCGGCAGCTTTGGAAAGCCTTACACTTCACTGAAATGTAGTACTACACTCTATAACACAGTTGAGAGACAATGTTCCCTACTTGCCTCAGTTCATAACAGTGTGTAGGAAGTTGTTTGATAAAGTGGGCAAAGCTTATACTTGGGCCAGAAGGCAGAATATAGGAAACTACATGAAAACATGAATAATTCAGTGAAAATGACTGTAAACAGATGAGAACTTGTTTTAGAACAGCTGAAAGAGATTCTCCAAGTCAGTTCTTAGTGTAGAAAAGGTAGCTAAGATCCGGGAAATCTTAATTCCAGTTAAAATCACATGAAACACTGTATGAATCCTATATTCTTTACTGAAAGGAGACTAGAGTGGTAAATGTTTGTTATACAAGGCAGAATACCATTGAAATAGAGAAAGAAACACGTTCGGCAGCTTTGGAAAGCCTTACACTTCACTGAAATGTAGTACTACACTCTATAACACAGTTGAGAGACAATGTTCCCTACTTGCCTCAGTTCATAACAGTGTGTAGGAAGTTGTTTGATAAAGTGGGCAAAGCTTATACTTGGGCCAGAAGGCAGAATATAGGAAACTACATGAAAACATGAATAATTCAGTGAAAATGACTGTAAACAGATGAGAACTTGTTTAGAACAGCTGAAAGAGAATCTCCAAGTCAGTTCTTAGTGTAGAAAAGGTAGCTAAGATCTGGGAAATCTTAATTCCAGTTAAAATCACATGAAACACTGTATGAATCCTATATTCTTTACTGAAAGGAGACTAGAGTGGTAAATGTTTGTTATACAAGGCAGAATACCATTGAAATAGAGAAAGAAACACGTTCGGCAGCTTTGGAAAGCCTTACACTTCACTGAAATGTAGTACTACACTCTATAACACAGTTGAGAGACAATGTTCCCTACTTGCCTCAGTTCATAACAGTGTGTAGGAAGTTGTTTGATAAAGTGGGCAAAGCTTATACTTGGGCCAGAAGGCAGAATATAGGAAACTACATGAAAACATGAATAATTCAGTGAAAATGACTGTAAACAGATGAGAACTTGTTTTAGAACAGCTGAAAGAGATTCTCCAAGTCAGTTCTTAGTGTAGAAAAGGTAGCTAAGATCCGGGAAATCTTAATTCAGGTTAAAATCACATGAAACACTGTATGAATCCTATATTCTTTACTGAAAGGAGACTAGAGTGGTAAATGTTTGTTATACAAGGCAGAATACCATTGAAATAGAGAAAGAAACACGTTCGGCAGCTTTGGAAAGCCTTACACTTCACTGAAATGTAGTACTACACTCTATAACACAGTTGAGAGACAATGTTCCCTACTTGCCTCAGTTCATAACAGTGTGTAGGAAGTTGTTTGATAAAGTGGGCAAAGCTTATACTTGGGCCAGAAGGCAGAATATAGGAAACTACATGAAAACATGAATAATTCAGTGAAAATGACTGTAAACAGATGAGAACTTGTTTAGAACAGCTGAAAGAGAATCTCCAAGTCAGTTCTTAGTGTAGAAAAGGTAGCTAAGATAAGGGAAATCCATAATTCCAGTTAAGATCACATGAAACACTGTATGAATCCTATATTCATTACTTAAAGGAGAATAGAGTGGTAAATGTGTGTTATACAAGGCAGAATACCATTGAAATAGAGAAAGAAACACGTTCGGCAGCTTTGGAAAGCCTTACACTTCACTGAAATGTAGCACTACACTCTATAACACAGTTGAGAGACAATGTTCCCTACTTGCCTCAGTTCATAACAGTGTGTAGGAAGTTGTTTGATAAAGTGGGCAAAGCTTATACTTGGGCCAGAAGGCAGAATATAGGAAACTATATGAAAACATGAATAATTCAGTGAAAATGACTGTAAACAGATGAGAACTTGTTTAGAACAGCTGAAAGAGAATCTCCAAGTCAGTTCTTAGTGTAGAAAAGGTAGCTAAGATCTGGGAAATCTTAATTCCAGTTAAAATCACATGAAACACTGTATGAATCCTATATTCTTTACTGAAAGGAGACTAGAGTGGTAAATGTTTCTTATACAAGGCAGAATACCATTGAAATAGAGAAAGAAACACGTTCGGCAGCTTTGGAAAGCCTTACACTTCACTGAAATGTAGTACTACACTCTATAACACAGTTGAGAGACAATGTTCCCTACTTGCCTCAGTTCATAACAGTGTGTAGGAAGTTGTTTGATAAAGTGGGCAAAGCTTATACTTGGGCCAGAAGGCAGAATATAGGAAACTACATGAAAACATGAATAATTCAGTGAAAATGACTGTAAACAGATGAGAACTTGTTTTAGAACAGCTGAAAGAGATTCTCCAAGTCAGTTCTTAGTGTAGAAAAGGTAGCTAAGATCCGGGAAATCTTAATTCCAGTTAAAATCACATGAAACACTGTATGAATCCTATATTCTTTACTGAAAGGAGACTAGAGTGGTAAATGTTTGTTATACAAGGCAGAATACCATTGAAATAGAGAAAGAAACACGTTCGGCAGCTTTGGAAAGCCTTACACTTCACTGAAATGTAGTACTACACTCTATAACACAGTTGAGAGACAATGTTCCCTACTTGCCTCAGTTCATAACAGTGTGTAGGAAGTTGTTTGATAAAGTGGGCAAAGCTTATACTTGGGCCAGAAGGCAGAATATAGGAAACTACATGAAAACATGAATAATTCAGTGAAAATGACTGTAAACAGATGAGAACTTGTTTAGAACAGCTGAAAGAGAATCTCCAAGTCAGTTCTTAGTGTAGAAAAGGTAGCTAAGATCTGGGAAATCTTAATTCCAGTTAAAATCACATGAAACACTGTATGAATCCTATATTCTTTACTGAAAGGAGACTAGAGTGGTAAATGTTTGTTATACAAGGCAGAATACCATTGAAATAGAGAAAGAAACACGTTCGGCAGCTTTGGAAAGCCTTACACTTCACTGAAATGTAGTACTACACTCTATAACACAGTTGAGAGACAATGTTCCCTACTTGCCTCAGTTCATAACAGTGTGTAGGAAGTTGTTTGATAAAGTGGGCAAAGCTTATACTTGGGCCAGAAGGCAGAATATAGGAAACTACATGAAAACATGAATAATTCAGTGAAAATGACTGTAAACAGATGAGAACTTGTTTAGAACAGCTGAAAGAGAATCTCCAAGTCAGTTCTTAGTGTAGAAAAGGTAGCTAAGATAAGGGAAATCCATAATTCCAGTTAAGATCACATGAAACACTGTATGAATCCTATATTCATTACTTAAAGGAGAATAGAGTGGTAAATGTGTGTTATACAAGGCAGAATACCATTGAAATAGAGAAAGAAACACGTTCGTCAGCTTTGGAAAGCCTTACACTTCACTGAAATGTAGCACTACACTCTATAACACAGTTGAGAGACAATGTTCCCTACTTGCCTCAGTTCATAACAGTGTGTAGGAAGTTGTTTGATAAAGTGGGCAAAGCTTATACTTGGGCCAGAAGGCAGAATATAGGAAAAAACATGTAAACATGAATAATTCAGTGAAAATGACTGTAAACAGATGAGAACTTGTTTTAGAACCGCTGAAAGAGATTCTCCAAGTCAGTTCTTAGTGTAGAAAAGGTAGCTAAGATCCGGGAAATCTTAATTCAGGTTAAAATCACATGAAACACTGTATGAATCCTATATTCTTTACTGAAAGGAGACTAGAGTGGTAAATGTTTGTTATACAAGGCAGAATACCATTGAAATAGAGAAAGAAACACGTTCGGCAGCTTTGGAAAGCCTTACACTTCACTGAAATGTAGTACTACACTCTATAACACAGTTGAGAGACAATGTTCCCTACTTGCCTCAGTTCATAACAGTGTGTAGGAAGTTGTTTGATAAAGTGGGCAAAGCTTATACTTGGGCCAGAAGGCAGAATATAGGAAACTATATGAAAACATGAATAATTCAGTGAAAATGACTGTAAACAGATGAGAACTTGTTTAGAACAGCTGAAAGAGAATCTCCAAGTCAGTTCTTAGTGTAGAAAAGGTAGCTAAGATCTGGGAAATCTTAATTCCAGTTAAAATCACATGAAACACTGTATGAATCCTATATTCTTTACTGAAAGGAGACTAGAGTGGTAAATGTTTGTTATACAAGGCAGAATACCATTGAAATAGAGAAAGAAACACGTTCGGCAGCTTTGGAAAGCCTTACACTTCACTGAAATGTAGTACTACACTCTATAACACAGTTGAGAGACAATGTTCCCTACTTGCCTCAGTTCATAACAGTGTGTAGGAAGTTGTTTGATAAAGTGGGCAAAGCTTATACTTGGGCCAGAAGGCAGAATATAGGAAACTACATGAAAACATGAATAATTCAGTGAAAATGACTGTAAACAGATGAGAACTTGTTTTAGAACAGCTGAAAGAGATTCTCCAAGTCAGTTCTTAGTGTAGAAAAGGTAGCTAAGATCCGGGAAATCTTAATTCCAGTTAAAATCACATGAAACACTGTATGAATCCTATATTCTTTACTGAAAGGAGACTAGAGTGGTAAATGTTTGTTATACAAGGCAGAATACCATTGAAATAGAGAAAGAAACACGTTCGGCAGCTTTGGAAAGCCTTACACTTCACTGAAATGTAGTACTACACTCTATAACACAGTTGAGAGACAATGTTCCCTACTTGCCTCAGTTCATAACAGTGTGTAGGAAGTTGTTTGATAAAGTGGGCAAAGCTTATACTTGGGCCAGAAGGCAGAATATAGGAAACTACATGAAAACATGAATAATTCAGTGAAAATGACTGTAAACAGATGAGAACTTGTTTAGAACAGCTGAAAGAGAATCTCCAAGTCAGTTCTTAGTGTAGAAAAGGTAGCTAAGATCTGGGAAATCTTAATTCCAGTTAAAATCACATGAAACACTGTATGAATCCTATATTCTTTACTGAAAGGAGACTAGAGTGGTAAATGTTTGTTATACAAGGCAGAATACCATTGAAATAGAGAAAGAAACACGTTCGGCAGCTTTGGAAAGCCTTACACTTCACTGAAATGTAGTACTACACTCTATAACACAGTTGAGAGACAATGTTCCCTACTTGCCTCAGTTCATAACAGTGTGTAGGAAGTTGTTTGATAAAGTGGGCAAAGCTTATACTTGGGCCAGAAGGCAGAATATAGGAAACTACATGAAAACATGAATAATTCAGTGAAAATGACTGTAAACAGATGAGAACTTGTTTTAGAACAGCTGAAAGAGATTCTCCAAGTCAGTTCTTAGTGTAGAAAAGGTAGCTAAGATCCGGGAAATCTTAATTCAGGTTAAAATCACATGAAACACTGTATGAATCCTATATTCTTTACTGAAAGGAGACTAGAGTGGTAAATGTTTGTTATACAAGGCAGAATACCATTGAAATAGAGAAAGAAACACGTTCGGCAGCTTTGGAAAGCCTTACACTTCACTGAAATGTAGTACTACACTCTATAACACAGTTGAGAGACAATGTTCCCTACTTGCCTCAGTTCATAACAGTGTGTAGGAAGTTGTTTGATAAAGTGGGCAAAGCTTATACTTGGGCCAGAAGGCAGAATATAGGAAACTATATGAAAACATGAATAATTCAGTGAAAATGACTGTAAACAGATGAGAACTTGTTTAGAACAGCTGAAAGAGAATCTCCAAGTCAGTTCTTAGTGTAGAAAAGGTAGCTAAGATCTGGGAAATCTTAATTCCAGTTAAAATCACATGAAACACTGTATGAATCCTATATTCTTTACTGAAAGGAGACTAGAGTGGTAAATGTTTGTTATACAAGGCAGAATACCATTGAAATAGAGAAAGAAACACGTTCGGCAGCTTTGGAAAGCCTTACACTTCACTGAAATGTAGTACTACACTCTATAACACAGTTGAGAGACAATGTTCCCTACTTGCCTCAGTTCATAACAGTGTGTAGGAAGTTGTTTGATAAAGTGGGCAAAGCTTATACTTGGGCCAGAAGGCAGAATATAGGAAACTACATGAAAACATGAATAATTCAGTGAAAATGACTGTAAACAGATGAGAACTTGTTTTAGAACAGCTGAAAGAGATTCTCCAAGTCAGTTCTTAGTGTAGAAAAGGTAGCTAAGATCCGGGAAATCTTAATTCCAGTTAAAATCACATGAAACACTGTATGAATCCTATATTCTTTACTGAAAGGAGACTAGAGTGGTAAATGTTTGTTATACAAGGCAGAATACCATTGAAATAGAGAAAGAAACACGTTCGGCAGCTTTGGAAAGCCTTACACTTCACTGAAATGTAGTACTACACTCTATAACACAGTTGAGAGACAATGTTCCCTACTTGCCTCAGTTCATAACAGTGTGTAGGAAGTTGTTTGATAAAGTGGGCAAAGCTTATACTTGGGCCAGAAGGCAGAATATAGGAAACTACATGAAAACATGAATAATTCAGTGAAAATGACTGTAAACAGATGAGAACTTGTTTTAGAACAGCTGAAAGAGATTCTCCAAGTCAGTTCTTAGTGTAGAAAAGGTAGCTAAGATCCGGGAAATCTTAATTCAGGTTAAAATCACATGAAACACTGTATGAATCCTATATTCTTTACTGAAAGGAGACTAGAGTGGTAAATGTTTGTTATACAAGGCAGAATACCATTGAAATAGAGAAAGAAACACGTTCGGCAGCTTTGGAAAGCCTTACACTTCACTGAAATGTAGTACTACACTCTATAACACAGTTGAGAGACAATGTTCCCTACTTGCCTCAGTTCATAACAGTGTGTAGGAAGTTGTTTGATAAAGTGGGCAAAGCTTATACTTGGGCCAGAAGGCAGAATATAGGAAACTACATGAAAACATGAATAATTCAGTGAAAATGACTGTAAACAGATGAGAACTTGTTTAGAACAGCTGAAAGAGAATCTCCAAGTCAGTTCTTAGTGTAGAAAAGGTAGCTAAGATCTGGGAAATCTTAATTCCAGTTAAAATCACATGAAACACTGTATGAATCCTATATTCTTTACTGAAAGGAGACTAGAGTGGTAAATGTTTGTTATACAAGGCAGAATACCATTGAAATAGAGAAAGAAACACGTTCGGCAGCTTTGGAAAGCCTTACACTTCACTGAAATGTAGTACTACACTCTATAACACAGTTGAGAGACAATGTTCCCTACTTGCCTCAGTTCATAACAGTGTGTAGGAAGTTGTTTGATAAAGTGGGCAAAGCTTATACTTGGGCCAGAAGGCAGAATATAGGAAACTACATGAAAACATGAATAATTCAGTGAAAATGACTGTAAACAGATGAGAACTTGTTTTAGAACAGCTGAAAGAGATTCTCCAAGTCAGTTCTTAGTGTAGAAAAGGTAGCTAAGATCCGGGAAATCTTAATTCCAGTTAAAATCACATGAAACACTGTATGAATCCTATATTCTTTACTGAAAGGAGACTAGAGTGGTAAATGTTTGTTATACAAGGCAGAATACCATTGAAATAGAGAAAGAAACACGTTCGGCAGCTTTGGAAAGCCTTACACTTCACTGAAATGTAGTACTACACTCTATAACACAGTTGAGAGACAATGTTCCCTACTTGCCTCAGTTCATAACAGTGTGTAGGAAGTTGTTTGATAAAGTGGGCAAAGCTTATACTTGGGCCAGAAGGCAGAATATAGGAAACTACATGAAAACATGAATAATTCAGTGAAAATGACTGTAAACAGATGAGAACTTGTTTAGAACAGCTGAAAGAGAATCTCCAAGTCAGTTCTTAGTGTAGAAAAGGTAGCTAAGATAAGGGAAATCCATAATTCCAGTTAAGATCACATGAAACACTGTATGAATCCTATATTCATTACTTAAAGGAGAATAGATTGGTAAATGTGTGTTATACAAGGAAGAATACCATTGAAATAGAGAAAGAAACGCGTTCGGCAGCTTTGGAAAGCCTTACACTTCACTGAAATGTAGCACTACACTCTATAACACAGTTGAGAGACAATGTTCCCGAGCTGCCTCAGTTAATAACAGTGTGTAGGAAGTTGTTTGATAAAGTGGGCAAAGCTTATACTTGGGCCAGAAGGCAGAATATAGGAAACTACATGAAAACATGAATAATTCAGTGAAAATGACTGTAAACAGATGAGAACTTGTTTTAGAACAGCTGAAAGAGATTCTCCAAGTCAGTTCTTAGTGTAGAAAAGGTAGCTAAGATCCAGGAAATCTTAATTCCAGTTAAAATCACATGAAACACTGTATGAATCCTATATTCTTTACTGAAAGGAGACTAGAGTGGTAAATGTTTGTTATACAAGGCAGAATACCATTGAAATAGAGAAAGAAACACGTTCGGCAGCTTTGGAAAGCCTTACACTTCACTGAAATGTAGTACTACACTCTATAACACAGTTGAGAGACAATGTTCCCTACTTGCCTCAGTTCATAACAGTGTGTAGGAAGTTGTTTGATAAAGTGGGCAAAGCTTATACTTGGGCCAGAAGGCAGAATATAGGAAACTACATGAAAACATGAATAATTCAGTGAAAATGACTGTAAACAGATGAGAACTTGTTTAGAACAGCTGAAAGAGAATCTCCAAGTCAGTTCTTAGTGTAGAAAAGGTAGCTAAGATAAGGGAAATCCATAATTCCAGTTAAGATCACATGAAACACTGTATGAATCCTATATTCATTACTTAAAGGAGAATAGATTGGTAAATGTGTGTTATACAAGGCAGAATACCATTGAAATAGAGAAAGAAACGCGTTCGGCAGCTTTGGAAAGC
Source organism: Pipistrellus hanaki (assembly GCF_964339955.1). NCBI lineage: Eukaryota > Metazoa > Chordata > Mammalia > Chiroptera > Vespertilionidae > Pipistrellus > Pipistrellus hanaki. The sequence goes on from NW_028182303.1 coordinate 2,830,487, forward strand.
CTTACACTTCACTGAAATGTAGCACTACACTCTATAACACAGTTGAGAGACAATGTTCCCGAGCTGCCTCAGTTAATAACAGTGTGTAGGAAGTTGTTTGATAAAGTGGGCAAAGCTTATACTTGGGCCAGAAGGCAGAATATAGGAAACTACATGAAAACATGAATAATTCAGTGAAAATGACTGTAAACAGATGAGAACTTGTTTTAGAACAGCTGAAAGAGATTCTCCAAGTCAGTTCTTAGTGTAGAAAAGGTAGCTAAGATCCGGGAAATCTTAATTCCAGTTAAAATCACATGAAACACTGTATGAATCCTATATTCTTTACTGAAAGGAGACTAGAGTGGTAAATGTTTGTTATACAAGGCAGAATACCATTGAAATAGAGAAAGAAACACATTCGGCAGCTTTGGAAAGCCTTACACTTCACTGAAATGTAGTACTACACTCTATAACACAGTTGAGAGACAATGTTCCCTACTTGCCTCAGTTCATAACAGTGTGTAGGAAGTTGTTTGATAAAGTGGGCAAAGCTTATACTTGGGCCAGAAGGCAGAATATAGGAAACTACATGAAAACATGAATAATTCAGTGAAAATGACTGTAAACAGATGAGAACTTGTTTAGAACAGCTGAAAGAGAATCTCCTAGTCAGTTCTTAGTGTAGAAATGTAGCTAAGATCTGGGAAAACTTAATTCCAGTTAAAATCACATGAAACACTGTATGAATCCTATATTCTTTACTGAAAGGAGACTAGAGTGGTAAATGTTTGTTATACAAGGCAGAATACCATTGAAATAGAGAAAGAAACACGTTCGGCAGCTTTGGAAAGCCTTACACTTCACTGAAATGTAGCACTACACTCTATAACACAGTTGAGAGACAATGTTCCCTACTTGCCTCAGTTCATAACAGTGTGTAGGAAGTTGTTTGATAAAGTGGGCAAAGCTTATACTTGGGCCAGAAGGCAGAATATAGGAAACTACATGAAAACATGAATAATTCAGTGAAAATGACTGTAAACAGATGAGAACTTGTTTTAGAACAGCTGAAAGAGATTCTCCAAGTCAGTTCTTAGTGTAGAAAAGGTAGCTAAGATCCGGGAAATCTTAATTCCAGTTAAAATCACATGAAACACTGTATGAATCCTATATTCTTTACTGAAAGGAGACTAGAGTGGTAAATGTTTGTTATACAAGGCAGAATACCATTGAAATAGAGAAAGAAACACGTTCGGCAGCTTTGGAAAGCCTTACACTTCACTGAAATGTAGTACTACACTCTATAACACAGTTGAGAGACAATGTTCCCTACTTGCCTCAGTTCATAACAGTGTGTAGGAAGTTGTTTGATAAAGTGGGCAAAGCTTATACTTGGGCCAGAAGGCAGAATATAGGAAACTACATGAAAACATGAATAATTCAGTGAAAATGACTGTAAACAGATGAGAACTTGTTTAGAACAGCTGAAAGAGAATCTCCAAGTCAGTTCTTAGTGTAGAAAAGGTAGCTAAGATAAGGGAAATCCATAATTCCAGTTAAGATCACATGAAACACTGTATGAATCCTATATTCATTACTTAAAGGAGAATAGATTGGTAAATGTGTGTTATACAAGGCAGAATACCATTGAAATAGAGAAAGAAACGCGTTCGGCAGCTTTGGAAAGCCTTACACTTCACTGAAATGTAGCACTACACTCTATAACACAGTTGAGAGACAATGTTCCCGAGCTGCCTCAGTTAATAACAGTGTGTAGGAAGTTGTTTGATAAAGTGGGCAAAGCTTATACTTGGACCAGAAGGCAGAATATAGGAAACTACATGAAAACATGAATAATTCAGTGAAAATGACTGTAAACAGATGAGAACTTGTTTTAGAACAGCTGAAAGAGATTCTCCAAGTCAGTTCTTAGTGTAGAAAAGGTAGCTAAGATCCGGGAAATCTTAATTCCAGTTAAAATCACATGAAACACTGTATGAATCCTATATTCTTTACTGAAAGGAGACTAGAGTGGTAAATGTTTGTTATACAAGGCAGAATACCATTGAAATAGAGAAAGAAACACGTTCGGCAGCTTTGGAAAGCCTTACACTTCACTGAAATGTAGTACTACACTCTATAACACAGTTGAGAGACAATGTTCCCTACTTGCCTCAGTTCATAACAGTGTGTAGGAAGTTGTTTGATAAAGTGGGCAAAGCTTATACTTGGGCTAGAAGGCAGAATATAGGAAACTACATGAAAACATGAATAATTCAGTGAAAACGACTGTAAACAGATGAGAACTTGTTTAGAACAGCTGAAAGAGAATCTCCAAGTCAGTTCTTAGTGTAGAAAAGGTAGCTAAGATCTGGGAAATCTTAATTCCAGTTAAAATCACATGAAACACTGTATGAATCCTATATTCTTTACTGAAAGGAGACTAGAGTGGTAAATGTTTGTTATACAAGGCAGAATACCATTGAAATAGAGAAAGAAACACGTTCGGCAGCTTTGGAAAGCCTTACACTTCACTGAAATGTAGTACTACACTCTATAACACAGTTGAGAGACAATGTTCCCTACTTGCCTCAGTTCATAACAGTGTGTAGGAAGTTGTTTGATAAAGTGGGCAAAGCTTATACTTGGGCCAGAAGGCAGAATATAGGAAACTACATGAAAACATGAATAATTCAGTGAAAATGACTGTAAACAGATGAGAACTTGTTTTAGAACAGCTGAAAGAGATTCTCCAAGTCAGTTCTTAGTGTAGAAAAGGTAGCTAAGATCCGGGAAATCTTAATTCCAGTTAAAATCACATGAAACACTGTATGAATCCTATATTCTTTACTGAAAGGAGACTAGAGTGGTAAATGTTTGTTATACAAGGCAGAATACCATTGAAATAGAGAAAGAAACACGTTCGGCAGCTTTGGAAAGCCTTACACTTCACTGAAATGTAGTACTACACTCTATAACACAGTTGAGAGACAATGTTCCCTACTTGCCTCAGTTCATAACAGTGTGTAGGAAGTTGTTTGATAAAGTGGGCAAAGCTTATACTTGGGCCAGAAGGCAGAATATAGGAAACTACATGAAAACATGAATAATTCAGTGAAAATGACTGTAAACAGATGAGAACTTGTTTAGAACAGCTGAAAGAGAATCTCCAAGTCAGTTCTTAGTGTAGAAAAGGTAGCTAAGATAAGGGAAATCCATAATTCCAGTTAAGATCACATGAAACACTGTATGAATCCTATATTCATTACTTAAAGGAGAATAGAGTGGTAAATGTGTGTTATACAAGGCAGAATACCATTGAAATAGAGAAAGAAACACGTTCGGCAGCTTTGGAAAGCCTTACACTTCACTGAAATGTAGTACTACACTCTATAACACAGTTGAGAGACAATGTTCCCTACTTGCCTCAGTTCATAACAGTGTGTAGGAAGTTGTTTGATAAAGTGGGCAAAGCTTATACTTGGGCCAGAAGGCAGAATATAGGAAACTACATGAAAACATGAATAATTCAGTGAAAATGACTGTAAACAGATGAGAACTTGTTTTAGAACAGCTGAAAGAGATTCTCCAAGTCAGTTCTTAGTGTAGAAAAGGTAGCTAAGATCCAGGAAATCTTAATTCCAGTTAAAATCACATGAAACACTGTATGAATCCTATATTCTTTACTGAAAGGAGACTAGAGTGGTAAATGTTTGTTATACAAGGCAGAATACCATTGAAATAGAGAAAGAAACACGTTCGGCAGCTTTGGAAAGCCTTACACTTCACTGAAATGTAGTACTACACTCTATAACACAGTTGAGAGACAATGTTCCCTACTTGCCTCAGTTCATAACAGTGTGTAGGAAGTTGTTTGATAAAGTGGGCAAAGCTTATACTTGGGCCAGAAGGCAGAATATAGGAAACTACATGAAAACATGAATAATTCAGTGAAAATGACTGTAAACAGATGAGAACTTGTTTAGAACAGCTGAAAGAGAATCTCCAAGTCAGTTCTTAGTGTAGAAAAGGTAGCTAAGATAAGGGAAATCCATAATTCCAGTTAAGATCACATGAAACACTGTATGAATCCTATATTCATTACTTAAAGGAGAATAGATTGGTAAATGTGTGTTATACAAGGCAGAATACCATTGAAATAGAGAAAGAAACGCGTTCGGCAGCTTTGGAAAGCCTTACACTTCACTGAAATGTAGCACTACACTCTATAACACAGTTGAGAGACAATGTTCCCGAGCTGCCTCAGTTAATAACAGTGTGTAGGAAGTTGTTTGATAAAGTGGGCAAAGCTTATACTTGGGCCAGAAGGCAGAATATAGGAAACTACATGAAAACATGAATAATTCAGTGAAAATGACTGTAAACAGATGAGAACTTGTTTTAGAACAGCTGAAAGAGATTCTCCAAGTCAGTTCTTAGTGTAGAAAAGGTAGCTAAGATCCGGGAAATCTTAATTCCAGTTAAAATCACATGAAACACTGTATGAATCCTATATTCTTTACTGAAAGGAGACTAGAGTGGTAAATGTTTGTTATACAAGGCAGAATACCATTGAAATAGAGAAAGAAACACATTCGGCAGCTTTGGAAAGCCTTACACTTCACTGAAATGTAGTACTACACTCTATAACACAGTTGAGAGACAATGTTCCCTACTTGCCTCAGTTCATAACAGTGTGTAGGAAGTTGTTTGATAAAGTGGGCAAAGCTTATACTTGGGCCAGAAGGCAGAATATAGGAAACTACATGAAAACATGAATAATTCAGTGAAAATGACTGTAAACAGATGAGAACTTGTTTAGAACAGCTGAAAGAGAATCTCCTAGTCAGTTCTTAGTGTAGAAATGTAGCTAAGATCTGGGAAAACTTAATTCCAGTTAAAATCACATGAAACACTGTATGAATCCTATATTCTTTACTGAAAGGAGACTAGAGTGGTAAATGTTTGTTATACAAGGCAGAATACCATTGAAATAGAGAAAGAAACACGTTCGGCAGCTTTGGAAAGCCTTACACTTCACTGAAATGTAGCACTACACTCTATAACACAGTTGAGAGACAATGTTCCCTACTTGCCTCAGTTCATAACAGTGTGTAGGAAGTTGTTTGATAAAGTGGGCAAAGCTTATACTTGGGCCAGAAGGCAGAATATAGGAAACTACATGAAAACATGAATAATTCAGTGAAAATGACTGTAAACAGATGAGAACTTGTTTTAGAACAGCTGAAAGAGATTCTCCAAGTCAGTTCTTAGTGTAGAAAAGGTAGCTAAGATCCGGGAAATCTTAATTCCAGTTAAAATCACATGAAACACTGTATGAATCCTATATTCTTTACTGAAAGGAGACTAGAGTGGTAAATGTTTGTTATACAAGGCAGAATACCATTGAAATAGAGAAAGAAACACGTTCGGCAGCTTTGGAAAGCCTTACACTTCACTGAAATGTAGTACTACACTCTATAACACAGTTGAGAGACAATGTTCCCTACTTGCCTCAGTTCATAACAGTGTGTAGGAAGTTGTTTGATAAAGTGGGCAAAGCTTATACTTGGGCCAGAAGGCAGAATATAGGAAACTACATGAAAACATGAATAATTCAGTGAAAATGACTGTAAACAGATGAGAACTTGTTTAGAACAGCTGAAAGAGAATCTCCAAGTCAGTTCTTAGTGTAGAAAAGGTAGCTAAGATAAGGGAAATCCATAATTCCAGTTAAGATCACATGAAACACTGTATGAATCCTATATTCATTACTTAAAGGAGAATAGATTGGTAAATGTGTGTTATACAAGGCAGAATACCATTGAAATAGAGAAAGAAACGCGTTCGGCAGCTTTGGAAAGCCTTACACTTCACTGAAATGTAGCACTACACTCTATAACACAGTTGAGAGACAATGTTCCCGAGCTGCCTCAGTTAATAACAGTGTGTAGGAAGTTGTTTGATAAAGTGGGCAAAGCTTATACTTGGACCAGAAGGCAGAATATAGGAAACTACATGAAAACATGAATAATTCAGTGAAAATGACTGTAAACAGATGAGAACTTGTTTTAGAACAGCTGAAAGAGATTCTCCAAGTCAGTTCTTAGTGTAGAAAAGGTAGCTAAGATCCGGGAAATCTTAATTCCAGTTAAAATCACATGAAACACTGTATGAATCCTATATTCTTTACTGAAAGGAGACTAGAGTGGTAAATGTTTGTTATACAAGGCAGAATACCATTGAAATAGAGAAAGAAACACGTTCGGCAGCTTTGGAAAGCCTTACACTTCACTGAAATGTAGTACTACACTCTATAACACAGTTGAGAGACAATGTTCCCTACTTGCCTCAGTTCATAACAGTGTGTAGGAAGTTGTTTGATAAAGTGGGCAAAGCTTATACTTGGGCCAGAAGGCAGAATATAGGAAACTACATGAAAACATGAATAATTCAGTGAAAACGACTGTAAACAGATGAGAACTTGTTTAGAACAGCTGAAAGAGAATCTCCAAGTCAGTTCTTAGTGTAGAAAAGGTAGCTAAGATCTGGGAAATCTTAATTCCAGTTAAAATCACATGAAACACTGTATGAATCCTATATTCTTTACTGAAAGGAGACTAGATTGGTAAATGTGTGTTATACAAGGCAGAATACCATTGAAATAGAGAAAGAAACACGTTCGGCAGCTTTGGAAAGCCTTACACTTCACTGAAATGTAGTACTACACTCTATAACACAGTTGAGAGACAATGTTCCCTACTTGCCTCAGTTCATAACAGTGTGTAGGAAGTTGTTTGATAAAGTGGGCAAAGCTTATACTTGGGCCAGAAGGCAGAATATAGGAAACTACATGAAAACATGAATAATTCAGTGAAAATGACTGTAAACAGATGAGAACTTGTTTTAGAACAGCTGAAAGAGATTCTCCAAGTCAGTTCTTAGTGTAGAAAAGGTAGCTAAGATCCGGGAAATCTTAATTCCAGTTAAAATCACATGAAACACTGTATGAATCCTATATTCTTTACTGAAAGGAGACTAGAGTGGTAAATGTTTGTTATACAAGGCAGAATAGCATTGAAATAGAGAAAGAAACACGTTCGGCAGCTTTGGAAAGCCTTACACTTCACTGAAATGTAGTACTACACTCTATAACACAGTTGAGAGACAATGTTCCCTACTTGCCTCAGTTCATAACAGTGTGTAGGAAGTTGTTTGATAAAGTGGGCAAAGCTTATACTTGGGCCAGAAGGCAGAATATAGGAAACTACATGAAAACATGAATAATTCAGTGAAAATGACTGTAAACAGATGAGAACTTGTTTAGAACAGCTGAAAGAGAATCTCCAAGTCAGTTCTTAGTGTAGAAAAGGTAGCTAAGATAAGGGAAATCCATAATTCCAGTTAAGATCACATGAAACACTGTATGAATCCTATATTCATTACTTAAAGGAGAATAGAGTGGTAAATGTGTGTTATACAAGGCAGAATACCATTGAAATAGAGAAAGAAACACGTTCGGCAGCTTTGGAAAGCCTTACACTTCACTGAAATGTAGTACTACACTCTATAACACAGTTGAGAGACAATGTTCCCTACTTGCCTCAGTTCATAACAGTGTGTAGGAAGTTGTTTGATAAAGTGGGCAAAGCTTATACTTGGGCCAGAAGGCAGAATATAGGAAACTACATGAAAACATGAATAATTCAGTGAAAATGACTGTAAACAGATGAGAACTTGTTTTAGAACAGCTGAAAGAGATTCTCCAAGTCAGTTCTTAGTGTAGAAAAGGTAGCTAAGATCCGGGAAATCTTAATTCCAGTTAAAATCACATGAAACACTGTATGAATCCTATATTCTTTACTGAAAGGAGACTAGAGTGGTAAATGTTTGTTATACAAGGCAGAATACCATTGAAATAGAGAAAGAAACACGTTCGGCAGCTTTGGAAAGCCTTACACTTCACTGAAATGTAGTACTACACTCTATAACACAGTTGAGAGACAATGTTCCCTACTTGCCTCAGTTCATAACAGTGTGTAGGAAGTTGTTTGATAAAGTGGGCAAAGCTTATACTTGGGCCAGAAGGCAGAATATAGGAAACTACATGAAAACATGAATAATTCAGTGAAAACGACTGTAAACAGATGAGAACTTGTTTAGAACAGCTGAAAGAGAATCTCCAAGTCAGTTCTTAGTGTAGAAAAGGTAGCTAAGATCTGGGAAATCTTAATTCCAGTTAAAATCACATGAAACACTGTATGAATCCTATATTCTTTACTGAAAGGAGACTAGAGTGGTAAATGTTTGTTATACAAGGCAGAATACCATTGAAATAGAGAAAGAAACACGTTCGGCAGCTTTGGAAAGCCTTACACTTCACTGAAATGTAGTACTACACTCTATAACACAGTTGAGAGACAATGTTCCCTACTTGCCTCAGTTCATAACAGTGTGTAGGAAGTTGTTTGATAAAGTGGGCAAAGCTTATACTTGGGCCAGAAGGCAGAATATAGGAAACTACATGAAAACATGAATAATTCAGTGAAAATGACTGTAAACAGATGAGAACTTGTTTTAGAACAGCTGAAAGAGATTCTCCAAGTCAGTTCTTAGTGTAGAAAAGGTAGCTAAGATCCGGGAAATCTTAATTCCAGTTAAAATCACATGAAACACTGTATGAATCCTATATTCTTTACTGAAAGGAGACTAGAGTGGTAAATGTTTGTTATACAAGGCAGAATACCATTGAAATAGAGAAAGAAACACGTTCGGCAGCTTTGGAAAGCCTTACACTTCACTGAAATGTAGTACTACACTCTATAACACAGTTGAGAGACAATGTTCCCTACTTGCCTCAGTTCATAACAGTGTGTAGGAAGTTGTTTGATAAAGTGGGCAAAGCTTATACTTGGGCCAGAAGGCAGAATATAGGAAACTACATGAAAACATGAATAATTCAGTGAAAATGACTGTAAACAGATGAGAACTTGTTTAGAACAGCTGAAAGAGAATCTCCAAGTCAGTTCTTAGTGTAGAAAAGGTAGCTAAGATAAGGGAAATCCATAATTCCAGTTAAGATCAAATGAAACACTGTATGAATCCTATATTCATTACTTAAAGGAGAATAGATTGGTAAATGTGTGTTATACAAGGCAGAATACCATTGAAATAGAGAAAGAAACGCGTTCGGCAGCTTTGGAAAGCCTTACACTTCACTGAAATGTAGCACTACACTCTATAACACAGTTGAGAGACAATGTTCCCGAGCTGCCTCAGTTAATAACAGTGTGTAGGAAGTTGTTTGATAAAGTGGGCAAAGCTTATACTTGGGCCAGAAGGCAGAATATAGGAAACTACATGAAAACATGAATAATTCAGTGAAAATGACTGTAAACAGATGAGAACTTGTTTTAGAACAGCTGAAAGAGATTCTCCAAGTCAGTTCTTAGTGTAGAAAAGGTAGCTAAGATCCGGGAAATCTTAATTCCAGTTAAAATCACATGAAACACTGTATGAATCCTATATTCTTTACTGAAAGGAGACTAGAGTGGTAAATGTTTGTTATACAAGGCAGAATACCATTGAAATAGAGAAAGAAACACATTCGGCAGCTTTGGAAAGCCTTACACTTCACTGAAATGTAGTACTACACTCTATAACACAGTTGAGAGACAATGTTCCCTACTTGCCTCAGTTCATAACAGTGTGTAGGAAGTTGTTTGATAAAGTGGGCAAAGCTTATACTTGGGCCAGAAGGCAGAATATAGGAAACTACAAGAAAACATGAATAATTCAGTGAAAATGACTGTAAACAGATGAGAACTTGTTTAGAACAGCTGAAAGAGAATCTCCTAGTCAGTTCTTAGTGTAGAAATGTAGCTAAGATCTGGGAAAACTTAATTCCAGTTAAAATCACATGAAACACTGTATGAATCCTATATTCTTTACTGAAAGGAGACTAGAGTGGTAAATGTTTGTTATACAAGGCAGAATACCATTGAAATAGAGAAAGAAACACGTTCGGGAGCTTTGGAAAGCCTTACACTTCACTGAAATGTAGCACTACACTCTATAACACAGTTGAGAGACAATGTTCCCTACTTGCCTCAGTTCATAACAGTGTGTAGGAAGTTGTTTGATAAAGTGGGCAAAGCTTATACTTGGGCCAGAAGGCAGAATATAGGAAACTACATGAAAACATGAATAATTCAGTGAAAATGACTGTAAACAGATGAGAACTTGTTTTAGAACAGCTGAAAGAGATTCTCCAAGTCAGTTCTTAGTGTAGAAAAGGTAGCTAAGATCCGGGAAATCTTAATTCCAGTTAAAATCACATGAAACACAGTATGAATCCTATATTCTTTACTGAAAGGAGACTAGAGTGGTAAATGTTTGTTATACAAGGCAGAATACCATTGAAATAGAGAAAGAAACACGTTCGGCAGCTTTGGAAAGCCTTACACTTCACTGAAATGTAGTACTACACTCTATAACACAGTTGAGAGACAATGTTCCCTACTTGCCTCAGTTCATAACAGTGTGTAGGAAGTTGTTTGATAAAGTGGGCAAAGCTTATACTTGGGCCAGAAGGCAGAATATAGGAAACTACATGAAAACATGAATAATTCAGTGAAAATGACTGTAAACAGATGAGAACTTGTTTAGAACAGCTGAAAGAGAATCTCCAAGTCAGTTCTTAGTGTAGAAAAGGTAGCTAAGATAAGGGAAATCCATAATTCCAGTTAAGATCACATGAAACACTGTATGAATCCTATATTCATTACTTAAAGGAGAATAGATTGGTAAATGTGTGTTATACAAGGCAGAATACCATTGAAATAGAGAAAGAAACGCGTTCGGCAGCTTTGGAAAGCCTTACACTTCACTGAAATGTAGCACTACACTCTATAACACAGTTGAGAGACAATGTTCCCGAGCTGCCTCAGTTAATAACAGTGTGTAGGAAGTTGTTTGATAAAGTGGGCAAAGCTTATACTTGGACCAGAAGGCAGAATATAGGAAACTACATGAAAACATGAATAATTCAGTGAAAATGACTGTAAACAGATGAGAACTTGTTTTAGAACAGCTGAAAGAGATTCTCCAAGTCAGTTCTTAGTGTAGAAAAGGTAGCTAAGATCCGGGAAATCTTAATTCCAGTTAAAATCACATGAAACACTGTATGAATCCTATATTCTTTACTGAAAGGAGACTAGAGTGGTAAATGTTTGTTATACAAGGCAGAATACCATTGAAATAGAGAAAGAAACACGTTCGGCAGCTTTGGAAAGCCTTACACTTCACTGAAATGTAGTACTACACTCTATAACACAGTTGAGAGACAATGTTCCCTACTTGCCTCAGTTCATAACAGTGTGTAGGAAGTTGTTTGATAAAGTGGGCAAAGCTTATACTTGGGCCAGAAGGCAGAATATAGGAAACTACATGAAAACATGAATAATTCAGTGAAAACGACTGTAAACAGATGAGAACTTGTTTAGAACAGCTGAAAGAGAATCTCCAAGTCAGTTCTTAGTGTAGAAAAGGTAGCTAAGATCTGGGAAATCTTAATTCCAGTTAAAATCACATGAAACACTGTATGAATCCTATATTCTTTACTGAAAGGAGACTAGAGTGGTAAATGGTTGTTATACAAGGCAGAATACCATTGAAATAGAGAAAGAAACACGTTTGGCAGCTTTGGAAAGCCTTACACTTCACTGAAATGTAGTACTACACTCTATAACACAGTTGAGAGACAATGTTCCCTACTTGCCTCAGTTCATAACAGTGTGTAGGAAGTTGTTTGATAAAGTGGGCAAAGCTTATACTTGGGCCAGAAGGCAGAATATAGGAAACTACATGAAAACATGAATAATTCAGTTAAAATGACTGTAAACAGATGAGAACTTGTTTTAGAACAGCTGAAAGAGATTCTCCAAGTCAGTTCTTAGTGTAGAAAAGGTAGCTAAGATCCGGGAAATCTTAATTCCAGTTAAAATCACATGAAACACTGTATGAATCCTATATTCTTTACTGAAAGGAGACTAGAGTGGTAAATGTTTGTTATACAAGGCAGAATACCATTGAAATAGAGAAAGAAACACGTTCGGCAGCTTTGGAAAGCCTTACACTTCACTGAAATGTAGTACTACACTCTATAACACAGTTGAGAGACAATGTTCCCTACTTGCCTCAGTTCATAACAGTGTGTAGGAAGTTGTTTGATAAAGTGGGCAAAGCTTATACTTGGGCCAGAAGGCAGAATATAGGAAACTACATGAAAACATGAATAATTCAGTGAAAATGACTGTAAACAGATGAGAACTTGTTTAGAACAGCTGAAAGAGAATCTCCAAGTCAGTTCTTAGTGTAGAAAAGGTAGCTAAGATAAGGGAAATCCATAATTCCAGTTAAGATCACATGAAACACTGTATGAATCCTATATTCATTACTTAAAGGAGAATAGAGTGGTAAATGTGTGTTATACAAGGCAGAATACCATTGAAATAGAGAAAGAAACACGTTCGGCAGCTTTGGAAAGCCTTACACTTCACTGAAATGTAGTACTACACTCTATAACACAGTTGAGAGACAATGTTCCCTACTTGCCTCAGTTCATAACAGTGTGTAGGAAGTTGTTTGATAAAGTGGGCAAAGCTTATACTTGGGCCAGAAGGCAGAATATAGGAAACTACATGAAAACATGAATAATTCAGTGAAAATGACTGTAAACAGATGAGAACTTGTTTTAGAACAGCTGAAAGAGATTCTCCAAGTCAGTTCTTAGTGTAGAAAAGGTAGCTAAGATCCGGGAAATCTTAATTCCAGTTAAAATCACATGAAACACTGTATGAATCCTATATTCTTTACTGAAAGGAGACTAGAGTGGTAAATGTTTGTTATACAAGGCAGAATACCATTGAAATAGAGAAAGAAACACGTTCCGCAGCTTTGGAAAGCCTTACACTTCACTGAAATGTAGTACTACACTCTATAACACAGTTGAGAGACAATGTTCCCTACTTGCCTCAGTTCATAACAGTGTGTAGGAAGTTGTTTGATAAAGTGGGCAAAGCTTATACTTGGGCCAGAAGGCAGAATATAGGAAACTACATGAAAACATGAATAATTCAGTGAAAACGACTGTAAACAGATGAGAACTTGTTTAGAACAGCTGAAAGAGAATCTCCAAGTCAGTTCTTAGTGTAGAAAAGGTAGCTAAGATCTGGGAAATCTTAATTCCAGTTAAAATCACATGAAACACTGTATGAATCCTATATTCTTTACTGAAAGGAGACTAGAGTGGTAAATGTTTGTTATACAAGGCAGAATACCATTGAAATAGAGAAAGAAACACGTTCGGCAGCTTTGGAAAGCCTTACACTTCACTGAAATGTAGTACTACACTCTATAACACAGTTGAGAGACAATGTTCCCTACTTGCCTCAGTTCATAACAGTGTGTAGGAAGTTGTTTGATAAAGTGGGCAAAGCTTATACTTGGGCCAGAAGGCAGAATATAGGAAACTACATGAAAACATGAATAATTCAGTGAAAATGACTGTAAACAGATGAGAACTTGTTTTAGAACAGCTGAAAGAGATTCTCCAAGTCAGTTCTTAGTGTAGAAAAGGTAGCTAAGATCCGGGAAATCTTAATTCCAGTTAAAATCACATGAAACACTGTATGAATCCTATATTCTTTACTGAAAGGAGACTAGAGTGGTAAATGTTTGTTATACAAGGCAGAATACCATTGAAATAGAGAAAGAAACACGTTCGGCAGCTTTGGAAAGCCTTACACTTCACTGAAATGTAGTACTACACTCTATAACACAGTTGAGAGACAATGTTCCCTACTTGCCTCAGTTCATAACAGTGTGTAGGAAGTTGTTTGATAAAGTGGGCAAAGCTTATACTTGGGCCAGAAGGCAGAATATAGGAAACTACATGAAAACATGAATAATTCAGTGAAAATGACTGTAAACAGATGAGAACTTGTTTAGAACAGCTGAAAGAGAATCTCCAAGTCAGTTCTTAGTGTAGAAAAGGTAGCTAAGATAAGGGAAATCCATAATTCCAGTTAAGATCACATGAAACACTGTATGAATCCTATATTCTTTACTGAAAGGAGACTAGAGTGGTAAATGTTTGTTATACAAGGCAGAATACCATTGAAATAGAGAAAGAAACACGTTCGGCAGCTTTGGAAAGCCTTACACTTCACTGAAATGTAGTACTACACTCTATAACACAGTTGAGAGACAATGTTCCCTACTTGCCTCAGTTCATAACAGTGTGTAGGAAGTTGTTTGATAAAGTGGGCAAAGCTTATACTTGGGCCAGAAGGCAGAATATAGGAAACTACATGAAAACATGAATAATTCAGTGAAAATGACTGTAAACAGATGAGAACTTGTTTAGAACAGCTGAAAGAGAATCTCCAAGTCAGTTCTTAGTGTAGAAAAGGTAGCTAAGATAAGGGAAATCCATAATTCCAGTTAAGATCACATGAAACACTGTATGAATCCTATATTCATTACTTAAAGGAGAATAGAGTGGTAAATGTGTGTTATACAAGGCAGAATACCATTGAAATAGAGAAAGAAACACGTTCGGCAGCTTTGGAAAGCCTTACACTTCACTGAAATGTAGCACTACACTCTATAACACAGTTGAGAGACAATGTTCCCTACTTGCCTCAGTTCATAACAGTGTGTAGGAAGTTGTTTGATAAAGTGGGCAAAGCTTATACTTGGGCCAGAAGGCAGAATATAGGAAACTACATGAAAACATGAATAATTCAGTGAAAATGACTGTAAACAGATGAGAACTTGTTTTAGAACAGCTGAAAGAGATTCTCCAAGTCAGTTCTTAGTGTAGAAAAGGTAGCTAAGATCCTGGAAATCTTAATTCCAGTTAAAATCACATGAAACACTGTATGAATCCTATATTCTTTACTGAAAGGAGACTAGAGTGGTAAATGTTTGTTATACAAGGCAGAATACCATTGAAATAGAGAAAGAAACACGTTCGGCAGCTTTGGAAAGCCTTACACTTCACTGAAATGTAGTACTACACTCTATAACACAGTTGAGAGACAATGTTCCCTACTTGCCTCAGTTCATAACAGTGTGTAGGAAGTTGTTTGATAAAGTGGGCAAAGCTTATACTTGGGCCAGAAGGCAGAATATAGGAAACTATATGAAAACATGAATAATTCAGTGAAAATGACTGTAAACAGATGAGAACTTGTTTAGAACAGCTGAAAGAGAATCTCCAAGTCAGTTCTTAGTGTAGAAAAGGTAGCTAAGATCTGGGAAATCTTAATTCCAGTTAAAATCACATGAAACACTGTATGAATCCTATATTCTTTACTGAAAGGAGACTAGAGTGGTAAATGTTTGTTATACAAGGCAGAATACCATTGAAATAGAGAAAGAAACACGTTCGGCAGCTTTGGAAAGCCTTACACTTCACTGAAATGTAGTACTACACTCTATAACACAGTTGAGAGACAATGTTCCCTACTTGCCTCAGTTCATAACAGTGTGTAGGAAGTTGTTTGATAAAGTGGGCAAAGCTTATACTTGGGCCAGAAGGCAGAATATAGGAAACTACATGAAAACATGAATAATTCAGTGAAAATGACTGTAAACAGATGAGAACTTGTTTTAGAACAGCTGAAAGAGATTCTCCAAGTCAGTTCTTAGTGTAGAAAAGGTAGCTAAGATCCGGGAAATCTTAATTCCAGTTAAAATCACATGAAACACTGTATGAATCCTATATTCTTTACTGAAAGGAGACTAGAGTGGTAAATGTTTGTTATACAAGGCAGAATACCATTGAAATAGAGAAAGAAACACGTTCGGCAGCTTTGGAAAGCCTTACACTTCACTGAAATGTAGTACTACACTCTATAACACAGTTGAGAGACAATGTTCCCTACTTGCCTCAGTTCATAACAGTGTGTAGGAAGTTGTTTGATAAAGTGGGCAAAGCTTATACTTGGGCCAGAAGGCAGAATATAGGAAACTACATGAAAACATGAATAATTCAGTGAAAATGACTGTAAACAGATGAGAACTTGTTTAGAACAGCTGAAAGAGAATCTCCAAGTCAGTTCTTAGTGTAGAAAAGGTAGCTAAGATCCGGGAAATCTTAATTCAGGTTAAAATGACATGAAACACTGTATGAATCCTATATTCTTTACTGAAAGGAGACTAGAGTGGTAAATGTTTGTTATACAAGGCAGAATACCATTGAAATAGAGAAAGAAACACGTTCGGCAGCTTTGGAAAGCCTTACACTTCACTGAAATGTAGTACTACACTCTATAACACAGTTGAGAGACAATGTTCCCTACTTGCCTCAGTTCATAACAGTGTGTAGGAAGTTGTTTGATAAAGTGGGCAAAGCTTATACTTGGGCCAGAAGGCAGAATATAGGAAACTATATGAAAACATGAATAATTCAGTGAAAATGACTGTAAACAGATGAGAACTTGTTTAGAACAGCTGAAAGAGAATCTCCAAGTCAGTTCTTAGTGTAGAAAAGGTAGCTAAGATCTGGGAAATCTTAATTCCAGTTAAAATCACATGAAACACTGTATGAATCCTATATTCTTTACTGAAAGGAGACTAGAGTGGTAAATGTTTGTTATACAAGGCAGAATACCATTGAAATAGAGAAAGAAACACGTTCGGCAGCTTTGGAAAGCCTTACACTTCACTGAAATGTAGTACTACACTCTATAACACAGTTGAGAGACAATGTTCCCTACTTGCCTCAGTTCATAACAGTGTGTAGGAAGTTGTTTGATAAAGTGGGCAAAGCTTATACTTGGGCCAGAAGGCAGAATATAGGAAACTACATGAAAACATGAATAATTCAGTGAAAATGACTGTAAACAGATGAGAACTTGTTTTAGAACAGCTGAAAGAGATTCTCCAAGTCAGTTCTTAGTGTAGAAAAGGTAGCTAAGATCCGGGAAATCTTAATTCCAGTTAAAATCACATGAAACACTGTATGAATCCTATATTCTTTACTGAAAGGAGACTAGAGTGGTAAATGTTTGTTATACAAGGCAGAATACCATTGAAATAGAGAAAGAAACACGTTCGGCAGCTTTGGAAAGCCTTACACTTCACTGAAATGTAGTACTACACTCTATAACACAGTTGAGAGACAATGTTCCCTACTTGCCTCAGTTCATAACAGTGTGTAGGAAGTTGTTTGATAAAGTGGGCAAAGCTTATACTTGGGCCAGAAGGCAGAATATAGGAAACTACATGAAAACATGAATAATTCAGTGAAAATGACTGTAAACAGATGAGAACTTGTTTAGAACAGCTGAAAGAGAATCTCCAAGTCAGTTCTTAGTGTAGAAAAGGTAGCTAAGATCTGGGAAATCTTAATTCCAGTTAAAATCACATGAAACACTGTATGAATCCTATATTCTTTACTGAAAGGAGACTAGAGTGGTAAATGTTTGTTATACAAGGCAGAATACCATTGAAATAGAGAAAGAAACACGTTCGGCAGCTTTGGAAAGGCTTACACTTCACTGAAATGTAGTACTACACTCTATAACACAGTTGAGAGACAATGTTCCCTACTTGCCTCAGTTCATAACAGTGTGTAGGAAGTTGTTTGATAAAGTGGGCAAAGCTTATACTTGGGCCAGAAGGCAGAATATAGGAAACTACATGAAAACATGAATAATTCAGTGAAAATGACTGTAAACAGATGAGAACTTGTTTTAGAACAGCTGAAAGAGATTCTCCAAGTCAGTTCTTAGTGTAGAAAAGGTAGCTAAGATCCGGGAAATCTTAATTCAGGTTAAAATCACATGAAACACTGTATGAATCCTATATTCTTTACTGAAAGGAGACTAGAATGGTAAATGTTTGTTATACAAGGCAGAATACCATTGAAATAGAGAAAGAAACACGTTCGGCAGCTTTGGAAAGCCTTACACTTCACTGAAATGTAGTACTACACTCTATAACACAGTTGAGAGACAATGTTCCCTACTTGCCTCAGTTCATAACAGTGTGTAGGAAGTTGTTTGATAAAGTGGGCAAAGCTTATACTTGGGCCAGAAGGCAGAATATAGGAAACTACATGAAAACATGAATAATTCAGTGAAAATGACTGTAAACAGATGAGAACTTGTTTAGAACAGCTGAAAGAGAATCTCCAAGTCAGTTCTTAGTGTAGAAAAGGTAGCTAAGATAAGGGAAATCCATAATTCCAGTTAAGATCACATGAAACACTGTATGAATCCTATATTCATTACTTAAAGGAGAATAGATTGGTAAATGTGTGTTATACAAGGAAGAATACCATTGAAATAGAGAAAGAAACGCGTTCGGCAGCTTTGGAAAGCCTTACACTTCACTGAAATGTAGCACTACACTCTATAACACAGTTGAGAGACAATGTTCCCGAGCTGCCTCAGTTAATAACAGTGTGTAGGAAGTTGTTTGATAAAGTGGGCAAAGCTTATACTTGGGCCAGAAGGCAGAATATAGGAAACTACATGAAAACATGAATAATTCAGTGAAAATGACTGTAAACAGATGAGAACTTGTTTTAGAACAGCTGAAAGAGATTCTCCAAGTCAGTTCTTAGTGTAGAAAAGGTAGCTAAGATCCAGGAAATCTTAATTCCAGTTAAAATCACATGAAACACTGTATGAATCCTATATTCTTTACTGAAAGGAGACTAGAGTGGTAAATGTTTGTTATACAAGGCAGAATACCATTGAAATAGAGAAAGAAACACGTTCGGCAGCTTTGGAAAGCCTTACACTTCACTGAAATGTAGTACTACACTCTATAACACAGTTGAGAGACAATGTTCCCTACTTGCCTCAGTTCATAACAGTGTGTAGGAAGTTGTTTGATAAAGTGGGCAAAGCTTATACTTGGGCCAGAAGGCAGAATATAGGAAACTACATGAAAACATGAATAATTCAGTGAAAATGACTGTAAACAGATGAGAACTTGTTTAGAACAGCTGAAAGAGAATCTCCAAGTCAGTTCTTAGTGTAGAAAAGGTAGCTAAGATAAGGGAAATCCATAATTCCAGTTAAGATCAAATGAAACACTGTATGAATCCTATATTCATTACTTAAAGGAGAATAGATTGGTAAATGTGTGTTATACAAGGCAGAATACCATTGAAATAGAGAAAGAAACGCGTTCGGCAGCTTTGGAAAGCCTTACACTTCACTGAAATGTAGCACTACACTCTATAACACAGTTGAGAGACAATGTTCCCGAGCTGCCTCAGTTAATAACAGTGTGTAGGAAGTTGTTTGATAAAGTGGGCAAAGCTTATACTTGGGCCAGAAGGCAGAATATAGGAAACTACATGAAAACATGAATAATTCAGTGAAAATGACTGTAAACAGATGAGAACTTGTTTTAGAACAGCTGAAAGAGATTCTCCAAGTCAGTTCTTAGTGTAGAAAAGGTAGCTAAGATCCGGGAAATCTTAATTCCAGTTAAAATCACATGAAACACTGTATGAATCCTATATTCTTTACTGAAAGGAGACTAGAGTGGTAAATGTTTGTTATACAAGGCAGAATACCATTGAAATAGAGAAAGAAACACATTCGGCAGCTTTGGAAAGCCTTACACTTCACTGAAATGTAGTACTACACTCTATAACACAGTTGAGAGACAATGTTCCCTACTTGCCTCAGTTCATAACAGTGTGTAGGAAGTTGTTTGATAAAGTGGGCAAAGCTTATACTTGGGCCAGAAGGCAGAATATAGGAAACTACATGAAAACATGAATAATTCAGTGAAAATGACTGTAAACAGATGAGAACTTGTTTAGAACAGCTGAAAGAGAATCTCCTAGTCAGTTCTTAGTGTAGAAATGTAGCTAAGATCTGGGAAAACTTAATTCCAGTTAAAATCACATGAAACACTGTATGAATCCTATATTCTTTACTGAAAGGAGACCATTGAAATAGAGAAAGAAACACGTTCGGCAGCTTTGGAAAGCCTTACACTTCACTGAAATGTAGTACTACACTCTATAACACAGTTGAGAGACAATGTTCCCTACTTGCCTCAGTTCATAACAGTGTGTAGGAAGTTGTTTGATAAAGTGGGCAAAGCTTATACTTGGGCCAGAAGGCAGAATATAGGAAACTACATGAAAACATGAATAATTCAGTGAAAATGACTGTAAACAGATGAGAACTTGTTTAGAACAGCTGAAAGAGAATCTCCAAGTCAGTTCTTAGTGTAGAAAAGGTAGCTAAGATAAGGGAAATCCATAATTCCAGTTAAGATCACATGAAACACTGTATGAATCCTATATTCATTACTTAAAGGAGAATAGATTGGTAAATGTGTGTTATACAAGGCAGAATACCATTGAAATAGAGAAAGAAACGCGTTCGGCAGCTTTGGAAAGCCTTACACTTCACTGAAATGTAGCACTACACTCTATAACACAGTTGAGAGACAATGTTCCCGAGCTGCCTCAGTTAATAACAGTGTGTAGGAAGTTGTTTGATAAAGTGGGCAAAGCTTATACTTGGGCCAGAAGGCAGAATATAGGAAACTACATGAAAACATGAATAATTCAGTGAAAATGACTGTAAACAGATGAGAACTTGTTTTAGAACAGCTGAAAGAGATTCTCCAAGTCAGTTCTTAGTGTAGAAAAGGTAGCTAAGATCCGGGAAATCTTAATTCCAGTTAAAATCACATGAAACACTGTATGAATCCTATATTCTTTACTGAAAGGAGACTAGAGTGGTAAATGTTTGTTATACAAGGCAGAATACCATTGAAATAGAGAAAGAAACACATTCGGCAGCTTTGGAAAGCCTTACACTTCACTGAAATGTAGTACTACACTCTATAACACAGTTGAGAGACAATGTTCCCTACTTGCCTCAGTTCATAACAGTGTGTAGGAAGTTGTTTGATAAAGTGGGCAAAGCTTATACTTGGGCCAGAAGGCAGAATATAGGAAACTACATGAAAACATGAATAATTCAGTGAAAATGACTGTAAACAGATGAGAACTTGTTTAGAACAGCTGAAAGAGAATCTCCTAGTCAGTTCTTAGTGTAGAAATGTAGCTAAGATCTGGGAAAACTTAATTCCAGTTAAAATCACATGAAACACTGTATGAATCCTATATTCTTTACTGAAAGGAGACTAGAGTGGTAAATGTTTGTTATACAAGGCAGAATACCATTGAAATAGAGAAAGAAACACGTTCGGCAGCTTTGGAAAGCCTTACACTTCACTGAAATGTAGCACTACACTCTATAACACAGTTGAGAGACAATGTTCCCTACTTGCCTCAGTTCATAACAGTGTGTAGGAAGTTGTTTGATAAAGTGGGCAAAGCTTATACTTGGGCCAGAAGGCAGAATATAGGAAACTACATGAAAACATGAATAATTCAGTGAAAATGACTGTAAACAGATGAGAACTTGTTTTAGAACAGCTGAAAGAGATTCTCCAAGTCAGTTCTTAGTGTAGAAAAGGTAGCTAAGATCCGGGAAATCTTAATTCCAGTTAAAATCACATGAAACACTGTATGAATCCTATATTCTTTACTGAAAGGAGACTAGAGTGGTAAATGTTTGTTATACAAGGCAGAATACCATTGAAATAGAGAAAGAAACACGTTCGGCAGCTTTGGAAAGCCTTACACTTCACTGAAATGTAGTACTACACTCTATAACACAGTTGAGAGACAATGTTCCCTACTTGCCTCAGTTCATAACAGTGTGTAGGAAGTTGTTTGATAAAGTGGGCAAAGCTTATACTTGGGCCAGAAGGCAGAATATAGGAAACTACATGAAAACATGAATAATTCAGTGAAAATGACTGTAAACAGATGAGAACTTGTTTAGAACAGCTGAAAGAGAATCTCCAAGTCAGTTCTTAGTGTAGAAAAGGTAGCTAAGATAAGGGAAATCCATAATTCCAGTTAAGATCACATGAAACACTGTATGAATCCTATATTCATTACTTAAAGGAGAATAGAGTGGTAAATGTGTGTTATACAAGGCAGAATACCATTGAAATAGAGAAAGAAACACGTTCGGCAGCTTTGGAAAGCCTTACACTTCACTGAAATGTAGTACTACACTCTATAACACAGTTGAGAGACAATGTTCCCTACTTGCCTCAGTTCATAACAGTGTGTAGGAAGTTGTTTGATAAAGTGGGCAAAGCTTATACTTGGGCCAGAAGGCAGAATATAGGAAACTACATGAAAACATGAATAATTCAGTGAAAATGACTGTAAACAGATGAGAACTTGTTTTAGAACAGCTGAAAGAGATTCTCCAAGTCAGTTCTTAGTGTAGAAAAGGTAGCTAAGATAAGGGAAATCCATAATTCCAGTTAAGATCACATGAAACACTGTATGAATCCTATATTCATTACTTAAAGGAGAATAGATTGGTAAATGTGTGTTATACAAGGCAGAATACCATTGAAATAGAGAAAGAAACGCGTTCGGCAGCTTTGGAAAGCCTTACACTTCACTGAAATGTAGCACTACACTCTATAACACAGTTGAGAGACAATGTTCCCGAGCTGCCTCAGTTAATAACAGTGTGTAGGAAGTTGTTTGATAAAGTGGGCAAAGCTTATACTTGGACCAGAAGGCAGAATATAGGAAACTACATGAAAACATGAATAATTCAGTGAAAATGACTGTAAACAGATGAGAACTTGTTTTAGAACAGCTGAAAGAGATTCTCCAAGTCAGTTCTTAGTGTAGAAAAGGTAGCTAAGATCCGGGAAATCTTAATTCCAGTTAAAATCACATGAAACACTGTATGAATCCTATATTCTTTACTGAAAGGAGACTAGAGTGGTAAATGTTTGTTATACAAGGCAGAATACCATTGAAATAGAGAAAGAAACACGTTCCGCAGCTTTGGAAAGCCTTACACTTCACTGAAATGTAGTACTACACTCTATAACACAGTTGAGAGACAATGTTCCCTACTTGCCTCAGTTCATAACAGTGTGTAGGAAGTTGTTTGATAAAGTGGGCAAAGCTTATACTTGGGCCAGAAGGCAGAATATAGGAAACTACATGAAAACATGAATAATTCAGTGAAAACGACTGTAAACAGATGAGAACTTGTTTAGAACAGCTGAAAGAGAATCTCCAAGTCAGTTCTTAGTGTAGAAAAGGTAGCTAAGATCTGGGAAATCTTAATTCCAGTTAAAATCACATGAAACACTGTATGAATCCTATATTCTTTACTGAAAGGAGACTAGAGTGGTAAATGTTTGTTATACAAGGCAGAATACCATTGAAATAGAGAAAGAAACACGTTCGGCAGCTTTGGAAAGCCTTACACTTCACTGAAATGTAGTACTACACTCTATAACACAGTTGAGAGACAATGTTCCCTACTTGCCTCAGTTCATAACAGTGTGTAGGAAGTTGTTTGATAAAGTGGGCAAAGCTTATACTTGGGCCAGAAGGCAGAATATAGGAAACTACATGAAAACATGAATAATTCAGTGAAAATGACTGTAAACAGATGAGAACTTGTTTAGAACAGCTGAAAGAGAATCTCCAAGTCAGTTCTTAGTGTAGAAAAGGTAGCTAAGATAAGGGAAATCCATAATTCCAGTTAAGATCACATGAAACACTGTATGAATCCTATATTCTTTACTGAAAGGAGACTAGAGTGGTAAATGTTTGTTATACAAGGCAGAATACCATTGAAATAGAGAAAGAAACACGTTCGGCAGCTTTGGAAAGCCTTACACTTCACTGAAATGTAGTACTACACTCTATAACACAGTTGAGAGACAATGTTCCCTACTTGCCTCAGTTCATAACAGTGTGTAGGAAGTTGTTTGATAAAGTGGGCAAAGCTTATACTTGGGCCAGAAGGCAGAATATAGGAAACTACATGAAAACATGAATAATTCAGTGAAAATGACTGTAAACAGATGAGAACTTGTTTAGAACAGCTGAAAGAGAATCTCCAAGTCAGTTCTTAGTGTAGAAAAGGTAGCTAAGATAAGGGAAATCCATAATTCCAGTTAAGATCACATGAAACACTGTATGAATCCTATATTCATTACTTAAAGGAGAATAGATTGGTAAATGTGTGTTATACAAGGCAGAATACCATTGAAATAGAGAAAGAAACGCGTTCGGCAGCTTTGGAAAGCCTTACACTTCACTGAAATGTAGCACTACACTCTATAACACAGTTGAGAGACAATGTTCCCGAGCTGCCTCAGTTAATAACAGTGTGTAGGAAGTTGTTTGATAAAGTGGGCAAAGCTTATACTTGGGCCAGAAGGCAGAATATAGGAAACTACATGAAAACATGAATAATTCAGTGAAAATGACTGTAAACAGATGAGAACTTGTTTTAGAACAGCTGAAAGAGATTCTCCAAGTCAGTTCTTAGTGTAGAAAAGGTAGCTAAGATCCGGGAAATCTTAATTCCAGTTAAAATCACATGAAACACTGTATGAATCCTATATTCTTTACTGAAAGGAGACTAGAGTGGTAAATGTTTGTTATACAAGGCAGAATACCATTGAAATAGAGAAAGAAACACATTCGGCAGCTTTGGAAAGCCTTACACTTCACTGAAATGTAGTACTACACTCTATAACACAGTTGAGAGACAATGTTCCCTACTTGCCTCAGTTCATAACAGTGTGTAGGAAGTTGTTTGATAAAGTGGGCAAAGCTTATACTTGGGCCAGAAGGCAGAATATAGGAAACTACATGAAAACATGAATAATTCAGTGAAAATGACTGTAAACAGATGAGAACTTGTTTAGAACAGCTGAAAGAGAATCTCCTAGTCAGTTCTTAGTGTAGAAATGTAGCTAAGATCTGGGAAAACTTAATTCCAGTTAAAATCACATGAAACACTGTATGAATCCTATATTCTTTACTGAAAGGAGACTAGAGTGGTAAATGTTTGTTATACAAGGCAGAATACCATTGAAATAGAGAAAGAAACACGTTCGGCAGCTTTGGAAAGCCTTACACTTCACTGAAATGTAGCACTACACTCTATAACACAGTTGAGAGACAATGTTCCCTACTTGCCTCAGTTCATAACAGTGTGTAGGAAGTTGTTTGATAAAGTGGGCAAAGCTTATACTTGGGCCAGAAGGCAGAATATAGGAAACTACATGAAAACATGAATAATTCAGTGAAAATGACTGTAAACAGATGAGAACTTGTTTTAGAACAGCTGAAAGAGATTCTCCAAGTCAGTTCTTAGTGTAGAAAAGGTAGCTAAGATCCGGGAAATCTTAATTCCAGTTAAAATCACATGAAACACTGTATGAATCCTATATTCTTTACTGAAAGGAGACTAGAGTGGTAAATGTTTGTTATACAAGGCAGAATACCATTGAAATAGAGAAAGAAACACGTTCGGCAGCTTTGGAAAGCCTTACACTTCACTGAAATGTAGTACTACACTCTATAACACAGTTGAGAGACAATGTTCCCTACTTGCCTCAGTTCATAACAGTGTGTAGGAAGTTGTTTGATAAAGTGGGCAAAGCTTATACTTGGGCCAGAAGGCAGAATATAGGAAACTACATGAAAACATGAATAATTCAGTGAAAATGACTGTAAACAGATGAGAACTTGTTTAGAACAGCTGAAAGAGAATCTCCAAGTCAGTTCTTAGTGTAGAAAAGGTAGCTAAGATAAGGGAAATCCATAATTCCAGTTAAGATCACATGAAACACTGTATGAATCCTATATTCATTACTTAAAGGAGAATAGAGTGGTAAATGTGTGTTATACAAGGCAGAATACCATTGAAATAGAGAAAGAAACACGTTCGGCAGCTTTGGAAAGCCTTACACTTCACTGAAATGTAGTACTACACTCTATAACACAGTTGAGAGACAATGTTCCCTACTTGCCTCAGTTCATAACAGTGTGTAGGAAGTTGTTTGATAAAGTGGGCAAAGCTTATACTTGGGCCAGAAGGCAGAATATAGGAAACTACATGAAAACATGAATAATTCAGTGAAAATGACTGTAAACAGATGAGAACTTGTTTTAGAACAGCTGAAAGAGATTCTCCAAGTCAGTTCTTAGTGTAGAAAAGGTAGCTAAGATCCGGGAAATCTTAATTCCAGTTAAAATCACATGAAACACTGTATGAATCCTATATTCTTTACTGAAAGGAGACTAGATTGGTAAATGTGTGTTATACAAGGCAGAATACCATTGAAATAGAGAAAGAAACGCGTTCGGCAGCTTTGGAAAGCCTTACACTTCACTGAAATGTAGCACTACACTCTATAACACAGTTGAGAGACAATGTTCCCGAGCTGCCTCAGTTAATAACAGTGTGTACGAAGTTGTTTGATAAAGTGGGCAAAGCTTATACTTGGGCCAGAAGGCAGAATATAGGAAACTACATGAAAACATGAATAATTCAGTGAAAATGACTGTAAACAGATGAGAACTTGTTTTAGAACAGCTGAAAGAGATTCTCCAAGTCAGTTCTTAGTGTAGAAAAGGTAGCTAAGATCCGGGAAATCTTAATTCCAGTTAAAATCACATGAAACACTGTATGAATCCTATATTCTTTACTGAAAGGAGACTAGAGTGGTAAATGTTTGTTATACAAGGCAGAATACCATTGAAATAGAGAAAGAAACACATTCGGCAGCTTTGGAAAGCCTTACACTTCACTGAAATGTAGTACTACACTCTATAACACAGTTGAGAGACAATGTTCCCTACTTGCCTCAGTTCATAACAGTGTGTAGGAAGTTGTTTGATAAAGTGGGCAAAGCTTATACTTGGGCCAGAAGGCAGAATATAGGAAACTACATGAAAACATGAATAATTCAGTGAAAATGACTGTAAACAGATGAGAACTTGTTTAGAACAGCTGAAAGAGAATCTCCTAGTCAGTTCTTAGTGTAGAAATGTAGCTAAGATCTGGGAAAACTTAATTCCAGTTAAAATCACATGAAACACTGTATGAATCCTATATTCTTTACTGAAAGGAGACTAGAGTGGTAAATGTTTGTTATACAAGGCAGAATACCATTGAAATAGAGAAAGAAACACGTTCGGCAGCTTTGGAAAGCCTTACACTTCACTGAAATGTAGCACTACACTCTATAACACAGTTGAGAGACAATGTTCCCTACTTGCCTCAGTTCATAACAGTGTGTAGGAAGTTGTTTGATAAAGTGGGCAAAGCTTATACTTGGGCCAGAAGGCAGAATATAGGAAACTACATGAAAACATGAATAATTCAGTGAAAATGACTGTAAACAGATGAGAACTTGTTTTAGAACAGCTGAAAGAGATTCTCCAAGTCAGTTCTTAGTGTAGAAAAGGTAGCTAAGATCCGGGAAATCTTAATTCCAGTTAAAATCACATGAAACACTGTATGAATCCTATATTCTTTACTGAAAGGAGACTAGAGTGGTAAATGTTTGTTATACAAGGCAGAATACCATTGAAATAGAGAAAGAAACACGTTCGGCAGCTTTGGAAAGCCTTACACTTCACTGAAATGTAGCACTACACTCTATAACACAGTTGAGAGACAATGTTCCCTACTTGCCTCAGTTCATAACAGTGTGTAGGAAGTTGTTTGATAAAGTGGGCAAAGCTTATACTTGGGCCAGAAGGCAGAATATAGGAAACTACATGAAAACATGAATAATTCAGTGAAAATGACTGTAAACAGATGAGAACTTGTTTTAGAACAGCTGAAAGAGATTCTCCAAGTCAGTTCTTAGTGTAGAAAAGGTAGCTAAGATCCGGGAAATCTTAATTCCAGTTAAAATCACATGAAACACTGTATGAATCCTATATTCTTTACTGAAAGGAGACTAGAGTGGTAAATGTTTGTTATACAAGGCAGAATACCATTGAAATAGAGAAAGAAACACGTTCGGCAGCTTTGGAAAGCCTTACACTTCACTGAAATGTAGTACTACACTCTATAACACAGTTGAGAGACAATGTTCCCTACTTGCCTCAGTTCATAACAGTGTGTAGGAAGTTGTTTGATAAAGTGGGCAAAGCTTATACTTGGGCCAGAAGGCAGAATATAGGAAACTACATGAAAACATGAATAATTCAGTGAAAATGACTGTAAACAGATGAGAACTTGTTTAGAACAGCTGAAAGAGAATCTCCAAGTCAGTTCTTAGTGTAGAAAAGGTAGCTAAGATAAGGGAAATCCATAATTCCAGTTAAGATCACATGAAACACTGTATGAATCCTATATTCATTACTTAAAGGAGAATAGAGTGGTAAATGTGTGTTATACAAGGCAGAATACCATTGAAATAGAGAAAGAAACACGTTCGGCAGCTTTGGAAAGCCTTACACTTCACTGAAATGTAGTACTACACTCTATAACACAGTTGAGAGACAATGTTCCCTACTTGCCTCAGTTCATAACAGTGTGTAGGAAGTTGTTTGATAAAGTGGGCAAAGCTTATACTTGGGCCAGAAGGCAGAATATAGGAAACTACATGAAAACATGAATAATTCAGTGAAAATGACTGTAAACAGATGAGAACTTGTTTTAGAACAGCTGAAAGAGATTCTCCAAGTCAGTTCTTAGTGTAGAAAAGGTAGCTAAGATCCGGGAAATCTTAATTCCAGTTAAAATCACATGAAACACTGTATGAATCCTATATTCTTTACTGAAAGGAGACTAGATTGGTAAATGTGTGTTATACAAGGCAGAATACCATTGAAATAGAGAAAGAAACGCGTTCGGCAGCTTTGGAAAGCCTTACACTTCACTGAAATGTAGCACTACACTCTATAACACAGTTGAGAGACAATGTTCCCGAGCTGCCTCAGTTAATAACAGTGTGTACGAAGTTGTTTGATAAAGTGGGCAAAGCTTATACTTGGGCCAGAAGGCAGAATATAGGAAACTACATGAAAACATGAATAATTCAGTGAAAATTACTGTAAACAGATGAGAACTTGTTTTAGAACAGCTGAAAGAGATTCTCCAAGTCAGTTCTTAGTGTAGAAAAGGTAGCTAAGATCCGGGAAATCTTAATTCCAGTTAAAATCACATGAAACACTGTATGAATCCTATATTCTTTACTGAAAGGAGACTAGAGTGGTAAATGTTTGTTATACAAGGCAGAATACCATTGAAATAGAGAAAGAAACACATTCGGCAGCTTTGGAAAGCCTTACACTTCACTGAAATGTAGTACTACACTCTATAACACAGTTGAGAGACAATGTTCCCTACTTGCCTCAGTTCATAACAGTGTGTAGGAAGTTGTTTGATAAAGTGGGCAAAGCTTATACTTGGGCCAGAAGGCAGAATATAGGAAACTACATGAAAACATGAATAATTCAGTGAAAATGACTGTAAACAGATGAGAACTTGTTTAGAACAGCTGAAAGAGAATCTCCTAGTCAGTTCTTAGTGTAGAAATGTAGCTAAGATCTGGGAAAACTTAATTCCAGTTAAAATCACATGAAACACTGTATGAATCCTATATTCTTTACTGAAAGGAGACTAGAGTGGTAAATGTTTGTTATACAAGGCAGAATACCATTGAAATAGAGAAAGAAACACGTTCGGCAGCTTTGGAAAGCCTTACACTTCACTGAAATGTAGCACTACACTCTATAACACAGTTGAGAGACAATGTTCCCTACTTGCCTCAGTTCATAACAGTGTGTAGGAAGTTGTTTGATAAAGTGGGCAAAGCTTATACTTGGGCCAGAAGGCAGAATATAGGAAACTACATGAAAACATGAATAATTCAGTGAAAATGACTGTAAACAGATGAGAACTTGTTTTAGAACAGCTGAAAGAGATTCTCCAAGTCAGTTCTTAGTGTAGAAAAGGTAGCTAAGATCCGGGAAATCTTAATTCCAGTTAAAATCACATGAAACACTGTATGAATCCTATATTCTTTACTGAAAGGAGACTAGAGTGGTAAATGTTTGTTATACAAGGCAGAATACCATTGAAATAGAGAAAGAAACACGTTCGGCAGCTTTGGAAAGCCTTACACTTCACTGAAATGTAGTACTACACTCTATAACACAGTTGAGAGACAATGTTCCCTACTTGCCTCAGTTCATAACAGTGTGTAGGAAGTTGTTTGATAAAGTGGGCAAAGCTTATACTTGGGCCAGAAGGCAGAATATAGGAAACTACATGAAAACATGAATAATTCAGTGAAAATGACTGTAAACAGATGAGAACTTGTTTAGAACAGCTGAAAGAGAATCTCCAAGTCAGTTCTTAGTGTAGAAAAGGTAGCTAAGATAAGGGAAATCCATAATTCCAGTTAAGATCACATGAAACACTGTATGAATCCTATATTCATTACTTAAAGGAGAATAGATTGGTAAATGTGTGTTATACAAGGCAGAATACCATTGAAATAGAGAAAGAAACGCGTTCGGCAGCTTTGGAAAGCCTTACACTTCACTGAAATGTAGCACTACACTCTATAACACAGTTGAGAGACAATGTTCCCGAGCTGCCTCAGTTAATAACAGTGTGTAGGAAGTTGTTTGATAAAGTGGGCAAAGCTTATACTTGGGCCAGAAGGCAGAATATAGGAAACTACATGAAAACATGAATAATTCAGTGAAAATGACTGTAAACAGATGAGAACTTGTTTTAGAACAGCTGAAAGAGATTCTCCAAGTCAGTTCTTAGTGTAGAAAAGGTAGCTAAGATCCGGGAAATCTTAATTCCAGTTAAAATCACATGAAACACTGTATGAATCCTATATTCTTTACTGAAAGGAGACTAGAGTGGTAAATGTTTGTTATACAAGGCAGAATACCATTGAAATAGAGAAAGAAACACATTCGGCAGCTTTGGAAAGCCTTACACTTCACTGAAATGTAGTACTACACTCTATAACACAGTTGAGAGACAATGTTCCCTACTTGCCTCAGTTCATAACAGTGTGTAGGAAGTTGTTTGATAAAGTGGGCAAAGCTTATACTTGGGCCAGAAGGCAGAATATAGGAAACTACATGAAAACATGAATAATTCAGTGAAAATGACTGTAAACAGATGAGAACTTGTTTAGAACAGCTGAAAGAGAATCTCCTAGTCAGTTCTTAGTGTAGAAATGTAGCTAAGATCTGGGAAAACTTAATTCCAGTTAAAATCACATGAAACACTGTATGAATCCTATATTCTTTACTGAAAGGAGACTATAGTGGTAAATGTTTGTTATACAAGGCAGAATACCATTGAAATAGAGAAAGAAACACGTTCGGCAGCTTTGGAAAGCCTTACACTTCACTGAAATGTAGCACTACACTCTATAACACAGTTGAGAGACAATGTTCCCTACTTGCCTCAGTTCATAACAGTGTGTAGGAAGTTGTTTGATAAAGTGGGCAAAGCTTATACTTGGGCCAGAAGGCAGAATATAGGAAACTACATGAAAACATGAATAATTCAGTGAAAATGACTGTAAACAGATGAGAACTTGTTTTAGAACAGCTGAAAGAGATTCTCCAAGTCAGTTCTTAGTGTAGAAAAGGTAGCTAAGATCCGGGAAATCTTAATTCCAGTTAAAATCACATGAAACACTGTATGAATCCTATATTCTTTACTGAAAGGAGACTAGAGTGGTAAATGTTTGTTATACAAGGCAGAATACCATTGAAATAGAGAAAGAAACACATTCGGCAGCTTTGGAAAGCCTTACACTTCACTGAAATGTAGTACTACACTCTATAACACAGTTGAGAGACAATGTTCCCTACTTGCCTCAGTTCATAACAGTGTGTAGGAAGTTGTTTGATAAAGTGGGCAAAGCTTATACTTGGGCCAGAAGGCAGAATATAGGAAACTACATGAAAACATGAATAATTCAGTGAAAATGACTGTAAACAGATGAGAACTTGTTTAGAACAGCTGAAAGAGAATCTCCTAGTCAGTTCTTAGTGTAGAAATGTAGCTAAGATCTGGGAAAACTTAATTCCAGTTAAAATCACATGAAACACTGTATGAATCCTATATTCTTTACTGAAAGGAGACTAGAGTGGTAAATGTTTGTTATACAAGGCAGAATACCATTGAAATAGAGAAAGAAACACGTTCGGCAGCTTTGGAAAGCCTTACACTTCACTGAAATGTAGCACTACACTCTATAACACAGTTGAGAGACAATGTTCCCTACTTGCCTCAGTTCATAACAGTGTGTAGGAAGTTGTTTGATAAAGTGGGCAAAGCTTATACTTGGGCCAGAAGGCAGAATATAGGAAACTACATGAAAACATGAATAATTCAGTGAAAATGACTGTAAACAGATGAGAACTTGTTTTAGAACAGCTGAAAGAGATTCTCCAAGTCAGTTCTTAGTGTAGAAAAGGTAGCTAAGATCCGGGAAATCTTAATTCCAGTTAAAATCACATGAAACACTGTATGAATCCTATATTCTTTACTGAAAGGAGACTAGAGTGGTAAATGTTTGTTATACAAGGCAGAATACCATTGAAATAGAGAAAGAAACACGTTCGGCAGCTTTGGAAAGCCTTACACTTCACTGAAATGTAGTACTACACTCTATAACACAGTTGAGAGACAATGTTCCCTACTTGCCTCAGTTCATAACAGTGTGTAGGAAGTTGTTTGATAAAGTGGGCAAAGCTTATACTTGGGCCAGAAGGCAGAATATAGGAAACTACATGAAAACATGAATAATTCAGTGAAAATGACTGTAAACAGATGAGAACTTGTTTAGAACAGCTGAAAGAGAATCTCCAAGTCAGTTCTTAGTGTAGAAAAGGTAGCTAAGATAAGGGAAATCCATAATTCCAGTTAAGATCACATGAAACACTGTATGAATCCTATATTCATTACTTAAAGGAGAATAGAGTGGTAAATGTGTGTTATACAAGGCAGAATACCATTGAAATAGAGAAAGAAACACGTTCGGCAGCTTTGGAAAGCCTTACACTTCACTGAAATGTAGTACTACACTCTATAACACAGTTGAGAGACAATGTTCCCTACTTGCCTCAGTTCATAACAGTGTGTAGGAAGTTGTTTGATAAAGTGGGCAAAGCTTATACTTGGGCCAGAAGGCAGAATATAGGAAACTACATGAAAACATGAATAATTCAGTGAAAATGACTGTAAACAGATGAGAACTTGTTTTAGAACAGCTGAAAGAGATTCTCCAAGTCAGTTCTTAGTGTAGAAAAGGTAGCTAAGATCCGGGAAATCTTAATTCCAGTTAAAATCACATGAAACACTGTATGAATCCTATATTCTTTACTGAAAGGAGACTAGATTGGTAAATGTGTGTTATACAAGGCAGAATACCATTGAAATAGAGAAAGAAACGCGTTCGGCAGCTTTGGAAAGCCTTACACTTCACTGAAATGTAGCACTACACTCTATAACACAGTTGAGAGACAATGTTCCCGAGCTGCCTCAGTTAATAACAGTGTGTACGAAGTTGTTTGATAAAGTGGGCAAAGCTTATACTTGGGCCAGAAGGCAGAATATAGGAAACTACATGAAAACATGAATAATTCAGTGAAAATGACTGTAAACAGATGAGAACTTGTTTTAGAACAGCTGAAAGAGATTCTCCAAGTCAGTTCTTAGTGTAGAAAAGGTAGCTAAGATCCGGGAAATCTTAATTCCAGTTAAAATCACATGAAACACTGTATGAATCCTATATTCTTTACTGAAAGGAGACTAGAGTGGTAAATGTTTGTTATACAAGGCAGAATACCATTGAAATAGAGAAAGAAACACATTCGGCAGCTTTGGAAAGCCTTACACTTCACTGAAATGTAGTACTACACTCTATAACACAGTTGAGAGACAATGTTCCCTACTTGCCTCAGTTCATAACAGTGTGTAGGAAGTTGTTTGATAAAGTGGGCAAAGCTTATACTTGGGCCAGAAGGCAGAATATAGGAAACTACATGAAAACATGAATAATTCAGTGAAAATGACTGTAAACAGATGAGAACTTGTTTAGAACAGCTGAAAGAGAATCTCCTAGTCAGTTCTTAGTGTAGAAATGTAGCTAAGATCTGGGAAAACTTAATTCCAGTTAAAATCACATGAAACACTGTATGAATCCTATATTCTTTACTGAAAGGAGACTAGAGTGGTAAATGTTTGTTATACAAGGCAGAATACCATTGAAATAGAGAAAGAAACACGTTCGGCAGCTTTGGAAAGCCTTACACTTCACTGAAATGTAGCACTACACTCTATAACACAGTTGAGAGACAATGTTCCCTACTTGCCTCAGTTCATAACAGTGTGTAGGAAGTTGTTTGATAAAGTGGGCAAAGCTTATACTTGGGCCAGAAGGCAGAATATAGGAAACTACATGAAAACATGAATAATTCAGTGAAAATGACTGTAAACAGATGAGAACTTGTTTTAGAACAGCTGAAAGAGATTCTCCAAGTCAGTTCTTAGTGTAGAAAAGGTAGCTAAGATCCGGGAAATCTTAATTCCAGTTAAAATCACATGAAACACTGTATGAATCCTATATTCTTTACTGAAAGGAGACTAGAGTGGTAAATGTTTGTTATACAAGGCAGAATACCATTGAAATAGAGAAAGAAACACGTTCGGCAGCTTTGGAAAGCCTTACACTTCACTGAAATGTAGTACTACACTCTATAACACAGTTGAGAGACAATGTTCCCTACTTGCCTCAGTTCATAACAGTGTGTAGGAAGTTGTTTGATAAAGTGGGCAAAGCTTATACTTGGGCCAGAAGGCAGAATATAGGAAACTACATGAAAACATGAATAATTCAGTGAAAATGACTGTAAACAGATGAGAACTTGTTTAGAACAGCTGAAAGAGAATCTCCAAGTCAGTTCTTAGTGTAGAAAAGGTAGCTAAGATAAGGGAAATCCATAATTCCAGTTAAGATCACATGAAACACTGTATGAATCCTATATTCATTACTTAAAGGAGAATAGATTGGTAAATGTGTGTTATACAAGGCAGAATACCATTGAAATAGAGAAAGAAACGCGTTCGGCAGCTTTGGAAAGCCTTACACTTCACTGAAATGTAGCACTACACTCTATAACACAGTTGAGAGACAATGTTCCCGAGCTGCCTCAGTTAATAACAGTGTGTAGGAAGTTGTTTGATAAAGTGGGCAAAGCTTATACTTGGGCCAGAAGGCAGAATATAGGAAACTACATGAAAACATGAATAATTCAGTGAAAATGACTGTAAACAGATGAGAACTTGTTTTAGAACAGCTGAAAGAGATTCTCCAAGTCAGTTCTTAGTGTAGAAAAGGTAGCTAAGATCCGGGAAATCTTAATTCCAGTTAAAATCACATGAAACACTGTATGAATCCTATATTCTTTACTGAAAGGAGACTAGAGTGGTAAATGTTTGTTATACAAGGCAGAATACCATTGAAATAGAGAAAGAAACACATTCGGCAGCTTTGGAAAGCCTTACACTTCACTGAAATGTAGTACTACACTCTATAACACAGTTGAGAGACAATGTTCCCTACTTGCCTCAGTTCATAACAGTGTGTAGGAAGTTGTTTGATAAAGTGGGCAAAGCTTATACTTGGGCCAGAAGGCAGAATATAGGAAACTACATGAAAACATGAATAATTCAGTGAAAATGACTGTAAACAGATGAGAACTTGTTTAGAACAGCTGAAAGAGAATCTCCTAGTCAGTTCTTAGTGTAGAAATGTAGCTAAGATCTGGGAAAACTTAATTCCAGTTAAAATCACATGAAACACTGTATGAATCCTATATTCTTTACTGAAAGGAGACTAGAGTGGTAAATGTTTGTTATACAAGGCAGAATACCATTGAAATAGAGAAAGAAACACGTTCGGCAGCTTTGGAAAGCCTTACACTTCACTGAAATGTAGCACTACACTCTATAACACAGTTGAGAGACAATGTTCCCTACTTGCCTCAGTTCATAACAGTGTGTAGGAAGTTGTTTGATAAAGTGGGCAAAGCTTATACTTGGGCCAGAAGGCAGAATATAGGAAACTACATGAAAACATGAATAATTCAGTGAAAATGACTGTAAACAGATGAGAACTTGTTTTAGAACAGCTGAAAGAGATTCTCCAAGTCAGTTCTTAGTGTAGAAAAGGTAGCTAAGATCCGGGAAATCTTAATTCCAGTTAAAATCACATGAAACACTGTATGAATCCTATATTCTTTACTGAAAGGAGACTAGAGTGGTAAATGTTTGTTATACAAGGCAGAATACCATTGAAATAGAGAAAGAAACACGTTCGGCAGCTTTGGAAAGCCTTACACTTCACTGAAATGTAGTACTACACTCTATAACACAGTTGAGAGACAATGTTCCCTACTTGCCTCAGTTCATAACAGTGTGTAGGAAGTTGTTTGATAAAGTGGGCAAAGCTTATACTTGGGCCAGAAGGCAGAATATAGGAAACTACATGAAAACATGAATAATTCAGTGAAAATGACTGTAAACAGATGAGAACTTGTTTAGAACAGCTGAAAGAGAATCTCCAAGTCAGTTCTTAGTGTAGAAAAGGTAGCTAAGATAAGGGAAATCCATAATTCCAGTTAAGATCACATGAAACACTGTATGAATCCTATATTCATTACTTAAAGGAGAATAGAGTGGTAAATGTGTGTTATACAAGGCAGAATACCATTGAAATAGAGAAAGAAACACGTTCGGCAGCTTTGGAAAGCCTTACACTTCACTGAAATGTAGTACTACACTCTATAACACAGTTGAGAGACAATGTTCCCTACTTGCCTCAGTTCATAACAGTGTGTAGGAAGTTGTTTGATAAAGTGGGCAAAGCTTATACTTGGGCCAGAAGGCAGAATATAGGAAACTACATGAAAACATGAATAATTCAGTGAAAATGACTGTAAACAGATGAGAACTTGTTTTAGAACAGCTGAAAGAGATTCTCCAAGTCAGTTCTTAGTGTAGAAAAGGCAGCTAAGATAAGGGAAATCCATAATTCCAGTTAAGATCACATGAAACACTGTATGAATCCTATATTCATTACTTAAAGGAGAATAGATTGGTAAATGTGTGTTATACAAGGCAGAATACCATTGAAATAGAGAAAGAAACGCGTTCGGCAGCTTTGGAAAGCCTTACACTTCACTGAAATGTAGCACTACACTCTATAACACAGTTGAGAGACAATGTTCCCGAGCTGCCTCAGTTAATAACAGTGTGTAGGAAGTTGTTTGATAAAGTGGGCAAAGCTTATACTTGGACCAGAAGGCAGAATATAGGAAACTACATGAAAACATGAATAATTCAGTGAAAATGACTGTAAACAGATGAGAACTTGTTTTAGAACAGCTGAAAGAGATTCTCCAAGTCAGTTCTTAGTGTAGAAAAGGTAGCTTAGATCCGGGAAATCTTAATTCCAGTTAAAATCACATGAAACACTGTATGAATCCTATATTCTTTACTGAAAGGAGACTAGAGTGGTAAATGTTTGTTATACAAGGCAGAATACCATTGAAATAGAGAAAGAAACACGTTCCGCAGCTTTGGAAAGCCTTACACTTCACTGAAATGTAGTACTACACTCTATAACACAGTTGAGAGACAATGTTCCCTACTTGCCTCAGTTCATAACAGTGTGTAGGAAGTTGTTTGATAAAGTGGGCAAAGCTTATACTTGGGCCAGAAGGCAGAATATAGGAAACTACATGAAAACATGAATAATTCAGTGAAAACGACTGTAAACAGATGAGAACTTGTTTAGAACAGCTGAAAGAGAATCTCCAAGTCAGTTCTTAGTGTAGAAAAGGTAGCTAAGATCTGGGAAATCTTAATTCCAGTTAAAATCACATGAAACACTGTATGAATCCTATATTCTTTACTGAAAGGAGACTAGAGTGGTAAATGTTTGTTATACAAGGCAGAATACCATTGAAATAGAGAAAGAAACACGTTCGGCAGCTTTGGAAAGCCTTACACTTCACTGAAATGTAGTACTACACTCTATAACACAGTTGAGAGACAATGTTCCCTACTTGCCTCAGTTCATAACAGTGTGTAGGAAGTTGTTTGATAAAGTGGGCAAAGCTTATACTTGGGCCAGAAGGCAGAATATAGGAAACTACATGAAAACATGAATAATTCAGTGAAAATGACTGTAAACAGATGAGAACTTGTTTAGAACAGCTGAAAGAGAATCTCCAAGTCAGTTCTTAGTGTAGAAAAGGTAGCTAAGATAAGGGAAATCCATAATTCCAGTTAAGATCACATGAAACACTGTATGAATCCTATATTCTTTACTGAAAGGAGACTAGAGTGGTAAATGTTTGTTATACAAGGCAGAATACCATTGAAATAGAGAAAGAAACACGTTCGGCAGCTTTGGAAAGCCTTACACTTCACTGAAATGTAGTACTACACTCTATAACACAGTTGAGAGACAATGTTCCCTACTTGCCTCAGTTCATAACAGTGTGTAGGAAGTTGTTTGATAAAGTGGGCAAAGCTTATACTTGGGCCAGAAGGCAGAATATAGGAAACTACATGAAAACATGAATAATTCAGTGAAAATGACTGTAAACAGATGAGAACTTGTTTAGAACAGCTGAAAGAGAATCTCCAAGTCAGTTCTTAGTGTAGAAAAGGTAGCTAAGATAAGGGAAATCCATAATTCCAGTTAAGATCACATGAAACACTGTATGAATCCTATATTCATTACTTAAAGGAGAATAGATTGGTAAATGTGTGTTATACAAGGCAGAATACCATTGAAATAGAGAAAGAAACGCGTTCGGCAGCTTTGGAAAGCCTTACACTTCACTGAAATGTAGCACTACACTCTATAACACAGTTGAGAGACAATGTTCCCGAGCTGCCTCAGTTAATAACAGTGTGTAGGAAGTTGTTTGATAAAGTGGGCAAAGCTTATACTTGGGCCAGAAGGCAGAATATAGGAAACTACATGAAAACATGAATAATTCAGTGAAAATGACTGTAAACAGATGAGAACTTGTTTTAGAACAGCTGAAAGAGATTCTCCAAGTCAGTTCTTAGTGTAGAAAAGGTAGCTAAGATCCGG
This sequence comes from Pipistrellus hanaki, assembly GCF_964339955.1. NCBI lineage: Eukaryota > Metazoa > Chordata > Mammalia > Chiroptera > Vespertilionidae > Pipistrellus > Pipistrellus hanaki. Next base: position 2,869,562 of record NW_028182303.1, read on the forward strand.
GAAATCTTAATTCCAGTTAAAATCACATGAAACACTGTATGAATCCTATATTCTTTACTGAAAGGAGACTAGAGTGGTAAATGTTTGTTATACAAGGCAGAATACCATTGAAATAGAGAAAGAAACACATTCGGCAGCTTTGGAAAGCCTTACACTTCACTGAAATGTAGTACTACACTCTATAACACAGTTGAGAGACAATGTTCCCTACTTGCCTCAGTTCATAACAGTGTGTAGGAAGTTGTTTGATAAAGTGGGCAAAGCTTATACTTGGGCCAGAAGGCAGAATATAGGAAACTACATGAAAACATGAATAATTCAGTGAAAATGACTGTAAACAGATGAGAACTTGTTTAGAACAGCTGAAAGAGAATCTCCTAGTCAGTTCTTAGTGTAGAAATGTAGCTAAGATCTGGGAAAACTTAATTCCAGTTAAAATCACATGAAACACTGTATGAATCCTATATTCTTTACTGAAAGGAGACTAGAGTGGTAAATGTTTGTTATACAAGGCAGAATACCATTGAAATAGAGAAAGAAACACGTTCGGCAGCTTTGGAAAGCCTTACACTTCACTGAAATGTAGCACTACACTCTATAACACAGTTGAGAGACAATGTTCCCTACTTGCCTCAGTTCATAACAGTGTGTAGGAAGTTGTTTGATAAAGTGGGCAAAGCTTATACTTGGGCCAGAAGGCAGAATATAGGAAACTACATGAAAACATGAATAATTCAGTGAAAATGACTGTAAACAGATGAGAACTTGTTTTAGAACAGCTGAAAGAGATTCTCCAAGTCAGTTCTTAGTGTAGAAAAGGTAGCTAAGATCCGGGAAATCTTAATTCCAGTTAAAATCACATGAAACACTGTATGAATCCTATATTCTTTACTGAAAGGAGACTAGAGTGGTAAATGTTTGTTATACAAGGCAGAATACCATTGAAATAGAGAAAGAAACACGTTCGGCAGCTTTGGAAAGCCTTACACTTCACTGAAATGTAGTACTACACTCTATAACACAGTTGAGAGACAATGTTCCCTACTTGCCTCAGTTCATAACAGTGTGTAGGAAGTTGTTTGATAAAGTGGGCAAAGCTTATACTTGGGCCAGAAGGCAGAATATAGGAAACTACATGAAAACATGAATAATTCAGTGAAAATGACTGTAAACAGATGAGAACTTGTTTAGAACAGCTGAAAGAGAATCTCCAAGTCAGTTCTTAGTGTAGAAAAGGTAGCTAAGATAAGGGAAATCCATAATTCCAGTTAAGATCACATGAAACACTGTATGAATCCTATATTCATTACTTAAAGGAGAATAGAGTGGTAAATGTGTGTTATACAAGGCAGAATACCATTGAAATAGAGAAAGAAACACGTTCGGCAGCTTTGGAAAGCCTTACACTTCACTGAAATGTAGTACTACACTCTATAACACAGTTGAGAGACAATGTTCCCTACTTGCCTCAGTTCATAACAGTGTGTAGGAAGTTGTTTGATAAAGTGGGCAAAGCTTATACTTGGGCCAGAAGGCAGAATATAGGAAACTACATGAAAACATGAATAATTCAGTGAAAATGACTGTAAACAGATGAGAACTTGTTTTAGAACAGCTGAAAGAGATTCTCCAAGTCAGTTCTTAGTGTAGAAAAGGTAGCTAAGATAAGGGAAATCCATAATTCCAGTTAAGATCACATGAAACACTGTATGAATCCTATATTCATTACTTAAAGGAGAATAGATTGGTAAATGTGTGTTATACAAGGCAGAATACCATTGAAATAGAGAAAGAAACGCGTTCGGCAGCTTTGGAAAGCCTTACACTTCACTGAAATGTAGCACTACACTCTATAACACAGTTGAGAGACAATGTTCCCGAGCTGCCTCAGTTAATAACAGTGTGTAGGAAGTTGTTTGATAAAGTGGGCAAAGCTTATACTTGGACCAGAAGGCAGAATATAGGAAACTACATGAAAACATGAATAATTCAGTGAAAATGACTGTAAACAGATGAGAACTTGTTTTAGAACAGCTGAAAGAGATTCTCCAAGTCAGTTCTTAGTGTAGAAAAGGTAGCTAAGATCCGGGAAATCTTAATTCCAGTTAAAATCACATGAAACACTGTATGAATCCTATATTCTTTACTGAAAGGAGACTAGAGTGGTAAATGTTTGTTATACAAGGCAGAATACCATTGAAATAGAGAAAGAAACACGTTCCGCAGCTTTGGAAAGCCTTACACTTCACTGAAATGTAGTACTACACTCTATAACACAGTTGAGAGACAATGTTCCCTACTTGCCTCAGTTCATAACAGTGTGTAGGAAGTTGTTTGATAAAGTGGGCAAAGCTTATACTTGGGCCAGAAGGCAGAATATAGGAAACTACATGAAAACATGAATAATTCAGTGAAAACGACTGTAAACAGATGAGAACTTGTTTAGAACAGCTGAAAGAGAATCTCCAAGTCAGTTCTTAGTGTAGAAAAGGTAGCTAAGATCTGGGAAATCTTAATTCCAGTTAAAATCACATGAAACACTGTATGAATCCTATATTCTTTACTGAAAGGAGACTAGAGTGGTAAATGTTTGTTATACAAGGCAGAATACCATTGAAATAGAGAAAGAAACACGTTCGGCAGCTTTGGAAAGCCTTACACTTCACTGAAATGTAGTACTACACTCTATAACACAGTTGAGAGACAATGTTCCCTACTTGCCTCAGTTCATAACAGTGTGTAGGAAGTTGTTTGATAAAGTGGGCAAAGCTTATACTTGGGCCAGAAGGCAGAATATAGGAAACTACATGAAAACATGAATAATTCAGTGAAAATGACTGTAAACAGATGAGAACTTGTTTAGAACAGCTGAAAGAGAATCTCCAAGTCAGTTCTTAGTGTAGAAAAGGTAGCTAAGATAAGGGAAATCCATAATTCCAGTTAAGATCACATGAAACACTGTATGAATCCTATATTCTTTACTGAAAGGAGACTAGAGTGGTAAATGTTTGTTATACAAGGCAGAATACCATTGAAATAGAGAAAGAAACACGTTCGGCAGCTTTGGAAAGCCTTACACTTCACTGAAATGTAGTACTACACTCTATAACACAGTTGAGAGACAATGTTCCCTACTTGCCTCAGTTCATAACAGTGTGTAGGAAGTTGTTTGATAAAGTGGGCAAAGCTTATACTTGGGCCAGAAGGCAGAATATAGGAAACTACATGAAAACATGAATAATTCAGTGAAAATGACTGTAAACAGATGAGAACTTGTTTAGAACAGCTGAAAGAGAATCTCCAAGTCAGTTCTTAGTGTAGAAAAGGTAGCTAAGATAAGGGAAATCCATAATTCCAGTTAAGATCACATGAAACACTGTATGAATCCTATATTCATTACTTAAAGGAGAATAGAGTGGTAAATGTGTGTTATACAAGGCAGAATACCATTGAAATAGAGAAAGAAACACGTTCGGCAGCTTTGGAAAGCCTTACACTTCACTGAAATGTAGCACTACACTCTATAACACAGTTGAGAGACAATGTTCCCTACTTGCCTCAGTTCATAACAGTGTGTAGGAAGTTGTTTGATAAAGTGGGCAAAGCTTATACTTGGGCCAGAAGGCAGAATATAGGAAAAAACATGAAAACATGAATAATTCAGTGAAAATGACTGTAAACAGATGAGAACTTGTTTTAGAACAGCTGAAAGAGATTCTCCAAGTCAGTTCTTAGTGTAGAAAAGGTAGCTAAGATCCGGGAAATCTTAATTCAGGTTAAAATCACATGAAACACTGTATGAATCCTATATTCTTTACTGAAAGGAGACTAGAGTGGTAAATGTTTGTTATACAAGGCAGAATACCATTGAAATAGAGAAAGAAACACGTTCGGCAGCTTTGGAAAGCCTTACACTTCACTGAAATGTAGTACTACACTCTATAACACAGTTGAGAGACAATGTTCCCTACTTGCCTCAGTTCATAACAGTGTGTAGGAAGTTGTTTGATAAAGTGGGCAAAGCTTATACTTGGGCCAGAAGGCAGAATATAGGAAACTATATGAAAACATGAATAATTCAGTGAAAATGACTGTAAACAGATGAGAACTTGTTTAGAACAGCTGAAAGAGAATCTCCAAGTCAGTTCTTAGTGTAGAAAAGGTAGCTAAGATCTGGGAAATCTTAATTCCAGTTAAAATCACATGAAACACTGTATGAATCCTATATTCTTTACTGAAAGGAGACTAGAGTGGTAAATGTTTGTTATACAAGGCAGAATACCATTGAAATAGAGAAAGAAACACGTTCGGCAGCTTTGGAAAGCCTTACACTTCACTGAAATGTAGCACTACACTCTATAACACAGTTGAGAGACAATGTTCCCTACTTGCCTCAGTTCATAACAGTGTGTAGGAAGTTGTTTGATAAAGTGGGCAAAGCTTATACTTGGGCCAGAAGGCAGAATATAGGAAACTACATGAAAACATGAATAATTCAGTGAAAATGACTGTAAACAGATGAGAACTTGTTTTAGAACAGCTGAAAGAGATTCTCGAAGTCAGTTCTTAGTGTAGAAAAGGTAGCTAAGATCCGGGAAATCTTAATTCCAGTTAAAATCACATGAAACACTGTATGAATCCTATATTCTTTACTGAAAGGAGACTAGAGTGGTAAATGTTTGTTATACAAGGCAGAATACCATTGAAATAGAGAAAGAAACACGTTCGGCAGCTTTGGAAAGCCTTACACTTCACTGAAATGTAGTACTACACTCTATAACACAGTTGAGAGACAATGTTCCCTACTTGCCTCAGTTCATAACAGTGTGTAGGAAGTTGTTTGATAAAGTGGGCAAAGCTTATACTTGGGCCAGAAGGCAGAATATAGGAAACTATATGAAAACATGAATAATTCAGTGAAAATGACTGTAAACAGATGAGAACTTGTTTAGAACAGCTGAAAGAGAATCTCCAAGTCAGTTCTTAGTGTAGAAAAGGTAGCTAAGATCTGGGAAATCTTAATTCCAGTTAAAATCACATGAAACACTGTATGAATCCTATATTCTTTACTGAAAGGAGACTAGAGTGGTAAATGTTTGTTATACAAGGCAGAATACCATTGAAATAGAGAAAGAAACACGTTCGGCAGCTTTGGAAAGCCTTACACTTCACTGAAATGTAGTACTACACTCTATAACACAGTTGAGAGACAATGTTCCCTACTTGCCTCAGTTCATAACAGTGTGTAGGAAGTTGTTTGATAAAGTGGGCAAAGCTTATACTTGGGCCAGAAGGCAGAATATAGGAAACTACATGAAAACATGAATAATTCAGTGAAAATGACTGTAAACAGATGAGAACTTGTTTTAGAACAGCTGAAAGAGATTCTCCAAGTCAGTTCTTAGTGTAGAAAAGGTAGCTAAGATCCGGGAAATCTTAATTCCAGTTAAAATCACATGAAACACTGTATGAATCCTATATTCTTTACTGAAAGGAGACTAGAGTGGTAAATGTTTGTTATACAAGGCAGAATACCATTGAAATAGAGAAAGAAACACGTTCGGCAGCTTTGGAAAGCCTTACACTTCACTGAAATGTAGTACTACACTCTATAACACAGTTGAGAGACAATGTTCCCTACTTGCCTCAGTTCATAACAGTGTGTAGGAAGTTGTTTGATAAAGTGGGCAAAGCTTATACTTGGGCCAGAAGGCAGAATATAGGAAACTACATGAAAACATGAATAATTCAGTGAAAATGACTGTAAACAGATGAGAACTTGTTTAGAACAGCTGAAAGAGAATCTCCAAGTCAGTTCTTAGTGTAGAAAAGGTAGCTAAGATCCGGGAAATCTTAATTCAGGTTAAAATCACATGAAACACTGTATGAATCCTATATTCTTTACTGAAAGGAGACTAGAGTGGTAAATGTTTGTTATACAAGGCAGAATACCATTGAAATAGAGAAAGAAACACGTTCGGCAGCTTTGGAAAGCCTTACACTTCACTGAAATGTAGTACTACACTCTATAACACAGTTGAGAGACAATGTTCCCTACTTGCCTCAGTTCATAACAGTGTGTAGGAAGTTGTTTGATAAAGTGGGCAAAGCTTATACTTGGGCCAGAAGGCAGAATATAGGAAACTATATGAAAACATGAATAATTCAGTGAAAATGACTGTAAACAGATGAGAACTTGTTTAGAACAGCTGAAAGAGAATCTCCAAGTCAGTTCTTAGTGTAGAAAAGGTAGCTAAGATCTGGGAAATCTTAATTCCAGTTAAAATCACATGAAACACTGTATGAATCCTATATTCTTTACTGAAAGGAGACTAGAGTGGTAAATGTTTGTTATACAAGGCAGAATACCATTGAAATAGAGAAAGAAACACGTTCGGCAGCTTTGGAAAGCCTTACACTTCACTGAAATGTAGTACTACACTCTATAACACAGTTGAGAGACAATGTTCCCTACTTGCCTCAGTTCATAACAGTGTGTAGGAAGTTGTTTGATAAAGTGGGCAAAGCTTATACTTGGGCCAGAAGGCAGAATATAGGAAACTACATGAAAACATGAATAATTCAGTGAAAATGACTGTAAACAGATGAGAACTTGTTTTAGAACAGCTGAAAGAGATTCTCCAAGTCAGTTCTTAGTGTAGAAAAGGTAGCTAAGATCCGGGAAATCTTAATTCCAGTTAAAATCACATGAAACACTGTATGAATCCTATATTCTTTACTGAAAGGAGACTAGAGTGGTAAATGTTTGTTATACAAGGCAGAATACCATTGAAATAGAGAAAGAAACACGTTCGGCAGCTTTGGAAAGCCTTACACTTCACTGAAATGTAGTACTACACTCTATAACACAGTTGAGAGACAATGTTCCCTACTTGCCTCAGTTCATAACAGTGTGTAGGAAGTTGTTTGATAAAGTGGGCAAAGCTTATACTTGGGCCAGAAGGCAGAATATAGGAAACTACATGAAAACATGAATAATTCAGTGAAAATGACTGTAAACAGATGAGAACTTGTTTTAGAACAGCTGAAAGAGATTCTCCAAGTCAGTTCTTAGTGTAGAAAAGGTAGCTAAGATCCGGGAAATCTTAATTCCAGTTAAAATCACATGAAACACTGTATGAATCCTATATTCTTTACTGAAAGGAGACTAGAGTGGTAAATGTTTGTTATACAAGGCAGAATACCATTGAAATAGAGAAAGAAACACGTTCGGCAGCTTTGGAAAGCCTTACACTTCACTGAAATGTAGTACTACACTCTATAACACAGTTGAGAGACAATGTTCCCTACTTGCCTCAGTTCATAACAGTGTGTAGGAAGTTGTTTGATAAAGTGGGCAAAGCTTATACTTGGGCCAGAAGGCAGAATATAGGAAACTACATGAAAACATGAATAATTCAGTGAAAATGACTGTAAACAGATGAGAACTTGTTTAGAACAGCTGAAAGAGAATCTCCAAGTCAGTTCTTAGTGTAGAAAAGGTAGCTAAGATCTGGGAAATCTTAATTCCAGTTAAAATCACATGAAACACTGTATGAATCCTATATTCTTTACTGAAAGGAGACTAGAGTGGTAAATGTTTGTTATACAAGGCAGAATACCATTGAAATAGAGAAAGAAACACGTTCGGCAGCTTTGGAAAGGCTTACACTTCACTGAAATGTAGTACTACACTCTATAACACAGTTGAGAGACAATGTTCCCTACTTGCCTCAGTTCATAACAGTGTGTAGGAAGTTGTTTGATAAAGTGGGCAAAGCTTATACTTGGGCCAGAAGGCAGAATATAGGAAACTACATGAAAACATGAATAATTCAGTGAAAATGACTGTAAACAGATGAGAACTTGTTTTAGAACAGCTGAAAGAGATTCTCCAAGTCAGTTCTTAGTGTAGAAAAGGTAGCTAAGATCCGGGAAATCTTAATTCAGGTTAAAATCACATGAAACACTGTATGAATCCTATATTCTTTACTGAAAGGAGACTAGAGTGGTAAATGTTTGTTATACAAGGCAGAATACCATTGAAATAGAGAAAGAAACACGTTCGGCAGCTTTGGAAAGCCTTACACTTCACTGAAATGTAGTACTACACTCTATAACACAGTTGAGAGACAATGTTCCCTACTTGCCTCAGTTCATAACAGTGTGTAGGAAGTTGTTTGATAAAGTGGGCAAAGCTTATACTTGGGCCAGAAGGCAGAATATAGGAAACTACATGAAAACATGAATAATTCAGTGAAAATGACTGTAAACAGATGAGAACTTGTTTAGAACAGCTGAAAGAGAATCTCCAAGTCAGTTCTTAGTGTAGAAAAGGTAGCTAAGATAAGGGAAATCCATAATTCCAGTTAAGATCACATGAAACACTGTATGAATCCTATATTCATTACTTAAAGGAGAATAGAGTGGTAAATGTGTGTTATACAAGGCAGAATACCATTGAAATAGAGAAAGAAACACGTTCGGCAGCTTTGGAAAGCCTTACACTTCACTGAAATGTAGCACTACACTCTATAACACAGTTGAGAGACAATGTTCCCTACTTGCCTCAGTTCATAACAGTGTGTAGGAAGTTGTTTGATAAAGTGGGCAAAGCTTATACTTGGGCCAGAAGGCAGAATATAGGAAACTATATGAAAACATGAATAATTCAGTGAAAATGACTGTAAACAGATGAGAACTTGTTTAGAACAGCTGAAAGAGAATCTCCAAGTCAGTTCTTAGTGTAGAAAAGGTAGCTAAGATCTGGGAAATCTTAATTCCAGTTAAAATCACATGAAACACTGTATGAATCCTATATTCTTTACTGAAAGGAGACTAGAGTGGTAAATGTTTGTTATACAAGGCAGAATACCATTGAAATAGAGAAAGAAACACGTTCGGCAGCTTTGGAAAGCCTTACACTTCACTGAAATGTAGTACTACACTCTATAACACAGTTGAGAGACAATGTTCCATACTTGCCTCAGTTCATAACAGTGTGTAGGAAGTTGTTTGATAAAGTGGGCAAAGCTTATACTTGGGCCAGAAGGCAGAATATAGGAAACTACATGAAAACATGAATAATTCAGTGAAAATGACTGTAAACAGATGAGAACTTGTTTTAGAACAGCTGAAAGAGATTCTCCAAGTCAGTTCTTAGTGTAGAAAAGGTAGCTAAGATCCGGGAAATCTTAATTCCAGTTAAAATCACATGAAACACTGTATGAATCCTATATTCTTTACTGAAAGGAGACTAGAGTGGTAAATGTTTGTTATACAAGGCAGAATACCATTGAAATAGAGAAAGAAACACGTTCGGCAGCTTTGGAAAGCCTTACACTTCACTGAAATGTAGTACTACACTCTATAACACAGTTGAGAGACAATGTTCCCTACTTGCCTCAGTTCATAACAGTGTGTAGGAAGTTGTTTGATAAAGTGGGCAAAGCTTATACTTGGGCCAGAAGGCAGAATATAGGAAACTACATGAAAACATGAATAATTCAGTGAAAATGACTGTAAACAGATGAGAACTTGTTTAGAACAGCTGAAAGAGAATCTCCAAGTCAGTTCTTAGTGTAGAAAAGGTAGCTAAGATAAGGGAAATCCATAATTCCAGTTAAGATCACATGAAACACTGTATGAATCCTATATTCATTACTTAAAGGAGAATAGAGTGGTAAATGTGTGTTATACAAGGCAGAATACCATTGAAATAGAGAAAGAAACACGTTCGGCAGCTTTGGAAAGCCTTACACTTCACTGAAATGTAGCACTACACTCTATAACACAGTTGAGAGACAATGTTCCCTACTTGCCTCAGTTCATAACAGTGTGTAGGAAGTTGTTTGATAAAGTGGGCAAAGCTTATACTTGGGCCAGAAGGCAGAATATAGGAAAAAACATGAAAACATGAATAATTCAGTGAAAATGACTGTAAACAGATGAGAACTTGTTTTAGAACAGCTGAAAGAGATTCTCCAAGTCAGTTCTTAGTGTAGAAAAGGTAGCTAAGATCCGGGAAATCTTAATTCAGGTTAAAATCACATGAAACACTGTATGAATCCTATATTCTTTACTGAAAGGAGACTAGAGTGGTAAATGTTTGTTATACAAGGCAGAATACCATTGAAATAGAGAAAGAAACACGTTCGGCAGCTTTGGAAAGCCTTACACTTCACTGAAATGTAGTACTACACTCTATAACACAGTTGAGAGACAATGTTCCCTACTTGCCTCAGTTCATAACAGTGTGTAGGAAGTTGTTTGATAAAGTGGGCAAAGCTTATACTTGGGCCAGAAGGCAGAATATAGGAAACTATATGAAAACATGAATAATTCAGTGAAAATGACTGTAAACAGATGAGAACTTGTTTAGAACAGCTGAAAGAGAATCTCCAAGTCAGTTCTTAGTGTAGAAAAGGTAGCTAAGATCTGGGAAATCTTAATTCCAGTTAAAATCACATGAAACACTGTATGAATCCTATATTCTTTACTGAAAGGAGACTAGAGTGGTAAATGTTTGTTATACAAGGCAGAATACCATTGAAATAGAGAAAGAAACACGTTCGGCAGCTTTGGAAAGCCTTACACTTCACTGAAATGTAGTACTACACTCTATAACACAGTTGAGAGACAATGTTCCCTACTTGCCTCAGTTCATAACAGTGTGTAGGAAGTTGTTTGATAAAGTGGGCAAAGCTTATACTTGGGCCAGAAGGCAGAATATAGGAAACTACATGAAAACATGAATAATTCAGTGAAAATGACTGTAAACAGATGAGAACTTGTTTTAGAACAGCTGAAAGAGATTCTCCAAGTCAGTTCTTAGTGTAGAAAAGGTAGCTAAGATCCGGGAAATCTTAATTCCAGTTAAAATCACATGAAACACTGTATGAATCCTATATTCTTTACTGAAAGGAGACTAGAGTGGTAAATGTTTGTTATACAAGGCAGAATACCATTGAAATAGAGAAAGAAACACGTTCGGCAGCTTTGGAAAGCCTTACACTTCACTGAAATGTAGTACTACACTCTATAACACAGTTGAGAGACAATGTTCCCTACTTGCCTCAGTTCATAACAGTGTGTAGGAAGTTGTTTGATAAAGTGGGCAAAGCTTATACTTGGGCCAGAAGGCAGAATATAGGAAACTACATGAAAACATGAATAATTCAGTGAAAATGACTGTAAACAGATGAGAACTTGTTTAGAACAGCTGAAAGAGAATCTCCAAGTCAGTTCTTAGTGTAGAAAAGGTAGCTAAGATCTGGGAAATCTTAATTCCAGTTAAAATCACAAGAAACACTGTATGAATCCTATATTCTTTACTGAAAGGAGACTAGAGTGGTAAATGTTTGTTATACAAGGCAGAATACCATTGAAATAGAGAAAGAAACACGTTCGGCAGCTTTGGAAAGCCTTACACTTCACTGAAATGTAGTACTACACTCTATAACACAGTTGAGAGACAATGTTCCCTACTTGCCTCAGTTCATAACAGTGTGTAGGAAGTTGTTTGATAAAGTGGGCAAAGCTTATACTTGGGCCAGAAGGCAGAATATAGGAAACTACATGAAAACATGAATAATTCAGTGAAAATGACTGTAAACAGATGAGAACTTGTTTAGAACAGCTGAAAGAGAATCTCCAAGTCAGTTCTTAGTGTAGAAAAGGTAGCTAAGATAAGGGAAATCCATAATTCCAGTTAAGATCACATGAAACACTGTATGAATCCTATATTCATTACTTAAAGGAGAATAGAGTGGTAAATGTGTGTTATACAAGGCAGAATACCATTGAAATAGAGAAAGAAACACGTTCGGCAGCTTTGGAAAGCCTTACACTTCATTGAAATGTAGCACTACACTCTATAACACAGTTGAGAGACAATGTTCCCTACTTGCCTCAGTTCATAACAGTGTGTAGGAAGTTGTTTGATAAAGTGGGCAAAGCTTATACTTGGGCCAGAAGGCAGAATATAGGAAAAAACATGAAAACATGAATAATTCAGTGAAAATGACTGTAAACAGATGAGAACTTGTTTTAGAACAGCTGAAAGAGATTCTCCAAGTCAGTTCTTAGTGTAGAAAAGGTAGCTAAGATCCGGGAAATCTTAATTCAGGTTAAAATCACATGAAACACTGTATGAATCCTATATTCTTTACTGAAAGGAGACTAGAGTGGTAAATGTTTGTTATACAAGGCAGAATACCATTGAAATAGAGAAAGAAACACGTTCGGCAGCTTTGGAAAGCCTTACACTTCACTGAAATGTAGTACTACACTCTATAACACAGTTGAGAGACAATGTTCCCTACTTGCCTCAGTTCATAACAGTGTGTAGGAAGTTGTTTGATAAAGTGGGCAAAGCTTATACTTGGGCCAGAAGGCAGAATATAGGAAACTATATGAAAACATGAATAATTCAGTGAAAATGACTGTAAACAGATGAGAACTTGTTTAGAACAGCTGAAAGAGAATCTCCAAGTCAGTTCTTAGTGTAGAAAAGGTAGCTAAGATCTGGGAAATCTTAATTCCAGTTAAAATCACATGAAACACTGTATGAATCCTATATTCTTTACTGAAAGGAGACTAGAGTGGTAAATGTTTGTTATACAAGGCAGAATACCATTGAAATAGAGAAAGAAACACGTTCGGCAGCTTTGGAAAGCCTTACACTTCACTGAAATGTAGTACTACACTCTATAACACAGTTGAGAGACAATGTTCCCTACTTGCCTCAGTTCATAACAGTGTGTAGGAAGTTGTTTGATAAAGTGGGCAAAGCTTATACTTGGGCCAGAAGGCAGAATATAGGAAACTACATGAAAACATGAATAATTCAGTGAAAATGACTGTAAACAGATGAGAACTTGTTTTAGAACAGCTGAAAGAGATTCTCCAAGTCAGTTCTTAGTGTAGAAAAGGTAGCTAAGATCCGGGAAATCTTAATTCCAGTTAAAATCACATGAAACACTGTATGAATCCTATATTCTTTACTGAAAGGAGACTAGAGTGGTAAATGTTTGTTATACAAGGCAGAATACCATTGAAATAGAGAAAGAAACACGTTCGGCAGCTTTGGAAAGCCTTACACTTCACTGAAATGTAGTACTACACTCTATAACACAGTTGAGAGACAATGTTCCCTACTTGCCTCAGTTCATAACAGTGTGTAGGAAGTTGTTTGATAAAGTGGGCAAAGCTTATACTTGGGCCAGAAGGCAGAATATAGGAAACTACATGAAAACATGAATAATTCAGTGAAAATGACTGTAAACAGATGAGAACTTGTTTAGAACAGCTGAAAGAGAATCTCCAAGTCAGTTCTTAGTGTAGAAAAGGTAGCTAAGATCTGGGAAATCTTAATTCCAGTTAAAATCACATGAAACACTGTATGAATCCTATATTCTTTACTGAAAGGAGACTAGAGTGGTAAATGTTTGTTATACAAGGCAGAATACCATTGAAATAGAGAAAGAAACACGTTCGGCAGCTTTGGAAAGCCTTACACTTCACTGAAATGTAGTACTACACTCTATAACACAGTTGAGAGACAATGTTCCCTACTTGCCTCAGTTCATAACAGTGTGTAGGAAGTTGTTTGATAAAGTGGGCAAAGCTTATACTTGGGCCAGAAGGCAGAATATAGGAAACTACATGAAAACATGAATAATTCAGTGAAAATGACTGTAAACAGATGAGAACTTGTTTTAGAACAGCTGAAAGAGATTCTCCAAGTCAGTTCTTAGTGTAGAAAAGGTAGCTAAGATCCGGGAAATCTTAATTCAGGTTAAAATCACATGAAACACTGTATGAATCCTATATTCTTTACTGAAAGGAGACTAGAGTGGTAAATGTTTGTTATACAAGGCAGAATACCATTGAAATAGAGAAAGAAACACGTTCGGCAGCTTTGGAAAGCCTTACACTTCACTGAAATGTAGTACTACACTCTATAACACAGTTGAGAGACAATGTTCCCTACTTGCCTCAGTTCATAACAGTGTGTAGGAAGTTGTTTGATAAAGTGGGCAAAGCTTATACTTGGGCCAGAAGGCAGAATATAGGAAACTACATGAAAACATGAATAATTCAGTGAAAATGACTGTAAACAGATGAGAACTTGTTTTAGAACAGCTGAAAGAGATTCTCCAAGTCAGTTCTTAGTGTAGAAAAGGTAGCTAAGATAAGGGAAATCCATAATTCCAGTTAAGATCACATGAAACACTGTATGAATCCTATATTCATTACTTAAAGGAGAATAGATTGGTAAATGTGTGTTATACAAGGCAGAATACCATTGAAATAGAGAAAGAAACGCGTTCGGCAGCTTTGGAAAGCCTTACACTTCACTGAAATGTAGCACTACACTCTATAACACAGTTGAGAGACAATGTTCCCGAGCTGCCTCAGTTAATAACAGTGTGTAGGAAGTTGTTTGATAAAGTGGGCAAAGCTTATACTTGGGCCAGAAGGCAGAATATAGGAAACTACATGAAAACATGAATAATTCAGTGAAAATGACTGTAAACAGATGAGAACTTGTTTTAGAACAGCTGAAAGAGATTCTCCAAGTCAGTTCTTAGTGTAGAAAAGGTAGCTAAGATCCGGGAAATCTTAATTCCAGTTAAAATCACATGAAACACTGTATGAATCCTATATTCTTTACTGAAAGGAGACTAGAGTGGTAAATGTTTGTTATACAAGGCAGAATACCATTGAAATAGAGAAAGAAACACATTCGGCAGCTTTGGAAAGCCTTACACTTCACTGAAATGTAGTACTACACTCTATAACACAGTTGAGAGACAATGTTCCCTACTTGCCTCAGTTCATAACAGTGTGTAGGAAGTTGTTTGATAAAGTGGGCAAAGCTTATACTTGGGCCAGAAGGCAGAATATAGGAAACTACATGAAAACATGAATAATTCAGTGAAAATGACTGTAAACAGATGAGAACTTGTTTAGAACAGCTGAAAGAGAATCTCCAAGTCAGTTCTTAGTGTAGAAATGTAGCTAAGATCTGGGAAAACTTAATTCCAGTTAAAATCACATGAAACACTGTATGAATCCTATATTCTTTACTGAAAGGAGACTAGAGTGGTAAATGTTTGTTATACAAGGCAGAATACCATTGAAATAGAGAAAGAAACACGTTCGGCAGCTTTGGAAAGCCTTACACTTCACTGAAATGTAGCACTACACTCTATAACACAGTTGAGAGACAATGTTCCCTACTTGCCTCAGTTCATAACAGTGTGTAGGAAGTTGTTTGATAAAGTGGGCAAAGCTTATACTTGGGCCAGAAGGCAGAATATAGGAAACTACATGAAAACATGAATAATTCAGTGAAAATGACTGTAAACAGATGAGAACTTGTTTTAGAACAGCTGAAAGAGATTCTCCAAGTCAGTTCTTAGTGTAGAAAAGGTAGCTAAGATCCGGGAAATCTTAATTCCAGTTAAAATCACATGAAACACTGTATGAATCCTATATTCTTTACTGAAAGGAGACTAGAGTGGTAAATGTTTGTTATACAAGGCAGAATACCATTGAAATAGAGAAAGAAACACGTTCGGCAGCTTTGGAAAGCCTTACACTTCACTGAAATGTAGTACTACACTCTATAACACAGTTGAGAGACAATGTTCCCTACTTGCCTCAGTTCATAACAGTGTGTAGGAAGTTGTTTGATAAAGTGGGCAAAGCTTATACTTGGGCCAGAAGGCAGAATATAGGAAACTACATGAAAACATGAATAATTCAGTGAAAATGACTGTAAACAGATGAGAACTTGTTTAGAACAGCTGAAAGAGAATCTCCAAGTCAGTTCTTAGTGTAGAAAAGGTAGCTAAGATAAGGGAAATCCATAATTCCAGTTAAGATCACATGAAACACTGTATGAATCCTATATTCATTACTTAAAGGAGAATAGATTGGTAAATGTGTGTTATACAAGGCAGAATACCATTGAAATAGAGAAAGAAACGCGTTCGGCAGCTTTGGAAAGCCTTACACTTCACTGAAATGTAGCACTACACTCTATAACACAGTTGAGAGACAATGTTCCCGAGCTGCCTCAGTTAATAACAGTGTGTAGGAAGTTGTTTGATAAAGTGGGCAAAGCTTATACTTGGACCAGAAGGCAGAATATAGGAAACTACATGAAAACATGAATAATTCAGTGAAAATGACTGTAAACAGATGAGAACTTGTTTTAGAACAGCTGAAAGAGATTCTCCAAGTCAGTTCTTAGTGTAGAAAAGGTAGCTAAGATCCGGGAAATCTTAATTCCAGTTAAAATCACATGAAACACTGTATGAATCCTATATTCTTTACTGAAAGGAGACTAGAGTGGTAAATGTTTGTTATACAAGGCAGAATACCATTGAAATAGAGAAAGAAACACGTTCGGCAGCTTTGGAAAGCCTTACACTTCACTGAAATGTAGTACTACACTCTATAACACAGTTGAGAGACAATGTTCCCTACTTGCCTCAGTTCATAACAGTGTGTAGGAAGTTGTTTGATAAAGTGGGCAAAGCTTATACTTGGGCCAGAAGGCAGAATATAGGAAACTACATGAAAACATGAATAATTCAGTGAAAACGACTGTAAACAGATGAGAACTTGTTTAGAACAGCTGAAAGAGAATCTCCAAGTCAGTTCTTAGTGTAGAAAAGGTAGCTAAGATCTGGGAAATCTTAATTCCAGTTAAAATCACATGAAACACTGTATGAATCCTATATTCTTTACTGAAAGGAGACTAGAGTGGTAAATGTTTGTTATACAAGGCAGAATACCATTGAAATAGAGAAAGAAACACGTTCGGCAGCTTTGGAAAGCCTTACACTTCACTGAAATGTAGTACTACACTCTATAACACAGTTGAGAGACAATGTTCCCTACTTGCCTCAGTTCATAACAGTGTGTAGGAAGTTGTTTGATAAAGTGGGCAAAGCTTATACTTGGGCCAGAAGGCAGAATATAGGAAACTACATGAAAACATGAATAATTCAGTGAAAATGACTGTAAACAGATGAGAACTTGTTTTAGAACAGCTGAAAGAGATTCTCCAAGTCAGTTCTTAGTGTAGAAAAGGTAGCTAAGATCCGGGAAATCTTAATTCCAGTTAAAATCACATGAAACACTGTATGAATCCTATATTCTTTACTGAAAGGAGACTAGAGTGGTAAATGTTTGTTATACAAGGCAGAATACCATTGAAATAGAGAAAGAAACACGTTCGGCAGCTTTGGAAAGCCTTACACTTCACTGAAATGTAGTACTACACTCTATAACACAGTTGAGAGACAATGTTCCCTACTTGCCTCAGTTCATAACAGTGTGTAGGAAGTTGTTTGATAAAGTGGGCAAAGCTTATACTTGGGCCAGAAGGCAGAATATAGGAAACTACATGAAAACATGAATAATTCAGTGAAAATGACTGTAAACAGATGAGAACTTGTTTAGAACAGCTGAAAGAGAATCTCCAAGTCAGTTCTTAGTGTAGAAAAGGTAGCTAAGATAAGGGAAATCCATAATTCCAGTTAAGATCACATGAAACACTGTATGAATCCTATATTCATTACTTAAAGGAGAATAGAGTGGTAAATGTGTGTTATACAAGGCAGAATACCATTGAAATAGAGAAAGAAACACGTTCGGCAGCTTTGGAAAGCCTTACACTTCACTGAAATGTAGTACTACACTCTATAACACAGTTGAGAGACAATGTTCCCTACTTGCCTCAGTTCATAACAGTGTGTAGGAAGTTGTTTGATAAAGTGGGCAAAGCTTATACTTGGGCCAGAAGGCAGAATATAGGAAACTACATGAAAACATGAATAATTCAGTGAAAATGACTGTAAACAGATGAGAACTTGTTTTAGAACAGCTGAAAGAGATTCTCCAAGTCAGTTCTTAGTGTAGAAAAGGTAGCTAAGATCCGGGAAATCTTAATTCCAGTTAAAATCACATGAAACACTGTATGAATCCTATATTCTTTACTGAAAGGAGACTAGAGTGGTAAATGTTTGTTATACAAGGCAGAATACCATTGAAATAGAGAAAGAAACACGTTCGGCAGCTTTGGAAAGCCTTACACTTCACTGAAATGTAGTACTACACTCTATAACACAGTTGAGAGACAATGTTCCCTACTTGCCTCAGTTCATAACAGTGTGTAGGAAGTTGTTTGATAAAGTGGGCAAAGCTTATACTTGGGCCAGAAGGCAGAATATAGGAAACTACATGAAAACATGAATAATTCAGTGAAAACGACTGTAAACAGATGAGAACTTGTTTAGAACAGCTGAAAGAGATTCTCCAAGTCAGTTCTTAGTGTAGAAAAGGTAGCTAAGATCTGGGAAATCTTAATTCCAGTTAAAATCACATGAAACACTGTATGAATCCTATATTCTTTACTGAAAGGAGACTAGAGTGGTAAATGTTTGTTATACAAGGCAGAATACCATTGAAATAGAGAAAGAAACACGTTCGGCAGCTTTGGAAAGCCTTACACTTCACTGAAATGTAGTACTACACTCTATAACACAGTTGAGAGACAATGTTCCCTACTTGCCTCAGTTCATAACAGTGTGTAGGAAGTTGTTTGATAAAGTGGGCAAAGCTTATACTTGGGCCAGAAGGCAGAATATAGGAAACTACATGAAAACATGAATAATTCAGTGAAAATGACTGTAAACAGATGAGAACTTGTTTTAGAACAGCTGAAAGAGATTCTCCAAGTCAGTTCTTAGTGTAGAAAAGGTAGCTAAGATCCGGGAAATCTTAATTCCAGTTAAAATCACATGAAACACTGTATGAATCCTATATTCTTTACTGAAAGGAGACTAGAGTGGTAAATGTTTGTTATACAAGGCAGAATACCATTGAAATAGAGAAAGAAACACGTTCGGCAGCTTTGGAAAGCCTTACACTTCACTGAAATGTAGTACTACACTCTATAACACAGTTGAGAGACAATGTTCCCTACTTGCCTCAGTTCATAACAGTGTGTAGGAAGTTGTTTGATAAAGTGGGCAAAGCTTATACTTGGGCCAGAAGGCAGAATATAGGAAACTACATGAAAACATGAATAATTCAGTGAAAATGACTGTAAACAGATGAGAACTTGTTTAGAACAGCTGAAAGAGAATCTCCAAGTCAGTTCTTAGTGTAGAAAAGGTAGCTAAGATAAGGGAAATCCATAATTCCAGTTAAGATCACATGAAACACTGTATGAATCCTATATTCATTACTTAAAGGAGAATAGAGTGGTAAATGTGTGTTATACAAGGCAGAATACCATTGAAATAGAGAAAGAAACACGTTCGGCAGCTTTGGAAAGCCTTACACTTCACTGAAATGTAGTACTACACTCTATAACACAGTTGAGAGACAATGTTCCCTACTTGCCTCAGTTCATAACAGTGTGTAGGAAGTTGTTTGATAAAGTGGGCAAAGCTTATACTTGGGCCAGAAGGCAGAATATAGGAAACTACATGAAAACATGAATAATTCAGTGAAAATGACTGTAAACAGATGAGAACTTGTTTTAGAACAGCTGAAAGAGATTCTCCAAGTCAGTTCTTAGTGTAGAAAAGGTAGCTAAGATCCGGGAAATCTTAATTCAGGTTAAAATCACATGAAACACTGTATGAATCCTATATTCTTTACTGAAAGGAGACTAGAGTGGTAAATGTTTGTTATACAAGGCAGAATACCATTGAAATAGAGAAAGAAACATGTTCGGCAGCTTTGGAAAGCCTTACACTTCACTGAAATGTAGTACTACACTCTATAACACAGTTGAGAGACAATGTTCCCTACTTGCCTCAGTTCATAACAGTGTGTAGGAAGTTGTTTGATAAAGTGGGCAAAGCTTATACTTGGGCCAGAAGGCAGAATATAGGAAACTACATGAAAACATGAATAATTCAGTGAAAATGAGTGTAAACAGATGAGAACTTGTTTTAGAACAGCTGAAAGAGATTCTCCAAGTCAGTTCTTAGTGTAGAAAAGGTAGCTAAGATCCGGGAAATCTTAATTCCAGTTAAAATCACATGAAACACTGTATGAATCCTATATTCATTACTTAAAGGAGAATAGAGTGGTAAATGTGTGTTATACAAGGCAGAATACCATTGAAATAGAGAAAGAAACACGTTCGGCAGCTTTGGAAAGCCTTACACTTCACTGAAATGTAGTACTACACTCTATAACACAGTTGAGAGACAATGTTCCCTACTTGCCTCAGTTCATAACAGTGTGTAGGAAGTTGTTTGATAAAGTGGGCAAAGCTTATACTTGGGCCAGAAGGCAGAATATAGGAAACTACATGAAAACATGAATAATTCAGTGAAAATGACTGTAAACAGATGAGAACTTGTTTTAGAACAGCTGAAAGAGATTCTCCAAGTCAGTTCTTAGTGTAGAAAAGGTAGCTAAGATCCGGGAAATCTTAATTCAGGTTAAAATCACATGAAACACTGTATGAATCCTATATTCTTTACTGAAAGGAGACTAGAGTGGTAAATGTTTGTTATACAAGGCAGAATACCATTGAAATAGAGAAAGAAACACGTTCGGCAGCTTTGGAAAGCCTTACACTTCACTGAAATGTAGTACTACACTCTATAACACAGTTGAGAGACAATGTTCCCTACTTGCCTCAGTTCATAACAGTGTGTAGGAAGTTGTTTGATAAAGTGGGCAAAGCTTATACTTGGGCCAGAAGGCAGAATATAGGAAACTACATGAAAACATGAATAATTCAGTGAAAATGACTGTAAACAGATGAGAACTTGTTTAGAACAGCTGAAAGAGAATCTCCAAGTCAGTTCTTAGTGTAGAAAAGGTAGCTAAGATCTGGGAAATCTTAATTCCAGTTAAAATCACATGAAACACTGTATGAATCCTATATTCATTACTTAAAGGAGAATAGATTGGTAAATGTGTGTTATACAAGGCAGAATACCATTGAAATAGAGAAAGAAACGCGTTCGGCAGCTTTGGAAAGCCTTACACTTCACTGAAATGTAGCACTACACTCTATAACACAGTTGAGAGACAATGTTCCCGAGCTGCCTCAGTTAATAACAGTGTGTAGGAAGTTGTTTGATAAAGTGGGCAAAGCTTATACTTGGGCCAGAAGGCAGAATATAGGAAACTACATGAAAACATGAATAATTCAGTGAAAATGACTGTAAACAGATGAGAACTTGTTTTAGAACAGCTGAAAGAGATTCTCCAAGTCAGTTCTTAGTGTAGAAAAGGTAGCTAAGATCCGGGAAATCTTAATTCCAGTTAAAATCACATGAAACACTGTATGAATCCTATATTCTTTACTGAAAGGAGACTAGAGTGGTAAATGTTTGTTATACAAGGCAGAATACCATTGAAATAGAGAAAGAAACACGTTCGGCAGCTTTGGAAAGCCTTACACTTCACTGAAATGTAGTACTACACTCTATAACACAGTTGAGAGACAATGTTCCCTACTTGCCTCAGTTCATAACAGTGTGTAGGAAGTTGTTTGATAAAGTGGGCAAAGCTTATACTTGGGCCAGAAGGCAGAATATAGGAAACTACATGAAAACATGAATAATTCAGTGAAAATGACTGTAAACAGATGAGAACTTGTTTAGAACAGCTGAAAGAGAATCTCCAAGTCAGTTCTTAGTGTAGAAAAGGTAGCTAAGATCTGGGAAAACTTAATTCCAGTTAAAATCACATGAAACACTGTATGAATCCTATATTCTTTACTGAAAGGAGACTAGAGTGGTAAATGTTTGTTATACAAGGCAGAATACCATTGAAATAGAGAAAGAAACACGTTCGGCAGCTTTGGAAAGCCTTACACTTCACTGAAATGTAGTACTACACTCTATAACACAGTTGAGAGACAATGTTCCCTACTTGCCTCAGTTCATAACAGTGTGTAGGAAGTTGTTTGATAAAGTGGGCAAAGCTTATACTTGGGCCAGAAGGCAGAATATAGGAAACTACATGAAAACATGAATAATTCAGTGAAAATGACTGTAAACAGATGAGAACTTGTGTTAGAACAGCTGAAAGAGATTCTCCAAGTCAGTTCTTAGTGTAGAAAAGGTAGCTAAGATCCGGGAAATCTTAATTCCAGTTAAAATCACATGAAACACTGTATGAATCCTATATTCTTTACTGAAAGGAGACTAGAGTGGTAAATGTTTGTTATACAAGGCAGAATACCATTGAAATAGAGAAAGAAACACGTTCGGCAGCTTTGGAAAGCCTTACACTTCACTGAAATGTAGTACTACACTCTATAACACAGTTGAGAGACAATGTTCCCTACTTGCCTCAGTTCATAACAGTGTGTAGGAAGTTGTTTGATAAAGTGGGCAAAGCTTATACTTGGGCCAGAAGGCAGAATATAGGAAACTACATGAAAACATGAATAATTCAGTGAAAATGACTGTAAACAGATGAGAACTTGTTTAGAACAGCTGAAAGAGAATCTCCAAGTCAGTTCTTAGTGTAGAAAAGGTAGCTAAGATAAGGGAAATCCATAATTCCAGTTAAGATCACATGAAACACTGTATGAATCCTATATTCATTACTTAAAGGAGAATAGATTGGTAAATGTGTGTTATACAAGGCAGAATACCATTGAAATAGAGAAAGAAACGCGTTCGGCAGCTTTGGAAAGCCTTACACTTCACTGAAATGTAGCACTACACTCTATAACACAGTTGAGAGACAATGTTCCCGAGCTGCCTCAGTTAATAACAGTGTGTAGGAAGTTGTTTGATAAAGTGGGCAAAGCTTATACTTGGACCAGAAGGCAGAATATAGGAAACTACATGAAAACATGAATAATTCAGTGAAAATGACTGTAAACAGATGAGAACTTGTTTTAGAACAGCTGAAAGAGATTCTCCAAGTCAGTTCTTAGTGTAGAAAAGGTAGCTAAGATCCGGGAAATCTTAATTCCAGTTAAAATCACATGAAACACTGTATGAATCCTATATTCTTTACTGAAAGGAGACTAGAGTGGTAAATGTTTGTTATACAAGGCAGAATACCATTGAAATAGAGAAAGAAACATGTTCGGCAGCTTTGGAAAGCCTTACACTTCACTGAAATGTAGTACTACACTCTATAACACAGTTGAGAGACAATGTTCCCTACTTGCCTCAGTTCATAACAGTGTGTAGGAAGTTGTTTGATAAAGTGGGCAAAGCTTATACTTGGGCCAGAAGGCAGAATATAGGAAACTACATGAAAACATGAATAATTCAGTGAAAATGACTGTAAACAGATGAGAACTTGTTTAGAACAGCTGAAAGAGAATCTCCAAGTCAGTTCTTAGTGTAGAAAAGGTAGCTAAGATAAGGGAAATCCATAATTCCAGTTAAGATCACATGAAACACTGTATGAATCCTATATTCATTACTTAAAGGAGAATAGAGTGGTAAATGTGTGTTATACAAGGCAGAATACCATTGAAATAGAGAAAGAAACACGTTCGGCAGCTTTGGAAAGCCTTACACTTCACTGAAATGTAGTACTACACTCTATAACACAGTTGAGAGACAATGTTCCCTACTTGCCTCAGTTCATAACAGTGTGTAGGAAGTTGTTTGATAAAGTGGGCAAAGCTTATACTTGGGCCAGAAGGCAGAATATAGGAAACTACATGAAAACATGAATAATTCAGTGAAAATGACTGTAAACAGATGAGAACTTGTTTTAGAACAGCTGAAAGAGATTCTCCAAGTCAGTTCTTAGTGTAGAAAAGGTAGCTAAGATCCGGGAAATCTTAATTCCAGTTAAAATCACATGAAACACTGTATGAATCCTATATTCTTTACTGAAAGGAGACTAGAGTGGTAAATGTTTGTTATACAAGGCAGAATACCATTGAAATAGAGAAAGAAACACGTTCGGCAGCTTTGGAAAGCCTTACACTTCACTGAAATGTAGTACTACACTCTATAACACAGTTGAGAGACAATGTTCCCTACTTGCCTCAGTTCATAACAGTGTGTAGGAAGTTGTTTGATAAAGTGGGCAAAGCTTATACTTGGGCCAGAAGGCAGAATATAGGAAACTACATGAAAACATGAATAATTCAGTGAAAACGACTGTAAACAGATGAGAACTTGTTTAGAACAGCTGAAAGAGAATCTCCAAGTCAGTTCTTAGTGTAGAAAAGGTAGCTAAGATCTGGGAAATCTTAATTCCAGTTAAAATCACATGAAACACTGTATGAATCCTATATTCTTTACTGAAAGGAGACTAGAGTGGTAAATGTTTGTTATACAAGGCAGAATACCATTGAAATAGAGAAATAAAAACGTTCGGCAGCTTTGGAAAGCCTTACACTTCACTGAAATGTAGTACTACACTCTATAACACAGTTGAGAGACAATGTTCCCTACTTGCCTCAGTTCATAACAGTGTGTAGGAAGTTGTTTGATAAAGTGGGCAAAGCTTATACTTGGGCCAGAAGGCAGAATATAGGAAACTACATGAAAACATGAATAATTCAGTGAAAATGACTGTAAACAGATGAGAACTTGTTTTAGAACAGCTGAAAGAGATTCTCCAAGTCAGTTCTTAGTGTAGAAAAGGTAGCTAAGATCCGGGAAATCTTAATTCCAGTTAAAATCACATGAAACACTGTATGAATCCTATATTCTTTACTGAAAGGAGACTAGAGTGGTAAATGTTTGTTATACAAGGCAGAATACCATTGAAATAGAGAAAGAAACACGTTCGGCAGCTTTGGAAAGCCTTACACTTCACTGAAATGTAGTACTACACTCTATAACACAGTTGAGAGACAATGTTCCCTACTTGCCTCAGTTCATAACAGTGTGTAGGAAGTTGTTTGATAAAGTGGGCAAAGCTTATACTTGGGCCAGAAGGCAGAATATAGGAAACTACATGAAAACATGAATAATTCAGTGAAAATGACTGTAAACAGATGAGAACTTTTTTAGAACAGCTGAAAGAGAATCTCCAAGTCAGTTCTTAGTGTAGAAAAGGTAGCTAAGATAAGGGAAATCCATAATTCCAGTTAAGATCACATGAAACACTGTATGAATCCTATATTCATTACTTAAAGGAGAATAGAGTGGTAAATGTGTGTTATACAAGGCAGAATACCATTGAAATAGAGAAAGAAACACGTTCGGCAGCTTTGGAAAGCCTTACACTTCACTGAAATGTAGTACTACACTCTATAACACAGTTGAGAGACAATGTTCCCTACTTGCCTCAGTTCATAACAGTGTGTAGGAAGTTGTTTGATAAAGTGGGCAAAGCTTATACTTGGGCCAGAAGGCAGAATATAGGAAACTACATGAAAACATGAATAATTCAGTGAAAATAACTGTAAACAGATGAGAACTTGTTTTAGAACAGCTGAAAGAGATTCTCCAAGTCAGTTCTTAGTGTAGAAAAGGTAGCTAAGATCCGGGAAATCTTAATTCCAGTTAAAATCACATGAAACACTGTATGAATCCTATATTCTTTACTGAAAGGAGACTAGAGTGGTAAATGTTTGTTATACAAGGCAGAATACCATTGAAATAGAGAAAGAAACACGTTCGGCAGCTTTGGAAAGCCTTACACTTCACTGAAATGTAGTACTACACTCTATAACACAGTTGAGAGACAATGTTCCCTACTTGCCTCAGTTCATAACAGTGTGTAGGAAGTTGTTTGATAAAGTGGGCAAAGCTTATACTTGGGCCAGAAGGCAGAATATAGGAAACTACATGAAAACAAGAATAATTCAGTGAAAATGACTGTAAACAGATGAGAACTTGTTTAGAACAGCTGAAAGAGAATCTCCAAGTCAGTTCTTAGTGTAGAAAAGGTAGCTAAGATAAGGGAAATCCATAATTCCAGTTAAGATCACATGAAACACTGTATGAATCCTATATTCATTACTTAAAGGAGAATAGAGTGGTAAATGTGTGTTATACAAGGCAGAATACCATTGAAATAGAGAAAGAAACACGTTCGGCAGCTTTGGAAAGCCTTACACTTCACTGAAATGTAGCACTACACTCTATAACACAGTTGAGAGACAATGTTCCCGAACTGCCTCAGTTCATAACAGTGTGTAGGAAGTTGTTTGATAAAGTGGGCAAAGCTTATACTTGGACCAGAAGGCAGAATATAGGAAACTACATGAAAACATGAATAATTCAGTGAAAATGACTGTAAACATTTGAGAACTTGTTTTAGAACAGCTGAAAGAGATTCTCCAAGTCAGTTCTTAGTGTAGAAAAGGTAGCTAAGATCCGGGAAATCTTAATTCCAGTTAAAATCACATGAAACACTGTATGAATCCTATATTCTTTACTGAAAGGAGACTAGAGTGGTAAATGTTTGTTATACAAGGCAGAATACCATTGAAATAGAGAAAGAAACACGTTCGGCAGCTTTGGAAAGCCTTACACTTCACTGAAATGTAGTACTACACTCTATAACACAGTTGAGAGACAATGTTCCCTACTTGCCTCAGTTCATAACAGTGTGTAGGAAGTTGTTTGATAAAGTGGGCAAAGCTTATACTTGGGCCAGAAGGCAGAATATAGGAAACTACATGAAAACATGAATAATTCAGTGAAAATGACTGTAAACAGATGAGAACTTGTTTTAGAACAGCTGAAAGAGATTCTCCAAGTCAGTTCTTAGTGTAGAAAAGGTAGCTAAGATCTGGGAAATCTTAATTCCAGTTAAAATCACATGAAACACTGTATGAATCCTATATTCTTTACTTAAAGGAGACTAGAGTGGTAAATGTGTGTTATACAAGGCAGAATACCATTGAAGTTGAGAAAGAAACACGTTCGGCAGCTTTGGAAAGCCTTACTCTTCACTGAAATGTAGTACTACACTCTATAACACAGTTGAGAGACAATGTTCCCTACTTGCCTCAGTTCATAACAGTGTGTAGGAAGTTGTTTGATAAAGTGGGCAAAGCTTATACTTGGGCCAGAAGGCAGAATATAGGAAACTACATGAAAACATGAATAATTCAGTGAAAATGACTGTAAACAGATGAGAACTTGTTTAGAACAGCTGAAAGAGAATCTCCAAGTCAGTTCTTAGTGTAGAAAAGGTAGCTAAGATAAGGGAAATCCATAATTCCAGTTAAGATCACATGAAACACTGTTTGAATCCTATATTCATTACTTAAAGGAGACTACTGTGGTAAATGTGTGTTATACAAGGCAGAATACCATTGAAATAGAAAAAGAAACACGTATGGCAGCTTTGGAAAGGCTTACACTTCACTGAAATGTAGCACTACACTCTATAACACAGTTGAGAGACAATGTTCCCGAACTGCCTCAGTTCATAACAGTGTGTAGGAAGTTGTTTGATAAAGTGGGCAAAGCTTATACTTGGACCAGAAGGCAGAATATAGGAAACTACATGAAAACATGAATAATTCAGTGAAAATGACTGTAAACAGATGAGAACTTGTTTTAGAACAGCTGAAAGAGATTCTCCAAGTGAGTTCTTAGTGTAGAAAAGGTAGCTAAGATCCGGGAAATCTTAATTCCAGTTAAAATCACATGAAATACTGTATGAATCCTATATTCTTTACTGAAAGGAGACTAGAGTGGTAAATGTTTGTTATACAAGGCAGAATACCATTGAAATAGAGAAAGAAACACGTTCGGCAGCTTTGGAAAGCCTTACACTTCACTGAAATGTAGTACTACACTCTATAACACAGTTGAGAGACAATGTTCCCTACTTGCCTCAGTTCATAACAGTGTGTAGGAAGTTGTTTGATAAAGTGGGCAAAGCTTATACTTGGGCCAGAAGGCAGAATATAGGAAACTACATGAAAACATGAATAATTCAGTGAAAATGACTGTAAACAGATGAGAACTTGTTTAGAACAGCTGAAAGAGAATCTCCAAGTCAGTTCTTAGTGTAGAAAAGGTAGCTAAGATAAGGGAAATCCATAATTCCAGTTAAGATCACATGAAACACTGTATGAATCCTATATTCATTACTTAAAGGAGAATAGAGTGGTAAATGTGTGTTATACAAGGCAGAATACCATTGACATAGAGAAAGAAACACGTTCGGCAGCTTTGGAAAGCCTTACACTTCACTGAAATGTAGCACTACACTCTATAACACAGTTGAGAGACAATGTTCCCGAACTGCCTCAGTTCATAACAGTGTGTAGGAAGTTGTTTGATAAAGTGGGCAAAGCTTATACTTGGACCAGAAGGCAGAATATAGGAAACTACATGAAAACATGAATAATTCAGTGAAAATGACTGTAAACAAATGAGAACTTGTTTGAGAACAGCTGAAAGAGATTCTCCAAGTCAGTTCTTAGTGTAGAAAAGGTAGCTAAGATCCGGGAAATCTTAATTCCAGTTAAAATCACATGAAACACTGTATGAATCCTATATTCTTTACTGAAAGGAGACTAGAGTGGTAAATGTTTGTTATACAAGGCAGAATACCATTGAAATAGAGAAAGAAACACGTTCGGCAGCTTTGGAAAGCCTTACACTTCACTGAAATGTAGTACTACACTCTATAACACAGTTGAGAGACAATGTTCCCTACTTGCCTCAGTTCATAACAGTGTGTAGGAAGTTGTTTGATAAAGTGGGCAAAGCTTATACTTGGGCCAGAAGGCAGAATATAGGAAACTACATGAAAACATGAATAATTCAGTGAAAATGACTGTAAACAGATGAGAACTTGTTTTAGAACAGCTGAAAGAGATTCTCCAAGTCAGTTCTTAGTGTAGAAAAGGTAGCTAAGATCCGGGAAATCTTAATTCCAGTTAAAATCACATGAAACACTGTATGAATCCTATATTCTTTACTGAAAGGAGACTAGAGTGGTAAATATTTGTTATACAAGGCAGAATACCATTGAAATAGAGAAAGAAACACGTTCGGCAGCTTTGGAAAGCCTTACACTTCACTGAAATGTAGTACTACACTCTATAACACAGTTGAGAGACAATGTTCCCTACTTGCCTCAGTTCATAACAGTGTGTAGGAAGTTGTTTGATAAAGTGGGCAAAGCTTATACTTGGACCAGAAGGCAGAATATAGGAAACTACATGAAAACATGATTAATTCAGTGAAAATGACTGTAAACAGATGAGAACTTGTTTTAGAACAGCTGAAAGAGATTCTCCAAGTCAGTTCTTAGTGTAGAAAAGGTAGCTAAGATCTGGGAAATCTTAATTCCAGTTAAAATCACATGAAACACTGTATGAATCCTTTATTCTTTACTTAAAGGAGACTAGAGTGGTAAATGTGTGTTATACAAGGCAGAATACCATTGAAGTTGAGAAAGAAACACGTTCGGCAGCTTTGGAAAGCCTTACTCTTCACTGAAATGTAGTACTACACTCTATAACACAGTTGAGAGACAATGTTCCCTACTTGCCTCAGTTCATAACAGTGTGTAGGAAGTTGTTTGATAAAGTGGGCAAAGCTTATACTTGGGCCAGAAGGCAGAATATAGGAAACTACATGAAAACATGAATAATTCAGTGAAAATGACTGTAAACAGATGAGAACTTGTTTAGAACAGCTGAAAGAGAATCTCCAAGTCAGTTCTTAGTGTAGAAAAGGTAGCTAAGATAAGGGAAATCCATAATTCCAGTTAAGATCACATGAAACACTGTATGAATCCTATATTCATTACTTAAAGGAGAATAGAGTGGTAAATGTGTGTTATACAAGGCAGAATACCATTGAAATAGAGAAAGAAACACGTTCGGCAGCTTTGGAAAGCCTTACACTTCACTGAAATGTAGCACTACACTCTATAACACAGTTGAGAGACAATGTTCCCGAACTGCCTCAGTTCATAACAGTGTGTAGGAAGTTGTTTGATAAAGTGGGCAAAGCTTATACTTGGGCCAGAAGGCAGAATATAGGAAACTACATGAAAACATGAATAATTCAGTGAAAATGACTGTAAACAAATGAGAACTTGTTTTAGAACAGCTGAAAGAGATTCTCCACGTCAGTTCTTAGTGTAGAAAAGGTAGCTAAGATCCGGGAAATCTTAATTCCAGTTAAAATCACATGAAACACTGTATGAATCCTATATTCTTTACTGAAAGGAGACTAGAGTGGTAAATGTTTGTTATACAAGGCAGAATACCATTGAAATAGAGAAAGAAACACGTTCGGCAGCTTTGGAAAGCCTTACACTTCACTGAAATGTAGTACTACACTCTATAACACAGTTGAGAGACAATGTTCCCTACTTGCCTCAGTTCATCACAGTGTGTAGGAAGTTGTTTGATAAAGTGGGCAAAGCTTATACTTGGGCCAGAAGGCAGAATATAGGAAACTACATGAAAACATGAATAATTCAGTGAAAATGACTGTAAACAGATGAGAACTTGTTTAGAACAGCTGAAAGAGAATCTCCAAGTCAGTTCTTAGTGTAGAAAAGGTAGCTAAGATAAGGGAAATCCATAATTCCAGTTAAGATCACATGAAACACTGTATGAATCCTATATTCATTACTTAAAGGAGAATAGAGTGGTAAATGTGTGTTATACAAGGCAGAATACCATTGAAATGGAGAAAGAAACACGTTCGGCAGCTTTGGAAAGCCTTACACTTCACTGAAATGTAGCACTACACTCTATAACACAGTTGAGAGACAATGTTCCCTACTTGCCTCAATTCATAACAGTGTGTAGGAAGTTGTTTGATAAAGTGGGCAAAGCTTATACTTGGGCCAGAAGGCAGAATATAGGAAACTACATGAAAACATGAATAATTCAGTGAAAATGACTGTAAACAGATGAGAACTTGTTTTAGAACAGCTGAAAGAGATTCTCCAAGTCAGTTCTTAGTGTAGAAAAGGTAGCTAAGATCCGGGAAATCTTAATTCCAGTTAAAATCACATGAAACACTGTATGAATCCTATATTCTTTACTGAAAGGAGACTAGAGTGGTAAATATTTGTTATACAAGGCAGAATACCATTGAAATAGAGAAAGAAACACGTTCGGCAGCTTTGGAAAGCCTTACACTTCACTGAAATGTAGTACTACACTCTATAACACAGTTGAGAGACAATGTTCCCTACTTGCCTCAGTTCATAACAGTGTGTAGGAAGTTGTTTGATAAAGTGGGCAAAGCTTATACTTGGACCAGAAGGCAGAATATAGGAAACTACATGAAAACATGATTAATTCAGTGAAAATGACTGTAAACAGATGAGAACTTGTTTTAGAACAGCTGAAAGAGATTCTCCAAGTCAGTTCTTAGTGTAGAAAAGGTAGCTAAGATCTGGGAAATCTTAATTCCAGTTAAAATCACATGAAACACTGTATGAATCCTTTATTCTTTACTTAAAGGAGACTAGAGTGGTAAATGTGTGTTATACAAGGCAGAATACCATTGAAGTTGAGAAAGAAACACGTTCGGCAGCTTTGGAAAGCCTTACTCTTCACTGAAATGTAGTACTACACTCTATAACACAGTTGAGAGACAATGTTCCCTACTTGCCTCAGTTCATAACAGTGTGTAGGAAGTTGTTTGATAAAGTGGGCAAAGCTTATACTTGGGCCAGAAGGCAGAATATAGGAAACTACATGAAAACATGAATAATTCAGTGAAAATGACTGTAAACAGATGAGAACTTGTTTAGAACAGCTGAAAGAGAATCTCCAAGTCAGTTCTTAGTGTAGAAAAGGTAGCTAAGATAAGGGAAATCCATAATTCCAGTTAAGATCACATGAAACACTGTATGAATCCTATATTCATTACTTAAAGGAGAATAGAGTGGTAAATGTGTGTTATACAAGGCAGAATACCATTGAAATAGAGAAAGAAACACGTTCGGCAGCTTTGGAAAGCCTTACACTTCACTGAAATGTAGCACTACACTCTATAACACAGTTGAGAGACAATGTTCCCGAACTGCCTCAGTTCATAACAGTGTGTAGGAAGTTGTTTGATAAAGTGGGCAAAGCTTATACTTGGGCCAGAAGGCAGAATATAGGAAACTACATGAAAACATGAATAATTCAGTGAAAATGACTGTAAACAGATGAGAACTTGTTTTAGAACACCTGAAAGAGATTCTCCAAGTCAGTTCTTAGTGTAGAAAAGGTAGCTAAGATCCGGGAAATCTTAATTCCAGTTAAAATCACATGAAACACTGTATGAATCCTATATTCTTTACTGAAAGGAGACTAGAGTGGTAAATGTTTGTTATACAAGGCAGAATACCATTGAAATAGAGAAAGAAACACGTTCGGCAGCTTTGGAAAGCCTTACACTTCACTGAAATGTAGTACTACACTCTATAACACAGTTGAGAGACAATGTTCCCTACTTGCCTCAGTTCATAACAGTGTGTAGGAAGTTGTTTGATAAAGTGGGCAAAGCTTATACTTGGGCCAGAAGGCAGAATATAGGAAACTACATGAAAACATGAATAATTCAGTGAAAATGACTGTAAACAGATGAGAACTTGTTTAGAACAGCTGAAAGAGAATCTCCAAGTCAGTTCTTAGTGTAGAAAAGGTAGCTAAGATAAGGGAAATCCATAATTCCAGTTAAGATCACATGAAACACTGTATGAATCCTATATTCATTACTTAAAGGAGAATAGAGTGGTAAATGTGTGTTATACAAGGCAGAATACCATTGAAATGGAGAAAGAAACACGTTCGGCAGCTTTGGAAAGCCTTACTCTTCACTGAAATGTAGCACTACACTCTATAACACAGTTGAGAGACAATGTTCCCTACTTGCCTCAGTTCATAACAGTGTGTAGGAAGTTGTTTGATAAAGTGGGCAAAGCTTATACTTGGGCCAGAAGGCAGAATATAGGAAACTACATGAAAACATGAATAATTCAGTGAAAATGACTGTAAACAGATGAGAACTTGTTTAGAACAGCTGAAAGAGAATCTCCAAGTCAGTTCTTAGTGTAGAAAAGGTAGCTAAGATAAGGGAAATCCATAATTCCAGTTAAGATCACATGAAACACTGTATGAATCCTATATTCATTACTTAAAGGAGAATAGAGTGGTAAATGTGTGTTATACAAGGCAGAATACCATTGAAATAGAGAAAGAAACACGTTCGGCAGCTTTGGAAAGCCTTACACTTCACTGAAATGTAGCACTACACTCTATAACACAGTTGAGAGACAATGTTCCCGAACTGCCTCAGTTCATAACAGTGTGTAGGAAGTTGTTTGATAAAGTGGGCAAAGCTTATACTTGGGCCAGAAGGCAGAATATAGGAAACTACATGAAAACATGAATAATTCAGTGAAAATGACTGTAAACAAATGAGAACTTGTTTTAGAACAGCTGAAAGAGATTCTCCAAGTCAGTTCTTAGTGTAGAAAAGGTAGCTAAGATCCGGGAAATCTTAATTCCAGTTAAAATCACATGAAACACTGTATGAATCCTATATTCTTTACTGAAAGGAGACTAGAGTGGTAAATGTTTGTTATACAAGGCAGAATACCATTGAAACAGAGAAAGAAACACGTTCGGCAGCTTTGGAAAGCCTTACACTTCACTGAAATGTAGCACTACACTCTATAACACAGTTGAGAGACAATGTTCCCGAACTGCCTCAGTTCATAACAGTGTGTAGGAAGTTGTTTGATAAAGTGGGCAAAGCTTATACTTGGGCCAGAAGGCAGAATATAGGAAACTACATGAAAACATGAATAATTCAGTGAAAATGACTGTAAACAAATGAGAACTTGTTTTAGAACAGCTGAAAGAGATTCTCCAAGTCAGTTCTTAGTGTAGAAAAGGTAGCTAAGATCCGGGAAATCTTAATTCCAGTTAAAATCACATGAAACACTGTATGAATCCTATATTCTTTACTGAAAGGAGACTAGAGTGGTAAATGTTTGTTATACAAGGCAGAATACCATTGAAATAGAGAAAGAAACACGTTCGGCAGCTTTGGAAAGCCTTACACTTCACTGAAATGTAGTACTACACTCTATAACACAGTTGAGAGACAATGTTCCCTACTTGCCTCAGTTCATCACAGTGTGTAGGAAGTTGTTTGATAAAGTGGGCAAAGCTTATACTTGGGCCAGAAGGCAGAATATAGGAAACTACATGAAAACATGAATAATTCAGTGAAAATGACTGTAAACAGATGAGAACTTGTTTAGAACAGCTGAAAGAGAATCTCCAAGTCAGTTCTTAGTGTAGAAAAGGTAGCTAAGATAAGGGAAATCCATAATTCCAGTTAAGATCACATGAAACACTGTATGAATCCTATATTCATTACTTAAAGGAGAATAGAGTGGTAAATGTGTGTTATACAAGGCAGAATACCATTGAAATGGAGAAAGAAACACGTTCGGCAGCTTTGGAAAGCCTTACACTTCACTGAAATGTAGCACTACACTCTATAACACAGTTGAGAGACAATGTTCCCTACTTGCCTCAGTTCATAACAGTGTGTAGGAAGTTGTTTGATAAAGTGGGCAAAGCTTATACTTGGGCCAGAAGGCAGAATATAGGAAACTACATGAAAACATGAATAATTCAGTGAAAATGACTGTAAACAGATGAGAACTTGTTTTAGAACAGCTGAAAGAGATTCTCCAAGTCAGTTCTTAGTGTAGAAAAGGTAGCTAAGATCCGGGAAATCTTAATTCCAGTTAAAATCACATGAAACACTGTATGAATCCTATATTCTTTACTGAAAGGAGACTAGAGTGGTAAATATTTGTTATACAAGGCAGAATACCATTGAAATAGAGAAAGAAACACGTTCGGCAGCTTTGGAAAGCCTTACACTTCACTGAAATGTAGTACTACACTCTATAACACAGTTGAGAGACAATGTTCCCTACTTGCCTCAGTTCATAACAGTGTGTAGGAAGTTGTTTGATAAAGTGGGCAAAGCTTATACTTGGACCAGAAGGCAGAATATAGGAAACTACATGAAAACATGATTAATTCAGTGAAAATGACTGTAAACAGATGAGAACTTGTTTTAGAAGAGCTGAAAGAGATTCTCCAAGTCAGTTCTTAGTGTAGAAAAGGTAGCTAAGATCTGGGAAATCTTAATTCCAGTTAAAATCACATGAAACACTGTATGAATCCTTTATTCTTTACTTAAAGGAGACTAGAGTGGTAAATGTGTGTTATACAAGGCAGAATACCATTGAAGTTGAGAAAGAAACACGTTCGGCAGCTTTGGAAAGCCTTACTCTTCACTGAAATGTAGTACTACACTCTATAACACAGTTGAGAGACAATGTTCCCTACTTGCCTCAGTTCATAACAGTGTGTAGGAAGTTGTTTGATAAAGTGGGCAAAGCTTATACTTGGGCCAGAAGGCAGAATATAGGAAACTACATGAAAACATGAATAATTCAGTGAAAATGACTGTAAACAGATGAGAACTTGTTTAGAACAGCTGAAAGCGAATCTCCAAGTCAGTTCTTAGTGTAGAAAAGGTAGCTAAGATAAGGGAAATCCATAATTCCAGTTAAGATCACATGAAACACTGTATGAATCCTATATTCATTACTTAAAGGAGAATAGAGTGGTAAATGTGTGTTATACAAGGCAGAATACCATTGAAATAGAGAAAGAAACAGGTTCGGCAGCTTTGGAAAGCCTTACACTTCACTGAAATGTAGCACTACACTCTATAACACAGTTGAGAGACAATGTTCCCGAACTGCCTCAGTTCATAACAGTGTGTAGGAAGTTGTTTGATAAAGTGGGCAAAGCTTATACTTGGGCCAGAAGGCAGAATATAGGAAACTACATGAAAACATGAATAATTCAGTGAAAATGACTGTAAACAAATGAGAACTTGTTTTAGAACAGCTGAAAGAGATTCTCCAAGTCAGTTCTTAGTGTAGAAAAGGTAGCTAAGATCCGGGAAATCTTAATTCCAGTTAAAATCACATGAAACACTGTATGAATCCTATATTCTTTACTGAAAGGAGACTAGAGTGGTAAATGTTTGTTATACAAGGCAGAATACCATTGAAATAGAGAAAGAAACACGTTCGGCAGCTTTGGAAAGCCTTACACTTCACTGAAATGTAGTACTACACTCTATAACACAGTTGAGAGACAATGTTCCCTACTTGCCTCAGTTCATAACAGTGTGTAGGAAGTTGTTTGATAAAGTGGGCAAAGCTTATACTTGGGCCAGAAGGCAGAATATAGGAAACTACATGAAAACATGAATAATTCAGTGAAAATGACTGTAAACAGATGAGAACTTGTTTAGAACAGCTGAAAGAGAATCTCCAAGTCAGTTCTTAGTGTAGAAAAGGTAGCTAAGATAAGGGAAATCCATAATTCCAGTTAAGATCACATGAAACACTGTATGAATCCTATATTCATTACTTAAAGGAGAATAGAGTGGTAAATGTGTGTTATACAAGGCAGAATACCATTGAAATGGAGAAAGAAACACGTTCGGCAGCTTTGGAAAGCCTTACTCTTCACTGAAATGTAGCACTACACTCTATAACACAGTTGAGAGACAATGTTCCCGAACTGCCTCAGTTCATAACAGTGTGTAGGAAGTTGTTTGATAAAGTGGGCAAAGCTTATACTTGGGCCAGAAGGCAGAATATAGGAAACTACATGAAAACATGAATAATTCAGTGAAAATGACTGTAAACAGATGAGAACTTGTTTAGAACAGCTGAAAGAGAATCTCCAAGTCAGTTCTTAGTGTAGAAAAGGTAGCTAAGATAAGGGAAATCCATAATTCCAGTTAAGATCACATGAAACACTGTATGAATCCTATATTCATTACTTAAAGGAGAATAGAGTGGTAAATGTGTGTTATACAAGGCAGAATACCATTGAAATAGAGAAAGAAACACGTTCGGCAGCTTTGGAAAGCCTTACACTTCACTGAAATGTAGCACTACACTCTATAACACAGTTGAGAGACAATGTTCCCGAACTGCCTCAGTTCATAACAGTGTGTAGGAAGTTGTTTGATAAAGTGGGCAAAGCTTATACCTGGGCCAGAAGGCAGAATATAGGAAACTACATGAAAACATGAATAATTCAGTGAAAATGACTGTAAACAAATGAGAACTTGTTTTAGAACAGCTGAAAGAGATTCTCCAAGTCAGTTCTTAGTGTAGAAAAGGTAGCTAAGATCCGGGAAATCTTAATTCCAGTTAAAATCACATGAAACACTGTATGAATCCTATATTCTTTACTGAAAGGAGACTAGAGTGGTAAATGTTTGTTATACAAGGCAGAATACCATTGAAATAGAGAAAGAAACACGTTCGGCAGCTTTGGAAAGCCTTACACTTCACTGAAATGTAGTACTACACTCTATAACACAGTTGAGAGACAATGTTCCCTACTTGCCTCAGTTCATAACAGTGTGTAGGAAGTTGTTTGATAAAGTGGGCAAAGCTTATACTTGGGCCAGAAGGCAGAATATAGGAAACTACATGAAAACATGAATAATTCAGTGAAAATGACTGTAAACAGATGAGAACTTGTTTAGAACAGCTGAAAGAGAATCTCCAAGTCAGTTCTTAGTGTAGAAAAGGTAGCTAAGATCCGGGAAATCTTAATTCCAGTTAAAATCACATGAAACACTGTATGAATCCTATATTCTTTACTGAAAGGAGACTAGAGTGGTAAATGTTTGTTATACAAGGCAGAATACCATTGAAATAGAGAAAGAAACACGTTCGGCAGCTTTGGAAAGCCTTACACTTCACTGAAATGTAGTACTACACTCTATAACACAGTTGAGAGACAATGTTCCCTACTTGCCTCAGTTCATAACAGTGTGTAGGAAGTTGTTTGATAAAGTGGGCAAAGCTTATACTTGGGCCAGAAGGCAGAATATAGGAAACTACATGAAAACATGAATAATTCAGTGAAAATGACTGTAAACAGATGAGAACTTGTTTTAGAACAGCTGAAAGAGATTCTCCAAGTCAGTTCTTAGTGTAGAAAAGGTAGCTAAGATCCGGGAAATCTTAATTCCAGTTAAAATCACATGAAACACTGTATGAATCCTATATTCTTTACTGAAAGGAGACTAGAGTGGTAAATATTTGTTATACAAGGCAGAATACCATTGAAATAGAGAAAGAAACACATTCGGCAGCTTTGGAAAGCCTTACACTTCACTGAAATGTAGTACTACACTCTATAACACAGTTGAGAGACAATGTTCCCTACTTGCCTCAGTTCATAACAGTGTGTAGGAAGTTGTTTGATAAAGTGGGCAAAGCTTATACTTGGACCAGAAGGCAGAATATAGGAAACTACATGAAAACATGATTAATTCAGTGAAAATGACTGTAAACATATGAGAACTTGTTTTAGAACAGCTGAAAGAGATTCTCCAAGTCAGTTCTTAGTGTAGAAAAGGTAGCTAAGATCTGGGAAATCTTAATTCCAGTTAAAATCACATGAAACACTGTATGAATCCTTTATTCTTTACTTAAAGGAGACTAGAGTGGTAAATGTGTGTTATACAAGGCAGAATACCATTGAAGTTGAGAAAGAAACACGTTCGGCAGCTTTGGAAAGCCTTACTCTTCACTGAAATGTAGTACTACACTCTATAACACAGTTGAGAGACAATGTTCCCTACTTGCCTCAGTTCATAACAGTGTGTAGGAAGTTGTTTGATAAAGTGGGCAAAGCTTATACTTGGGCCAGAAGGCAGAATATAGGAAACTACATGAAAACATGAATAATTCAGTGAAAATGACTGTAAACAGATGAGAACTTGTTTAGAACAGCTGAAAGAGAATCTCCAAGTCAGTTCTTAGTGTAGAAAAGGTAGCTAAGATAAGGGAAATCCATAATTCCAGTTAAGATCACATGAAACACTGTATGAATCCTATATTCATTACTTAAAGGAGAATAGAGTGGTAAATGTGTGTTATACAAGGCAGAATACCATTGAAATAGAGAAAGAAACAGGTTCGGCAGCTTTGGAAAGCCTTACACTTCACTGAAATGTAGCACTACACTCTATAACACAGTTGAGAGACAATGTTCCCGAACTGCCTCAGTTCATAACAGTGTGTAGGAAGTTGTTTGATAAAGTGGGCAAAGCTTATACTTGGGCCAGAAGGCAGAATATAGGAAACTACATGAAAACATGAATAATTCAGTGAAAATGACTGTAAACAAATGAGAACTTGTTTTAGAACAGCTGAAAGAGATTCTCCAAGTCAGTTCTTAGTGTAGAAAAGGTAGCTAAGATCCGGGAAATCTTAATTCCAGTTAAAATCACATGAAACACTGTATGAATCCTATATTCTTTACTGAAAGGAGACTAGAGTGGTAAATGTTTGTTATACAAGGCAGAATACCATTGAAATAGAGAAAGAAACACGTTCGGCAGCTTTGGAAAGCCTTACACTTCACTGAAATGTAGTACTACACTCTATAACACAGTTGAGAGACAATGTTCCCTACTTGCCTCAGTTCATAACAGTGTGTAGGAAGTTGTTTGATAAAGTGGGCAAAGCTTATACTTGGGCCAGAAGGCAGAATATAGGAAACTACATGAAAACATGAATAATTCAGTGAAAATGACTGTAAACAGATGAGAACTTGTTTAGAACAGCTGAAAGAGAATCTCCAAGTCAGTTCTTAGTGTAGAAAAGGTAGCTAAGATAAGGGAAATCCATAATTCCAGTTAAGATCACATGAAACACTGTATGAATCCTATATTCATTACTTAAAGGAGAATAGAGTGGTAAATGTGTGTTATACAAGGCAGAATACCATTGAAATGGAGAAAGAAACACGTTCGGCAGCTTTGGAAAGCCTTACTCTTCACTGAAATGTAGCACTACACTCTATAACACAGTTGAGAGACAATGTTCCCGAACTGCCTCAGTTCATAACAGTGTGTAGGAAGTTGTTTGATAAAGTGGGCAAAGCTTATACTTGGGCCAGAAGGCAGAATATAGGAAACTACATGAAAACATGAATAATTCAGTGAAAATGACTGTAAACAGATGAGAACTTGTTTAGAACAGCTGAAAGAGAATCTCCAAGTCAGTTCTTAGTGTAGAAAAGGTAGCTAAGATAAGGGAAATCCATAATTCCAGTTAAGATCACATGAAACACTGTATGAATCCTATATTCATTACTTAAAGGAGAATAGAGTGGTAAATGTGTGTTATACAAGGCAGAATACCATTGAAATAGAGAAAGAAACACGTTCGGCAGCTTTGGAAAGCCTTACACTTCACTGAAATGTAGCACTACACTCTATAACACAGTTGAGAGACAATGTTCCCGAACTGCCTCAGTTCATAACAGTGTGTAGGAAGTTGTTTGATAAAGTGGGCAAAGCTTATACCTGGGCCAGAAGGCAGAATATAGGAAACTACATGAAAACATGAATAATTCAGTGAAAATGACTGTAAACAAATGAGAACTTGTTTTAGAACAGCTGAAAGAGATTCTCCAAGTCAGTTCTTAGTGTAGAAAAGGTAGCTAAGATCCGGGAAATCTTAATTCCAGTTAAAATCACATGAAACACTGTATGAATCCTATATTCTTTACTGAAAGGAGACTAGAGTGGTAAATGTTTGTTATACAAGGCAGAATACCATTGAAATAGAGAAAGAAACACGTTCGGCAGCTTTGGAAAGCCTTACACTTCACTGAAATGTAGTACTACACTCTATAACACAGTTGAGAGACAATGTTCCCTACTTGCCTCAGTTCATAACAGTGTGTAGGAAGTTGTTTGATAAAGTGGGCAAAGCTTATACTTGGGCCAGAAGGCAGAATATAGGAAACTACATGAAAACATGAATAATTCAGTGAAAATGACTGTAAACAGATGAGAACTTGTTTAGAACAGCTGAAAGAGAATCTCCAAGTCAGTTCTTAGTGTAGAAAAGGTAGCTAAGATCCGGGAAATCTTAATTCCAGTTAAAATCACATGAAACACTGTATGAATCCTATATTCTTTACTGAAAGGAGACTAGAGTGGTAAATGTTTGTTATACAAGGCAGAATACCATTGAAATAGAGAAAGAAACACGTTCGGCAGCTTTGGAAAGCCTTACACTTCACTGAAATGTAGTACTACACTCTATAACACAGTTGAGAGACAATGTTCCCTACTTGCCTCAGTTCATAACAGTGTGTAGGAAGTTGTTTGATAAAGTGGGCAAAGCTTATACTTGGGCCAGAAGGCAGAATATAGGAAACTACATGAAAACATGAATAATTCAGTGAAAATGACTGTAAACAGATGAGAACTTGTTTTAGAACAGCTGAAAGAGATTCTCCAAGTCAGTTCTTAGTGTAGAAAAGGTAGCTAAGATCCGGGAAATCTTAATTCCAGTTAAAATCACATGAAACACTGTATGAATCCTATATTCTTTACTGAAAGGAGACTAGAGTGGTAAATATTTGTTATACAAGGCAGAATACCATTGAAATAGAGAAAGAAACACATTCGGCAGCTTTGGAAAGCCTTACACTTCACTGAAATGTAGTACTAC
Source organism: Pipistrellus hanaki (assembly GCF_964339955.1). Classification (NCBI taxonomy): domain Eukaryota; kingdom Metazoa; phylum Chordata; class Mammalia; order Chiroptera; family Vespertilionidae; genus Pipistrellus; species Pipistrellus hanaki. The sequence goes on from NW_028182303.1 coordinate 2,911,100, forward strand.
ACTCTATAACACAGTTGAGAGACAATGTTCCCTACTTGCCTCAGTTCATAACAGTGTGTAGGAAGTTGTTTGATAAAGTGGGCAAAGCTTATACTTGGACCAGAAGGCAGAATATAGGAAACTACATGAAAACATGATTAATTCAGTGAAAATGACTGTAAACATATGAGAACTTGTTTTAGAACAGCTGAAAGAGATTCTCCAAGTCAGTTCTTAGTGTAGAAAAGGTAGCTAAGATCTGGGAAATCTTAATTCCAGTTAAAATCACATGAAACACTGTATGAATCCTTTATTCTTTACTTAAAGGAGACTAGAGTGGTAAATGTGTGTTATACAAGGCAGAATACCATTGAAGTTGAGAAAGAAACACGTTCGGCAGCTTTGGAAAGCCTTACTCTTCACTGAAATGTAGTACTACACTCTATAACACAGTTGAGAGACAATGTTCCCTACTTGCCTCAGTTCATAACAGTGTGTAGGAAGTTGTTTGATAAAGTGGGCAAAGCTTATACTTGGGCCAGAAGGCAGAATATAGGAAACTACATGAAAACATGAATAATTCAGTGAAAATGACTGTAAACAGATGAGAACTTGTTTAGAACAGCTGAAAGAGAATCTCCAAGTCAGTTCTTAGTGTAGAAAAGGTAGCTAAGATAAGGGAAATCCATAATTCCAGTTAAGATCACATGAAACACTGTATGAATCCTATATTCATTACTTAAAGGAGAATAGAGTGGTAAATGTGTGTTATACAAGGCAGAATACCATTGAAATAGAGAAAGAAACACGTTCGGCAGCTTTGGAAAGCCTTACACTTCACTGAAATGTAGCACTACACTCTATAACACAGTTGAGAGACAATGTTCCCGAACTGCCTCAGTTCATAACAGTGTGTAGGAAGTTGTTTGATAAAGTGGGCAAAGCTTATACTTGGGCCAGAAGGCAGAATATAGGAAACTACATGAAAACATGAATAATTCAGTGAAAATGACTGTAAACAAATGAGAACTTGTTTTAGAACAGCTGAAAGAGATTCTCTAAGTCAGTTCTTAGTGTAGAAAAGGTAGCTAAGATCCGGGAAATCTTAATTCCAGTTAAAATCACATGAAACACTGTATGAATCCTATATTCTTTACTGAAAGGAGACTAGAGTGGTAAATGTTTGTTATACAAGGCAGAATACCATTGAAATAGAGAAAGAAACACGTTCGGCAGCTTTGGAAAGCCTTACACTTCACTGAAATGTAGTACTACACTCTATAACACAGTTGAGAGACAATGTTCCCTACTTGCCTCAGTTCATAACAGTGTGTAGGAAGTTGTTTGATAAAGTGGGCAAAGCTTATACTTGGGCCAGAAGGCAGAATATAGGAAACTACATGAAAACATGAATAATTCAGTGAAAATGACTGTAAACAGATGAGAACTTGTTTAGAACAGCTGAAAGAGAATCTCCAAGTCAGTTCTTAGTGTAGAAAAGGTAGCTAAGATAAGGGAAATCCATAATTCCAGTTAAGATCACATGAAACACTGTATGAATCCTATATTCATTACTTAAAGGAGAATAGAGTGGTAAATGTGTGTTATACAAGGCAGAATACCATTGAAATGGAGAAAGAAACACGTTCGGCAGCTTTGGAAAGCCTTACTCTTCACTGAAATGTAGCACTACACTCTATAACACAGTTGAGAGACAATGTTCCCGAACTGCCTCAGTTCATAACAGTGTGTAGGAAGTTGTTTGATAAAGTGGGCAAAGCTTATACTTGGGCCAGAAGGCAGAATATAGGAAACTACATGAAAACATGAATAATTCAGTGAAAATGACTGTAAACAGATGAGAACTTGTTTAGAACAGCTGAAAGAGAATCTCCAAGTCAGTTCTTAGTGTAGAAAAGGTAGCTAAGATAAGGGAAATCCATAATTCCAGTTAAGATCACATGAAACACTGTATGAATCCTATATTCATTACTTAAAGGAGAATAGAGTGGTAAATGTGTGTTATACAAGGCAGAATACCATTGAAATAGAGAAAGAAACACGTTCGGCAGCTTTGGAAAGCCTTACACTTCACTGAAATGTAGCACTACACTCTATAACACAGTTGAGAGACAATGTTCCCGAACTGCCTCAGTTCATAACAGTGTGTAGGAAGTTGTTTGATAAAGTGGGCAAAGCTTATACTTGGGCCAGAAGGCAGAATATAGGAAACTACATGAAAACATGAATAATTCAGTGAAAATGACTGTAAACAAATGAGAACTTGTTTTAGAACAGCTGAAAGAGATTCTCCAAGTCAGTTCTTAGTGTAGAAAAGGTAGCTAAGATCCGGGAAATCTTAATTCCAGTTAAAATCACATGAAACACTGTATGAATCCTATATTCTTTACTGAAAGGAGACTAGAGTGGTAAATGTTTGTTATACAAGGCAGAATACCATTGAAATAGAGAAAGAAACACGTTCGGCAGCTTTGGAAAGCCTTACACTTCACTGAAATGTAGTACTACACTCTATAACACAGTTGAGAGACAATGTTCCCTACTTGCCTCAGTTCATAACAGTGTGTAGGAAGTTGTTTGATAAAGTGGGCAAAGCTTATACTTGGGCCAGAAGGCAGAATATAGGAAACTACATGAAAACATGAATAATTCAGTGAAAATGACTGTAAACAGATGAGAACTTGTTTAGAACAGCTGAAAGAGAATCTCCAAGTCAGTTCTTAGTGTAGAAAAGGTAGCTAAGATAAGGGAAATCCATAATTCCAGTTAAGATCACATGAAACACTGTATGAATCCTATATTCATTACTTAAAGGAGAATAGAGTGGTAAATGTGTGTTATACAAGGCAGAATACCATTGAAATGGAGAAAGAAACACGTTCGGCAGCTTTGGAAAGCCTTACTCTTCACTGAAATGTAGCACTACACTCTATAACACAGTTGAGAGACAATGTTCCCGAACTGCCTCAGTTCATAACAGTGTGTAGGAAGTTGTTTGATAAAGTGGGCAAAGCTTATACTTGGGCCAGAAGGCAGAATATAGGAAACTACATGAAAACATGAATAATTCAGTGAAAATGACTGTAAACAGATGAGAACTTGTTTAGAACAGCTGAAAGATAATCTCCAAGTCAGTTCTTAGTGTAGAAAAGGTAGCTAAGATAAGGGAAATCCATAATTCCAGTTAAGATCACATGAAACACTGTATGAATCCTATATTCATTACTTAAAGGAGAATAGAGTGGTAAATGTGTGTTATACAAGGCAGAATACCATTGAAATAGAGAAAGAAACACGTTCGGCAGCTTTGGAAAGCCTTACACTTCACTGAAATGTAGCACTACACTCTATAACACAGTTGAGAGACAATGTTCCCGAACTGCCTCAGTTCATAACAGTGTGTAGGAAGTTGTTTGATAAAGTGGGCAAAGCTTATACTTGGGCCAGAAGGCAGAATATAGGAAACTACATGAAAACATGAATAATTCAGTGAAAATGACTGTAAACAAATGAGAACTTGTTTTAGAACAGCTGAAAGAGATTCTCCAAGTCAGTTCTTAGTGTAGAAAAGGTAGCTAAGATCCGGGAAATCTTAATTCCAGTTAAAATCACATGAAACACTGTATGAATCCTATATTCTTTACTGAAAGGAGACTAGAGTGGTAAATGTTTGTTATACAAGGCAGAATACCATTGAAATAGAGAAAGAAACACGTTCGGCAGCTTTGGAAAGCCTTACACTTCACTGAAATGTAGTACTACACTCTATAACACAGTTGAGAGACAATGTTCCCTACTTGCCTCAGTTCATAACAGTGTGTAGGAAGTTGTTTGATAAAGTGGGCAAAGCTTATACTTGGGCCAGAAGGCAGAATATAGGAAACTACATGAAAACATGAATAATTCAGTGAAAATGACTGTAAACAGATGAGAACTTGTTTAGAACAGCTGAAAGAGAATCTCCAAGTCAGTTCTTAGTGTAGAAAAGGTAGCTAAGATCCGGGAAATGTTAATTCCAGTTAAAATCACATGAAACACTGTATGAATCCTATATTCTTTACTGAAAGGAGACTAGAGTGGTAAATGTTTGTTATACAAGGCAGAATACCATTGAAATAGAGAAAGAAACACGTTCGGCAGCTTTGGAAAGCCTTACACTTCACTGAAATGTAGTACTACACTCTATAACACAGTTGAGAGACAATGTTCCCTACTTGCCTCAGTTCATAACAGTGTGTAGGAAGTTGTTTGATAAAGTGGGCAAAGCTTATACTTGGGCCAGAAGGCAGAATATAGGAAACTACATGAAAACATGAATAATTCAGTGAAAATGACTGTAAACAGATGAGAACTTGTTTTAGAACAGCTGAAAGAGATTCTCCAAGTCAGTTCTTAGTGTAGAAAAGGTAGCTAAGATCCGGGAAATCTTAATTCCAGTTAAAATCACATGAAACACTGTATGAATCCTATATTCTTTACTGAAAGGAGACTAGAGTGGTAAATATTTGTTATACAAGGCAGAATACCATTGAAATAGAGAAAGAAACACATTCGGCAGCTTTGGAAAGCCTTACACTTCACTGAAATGTAGTACTACACTCTATAACACAGTTGAGAGACAATGTTCCCTACTTGCCTCAGTTCATAACAGTGTGTAGGAAGTTGTTTGATAAAGTGGGCAAAGCTTATACTTGGACCAGAAGGCAGAATATAGGAAACTACATGAAAACATGATTAATTCAGTGAAAATGACTGTAAACAGATGAGAACTTGTTTTAGAACAGCTGAAAGAGATTCTCCAAGTCAGTTCTTAGTGTAGAAAAGGTAGCTAAGATCTGGGAAATCTTAATTCCAGTTAAAATCACATGAAACACTGTATGAATCCTTTATTCTTTACTTAAAGGAGACTAGAGTGGTAAATGTGTGTTATACAAGGCAGAATACCATTGAAGTTGAGAAAGAAACACGTTCGGCAGCTTTGGAAAGCCTTACTCTTCACTGAAATGTAGTACTACACTCTATAACACAGTTGAGAGACAATGTTCCCTACTTGCCTCAGTTCATAACAGTGTGTAGGAAGTTGTTTGATAAAGTGGGCAAAGCTTATACTTGGGCCAGAAGGCCGAATATAGGAAACTACATGAAAACATGAATAATTCAGTGAAAATGACTGTAAACAGATGAGAACTTGTTTAGAACAGCTGAAAGAGAATCTCCAAGTCAGTTCTTAGTGTAGCAAAGGTAGCTAAGATAAGGGAAATCCATAATTCCAGTTAAGATCACATGAAACACTGTATGAATCCTATATTCATTACTTAAAGGAGAATAGAGTGGTAAATGTGTGTTATACAAGGCAGAATACCATTGAAATAGAGAAAGAAACACGTTCGGCAGCTTTGGAAAGCCTTACACTTCACTGAAATGTAGCACTACACTCTATAACACAGTTGAGAGACAATGTTCCCGAACTGCCTCAGTTCATAACAGTGTGTAGGAAGTTGTTTGATAAAGTGGGCAAAGCTTATACTTGGGCCAGAAGGCAGAATATAGGAAACTACATGAAAACATGAATAATTCAGTGAAAATGACTGTAAACAAATGAGAACTTGTTTTAGAACAGCTGAAAGAGATTCTCCAAGTCAGTTCTTAGTGTAGAAAAGGTAGCTAAGATCCGGGAAATCTTAATTCCAGTTAAAATCACATGAAACACTGTATGAATCCTATATTCTTTACTGAAAGGAGACTAGAGTGGTAAATGTTTGTTATACAAGGCAGAATACCATTGAAATAGAGAAAGAAACACGTTCGGCAACTTTGGAAAGCCTTACACTTCACTGAAATGTAGTACTACACTCTATAACACAATTGAGAGACAATGTTCCCTACTTGCCTCAGTTCATAACAGTGTGTAGGAAGTTGTTTGATAAAGTGGGCAAAGCTTATACTTGGGCCAGAAGGCAGAATATAGGAAACTACATGAAAACATGAATAATTCAGTGAAAATGACTGTAAACAGATGAGAACTTGTTTAGAACAGCTGAAAGAGAATCTCCAAGTCAGTTCTTAGTGTAGAAAAGGTAGCTAAGATAAGGGAAATCCATAATTCCAGTTAAGATCACATGAAACACTGTATGAATCCTATATTCATTACTTAAAGGAGAATAGAGTGGTAAATGTGTGTTATACAAGGCAGAATACCATTGAAATGGAGAAAGAAACACGTTCGGCAGCTTTGGAAAGCCTTACACTTCACTGAAATGTAGCACTACACTCTATAACACAGTTGAGAGACAATGTTCCCGAACTGCCTCAGTTCATAACAGTGTGTAGGAAGTTGTTTGATAAAGTGGGCAAAGCTTATACTTGGACCAGAAGGCAGAATATAGGAAACTACATGAAAACATGAATAATTCAGTGAAAATGACTGTAAACAGATGAGAACTTGTTTTAGAACAGCTGAAAGAGATTCTCCAAGTCAGTTCTTAGTGTAGAAAAGGTAGCTAAGATCCGGGAAATCTTAATTCCAGTTAAAATCACATGAAACACTGTATGAATCCTATATTCTTTACTGAAAGGAGACTAGAGTGGTAAATATTTGTTATACAAGGCAGAATACCATTGAAATAGAGAAAGAAACACGTTCGGCAGCTTTGGAAAGCCTTACACTTCACTGAAATGTAGTACTACACTCTATAACACAGTTGAGAGACAATGTTCCCTACTTGCCTCAGTTCATAACAGTGTGTAGGAAGTTGTTTGATAAAGTGGGCAAAGCTTATACTTGGACCAGAAGGCAGAATATAGGAAACTACATGAAAACATGAATAATTCAGTGAAAATGACTGTAAACAGATGAGAACTTGTTTAGAACAGCTGAAAGAGAATCTCCAAGTCAGTTCTTAGTGTAGAAAAGGTAGCTAAGATAAGGGAAATCCATAATTCCAGTTAAGATCACATGAAACACTGTATGAATCCTATATTCATTACTTAAAGGAGAATAGAGTAGAAAATGTGTGTTATACAAGGCAGAATACCATTGAAATAGAGAAAGAAACACGTTCGGCAGCTTTGGAAAGCCTTACACTTCACTGAAATGTAGCACTACACTCTATAACACAGTTGAGAGACAATGTTCCCGAGCTGCCTCAGTTCATAACAGTGTGTAGGACGTTGTTTGATAAAGTGGGCAAAGCTTATACTTGGACGAGAAGGCAGAATATAGGAAACTACATGAAAACATGAATAATTCAGTGAAAATGACTGTAAACAGATTGGAACTTGTTTTTGAACAGCTGAAAGAGATTCTCCAAGTCAGTTCTTAGTGTAGAAAAGGTAGCTAAGATCCGGGAAATCTTAATTCCAGTTAAGATCACATGAAACACTGTATGAATCCTATATTCTTTACTTAAAGGAGACTAGAGTGGTAAATGTGTGTTATACAAGGCAGAATACCATTGAAGTAGAGAAAGAAACACGTTCGGCAGCTTTGGAAAGCCTTACACTTCACTGAAATGTAGTACTACACTCTATAACACAGTTGAGAGACAATGTTCCCTACTTGCCTCAGTTCATAACAGTGTGTAGGAAGTTGTTTGATAAAGTGGGCAAAGCTTATACTTGGGCCAGAAGGCAGAATATAGGAAACTACATGAAAACATGAATAATTCAGTGAAAATGACTGTAAACAGATGAGAACTTGTTTAGAACAGCTGAAAGAGAATCTCCAAGTCAGTTCTTAGTGTAGAAAAGGTAGCTAAGATCTGGGAAATCTTAATTCCAGTTAAAATCACATGAAACACTGTATGAATCCTATATTCTTTACTGAAAGGAGACTAGAATGGTAAATGTTTGTTATACAAGGCAGAATACATTGAAATAGAGAAAGAAACACGTTCGGCAGCTTTGGAAAGCCTTACACTTCACTGAAATGTAGTACTACACTCTATAACACAGTTGAGAGACAATGTTCCCTACTTGCCTCAGTTCATAACAGTGTGTAGGAAGTTGTTTGATAAAGTGGGCAAAGCTTATACTTGGGCCAGAAGGCAGAATATAGGAAACTACATGAAAACATGAATAATTCAGTGAAAATGACTGTAAACAGATGAAAACTTGTTTAGAACAGCTGAAAGAGAATCTCCAAGTCAGTTCTTAGTGTAGAAAAGGTAGCTAAGATAAGGGAAATCCATAATTCCAGTTAAGATCACATGAAACACTGTATGAATCCTATATTCATTACTTAAAGGAGACTAGAGAGGTAAATGTGTGTTCTACAAGGCAGAATACCATTGAAATAGAGAAAGAAACACGTTCGGCAGCTTTGGAAAGCCTTACACTTCACTGAAATGTAGCACTACACTCTATAACACAGTTGAGAGACAATGTTCCCGAACTGCCTCAGTTCATAACAGTGTGTAGGAAGTTGTTTGATAAAGTGGGCAAAGCTTATACTTGGGCCAGAAGGCAGAATATAGGAAACTACATGAAAACATGAATAATTCAGTGAAAATGACTGTAAACAGATGAGAACTTGTTTTAGAACAGCTGAAAGAGATTCTCCAAGTCAGTTCTTAGTGTAGAAAAGGTAGCTAAGATCCGGGAAATCTTAATTCCAGTTAAAATCACATGAAACACTGTATGAATCCTATATTCTTTACTGAAAGGAGACTAGAGTGGTAAATGTTTGTTATACAAGGCAGAATACCATTGAAATAGAGAAAGAAACACGTTCGGCAGCTTTGGAAAGCCTTACACTTCACTGAAATGTAGTACTACACTCTATAACACAGTTGAGAGACAATGTTCCCTACTTGCCTCAGTTCATAACAGTGTGTAGGAAGTTGTTTGATAAAGTGGGCAAAGCTTATACTTGGGCCAGAAGGCAGAATATAGGAAACTACATGAAAACATGAATAATTCAGTGAAAATGACTGTAAACAGATGAGAACTTGTTTAGAACAGCTGAAAGAGAATCTCCAAGTCAGTTCTTAGTGTAGAAAAGGTAGCTAAGATAAGGGAAATCCATAATTCCAGTTAAGATCACATGAAACACTGTATGAATCCTATATTCATTACTTAAAGGAGAATAGATTGGTAAATGTGTGTTATACAAGGCAGAATACCATTGAAATAGAGAAAGAAACGCGTTCGGCAGCTTTGGAAAGCCTTATACTTCACTGAAATGTAGCACTACACTCTATAACACAGTTGAGAGACAATGTTCCCGAGCTGCCTCAGTTCATAACAGTGTGTAGGAAGTTGTTTGATAAAGTGGGCAAAGCTTATACTTGGACCAGAAGGCAGAATATAGGAAACTACATGAAAACATGATTAATTCAGTGAAAATGACTGTAAACAGATGAGAACTTGTTTTAGAACAGCTGAAAGAGATTCTCCAAGTCAGTTCTTAGTGTAGAAAAGGTAGCTAAGATCTGGGAAATCTTAATTCCAGTTAAAATCACATGAAACACTGTATGAATCCTATATTCTTTACTTAAAGGAGACTAGAGTGGTAAATGTGTGTTATACAAGGCAGAATACCATTGAAGTTGAGAAAGAAACACGTTCGGCAGCTTTGGAAAGCCTTACTCTTCACTGAAATGTAGTACTACACTCTATAACACAGTTGAGAGACAATGTTCCCTACTTGCCTCAGTTCATAACAGTGTGTAGGAAGTTGTTTGATAAAGTGGGCAAAGCTTATACTTGGGCCAGAAGGCAGAATATAGGAAACTACATGAAAACATGAATAATTCAGTGAAAATGACTGTAAACAGATTGGAACTTGTTTTAGAACAGCTGAAAGAGATTCTCCAAGTCAGTTCTTAGTGTAGAAAAGGTAGCTAAGATCCGGAAATCCTTAATTGGAGTTAAGATTATATGAAACACTGTATGAATCCTATATTCTTTACTTAAAGGAGACTAGAGTGGTAAATGTGTGTTATACAAGGCAGAATACCATTAAAATGGAGAAAGAAACACGTTCGGCAGCTTTGGAAAGCCTTACACTTCACTGAAATGTAGTACTACACTCTATAACACAGTTGAGAGACAATGTTCCCTACTTGCCTCAGTTCATAACAGTGTGTAGGAAGTTGTTTGATAAAGTGGGCAAAGCTTATACTTGGGCCAGAAGGCAGAATATAGGAAACTACATGAAAACATGAATAATTCAGTGAAAATGACTGTAAACAGATGAGAACTTGTTTAGAACAGCTGAAAGAGAATCTCCAAGTCAGTTCTTAGTGTAGAAAAGGTAGCTAAGATCTGGGAAATCTTAATTCCAGTTAAAATCACATGAAACACTGTATGAATCCTATATTCTTTACTGAAAGGAGACTAGAGTGGTAAATGTTTGTTATACAAGGCAGAATACCATTAAAATAGAGAAAGAAACACGTTCGGCAGCTTTGGAAAGCCTTACACTTCACTGAAATGTAGTACTACACTCTATAACACAGTTGAGAGACAATGTTCCCTACTTGCCTCAGTTCATAACAGTGTGTAGGAAGTTGTTTGATAAAGTGGGCAAAGCTTATACTTGGGCCAGAAGGCAGAATATAGGAAACTACATGAAAACATGAATAATTCAGTGAAAATGACTGTAAACAGATGAGAACTTGTTTAGAACAGCTGAAAGAGAATCTCCAAGTCAGTTCTTAGTGTAGAAAAGGTAGCTAAGATAAGGGAAATCCATAATTCCAGTTAAGATCACATGAAACACTGTATGAATCCTATATTCATTACTTAAAGGAGAATAGAGTGGTAAATGTGTGTTATACAAGGCAGAATACCATTGAAATAGAGAAAGAAACACGTTCGGCAGCTTTGGAAAGCCTTACACTTCACTGAAATGTAGCACTACACTCTATAACACAGTTGAGAGACAATGTTCCCGAGCTGCCTCAGTTCATAACAGTGTGTAGGAAGTTGTTTGATAAAGTGGGCAAAGCTTATACTTGGACCAGAAGGCAGAATATAGGAAACTACATGAAAACATGATTAATTCAGTGAAAATGACTGTAAACAGATGAGAACTTGTTTTAGAACAGCTGAAAGAGATTCTCCAAGTCAGTTCTTAGTGTAGAAAAGGTAGCTAAGATCTGGGAAATCTTAATTCCAGTTAAAATCACATGAAACACTGTATGAATCCTATATTCTTTACTTAAAGGAGACTAGAGTGGTAAATGTGTGTTATACAAGGCAGAATACCATTGAAATAGAGAAAGAAACACGTTCGGCAGCTTTGGAAAGCCTTACACTTCACTGAAATGTAGCACTACACTCTATAACACAGTTGAGAGACAATGTTCCCGAGCTGCCTCAGTTCATAACAGTGTGTAGGAAGTTGTTTGATAAAGTGGGCAAAGCTTATACTTGGACCAGAAGGCAGAATATAGGAAACTACATGAAAACATGATTAATTCAGTGAAAATGACTGTAAACAGATGAGAACTATTTTTAGAACAGCTGAAAGAGATTCTCCAAGTCAGTTCTTAGTGTAGAAAAGGTAGCTAAGATCCGGGAAATCTTAATTCCAGTTAAAATCACATGAAACACTGTATGAATCCTATATTCTTTACTGAAAGGAGACTAGAGTGGTAAATGTTTGTTATACAAGGCAGAATACCATTGAAATAGAGAAAGAAACACGTTCGGCAGCTTTGGAAAGCCTTACACTTCACTGAAATGTAGTACTACACTCTATAACACAGTTGAGAGACAATGTTCCCTACTTGCCTCAGTTCATAACAGTGTGTAGGAAGTTGTTTGATAAAGTGGGCAAAGCTTATACTTGGGCCAGAAGGCAGAATATAGGAAACTACATGAAAACATGAATAATTCAGTGAAAATGACTGTAAACAGATGAGAACTTGTTTAGAACAGCTGAAAGAGCATCTCCAAGTCAGTTCTTAGTGTAGAAAAGGTAGCTAAGATAAGGGAAATCCATAATTCCAGTTAAGATCACATGAAACACTGTATGAATCCTATATTCATTACTTAAAGGAGAATAGATTGGTAAATGTGTGTTATACAAGGCAGAATACCATTGAAATAGAGAAAGAAACGCGTTCGGCAGCTTTGGAAAGCCTTACACTTCACTGAAATGTAGCACTACACTCTATAACACAGTTGAGAGACAATGTTCCCGAGCTGCCTCAGTTCATAACAGTGTGTAGGAAGTTGTTTGATAAAGTGGGCAAAGCTTATACTTGGACCAGAAGGCAGAATATAGGAAACTACATGAAAACATGATTAATTCAGTGAAAATGACTGTAAACAGATGAGAACTTGTTTTAGAACAGCTGAAAGAGATTCTCCAAGTCAGTTCTTAGTGTAGAAAAGGTAGCTAAGATCTGGGAAATCTTAATTCCAGTTAAAATCACATGAAACACTGTATGAATCCTATATTCTTTACTTAAAGGAGACTAGAGTGGTAAATGTGTGTTATACAAGGCAGAATACCATTGAAGTTGAGAAAGAAACACGTTCGGCAGCTTTGGAAAGCCTTACTCTTCACTGAAATGTAGTACTACACTCTATAACACAGTTGAGAGACAATGTTCCCTACTTGCCTCAGTTCATAACAGTGTGTAGGAAGTTGTTTGATAAAGTGGGCAAAGCTTATACTTGGGCCAGAAGGCAGAATATAGGAAACTACATGAAAACATGAATAATTCAGTGAAAATGACTGTAAACAGATTGGAACTTGTTTTAGAACAGCTGAAAGAGATTCTCCAAGTCAGTTCTTAGTGTAGAAAAGGTAGCTAAGATCCGGAAATCCTTAATTGGAGTTAAGATTATATGAAACACTGTATGAATCCTATATTCTTTACTTAAAGGAGACTAGAGTGGTAAATGTGTGTTATACAAGGCAGAATACCATTAAAATGGAGAAAGAAACACGTTTGGCAGCTTTGGAAAGCCTTACACTTCACTGAAATGTAGTACTACACTCTATAACACAGTTGAGAGACAATGTTCCCTACTTGCCTCAGTTCATAACAGTGTGTAGGAAGTTGTTTGATAAAGTGGGCAAAGCTTATACTTGGGCCAGAAGGCAGAATATAGGAAACTACATGAAAACATGAATAATTCAGTGAAAATGACTGTAAACAGATGAGAACTTGTTTAGAACAGCTGAAAGAGAATCTCCAAGTCAGTTCTTAGTGTAGAAAAGGTAGCTAAGATAAGGGAAATCCATAATTCCAGTTAAGATCACATGAAACACTGTATGAATCCTATATTCATTACTTAAAGGAGAATAGATTGGTAAATGTGTGTTATACAAGGCAGAATACCATTGAAATAGAGAAAGAAACACGTTCGGCAGCTTTGGAAAGCCTTACACTTCACTGAAATGTAGCACTACACTCTATAACACAGTTGAGAGACAATGTTCCCGAGCTGCCTCAGTTCATAACAGTGTGTAGGAAGTTGTTTGATAAAGTGGGCAAAGCTTATACTTGGACCAGAAGGCAGAATATAGGAAACTACATGAAAACATGATTAATTCAGTGAAAATGACTGTAAACGATGAGAACTTGTTTTAGAACAGCTGAAAGAGATTCTCCAAGTCAGTTCTTAGTGTAGAAAAGGTAGCTAAGATCTGGGAAATCTTAATTCCAGTTAAAATCACATGCAACACTGTATGAATCCTATATTCTTTACTTAAAGGAGACTAGAGTGGTAAATGTGTGTTATACAAGGCAGAATACCATTGAAGTTGAGAAAGAAACACGTTCGGCAGCTTTGGAAAGCCTTACTCTTCACTGAAATGTAGTACTACACTCTATAACACAGTTGAGAGACAATGTTCCCTACTTGCCTCAGTTCATAACAGTGTGTAGGAAGTTGTTTGATAAAGTGGGCAAAGCTTATACTTGGGCCAGAAGGCAGAATATAGGAAACTACATGAAAACATGAATAATTCAGTGAAAATGACTGTAAACAGATGAGAACTTGTTTAGAACAGCTGAAAGAGAATCTCCAAGTCAGTTCTTAGTGTAGAAAAGGTAGCTAAGATAAGGGAAATCCATAATTCCAGTTAAGATCACATGAAACACTGTATGAATCCTATATTCATTACTTAAAGGAGAATAGATTGGTAAATGTGTGTTATACAAGGCAGAATACCATTGAAATAGAGAAAGAAACACGTTCGGCAGCTTTGGAAAGCCTTACACTTCACTGAAATGTAGCACTACACTCTATAACACAGTTGAGAGACAATGTTCCCGAGCTGCCTCAGTTCATAACAGTGTGTAGGAAGTTGTTTGATAAAGTGGGCAAAGCTTATACTTGGACCAGAAGGCAGAATATAGGAAACTACATGAAAACATGATTAATTCAGTGAAAATGACTTTAAACAGATGAGAACTTGTTTTAGAACAGCTGAAAGAGATTCTCCAAGTCAGTTCTTAGTGTAGAAAAGGTAGCTAAGATCTGGGAAATCTTAATTCCAGTTAAAATCACATGAAACACTGTATGAATCCTATATTCTTTACTTAAAGGAGACTAGAGTGGTAAATGTGTGTTATACAAGGCAGAATACCATTGAAGTTGAGAAAGAAACACGTTCGGCAGCTTTGGAAAGCCTTACTCTTCACTGAAATGTAGTACTACACTCTATAACACAGTTGAGAGACAATGTTCCCTACTTGCCTCAGTTCATAACAGTGTGTAGGAAGTTGTTTGATAAAGTGGGCAAAGCTTATACTTGGGCCAGAAGGCAGAATATAGGAAACTACATGAAAACATGAATAATTCAGTGAAAATGACTGTAAACAGATTGGAACTTGTTTTAGAACAGCTGAAAGAGATTCTCCAAGTCAGTTCTTAGTGTAGAAAAGGTAGCTAAGATCCGGAAATCCTTAATTGGAGTTAAGATTATATGAAACACTGTATGAATCCTATATTCTTTACTTAAAGGAGACTAGAGTGGTAAATGTGTGTTATACAAGGCAGAATACCATTAAAATGGAGAAAGAAACACGTTCGGCAGCTTTGGAAAGCCTTACACTTCACTGAAATGTAGTACTACACTCTATAACACAGTTGAGAGACAATGTTCCCTACTTGCCTCAGTTCATAACAGTGTGTAGGAAGTTGTTTGATAAAGTGGGCAAAGCTTATACTTGGGCCAGAAGGCAGAATATAGGAAACTACATGAAAACATGAATAATTCAGTGAAAATGACTGTAAACAGATGAGAACTTGTTTAGAACAGCTGAAAGAGAATCTCCAAGTCAGTTCTTAGTGTAGAAAAGGTAGCTAAGATAAGGGAAATCCATAATTCCAGTTAAGATCACATGAAACACTGTATGAATCCTATATTCATTACTTAAAGGAGAATAGATTGGTAAATGTGTGTTATACAAGGCAGAATACCATTGAAATAGAGAAAGAAACACGTTCGGCAGCTTTGGAAAGCCTTACACTTCACTGAAATGTAGCACTACACTCTATAACACAGTTGAGAGACAATGTTCCCGAGCTGCCTCAGTTCATAACAGTGTGTAGGAAGTTGTTTGATAAAGTGGGCAAAGCTTATACTTGGACCAGAAGGCAGAATATAGGAAACTACATGAAAACATGATTAATTCAGTGAAAATGACTGTAAACAGATGAGAACTTGTTTTAGAACAGCTGAAAGAGATTCTCCAAGCCAGTTCTTAGTGTAGAAAAGGTAGCTAAGATCTGGGAAATCTTAATTCCAGTTAAAATCACATGAAACACTGTATGAATCCTATATTCTTTACTTAAAGGAGACTAGAGTGGTAAATGTGTGTTATACAAGGCAGAATACCATTGAAATAGAGAAAGAAACACGTTCGGCAGCTTTGGAAAGCCTTACACTTCACTGAAATGTAGCACTACACTCTATAACACAGTTGAGAGACAATGTTCCCGAGCTGCCTCAGTTCATAATAGTGTGTAGGAAGTTGTTTGATAAAGTGGGCAAAGCTTATACTTGGACCAGAAGGCAGAATATAGGAAACTACATGAAAACATGATTAATTCAGTGAAAATGACTGTAAACAGATGAGAACTTGTTTTAGAACAGCTGAAAGAGATTCTCCAAGTCAGTTCTTAGTGTAGAAAAGGTAGCTAAGATCCGGGAAATCTTAATTCCAGTTAAAATCACATGAAACACTGTATGAATCCTATATTCTTTACTGAAAGGAGACTAGAGTGGTAAATGTTTGTTATACAAGGCAGAATACCATTGAAATAGAGAAAGAAACACGTTCGGCAGCTTTGGAAAGCCTTACACTTCACTGAAATGTAGTACTACACTCTATAACACAGTTGAGAGACAATGTTCCCTACTTGCCTCAGTTCATAACAGTGTGTAGGAAGTTGTTTGATAAAGTGGGCAAAGCTTATACTTGGGCCAGAAGGCAGAATATAGGAAACTACATGAAAACATGAATAATTCAGTGAAAATGACTGTAAACAGATTGGAACTTGTTTTAGAACAGCTGAAAGAGATTCTCCAAGTCAGTTCTTAGTGTAGAAAAGGTAGCTAAGATCCGGAAATCCTTAATTGGAGTTAAGATTATATGAAACACTGTATGAATCCTATATTCTTTACTTAAAGGAGACTAGAGTGGTAAATGTGTGTTATACAAGGCAGAATACCATTAAAATGGAGAAAGAAACACGTTTGGCAGCTTTGGAAAGCCTTACACTTCACTGAAATGTAGTACTACACTCTATAACACAGTTGAGAGACAATGTTCCCTACTTGCCTCAGTTCATAACAGTGGGTAGGAAGTTGTTTGATAAAGTGGGCAAAGCTTATACTTGGGCCAGAAGGCAGAATATAGGAAACTACATGAAAACATGAATAATTCAGTGAAAATGACTGTAAACAGATGAGAACTTGTTTAGAACAGCTGAAAGAGAATCTCCAAGTCAGTTCTTAGTGTAGAAAAGGTAGCTAAGATAAGGGAAATCCATAATTCCAGTTAAGATCACATGAAACACTGTATGAATCCTATATTCATTACTTAAAGGAGAATAGATTGGTAAATGTGTGTTATACAAGGCAGAATACCATTGAAATAGAGAAAGAAACACGTTCGGCAGCTTTGGAAAGCCTTACACTTCACTGAAATGTAGCACTACACTCTATAACACAGTTGAGAGACAATGTTCCCGAGCTGCCTCAGTTCATAACAGTGTGTAGGAAGTTGTTTGATAAAGTGGGCAAAGCTTATACTTGGACCAGAAGGCAGAATATAGGAAACTACATGAAAACATGATTAATTCAGTGAAAATGACTGTAAACAGATGAGAACTTGTTTTAGAACAGCTGAAAGAGATTCTCCAAGTCAGTTCTTAGTGTAGAAAAGGTAGCTAAGATCTGGGAAATCTTAATTCCAGTTAAAATCACATGCAACACTGTATGAATCCTATATTCTTTACTTAAAGGAGACTAGAGTGGTAAATGTGTGTTATACAAGGCAGAATACCATTGAAGTTGAGAAAGAAACACGTTCGGCAGCTTTGGAAAGCCTTACTCTTCACTGAAATGTAGTACTACACTCTATAACACAGTTGAGAGACAATGTTCCCTACTTGCCTCAGTTCATAACAGTGTGTAGGAAGTTGTTTGATAAAGTGGGCAAAGCTTATACTTGGGCCAGAAGGCAGAATATAGGAAACTACATGAAAACATGAATAATTCAGTGAAAATGACTGTAAACAGATGAGAACTTGTTTAGAACAGCTGAAAGAGAATCTCCAAGTCAGTTCTTAGTGTAGAAAAGGTAGCTAAGATAAGGGAAATCCATAATTCCAGTTAAGATCACATGAAACACTGTATGAATCCTATATTCATTACTTAAAGGAGAATAGATTGGTAAATGTGTGTTATACAAGGCAGAATACCATTGAAATAGAGAAAGAAACACGTTCGGCAGCTTTGGAAAGCCTTACACTTCACTGAAATGTAGCACTACACTCTATAACACAGTTGAGAGACAATGTTCCCGAGCTGCCTCAGTTCATAACAGTGTGTAGGAAGTTGTTTGATAAAGTGGGCAAAGCTTATACTTGGACCAGAAGGCAGAATATAGGAAACTACATGAAAACATGATTAATTCAGTGAAAATGACTTTAAACAGATGAGAACTTGTTTTAGAACAGCTGAAAGAGATTCTCCAAGTCAGTTCTTAGTGTAGAAAAGGTAGCTAAGATCTGGGAAATCTTAATTCCAGTTAAAATCACATGAAACACTGTATGAATCCTATATTCTTTACTTAAAGGAGACTAGAGTGGTAAATGTGTGTTATACAAGGCAGAATACCATTGAAGTTGAGAAAGAAACACGTTCGGCAGCTTTGGAAAGCCTTACTCTTCACTGAAATGTAGTACTACACTCTATAACACAGTTGAGAGACAATGTTCCCTACTTGCCTCAGTTCATAACAGTGTGTAGGAAGTTGTTTGATAAAGTGGGCAAAGCTTATACTTGGGCCAGAAGGCAGAATATAGGAAACTACATGAAAACATGAATAATTCAGTGAAAATGACTGTAAACAGATTGGAACTTGTTTTAGAACAGCTGAAAGAGATTCTCCAAGTCAGTTCTTAGTGTAGAAAAGGTAGCTAAGATCCGGAAATCCTTAATTGGAGTTAAGATTATATGAAACACTGTATGAATCCTATATTCTTTACTTAAAGGAGACTAGAGTGGTAAATGTGTGTTATACAAGGCAGAATACCATTAAAATGGAGAAAGAAACACGTTCGGCAGCTTTGGAAAGCCTTACACTTCACTGAAATGTAGTACTACACTCTATAACACAGTTGAGAGACAATGTTCCCTACTTGCCTCAGTTCATAACAGTGTGTAGGAAGTTGTTTGATAAAGTGGGCAAAGCTTATACTTGGGCCAGAAGGCAGAATATAGGAAACTACATGAAAACATGAATAATTCAGTGAAAATGACTGTAAACAGATGAGAACTTGTTTAGAACAGCTGAAAGAGAATCTCCAAGTCAGTTCTTAGTGTAGAAAAGGTAGCTAAGATAAGGGAAATCCATAATTCCAGTTAAGATCACATGAAACACTGTATGAATCCTATATTCATTACTTAAAGGAGAATAGATTGGTAAATGTGTGTTATACAAGGCAGAATACCATTGAAATAGAGAAAGAAACACGTTCGGCAGCTTTGGAAAGCCTTACACTTCACTGAAATGTAGCACTACACTCTATAACACAGTTGAGAGACAATGTTCCCGAGCTGCCTCAGTTCATAACAGTGTGTAGGAAGTTGTTTGATAAAGTGGGCAAAGCTTATACTTGGACCAGAAGGCAGAATATAGGAAACTACATGAAAACATGATTAATTCAGTGAAAATGACTGTAAACAGATGAGAACTTGTTTTAGAACAGCTGAAAGAGATTCTCCAAGCCAGTTCTTAGTGTAGAAAAGGTAGCTAAGATCTGGGAAATCTTAATTCCAGTTAAAATCACATGAAACACTGTATGAATCCTATATTCTTTACTTAAAGGAGACTAGAGTGGTAAATGTGTGTTATACAAGGCAGAATACCATTGAAATAGAGAAAGAAACACGTTCGGCAGCTTTGGAAAGCCTTACACTTCACTGAAATGTAGCACTACACTCTATAACACAGTTGAGAGACAATGTTCCCGAGCTGCCTCAGTTCATAATAGTGTGTAGGAAGTTGTTTGATAAAGTGGGCAAAGCTTATACTTGGACCAGAAGGCAGAATATAGGAAACTACATGAAAACATGATTAATTCAGTGAAAATGACTGTAAACAGATGAGAACTTGTTTTAGAACAGCTGAAAGAGATTCTCCAAGTCAGTTCTTAGTGTAGAAAAGGTAGCTAAGATCCGGGAAATCTTAATTCCAGTTAAAATCACATGAAACACTGTATGAATCCTATATTCTTTACTGAAAGGAGACTAGAGTGGTAAATGTTTGTTATACAAGGCAGAATACCATTGAAATAGAGAAAGAAACACGTTCGGCAGCTTTGGAAAGCCTTACACTTCACTGAAATGTAGTACTACACTCTATAACACAGTTGAGAGACAATGTTCCCTACTTGCCTCAGTTCATAACAGTGTGTAGGAAGTTGTTTGATAAAGTGGGCAAAGCTTATACTTGGACCAGAAGGCAGAATATAGGAAACTACATGAAAACATGAATAATTCAGTGAAAATGACTGTAAACAGATGAGAACTTGTTTAGAACAGCTGAAAGAGAATCTCCAAGTCAGTTCTTAGTGTAGAAAAGGTAGCTAAGATAAGGGAAATCCATAATTCCAGTTAAGATCACATGAAACACTGTATGAATCCTATATTCATTACTTAAAGGAGAATAGATTGGTAAATGTGTGTTATACAAGGCAGAATACCATTGAAATAGAGAAAGAAACACGTTCGGCAGCTTTGGAAAGCCTTACACTTCACTGAAATGTAGCACTACACTCTATAACACAGTTGAGAGACAATGTTCCCGAGCTGCCTCAGTTCATAACAGTGTGTAGGAAGTTGTTTGATAAAGTGGGCAAAGCTTATACTTGGACCAGAAGGCAGAATATAGGAAACTACATGAAAACATGATTAATTCAGTGAAAATGACTGTAAACAGATGAGAACTTGTTTTAGAACAGCTGAAAGAGATTCTCCAAGTCAGTTCTTAGTGTAGAAAAGGTAGCTAAGATCTGGGAAATCTTAATTCCAGTTAAAATCACATGAAACACTGTATGAATCCTATATTCTTTACTTAAAGAAGACTAGAGTGGTAAATGTGTGTTATACAAGGCAGAATACCATTGAAGTTGAGAAAGAAACACGTTCGGCAGCTTTGGAAAGCCTTACTCTTCACTGAAATGTAGTACTACACTCTATAACACAGTTGAGAGACAATGTTCCCTACTTGCCTCAGTTCATAACAGTGTGTAGGAAGTTGTTTGATAAAGTGGGCAAAGCTTATACTTGGGCCAGAAGGCAGAATATAGGAAACTACATGAAAACTTGAATAATTCAGTGAAAATGACTGTAAACAGATTGGAACTTGTTTTAGAACAGCTGAAAGAGATTCTCCAAGTCAGTTCTTAGTGTAGAAAAGGTAGCTAAGATCCGGAAATCCTTTATTGGAGTT
Organism: Pipistrellus hanaki; assembly: GCF_964339955.1. Lineage (NCBI taxonomy): Eukaryota > Metazoa > Chordata > Mammalia > Chiroptera > Vespertilionidae > Pipistrellus > Pipistrellus hanaki. The sequence continues at coordinate 2,932,255 of NW_028182303.1, forward strand.
AAGATTATATGAAACACTGTATGAATCCTATATTCTTTACTTAAAGGAGACTAGAGTGGTAAATGTGTGTTATACAAGGAAGAATACCATTAAAATGGAGAAAGAAACACGTTCGGCAGCTTTGGAAAGCCTTACACTTCACTGAAATGTAGTACTACACTCTATAACACAGTTGAGAGACAATGTTCCCTACTTGCCTCAGTTCATAACAGTGTGTAGGAAGTTGTTTGACAAAGTGGGCAAAGCTTATACTTGGGCCAGAAGGCAGAATATAGGAAACTACATGAAAACATGAATAATTCAGTGAAAATGACTGTAAACAGATGAGAACTTGTTTAGAACAGCTGAAAGAGAATCTCCAAGTCAGTTCTTAGTGTAGAAAAGGTAGCTAAGATCTGGGAAATCTTAATTCCAGTTAAAATCACATGAAACACTGTATGAATCCTATATTCTTAACTGAAAGGAGACTAGAGTGGTAAATGTTTGTTATACAAGGCAGAATACCATTGAAATAGAGAAAGAAACACGTTCGGCAGCTTTGGAAAGCCTTACACTTCACTGAAATGTAGTACTACACTCTATAACACAGTTGAGAGACAATGTTCCCTACTTGCATCAGTTCATAACAGTGTGTAGGAAGTTGTTTGATAAAGTGGGCAAAGCTTATACTTGGGCGAGAAGGCAGAATATAGGAAACTACATGAAAACATGAATAATTCAGTGAAAATGACTGTAAACAGATGAGAACTTGTTTAGAACAGCTGAAAGAGAATCTCCAAGTCAGTTCTTAGTGTAGAAAAGGTAGCTAAGATAAGGGAAATCCATAATTCCAGTTAAGATCACATGAAACACTGTATGAATCCTATATTCATTACTTAAAGGAGAATAGATTGGTAAATGTGTGTTATACAAGGCAGAATACCATTGAAATAGAGAAAGAAACACGTTCGGCAGCTTTGGAAAGCCTTACACTTCACTGAAATGTAGCACTACACTCTATAACACAGTTGAGAGACAATGTTCCCGAGCTGCCTCAGTTCATAACAGTGTGTAGGAAGTTGTTTGATAAAGTGGGCAAAGCTTATACTTGGACCAGAAGGCAGAATATAGGAAACTACATGAAAACATGATTAATTCAGTGAAAATGACTGTAAACAGATGAGAACTTGTTTTAGAACAGCTGAAAGAGATTCTCCAAGTCAGTTCTTAGTGTAGAAAAGGTAGCTAAGATCTGGGAAATCTTAATTCGAGTTAAAATCACATGAAACACTGTATGAATCCTATATTCTTTACTTAAAGGAGACTAGAGTGGTAAATGTGTGTTATACAAGGCAGAATACCATTGAAATAGAGAAAGAAACACGTTCGGCAGCTTTGGAAAGCCTTACACTTCACTGAAATGTAGCACTACACTCTATAACACAGTTGAGAGACAATGTTCCCGAGCTGCCTCAGTTCATAATAGTGTGTAGGAAGTTGTTTGATAAAGTGGGCAAAGCTTATACTTGGACCAGAAGGCAGAATATAGGAAACTACATGAAAACATGATTAATTCAGTGAAAATAACTGTAAACAGATGAGAACTTGTTTTAGAACAGCTGAAAGAGATTCTCCAAGTCAGTTCTTAGTGTAGAAAAGGTAGCTAAGATCCGGGAAATCTTAATTCCAGTTAAAATCACATGAAACACTGTATGAATCCTATATTCTTTACTGAAAGGAGACTAGAGTGGTAAATGTTTGTTATACAAGGCAGAATACCATTGAAATAGAGAAAGAAACACGTTCGGCAGCTTTGGAAAGCCTTACACTTCACTGAAATGTAGTACTACACTCTATAACACAGTTGAGAGACAATGTTCCCTACTTGCCTCAGTTCATAACAGTGTGTAGGAAGTTGTTTGATAAAGTGGGCAAAGCTTATACTTGGACCAGAAGGCAGAATATAGGAAACTACATGAAAACATGAATAATTCAGTGAAAATGACTGTAAACAGATGAGAACTTGTTTAGAACAGCTGAAAGAGAATCTCCAAGTCAGTTCTTAGTGTAGAAAAGGTAGCTAAGATAAGGGAAATCCATAATTCCAGTTAAGATCACATGAAACACTGTATGAATCCTATATTCATTACTTAAAGGAGAATAGATTGGTAAATGTGTGTTATACAAGGCAGAATACCATTGAAATAGAGAAAGAAACGCGTTCGGCAGCTTTGGAAAGCCTTACACTTCACTGAAATGTAGCACTACACTCTATAACACAGTTGAGAGACAATGTTCCCGAGCTGCCTCAGTTCATAACAGTGTGTAGGAAGTTGTTTGATAAAGTGGGCAAAGCTTATACTTGGACCAGAAGGCAGAATATAGGAAACTACATGAAAACATGATTAATTCAGTGAAAATGACTGTAAACAGATGAGAACTTGTTTTAGAACAGCTGAAAGAGATTCTCCAAGTCAGTTCTTAGTGTAGAAAAGGTAGCTAAGATCTGGGAAATCTTAATTCCAGTTAAAATCACATGAAACACTGTATGAATCCTATATTCTTTACTTAAAGAAGACTAGAGTGGTAAATGTGTGTTATACAAGGCAGAATACCATTGAAGTTGAGAAAGAAACACGTTCGGCAGCTTTGGAAAGCCTTACTCTTCACTGAAATGTAGTACTACACTCTATAACACAGTTGAGAGACAATGTTCCCTACTTGCCTCAGTTCATAACAGTGTGTAGGAAGTTGTTTGATAAAGTGGGCAAAGCTTATACTTGGGCCAGAAGGCAGAATATAGGAAACTACATGAAAACATGAATAATTCAGTGAAAATGACTGTAAACAGATTGGAACTTGTTTTAGAACAGCTGAAAGAGATTCTCCAAGTCAGTTCTTAGTGTAGAAAAGGTAGCTAAGATCCGGAAATCCTTAATTGGAGTTAAGATTATATGAAACACTGTATGAATCCTATATTCTTTACTTAAAGGAGACTAGAGTGGTAAATGTGTGTTATACAAGGCAGAATACCATTAAAATGGAGAAAGAAACACGTTCGGCAGCTTTGGAAAGCCTTACACTTCACTGAAATGTAGTACTACACTCTATAACACAGTTGAGAGACAATGTTCCCTACTTGCCTCAGTTCATAACAGTGTGTAGGAAGTTGTTTGACAAAGTGGGCAAAGCTTATACTTGGGCCAGAAGGCAGAATATAGGAAACTACATGAAAACATGAATAATTCAGTGAAAATGACTGTAAACAGATGAGAACTTGTTTAGAACAGCTGAAAGAGAATCTCCAAGTCAGTTCTTAGTGTAGAAAAGGTAGCTAAGATCTGGGAAATCTTAATTCCAGTTAAAATCACATGAAACACTGTATGAATCCTATATTCTTAACTGAAAGGAGACTAGAGTGGTAAATGTTTGTTATACAAGGCAGAATACCATTGAAATAGAGAAAGAAACACGTTCGGCAGCTTTGGAAAGCCTTACACTTCACTGAAATATAGTACTACACTCTATAACACAGTTGAGAGACAATGTTCCCTACTTGCCTCAGTTCATAACAGTGTGTAGGAAGTTGTTTGATAAAGTGGGCAAAGCTTATACTTGGGCCAGAAGGCAGAATATAGGAAACTACATGAAAACATGAATAATTCAGTGAAAATGACTGTAAACAGATGAGAACTTGTTTAGAACAGCTGAAAGAGAATCTCCAAGTCAGTTCTTAGTGTAGAAAAGGTAGCTAAGATAAGGGAAATCCATAATTCCAGTTAAGATCACATGAAACACTGTTTGAATCCTATATTCATTACTTAAAGGAGACTACTGTGGTAAATGTGTGTTATACAAGGCAGAATACCATTGAAATAGAGAAAGAAACACGTATGGCAGCTTTGGAAAGGCTTACTCTTCACTGAAATGTAGTACTACACTCCATAACACAGTTGAGAGACAATGTTCCCGAGCTGCCTCAGTTCATAACAGTGTCTAGGAAGTGGTTTGCTAAAGTGGGCAAAGCTTATACTTGGACCAGAAGGCAGAATATTGGAAACTACATGAAAACATGAATAATTCAGTGAAAATGACTGTAAACAGATGAGAACTTGTTTAGAACACCTGAAAGAGAATCTCCAAGTCAGTTCTTAGTGTAGAAAAGGTAGCTAAGATAAGGGAAATCCATAATTCCAGTTAAGATCACATGAAACACTGTATGAATCCTATATTCATTACTTAAAGGAGAATAGAGTGGTAAATGTGTGTTCTACAAGGCAGAATACCATTGAAATAGAGAAAGAAACACGTTCGGCAGCTTTGGAAAGCCTTACACTTCACTGAAATGTAGCACTACACTCTATAACACAGTTGAGAGACAATGTTCCCTACTTGCCTCAGTTCATAACAGTGTGTAGGAAGTTGTTTGATAAAGTGGGCAAAGCTTATACTTGGGCCAGAAGGCAGAATATAGGAAACTACATGAAAACATGAATAATTCAGTGAAAATGACTGTAAACAGATGAGAACTTGTTTAGAACAGCTGAAAGAGAATCTCCAAGTCAGTTCTTAGTGTAGAAAAGGTAGCTAAGATAAGGGAAATCCATAATTCCAGTTAAGATCACATGAAACACTGTTTGAATCCTATATTCATTACTTAAAGGAGACTACTGTGGTAAATGTGTGTTATACAAGGCAGAATACCATTGAAATAGAGAAAGAAACACGTATGGCAGCTTTGGAAAGGCTTACACTTCACTGAAATGTAGTACTACACTCCATAACACAGTTGAGAGACAATGTTCCCGAGCTGCCTCAGTTCATAACAGTGTGTAGGAAGTGGTTTGATAAAGTGGGCAAAGCTTATACTTGGACCAGAAGGCAGAATATAGGAAACTACATGAAAACATGAATAATTCAGTGAAAATGACTGTAAACAGATTGGAACTTGTTTTAGAACAGCTGAAAGAGATTCTCCAAGTCAGTTCTTAGTGTAGAAAAGGTAGCTAAGATCCGGGAAATCTTAATTCCAGTTAAGATCACATGAAACACTGTATGAATCCTATATTCTTTACTTAAAGGAGACTAGAGTGGTAAATGTGTGTTATACAAGGCAGAATACATTTGAAGTAGAGAAAGAAACACGTTCGGCAGCTTTGGAAAGCCTTACACTTCACTGAAATGTAGTACTACACTCTATAACACAGTTGAGAGACAATGTTCCCTACTTGCCTCAGTTCATAACAGTGTGTAGGAAGTTGTTTGATAAAGTGGGCAAAGCTTATACTTGGGCCAGAAGGCAGAATATAGGAAACTACATGAAAACATGAATAATTCAGTGAAAATGACTGTAAACAGATGAGAACTTGTTTAGAACAGCTGAAAGAGAATCTCCAAGTCAGTTCTTAGTGTAGAAAAGGTAGCTAAGATAAGGGAAATCCATAATTCCAGTTAAGATCACATGAAACACTGTATGAATCCTATATTCATTACTTAAAGGAGAATAGATTGGTAAATGTGTGTTATACAAGGCAGAATACCATTGAAGTTGAGAAAGAAACACGTTCGGCAGCTTTGGAAAGCCTTACTCTTCACTGAAATGTAGTACTACACTCTATAACACAGTTGAGAGACAATGTTCCCTACTTGCCTCAGTTCATAACAGTGTGTAGGAAGTTGTTTGATAAAGTGGGCAAAGCTTATACTTGGGCCAGAAGGCAGAATATAGGAAACTACATGAAAACATGAATAATTCAGTGAAAATGACTGTAAACAGATTGGAACTTGTTTTAGAACAGCTGAAAGAGATTCTCCAAGTCAGTTCTTAGTGTAGAAATGGTAGCTAAGATCCGGAAATCCTTAATTGGAGTTAAGATTATATGAAACACTGTATGAATCCTATATTCTTTACTTAAAGGAGACTAGAGTGGTAAATGTGTGTTATACAAGGCAGAATACCATTAAATTGGAGAAAGAAACACGTTCGGCAGCTTTGGAAAGCCTTACACTTCACTGAAATGTAGTACTACACTCTATAACACAGTTGAGAGACAATGTTCCCTACTTGCCTCAGTTCATAACAGTGTGTAGGAAGTTGTTTGATAAAGTGGGCAAAGCTTATACTTGGGCCAGAAGGCAGAATATAGGAAACTACATGAAAACATGAATAATTCAGTGAAAATGACTGTAAACAGATGAGAACTTGTTTAGAACAGCTGAAAGAGAATCTCCAAGTCAGTTCTTAGTGTAGAAAAGGTAGCTAAGATCTGGGAAATCTTAATTCCAGTTAAAATCACATGAAACACTGTATGAATCCTATATTCTTTACTGAAAGGAGACTAGAGTGGTAAATGTTTGTTATACAAGGCAGAATACCATTGAAATAGAGAAAGAAACACGTTCGGCAGCTTTGGAAAGCCTTACACTTCACTGAAATGTAGTACTACACTCTATAACACAGTTGAGAGACAATGTTCCCTACTTGCCTCAGTTCATAACAGTGTGTAGGAAGTTGTTTGATAAAGTGGGCAAAGCTTATACTTGGGCCAGAAGGCAGAATATAGGAAACTACATGAAAACATGAATAATTCAGTGAAAATGACTGTAAACAGATGAGAACTTGTTTAGAACAGCTGAAAGAGAATCTCCAAGTCAGTTCTTAGTGTAGAAAAGGTAGCTAAGATAAGGGAAATCCATAATTCCAGTTAAGATCACATGAAACACTGTATGAATCCTATATTCATTACTTAAAGGAGAATAGAGTGGTAAATGTGTGTTATACAAGGCAGAATACCATTGAAATAGAGAAAGAAACACGTTCGGCAGCTTTGGAAAGCCTTACACTTCACTGAAATGTAGCACTACACTCTATAACACAGTTGAGAGACAATGTTCCCGAACTGCCTCAGTTCATAACAGTGTGCAGGAAGTTGTTTGATAAAGTGGGCAAAGCTTATACTTGGACCAGAAGGTAGAATATAGGAAACTACATGAAAACATGAATAATTCAGTGAAAATGACTGTAAACAGATGAGAACTTGTTTTAGAACAGCTGAAAGAGATTCTCCAAGTCAGGTCTTAGTGTAGAAAAGGTAGCTAAGATCCGGGAAATCTTAATTCCAGTTAAAATCACATGAAACACTGTATGAATCCTATATTCTTTACTGAAAGGAGACTAGAGTGGTAAATGTTTGTTATACAAGGCAGAATACCATTGAAATAGAGAAAGAAACACGTTCGGCAGCTTTGGAAAGCCTTACACTTCACTGAAATGTAGTACTACACTCTATAACACAGTTGAGAGACAATGTTCCCTACTTGCCTCAGTTCATAACAGTGTGTAGGAAGTTGTTTGATAAAGTGGGCAAAGCTTATACTTGGGCCAGAAGGCAGAAAATAGGAAACTACATGAAAACATGAATAATTCAGTGAAAATGACTGTAAACAGATGAGAACTTGTTTAGAACAGCTGAAAGAGAATCTCCAAGTCAGTTCTTAGTGTAGAAAAGGTAGCTAAGATAAGGGAAATCCATAATTCCAGTTAAGATCACATGAAACACTGTATGAATCCTATATTCATTACTTAAAGGAGAATAGATTGGTAAATGTGTGTTATACAAGGCAGAATACCATTGAAATAGAGAAAGAAACACGTTCGGCAGCTTTGGAAAGCCTTACACTTCACTGAAATGTAGCACTACACTCTATAACACAGTTGAGAGACAATGTTCCCGAGCTGCCTCAGTTCATAACAGTGTGTAGGAAGTTGTTTGATAAAGTGGGCAAAGCTTATACTTGGATCAGAAGGCAGAATATAGGAAACTACATGAAAACATGATTAATTCAGTGAAAATGACTGTAAACAGATGAGAACTTGTTTTAGAACAGCTGAAAGAGATTCTCCAAGTCAGTTCTTAGTGTAGAAAAGGTAGCTAAGATCTGGGAAATCTTAATTCCAGTTAAAATCACATGAAACACTGTATGAATCCTATATTCTTTACTTAAAGGAGACTAGAGTGGTAAATGTGTGTTATACAAGGCAGAATACCATTGAAATAGAGAAAGAAACACGTTCGGCAGCTTTGGAAAGCCTTGCACTTCACTGAAATGTAGCACTACACTCTATAACACAGTTGAGAGACAATGTTCCCGAGCTGCCTCAGTTCATAACAGTGTGTAGGAAGTTGTTTGATAAAGTGGGCAAAGCTTATACTTGGGCCAGAAGGCAGAATATAGGAAACTACATGAAAACATGAATAATTCAGTGAAAATGACTGTAAACAGATGAGAACTTGTTTAGAACAGCTGAAAGAGAATCTCCAAGTCAGTTCTTAGTGTAGAAAAGGTAGCTAAGATAAGGGAAATCCATAATTCCAGTTAAGATCACATGAAACACTGTTTGAATCCTATATTCATTACTTAAAGGAGACTACTGTGGTAAATGTGTGTTATACAAGGCAGAATACCATTGAAATAGAGAAAGAAACACGTATGGCAGCTTTGGAAAGGCTTACACTTCACTGAAATGTAGTACTACACTCCATAACACAGTTGAGAGACAATGTTCCCGAGCTGCCTCAGTTCATAACAGTGTGTAGGAAGTGGTTTGATAAAGTGGGCAAAGCTTATACTTGGACCAGAAGGCAGAATATAGGAAACTACATGAAAACATGAATAATTCAGTGAAAATGACTGTAAACAGATTGGAACTTGTTTTAGAACAGCTGAAAGAGATTCTCCAAGTCAGTTCTTAGTGTAGAAAAGGTAGCTAAGATCCGGGAAATCTTAATTCCAGTTAAGATCACATGAAACACTGTATGAATCCTATATTCTTTACTTAAAGGAGACTAGAGTGGTAAATGTGTGTTATACAAGGCAGAATACCTTTGAAGTAGAGAAAGAAACACGTTCGGCAGCTTTGGAAAGCCTTACACTTCACTGAAATGTAGTACTACACTCTATAACACAGTTGAGAGACAATGTTCCCTACTTGCCTCAGTTCATAACAGTGTGTAGGAAGTTGTTTGATAAAGTGGGCAAAGCTTATACTTGGGCCAGAAGGCAGAATATAGGAAACTACATGAAAACATGAATAATTCAGTGAAAATGACTGTAAACAGATGAGAACTTGTTTAGAACAGCTGAAAGAGAATCTCCAAGTCAGTTCTTAGTGTAGAAAAGGTAGCTAAGATAAGGGAAATCCATAATTCCAGTTAAGATCACATGAAACACTGTATGAATCCTATATTCATTACTTAAAGGAGAATAGATTGGTAAATGTGTGTTATACAAGGCAGAATACCATTGAAGTTGAGAAAGAAACACGTTCGGCAGCTTTGGAAAGCCTTACTCTTCACTGAAATGTAGTACTACACTCTATAACACAGTTGAGAGACAATGTTCCCTACTTGCCTCAGTTCATAACAGTGTGTAGGAAGTTGTTTGATAAAGTGGGCAAAGCTTATACTTGGGCCAGAAGGCAGAATATAGGAAACTACATGAAAACATGAATAATTCAGTGAAAATGACTGTAAACAGATTGGAACTTGTTTTAGAACAGCTGAAAGAGATTCTCCAAGTCAGTTCTTAGTGTAGAAATGGTAGCTAAGATCCGGAAATCCTTAATTGGAGTTAAGATTATATGAAACACTGTATGAATCCTATATTCTTTACTTAAAGGAGACTAGAGTGGTAAATGTGTGTTATACAAGGCAGAATACCATTAAATTGGAGAAAGAAACACGTTCGGCAGCTTTGGAAAGCCTTACACTTCACTGAAATGTAGTACTACACTCTATAACACAGTTGAGAGACAATGTTCCCTACTTGCCTCAGTTCATAACAGTGTGTAGGAAGTTGTTTGATAAAGTGGGCAAAGCTTATACTTGGGCCAGAAGGCAGAATATAGGAAACTACATGAAAACATGAATAATTCAGTGAAAATGACTGTAAACAGATGAGAACTTGTTTAGAACAGCTGAAAGAGAATCTCCAAGTCAGTTCTTAGTGTAGAAAAGGTAGCTAAGATCTGGGAAATCTTAATTCCAGTTAAAATCACATGAAACACTGTATGAATCCTATATTCTTTACTGAAAGGAGACTAGAGTGGTAAATGTTTGTTATACAAGGCAGAATACCATTGAAATAGAGAAAGAAACACGTTCGGCAGCTTTGGAAAGCCTTACACTTCACTGAAATGTAGTACTACACTCTATAACACAGTTGAGAGACAATGTTCCCTACTTGCCTCAGTTCATAACAGTGTGTAGGAAGTTGTTTGATAAAGTGGGCAAAGCTTATACTTGGGCCAGAAGGCAGAATATAGGAAACTACATGAAAACATGAATAATTCAGTGAAAATGACTGTAAACAGATGAGAACTTGTTTAGAACAGCTGAAAGAGAATCTCCAAGTCAGTTCTTAGTGTAGAAAAGGTAGCTAAGATAAGGGAAATCCATAATTCCAGTTAAGATCACATGAAACACTGTATGAATCCTATATTCATTACTTAAAGGAGAATAGAGTGGTAAATGTGTGTTATACAAGGCAGAATACCATTGAAATAGAGAAAGAAACACGTTCGGCAGCTTTGGAAAGCCTTACACTTCACTGAAATGTAGTACTACACTCTATAACACAGTTGAGAGACAATGTTCCCTACTTGCCTCAGTTCATAACAGTGTGTAGGAAGTTGTTTGATAAAGTGGGCAAAGCTTATACTTGGGCCAGAAGGCAGAAAATAGGAAACTACATGAAAACATGAATAATTCAGTGAAAATGACTGTAAACAGATGAGAACTTGTTTAGAACAGCTGAAAGAGAATCTCCAAGTCAGTTCTTAGTGTAGAAAAGGTAGCTAAGATAAGGGAAATCCATAATTCCAGTTAAGATCACATGAAACACTGTATGAATCCTATATTCATTACTTAAAGGAGAATAGATTGGTAAATGTGTGTTATACAAGGCAGAATACCATTGAAATAGAGAAAGAAACACGTTCGGCAGCTTTGGAAAGCCTTACACTTCACTGAAATGTAGCACTACACTCTATAACACAGTTGAGAGACAATGTTCCCGAGCTGCCTCAGTTCATAACAGTGTGTAGGAAGTTGTTTGATAAAGTGGGCAAAGCTTATACTTGGATCAGAAGGCAGAATATAGGAAACTACATGAAAACATGATTAATTCAGTGAAAATGACTGTAAACAGATGAGAACTTGTTTTAGAACAGCTGAAAGAGATTCTCCAAGTCAGTTCTTAGTGTAGAAAAGGTAGCTAAGATCTGGGAAATCTTAATTCCAGTTAAAATCACATGAAACACTGTATGAATCCTATATTCTTTACTTAAAGGAGACTAGAGTGGTAAATGTGTGTTATACAAGGCAGAATACCATTGAAATAGAGAAAGAAACACGTTCGGCAGCTTTGGAAAGCCTTGCACTTCACTGAAATGTAGCACTACACTCTATAACACAGTTGAGAGACAATGTTCCCGAGCTGCCTCAGTTCATAACAGTGTGTAGGAAGTTGTTTGATAAAGTGGGCAAAGCTTATACTTGGACCAGAAGGCAGAATATAGGAAACTACATGAAAACATGATTAATTCAGTGAAAATGACTGTAAACAGATGAGAACTATTTTTAGAACAGCTGAAAGAGATTCTCCAAGTCAGTTCTTAGTGTAGAAAAGGTAGCTAAGATCCGGGAAATCTTAATTCCAGTTAAAATCACATGAAACACTGTATGAATCCTATATTCTTTACTGAAAGGAGACTAGAGTGGTAAATGTTTGTTATACAAGGCAGAATACCATTGAAATAGAGAAAGAAACACGTTCGGCAGCTTTGGAAAGCCTTACACTTCACTGAAATGTAGTACTACACTCTATAACACAGTTGAGAGACAATGTTCCCTACTTGCCTCAGTTCATAACAGTGTTTAGGAAGTTGTTTGATAAAGTGGGCAAAGCTTATACTTGGGCCAGAAGGCAGAATATAGGAAACTACATGAAAACATGAATAATTCAGTGAAAATGACTGTAAACAGATGAGAACTTGTTTAGAACAGCTGAAAGAGAATCTCCAAGTCAGTTCTTAGTGTAGAAAAGGTAGCTAAGATAAGGGAAATCCATAATTCCAGTTAAGATCACATGAAACACTGTATGAATCCTATATTCATTACTTAAAGGAGAATAGATTGGTAAATGTGTGTTATACAATGCAGAATACCATTGAAATAGAGAAAGAAACGCGTTCGGCAGCTTTGGAAAGCCTTACACTTCACTGAAATGTTGCACTACACTCTATAACACAGTTGAGAGACAATGTTCCCGAGCTGCCTCAGTTCATAACAGTGTGTAGGAAGTTGTTTGATAAAGTGGGCAAAGCTTATACTTGGACCAGAAGGCAGAATATAGGAAACTACATGAAAACATGATTAATTCAGTGAAAATGACTGTAAACAGATGAGAACTTGTTTTAGAACAGCTGAAAGAGATTCTCCAAGTCAGTTCTTAGTGTAGAAAAGGTAGCTAAGATCTGGGAAATCTTAATTCCAGTTAAAATCACATGAAACACTGTATGAATCCTATATTCTTTACTTAAAGGAGACTAGAGTGGTAAATGTGTGTTATACAAGGCAGAATACCATTAAAATGGAGAAAGAAACACGTTCGGCAGCTTTGGAAAGCCTTACACTTCACTGAAATGTAGTACTACACTCTATAACACAGTTGAGAGACAATGTTCCCTACTTGCCTCAGTTCATAACAGTGTGTAGGAAGTTGTTTGATAAAGTGGGCAAAGCTTATACTTGGGCCAGAAGGCAGAATATAGGAAACTACATGAAAACATGAATAATTCAGTGAAAATGACTGTAAACAGATGAGAACTTGTTTTAGAACAGCTGAAAGAGATTCTCCAAGTCAGTTCTTAGTGTAGAAAAGGTAGCTAAGATCTGGGAAATCTTAATTCCAGTTAAAATCACATGAAACACTGTATGAATCCTATATTCTTTACTTAAAGGAGACTAGAGTGGTAAATGTGTGTTATACAAGGCAGAATACCATTGAAATAGAGAAAGAAACACGTTCGGCAGCTTTGGAAAGCCTTACACTTCACTGAAATGTAGCACTACACTCTATAACACAGTTGAGAGACAATGTTCCCGAGCTGCCTCAGTTCATAACAGTGTGTAGGAAGTTGTTTGATAAAGTGGGCAAAGCTTATACTTGGACCAGAAGGCAGAATATAGGAAAGTACATGAAAACATGATTAATTCAGTGAAAATGACTGTAAACAGATGAGAACTTGTTTTAGAACAGCTGAAAGAGATTCTCCAAGTCAGTTCTTAGTGTAGAAAAGGTAGCTAAGATCCGGGAAATCTTAATTCCAGTTAAAATCACATGAAACACTGTATGAATCCTATATTCTTTACTTAAAGGAGACTAGAGTGGTAAATGTGTGTTATACAAGGCAGAATACCATTGAAGTTGAGAAAGAAACACGTTCGGCAGCTTTGGAAAGCCTTACTCTTCACTGAAATGTAGTACTACACTCTATAACACAGTTGAGAGACAATGTTCCCTACTTGCCTCAGTTCATAACATTGTGTAGGAAGTTGTTTGATAAAGTGGGCAAAGCTTATACTTGGGCCAGAAGGCAGAATATAGGAAACTACATGAAAACATGAATAATTCAGTGAAAATGACTGTAAACAGATTGGAACTTGTTTTAGAACAGCTGAAAGAGATTCTCCAAGTCAGTTCTTAGTGTAGAAAAGGTAGCTAAGATCCGGAAATCCTTAATTGGAGTTAAGATTATATGAAACACTGTATGAATCCTATATTCTTTACTTAAAGGAGACTAGAGTGGTAAATGTGTGTTATACAAGGCAGAATACCATTAAAATGGAGAAAGAAACACGTTCGGCAGCTTTGGAAAGCCTTACACTTCACTGAAATGTAGTACTACACTCTATAACACAGTTGAGAGACAATGTTCCCTACTTGCCTCAGTTCATAACAGTGTGTAGGAAGTTGTTTGACAAAGTGGGCAAAGCTTATACTTGGGCCAGAAGGCAGAATATAGGAAACTACATGAAAACATGAATAATTCAGTGAAAATGACTGTAAACAGATGAGAACTTGTTTAGAACAGCTGAAAGAGAATCTCCAAGTCAGTTCTTAGTGTAGAAAAGGTAGCTAAGATCTGGGAAATCTTAATTCCAGTTAAAATCACATGAAACACTGTATGAATCCTATATTCTTTACTGAAAGGAGAATAGAGTGGTAAATGTGTGTTCTACAAGGCAGAATACCATTGAAATAGAGAAAGAAACACGTTCGGCAGCTTTGGAAAGCCTTACACTTCACTGAAATGTAGCACTACACTCTATAACACAGTTGAGAGACAATGTTCCCGAACTGCCTCAGTTCATAACAGTGTGTAGGAAGTTGTTTGATAAAGTGGGCAAAGCTTATACTTGGGCCAGAAGGCAGAATATAGGAAACTGCAAGAAAACAAGAATAATTCAGTGAAAATGACTGTAAACAGATGAGAACTTGTTTTAGAACAGCTGAAAGAGATTCTCCAAGTCAGTTCTTAGTGTAGAAAAGGTAGCTAAGATCCGGGAAATCTTAATTCCAGTTAAAATCACATGAAACACTGTATGAATCCTATATTCTTTACTGAAAGGAGACTAGAGTGGTAAATGTTTGTTATACAAGGCAGAATACCATTGAAATAGAGAAAGAAACACGTTCGGCAGCTTTGGAAAGCCTTACACTTCACTGAAATGTAGTACTACACTCTATAACACAGTTGAGAGACAATGTTCCCTACTTGCCTCAGTTCATAACAGTGTGTAGGAAGTTGTTTGATAAAGTGGGCAAAGCTTATACTTGGGCCAGAAGGCAGAATATAGGAAACTACATGAAAACATGAATAATTCAGTGAAAATGACTGTAAACAGATGAGAACTTGTTTAGAACAGCTGAAAGAGAATCTCCAAGTCAGTTCTTAGTGTAGAAAAGGTAGCTAAGATAAGGGGAATCCATAATTCCAGTTAAGATCACATGAAACACTGTTTGAATCCTATATTCATTACTTAAAGGAGACTACTGTGGTAAATGTGTGTTATACAAGGCAGAATACCATTGAAATAGAGAAAGAAACACGTATGGCAGCTTTGGAAAGGCTTACACTTCACTGAAATGTAGTACTACACTCCATAACACAGTTGAGAGACAATGTTCCCGAGCTGCCTCAGTTCATAACAGTGTGTAGGAAGTGGTTTGATAAAGTGGGCAAAGCTTATACTTGGACCAGAAGGCAGAATATAGGAAACTACATGAAAACATGAATAATTCAGTGAAAATGACTGTAAACAGATTGGAACTTGTTTTAGAACAGCTGAAAGAGATTCTCCAAGTCAGTTCTTAGTGTAGAAAAGGTAGCTAAGATCCGGGAAATCTTAATTCCAGTTAAGATAACATGAAACACTGTATGAATCCTATATTCTTTACTTAAAGGAGACTAGAGTGGTAAATGTGTGTTATACAAGGCAGAATACCTTTGAAGTAGAGAAAGAAACACGTTCGGCAGCTTTGGAAAGCCTTACACTTCACTGAAATGTAGTACTACACTCTATAACACAGTTGAGAGACAATGTTCCCTACTTGCCTCAGTTCATAACAGTGTGTAGGAAGTTGTTTGATAAAGTGGGCAAAGCTTATACTTGGGCCAGAAGGCAGAATATAGGAAACTACATGAAAACATGAATAATTCAGTGAAAATGACTGTAAACAGATGAGAACTTGTTTAGAACAGCTGACAGAGAATCTCCAAGTCAGTTCTTAGTGTAGAAAAGGTAGCTAAGATCTGGGAAATCTTAATTCCAGTTAAAATCACATGAAACACTGTATGAATCCTATATTCTTTACTGAAAGGAGACTAGAATGGTAAATGTTTGTTATACAAGGCAGAATACCATTGAAATAGAGAAAGAAACACGTTCGGCAGCTTTGGAAAGCCTTACACTTCACTGAAATGTAGTACTACACTCTATAACACAGTTGAGAGACAATGTTCCCTACTTGCCTCAGTTCATAACAGTGTGTAGGAAGTTGTTTGATAAAGTGGGCAAAGCTTATACTTGGGCCAGAAGGCAGAATATAGGAAACTACATGAAAACATGAATAATTCAGTGAAAATGACTGTAAACAGATGAGAACTTGTTTAGAACAGCTGAAAGAGATTCTCCAAGTCAGTTCTTAGTGTAGAAAAGGTAGCTAAGATAAGGGAAATCCATAATTCCAGTTAAGATCACATGAAACACTGTTTGAATCCTATATTCATTACTTAAAGGAGACTACTGTGGTAAATGTGTGTTATACAAGGCAGAATACCATTGAAATAGAGAAAGAAACATGTATGGCAGCTTTGGAAAGGCTTACACTTCACTGAAATGTAGTACTACACTCCATAACACAGTTGAGAGACAATGTTCCCGAGCTGCCTCAGTTCATAACAGTGTGTAGGAAGTGGTTTGATAAAGTGGGCAAAGCTTATACTTGGACCACAAGGCAGAATATAGGAAACTACATGAAAACATGAATAATTCAGTGAAAATGACTGTAAACAGATTGGAACTTGTTTTAGAACAGCTGAAAGAGATTCTCCAAGTCAGTTCTTAGTGTAGAAAAGGTAGCTAAGATCCGGGAAATCTTAATTCCAGTTAAGATCACATGAAACACTGTATGAATCCTATATTCTTTACTTAAAGGAGACTAGAGTGGTAAATGTGTGTTATACAAGGCAGAATACCATTGAAGTAGAGAAAGAAACACGTTCGGCAGCTTTGGAAAGCCTTAC
Source organism: Pipistrellus hanaki (assembly GCF_964339955.1). Taxonomy (NCBI): domain Eukaryota; kingdom Metazoa; phylum Chordata; class Mammalia; order Chiroptera; family Vespertilionidae; genus Pipistrellus; species Pipistrellus hanaki. The sequence continues at coordinate 2,949,104 of NW_028182303.1, forward strand.
ACTTCACTGAAATGTAGTACTACACTCTATAACACAGTTGAGAGACAATGTTCCCTACTTGCCTCAGTTCATAACAGTGTGTAGGAAGTTGTTTGATAAAGTGGGCAAAGCTTATACTTGGGCCAGAAGGCAGAATATAGGAAACTACATGAAAACATGAATAATTCAGTGAAAATGACTGTAAACAGATGAGAACTTGTTTAGAACAGCTGAAAGAGAATCTCCAAGTCAGTTCTTAGTGTAGAAAAGGTAGCTAAGATCTGGGAAATCTTAATTCCAGTTAAAATCACATGAAACACTGTATGAATCCTATATTCTTTACTGAAAGGAGACTAGAATGGTAAATGTTTGTTATACAAGGCAGAATACCATTGAAATAGAGAAAGAAACGCGTTCGGCAGCTTTGGAAAGCCTTACACTTCACTGAAATGTAGCACTACACTCTATAACACAGTTGAGAGACAATGTTCCCGAGCTGCCTCAGTTCATAACAGTGTGTAGGAAGTTGTTTGATAAAGTGGGCAAAGCTTATACTTGGACCAGAAGGCAGAATATAGGAAACTACATGAAAACATGATTAATTCAGTGAAAATGACTGTAAACAGATGAGAACTTGTTTTAGAACAGCTGAAAGAGATTCTCCAAGTCAGTTCTTAGTGTAGAAAAGGTAGCTAAGATCTGGGAAATCTTAATTCCAGTTAAAATCACATGAAACACTGTATGAATCCTATATTCTTTACTTAAAGGAGACTAGAGTGGTAAATGTGTGTTATACAAGGCAGAATACCATTGAAGTTGAGAAAGAAACACGTTCGGCAGCTTTGGAAAGCCTTACTCTTCACTGAAATGTAGTACTACACTCTATAACACAGTTGAGAGACAATGTTCCCTACTTGCCTCAGTTCATAACAGTGTGTAGGAAGTTGTTTGATAAAGTGGGCAAAGCTTATACTTGGGCCAGAAGGCAGAATATAGGAAACTACATGAAAACATGAATAATTCAGTGAAAATGACTGTAAACAGATTGGAACTTGTTTTAGAACAGCTGAAAGAGATTCTCCAAGTCAGTTCTTAGTGTAGAAAAGGTAGCTAAGATCCGGAAATCCTTAATTGGAGTTAAGATTATATGAAACACTGTATGAATCCTATATTCTTTACTTAAAGGAGACTAGAGTGGTAAATGTGTGTTATACAAGGCAGAATACCATTAAAATGGAGAAAGAAACACGTTCGGCAGCTTTGGAAAGCCTTACACTTCACTGAAATGTAGTACTACACTCTATAACACAGTTGAGAGACAATGTTCCCTACTTGCCTCAGTTCATAACAGTGTGTAGGAAGTTGTTTGACAAAGTGGGCAAAGCTTATACTTGGGCCAGAAGGCAGAATATAGGAAACTACATGAAAACATGAATAATTCAGTGAAAATGACTGTAAACAGATGAGAACTTGTTTAGAACAGCTGAAAGAGAATCTCCAAGTCAGTTCTTAGTGTAGAAAAGGTAGCTAAGATCTGGGAAATCTTAATTCCAGTTAAAATCACATGAAACACTGTATGAATCCTATATTCTTTACTGAAAGGAGAATAGAGTGGTAAATGTGTGTTCTACAAGGCAGAATACCATTGAAATAGAGAAAGAAACACGTTCGGCAGCTTTGGAAAGCCTTACACTTCACTGAAATGTAGCACTACACTCTATAACACAGTTGAGAGACAATGTTCCCGAACTGCCTCAGTTCATAACAGTGTGTAGGAAGTTGTTTGATAAAGTGGGCAAAGCTTATACTTGGGCCAGAAGGCAGAATATAGGAAACTGCAAGAAAACATGAATAATTCAGTGAAAATGACTGTAAACAGATGAGAACTTGTTTTAGAACAGCTGAAAGAGATTCTCCAAGTCAGTTCTTAGTGTAGAAAAGGTAGCTAAGATCCGGGAAATCTTAATTCCAGTTAAAATCACATGAAACACTGTATGAATCCTATATTCTTTACTGAAAGGAGACTAGAGTGGTAAATGTTTGTTATACAAGGCAGAATACCATTGAAATAGAGAAAGAAACACGTTCGGCAGCTTTGGAAAGCCTTACACTTCACTGAAATGTAGTACTACACTCTATAACACAGTTGAGAGACAATGTTCCCTACTTGCCTCAGTTCATAACAGTGTGTAGGAAGTTGTTTGATAAAGTGGGCAAAGCTTATACTTGGGCCAGAAGGCAGAATATAGGAAACTACATGAAAACATGAATAATTCAGTGAAAATGACTGTAAACAGATGAGAACTTGTTTAGAACAGCTGAAAGAGAATCTCCAAGTCAGTTCTTAGTGTAGAAAAGGTAGCTAAGATAAGGGAAATCCATAATTCCAGTTAAGATCACATGAAACACTGTTTGAATCCTATATTCATTACTTAAAGGAGACTACTGTGGTAAATGTGTGTTATACAAGGCAGAATACCATTGAAATAGAGAAGGAAACACGTATGGCAGCTTTGGAAAGGCTTACACTTCACTGAAATGTAGTACTACACTCCATAACACAGTGGAGAGACAAAGTTCCCGAGCTGCCTCAGTTCATAACAGTGTGTAGGAAGTGGTTTGATAAAGTGGGCAAAGCTTATACTTGGACCAGAAGGCAGAATATAGGAAACTACATGAAAACATGAATAATTCAGTGAAAATGACTGTAAACAGATTGGAACTTGTTTTAGAACAGCTGAAAGAGATTCTCCAAGTCAGTTCTTAGTGTAGAAAAGGTAGCTAAGATCCGGGAAATCTTAATTCCAGTTAAGATCACATGAAACACTGTATGAATCCTATATTCTTTACTTAAAGGAGACTAGAGTGGTAAATGTGTGTTATACAAGGCAGAATACCATTGAAGTAGAGAAAGAAACACGTTCGGCAGCTTTGGAAAGCCTTACACTTCACTGAAATGTAGTACTACACTCTATAACACAGTTGAGAGACAATGTTCCCGAGCTGCCTCAGTTCATAACAGTGTGTAGGAAGTTGTTTGATAAAGTGGGCAAAGCTTATACTTGGACCAGAAGGCAGAATATAGGAAACTACATGAAAACATGATTAATTCAGTGAAAATGACTGTAAACAGATGAGAACTTGTTTTAGAACAGCTGAAAGAGATTCTCCAAGTCAGTTCTTAGTGTAGAAAAGGTAGCTAAGATCTGGGAAATCTTAATTCCAGTTAAAATCACATGAAACACTGTATGAATCCTATATTCTTTACTTAAAGGAGACTAGAGTGGTAAATGTGTGTTATACAAGGCAGAATACCATTGAAGTTGAGAAAGAAACACGTTCGGCAGCTTTGGAAAGCCTTACTCTTCACTGAAATGTAGTACTACACTCTATAACACAGTTGAGAGACAATGTTCCCTACTTGCCTCAGTTCATAACAGTGTGTAGGAAGTTGTTTGATAAAGTGGGCAAAGCTTATACTTGGGCCAGAAGGCAGAATATAGGAAACTACATGAAAACATGAATAATTCAGTGAAAATGACTGTAAACAGATTGGAACTTGTTTTAGAACAGCTGAAAGAGATTCTCCAAGTCAGTTCTTAGTGTAGAAAAGGTAGCTAAGATCCGGAAATCCTTAATTGGAGTTAAGATTATATGAAACACTGTATGAATCCTATATTCTTTACTTAAAGGAGACTAGAGTGGTAAATGTGTGTTATACAAGGCAGAATACCATTAAAATGGAGAAAGAAACACGTTCGGCAGCTTTGGAAAGCCTTACACTTCACTGAAATGTAGTACTACACTCTATAACACAGTTGAGAGACAATGTTCCCTACTTGCCTCAGTTCATAACAGTGTGTAGGAAGTTGTTTGACAAAGTGGGCAAAGCTTATACTTGGGCCAGAAGGCAGAATATAGGAAACTACATGAAAACATGAATAATTCAGTGAAAATGACTGTAAACAGATGAGAACTTGTTTAGAACAGCTGAAAGAGAATCTCCAAGTCAGTTCTTAGTGTAGAAAAGGTAGCTAAGATCTGGGAAATCTTAATTCCAGTTAAAATCACATGAAACACTGTATGAATCCTATATTCTTTACTGAAAGGAGAATAGAGTGGTAAATGTGTGTTCTACAAGGCAGAATACCATTGAAATAGAGAAAGAAACACGTTCGGCAGCTTTGGAAAGCCTTACACTTCACTGAAATGTAGCACTACACTCTATAACACAGTTGAGAGACAATGTTCCCGAACTGCCTCAGTTCATAACAGTGTGTAGGAAGTTGTTTGATAAAGTGGGCAAAGCTTATACTTGGGCCAGAAGGCAGAATATAGGAAACTGCAAGAAAACATGAATAATTCAGTGAAAATGACTGTAAACAGATGAGAACTTGTTTTAGAACAGCTGAAAGAGATTCTCCAAGTCAGTTCTTAGTGTAGAAAAGGTAGCTAAGATCCGGGAAATCTTAATTCCAGTTAAAATCACATGAAACACTGTATGAATCCTATATTCTTTACTGAAAGGAGACTAGAGTGGTAAATGTTTGTTATACAAGGCAGAATACCATTGAAATAGAGAAAGAAACACGTTCGGCAGCTTTGGAAAGCCTTACACTTCACTGAAATGTAGTACTACACTCTATAACACAGTTGAGAGACAATGTTCCCTACTTGCCTCAGTTCATAACAGTGTGTAGGAAGTTGTTTGATAAAGTGGGCAAAGCTTATACTTGGGCCAGAAGGCAGAATATAGGAAACTACATGAAAACATGAATAATTCAGTGAAAATGACTGTAAACAGATGAGAACTTGTTTAGAACAGCTGAAAGAGAATCTCCAAGTCAGTTCTTAGTGTAGAAAAGGTAGCTAAGATAAGGGAAATCCATAATTCCAGTTAAGATCACATGAAACACTGTTTGAATCCTATATTCATTACTTAAAGGAGACTACTGTGGTAAATGTGTGTTATACAAGGCAGAATACCATTGAAATAGAGAAAGAAACACGTATGGCAGCTTTGGAAAGGCTTACACTTCACTGAAATGTAGTACTACACTCCATAACACAGTGGAGAGACAAAGTTCCCGAGCTGCCTCAGTTCATAACAGTGTGTAGGAAGTGGTTTGATAAAGTGGGCAAAGCTTATACTTGGACCAGAAGGCAGAATATAGGAAACTACATGAAAACATGAATAATTCAGTGAAAATGACTGTAAACAGATTGGAACTTGTTTTAGAACAGCTGAAAGAGATTCTCCAAGTCAGTTCTTAGTGTAGAAAAGGTAGCTAAGATCCGGGAAATCTTAATTCCAGTTAAGATCACATGAAACACTGTATGAATCCTATATTCTTTACTTAAAGGAGACTAGAGTGGTAAATGTGTGTTATACAAGGCAGAATACCATTGAAGTAGAGAAAGAAACACGTTCGGCAGCTTTGGAAAGCCTTACACTTCACTGAAATGTAGTACTACACTCTATAACACAGTTGAGAGACAATGTTCCCTACTTGCCTCAGTTCATAACAGTGTGTAGGAAGTTGTTTGATAAAGTGGGCAAAGCTTATACTTGGGCCAGAAGGCAGAATATAGGAAACTACATGAAAACATGAATAATTCAGTGAAAATGACTGTAAACAGATGAGAACTTGTTTAGAACAGCTGAAAGAGAATCTCCAAGTCAGTTCTTAGTGTAGAAAAGGTAGCTAAGATCTGGGAAATCTTAATTCCAGTTAAAATCACATGAAACACTGTATGAATCCTATATTCTTTACTGAAAGGAGACTAGAATGGTAAATGTTTGTTATACAAGGCAGAATACCATTGAAATAGAGAAAGAAACGCGTTCGGCAGCTTTGGAAAGCCTTACACTTCACTGAAATGTAGCACTACACTCTATAACACAGTTGAGAGACAATGTTCCCGAGCTGCCTCAGTTCATAACAGTGTGTAGGAAGTTGTTTGATAAAGTGGGCAAAGCTTATACTTGGACCAGAAGGCAGAATATAGGAAACTACATGAAAACATGATTAATTCAGTGAAAATGACTGTAAACAGATGAGAACTTGTTTTAGAACAGCTGAAAGAGATTCTCCAAGTCAGTTCTTAGTGTAGAAAAGGTAGCTAAGATCTGGGAAATCTTAATTCCAGTTAAAATCACATGAAACACTGTATGAATCCTATATTCTTTACTTAAAGGAGACTAGAGTGGTAAATGTGTGTTATACAAGGCAGAATACCATTGAAGTTGAGAAAGAAACACGTTCGGCAGCTTTGGAAAGCCTTACTCTTCACTGAAATGTAGTACTACACTCTATAACACAGTTGAGAGACAATGTTCCCTACTTGCCTCAGTTCATAACAGTGTGTAGGAAGTTGTTTGATAAAGTGGGCAAAGCTTATACTTGGGCCAGAAGGCAGAATATAGGAAACTACATGAAAACATGAATAATTCAGTGAAAATGACTGTAAACAGATTGGAACTTGTTTTAGAACAGCTGAAAGAGATTCTCCAAGTCAGTTCTTAGTGTAGAAAAGGTAGCTAAGATCCGGAAATCCTTAATTGGAGTTAAGATTATATGAAACACTGTATGAATCCTATATTCTTTACTTAAAGGAGACTAGAGTGGTAAATGTGTGTTATACAAGGCAGAATACCATTAAAATGGAGAAAGAAACACGTTCGGCAGCTTTGGAAAGCCTTACACTTCACTGAAATGTAGTACTACACTCTATAACACAGTTGAGAGACAATGTTCCCTACTTGCCTCAGTTCATAACAGTGTGTAGGAAGTTGTTTGACAAAGTGGGCAAAGCTTATACTTGGGCCAGAAGGCAGAATATAGGAAACTACATGAAAACATGAATAATTCAGTGAAAATGACTGTAAACAGATGAGAACTTGTTTAGAACAGCTGAAAGAGAATCTCCAAGTCAGTTCTTAGTGTAGAAAAGGTAGCTAAGATCTGGGAAATCTTAATTCCAGTTAAAATCACATGAAACACTGTATGAATCCTATATTCTTTACTGAAAGGAGAATAGAGTGGTAAATGTGTGTTCTACAAGGCAGAATACCATTGAAATAGAGAAAGAAACACGTTCGGCAGCTTTGGAAAGCCTTACACTTCACTGAAATGTAGCACTACACTCTATAACACAGTTGAGAGACAATGTTCCCGAACTGCCTCAGTTCATAACAGTGTGTAGGAAGTTGTTTGATAAAGTGGGCAAAGCTTATACTTGGGCCAGAAGGCAGAATATAGGAAACTGCAAGAAAACATGAATAATTCAGTGAATATGACTGTAAACAGATGAGAACTTGTTTTAGAACAGCTGAAAGAGATTCTCCAAGTCAGTTCTTAGTGTAGAAAAGGTAGCTAAGATCCGGGAAATCTTAATTCCAGTTAAAATCACATGAAACACTGTATGAATCCTATATTCTTTACTGAAAGGAGACTAGAGTGGTAAATGTTTGTTATACAAGGCAGAATACCATTGAAATAGAGAAAGAAACACGTTCGGCAGCTTTGGAAAGCCTTACACTTCACTGAAATGTAGTACTACACTCTATAACACAGTTGAGAGACAATGTTCCCTACTTGCCTCAGTTCATAACAGTGTGTAGGAAGTTGTTTGATAAAGTGGGCAAAGCTTATACTTGGGCCAGAAGGCAGAATATAGGAAACTACATGAAAACATGAATAATTCAGTGAAAATGACTGTAAACAGATGAGAACTTGTTTAGAACAGCTGAAAGAGAATCTCCAAGTCAGTTCTTAGTGTAGAAAAGGTAGCTAAGATAAGGGAAATCCATAATTCCAGTTAAGATCACATGAAACACTGTTTCAATCCTATATTCATTACTTAAAGGAGACTACTGTGGTAAATGTGTGTTATACAAGGCAGAATACCATTGAAATAGAGAAAGAAACACGTATGGCAGCTTTGGAAAGGCTTACACTTCACTGAAATGTAGTACTACACTCCATAACACAGTGGAGAGACAATGTTCCCGAGCTGCCTCAGTTCATAACAGTGTGTAGGAAGTTGTTTGATAAAGTGGGCAAAGCTTATACTTGGACCAGAAGGCAGAATATAGGAAACTACATGAAAACATGATTAATTCAGTGAAAATGACTGTAAACAGATGAGAACTTGTTTTAGAACAGCTGAAAGAGATTCTCCAAGTCAGTTCTTAGTGTAGAAAAGGTAGCTAAGATCTGGGAAATCTTAATTCCAGTTAAAATCACATGAAACACTGTATGAATCCTATATTCTTTACTTAAAGGAGACTAGAGTGGTAAATGTGTGTTATACAAGGCAGAATACCATTAAAATGGAGAAAGAAACACGTTCGGCAGCTTTGGAAAGCCTTACTCTTCACTGAAATGTAGTACTACACTCTATAACACAGTTGAGAGACAATGTTCCCTACTTGCCTCAGTTCATAACAGTGTGTAGGAAGTTGTTTGATAAAGTGGGCAAAGCTTATACTTGGGCCAGAAGGCAGAATATAGGAAACTACATGAAAACATGAATAATTCAGTGAAAATGACTGTAAACAGATGAGAACTTGTTTAGAACAGCTGAAAGAGAATCTCCAAGTCAGTTCTTAGTGTAGAAAAGGTAGCTAAGATCTGGGAAATCTTAATTCCAGTTAAAATCACATGAAACACTGTATGAATCCTATATTCTTTACTGAAAGGAGACTAGAGTGGTAAATGTTTGTTATACAAGGCAGAATACCATTGAAATAGAGAAAGAAACACGTTCGGCAGCTTTGGAAAGCCTTACACTTCACTGAAATGTAGTACTACACTCTATAACACAGTTGAGAGACAATGTTCCCTACTTGCCTCAGTTCATAACAGTGTGTAGGAAGTTGTTTGATAAAGTGGGCAAAGCTTATACTTGGGCCAGAAGGCAGAATATAGGAAACTACATGAAAACATGAATAATTCAGTGAAAATGACTGTAAACAGATGAGAACTTGTTTAGAACAGCTGAAAGAGAATCTCCAAGTCAGTTCTTAGTGTAGAAAAGGTAGCTAAGATAAGGGAAATCCATAATTCCAGTTAAGATCACATGAAACACTGTATGAATCCTATATTCATTACTTAAAGGAGAATAGAGTGGTAAATGTGTTTTATACAAGGCAGAATACCATTGAAATAGAGAAAGAAACACGTTCGGCAGCTTTGGAAAGCCTTACACTTCACTGAAATGTAGTACTACACTCTATAACACAGTTGAGAGACAATGTTCCCGAGCTGCCTCAGTTCATAACAGTGTGTAGGAAGTTGTTTGATAAAGTGGGCAAAGCTTATACTTGGACGAGAAGGCAGAATATAGGAAACTACATGAAAACATGATTAATTCAGTGAAAATGACTGTAAACAGATGAGAACTTGTTTTAGAACAGCTGAAAGAGATTCTCCAAGTCAGTTCTTAGTGTAGAAAAGGTAGCTAAAATCTGGGAAATCTTAATTCCAGTTAAAATCACATGAAACACTGTATGAATCCTATATTCTTTACTTAAAGGAGACTAGAGTGGTAAATGTGTGTTATACAAGGCAGAATACCATTGAAGTTGAGAAAGAAACATGTTAGGCAGCTTTGGAAAGCCTTACTCTTCACTGAAATGTAGTACTACACTCTATAACACAGTTGAGAGACAATGTTCCCTACTTGCCTCAGTTCATAACAGTGTGTAGGAAGTTGTTTGATAAAGTGGGCAAAGCTTATACTTGGGCCAGAAGGCAGAATATAGGAAACTACATGAAAACATGAATAATTCAGTGAAAATGACTGTAAACAGATGAGAACTTGTTTAGAACAGCTGAAAGAGAATCTCCAAGTCAGTTCTTAGTGTAGAAAAGGTAGCTAAGATAAGGGAAATCCATAATTCCAGTTAAGATCACATGAAACACTGTTTGAATCCTATATTCATTACTTAAAGGAGACTACTGTGGTAAATGTGTGTTATACAAGGCAGAATACCATTGAAATAGAGAAAGAAACACGTATGGCAGCTTTGGAAAGGCTTACCCTTCACAGAAATGTAGTACTACACTCCATAACAAAGTTGAGAGACAATGTTCCCGAGCTGCCTCAGTTCATAACAGTGTGTAGGAAGTGGTTTGATAAAGTGGGCAAAGCTTATACTTGGACCAGAAGGCAGAATATAGGAAACTACATGAAAACATGAATAATTCAGTGAAAATGACTGTAAACAGATTGGAACTTGTTTTAGAACAGCTGAAAGAGATTCTCCAAGTCAGTTCTTAGTGTAGAAAAGGTAGCTAAGATCCGGAAATCCTTAATTGGAGTTAAGATTATATGAAACACTGTATGAATCCTATATTCTTTACTTAAAGGAGACTAGAGTGGTAAATGTGTGTTATACAAGGCAGAATACCATTAAAATGGAGAAAGAAACACGTTTGGCAGCTTTGGAAAGCCTTACACTTCACTGAAATGTAGTACTACACTCTATAACACAGTTGAGAGACAATGTTCCCTACTTGCCTCAGTTCATAACAGTGTGTAGGAAGTTGTTTGATAAAGTGGGCAAAGCTTATACTTGGGCCAGAAGGCAGAATATAGGAAACTACATGAAAACATGAATAATTCAGTGAAAATGACTGTAAACAGATGAGAACTTGTTTAGAACAGCTGAAAGAGAATCTCCAAGTCAGTTCTTAGTGTAGAAAAGGTAGCTAAGATCTGGGAAATCTTAATTCCAGTTAAAATCACATGAAACACTGTATGAATCCTATATTCTTTACTGAAAGGAGACTAGAGTGGTAAATGTTTGTTATACAAGGCAGAATACCATTGAAATAGAGAAAGAAACATGTTCGGCAGCTTTGGAAAGCCTTACACTTCACTGAAATGTAGCAATACACTCTATAACACAGTTGAGAGACAATGTTCCCGAGCTGCCTCAGTTCATAACAGTGTGTAGGAAGTTGTTTGATAAAGTGGGCAAAGCTTATACTTGGACCAGAAGGCAGAATATAGGAACCAACATGAAAACATGATTAATTCAGTGAAAATGACTGTAAACAGATGAGAACTTGTTTTAGAACAGCTGAAAGAGATTCTCCAAGTCAGTTCTTAGTGTAGAAAAGGTAGCTAAAATCTGGGAAATCTTAATTCCAGTTAAAATCACATGAAACACTGTATGAATCCTATATTCTTTACTTAAAGGAGACTAGAGTGGTAAATGTGTGTTATACAAGGCAGAATACCATTGAAGTTGAGAAAGAAACACGTTCGGCAGCTTTGGAAAGCCTTACTCTTCACTGAAATGTAGTACTACACTCTATAACACAGTTGAGAGACAATGTTCCCTACTTGCGTCAGTTCATTACAGTGTGTAGGAAGTTGTTTGATAAAGTGGGCAAAGCTTATACTTTGGCCAGAAGGCAGAATATAGGAAACTACATGAAAACATGAATAATTCAGTGAAAATGACTGTAAACAGATGAGAACTTGTTTAGAACAGCTGAAAGAGAATCTCCAAGTCAGTTCTTAGTGTAGAAAAGGTAGCTAAGATCTGGGAAATCTTAATTCCAGTTAAAATCACATGAAACACTGTATGAATCCTATATTCTTTACTGAAAGGAGACTAGAATGGTAAATGTTTGTTATACAAGGCAGAATACCATTGAAATAGAGAAAGAAACACGTTCGGCAGCTTTGGAAAGCCTTAAACTTCACTGAAATGTAGTACTACACTCTATAACACAGTTGAGAGACAATGTTCCCTACTTGCCTCAGTTCATAACAGTGTGTAGGAAGTTGTTTGATAAAGTGGGCAAAGCTTATACTTGGGCCAGAAGGCAGAATATAGGAAACTACATGAAAACATGAATAATTCAGTGAAAATGACAGTAAACAGATGAGAACTTGTTTAGAACGGCTGAAAGAGAATCTCCAAGTCAGTTCTTAGTGTAGAAAAGGTAGCTAAGATAAGGGAAATCCATAATTCCAGTTAAGATCACATAAAACACTGTATGAATCCTATATTCATTACTTAAAGGAGAATAGAGTGGGAAATGTGTGTTATACAAGGCAGAATACCATTGAAATAGAGAAAGAAACACGTTCGGCAGCTTTGGAAAGCCTTACACTTCACTGAAATGTAGCACTACACTCTATAACACAGTTGAGAGACAATGTTCCCAAACTGCCTCAGTTCATAACAGTGTGCAGGAAGTTGTTTGATAAAGTGGGCAAAGCTTATACTTGGACCAGAAGGCAGAATATAGGAAACTACATGAAAACATGAATAATTCAGTGAAAATGACTGTAAACAGATGAGAACTTGTTTTAGAACAGCTGAAAGAGATTCTCCAAGTCAGGTCTTAGTGTAGAAAAGGTAGCTAAGATCCGGGAAATCTTAATTCCAGTTAAAATCACATGAAACACTGTATGAATCCTATATTCTTTACTGAAAGGAGACTAGAGTGGTAAATGTTTGTTATACAAGGCAGAATACCATTGAAATAGAGAAAGAAACACGTTCGGCAGCTTTGGAAAGCCTTACACTTCACTGAAATGTAGTACTACACTCTATAACACAGTTGAGAGACAATGTTCCCTACTTGCCTCAGTTCATAACAGTGTGTAGGAAGTTGTTTGATAAAGTGGGCAAAGCTTATACTTGGGCCAGAAGGCAGAATATAGGAAACTACATGAAAACATGAATAATTCAGTGAAAATGACTGTAAACAGATGAGAACTTGTTTAGAACAGCTGAAAGAGAATCTCCAAGTCAGTTCTTAGTGTAGAAAAGGTAGCTAAGATAAGGGAAATCCATAATTCCAGTTAAGATCACATGAAACACTGTATGAATCCTATATTCATTACTTAAAGGAGAATAGATTGGTAAATGTGTGTTATACAAGGCAGAATACCATTGAAATAGAGAAAGAAACACGTTCGGCAGCTTTGGAAAGCCTTACACTTCACTGAAATGTAGCACTACACTCTATAACACAGTTGAGAGACAATGTTCCCGAGCTGCCTCAGTTCATAACAGTGTGTAGGAAGTTGTTTGATAAATTGGGCAAAGCTTATACTTGGACCAGAAGGCAGAATATAGGAAACTACATGAAAACATGATTAATTCAGTGAAAATGACTGTAAACAGATGAGAACTTGTTTAGAACAGCTGGAAGAGATTCTCCAAGTCAGTTCTTAGTGTAGAAAAGGTAGCTAAGATCTGGGAAATCTTAATTCCAGTTAAAATCACATGAAACACTGTATGAATCCTATATTCTTTACTTAAAGGAGACTAGAGTGGTAAATGTGTGTTATACAAGGCAGAATACCATTGAAATAGAGAAAGAAACACGTTCGGCAGCTTTGGAAAGCCTTACACTTCACTGATATGTAGCACTACACTCTATAACACAGTTGAGAGACAATGTTCCCAAGCTGCCTCAGTTAATAACAGTGTGTAGGAAGTTGTTTGATAAAGTGGGCAAAGCTTATACTTGGACCAGAAGGCAGAATATAGGAAACTACATGAAAACATGATTAATTCAGTGAAAATGACTGTAAACAGATGAGAACTTGTTTTAGAACAGCTGAAAGAGATTCTCCAAGTCAGTTCTTAGTGTAGAAAAGGTAGCTAAGATCTGGGAAATCTTAATTCCAGTTAAAATCACATGAAACACTGTATGAATCCTATATTCTTTACTTAAAGGAGACTAGAGTGGTAAATGTGTGTTATACAAGGCAGAATACCATTGAAGTTGAGAAAGAAACACGTTCAGCAGCTTTGGAAAGCCTTACTCTTCACTGAATTGTAGTACTACACTCTATAACACAGTTGAGAGACAATGTTCCCTACTTGCCTCAGTTCATAACAGTGTGTAGGAAGTTGTTTGATAAAGTGGGCAAAGCTTATACTTGGGCCAGAAGGCAGAATATAGGAAACTACATGAAAACATGAATAATTCAGTGAAAATGACTGTAAACAGATGAGAACTTGTTTAGAACAGCTGAAAGAGAATCTCCAAGTCAGTTCTTAGTGTAGAAAAGGTAGCTAAGATAAGGGAAATCCATAATTCCAGTTAAGATCACATGAAACACTGTTTGAATCCTATATTCATTACTTTAAGGAGACTACTGTGGTAAATGTGTGTTATACAGGCAGAATACCATTGAAATAGAGAAAGAAACACGTATGGCAGCTTTGGAAAGGCTTACTCTTCACTGAAATGTAGTACTACACTCCATAACACAGTTGAGAGACAATGTTCCCGAGCTGCCTCTGTTCATAACAGTGTGTAGGAAGTGGTTTGATAAAGTGGGCAAAGCTTATACTTGGACCAGAAGGCAGAATATAGGAAACTACATGAAAACATGAATAATTCAGTGAAAATGACTGTAAACAGATTGGAACTTGTTTTAGAACAGCTGAAAGAGATTCTCCAAGTCAGTTCTTAGTGTAGAAAAGGTAGCTAAGATCCGGGAAATCTTAATTCCAGTTAAGATCACATGAAACACTGTATGAATCCTATATTCTTTACTTAAAGGAGACTAGAGTGGTAAATGTGTGTTATACAAGGCAGAATACCATTGAAGTAGAGAAAGAAACACGTTCGGCAGCTTTGGAAAGCCTTACACTTCACTGAAATGTAGTACTACACTCTATAACACAGTTGAGAGACAATGTTCCCTACTTGCCTCAGTTCATAACAGTGTGTAGGAAGTTGTTTGATAAAGTGGGCAAAGCTTATACTTGGGCCAGAAGGCAGAATATAGGAAACTACATGAAAACATGAATAATTCAGTGAAAATGACTGTAAAGAGATGAGAACTTGTTTAGAACAGCTGAAAGAGAATCTCCAAGTCAGTTCTTAGTGTATAAAAGGTAGCTAAGATAAGGGAAATCCATAATTCCAGTTAAGATCACATGAAACACTGTATGAATCCTATATTCATTACTTAAAGGAGAATAGAGTGGTAAATGTGTGTTCTACAAGGCAGAATACCATTGAAATAGAGAAAGAAACACGTTCGGCAGCTTTGGAAAGCCTTACACTTCACTGAAATGTAGCACTACACTCTATAACACAGTTGAGAGACAATGTTCCCAAACTGCCTCAGTTCATAACAGTGTGCAGGAAGTTGTTTGATAAAGTGGGCAAAGCTTATACTTGGACCAGAAGGCAGAATATAGGAAACTACATGAAAACATGAATAATTCAGTGAAAATGACTGTAAACAGATGAGAACTTGTTTTAGAACAGCTGATAGAGATTCTCCAAGTCAGGTCTTAGTGTAGAAAAGGTAGCTAAGATCCGGGAAATCTTAATTCCAGTTAAAATCACATGAAACACTGTATGAATCCTATATTCTTTACTGAAAGGAGACTAGAGTGGTAAATGTTTGTTATACAAGGCAGAATACCATTGAAATAGAGAAAGAAACACGTTCGGCAGCTTTGGAAAGCCTTACACTTCACTGAAATGTAGTACTACACTCTATAACACAGTTGAGAGACAATGTTCCCTACTTGCCTCAGTTCATAACAGTGTGTAGGAAGTTGTTTGATAAAGTGGGCAAAGCTTATACTTGGGCCAGAAGGCAGAATATAGGAAACTACATGAAAACATGAATAATTCAGTGAAAATGACTGTAAACAGATGAGAACTTGTTTAGAACAGCTGAAAGAGAATCTCCAAGTCAGTTCTTAGTGTAGAAAAGGTAGCTAAGATAAGGGAAATCCATAATTCCAGTTAAGATCACATGAAACACTGTATGAATCCTATATTCATTACTTAAAGGAGAATAGATTGGTAAATGTGTGTTATACAAGGCAGAATACCATTGAAATAGAGAAAGAAACACGTTCGGCAGCTTTGGAAAGCCTTACACTTCACTGAAATGTAGCACTACACTCTATAACACAGTTGAGAGACAATGTTCCCGAGCTGCCTCAGTTCATAACAGTGTGTAGGAAGTTGTTTGATAAAGTGGGCAAAGCTTATACTTGGACCAGAAGGCAGAATATAGGAAACTACATGAAAACATGATTAATTCAGTGAAAATGACTGTAAACAGATGAGAACTTGTTTAGAACAGCTGGAAGAGATTCTCCAAGTCAGTTCTTAGTGTAGAAAAGGTAGCTAAGATCTGGGAAATCTTAATTCCAGTTAAAATCACATGAAACACTGTATGAATCCTATATTCTTTACTTAAAGGAGACTAGAGTGGTAAATGTGTGTTATACAAGGCAGAATACCATTGAAATAGAGAAAGAAACACGTTCGGCAGCTTTGGAAAGCCTTACACTTCACTGATATGTAGCACTACACTCTATAACACAGTTGAGAGACAATGTTCCCAAGCTGCCTCAGTTAATAACAGTGTGTAGGAAGTTGTTTGATAAAGTGGGCAAAGCTTATACTTGGACCAGAAGGCAGAATATAGGAAACTACATGAAAACATGATTAATTCAGTGAAAATGACTGTAAACAGATGAGAACTTGTTTTAGAACAGCTGAAAGAGATTCTCCAAGTCAGTTCTTAGTGTAGAAAAGGTAGCTAAGATCTGGGAAATCTTAATTCCAGTTAAAATCACATGAAACACTGTATGAATCCTATATTCTTTACTTAAAGGAGACTAGAGTGGTAAATGTGTGTTATACAAGGCAGAATACCATTGAAGTTGAGAAAGAAACACGTTCAGCAGCTTTGGAAAGCCTTACTCTTCACTGAATTGTAGTACTACACTCTATAACACAGTTGAGAGACAATGTTCCCTACTTGCCTCAGTTCATAACAGTGTGTAGGAAGTTGTTTGATAAAGTGGGCAAAGCTTATACTTGGGCCAGAAGGCAGAATATAGGAAACTACATGAAAACATGAATAATTCAGTGAAAATGAC
This sequence comes from Pipistrellus hanaki, assembly GCF_964339955.1. Taxonomy (NCBI): domain Eukaryota; kingdom Metazoa; phylum Chordata; class Mammalia; order Chiroptera; family Vespertilionidae; genus Pipistrellus; species Pipistrellus hanaki. The sequence goes on from NW_028182303.1 coordinate 2,965,992, forward strand.
TGTAAACAGATGAGAACTTGTTTAGAACAGCTGAAAGAGAATCTCCAAGTCAGTTCTTAGTGTAGAAAAGGTAGCTAAGATAAGGGAAATCCATAATTCCAGTTAAGATCACATGAAACACTGTTTGAATCCTATATTCATTACTTTAAGGAGACTACTGTGGTAAATGTGTGTTATACAGGCAGAATACCATTGAAATAGAGAAAGAAACACGTATGGCAGCTTTGGAAAGGCTTACTCTTCACTGAAATGTAGTACTACACTCCATAACACAGTTGAGAGACAATGTTCCCGAGCTGCCTCTGTTCATAACAGTGTGTAGGAAGTGGTTTGATAAAGTGGGCAAAGCTTATACTTGGACCAGAAGGCAGAATATAGGAAACTACATGAAAACATGAATAATTCAGTGAAAATGACTGTAAACAGATTGGAACTTGTTTTAGAACAGCTGAATGAGATTCTCCAAGTCAGTTCTTAGTGTAGAAAAGGTAGCTAAGATCCGGGAAATCTTAATTCCAGTTAAGATCACATGAAACACTGTATGAATCCTATATTCTTTACTTAAAGGAGACTAGAGTGGTAAATGTGTGTTATACAAGGCAGAATACCATTGAAGTAGAGAAAGAAACACGTTCGGCAGCTTTGGAAAGCCTTACACTTCACTGAAATGTAGTACTACACTCTATAACACAGTTGAGAGACAATGTTCCCTACTTGCCTCAGTTCATAACAGTGTGTAGGAAGTTGTTTGATAAAGTGGGCAAAGCTTATACTTGGGCCAGAAGGCAGAATATAGGAAACTACATGAAAACATGAATAATTCAGTGAAAATGACTGTAAAGAGATGAGAACTTGTTTAGAACAGCTGAAAGAGAATCTCCAAGTCAGTTCTTAGTGTAGAAAAGGTAGCTAAGATCTGGGAAATCTTAATTCCAGTTAAAATCACATGAAACACTGTATGAATCCTATATTCTTTACTGAAAGGAGACTAGAATGGTAAATGTTTGTTATACAAGGCAGAATACCATTGAAATAGAGAAAGAAACACGTTCGGCAGCTTTGGAAAGCCTTACACTTCACTGAAATGTAGTACAACACTGTATAACACAGTTGAGAGACAATGTTCCCTACTTGCCTCAGTTCATAACAGTGTGTAGGAAGTTGTTTGATAAAGTGGGCAAAGCTTATACTTGGGCCAGAAGGCAGAATATAGGAAACTACATGAAAACATGAATAATTCAGTGAAAATGACTGTAAACAGATGAGAACTTGTTTAGAACAGCTGAAAGAGAATCTCCAAGTCAGTTCTTAGTGTATAAAAGGTAGCTAAGATAAGGGAAATCCATAATTCCAGTTAAGATCACATGAAACACTGTATGAATCCTATATTCATTACTTAAAGGAGAATAGAGTGGTAAATGTGTGTTCTACAAGGCAGAATACCATTGAAATAGAGAAAGAAACACGTTCGGCAGCTTTGGAAAGCCTTACACTTCACTGAAATGTAGTACAACACTGTATAACACAGTTGAGAGACAATGTTCCCTACTTGCCTCAGTTCATAACAGTGTGTAGGAAGTTGTTTGATAAAGTGGGCAAAGCTTATACTTGGGCCAGAAGGCAGAATATAGGAAACTACATGAAAACATGAATAATTCAGTGAAAATGACTGTAAACAGATGAGAACTTGTTTAGAACAGCTGAAAGAGAATCTCCAAGTCAGTTCTTAGTGTAGAAAAGGTAGCTAAGATAAGGGAAATCCATAATTCCAGTTAAGATCACATGAAACACTGTATGAATCCTATATTCATTACTTAAAGGAGAATAGAGTGGTAAATGTGTGTTCTACAAGGCAGAATACCATTGAAATAGAGAAAGAAACACGTTCGGCAGCTTTGGAAAGCCTTACACTTCACTGAAATGTAGCACTACACTCTATAACACAGTTGAGAGACAATGTTCCCGAACTGCCTCAGTTCATAACAGTGTGTAGGAAGTTGTTTGATAAAGTGGGCAAAGCTTATACTTGGGCCAGAAGGCAGAATATAGGAAACTACATGAAAACATGAATAATTAAGTGAAAATGACTGTAAACAGATGAGAACTTGTTTTAGAACAGCTGAAAGAGATTCTCCAAGTCAGTTCTTAGTATAGAAAAGGTAGCTAAGATCCGGGAAATCTTAATTCCAGTTAAAATCACATGAAACACTGTATGAATCCTATATTCTTTACTGAAAGGAGACTAGAGTGGTAAATGTTTGCTATACAAGGCAGAATACCATTGAAATAGAGAAAGAAACACGTTCGGCAGCTTTGGAAAGCCTTACACTTCACTGAAATGTAGTACTACACTCCATAACACAGTTGAGAGACAATGTTCCCGAGCTGCCTCAGTTCATAACAGTGTGTAGGAAGTGGTTTGATAAAGTGGGCAAAGCTTATACTTGGACCAGAAGGCAGAATATAGGAAACTACATGAAAACATGAATAATTCAGTGAAAATGACTGTAAACAGATTGGAACTTGTTTTAGAACAGCTGAAAGAGATTCTCCAAGTCAGTTCTTAGTGTAGAAAAGGTAGCTAAAATCTGGGAAATCTTAATTCCAGTTAAAATCACATGAAACACTGTATGAATCCTATATTCTTTACTTAAAGGAGACTAGAGTGGTCAATGTGTGTTATACAAGGCAGAATACCATTGAAGTTGAGAAAGAAACACGTTCGGCAGCTTTGGAAAGCCTTACTCTTCACTGAAATGTAGTACTACACTCTATAACACAGTTGAGAGACAATGTTCCCTACTTGCGTCAGTTCATTACAGTGTGTAGGAAGTTGTTTGATAAAGTGGGCAAAGCTTATACTTGGGCCAGAAGGCAGAATATAGGAAACTACATGAAAACATGAATAATTCAGTGAAAATGACAGTAAACAGATGAGAACTTGTTTAGAACAGCTGAAAGAGAATCTCCAAGTCAGTTCTTAGTGTAGAAAAGGTAGCTAAGATAAGGGAAATCCATAATTCCAGTTAAGATCACATGAAACACTGTATGAATCCTATATTCATTACTTAAAGGAGAATAGAGTGGTAAATGTGTGTTATACAAGGCAGAATACCATTGAAATAGAGAAAGAAACACGTTCGGCAGCTTTGGAAAGCCTTACACTTCACTGAAATGTAGCACTACACTCTATAACACAGTTGAGAGACAATGTTCCCGAACTGCCTCAGTTCATAACAGTGTGCAGGAAGTTGTTTGATAAAGTGGGCAAAGCTTATACTTGGACCAGAAGGCAGAATATAGGAAACTACATGAAAACATGAATAATTCAGTGAAAATGACTGTAAACAGATGAGAACTTGTTTTAGAACAGCTGAAAGAGATTCTCCAAGTCAGGTCTTAGTGTAGAAAAGGTAGCTAAGATCCGGGAAATCTTAATTCCAGTTAAAATCACATGAAACACTGTATGAATCCTATATTCTTTACTGAAAGGAGACTAGAGTGGTAAATGTTTGTTATACAAGGCAGAATACCATTGAAATAGAGAAAGAAACACGTTCGGCAGCTTTGGAAAGCCTTACACTTCACTGAAATGTAGTACTACACTCTATAACACAGTTGAGAGACAATGTTCCCTACTTGCCTCAGTTCATAACAGTGTGTAGGAAGTTGTTTGATAAAGTGGGCAAAGCTTATACTTGGGCCAGAAGGCAGAATATAGGAAACTACATGAAAACATGAATAATTCAGTGAAAATGACTGTAAACAGATGAGAACTTGTTTAGAACAGCTGAAAGAGAATCTCCAAGTCAGTTCTTAGTGTAGAAAAGGTAGCTAAGATAAGGGAAATCCATAATTCCAGTTAAGATCACATGAAACACTGTTTGAATCCTATATTCATTACTTAAAGGAGACTACTGTGGTAAATGTGTGTTATACAAGGCAGAATACCATTGAAATAGAGAAAGAAACACGTATGGCAGCTTTGAAAAGGCTTACTCTTCACTGAAATGTAGTACTACACTCCATAACACAGTTGAGAGACAATGTTCCCGAGCTGCCTCTGTTCATAACAGTGTGTAGGAAGTGGTTTGATAAAGTGGGCAAAGCTTATACTTGGACCAGAAGGCAGAATATAGGAAACTACAGGAAAACATGAATAATTCAGTGAAAATGACTGTAAACAGATTGGAACTTGTTTTAGAACAGCTGAAAGAGATTCTCCAAGTCAGTTCTTAGTGTAGAAATGGTAGCTAAGATCCGGGAAATCTTAATTCCAGTTAAAATCACATGAAACACTGTATGAATCCTATATTCTTTACTTAAAGGAGACTAGAGTGGTAAATGTGTGTTATACAAGGCAGAATACCATTGAAGTAGAGAAAGAAACACGTTCGGCAGCTTTGGAAAGCCTTACACTTCACTGAAATGTAGTACTACACTCTATAACACAGTTGAGAGACAATGTTCCCTACTTGCCTCAGTTGATAACAGTGTGTAGGAAGTTGTTTGATAAAGTGGGCAAAGCTTATACTTGGGCCAGAAGGCAGAATATAGGAAACTACATGAAAACATGAATAATTCAGTGAAAATGACTGTAAACAGATGAGAATTTGTTTAGAACAGCTGAAAGAGAATCTCCAAGTCAGTTCTTAGTGTAGAAAAGGTAGCTAAGATAAGGGAAATCCATAATTCCAGTTAAGATCACATGAAACACTGTTTGAATCCTATATTCATTACTTAAAGGAGACTACTGTGGTAAATGTGTGTTATACAAGGCAGAATACCATTGAAATAGAGAAAGAAACACGTATGGCAGCTTTGGAAAGGCTTACTCTTCACTGAAATGTAGTACTACACTCCATAACACAGTTGAGAGACAATGTTCCCGAGCTGCCTCTGTTCATAACAGTGTGTAGGAAGTGGTTTGATAAAGTGGGCAAAGCTTATACTTGGACCAGAAGGCAGAATATAGGAAACTACATGAAAACATGAATAATTCAGTGAAAATGACTGTAAACAGATTGGAACTTGTTTTAGAACAGCTGAAAGAGATTCTCCAAGTCAGTTCTTAGTGTAGAAAAGGTAGCTAAGATCCGGGAAATCTTAATTCCAGTTAAGATCACATGAAACACTGTATGAATCCTATATTCTTTACTTAAAGGAGACTAGAGTGGTAAATGTGTGTTATACAAGGCAGAATACCATTGAAGTAGAGAAAGAAACACGTTCGGCAGCTTTGGAAAGCCTTACACTTCACTGAAATGTAGTACTACACTCTATAACACAGTTGAGAGACAATGTTCCCTACTTGCCTCAGTTCATAACAGTGTGTAGGAAGTTGTTTGATAAAGTGGGCAAAGCTTATACTTGGGCCAGAAGGCAGAATATAGGAAACTACATGAAAACATGAATAATTCAGTGAAAATGACTGTAAACAGATGAGAACTTGTTTAGAACAGCTGAAAGAGAATCTCCAAGTCAGTTCTTAGTGTAGAAAAGGTAGCTAAGATCTGGGAAATCTTAATTCCAGTTAAAATCACATGAAACACTGTATGAATCCTATATTCTTTACTGAAAGGAGACTAGAGTGGTAAATGTTTGTTATACAAGGCAGAATACCATTGAAATAGAGAAAGAAACACGTTCGGCAGCTTTGGAAAGCCTTACACTTCACTGAAATGTAGTACTACACTCTATAACACAGTTGAGAGACAATGTTCCCTACTTGCCTCAGTTCATAACAGTGTGTAGGAAGTTGTTTGATAAAGTGGGCAAAGCTTATACTTGGGCCAGAAGGCAGAATATAGGAAACTACATGAAAACATGAATAATTCAGTGAAAATGACTGTAAACAGATGAGAACTTGTTTAGAACAGCTGAAAGAGAATCTCCAAGTCAGTTCTTAGTGTAGAAAAGGTAGCTAAGATAAGGGAAATCCATAATTCCAGTTAAGATCACATGAAACACTGTTTGAATCCTACATTCATTACTTAAAGGAGACTACTGTGGTAAATGTGTGTTATACAAGGCAGAATACCATTGAAATAGAGAAAGAAACACATATGGCAGCTTTGGAAAGGCTTACACTTCACTGAAATGTAGTACTACACTCCATAACACAGTTGAGAGACAATGTTCCCGAGCTGCCTCAGTTCATAACAGTGTGTAGGAAGTGGTTTGATAAAGTGGGCAAAGCTTATACTTGGACCAGAAGGCAGAATATAGGAAACTACATGAAAACATGAATAATTCAGTGAAAATGACTGTAAACAGATTGGAACTTGTTTTAGAACAGCTGAAAGAGATTCTCCAAGTCAGTTCTTAGTGTAGAAAAGGTAGCTAAAATCTGGGAAATCTTAATTCCAGTTAAAATCACATGAAACACTGTATGAATCCTATATTCTTTACTTAAAGGAGACTAGAGTGGTAAATGTGTGTTATACAAGGCAGAATACCATTGAAGTTGAGAAAGAAACACGTTCGGCAGCTTTGGAAAGCCTTACTCTTCACTGAAATGTAGTACTACACTCTATAACACAGTTGAGAGACAATGTTCCCTACTTGCGTCAGTTCATTACAGTGTGTAGGAAGTTGTTTGATAAAGTGGGCAAAGCTTATACTTGGGCCAGAAGGCAGAATATAGGAAACTACATGAAAACATGAATAATTCAGTGAAAATGACTGTAAACAGATGAGAACTTGTTTAGAACAGCTGAAAGAGAATCTCCAAGTCAGTTCTTAGTGTAGAAAAGATAGCTAAGATCTGGGAAATCTTAATTCCAGTTAAAATCACATGAAACACTGTATGAATCCTATATTCTTTACTGAAAGGAGACTAGAATGGTAAATGTTTGTTATAGAAGGCAGAATACCATTGAAATAGAGAAAGAAACACGTTCGGCAGCTTTGGAAAGCCTTACACTTCACTGAAATGTAGTACTACACTCTATAACACAGTTGAGAGACAATGTTCCCTACTTGCCTCAGTTCATAACAGTGTGTAGGAAGTTGTTTGATAAAGTGGGCAAAGCTTATACTTGGGCCAGAAGGCAGAATATAGGAAACTACATGAAAACATGAATACTTCAGTGAAAATGACAGTAAACAGATGAGAACTTGTTTAGAACAGCTGAAAGAGAATCTCCAAGTCAGTTCTTAGTGTAGAAAAGGTAGCTAAGATAAGGGAAATCCATAATTCCAGTTAAGATCACATGAAACACTGTATGAATCCTATATTCATTACTTAAAGGAGAATAGAGTGGTAAATGTGTGTTATACAAGGCAGAATACCATTGAAATAGAGAAAGAAACACGTTCGGCAGCTTTGGAAAGCCTTACACTTCACTGAAATGTAGCACTACACTCTATAACACAGTTGAGAGACAATGTTCCCGAACTGCCTCAGTTCATAACAGTGTGCAGGATGTTGTTTGATAAAGTGGGCAAAGCTTATACTTGGACCAGAAGGCAGAATATAGGAAACTACATGAAAACATGAATAATTCAGTGAAAATGACTGTAAACAGATGAGAACTTGTTTTAGAACAGCTGAAAGAGATTTTCCAAGTCAGGTCTTAGTGTACAAAAGGTAGCTAAGATCCGGGAAATCTTAATTCCAGTTAAAATCACATGAAACACTGTATGAATCCTATATTCTTTACTGAAAGGAGACTAGAGTGGTAAATGTTTGTTATACAAGGCAGAATACCATTGAAATAGACAAAGAAACACGTTCGGCAGCTTTGGAAAGCCTTACACTTCACTGAAATGTAGTACTACACTCTATAACACAGTTGAGAGACAATGTTCCCTACTTGCCTCAGTTCATAACAGTGTGTAGGAAGTTGTTTGATAAAGTGGGCAAAGCTTATACTTGGGCCAGAAGGCAGAATATAGGAAACTACATGAAAACATGAATAATTCAGTGAAAATGACTGTAAACAGATGAGAACTTGTTTAGAACAGCTGAAAGAGAATCTCCAAGTCAGTTCTTAGTGTAGAAAAGGTAGCTAAGATAAGGGAAATCCATAATTCCAGTTAAGATCACATGAAACACTGTATGAATCCTATATTCATTACTTAAAGGAGAATAGATTGGTAAATGTGTGTTATACAAGGCAGAATACCATTGAAATAGAGAAAGAAACACGTTCGGCAGCTTTGGAAAGCCTTACACTTCACTGAAATGTAGCACTACACTCTATAACACAGTTGAGAGACAATGTTCCCTACTTGCCTCAGTTCATAACAGTGTGTAGGAAGTTGTTTGATAAAGTGGGCAAAGCTTATACTTGGGCCAGAAGGCAGAATATAGGAAACTACATGAAAACATGAATAATTCAGTGAAAATGACTGTAAACAGATGAGAACTTGTTTAGAACAGCTGAAAGAGAATCTCCAAGTCAGTTCTTAGTGTAGAAAAGGTAGCTAAGATAAGGGAAATCCATAATTCCAGTTAAGATCACATGAAACACTGTATGAATCCTATATTCATTACTTAAAGGAGAATAGATTGGTAAATGTGTGTTATACAAGGCAGAATACCATTGAAATAGAGAAAGAAACCCGTTCGGCAGCTTTGGAAAGCCTTACACTTCACTGAAATGTAGCACTACACTCTATAACACAGTTGAGAGACAATGTTCCCGAACTGCCTCAGTTCATAACAGTGTGTAGGAAGTTGTTTGATAAAGTGGGCAAAGCTTATACTTGGACCAGAAGGCAGAATATAGGAAACTACATGAAAACATGATTAATTCAGTGAAAATGACTGTAAACAGATGAGAACTTGTTTTAGAACAGCTGAAAGAGATTCTCCAAGTCAGTTCTTAGTGTAGAAAAGGTAGCTAAGATCTGGGAAATCTTAATTCCAGTTAAAATCACATGAAACACTGTATGAATCCTATATTCTTTACTTAAAGGAGACTAGAGTGGTAAATGTGTGTTATACACGGCAGAATACCATTGAAGTTGAGAAAGAAACACGTTCGGCAGCTTTGGAAATCCTTACTCTTCACTGAAATGTAGTACTACACTCTATAACACAGTTGAGAGACAATGTTCCCTACTTGCCTCAGTTCATAACAGTGTGTAGGAAGTTGTTTGATAAAGTGGGCAAAGCTTATACTTGGGCCAGAAGGCAGAATATAGGAAACTACATGAAAACATGAATAATTCAGTGAAAATGACTGTAAACAGATGAGAACTTGTTTAGAACAGCTGAAAGAGAATCTCCAAGTCAGTTCTTAGTGTAGAAAAGGTAGCTAAGATAAGGGAAATCCATAATTCCAGTTAAGATCACATGAAACACTGTTTGAATCCTACATTCATTACTTAAAGGAGACTACTGTGGTAAATGTGTGTTATACAAGGCAGAATACCATTGAAATAGAGAAAGAAACACATATGGCAGCTTTGGAAAGGCTTACACTTCACTGAAATGTAGTACTACACTCCATAACACAGTTGAGAGACAATGTTCCCGAGCTGCCTCAGTTCATAACAGTGTGTAGGAAGTGGTTTGATAAAGTGGGCAAAGCTTATACTTGGGCCAGAAGGCAGAATATAGGAAACTACATGAAAACATGAATAATTCAGTGAAAATGACTGTAAACAGATTGGAACTTGTTTTAGAACAGCTGAAAGAGATTCTCCAAGTCAGTTCTTAGTGTAGAAAAGGTAGCTAAAATCTGGGAAATCTTAATTCCAGTTAAAATCACATGAAACACTGTATGAATCCTATATTCTTTACTTAAACGAGACTAGAGTGGTAAATGTGTGTTATACAAGGCAGAATACCATTGAAATTGAGAAAGAAACACGTTCGGCAGCTTTGGAAAGCCTTACTCTTCACTGAAATGTAGTACTACACTCTATAACACAGTTGAGAGACAATGTTCCCTACTTGCGTCAGTTCATTACAGTGTGTAGGAAGTTGTTTGATAAAGTGGGCAAAGCTTATACTTGGGCCAGAAGGCAGAATATAGGAAACTACATGAAAACATGAATAATTCAGTGAAAATGACTGTAAACAGATGAGAACTTGTTTAGAACAGCTGAAAGAGAATCTCCAAGTCAGTTCTTAGTGTAGAAAAGGTAGCTAAGATAAGGGAAATCCATAATTCCAGTTAAGATCACATGAAACACTGTATGAATCCTATATTCATTACTTAAAGGAGAATAGATTGGTAAATGTGTGTTATACAAGGCAGAATACCATTGAAATAGAGAAAGAAACACGTTCGGCAGCTTTGGAAAGCCTTACACTTCACTGAAATGTAGCACTACACTCTATAACACAGTTGAGAGACAATGTTCCCGAGCTGCCTCAGTTCATAACAGTATGTAGGAAGTTGTTTGATAAAGTGGGCAAAGCTTATACTTGGACCAGAAGGCAGAATATAGGAAACTACATGAAAACATGATTAATTCAGTGAAAATGACTGTAAACAGATGAGAACTTGTTTTAGAACAGCTGAAAGAGATTCTCCAAGTCAGTTCTTAGTGTAGAAAAGGTAGCTAAGATCTGGGAAATCTTAATTCCAGTTAAAATCACATGAAACATTGTATGAATCCTATATTCTTTACTTAAAGGAGACTAGAGTGGTAAATGTGTGTTATACAAGGCAGAATACCATTGAAGTTGAGAAAGAAACACGTTCGGCAGCTTTGGAAAGCCTTACTCTTCACTGAAATGTAGTACTACACTCTATAACACAGTTGAGAGACAATGTTCCCTACTTGCCTCAGTTCATAACAGTGTGTAGGAAGTTGTTTGATAAAGTGGGCAAAGCTTATACTTGGGCCAGAAGGCAGAGTATAGGAAACTACATGAAAACATGAATAATTCAGTGAAAATGACTGTAAACAGATGAGAACTTATTTAGAACAGCTGAAAGAGAATCTCCAAGTCAGTTCTTAGTGTAGAAAAGGTAGCTAAGATAAGGGAAATCCATAATTCCAGTTAAGATCACATGAAACACTGTTTGAATCCTATATTCATTACTTAAAGGAGACTACTGTGGTAAATGTGTGTTATACAAGGCAGAATACCATTGAAATAGAGAAAGAAACACGTATGGCAGCTTTGGAAAGGCTTACTCTTCACTGAAATGTAGTACTACACTCCATAACACAGTTGAGAGACAATGTTCCCGAGCTGCCTCTGTTCATAACAGTGTGTAGGAAGTGGTTTGATAAAGTGGGCAAAGCTTATACTTGGACCAGAAGGCAGAATATAGGAAACTACATGAAAACATGAATAATTCAGTGAAAATGACTATAAACAGATTGGAACTTGTTTTAAAACAGCTGAAAGAGATTCTCCAAGTCAGTTCTTAGTGTAGAAATGGTAGCTAAGATCCGGGAAATCTTAATTCCAGTTAAAATCACATGAAACACTGTATGAATCCTATATTCTTTACTTAAAGGAGACTAGAGTGGTAAATGTGTGTTATACAAGGCAGAATACCATTGAAGTAGAGAAAGAAACACGTTCGGCAGCTTTGGAAAGCCTTACACTTCACTGAAATGTAGTACTACACTCTATAACACAGTTGAGAGACAATGTTCCCTACTTGCCTCAGTTCATAACAGTGTGTAGGAAGTTGTTTGATAAAGTGGGCAAAGCTTATACTTGGGCCAGAAGGCAGAATATAGGAAACTACATGAAAACATGAATAATTCAGTGAAAATGACTGTAAACAGATGAGAACTTGTTTAGAACAGCTGAAAGAGAATCTCCAAGTCAGTTCTTAGTGTAGAAAAGGTAGCTAAGATAAGGGAAATCCATAATTCCAGTTAAGATCACATGAAACACTGTTTGAATCCTATATTCATTACTTAAAGGAGACTACTGTGGTAAATGTGTGTTATACAAGGCAGAATACCATTGAAATAGAGAAAGAAACACGTATGGCAGCTTTGGAAAGCCTTACACTTCACTGAAATGTAGTACTACACTCTATAACACAGTTGAGAGACAATGTTCCCTACTTGCCTCAGTTCATAACAGTGTGTAGGAAGTTGTTTGATAAAGTGGGCAAAGCTTATACTTGGGCCAGAAGGCAGAATATAGGAAACTACATGAAAACATGAATAATTCAGTGAAAATGACTGTAAACAGATGAGAACTTGTTTAGAACAGCTGAAAGAGAATCTCCAAGTCAGTTCTTAGTGTAGAAAAGGTAGCTAAGATCTGGGAAATCTTAATTCCAGTTAAAATCACATGAAACACTGTATGAATCCTATATTCTTTACTGAAAGGAGACTAGAATGGTAAATGTTTGTTATACAAGGCAGAATACCATTGAAATAGAGAAAGAAACATGTTCGGCAGCTTTGGAAAGCCTTACACTTCACTGAAATGTAGTACAACACTCTATAACACAGTTGAGAGACAATGTTCCCTACTTGCCTCAGTTCATAACAGTGTGTAGGAAGTTGTTTGATAAAGTGGGCAAAGCTTATACTTGGGCCAGAAGGCAGAATATAGGAAACTACATGAAAACATGAATAATTCAGTGAAAATGACTGTAAACAGATGAGAACTTGTTTAGAACAGCTGAAAGAGAATCTCCAAGTCAGTTCTTAGTGTAGAAAAGGTAGCTAAGATAAGGGAAATCCATAATTCCAGTTAAGATCACATGAAACACTGTATGAATCCTATATTCATTACTTAAAGGAGAATAGAGTGGTAAATGTGTGTTCTACAAGGCAGAATACCATTGAAATAGAGAAAGAAACACGTTCGGCAGCTTTGGAAAGCCTTACACTTCACTGAAATGTAGTACTACACTCTATAACACAGTTGAGAGACAATGTTCCCTACTTGCCTCAGTTCATAACAGTGTGTAGGAAGTTGTTTGATAAAGTGGGCAAAGCTTATACTTGGGCCAGAAGGCAGAATATAGGAAACTACATGAAAACATGAATAATTCAGTGAAAATGACTGTAAACAGATGAGAACTTGTTTAGAACAGCTGAAAGAGATTTTCCAAGTCAGGTCTTAGTGTAGAAAAGGTAGCTAAGATCCGGGAAATCTTAATTCCAGTTAAAATCACATGAAACACTGTATGAATCCTATATTCTTTACTGAAAGGAGACTAGAGTGGTAAATGTTTGTTATACAAGGCAGAATACCATTGAAATAGAGAAAGAAACACGTTCGGCAGCTTTGGAAAGCCTTACACTTCACTGAAATGTAGTACTACACTCTATAACACAGTTGAGAGACAATGTTCCCTACTTGCCTCAGTTCATAACAGTGTGTAGGAAGTTGTTTGATAAAGTGGGCAAAGCTTATACTTGGGCCAGAAGGCAGAATATAGGAAACTACATGAAAACATGAATAATTCAGTGAAAATGACTGTAAACAGATGAGAACTTGTTTAGAACAGCTGAAAGAGAATCTCCAAGTCAGTTCTTAGTGTAGAAAAGGTAGCTAAGATAAGGGAAATCCATAATTCCAGTTAAGATCACATGAAACACTGTATGAATCCTATATTCATTACTTAAAGGAGAATAGATTGGTAAATGTGTGTTATACAAGGCAGAATACCATTGAAATAGAGAAAGAAACACGTTCGGCAGCTTTGGAAAGCCTTACACTTCACTGAAATGTAGCACTACACTCTATAACACAGTTGAGAGACAATGTTCCCGAGCTGCCTCAGTTCATAACAGTATGTAGGAAGTTGTTTGATAAAGTGGGCAAAGCTTATACTTGGACCAGAAGGCAGAATATAGGAAACTACATGAAAACATGATTAATTCAGTGAAAATGACTGTAAACAGATGAGAACTTGTTTTAGAACAGCTGAAAGAGATTCTCCAAGTCAGTTCTTAGTGTAGAAAAGGTAGCTAAGATCTGGGAAATCTTAATTCCAGTTAAAATCACATGAAACATTGTATGAATCCTATATTCTTTACTTAAAGGAGACTAGAGTGGTAAATGTGTGTTATACAAGGCAGAATACCATTGAAGTTGAGAAAGAAACACGTTCGGCAGCTTTGGAAAGCCTTACTCTTCACTGAAATGTAGTACTACACTCTATAACACAGTTGAGAGACAATGTTCCCTACTTGCCTCAGTTCATAACAGTGTGTAGGAAGTTGTTTGATAAAGTGGGCAAAGCTTATACTTGGGCCAGAAGGCAGAGTATAGGAAACTACATGAAAACATGAATAATTCAGTGAAAATGACTGTAAACAGATGAGAACTTATTTAGAACAGCTGAAAGAGAATCTCCAAGTCAGTTCTTAGTGTAGAAAAGGTAGCTAAGATAAGGGAAATCCATAATTCCAGTTAAGATCACATGAAACACTGTTTGAATCCTATATTCATTACTTAAAGGAGACTACTGTGGTAAATGTGTGTTATACAAGGCAGAATACCATTGAAATAGAGAAAGAAACACGTATGGCAGCTTTGGAAAGGCTTACTCTTCACTGAAATGTAGTACTACACTCCATAACACAGTTGAGAGACAATGTTCCCGAGCTGCCTCTGTTCATAACAGTGTGTAGGAAGTGGTTTGATAAAGTGGGCAAAGCTTATACTTGGACCAGAAGGCAGAATATAGGAAACTACATGAAAACATGAATAATTCAGTGAAAATGACTGTAAACAGATTGGAACTTGTTTTAGAACAGCTGAAAGAGATTCTCCAAGTCAGTTCTTAGTGTAGAAATGGTAGCTAAGATCCGGGAAATCTTAATTCCAGTTAAAATCACATGAAACACTGTATGAATCCTATATTCTTTACTTAAAGGAGACTAGAGTGGTAAATGTGTGTTATACAAGGCAGAATACCATTGAAGTAGAGAAAGAAACACGTTCGGCAGCTTTGGAAAGCCTTACACTTCACTGAAATGTAGTACTACACTCTATAACACAGTTGAGAGACAATGTTCCCTACTTGCCTCAGTTCATAACAGTGTGTAGGAAGTTGTTTGATAAAGTGGGCAAAGCTTATACTTGGGCCAGAAGGCAGAATATAGGAAACTACATGAAAACATGAATAATTCAGTGAAAATGACTGTAAACAGATGAGAACTTGTTTAAAACAGCTGAAAGAGAATCTCCAAGTCAGTTCTTAGTGTAGAAAAGGTAGCTAAGATAAGGGAAATCCATAATTCCAGTTAAGATCACATGAAACACTGTTTGAATCCTATATTCATTACTTAAAGGAGACTACTGTGGTAAATGTGTGTTATACAAGGCAGAATACCATTGAAATAGAGAAAGAAACACGTATGGCAGCTTTGGAAAGCCTTACACTTCACTGAAATGTAGTACTACACTCTATAACACAGTTGAGAGACAATGTTCCCTACTTGCCTCAGTTCATAACAGTGTGTAGGAAGTTGTTTGATAAAGTGGGCAAAGCTTATACTTGGGCCAGAAGGCAGAATATAGGAAACTACATGAAAACATGAATAATTCAGTGAAAATGACTGTAAACAGATGAGAACTTGTTTAGAACAGCTGAAAGAGAATCTCCAAGTCAGTTCTTAGTGTAGAAAAGGTAGCTAAGATCTGGGAAATCTTAATTCCAGTTAAAATCACATGAAACACTGTATGAATCCTATATTCTTTACTGAAAGGAGACTAGAATGGTAAATGTTTGTTATACAAGGCAGAATACCATTGAAATAGAGAAAGAAACATGTTCGGCAGCTTTGGAAAGCCTTACACTTCACTGAAATGTAGTACAACACTCTATAACACAGTTGAGAGACAATGTTCCCTACTTGCCTCAGTTCATAACAGTGTGTAGGAAGTTGTTTGATAAAGTGGGCAAAGCTTATACTTGGGCCAGAAGGCAGAATATAGGAAACTACATGAAAACATGAATAATTCAGTGAAAATGACTGTAAACAGATGAGAACTTGTTTAGAACAGCTGAAAGAGAATCTCCAAGTCAGTTCTTAGTGTAGAAAAGGTAGCTAAGATAAGGGAAATCCATAATTCCAGTTAAGATCACATGAAACACTGTATGAATCCTATATTCATTACTTAAAGGAGAATAGAGTGGTAAATGTGTGTTCTACAAGGCAGAATACCATTGAAATAGAGAAAGAAACACGTTCGGCAGCTTTGGAAAGCCTTACACTTCACTGAAATGTAGTACTACACTCTATAACACAGTTGAGAGACAATGTTCCCTACTTGCCTCAGTTCATAACAGTGTGTAGGAAGTTGTTTGATAAAGTGGGCAAAGCTTATACTTGGGCCAGAAGGCAGAATATAGGAAACTACATGAAAACATGAATAATTCAGTGAAAATGACTGTAAACAGATGAGAACTTGTTTAGAACAGCTGAAAGAGAATCTCCAAGTCAGTTCTTAGTGTAGAAAAGGTAGCTAAGATCTGGGAAATCTTAATTCCAGTTAAAATCACATGAAACACTGTATGAATCCTATATTCTTTACTGAAAGGAGACTAGAGTGGTAAATGTTTGTTATACAAGGCAGAATACCATTGAAATAGAGAAAGAAACACGTTCGGCAGCTTTGGAAAGCCTTACACTTCACTGAAATGTAGTACTACACTCTATAACACAGTTGAGAGACAATGTTCCCTACTTGCCTCAGTTCATAACAGTGTGTAGGAAGTTGTTTGATAAAGTGGGCAAAGCTTATACTTGGGCCAGAAGGCAGAATATAGGAAACTACATGAAAACATGAATAATTCAGTGAAAATGACTGTAAACAGATGAGAACTTGTTTAGAACAGCTGAAAGAGAATCTCCAAGTCAGTTCTTAGTGTAGAAAAGGTAGCTAAGATAAGGGAAATCCATAATTCCAGTTAAGATCACATGAAACACTGTATGAATCCTATATTCATTACTTAAAGGAGAATAGATTGGTAAATGTGTGTTATACAAGGCAGAATACCATTGAAATAGAGAAAGAAACACGTTCGGCAGCTTTGGAAAGCCTTACACTTCACTGAAATGTAGCACTACACTCTATAACACAGTTGAGAGACAATGTTCCCGAGCTGCCTCAGTTCATAACAGTGTGTAGGAAGTTGTTTGATAAAGTGGGCAAAGCTTATACTTGGACCAGAAGGCAGAATATAGGAAACTACATGAAAACATGATTAATTCAGTGAAAATGACTGTAAACAGATGAGAACTTGTTTTAGAACAGCTGAAAGAGAATCTCCAAGTCAGTTCTTAGTGTAGAAAAGGTAGCTAAGATAAGGGAAATCCATAATTCCAGTTAAGATCACATGAAACACTGTTTGAATCCTATATTCATTACTTAAAGGAGACTACTGTGGTAAATGTGTGTTATACAAGGCAGAATACCATTGAAATAGAGAAAGAAACACGTATGGCAGCTTTGGAAAGGCTTACTCTTCACTGAAATGTAGTACTACACTCCATAACACAGTTGAGAGACAATGTTCCCGAGCTGCCTCTGTTCATAACAGTGTGTAGGAAGTGGTTTGATAAAGTGGGCAAAGCTTATACTTGGACCAGAAGGCAGAACATAGGAAACTACATGAAAACATAAATAATTCAGTGAAAATGACTGTAAACAGATTGGAACTTGTTTTAGAACAGCTGAAAGAGATTCTCCAAGTCAGTTCTTAGTGTAGAAATGGTAGCTAAGATCCGGGAAATCTTAATTCCAGTTAAAATCACATGAAACACTGTATGAATCCTATATTCTTTACTTAAAGGAGACTAGAGTGGTAAATGTGTGTTATACAAGGCAGAATACCATTGAAGTAGAGAAAGAAACACGTTCGGCAGCTTTGGAAAGCCTTACACTTCACTGAAATGTAGTACTACACTCTATAACACAGTTGAGAGACAATGTTCCCTACTTGCCTCAGTTCATAACAGTGTGTAGGAAGTTGTTTAATAAAGTGGGCAAAGCTTATACTTGGGCCAGAAGGCAGAATATAGGAAACTACATGAAAACATGAATAATTCAGTGAAAATGACTGTAAACAGATGAGAACTTGTTTAGAACAGCTGAAAGAGAATCTCCAAGTCAATTCTTAGTGTAGAAAAGGTAGCTAAGATAAGGGAAATCCATAATTCCAGTTAAGATCACATGAAACACTGTATGAATCCTATATTCATTACTTAAAGGAGAATAGATTGGTAAATGTGTGTTATACAAGGCAGAATACCATTGAAATAGAGAAAGAAACGCGTTCGGCAGCTTTGGAAAGCCTTACACTTCACTGAAATGTAGCACTACACTCTATAACACAGTTGAGAGACAATGTTCCCGAACTGCCTCAGTTCATAACAGTGTGTAGGAAGTTGTTTGATAAAGTGGGCAAAGCTTATACTTGGACCAGAAGGCAGAATATAGGAAACTACATGAAAACATGATTAATTCAGTGAAAATGACTGTAAACAGATGAGAACTTGTTTTAGAACAGCTGAAAGAGATTCTCCAAGTCAGTTCTTAGTGTAGAAAAGGTAGCTAAGATCTGGGAAATCTTAATTCCAGTTAAAATCACATGAAACACTGTATGAATCCTATATTCTTTACTTAAAGGAGACTAGAGTGGTAAATGTGTGTTATACAAGGCAGAATACCATTGAAGTTGAGAAAGAAACACGTTCGGCAGCTTTGGAAAGCCTTACTCTTCACTGAAATGTAGTACTACACTCTATAACACAGTTGAGAGACAATGTTCCCTACTTGCCTCAGTTCATAACAGTGTGTAGGAAGTTGTTTGATAAAGTGGGCAAAGCTTATACTTGGGCCAGAAGGCAGAATATATGAAACTACATGAAAACATGAATAATTCAGTGAAAATGACTGTAAACAGATGAGAAATTGTTTAGAACAGCTGAAAGAGAATCTCCAAGTCAGTTCTTAGTGTAGAAAAGGTAGCTAAGATAAGGGAAATCCATAATTCCAGTTAAGATCACATGAAACACTGTTTGAATCCTACATTCATTACTTAAAGGAGACTACTGTGGTAAATGTGTGTTATACAAGGCAGAATACCATTGAAATAGAGAAAGAAACACGTATGGCAGCTTTGGAAAGGCTTACACTTCACTGAAATGTAGTACTACACTCCATAACACAGTTGAGAGACAATGTTCCCGAGCTGCCTCAGTTCATAACAGTGTGTAGGAAGTGGTTTGATAAAGTGGGCAAAGCTTATACTTGGACCAGAAGGCAGAATATAGGAAACTACATGAAAACATGAATAATTCAGTGAAAATGACTGTAAACAGATTGGAACTTGTTTTAGAACAGCTGAAAGAGATTCTCCAAGTCAGTTCTTAGTGTAGAAAAGGTAGCTAATATCCGGAAATCCTTAATTGGAGTTAAGATTATATGAAACACTGTATGAATCCTATATTCTTTACTTAAAGGAGACTAGAGTGGTAAATGTGTGTTATACAAGGCAGAATACCATTAAAATGGAGAAAGAAACACGTTCGGCAGCTTTGGAAAGCCTTACACTTCACTGAAATGTAGTACTACACTCTATAACACAGTTGAGAGACAATGTTCCCTACTTGCCTCAGTTCATAACAGTGTGTAGGAAGTTGTTTGATAAAGTGGGCAAAGCTTATACTTGGGCCAGAAGGCAGAATATAGGAAACTACATGAAAACATGAATAATTCAGTGAAAATGACTGTAAACAGATGAGAACTTGTTTAGAACAGCTGAAAGAGAATCTCCAAGTCAGTTCTTAGTGTAGAAAAGGTAGCTAAGATCTGGGAAATCTTAATTCCAGTTAAAATCACATGAAACACTGTATGAATCCTATATTCTTAACTGAAAGGAGACTAGAGTGGTAAATGTTTGTTATACAAGGCAGAATACCATTGAAATAGAGAAAGAAACACGTTCGGCAGCTTTGGAAAGCCTTACACTTCACTGAAATGTAGTACTACACTCTATAACACAGTTGAGAGACAATGTTCCCTACTTGCCTCAGTTCATAACAGTGTGTAGGAAGTTGTTTGATAAAGTGGGCAAAGCTTATACTTGGGCCAGAAGGCAGAATATAGGAAACTACATGAAAACATGAATAATTCAGTGAAAATGACTGTAAACAGATGAGAACTTGTTTAGAACAGCTGAAAGAGAATCTCCAAGTCAGTTCTTAGTGTAGAAAAGGTAGCTAAGATAAGGGAAATCCATAATTCCAGTTAAGATCACATGAAACACTGTATGAATCCTATATTCATTACTTAAAGGAGAATAGAGTGGTAAATGTGTGTTATACAAGGCAGAATACCATTGAAATAGAGAAAGAAACACGTTCGGCAGCTTTGGAAAGCCTTACACTTCACTGAAATGTAGCACTACACTCTATAACACAGTTGAGAGACAATGTTCCCGAGCTGCCTCAGTTCATAACAGTGTGTAGGAAGTTGTTTGATAAAGTGGGCAAAGCTTATACTTGGACCAGAAGGCAGAATATAGGAAACTACATGAAAACATGATTAATTCAGTGAAAATGACTGTAAACAGATGAGAACTTGTTTTAGAACAGCTGAAAGAGATTCTCCAAGTCAGTTCTTAGTGTAGAAAAGGTAGCTAAAATCTGGGAAATCTTAATTCCAGTTAAAATCACATGAAACACTGTATGAATCCTATATTCTTTACTTAAAGGAGACTAGAGTGGTAAATGTGTGTTATACAAGGCAGAATACCATTGAAGTTGAGAAAGAAACACGTTCGGCAGCTTTGGAAAGCCTTACTCTTCACTGAAATGTAGTACTACACTCTATAACACAGTTGAGAGACAATGTTCCCTACTTGCGTCAGTTCATAACAGTGTGTAGGAAGTTGTTTGATAAAGTGGGCAAAGCTTACACTTGGGCCAGAAGGCAGAATATAGGAAACTACATGAAAACATGAATAATTCAGTGAAAATGACTGTAAACAGATGAGAACTTGTTTAGAACAGCTGAAAGAGAATCTCCAAGTCAGTTCTTAGTGTAGAAAAGGTAGCTAAGATAAGGGAAATCCATAATGCCAGTTAAGATCACATGAAACACTGTATGAATCCTATATTCATTACTTAAAGTAGAATAGAGTGGTAAATGTGTGTTATACAAGGCAGAATACCATTGAAATAGAGAAAGAAACACGTTCGGCAGCTTTGGAAAGCCTTACACTTTACTGAAATGTAGCACTACACTCTATAACACAGTTGAGAGACAATGTTCCCGAACTGCCTCAGTTCATAACAGTGTGCAGAAAGTTGTTTGATAAAGTGGGCAAAGCTTATACTTGGACCAGAAGGCAGAATATAGGAAACTACATGAAAACATGAATAATTCAGTGAAAATGACTGTAAACAGATGAGAACTTGTTTTAGAACAGCTGAAAGAGATTCTCCAAGTCAGTTCTTAGTGTAGAAAAGGTAGCTAAGATCCGGGAAATCTTAATTCCAGTTAAAATCACATGAAACACTGTATGAATCCTATATTCTTTACTTAAAGGAGACTAGAGTGGTAAATGTGTGTTATACAAGGCAGAATACCATTAAAATGGAGAAAGAAACACGTTCGGCAGCTTTGGAAAGCCTTACACTTCACTGAAATGTAGTACTACACTCTATAACACAGTTGAGAGACAATGTTCCCTACTTGCCTCAGTTCATAACAGTGTGTAGGAAGTTGTTTGATAAAGTGGGCAAAGCTTATACTTGGGCCAGAAGGCAGAATATAGGAAACTACATGAAAACATGAATAATTCAGTGAAAATGACTGTAAACAGATGAGAACTTGTTTAGAACAGCTGAAAGAGAATCTCCAAGTCAGTTCTTAGTGTAGAAAAGGTAGCTAAGATCTGGGAAATCTTAATTCCAGTTAAAATCACATGAAACACTGTATGAATCCTATATTCTTAACTGAAAGGAGACTAGAGTGGTAAATGTTTGTTATACAAGGCAGAATACCATTGAAATAGAGAAAGAAACACGTTCGGCAGCTTTGGAAAGCCTTACACTTCACTGAAATGTAGTACTACACTCTATAACACAGTTGAGAGACAATGTTCCCTACTTGCCTCAGTTCATAACAGTGTGTAGGAAGTTGTTTGATAAAGTGGGCAAAGCTTATACTTGGGCCAGAAGGCAGAATATAGGAAACTACATGAAAACATGAATAATTCAGTGAAAATGACTGTAAACAGATGAGAACTTGTTTAGAACAGCTGAAAGAGAATCTCCAAGTCAGTTCTTAGTGTAGAAAAGGTAGCTAAGATAAGGGAAATCCATAATTCCAGTTAAGATCACATGAAACACTGTATGAATCCTATATTCATTACTTAAAGGAGAATAGAGTGGTAAATGTGTGTTATACAAGGCAGAATACCATTGAAATAGAGAAAGAAACACGTTCGGCAGCTTTGGAAAGCCTTACACTTCACTGAAATGTAGCACTACACTCTATAACACAGTTGAGAGACAATGTTCCCGAGCTGCCTCAGTTCATAACAGTGTGTAGGAAGTTGTTTGATAAAGTGGGCAAAGCTTATACTTGGACCAGAAGGCAGAATATAGGAAACTACATGAAAACATGATTAATTCAGTGAAAATGACTGTAAACAGATGAGAACTTGTTTTAGAACAGCTGAAAGAGATTCTCCAAGTCAGTTCTTAGTGTAGAAAAGGTAGCTAAAATCTGGGAAATCTTAATTCCAGTTAAAATCACATGAAACACTGTATGAATCCTATATTCTTTACTTAAAGGAGACTAGAGTGGTAAATGTGTGTTATACAAGGCAGAATACCATTGAAGTTGAGAAAGAAACACGTTCGGCAGCTTTGGAAAGCCTTACTCTTCACTGAAATGTAGTACTACACTCTATAACACAGTTGAGAGACAATGTTCCCTACTTGCGTCAGTTCATAACAGTGTGTAGGAAGTTGTTTGATAAAGTGGGCAAAGCTTACACTTGGGCCAGAAGGCAGAATATAGGAAACTACATGAAAACATGAATAATTCAGTGAAAATGACTGTAAACAGATGAGAACTTGTTTAGAACAGCTGAAAGAGAATCTCCAAGTCAGTTCTTAGTGTAGAAAAGGTAGCTAAGATAAGGGAAATCCATAATGCCAGTTAAGATCACATGAAACACTGTATGAATCCTATATTCATTACTTAAAGTAGAATAGAGTGGTAAATGTGTGTTATACAAGGCAGAATACCATTGAAATAGAGAAAGAAACACGTTCGGCAGCTTTGGAAAGCCTTACACTTCACTGAAATGTAGCACTACACTCTATAACACAGTTGAGAGACAATGTTCCCGAACTGCCTCAGTTCATAACAGTGTGCAGGAAGTTGTTTGATAAAGTGGGCAAAGCTTATACTTGGACCAGAAGGCAGAATATAGGAAACTACATGAAAACATGAATAATTCAGTGAAAATGACTGTAAACAGATGAGAACTTGTTTTAGAACAGCTGAAAGAGATTCTCCAAGTCAGTTCTTAGTGTAGAAAAGGTAGCTAAGATCCGGGAAATCTTAATTCCAGTTAAAATCACATGAAACACTGTATGAATCCTATATTCTTTACTGAAAGGAGACTAGAGTGGTAAATGTTTGTTATACAAGGCAGAATACCATTGAAATAGAGAAAGAAACACGTTTGGCAGCTTTGGAAAGCCTTACACTTCACTGAAATGTAGTACTACACTCTATAACACAGTTGAGAGACAATGTTCCCTACTTGCCTCAGTTCATAACAGTGTGTAGGAAGTTGTTTGATAAAGTGGGCAAAGCTTATACTTGGGCCAGAAGGCAGAATATAGGAAACTACATGAAAACATGAATAATTCAGTGAAAATGACTGTAAACAGACGAGAACTTGTTTAGAACAGCTGAAAGAGAATCTCCAAGTCAGTTCTTAGTGTAGAAAAGGTAGCTAAGATAAGGGAAATCCATAATTCCAGTTAAGATCATATGAAACACTGTATGAATCCTATATTCATTACTTAAAGGAGAATAGATTGGTAAATGTGTGTTATACAAGGCAGAATACCATTGAAATAGAGAAAGAAACACGTTCGGCAGCTTTGGAAAGCCTTACACTTCACTGAAATGTAGCACTACACTCTATAACACAGTTGAGAGACAATGTTCCCGAGCTGCCTCAGTTCATAACAGTGTGTAGGAAGTGGTTTGATAAAGTGGGCAAAGCTTATACTTGGACCAGAAGGCAGAATATAGGAAACTACATGAAAACATGAATAATTCAGTGAAAATGACTGTAAACAGATTGGAACTTGTTTTAGAACAGCTGAAAGAGATTCTCCAAGTCAGTTCTTAGTGTAGAAAAGGTAGCTAATATCCGGAAATCCTTAATTGGAGTTAAGATTATATGAAACACTGTATGAATCCTATATTCTTTACTTAAAGGAGACTAGAGTGGTAAATGTGTGTTATACAAGGCAGAATACCATTAAAATGGAGAAAGAAACACGTTCGGCAGCTTTGGAAAGCCTTACACTTCACTGAAATGTAGTACTACACTCTATAACACAGTTGAGAGACAATGTTCCCTACTTGCCTCAGTTCATAACAGTGTGTAGGAAGTTGTTTGATAAAGTGGGCAAAGCTTATACTTGGGCCAGAAGGCAGAATATAGGAAACTACATGAAAACATGAATAATTCAGTGAAAATGACTGTAAACAGATGAGAACTTGTTTAGAACAGCTGAAAGAGAATCTCCAAGTCAGTTCTTAGTGTAGAAAAGGTAGCTAAGATCTGGGAAATCTTAATTCCAGTTAAAATCACATGAAACACTGTATGAATCCTATATTCTTAACTGAAAGGAGACTAGAGTGGTAAATGTTTGTTATACAAGGCAGAATACCATTGAAATAGAGAAAGAAACACGTTCGGCAGCTTTGGAAAGCCTTACACTTCACTGAAATGTAGTACTACACTCTATAACACAGTTGAGAGACAATGTTCCCTACTTGCCTCAGTTCATAACAGTGTGTAGGAAGTTGTTTGATAAAGTGGGCAAAGCTTATACTTGGGCCAGAAGGCAGAATATAGGAAACTACATGAAAACATGAATAATTCAGTGAAAATGACTGTAAACAGATGAGAACTTGTTTAGAACAGCTGAAAGAGAATCTCCAAGTCAGTTCTTAGTGTAGAAAAGGTAGCTAAGATAAGGGAAATCCATAATTCCAGTTAAGATCACATGAAACACTGTATGAATCCTATATTCATTACTTAAAGGAGAATAGAGTGGTAAATGTGTGTTATACAAGGCAGAATACCATTGAAATAGAGAAAGAAACACGTTCGGCAGCTTTGGAAAGCCTTACACTTCACTGAAATGTAGCACTACACTCTATAACACAGTTGAGAGACAATGTTCCCGAGCTGCCTCAGTTCATAACAGTGTGTAGGAAGTTGTTTGATAAAGTGGGCAAAGCTTATACTTGGACCAGAAGGCAGAATATAGGAAACTACATGAAAACATGATTAATTCAGTGAAAATGACTGTAAACAGATGAGAACTTGTTTTAGAACAGCTGAAAGAGATTCTCCAAGTCAGTTCTTAGTGTAGAAAAGGTAGCTAAAATCTGGGAAATCTTAATTCCAGTTAAAATCACATGAAACACTGTATGAATCCTATATTCTTTACTTAAAGGAGACTAGAGTGGTAAATGTGTGTTATACAAGGCAGAATACCATTGAAGTTGAGAAAGAAACACGTTCGGCAGCTTTGGAAAGCCTTACTCTTCACTGAAATGTAGTACTACACTCTATAACACAGTTGAGAGACAATGTTCCCTACTTGCGTCAGTTCATAACAGTGTGTAGGAAGTTGTTTGATAAAGTGGGCAAAGCTTACACTTGGGCCAGAAGGCAGAATATAGGAAACTACATGAAAACATGAATAATTCAGTGAAAATGACTGTAAACAGATGAGAACTTGTTTAGAACAGCTGAAAGAGAATCTCCAAGTCAGTTCTTAGTGTAGAAAAGGTAGCTAAGATAAGGGAAATCCATAATGCCAGTTAAGATCACATGAAACACTGTATGAATCCTATATTCATTACTTAAAGTAGAATAGAGTGGTAAATGTGTGTTATACAAGGCAGAATACCATTGAAATAGAGAAAGAAACACGTTCGGCAGCTTTGGAAAGCCTTACACTTCACTGAAATGTAGCACTACACTCTATAACACAGTTGAGAGACAATGTTCCCGAACTGCCTCAGTTCATAACAGTGTGCAGGAAGTTGTTTGATAAAGTGGGCAAAGCTTATACTTGGACCAGAAGGCAGAATATAGGAAACTACATGAAAACATGAATAATTCAGTGAAAATGACTGTAAACAGATGAGAACTTGTTTTAGAACAGCTGAAAGAGATTCTCCAAGTCAGTTCTTAGTGTAGAAAAGGTAGCTAAGATCCGGGAAATCTTAATTCCAGTTAAAATCACATGAAACACTGTATGAATCCTATATTCTTTACTTAAAGGAGACTAGAGTGGTAAATGTGTGTTATACAAGGCAGAATACCATTAAAATGGAGAAAGAAACACGTTCGGCAGCTTTGGAAAGCCTTACACTTCACTGAAATGTAGTACTACACTCTATAACACAGTTGAGAGACAATGTTCCCTACTTGCCTCAGTTCATAACAGTGTGTAGGAAGTTGTTTGATAAAGTGGGCAAAGCTTATACTTGGGCCAGAAGGCAGAATATAGGAAACTACATGAAAACATGAATAATTCAGTGAAAATGACTGTAAACAGATGAGAACTTGTTTAGAACAGCTGAAAGAGAATCTCCAAGTCAGTTCTTAGTGTAGAAAAGGTAGCTAAGATCTGGGAAATCTTAATTCCAGTTAAAATCACATGAAACACTGTATGAATCCTATATTCTTAACTGAAAGGAGACTAGAGTGGTAAATGTGTGTTATACAAGGCAGAATACCATTGAAGTTGAGAAAGAAACACGTTCGGCAGCTTTGGAAAGCCTTACTCTTCACTGAAATGTAGTACTACACTCTATAACACAGTTGAGAGACAATGTTCCCTACTTGCGTCAGTTCATAACAGTGTGTAGGAAGTTGTTTGATAAAGTGGGCAAAGCTTACACTTGGGCCAGAAGGCAGAATATAGGAAACTACATGAAAACATGAATAATTCAGTGAAAATGACTGTAAACAGATGAGAACTTGTTTAGAACAGCTGAAAGAGAATCTCCAAGTCAGTTCTTAGTGTAGAAAAGGTAGCTAAGATAAGGGAAATCCATAATGCCAGTTAAGATCACATGAAACACTGTATGAATCCTATATTCATTACTTAAAGTAGAATAGAGTGGTAAATGTGTGTTATACAAGGCAGAATACCATTGAAATAGAGAAAGAAACACGTTCGGCAGCTTTGGAAAGCCTTACACTTCACTGAAATGTAGCACTACACTCTATAACACAGTTGAGAGACAATGTTCCCGAACTGCCTCAGTTCATAACAGTGTGCAGGAAGTTGTTTGATAAAGTGGGCAAAGCTTATACTTGGACCAGAAGGCAGAATATAGGAAACTACATGAAAACATGAATAATTCAGTGAAAATGACTGTAAACAGATGAGAACTTGTTTTAGAACAGCTGAAAGAGATTCTCCAAGTCAGTTCTTAGTGTAGAAAAGGTAGCTAAGATCCGGGAAATCTTAATTCCAGTTAAAATCACATGAAACACTGTATGAATCCTATATTCTTTACTGAAAGGAGACTAGAGTGGTAAATGTTTGTTATACAAGGCAGAATACCATTGAAATAGAGAAAGAAACACGTTTGGCAGCTTTGGAAAGCCTTACACTTCACTGAAATGTAGTACTACACTCTATAACACAGTTGAGAGACAATGTTCCCTACTTGCCTCAGTTCATAACAGTGTGTAGGAAGTTGTTTGATAAAGTGGGCAAAGCTTATACTTGGGCCAGAAGGCAGAATATAGGAAACTACATGAAAACATGAATAATTCAGTGAAAATGACTGTAAACAGACGAGAACTTGTTTAGAACAGCTGAAAGAGAATCTCCAAGTCAGTTCTTAGTGTAGAAAAGGTAGCTAAGATAAGGGAAATCCATAATTCCAGTTAAGATCATATGAAACACTGTATGAATCCTATATTCATTACTTAAAGGAGAATAGATTGGTAAATGTGTGTTATACAAGGCAGAATACCATTGAAATAGAGAAAGAAACACGTTCGGCAGCTTTGGAAAGCCTTACACTTCTCTGAAATGTAGCACTACACTCTATAACACAGTTGAGAGACAATGTTCCCGAGCTGCCTCAGTTCATAACAGTGTGTAGGAAGTTGTTTGATAAAGTGGGCAAAGCTTATACTTGGGCCAGAAGGCAGAATATAGGAAACTACATGAAAACATGAATAATTCAGTGAAAATGACTGTAAACAGATGAGAACTTGTTTAGAACAGCTGAAAGAGAATCTCCAAGTCAGTTCTTAGTGTAGAAAAGGTAGCTAAGATAAGGGAAATCCATAATTCCAGTTAAGATCACATGAAACACTGTATGAATCCTATATTCATTACTTAAAGGAGAATAGATTGGTAAATGTGTGTTATACAAGGCAGAATACCATTGAAATAGAGAAAGAAACGCGTTTGGCAGCTTTGGAAAGCCTTACACTTCACTGAAATGTAGTACTACACTCTATAACACAGTTGAGAGACAATGTTCCCTACTTGCCTCAGTTCATAACAGTGTGTAGGAAGTTGTTTGATAAAGTGGGCAAAGCTTATACTTGGGCCAGAAGGCAGAATATAGGAAACTACATGAAAACATGAATAATTCAGTGAAAATGACTGTAAACAGATGAGAACTTGTTTAGAACAGCTGAAAGAGAATCTCCAAGTCAGTTCTTAGTGTAGAAAAGGTAGCTAAGATAAGGGAAATCCATAATTCCAGTTAAGATCACATGAAACACTGTATGAATCCTATATTCATTACTTAAAGGAGAATAGATTGGTAAATGTGTGTTATACAAGGCAGAATACCATTGAAATAGAGAAAGAAACACGTTCGGCAGCTTTGGAAAGCCTTACACTTCACTGAAATGTAGCACTACACTCTATAACACAGTTGAGAGACAATGTTCCCGAGCTGCCTCAGTTCATAACAGTGTGTAGGAAGTTGTTTGATGAAGTGGGCAAAGCTTATACTTGGACCAGAAGGCAGAATATAGGAAACTACATGAAAACATGATTAATTCAGTGAAAATGACTGTAAACAGATGAGAACTTGTTTTAGAACAGCTGAAAGAGATTCTCCAAGTCAGTTCTTAGTGTAGAAAAGGTAGCTAAGATCTGGGAAATCTTAATTCCAGTTAAAATCACATGAAACATTGTATGAATCCTATATTCTTTACTTAAAGGAGACTAGAGTGGTAAATGTGTGTTATACAAGGCAGAATACCATTGAAATAGAGAAAGAAACACGTTCGGCAGCTTTGGAAAGCCTTACACTTCACTGAAATGTAGCACTACACTCTATAACACAGTTGAGAGACAATGTTCCCTACTTGCGTCAGTTCATAACAGTGTGTAGGAAGTTGTTTGATAAAGTGGGCAAAGCTTATACTTGGACCAGAAGGCAGAATATAGGAAACTACATGAAAACATGATTAATTCAGTGAAAATGACTGTAAACAGATGAGAACTTGTTTTAGAACAGCTGAAAGAGATTCTCCAAGTCAGTTCTTAGTGTAGAAAAGG
The DNA here is from genome assembly GCF_964339955.1 of Pipistrellus hanaki. NCBI lineage: Eukaryota > Metazoa > Chordata > Mammalia > Chiroptera > Vespertilionidae > Pipistrellus > Pipistrellus hanaki. The sequence continues at coordinate 2,995,731 of NW_028182303.1, forward strand.
TAGCTAAGATCTGGGAAATCTTAATTCCAGTTAAAATCACATGAAACACTGTATGAATCCTATATTCTTTACTTAAAGGAGACTAGAGTGGTAAATGTGTGTTATACAAGGCAGAATACCATTGAAGTTGAGAAAGAAACACGTTCGGCAGCTTTGGAAAGCCTTACTCTTCACTGAAATGTAGTACTACACTCTATAACACAGTTGAGAGACAATGTTCCCTACTTGCCTCAGTTCATAACAGTGTGTAGGAAGTTGTTTGATAAAGTGGGCAAAGCTTATACTTGGGCCAGAAGGCAGAGTATAGGAAACTACATGAAAACATGAATAATTCAGTGAAAATGACTGTAAACAGATGAGAACTTATTTAGAACAGCTGAAAGAGAATCTCCAAGTCAGTTCTTAGTGTAGAAAAGGTAGCTAAGATAAGGGAAATCCATAATTCCAGTTAAGATCACATGAAACACTGTTTGAATCCTATATTCATTACTTAAAGGAGACTACTGTGGTAAATGTGTGTTATACAAGGCAGAATACCATTGAAATAGAGAAAGAAACACGTATGGCAGCTTTGGAAAGGCTTACTCTTCACTGAAATGTAGTACTACACTCCATAACACAGTTGAGAGACAATGTTCCCGAGCTGCCTCTGTTCACAACAGTGTGTAGGAAGTGGTTTGATAAAGTGGGCAAAGCTTATACTTGGACCAGAAGGCAGAATATAGGAAACTACATGAAAACATGAATAATTCAGTGAAAATGACTGTAAACAGATTGGAACTTGTTTTAGAACAGCTGAAAGAGATTCTCCAAGTCAGTTCTTAGTGTAGAAAAGGTAGCTAAGATCCGGGAAATCTTAATTCCAGTTAAGATCACATGAAACACTGTATGAATCCTATATTCTTTACTTAAAGGAGATTAGAGTGGTAAATGTGTGTTATACAAGGCAGAATACCATTGAAGTAGAGAAAGAAACACGTTTGGCAGCTTTGGAAAGCCTTACACTTCACTGAAATGTAGTACTACACTCTATAACACAGTTGAGAGACAATGTTCCCTACTTGCCTCAGTTCATAACAGTGTGTAGGAAGTTGTTTGATAAAGTGGGCAAAGCTTATACTTGGGCCAGAAGGCAGAATATAGGAAACTACATGAAAACATGAATAATTCAGTGAAAATGACTGTAAACAGATGAGAACTTGTTTAGAACAGCTGAAAGAGAATCTCCAAGTCAGTTCTTAGTGTAGAAAAGGTAGCTAAGATAAGGGAAATCCATAATTCCAGTTAAGATCACATGAAACACTGTATGAATCCTATATTCATTACTTAAAGGAGAATAGATTGGTAAATGTGTGTTATACAAGGCAGAATACCATTGAAATAGAGAAAGAAACACGTTCGGCAGCTTTGGAAAGCCTTACACTTCACTGAAATGTAGCACTACACTCTATAACACAGTTGAGAGACAATGTTCCCGAGCTGCCTCAGTTCATAACAGTGTGTAGGAAGTTGTTTGATAAAGTGGGCAAAGCTTATACTTAGACCAGAAGGCAGAATATAGGAAACTACATGAAAACATGATTAATTCAGTGAAAATGACTGTAAACAGATGAGAACTTGTTTTAGAACAGCTGAAAGAGATTCTCCAAGTCAGTTCTTAGTGTAGAAAAGGTAGCTAAGATCTGGGAAATCTTAATTCCAGTTAAAATCACATGAAACATTGTATGAATCCTATATTCTTTACTTAAAGGAGACTAGAGTGGTAAATGTGTGTTATACAAGGCAGAATACCATTGAAATAGAGAAAGAAACACGTTCGGCAGCTTTGGAAAGCCTTACACTTCACTGAAATGTAGCACTACACTCTATAACACAGTTGAGAGACAATGTTCCCGAGCTGCCTCAGTTCATAACAGTGTGTAGGAAGTTGTTTGATAAAGTGGGCAAAGCTTATACTTGGACCAGAAGGCAGAATATAGGAAACTACATGAAAACATGATTAATTCAGTGAAAATGACTGTAAACAGATGAGAACTTGTTTTAGAACAGCTGAAAGAGATTCTCCAAGTCAGTTCTTAGTGTAGAAAAGGTAGCTAAGATCTGGGAAATCTTAATTCCAGTTAAAATCACATGAAACACTGTATGAATCCTATATTCTTTACTTAAAGGAGACTAGAGTGGTAAATGTGTGTTATACAAGGCAGAATACCATTGAAGTTGAGAAAGAAACACGTTCGGCAGCTTTGGAAAGCCTTACTCTTCACTGAAATGTAGTACTACACTCTATAACACAGTTGAGAGACAATGTTCCCTACTTGCCTCAGTTCATAACAGTGTGTAGGAAGTTGTTTGATAAAGTGGGCAAAGCTTATACTTGGGCCAGAAGGCAGAGTATAGGAAACTACATGAAAACATGAATAATTCAGTGAAAATGACTGTAAACAGATGAGAACTTATTTAGAACAGCTGAAAGAGAATCTCCAAGTCAGTTCTTAGTGTAGAAAAGGTAGCTAAGATAAGGGAAATCCATAATTCCAGTTAAGATCACATGAAACACTGTTTGAATCCTATATTCATTACTTAAAGGAGACTACTGTGGTAAATGTGTGTTATACAAGGCAGAATACCATTGAAATAGAGAAAGAAACACGTATGGCAGCTTTGGAAAGGCTTACTCTTCACTGAAATGTAGTACTACACTCCATAACACAGTTGAGAGACAATGTTCCCGAGCTGCCTCTGTTCATAACAGTGTGTAGGAAGTGGTTTGATAAAGTGGGCAAAGCTTATACTTGGACCAGAAGGCAGAATATAGGAAACTACATGAAAACATGAATAATTCAGTGAAAATGACTGTAAACAGATTGGAACTTGTTTTAGAACAGCTGAAAGAGATTCTCCAAGTCAGTTCTTAGTGTAGAAATGGTAGCTAAGATCCGGGAAATCTTAATTCCAGTTAAAATCACATGAAACACTGTATGAATCCTATATTCTTTACTTAAAGGAGACTAGAGTGGTAAATGTGTGTTATACAAGGCAGAATACCATTGAAGTTGAGAAAGAAACACGTTCGGCAGCTTTGGAAAGCCTTACACTTCACTGAAATGTAGTACTACACTCTATAACACAGTTGAGAGACAATGTTCCCTACTTGCCTCAGTTCATAACAGTGTGTAGGAAGTTGTTTGATAAAGTGGGCAAAGCTTATACTTGGGCCAGAAGGCAGAATATAGGAAACTACATGAAAACATGAATAATTCAGTGAAAATGACTGTAAACAGATGAGAACTTGTTTAGAACAGCTGAAAGAGAATCTCCAAGTCAGTTCTTAGTGTAGAAAAGGTAGCTAAGATAAGGGAAATCCATAATTCCAGTTAAGATCACATGAAACACTGTTTGAATCCTATATTCATTACTTAAAGGAGACTACTGTGGTAAATGTGTGTTATACAAGGCAGAATACCATTGAAATAGAGAAAGAAACACGTATGGCAGCTTTGGAAAGGCTTACTCTTCACTGAAATGTAGTACTACACTCCATAACACAGTTGAGAGACAATGTTCCCGAGCTGCCTCTGTTCACAACAGTGTGTAGGAAGTGGTTTGATAAAGTGGGCAAAGCTTATACTTGGACCAGAAGGCAGAATATAGGAAACTACATGAAAACATGAATAATTCAGTGAAAATGACTGTAAACAGATTGGAACTTGTTTTAGAACAGCTGAAAGAGATTCTCCAAGTCAGTTCTTAGTGTAGAAAAGGTAGCTAAGATCCGGGAAATCTTAATTCCAGTTAAGATCACATGAAACACTGTATGAATCCTATATTCTTTACTTAAAGGAGATTAGAGTGGTAAATGTGTGTTATACAAGGCAGAATACCATTGAAGTAGAGAAAGAAACACGTTCGGCAGCTTTGGAAAGCCTTACACTTCACTGAAATGTAGTACTACACTCTATAACACAGTTGAGAGACAATGTTCCCTACTTGCCTCAGTTCATAACAGTGTGTAGGAAGTTGTTTGATAAAGTGGGCAAAGCTTATACTTGGGCCAGAAGGCAGAATATAGGAAACTACATGAAAACATGAATAATTCAGTGAAAATGACTGTAAACAGATGAGAACTTGTTTAGAACAGCTGAAAGAGAATCTCCAAGTCAGTTCTTAGTGTAGAAAAGGTAGCTAAGATCTGGGAAATCTTAATTCCAGTTAAAATCACATGAAACACTGTATGAATCCTATATTCTTTACTGAAAGGAGACTAGAATGGTAAATGTTTGTTATACAAGGCAGAATACCATTGAAATAGAGAAAGAAACATGTTCGGCAGCTTTGGAAAGCCTTACACTTCACTGAAATGTAGTACAACACTCTATAACACAGTTGAGAGACAATGTTCCCTACTTGCCTCAGTTCATAACAGTGTGTAGGAAGTTGTTTGATAAAGTGGGCAAAGCTTATACTTGGGCCAGAAGGCAGAATATAGGAAACTACATGAAAACATGAATAATTCAGTGAAAATGACTGTAAACAGATGAGAACTTGTTTAGAACAGCTGAAAGAGAATCTCCAAGTCAGTTCTTAGTGTAGAAAAGGTAGCTAAGATAAGGGAAATCCATAATTCCAGTTAAGATCACATGAAACACTGTATGAATCCTATATTCATTACTTAAAGGAGAATAGAGTGGTAAATGTGTGTTCTACAAGGCAGAATACCATTGAAATAGAGAAAGAAACACGTTCGGCAGCTTTGGAAAGCCTTACACTTCACTGAAATGTAGTACTACACTCTATAACACAGTTGAGAGACAATGTTCCCTACTTGCCTCAGTTCATAACAGTGTGTAGGAAGTTGTTTGATAAAGTGGGCAAAGCTTATACTTGGGCCAGAAGGCAGAATATAGGAAACTACATGAAAACATGAATAATTCAGTGAAAATGACTGTAAACAGATGAGAACTTGTTTAGAACAGCTGAAAGAGAATCTCCAAGTCAGTTCTTAGTGTAGAAAAGGTAGCTAAGATCTGGGAAATCTTAATTCCAGTTAAAATCACATGAAACACTGTATGAATCCTATATTCTTTACTGAAAGGAGACTAGAGTGGTAAATGTTTGTTATACAAGGCAGAATACCATTGAAATAGAGAAAGAAACACGTTCGGCAGCTTTGGAAAGCCTTACACTTCACTGAAATGTAGTACTACACTCTATAACACAGTTGAGAGACAATGTTCCCTACTTGCCTCAGTTCATAACAGTGTGTAGGAAGTTGTTTGATAAAGTGGGCAAAGCTTATACTTGGGCCAGAAGGCAGAATATAGGAAACTACATGAAAACATGAATAATTCAGTGAAAATGACTGTAAACAGATGAGAACTTGTTTAGAACAGCTGAAAGAGAATCTCCAAGTCAGTTCTTAGTGTAGAAAAGGTAGCTAAGATAAGGGAAATCCATAATTCCAGTTAAGATCACATGAAACACTGTATGAATCCTATATTCATTACTTAAAGGAGAATAGATTGGTAAATGTGTGTTATACAAGGCAGAATACCATTGAAATAGAGAAAGAAACACGTTCGGCAGCTTTGGAAAGCCTTACACTTCACTGAAATGTAGCACTACACTCTATAACACAGTTGAGAGACAATGTTCCCGAGCTGCCTCAGTTCATAACAGTGTGTAGGAAGTTGTTTGATAAAGTGGGCAAAGCTTATACTTGGACCAGAAGGCAGAATATAGGAAACTACATGAAAACATGATTAATTCAGTGAAAATGACTGTAAACAGATGAGAACTTGTTTTAGAACAGCTGAAAGAGATTCTCCAAGTCAGTTCTTAGTGTAGAAAAGGTAGCTAAGATCTGGGAAATCTTAATTCCAGTTAAAATCACATGAAACATTGTATGAATCCTATATTCTTTACTTAAAGGAGACTAGAGTGGTAAATGTGTGTTATACAAGGCAGAATACCATTGAAATAGAGAAAGAAACACGTTCGGCAGCTTTGGAAAGCCTTACACTTCACTGAAATGTAGCACTACACTCTATAACACAGTTGAGAGACAATGTTCCCGAGCTGCCTCAGTTCATAACAGTGTGTAGGAAGTTGTTTGATAAAGTGGGCAAAGCTTATACTTGGACCAGAAGGCAGAATATAGGAAACTACATGAAAACATGATTAATTCAGTGAAAATGACTGTAAACAGATGAGAACTTGTTTTAGAACAGCTGAAAGAGATTCTCCAAGTCAGTTCTTAGTGTAGAAAAGGTAGCTAAGATCTGGGAAATCTTAATTCCAGTTAAAATCACATGAAACACTGTATGAATCCTATATTCTTTACTTAAAGGAGACTAGAGTGGTAAATGTGTGTTATACAAGGCAGAATACCATTGAAGTTGAGAAAGAAACACGTTCGGCAGCTTTGGAAAGCCTTACTCTTCACTGAAATGTAGTACTACACTCTATAACACAGTTGAGAGACAATGTTCCCTACTTGCCTCAGTTCATAACAGTGTGTAGGAAGTTGTTTGATAAAGTGGGCAAAGCTTATACTTGGGCCAGAAGGCAGAGAATAGGAAACTACATGAAAACATGAATAATTCAGTGAAAATGACTGTAAACAGATGAGAACTTATTTAGAACAGCTGAAAGAGAATCTCCAAGTCAGTTCTTAGTGTAGAAAAGGTAGCTAAGATAAGGGAAATCCATAATTCCAGTTAAGATCACATGAAACACTGTTTGAATCCTATATTCATTACTTAAAGGAGACTACTGTGGTAAATGTGTGTTATACAAGGCAGAATACCATTGAAATAGAGAAAGAAACACGTATGGCAGCTTTGGAAAGGCTTACTCTTCACTGAAATGTAGTACTACACTCCATAACACAGTTGAGAGACAATGTTCCCGAGCTGCCTCTGTTCATAACAGTGTGTAGGAAGTGGTTTGATAAAGTGGGCAAAGCTTATACTTGGACCAGAAGGCAGAATATAGGAAACTACATGAAAACATGAATAATTCAGTGAAAATGACTGTAAACAGATTGGAACTTGTTTTAGAACAGCTGAAAGAGATTCTCCAAGTCAGTTCTTAGTGTAGAAATGGTAGCTAAGATCCGGGAAATCTTAATTCCAGTTAAAATCACATGAAACACTGTATGAATCCTATATTCTTTACTTAAAGGAGACTAGAGTGGTAAATGTGTGTTATACAAGGCAGAATACCATTGAAGTAGAGAAAGAAACACGTTCGGCAGCTTTGGAAAGCCTTACACTTCACTGAAATGTAGTACTACACTCTATAACACAGTTGAGAGACAATGTTCCCTACTTGCCTCAGTTCATAACAGTGTGTAGGAAGTTGTTTGATAAAGTGGGCAAAGCTTATACTTGGGCCAGAAGGCAGAATATAGGAAACTACATGAAAACATGAATAATTCAGTGAAAATGACTGTAAACAGATGAGAACTTGTTTAGAACAGCTGAAAGAGAATCTCCAAGTCAGTTCTTAGTGTAGAAAAGGTAGCTAAGATAAGGGAAATCCATAATTCCAGTTAAGATCACATGAAACACTGTTTGAATCCTATATTCATTACTTAAAGGAGACTACTGTGGTAAATGTGTGTTATACAAGGCAGAATACCATTGAAATAGAGAAAGAAACACGTATGGCAGCTTTGGAAAGGCTTACTCTTCACTGAAATGTAGTACTACACTCCATAACACAGTTGAGAGACAATGTTCCCGAGCTGCCTCTGTTCACAACAGTGTGTAGGAAGTGGTTTGATAAAGTGGGCAAAGCTTATACTTGGACCAGAAGGCAGAATATAGGAAACTACATGAAAACATGAATAATTCAGTGAAAATGACTGTAAACAGATTGGAACTTGTTTTAGAACAGCTGAAAGAGATTCTCCAAGTCAGTTCTTAGTGTAGAAAAGGTAGCTAAGATCCGGGAAATCTTAATTCCAGTTAAGATCACATGAAACACTGTATGAATCCTATATTCTTTACTTAAAGGAGATTAGAGTGGTAAATGTGTGTTATACAAGGCAGAATACCATTGAAGTAGAGAAAGAAACACGTTCGGCAGCTTTGGAAAGCCTTACACTTCACTGAAATGTAGTACTACACTCTATAACACAGTTGAGAGACAATGTTCCCTACTTGCCTCAGTTCATAACAGTGTGTAGGAAGTTGTTTGATAAAGTGGGCAAAGCTTATACTTGGGCCAGAAGGCAGAATATAGGAAACTACATGAAAACATGAATAATTCAGTGAAAATGACTGTAAACAGATCAGAACTTGTTTAGAACAGCTGAAAGAGAATCTCCAAGTCAGTTCTTAGTGTAGAAAAGGTAGCTAAGATCTGGGAAATCTTAATTCCAGTTAAAATCACATGAAACACTGTATGAATCCTATATTCTTTACTGAAAGGAGACTAGAATGGTAAATGTTTGTTATACAAGGCAGAATACCATTGAAATAGAGAAAGAAACATGTTCGGCAGCTTTGGAAAGCCTTACACTTCACTGAAATGTAGTACAACACTCTATAACACAGTTGAGAGACAATGTTCCCTACTTGCCTCAGTTCATAACAGTGTGTAGGAAGTTGTTTGATAAAGTGGGCAAAGCTTATACTTGGGCCAGAAGGCAGAATATAGGAAACTACATGAAAACATGAATAATTCAGTGAAAATGACTGTTAACAGATGAGAACTTGTTTAGAACAGCTGAAAGAGAATCTCCAAGTCAGTTCTTAGTGTAGAAAAGGTAGCTAAGATAAGGGAAATCCATAATTCCAGTTAAGATCACATGAAACACTGTATGAATCCTATATTCATTACTTAAAGGAGAATAGAGTGGTAAATGTGTGTTCTACAAGGCAGAATACCATTGAAATAGAGAAAGAAACACGTTCGGCAGCTTTGGAAAGCCTTACACTTCACTGAAATGTAGTACTACACTCTATAACACAGTTGAGAGACAATGTTCCCTACTTGCCTCAGTTCATAACAGTGTGTAGGAAGTTGTTTGATAAAGTGGGCAAAGCTTATACTTGGGCCAGAAGGCAGAATATAGGAAACTACATGAAAACATGAATAATTCAGTGAAAATGACTGTAAACAGATGAGAACTTGTTTAGAACAGCTGAAAGAGAATCTCCAAGTCAGTTCTTAGTGTAGAAAAGGAAGCTAAGATCTGGGAAATCTTAATTCCAGTTAAAATCACATGAAACACTGTATGAATCCTATATTCTTTACTGAAAGGAGACTAGAGTGGTAAATGTTTGTTATACAATGCAGAATACCATTGAAATAGAGAAAGAAACACGTTCGGCAGCTTTGGAAAGCCTTACACTTCACTGAAATGTAGTACTACACTCTATAACACAGTTGAGAGACAATGTTCCCTACTTGCCTCAGTTCATAACAGTGTGTAGGAAGTTGTTTGATAAAGTGGGCAAAGCTTATACTTGGGCCAGAAGGCAGAATATAGGAAACTACATGAAAACATGAATAATTCAGTGAAAATGACTGTAAACAGATGAGAACTTGTTTAGAACAGCTGAAAGAGAATCTCCAAGTCAGTTCTTAGTGTAGAAAAGGTAGCTAAGATAAGGGAAATCCATAATTCCAGTTAAGATCACATGAAACACTGTATGAATCCTATATTCATTACTTAAAGGAGAATAGATTGGTAAATGTGTGTTATACAAGGCAGAATACCATTGAAATAGAGAAAGAAACACGTTCGGCAGCTTTGGAAAGCCTTACACTTCACTGAAATGTAGCACTACACTCTATAACACAGTTGAGAGACAATGTTCCCGAGCTGCCTCAGTTCATAACAGTGTGTAGGAAGTTGTTTGATAAAGTGGGCAAAGCTTATACTTGGACCAGAAGGCAGAATATAGGAAACTACATGAAAACATGATTAATTCAGTGAAAATGACTGTAAACAGATGAGAACTTGTTTTAGAACAGCTGAAAGAGATTCTCCAAGTCAGTTCTTAGTGTAGAAAAGGTAGCTAAGATCTGGGAAATCTTAATTCCAGTTAAAATCACATGAAACATTGTATGAATCCTATATTCTTTACTTAAAGGAGACTAGAGTGGTAAATGTGTGTTATACAAGGCAGAATACCATTGAAATAGAGAAAGAAACACGTTCGGCAGCTTTGGAAAGCCTTACACTTCACTGAAATGTAGCACTACACTCTATAACACAGTTGAGAGACAATGTTCCCGAGCTGCCTCAGTTCATAACAGTGTGTAGGAAGTTGTTTGATAAAGTGGGCAAAGCTTATACTTGGACCAGAAGGCAGAATATAGGAAACTACATGAAAACATGATTAATTCAGTGAAAATGACTGTAAACAGATGAGAACTTGTTTTAGAACAGCTGAAAGAGATTCTCCAAGTCAGTTCTTAGTGTAGAAAAGGTAGCTAAGATCTGGGAAATCTTAATTCCAGTTAAAATCACATGAAACACTGTATGAATCCTATATTCTTTACTTAAAGGAGACTAGAGTGGTAAATGTGTGTTATACAAGGCAGAATACCATTGAAGTTGAGAAAGAAACACGTTCGGCAGCTTTGGAAAGCCTTACTCTTCACTGAAATGTAGTACTACACTCTATAACACAGTTGAGAGACAATGTTCCCTACTTGCCTCAGTTCATAACAGTGTGTAGGAAGTTGTTTGATAAAGTGGGCAAAGCTTATACTTGGGCCAGAAGGCAGAGAATAGGAAACTACATGAAAACATGAATAATTCAGTGAAAATGACTGTAAACAGATGAGAACTTATTTAGAACAGCTGAAAGAGAATCTCCAAGTCAGTTCTTAGTGTAGAAAAGGTAGCTAAGATAAGGGAAATCCATAATTCCAGTTAAGATCACATGAAACACTGTTTGAATCCTATATTCATTACTTAAAGGAGACTACTGTGGTAAATGTGTGTTATACAAGGCAGAATACCATTGAAATAGAGAAAGAAACACGTATGGCAGCTTTGGAAAGGCTTACTCTTCACTGAAATGTAGTACTACACTCCATAACACAGTTGAGAGACAATGTTCCCGAGCTGCCTCTGTTCATAACAGTGTGTAGGAAGTGGTTTGATAAAGTGGGCAAAGCTTATACTTGGACCAGAAGGCAGAATATAGGAAACTACATGAAAACATGAATAATTCAGTGAAAATGACTGTAAACAGATTGGAACTTGTTTTAGAACAGCTGAAAGAGATTCTCCAAGTCAGTTCTTAGTGTAGAAATGGTAGCTAAGATCCGGGAAATCTTAATTCCAGTTAAAATCACATGAAACACTGTATGAATCCTATATTCTTTACTTAAAGGAGACTAGAGTGGTAAATGTGTGTTATACAAGGCAGAATACCATTGAAGTAGAGAAAGAAACACGTTCGGCAGCTTTGGAAAGCCTTACACTTCACTGAAATGTAGTACTACACTCTATAACACAGTTGAGAGACAATGTTCCCTACTTGCCTCAGTTCATAACAGTGTGTAGGAAGTTGTTTGATAAAGTGGGCAAAGCTTATACTTGGGCCAGAAGGCAGAATATAGGAAACTACATGAAAACATGAATAATTCAGTGAAAATGACTTTAAACAGATGAGAACTTGTTTAGAACAGCTGAAAGAGAATCTCCAAGTCAGTTCTTAGTGTAGAAAAGGTAGCTAAGATAAGGGAAATCCATAATTCCAGTTAAGATCACATGAAACACTGTTTGAATCCTATATTCATTACTTAAAGGAGACTACTGTGGTAAATGTGTGTTATACAAGGCAGAATACCATTGAAATAGAGAAAGAAACACGTATGGCAGCTTTGGAAAGGCTTACTCTTCACTGAAATGTAGTACTACACTCCATAACACAGTTGAGAGACAATGTTCCCGAGCTGCCTCTGTTCACAACAGTGTGTAGGAAGTGGTTTGATAAAGTGGGCAAAGCTTATACTTGGACCAGAAGGCAGAATATAGGAAACTACATGAAAACATGAATAATTCAGTGAAAATGACTGTAAACAGATTGGAACTTGTTTTAGAACAGCTGAAAGAGATTCTCCAAGTCAGTTCTTAGTGTAGAAAAGGTAGCTAAGATCCGGGAAATCTTAATTCCAGTTAAGATCACATGAAACACTGTATGAATCCTATATTCTTTACTTAAAGGAGACTAGAGTGGTAAATGTGTGTTATACAAGGCAGAATACCATTGAAGTAGAGAAAGAAACACGTTCGGCAGCTTTGGAAAGCCTTACACTTCACTGAAATGTAGTACTACACTCTATAACACAGTTGAGAGACAATGTTCCCTACTTGCCTCAGTTCATAACAGTGTGTAGGAAGTTGTTTGATAAAGTGGGCAAAGCTTATACTTGGGCCAGAAGGCAGAATATAGGAAACTACATGAAAACATGAATAATTCAGTGAAAATGACTGTAAACAGATGAGAACTTGTTTAGAACAGCTGAAAGAGAATCTCCAAGTCAGTTCTTAGTGTAGAAAAGGTAGCTAAGATCTGGGAAATCTTAATTCCAGTTAAAATCACATGAAACACTGTATGAATCCTATATTCTTTACTGAAAGGAGACTAGAATGGTAAATGTTTGTTATACAAGGCAGAATACCATTGAAATAGAGAAAGAAACATGTTCGGCAGCTTTGGAAAGCCTTACACTTCACTGAAATGTAGTACAACACTCTATAACACAGTTGAGAGACAATGTTCCCTACTTGCCTCAGTTCATAACAGTGTGTAGGAAGTTGTTTGATAAAGTGGGCAAAGCTTATACTTGGGCCAGAAGGCAGAATATAGGAAACTACATGAAAACATGAATAATTCAGTGAAAATGACTGTAAACAGATGAGAACTTGTTTAGAACAGCTGAAAGAGAATCTCCAAGTCAGTTCTTAGTGTAGAAAAGGTAGCTAAGATAAGGGAAATCCATAATTCCAGTTAAGATCACATGAAACACTGTATGAATCCTATATTCATTACTTAAAGGAGAATAGAATGGTAAATGTGTGTTCTACAAGGCAGAATACCATTGAAATAGAAAAAGAAACACGTTCGGCAGCTTTGGAAAGCCTTACACTTCACTGAAATGTAGCACTACACTCTATAACACAGTTGAGAGACAATGTTCCCGAACTGCCTCAGTTCATAACAGTGTGTAGGAAGTTGTTTGATAAAGTGGGCAAAGCTTATACTTGGGCCTGAAGGCAGAATATAGGAAACTACATGAAAACATGAATAATTCAGTGAAAATGACTGTAAACAGATGAGAACTTGTTTTAGAACAGCTGAAAGAGATTCTCCAAGTCAGTTCTTAGTGTAGAAAAGGTAGCTAAGATCCGGGAAATCTTAATTCCAGTTAAAATCACATGAAACACTTTATGAATCCTATATTCTTTACTGAAAGGAGACTAGAGTGGTAAATGTTTGTTATACAAGGCAGAATACCACTGAAATAGAGAAAGAAACACGTTCGGCAGCTTTGGAAAGCCTTACACTTCACTGAAATGTAGTACTACACTCTATAACACAGTTGAGAGACAATGTTCCCTACTTGCCTCAGTTCATAACAGTGTGTAGGAAGTTGTTTGATAAAGTGGGCAAAGCTTATACTTGGGCCAGAAGGCAGAATATAGGAAACTACATGAAAACATGAATAATTCAGTGAAAATGACTGTAAACAGATGAGAACTTGTTTAGAACAGCTGAAAGAGAATCTCCAAGTCAGTTCTTAGTGTAGAAAAGGTAGCTAAGATAAGGGAAATCCATAATTCCAGTTAAGATCACATGAAACACTGTATGAATCCTATATTCATTACTTAAAGGAGAATAGAATGGTAAATGTGTGTTCTACAAGGCAGAATACCATTGAAATAGAAAAAGAAACACGTTCGGCAGCTTTGGAAAGCCTTACACTTCACTGAAATGTAGCACTACACTCTATAACACAGTTGAGAGACAATGTTCCCGAACTGCCTCAGTTCATAACAGTGTGTAGGAAGTTGTTTGATAAAGTGGGCAAAGCTTATACTTGGGCCTGAAGGCAGAATATAGGAAACTACATGAAAACATGAATAATTCAGTGAAAATGACTGTAAACAGATGAGAACTTGTTTTAGAACAGCTGAAAGAGATTCTCCAAGTCAGTTCTTAGTGTAGAAAAGGTAGCTAAGATCCGGGAAATCTTAATTCCAGTTAAAATCACATGAAACACTTTATGAATCCTATATTCTTTACTGAAAGGAGACTAGAGTGGTAAATGTTTGTTATACAAGGCAGAATACCACTGAAATAGAGAAAGAAACACGTTCGGCAGCTTTGGAAAGCCTTACACTTCACTGAAATGTAGTACTACACTCTATAACACAGTTGAGAGACAATGTTCCCTACTTGCCTCAGTTCATAACAGTGTGTAGGAAGTTGTTTGATAAAGTGGGCAAAGCTTATACTTGGGCCAGAAGGCAGAATATAGGAAACTACATGAAAACATGAATAATTCAGTGAAAATGACTGTAAACAGATGAGAACTTGTTTAGAACAGCTGAAAGAGAATCTCCAAGTCAGTTCTTAGTGTAGAAAAGGTAGCTAAGATAAGGGAAATCCATAATTCCAGTTAAGATCACATGAAACACTGTATGAATCCTATATTCATTACTTAAAGGAGAATAGATTGGTAAATGTGTGTTATACAAGGCAGAATACCATTGAAATAGAGAAAGAAACGCGTTCGGCAGCTTTGGAAAGCCTTACACTTCACTGAAATGTAGCACTACACTCTATAACACAGTTGAGAGACAATGTTCCCGAACTGCCTCAGTTCATAACAGTGTGTAGGAAGTTGTTTGATAAAGTGGGCAAAGCTTATACTTGGACCAGAAGGCAGAATATAGGAAACTACATGAAAACATGATTAATTCAGTGAAAATGACTGTAAACAGATGAGAACTTGTTTTAGAACAGCTGAAAGAGATTCTCCAAGTCAGTTCTTAGTGTAGAAAAGGTAGCTAAGATCTGGGAAATCTTAATTCCAGTTAAAATCACATGAAACACTGTATGAATCCTATATTCTTTACTTAAAGGAGACTAGAGTGGTAAATGTGTGTTATACAAGGCAGAATACCATTGAAGTTGAGAAAGAAACACGTTCGGCAGCTTTGGAAAGCCTTACTCTTCACTGAAATGTAGTACTACACTCTATAACACAGTTGAGAGACAATGTTCCCTACTTGCCTCAGTTCATAACAGTGTGTAGGAAGTTGTTTGATAAAGTGGGCAAAGCTTATACTTGGGCCAGAAGGCAGAATATATGAAACTACATGAAAACATGAATAATTCAGTGAAAATGACTGTAAACAGATGAGAAATTGTTTAGAACAGCTGAAAGAGAATCTCCAAGTCAGTTCTTAGTGTAGAAAAGGTAGCTAAGATAAGGAAAATCCATAATTCCAGTTAAGATCACATGAAACACTGTTTGAATCCTACATTCATTACTTAAAGGAGACTACTGTGGTAAATGTGTGTTATACAAGGCAGAATACCATTGAAATAGAGAAAGAAACACGTATGGCAGCTTTGGAAAGGCTTACACTTCACTGAAATGTAGTACTACACTCCATAACACAGTTGAGAGACAATGTTCCCGAGCTGCCTCAATTCATAACAGTGTGTAGGAAGTGGTTTGATAAAGTGGGCAAAGCTTATACTTGGACCAGAATGCAGAATATAGGAAACTACATGAAAACATGAATAATTCAGTGAAAATGACTGTAAACAGATTGGAACTTGTTTTAGAACAGCTGAAAGAGATTCTCCAAGTCAGTTCTTAGTGTAGAAAAGGTAGCTAATATCCGGAAATCCTTAATTGGAGTTAAGATTATATGAAACACTGTATGAATCCTATATTCTTTACTTAAAGGAGACTAGAGTGGTAAATGTGTGTTATACAAGGCAGAATACCATTAAAATGGAGAAAGAAACACGTTCGGCAGCTTTGGAAAGCCTTACACTTCAGTGAAATGTAGTACTACACTCTATAACACAGTTGAGAGACAATGTTCCCTACTTGCCTCAGTTCATAACAGTGTGTAGGAAGTTGTTTGATAAAGTGGGCAAAGCTTATACTTGGGCCAGAAGGCAGAATATAGGAAACTACATGAAAACATGAATAATTCAGTGAAAATGACTGTAAACAGATGAGAACTTGTTTAGAACAGCTGAAAGAGAATCTCCAAGTCAGTTCTTAGTGTAGAAAAGGTAGCTAAGATCTGGGAAATCTTAATTCCAGTTAAAATCACATGAAACACTGTATGAATCCTATATTCTTAACTGAAAGGAGACTAGAGTGGTAAATGTTTGTTATACAAGGCAGAATACCATTGAAATAGAGAAAGAAACACGTTCGGCAGCTTTGGAAAGCCTTACACTTCACTGAAATGTAGTACTACACTCTATAACACAGTTGAGAGACAATGTTCCCTACTTGCCTCAGTTCATAACAGTGTGTAGGAAGTTGTTTGATAAAGTGGGCAAAGCTTATACTTGGGCCAGAAGGCAGAATATAGGAAACTACATGAAAACATGAATAATTCAGTGAAAATGACTGTAAACAGATGAGAACTTGTTTAGAACAGCTGAAAGAGAATCTCCAAGTCAGTTCTTAGTGTAGAAAAGGTAGCTAAGATAAGGGAAATCCATAATTCCAGTTAAGATCACATGAAACACTGTATGAATCCTATATTCATTACCTAAAGGAGAATAGAGTGGTAAATGTGTGTTATACAAGGCAGAATACCATTGAAATAGAGAAAGAAACACGTTCGGCAGCTTTGGAAAGCCTTACACTTCACTGAAATGTAGCACTACACTCTATAACACAGTTGAGAGACAATGTTCCCGAGCTGCCTCAGTTCATAACAGTGTGTAGGAAGTTGTTTGATAAAGTGGGCAAAGCTTATACTTGGACCAGAAGGCAGAATATAGGAAACTACATGAAAACATGATTAATTCAGTGAAAATGACTGTAAACAGATGAGAACTTGTTTTAGAACAGCTGAAAGAGATTCTCCAAGTCAGTTCTTAGTGTAGAAAAGGTAGCTAATATCCGGAAATCCTTAATTGGAGTTAAGATTATATGAAACACTGTATGAATCCTATATTCTTTACTTAAAGGAGACTAGAGTGGTAAATGTGTGTTATACAAGGCACAATACCATTAAAATGGAGAAAGAAACACGTTCGGCAGCTTTGGAAAGCCTTACACTTCACTGAAATGTAGTACTACACTCTATAACACAGTTGAGAGACAATGTTCCCTACTTGCCTCAGTTCATAACAGTGTGTAGGAAGTTGTTTGATAAAGTGGGCAAAGCTTATACTTGGGCCAGAAGGCAGAATATAGGAAACTACATAAAAACATGAATAATTCAGTGAAAATGACTGTAAACAGATGAGAACTTGTTTAGAACAGCTGAAAGAGAATCTCCAAGTCAGTTCTTAGTGTAGAAAAGGTAGCTAAGATCTGGGAAATCTTAATTCCAGTTAAAATCACATGAAACACTGTATGAATCCTATATTCTTAACTGAAAGGAGACTAGAGTGGTAAATGTTTGTTATACAAGGCAGAATACCATTGAAATAGAGAAAGAAACACGTTCGGCAGCTTTGGAAAGCCTTACACTTCACTGAAATGTAGTACTACACTCTATAACACAGTTGAGAGACAATGTTCCCTACTTGCCTCAGTTCATAACAGTGTGTAGGAAGTTGTTTGATAAAGTGGGCAAAGCTTATACTTGGGCCAGAAGGCAGAATATAGGAAACTACATGAAAACATGAATAATTCAGTGAAAATGACTGTAAACAGATGAGAACTTGTTTAGAACAGCTGAAAGAGAATCTCCAAGTCAGTTCTTAGTGTAGAAAAGGTAGCTAAGATAAGGGAAATCCATAATTCCAGTTAAGATCACATGAAACACTGTATGAATCCTATATTCATTACTTAAAGGAGAATAGAGTGGTAAATGTGTGTTATACAAGGCAGAATACCATTGAAATAGAGAAAGAAACACGTTCGGCAGCTTTGGAAAGCCTTACACTTCACTGAAATGTAGCACTACACTCTATAACACAGTTGAGAGACAATGTTCCCGAGCTGCCTCAGTTCATAACAGTGTGTAGGAAGTTGTTTGATAAAGTGGGCAAAGCTTATACTTGGACCAGAAGGCAGAATATAGGAAACTACATGAAAACATGATTAATTCAGTGAAAATGACTGTAAACAGATGAGAACTTGTTTTAGAACAGCTGAAAGAGATTCTCCAAGTCAGTTCTTAGTGTAGAAAAGGTAGCTAAAATCTGGGAAATCTTAATTCCAGTTAAAATCACATGAAACACTGTATGAATCCTATATTCTTTACTTAAAGGAGACTAGAGTGGTAAATGTGTGTTATACAAGGCAGAATACCATTGAAGTTGAGAAAGAAACACGTTCGGCAGCTTTGGAAAGCCTTACTCTTCACTGAAATGTAGTACTACACTCTATAACACAGTTGAGAGACAATGTTCCCTACTTGCCTCAGTTCATAACAGTGTGTAGGAAGTTGTTTGATAAAGTGGGCAAAGCTTATACTTGGGCCAGAAGGCAGAATATAGGAAACTACATAAAAACATGAATAATTCAGTGAAAATGACTGTAAACAGATGAGAACTTGTTTAGAACAGCTGAAAGAGAATCTCCAAGTCAGTTCTTAGTGTAGAAAAGGTAGCTAAGATCTGGGAAATCTTAATTCCAGTTAAAATCACATGAAACACTGTATGAATCCTATATTCTTAACTGAAAGGAGACTAGAGTGGTAAATGTTTGTTATACAAGGCAGAATACCATTGAAATAGAGAAAGAAACACGTTCGGCAGCTTTGGAAAGCCTTACACTTCACTGAAATGTAGTACTACACTCTATAACACAGTTGAGAGACAATGTTCCCTACTTGCCTCAGTTCATAACAGTGTGTAGGAAGTTGTTTGATAAAGTGGGCAAAGCTTATACTTGGGCCAGAAGGCAGAATATAGGAAACTACATGAAAACATGAATAATTCAGTGAAAATGACTGTAAACAGATGAGAACTTGTTTAGAACAGCTGAAAGAGAATCTCCAAGTCAGTTCTTAGTGTAGAAAAGGTAGCTAAGATAAGGGAAATCCATAATTCCAGTTAAGATCACATGAAACACTGTATGAATCCTATATTCATTACTTAAAGGAGAATAGAGTGGTAAATGTGTGTTATACAAGGCAGAATACCATTGAAATAGAGAAAGAAACACGTTCGGCAGCTTTGGAAAGCCTTACACTTCACTGAAATGTAGCACTACACTCTATAACACAGTTGAGAGACAATGTTCCCGAGCTGCCTCAGTTCATAACAGTGTGTAGGAAGTTGTTTGATAAAGTGGGCAAAGCTTATACTTGGACCAGAAGGCAGAATATAGGAAACTACATGAAAACATGATTAATTCAGTGAAAATGACTGTAAACAGATGAGAACTTGTTTTAGAACAGCTGAAAGAGATTCTCCAAGTCAGTTCTTAGTGTAGAAAAGGTAGCTAAAATCTGGGAAATCTTAATTCCAGTTAAAATCACATGAAACACTGTATGAATCCTATATTCTTTACTTAAAGGAGACTAGAGTGGTAAATGTGTGTTATACAAGGCAGAATACCATTGAAGTTGAGAAAGAAACACGTTCGGCAGCTTTGGAAAGCCTTACTCTTCACTGAAATGTAGTACTACACTCTATAACACAGTTGAGAGACAATGTTCCCTACTTGCGTCAGTTCATAACAGTGTGTAGGAAGTTGTTTGATAAAGTGGGCAAAGCTTATACTTGGGCCAGAAGGCAGAATATAGGAAACTACATGAAAACATGAATAATTCAGTGAAAATGACTGTAAACAGATGAGAACTTGTTTAGAACAGCTGAAAGAGAATCTCCAAGTCAGTTCTTAGTGTAGAAAAGGTAGCTAAGATCTGGGAAATCTTAATTCCAGTTAAAATCACATGAAACACTGTATGAATCCTATATTCTTTACTGAAAGGAGACTAGAATGGTAAATGTTTGTTATACAAGGCAGAATACCATTGAAATAGAGAAAGAAACACGTTCGGCAGCTTTGGAAAGCCTTACACTTCACTGAAATGTAGTACTACACTCTATAACACAGTTGAGAGACAATGTTCCCTACTTGCCTCAGTTCATAACAGTGTGTAGGAAGTTGTTTGATAAAGTGGGCAAAGCTTACACTTGGGCCAGAAGGCAGAATATAGGAAACTACATGAAAACATGAATAATTCAGTGAAAATGACTGTAAACAGATGAGAACTTGTTTAGAACAGCTGAAAGAGAATCTCCAAGTCAGTTCTTAGTGTAGAAAAGGTAGCTAAGATAAGGGAAATCCATAATGCCAGTTAAGATCACATGAAACACTGTATGAATCCTATATTCATTACTTAAAGGAGAATAGAGTGGTAAATGTGTGTTATACAAGGCAGAATACCATTGAAATAGAGAAAGAAACACGTTCGGCAGCTTTGGAAAGCCTTACACTTCACTGAAATGTAGCACTACACTCTATAACACAGTTGAGAGACAATGTTCCCGAACTGCCTCAGTTCATAACAGTGTGCAGGAAGTTGTTTGATAAAGTGGGCAAAGCTTATACTTGGACCAGAAGGCAGAATATAGGAAACTACATGAAAACATGAATAATTCAGTGAAAATGACTGTAAACAGATGAGAACTTGTTTTAGAACAGCTGAAAGAGATTCTCCAAGTCAGTTCTTAGTGTAGAAAAGGTAGCTAAGATCCGGGAAATCTTAATTCCAGTTAAAATCACATGAAACACTGTATGAATCCTATATTCTTTACTGAAAGGAGACTAGAGTGGTAAATGTTTGTTATACAAGGCAGAATACCATTGAAATAGAGAAAGAAACACGTTTGGCAGCTTTGGAAAGCCTTACACTTCACTGAAATGTAGTACTACACTCTATAACACAGTTGAGAGACAATGTTCCCTACTTGCCTCAGTTCATAACAGTGTGTAGGAAGTTGTTTGATAAAGTGGGCAAAGCTTATACTTGGGCCAGAAGGCAGAATATAGGAAACTACATGAAAACATGAATAATTCAGTGAAAATGACTGTAAACAGACGAGAACTTGTTTAGAACAGCTGAAAGAGAATCTCCAAGTCAGTTCTTAGTGTAGAAAAGGTAGCTAAGATAAGGGAAATCCATAATTCCAGTTAAGATCATATGAAACACTGTATGAATCCTATATTCATTACTTAAAGGAGAATAGATTGGTAAATGTGTGTTATACAAGGCAGAATACCATTGAAATTGAGAAAGAAACACGTTCGGCAGCTTTGGAAAGCCTTACACTTCACTGAAATGTAGCACTACACTCTATAACACAGTTGAGAGACAATGTTCCCGAGCTGCCTCAGTTCATAACAGTGTGTAGGAAGTTGTTTGATAAAGTGGGCAAAGCTTATACTTGGACCAGAAGGCAGAATATAGGAAACTACATGAAAACATGATTAATTCAGTGAAAATGACTGTAAACAGATGAGAACTTGTTTTAGAACAGCTGAAAGAGATTCTCCAAGTCAGTTCTTAGTGTAGAAAAGGTAGCTAAGATCCGGGAAATCTTAATTCCAGTTAAAATCACATGAAACACTGTATGAATCCTATATTCTTTACTGAAAGGAGACTAGAGTGGTAAATGTTTGTTATACAAGGCAGAATACCATTGAAGTTGAGGAAGAAACACGTTCGGCAGCTTTGGAAAGCCTTACTCTTCACTGAAATGTAGTACTACACTCTATAACACAGTTGAGAGACAATGTTCCCTACTTGCGTCAGTTCATAACAGTGTGTAGGAAGTTGTTTGATAAAGTGGGCAAAGCTTATACTTGGGCCAGAAGGCAGAATATAGGAAACTACATGAAAACATGAATAATTCAGTGAAAATGACTGTAAACAGATGAGAACTTGTTTAGAACAGCTGAAAGAGAATCTCCAAGTCAGTTCTTAGTGTAGAAAAGGTAGCTAAGATCTGGGAAATCTTAATTCCAGTTAAAATCACATGAAACACTGTATGAATCCTATATTCTTTACTGAAAGGAGACTAGAATGGTAAATGTTTGTTATACAAGGCAGAATACCATTGAAATAGAGAAAGAAACACGTTCGGCAGCTTTGGAAAGCCTTACACTTCACTGAAATGTAGTACTACACTCTATAACACAGTTGAGAGACAATGTTCCCTACTTGCCTCAGTTCATAACAGTGTGTAGGAAGTTGTTTGATAAAGTGGGCAAGGCTTACACTTGGGCCAGAAGGCAGAATATAGGAAACTACATGAAAACATGAATAATTCAGTGAAAATGACTGTAAACAGATGAGAACTTGTTTAGAACAGCTGAAAGAGAATCTCCAAGTCAGTTCTTAGTGTAGAAAAGGTAGCTAAGATAAGGGAAATCCATAATGCCAGTTAAGATCACATGAAACACTGTATGAATCCTATATTCATTACTTAAAGGAGAATAGAGTGGTAAATGTGTGTTATACAAGGCAGAATACCATTGAAATAGAGAAAGAAACACGTTCGGCAGCTTTGGAAAGCCTTACACTTCACTGAAATGTAGCACTACACTCTATAACACAGTTGAGAGACAATGTTCCCGAACTGCCTCAGTTCATAACAGTGTGCAGGAAGTTGTTTGATAAAGTGGGCAAAGCTTATACTTGGACCAGAAGGCAGAATATAGGAAACTACATGAAAACATGAATAATTCAGTGAAAATGACTGTAAACAGATGAGAACTTGTTTTAGAACAGCTGAAAGAGATTCTCCAAGTCAGTTCTTAGTGTAGAAAAGGTAGCTAAGATCCGGGAAATCTTAATTCCAGTTAAAATCACATGAAACACTGTATGAATCCTATATTCTTTACTGAAAGGAGACTAGAGTGGTAAATGTTTGTTATACAAGGCAGAATACCATTGAAGTTGAGAAAGAAACACGTTCGGCAGCTTTGGAAAGCCTTACTCTTCACTGAAATGTAGTACTACACTCTATAACACAGTTGAGAGACAATGTTCCCTACTTGCGTCAGTTCATAACAGTGTGTAGGAAGTTGTTTGATAAAGTGGGCAAAGCTTATACTTGGGCCAGAAGGCAGAATATAGGAAACTACATGAAAACATGAATAATTCAGTGAAAATGACTGTAAACAGATGAGAACTTGTTTAGAACAGCTGAAAGAGAATCTCCAAGTCAGTTCTTAGTGTAGAAAAGGTAGCTAAGATCTGGGAAATCTTAATTCCAGTTAAAATCACATGAAACACTGTATGAATCCTATATTCTTTACTGAAAGGAGACTAGAATGGTAAATGTTTGTTATACAAGGCAGAATACCATTGAAATAGAGAAAGAAACACGTTCGGCAGCTTTGGAAAGCCTTACACTTCACTGAAATGTAGTACTACACTCTATAACACAGTTGAGAGACAATGTTCCCTACTTGCCTCAGTTCATAACAGTGTGTAGGAAGTTGTTTGATAAAGTGGGCAAAGCTTACACTTGGGCCAGAAGGCAGAATATAGGAAACTACATGAAAACATGAATAATTCAGTGAAAATGACTGTAAACAGATGAGAACTTGTTTAGAACAGCTGAAAGAGAATCTCCAAGTCAGTTCTTAGTGTAGAAAAGGTAGCTAAGATAAGGAAATCCATAATGCCAGTTAAGATCACATGAAACACTGTATGAATCCTATATTCATTACTTAAAGGAGAATAGAGTGGTAAATGTGTGTTATACAAGGCAGAATACCATTGAAATAGAGAAAGAAACACGTTCGGCAGCTTTGGAAAGCCTTACACTTCACTGAAATGTAGCACTACACTCTATAACACAGTTGAGAGACAATGTTCCCGAACTGCCTCAGTTCATAACAGTGTGCAGGAAGTTGTTTGATAAAGTGGGCAAAGCTTATACTTGGACCAGAAGGCAGAATATAGGAAACTACATGAAAACATGAATAATTCAGTGAAAATGACTGTAAACAGATGAGAACTTGTTTTAGAACAGCTGAAAGAGATTCTCCAAGTCAGTTCTTAGTGTAGAAAAGGTAGCTAAGATCCGGGAAATCTTAATTCCAGTTAAAATCACATGAAACACTGTATGAATCCTATATTCTTTACTGAAAGGAGACTAGAGTGGTAAATGTTTGTTATACAAGGCAGAATACCATTGAAGTTGAGAAAGAAACACGTTCGGCAGCTTTGGAAAGCCTTACTCTTCACTGAAATGTAGTACTACACTCTATAACACAGTTGAGAGACAATGTTCCCTACTTGCGTCAGTTCATAACAGTGTGTAGGAAGTTGTTTGATAAAGTGGGCAAAGCTTATACTTGGGCCAGAAGGCAGAATATAGGAAACTACATGAAAACATGAATAATTCAGTGAAAATGACTGTAAACAGATGAGAACTTGTTTAGAACAGCTGAAAGAGAATCTCCAAGTCAGTTCTTAGTGTAGAAAAGGTAGCTAAGATCTGGGAAATCTTAATTCCAGTTAAAATCACATGAAACACTGTATGAATCCTATATTCTTTACTGAAAGGAGACTAGAATGGTAAATGTTTGTTATACAAGGCAGAATACCATTGAAATAGAGAAAGAAACACGTTCGGCAGCTTTGGAAAGCCTTACACTTCACTGAAATGTAGTACTACACTCTATAACACAGTTGAGAGACAATGTTCCCTACTTGCCTCAGTTCATAACAGTGTGTAGGAAGTTGTTTGATAAAGTGGGCAAAGCTTACACTTGGGCCAGAAGGCAGAATATAGGAAACTACATGAAAACATGAATAATTCAGTGAAAATGACTGTAAACAGATGAGAACTTGTTTAGAACAGCTGAAAGAGAATCTCCAAGTCAGTTCTTAGTGTAGAAAAGGTAGCTAAGATAAGGGAAATCCATAATGCCAGTTAAGATCACATGAAACACTGTATGAATCCTATATTCATTACTTAAAGGAGAATAGAGTGGTAAATGTGTGTTATACAAGGCAGAATACCATTGAAATAGAGAAAGAAACACGTTCGGCAGCTTTGGAAAGCCTTACACTTCACTGAAATGTAGCACTACACTCTATAACACAGTTGAGAGACAATGTTCCCGAACTGCCTCAGTTCATAACAGTGTGCAGGAAGTTGTTTGATAAAGTGGGCAAAGCTTATACTT
The DNA here is from genome assembly GCF_964339955.1 of Pipistrellus hanaki. NCBI lineage: Eukaryota > Metazoa > Chordata > Mammalia > Chiroptera > Vespertilionidae > Pipistrellus > Pipistrellus hanaki. The sequence continues at coordinate 3,021,084 of NW_028182303.1, forward strand.
GGACCAGAAGGCAGAATATAGGAAACTACATGAAAACATGAATAATTCAGTGAAAATGACTGTAAACAGATGAGAACTTGTTTTAGAACAGCTGAAAGAGATTCTCCAAGTCAGTTCTTAGTGTAGAAAAGGTAGCTAAGATCCGGGAAATCTTAATTCCAGTTAAAATCACATGAAACACTGTATGAATCCTATATTCTTTACTGAAAGGAGACTAGAGTGGTAAATGTTTGTTATACAAGGCAGAATACCATTGAAGTTGAGAAAGAAACACGTTCGGCAGCTTTGGAAAGCCTTACTCTTCACTGAAATGTAGTACTACACTCTATAACACAGTTGAGAGACAATGTTCCCTACTTGCGTCAGTTCATAACAGTGTGTAGGAAGTTGTTTGATAAAGTGGGCAAAGCTTATACTTGGGCCAGAAGGCAGAATATAGGAAACTACATGAAAACATGAATAATTCAGTGAAAATGACTGTAAACAGATGAGAACTTGTTTAGAACAGCTGAAAGAGAATCTCCAAGTCAGTTCTTAGTGTAGAAAAGGTAGCTAAGATCTGGGAAATCTTAATTCCAGTTAAAATCACATGAAACACTGTATGAATCCTATATTCTTTACTGAAAGGAGACTAGAATGGTAAATGTTTGTTATACAAGGCAGAATACCATTGAAATAGAGAAAGAAACACGTTTGGCAGCTTTGGAAAGCCTTACACTTCACTGAAATGTAGTACTACACTCTATAACACAGTTGAGAGACAATGTTCCCTACTTGCCTCAGTTCATAACAGTGTGTAGGAAGTTGTTTGATAAAGTGGGCAAAGCTTACACTTGGGCCAGAAGGCAGAATATAGGAAACTACATGAAAACATGAATAATTCAGTGAAAATGACTGTAAACAGATGAGAACTTGTTTAGAACAGCTGAAAGAGAATCTCCAAGTCAGTTCTTAGTGTAGAAAAGGTAGCTAAGATAAGGGAAATCCATAATGCCAGTTAAGATCACATGAAACACTGTATGAATCCTATATTCATTACTTAAAGGAGAATAGAGTGGTAAATGTGTGTTATACAAGGCAGAATACCATTGAAATAGAGAAAGAAACACGTTCGGCAGCTTTGGAAAGCCTTACACTTCACTGAAATGTAGCACTACACTCTATAACACAGTTGAGAGACAATGTTCCCGAACTGCCTCAGTTCATAACAGTGTGCAGGAAGTTGTTTGATAAAGTGGGCAAAGCTTATACTTGGACCAGAAGGCAGAATATAGGAAACTACATGAAAACATGAATAATTCAGTGAAAATGACTGTAAACAGATGAGAACTTGTTTTAGAACAGCTGAAAGAGATTCTCCAAGTCAGTTCTTAGTGTAGAAAAGGTAGCTAAGATCCGGGAAATCTTAATTCCAGTTAAAATCACATGAAACACTGTATGAATCCTATATTCTTTACTGAAAGGAGACTAGAGTGGTAAATGTTTGTTATACAAGGCAGAATACCATTGAAGTTGAGAAAGAAACACGTTCGGCAGCTTTGGAAAGCCTTACTCTTCACTGAAATGTAGTACTACACTCTATAACACAGTTGAGAGACAATGTTCCCTACTTGCGTCAGTTCATAACAGTGTGTAGGAAGTTGTTTGATAAAGTGGGCAAAGCTTATACTTGGGCCAGAAGGCAGAATATAGGAAACTACATGAAAACATGAATAATTCAGTGAAAATGACTGTAAACAGATGAGAACTTGTTTAGAACAGCTGAAAGAGAATCTCCAAGTCAGTTCTTAGTGTAGAAAAGGTAGCTAAGATCTGGGAAATCTTAATTCCAGTTAAAATCACATGAAACACTGTATGAATCCTATATTCTTTACTGAAAGGAGACTAGAATGGTAAATGTTTGTTATACAAGGCAGAATACCATTGAAATAGAGAAAGAAACACGTTCGGCAGCTTTGGAAAGCCTTACACTTCACTGAAATGTAGTACTACACTCTATAACACAGTTGAGAGACAATGTTCCCTACTTGCCTCAGTTCATAACAGTGTGTAGGAAGTTGTTTGATAAAGTGGGCAAAGCTTACACTTGGGCCAGAAGGCAGAATATAGGAAACTACATGAAAACATGAATAATTCAGTGAAAATGACTGTAAACAGATGAGAACTTGTTTAGAACAGCTGAAAGAGAATCTCCAAGTCAGTTCTTAGTGTAGAAAAGGTAGCTAAGATAAGGGAAATCCATAATGCCAGTTAAGATCACATGAAACACTGTATGAATCCTATATTCATTACTTAAAGGAGAATAGAGTGGTAAATGTGTGTTATACAAGGCAGAATACCATTGAAATAGAGAAAGAAACACGTTCGGCAGCTTTGGAAAGCCTTACACTTCACTGAAATGTAGCACTACACTCTATAACACAGTTGAGAGACAATGTTCCCGAGCTGCCTCAGTTCATAACAGTGTGTAGGAAGTTGTTTGATAAAGTGGGCAAAGCTTATACTTGGACCAGAAGGCAGAATATAGGAAACTACATGAAAACATGATTAATTCAGTGAAAATGACTGTAAACAGATGAGAACTTGTTTTAGAACAGCTGATAGAGATTCTCCAAGTCAGTTCTTAGTGTAGAAAAGGTAGCTAAGATCCGGGAAATCTTAATTCCAGTTAAAATCACATGAAACACTGTATGAATCCTATATTCTTTACTGAAAGGAGACTAGAGTGGTAAATGTTTGTTATACAAGGCAGAATACCATTGAAATAGAGAAAGAAACACGTTCGGCAGCTTTGGAAAGCCTTACACTTCACTGAAATGTAGTACTACACTCTATAACACAGTTGAGAGACAATGTTCCCTACTTGCCTCAGTTCATAACAGTGTGTAGGAAGTTGTTTGATAAAGTGGGCAAAGCTTATACTTGGGCCAGAAGGCAGAATATAGGAAACTACATGAAAACATGAATAATTCAGTGAAAATGACTGTAAACAGACGAGAACTTGTTTAGAACAGCTGAAAGAGAATCTCCAAGTCACTTCTTAGTGTAGAAAAGGTAGCTAAGATAAGGGAAATCCATAATTCCAGTTAAGATCATATGAAACACTGTATGAATCCTATATTCATTACTTAAAGGAGAATAGATTGGTAAATGTGTGTTATACAAGGCAGAATACCATTGAAATAGAGAAAGAAACACGTTCGGCAGCTTTGGAAAGCCTTACACTTCACTGAAATGTAGCACTACACTCTATAACACAGTTGAGAGACAATGTTCCCGAGCTGCCTCAGTTCATAACAGTGTGTAGGAAGTTGTTTGATAAAGTGGGCAAAGCTTATACTTGGGCCTGAAGGCAGAATATAGGAAACTACATGAAAACATGAATAATTCAGTGAAAATGACTGTAAACAGATGAGAACTTGTTTTAGAACAGCTGAAAGAGATTCTCCAAGTCAGTTCTTAGTGTAGAAAAGGTAGCTAAGATCCGGGAAATCTTAATTCCAGTTAAAATCACATGAAACACTTTATGAATCCTATATTCTTTACTGAAAGGAGACTAGAGTGGTAAATGTTTGTTATACAAGGCAGAATACCACTGAAATAGAGAAAGAAACACGTTCGGCAGCTTTGGAAAGCCTTACACTTCACTGAAATGTAGTACTACACTCTATAACACAGTTGAGAGACAATGTTCCCTACTTGCCTCAGTTCATAACAGTGTGTAGGAAGTTGTTTGATAAAGTGGGCAAAGCTTATACTTGGGCCAGAAGGCAGAATATAGGAAACTACATGAAAACATGAATAATTCAGTGAAAATGACTGTAAACAGATGAGAACTTGTTTAGAACAGCTGAAAGAGAATCTCCAAGTCAGTTCTTAGTGTAGAAAAGGTAGCTAAGATAAGGGAAATCCATAATTCCAGTTAAGATCACATGAAACACTGTATGAATCCTATATTCATTACTTAAAGGAGAATAGATTGGTAAATGTGTGTTATACAAGGCAGAATACCATTGAAATAGAGAAAGAAACGCGTTCGGCAGCTTTGGAAAGCCTTACACTTCACTGAAATGTAGCACTACACTCTATAACACAGTTGAGAGACAATGTTCCCGAACTGCCTCAGTTCATAACAGTGTGTAGGAAGTTGTTTGATAAAGTGGGCAAAGCTTATACTTGGACCAGAAGGCAGAATATAGGAAACTACATGAAAACATGATTAATTCAGTGAAAATGACTGTAAACAGATGAGAACTTGTTTTAGAACAGCTGAAAGAGATTCTCCAAGTCAGTTCTTAGTGTAGAAAAGGTAGCTAAGATCTGGGAAATCTTAATTCCAGTTAAAATCACATGAAACACTGTATGAATCCTATATTCTTTACTTAAAGGAGACTAGAGTGGTAAATGTGTGTTATACAAGGCAGAATACCATTGAAGTTGAGAAAGAAACACGTTCGGCAGCTTTGGAAAGCCTTACTCTTCACTGAAATGTAGTACTACACTCTATAACACAGTTGAGAGACAATGTTCCCTACTTGCCTCAGTTCATAACAGTGTGTAGGAAGTTGTTTGATAAAGTGGGCAAAGCTTATACTTGGGCCAGAAGGCAGAATATATGAAACTACATGAAAACATGAATAATTCAGTGAAAATGACTGTAAACAGATGAGAAATTGTTTAGAACAGCTGAAAGAGAATCTCCAAGTCAGTTCTTAGTGTAGAAAAGGTAGCTAAGATAAGGGAAATCCATAATTCCAGTTAAGATCACATGAAACACTGTTTGAATCCTACATTCATTACTTAAAGGAGACTACTGTGGTAAATGTGTGTTATACAAGGCAGAATACCATTGAAATAGAGAAAGAAACACGTATGGCAGCTTTGGAAAGGCTTACACTTCACTGAAATGTAGTACTACACTCCATAACACAGTTGAGAGACAATGTTCCCGAGCTGCCTCAGTTCATAACAGTGTGTAGGAAGTGGTTTGATAAAGTGGGCAAAGCTTATACTTGGACCAGAAGGCAGAATATAGGAAACTACATGAAAACATGAATAATTCAGTGAAAATGACTGTAAACAGATTGGAACTTGTTTTAGAACAGCTGAAAGAGATTCTCCAAGTCAGTTCTTAGTGTAGAAAAGGTAGCTAATATCCGGAAATCCTTAATTGGAGTTAAGATTATATGAAACACTGTATGAATCCTATATTCTTTACTTAAAGGAGACTAGAGTGGTAAATGTGTGTTATACAAGGCAGAATACCATTAAAATGGAGAAAGAAACACGTTCGGCAGCTTTGGAAAGCCTTACACTTCACTGAAATGTAGTACTACACTCTATAACACAGTTGAGAGACAATGTTCCCTACTTGCCTCAGTTCATAACAGTGTGTAGGAAGTTGTTTGATAAAGTGGGCAAAGCTTATACTTGGGCCAGAAGGCAGAATATAGGAAACTACATGAAAACATGAATAATTCAGTGAAAATGACTGTAAACAGATGAGAACTTGTTTAGAACAGCTGAAAGAGAATCTCCAAGTCAGTTCTTAGTGTAGAAAAGGTAGCTAAGATCTGGGAAATCTTAATTCCAGTTAAAATCACATGAAACACTGTATGAATCCTATATTCTTAACTGAAAGGAGACTAGAGTGGTAAATGTTTGTTATACAAGGCAGAATACCATTGAAATAGAGAAAGAAACACGTTCGGCAGCTTTGGAAAGCCTTACACTTCACTGAAATGTAGTACTACACTCTATAACACAGTTGAGAGACAATGTTCCCTACTTGCCTCAGTTCATAACAGTGTGTAGGAAGTTGTTTGATAAAGTGGGCAAAGCTTATACTTGGGCCAGAAGGCAGAATATAGGAAACTACATGAAAACATGAATAATTCAGTGAAAATGACTGTAAACAGATGAGAACTTGTTTAGAACAGCTGAAAGAGAATCTCCAAGTCAGTTCTTAGTGTAGAAAAGGTAGCTAAGATAAGGGAAATCCATAATTCCAGTTAAGATCACATGAAACACTGTATGAATCCTATATTCATTACCTAAAGGAGAATAGAGTGGTAAATGTGTGTTATACAAGGCAGAATACCATTGAAATAGAGAAAGAAACACGTTCGGCAGCTTTGGAAAGCCTTACACTTCACTGAAATGTAGCACTACACTCTATAACACAGTTGAGAGACAATGTTCCCGAGCTGCCTCAGTTCATAACAGTGTGTAGGAAGTTGTTTGATAAAGTGGGCAAAGCTTATACTTGGACCAGAAGGCAGAATATAGGAAACTACATGAAAACATGATTAATTCAGTGAAAATGACTGTAAACAGATGAGAACTTGTTTTAGAACAGCTGAAAGAGATTCTCCAAGTCAGTTCTTAGTGTAGAAAAGGTAGCTAATATCCGGAAATCCTTAATTGGAGTTAAGATTATATGAAACACTGTATGAATCCTATATTCTTTACTTAAAGGAGACTAGAGTGGTAAATGTGTGTTATACAAGGCACAATACCATTAAAATGGAGAAAGAAACACGTTCGGCAGCTTTGGAAAGCCTTACACTTCACTGAAATGTAGTACTACACTCTATAACACAGTTGAGAGACAATGTTCCCTACTTGCCTCAGTTCATAACAGTGTGTAGGAAGTTGTTTGATAAAGTGGGCAAAGCTTATACTTGGGCCAGAAGGCAGAATATAGGAAACTACATAAAAACATGAATAATTCAGTGAAAATGACTGTAAACAGATGAGAACTTGTTTAGAACAGCTGAAAGAGAATCTCCAAGTCAGTTCTTAGTGTAGAAAAGGTAGCTAAGATCTGGGAAATCTTAATTCCAGTTAAAATCACATGAAACACTGTATGAATCCTATATTCTTAACTGAAAGGAGACTAGAGTGGTAAATGTTTGTTATACAAGGCAGAATACCATTGAAATAGAGAAAGAAACACGTTCGGCAGCTTTGGAAAGCCTTACACTTCACTGAAATGTAGTACTACACTCTATAACACAGTTGAGAAACAATGTTCCCTACTTGCCTCAGTTCATAACAGTGTGTAGGAAGTTGTTTGATAAAGTGGGCAAAGCTTATACTTGGGCCAGAAGGCAGAATATAGGAAACTACATGAAAACATGAATAATTCAGTGAAAATGACTGTAAACAGATGAGAACTTGTTTAGAACAGCTGAAAGAGAATCTCCAAGTCAGTTCTTAGTGTAGAAAAGGTAGCTAAGATAAGGGAAATCCATAATTCCAGTTAAGATCACATGAAACACTGTATGAATCCTATATTCATTACTTAAAGGAGAATAGAGTGGTAAATGTGTGTTATACAAGGCAGAATACCATTGAAATAGAGAAAGAAACACGTTCGGCAGCTTTGGAAAGCCTTACACTTCACTGAAATGTAGCACTACACTCTATAACACAGTTGAGAGACAATGTTCCCGAGCTGCCTCAGTTCATAACAGTGTGTAGGAAGTTGTTTGATAAAGTGGGCAAAGCTTATACTTGGACCAGAAGGCAGAATATAGGAAACTACATGAAAACATGATTAATTCAGTGAAAATGACTGTAAACAGATGAGAACTTGTTTTAGAACAGCTGAAAGAGATTCTCCAAGTCAGTTCTTAGTGTAGAAAAGGTAGCTAAAATCTGGGAAATCTTAATTCCAGTTAAAATCACATGAAACACTGTATGAATCCTATATTCTTTACTTAAAGGAGACTAGAGTGGTAAATGTGTGTTATACAAGGCAGAATACCATTGAAGTTGAGAAAGAAACACGTTCGGCAGCTTTGGAAAGCCTTACTCTTCACTGAAATGTAGTACTACACTCTATAACACAGTTGAGAGACAATGTTCCCTACTTGCGTCATTTCATAACAGTGTGTAGGAAGTTGTTTGATAAAGTGGGCAAAGCTTATACTTGGGCCAGAAGGCAGAATATAGGAAACTACATGAAAACATGAATAATTCAGTGAAAATGACTGTAAACAGATGAGAACTTGTTTAGAACAGCTGAAAGAGAATCTCCAAGTCAGTTCTTAGTGTAGAAAAGGTAGCTAAGATCTGGGAAATCTTAATTCCAGTTAAAATCACATGAAACACTGTATGAATCCTATATTCTTTACTGAAAGGAGACTAGAATGGTAAATGTTTGTTATACAAGGCAGAATACCATTGAAATAGAGAAAGAAACACGTTCGGCAGCTTTGGAAAGCCTTACACTTCACTGAAATGTAGTACTACACTCTATAACACAGTTGAGAGACAATGTTCCCTACTTGCCTCAGTTCATAACAGTGTGTAGGAAGTTGTTTGATAAAGTGGGCAAAGCTTACACTTGGGCCAGAAGGCAGAATATAGGAAACTACATGAAAACATGAATAATTCAGTGAAAATGACTGTAAACAGATGAGAACTTGTTTAGAACAGCTGAAAGAGAATCTCCAAGTCAGTTCTTAGTGTAGAAAAGGTAGCTAAGATAAGGGAAATCCATAATGCCAGTTAAGATCACATGAAACACTGTATGAATCCTATATTCATTACTTAAAGGAGAATAGAGTGGTAAATGTGTGTTATACAAGGCAGAATACCATTGAAATAGAGAAAGAAACACGTTCGGCAGCTTTGGAAAGCCTTACACTTCACTGAAATGTAGCACTACACTCTATAACACAGTTGAGAGACAATGTTCCCGAACTGCCTCAGTTCAAAACAGTGTGCAGGAAGTTGTTTGATAAAGTGGGCAAAGCTTATACTTGGACCAGAAGGCAGAATATAGGAAACTACATGAAAACATGAATAATTCAGTGAAAATGACTGTAAACAGATGAGAACTTGTTTTAGAACAGCTGAAAGAGATTCTCCAAGTCAGTTCTTAGTGTAGAAAAGGTAGCTAAGATCCGGGAAATCTTAATTCCAGTTAAAATCACATGAAACACTGTATGAATCCTATATTCTTTACTGAAAGGAGACTAGAGTGGTAAATGTTTGTTATACAAGGCAGAATACCATTGAAATAGAGAAAGAAACACGTTTGGCAGCTTTGGAAAGCCTTACACTTCACTGAAATGTAGTACTACACTCTATAACACAGTTGAGAGACAATGTTCCCTACTTGCCTCAGTTCATAACAGTGTGTAGGAAGTTGTTTGATAAAGTGGGCAAAGCTTATACTTGGGCCAGAAGGCAGAATATAGGAAACTACATGAAAACATGAATAATTCAGTGAAAATGACTGTAAACAGACGAGAACTTGTTTAGAACAGCTGAAAGAGAATCTCCAAGTCAGTTCTTAGTGTAGAAAAGGTAGCTAAGATAAGGGAAATCCATAATTCCAGTTAAGATCATATGAAACACTGTATGAATCCTATATTCATTACTTAAAGGAGAATAGATTGGTAAATGTGTGTTATACAAGGCAGAATACCATTGAAATTGAGAAAGAAACACGTTCGGCAGCTTTGGAAAGCCTTACACTTCACTGAAATGTAGCACTACACTCTATAACACAGTTGAGAGACAATGTTCCCGAGCTGCCTCAGTTCATAACAGTGTGTAGGAAGTTGTTTGATAAAGTGGGCAAAGCTTATACTTGGACCAGAAGGCAGAATATAGGAAACTACATGAAAACATGATTAATTCAGTGAAAATGACTGTAAACAGATGAGAACTTGTTTTAGAACAGCTGAAAGAGATTCTCCAAGTCAGTTCTTAGTGTAGAAAAGGTAGCTAAGATCCGGGAAATCTTAATTCCAGTTAAAATCACATGAAACACTGTATGAATCCTATATTCTTTACTGAAAGGAGACTAGAGTGGTAAATGTTTGTTATACAAGGCAGAATACCATTGAAGTTGAGAAAGAAACACGTTCGGCAGCTTTGGAAAGCCTTACTCTTCACTGAAATGTAGTACTACACTCTATAACACAGTTGAGAGACAATGTTCCCTACTTGCGTCAGTTCATAACAGTGTGTAGGAAGTTGTTTGATAAAGTGGGCAAAGCTTATACTTGGGCCAGAAGGCAGAATATAGGAAACTACATGAAAACATGAATAATTCAGTGAAAATGACTGTAAACAGATGAGAACTTGTTTAGAACAGCTGAAAGAGAATCTCCAAGTCAGTTCTTAGTGTAGAAAAGGTAGCTAAGATCTGGGAAATCTTAATTCCAGTTAAAATCACATGAAACACTGTATGAATCCTATATTCTTTACTGAAAGGAGACTAGAATGGTAAATGTTTGTTATACAAGGCAGAATACCATTGAAATAGAGAAAGAAACACGTTCGGCAGCTTTGGAAAGCCTTACACTTCACTGAAATGTAGTACTACACTCTATAACACAGTTGAGAGACAATGTTCCCTACTTGCCTCAGTTCATAACAGTGTGTAGGAAGTTGTTTGATAAAGTGGGCAAAGCTTACACTTGGGCCAGAAGGCAGAATATAGGAAACTACATGAAAACATGAATAATTCAGTGAAAATGACTGTAAACAGATGAGAACTTGTTTAGAACAGCTGAAAGAGAATCTCCAAGCCAGTTCTTAGTGTAGAAAAGGTAGCTAAGATAAGGGAAATCCATAATGCCAGTTAAGATCACATGAAACACTGTATGAATCCTATATTCATTACTTAAAGGAGAATAGAGTGGTAAATGTGTGTTATACAAGGCAGAATACCATTGAAATAGAGAAAGAAACACGTTCGGCAGCTTTGGAAAGCCTTACACTTCACTGAAATGTAGCACTACACTCTATAACACAGTTGAGAGACAATGTTCCCGAACTGCCTCAGTTCATAACAGTGTGCAGGAAGTTGTTTGATAAAGTGGGCAAAGCTTATACTTGGACCAGAAGGCAGAATATAGGAAACTACATGAAAACATGAATAATTCAGTGAAAATGACTGTAAACAGATGAGAACTTGTTTTAGAACAGCTGAAAGAGATTCTCCAAGTCAGTTCTTAGTGTAGAAAAGGTAGCTAAGATCCGGGAAATCTTAATTCCAGTTAAAATCACATGAAACACTGTATGAATCCTATATTCTTTACTGAAAGGAGACTAGAGTGGTAAATGTTTGTTATACAAGGCAGAATACCATTGAAGTTGAGAAAGAAACACGTTCGGCAGCTTTGGAAAGCCTTACTCTTCACTGAAATGTAGTACTACACTCTATAACACAGTTGAGAGACAATGTTCCCTACTTGCGTCAGTTCATAACAGTGTGTAGGAAGTTGTTTGATAAAGTGGGCAAAGCTTATACTTGGGCCAGAAGGCAGAATATAGGAAACTACATGAAAACATGAATAATTCAGTGAAAATGACTGTAAACAGATGAGAACTTGTTTAGAACAGCTGAAAGAGAATCTCCAAGTCAGTTCTTAGTGTAGAAAAGGTAGCTAAGATCTGGGAAATCTTAATTCCAGTTAACATCACATGAAACACTGTATGAATCCTATATTCTTTACTGAAAGGAGACTAGAATGGTAAATGTTTGTTATACAAGGCAGAATACCATTGAAATAGAGAAAGAAACACGTTCGGCAGCTTTGGAAAGCCTTACACTTCACTGAAATGTAGTACTACAGTCTATAACACAGTTGAGAGACAATGTTCCCTACTTGCCTCAGTTCATAACAGTGTGTAGGAAGTTGTTTGATAAAGTGGGCAAAGCTTACACTTGGGCCAGAAGGCAGAATATAGGAAACTACATGAAAACATGAATAATTCAGTGAAAATGACTGTAAACAGATGAGAACTTGTTTAGAACAGCTGAAAGAGAATCTCCAAGTCAGTTCTTAGTGTAGAAAAGGTAGCTAAGATAAGGGAAATCCATAATGCCAGTTAAGATCACATGAAACACTGTATGAATCCTATATTCATTACTTAAAGGAGAATAGAGTGGTAAATGTGTGTTATACAAGGCAGAATACCATTGAAATAGAGAAAGAAACACGTTCGGCAGCTTTGGAAAGCCTTACACTTCACTGAAATGTAGCACTACACTCTATAACACAGTTGAGAGACAATGTTCCCGAACTGCCTCAGTTCATAACAGTGTGCAGGAAGTTGTTTGATAAAGTGGGCAAAGCTTATACTTGGACCAGAAGGCAGAATATAGGAAACTACATGAAAACATGAATAATTCAGTGAAAATGACTGTAAACAGATGAGAACTTGTTTTAGAACAGCTGAAAGAGATTCTCCAAGTCAGTTCTTAGTGTAGAAAAGGTAGCTAAGATCCGGGAAATCTTAATTCCAGTTAAAATCACATGAAACACTGTATGAATCCTATATTCTTTACTGAAAGGAGACTAGAGTGGTAAATGTTTGTTATACAAGGCAGAATACCATTGAAGTTGAGAAAGAAACACGTTCGGCAGCTTTGGAAAGCCTTACTCTTCACTGAAATGTAGTACTACACTCTATAACACAGTTGAGAGACAATGTTCCCTACTTGCGTCAGTTCATAACAGTGTGTAGGAAGTTGTTTGATAAAGTGGGCAAAGCTTATACTTGGGCCAGAAGGCAGAATATAGGAAACTACATGAAAACATGAATAATTCAGTGAAAATGACTGTAAACAGATGAGAACTTGTTTAGAACAGCTGAAAGAGAATCTCCAAGTCAGTTCTTAGTGTAGAAAAGGTAGCTAAGATCTGGGAAATCTTAATTCCAGTTAAAATCACATGAAACACTGTATGAATCCTATATTCTTTACTGAAAGGAGACTAGAATGGTAAATGTTTGTTATACAAGGCAGAATACCATTGAAATACAGAAAGAAACACGTTCGGCAGCTTTGGAAAGCCTTACACTTCACTGAAATGTAGTACTACACTCTATAACACAGTTGAGAGACAATGTTCCCTACTTGCCTCAGTTCATAACAGTGTGTAGGAAGTTGTTTGATAAAGTGGGCAAAGCTTACACTTGGGCCAGAAGGCAGAATATAGGAAACTACATGAAAACATGAATAATTCAGTGAAAATGACTGTAAACAGATGAGAACTTGTTTAGAACAGCTGAAAGAGAATCTCCAAGTCAGTTCTTAGTGTAGAAAAGGTAGCTAAGATAAGGGAAATCCATAATGCCAGTTAAGATCACATGAAACACTGTATGAATCCTATATTCATTACTTAAAGGAGAATAGAGTGGTAAATGTGTGTTATACAAGGCAGAATACCATTGAAATAGAGAAAGAAACACGTTCGGCAGCTTTGGAAAGCCTTACACTTCACTGAAATGTAGCACTACACTCTATAACACAGTTGAGAGACAATGTTCCCGAACTGCCTCAGTTCATAACAGTGTGCAGGAAGTTGTTTGATAAAGTGGGCAAAGCTTATACTTGGACCAGAAGGCAGAATATAGGAAACTACATGAAAACATGAATAATTCAGTGAAAATGACTGTAAACAGATGAGAACTTGTTTTAGAACAGCTGAAAGAGATTCTCCAAGTCAGTTCTTAGTGTAGAAAAGGTAGCTAAGATCCGGGAAATCTTAATTCCAGTTAAAATCACATGAAACACTGTATGAATCCTATATTCTTTACTGAAAGGAGACTAGAATGGTAAATGTTTGTTATACAAGGCAGAATACCATTGAAATAGAGAAAGAAACACGTTCGGCAGCTTTGGAAAGCCTTACACTTCACTGAAATGTAGTACTACACTCTATAACACAGTTGAGAGACAATGTTCCCTACTTGCCTCAGTTCATAACAGTGTGTAGGAAGTTGTTTGATAAAGTGGGCAAAGCTTACACTTGGGCCAGAAGGCAGAATATAGGAAACTACATGAAAACATGAATAATTCAGTGAAAATGACTGTAAACAGATGAGAACTTGTTTAGAACAGCTGAAAGAGAATCTCCAAGTCAGTTCTTAGTGTAGAAAAGGTAGCTAAGATAAGGGAAATCCATAATGCCAGTTAAGATCACATGAAACACTGTATGAATCCTATATTCATTACTTAAAGGAGAATAGATTGGTAAATGTGTGTTATACAAGGCAGAATACCATTGAAATTGAGAAAGAAACACGTTCGGCAGCTTTGGAAAGCCTTACACTTCACTGAAATGTAGCACTACACTCTATAACACAGTTGAGAGACAATGTTCCCGAGCTGCCTCAGTTCATAACAGTGTGTAGGAAGTTGTTTGATAAAGTGGGCAAAGCTTATACTTGGACCAGAAGGCAGAATATAGGAAACTACATGAAAACATGATTAATTCAGTGAAAATGACTGTAAACAGATGAGAACTTGTTTTAGAACAGCTGAAAGAGATTCTCCAAGTCAGTTCTTAGTGTAGAAAAGGTAGCTAAGATCCGGGAAATCTTAATTCCAGTTAAAATCACATGAAACACTGTATGAATCCTATATTCTTTACTGAAAGGAGACTAGAGTGGTAAATGTTTGTTATACAAGGCAGAATACCATTGAAATAGAGAAAGAAACACGTTCGGCAGCTTTGGAAAGCCTTACACTTCACTGAAATGTAGTACTACACTCTATAACACAGTTGAGAGACAATGTTCCCTACTTGCCTCAGTTCATAACAGTGTGTAGGAAGTTGTTTGATAAAGTGGGCAAAGCTTATACTTGGGCCAGAAGGCAGAATATAGGAAACTACATGAAAACATGAATAATTCAGTGAAAATGACTGTAAACAGACGAGAACTTGTTTAGAACAGCTGAAAGAGAATCTCCAAGTCACTTCTTAGTGTAGAAAAGGTAGCTAAGATAAGGGAAATCCATAATTCCAGTTAAGATCATATGAAACACTGTATGAATCCTATATTCATTACTTAAAGGAGAATAGATTGGTAAATGTGTGTTATACAAGGCAGAATACCATTGAAATAGAGAAAGAAACACGTTCGGCAGCTTTGGAAAGCCTTACACTTCACTGAAATGTAGCACTACACTCTATAACACAGTTGAGAGACAATGTTCCCGAGCTGCCTCAGTTCATAACAGTGTGTAGGAAGTTGTTTGATAAAGTGGGCAAAGCTTATACTTGGACCAGAAGGCAGAATATAGGAAACTACATGAAAACATGATTAATTCAGTGAAAATGACTGTAAACAGATGAGAACTTGTTTTAGAACAGCTGAAAGAGATTCTCCAAGTCAGTTCTTAGTGTAGAAAAGGTAGCTAAGATCTGGGAAATCTTATTTCCAGTTAAAATCACATGAAACACTGTATGAATCCTATATTCTTTACTTAAAGGAGACTAGAGTGGTAAATGTGTGTTATACAAGGCAGAATACCATTGAAGTTGAGAAAGAAACACGTTCGGCAGCTTTGGAAAGCCTTACACTTCACTGAAATGTAGTACTACACTCTATAACACAGTTGAGAGACAATGTTCCCCAATTGCCTCAGTTCATAACAGTGTGTAGGAAGTTGTTTGATAAAGTGGGCAAAGCTTATCCTTGGGCCAGAAGGCAGAATATAGGAAACTACATGAAAACATGAATAATTCAGTGAAAATGACTGTAAACAGATGAGAACTTGTTTAGAACAGCTGAAAGAGAATCTCCAAGTCAGTTCTTAGTGTAGAAAAGGTAGCTAAGATAAGGGAAATCCATAATTCCAGTTAAGATCACATGAAACACTGTATGAATCCTATATTCATTACTTAAAGGAGAATAGAGTGGTAAATGTGTGTTCTACAAGGCAGAATACCATTGAAATAGAGAAAGAAACACGTTCGGCAGCTTTGGAAAGCCTTACACTTCACTGAAATGTAGTACTACACTCTATAACACAGTTGAGAGACAATGTTCCCTACTTGCCTCAGTTCATAACAGTGTGTAGGAAGTTGTTTGATAAAGTGGGCAAAGCTTACACTTGGGCCAGAAGGCAGAATATAGGAAACTACATGAAAACATGAATAATTCAGTGAAAATGACTGTAAACAGATGAGAACTTGTTTAGAACAGCTGAAAGAGAATCTCCAAGTCAGTTCTTAGTGTAGAAAAGGTAGCTAAGATAAGGGAAATCCATAATTCCAGTTAAGATCACATGAAACACTGTATGAATCCTATATTCATTACTTAAAGGAGAATAGAGTGGTAAATGTGTGTTATACAAGGCAGAATACCATTGAAATAGAGAAAGAAACACGTTCGGCAGCTTTGGAAAGCCTTACACTTCACTGAAATGTAGCACTACACTCTATAACACAGTTGAGAGACAATGTTCCCGAACTGCCTCAGTTCATAACAGTGTGCAGGAAGTTGTTTGATAAAGTGGGCAAAGCTTATACTTGGACCAGAAGGCAGAATATAGGAAACTACATGAAAACATGAATAATTCAGTGAAAATGACTGTAAACAGATGAGAACTTGTTTTAGAACAGCTGAAAGAGATTCTCCAAGTCAGTTCTTAGTGTAGAAAAGGTAGCTAAGATCCGGGAAATCTTAATTCCAGTTAAAATCACATGAAACACTGTATGAATCCTATATTCTTTACTGAAAGGAGACTAGAGTGGTAAATGTTTGTTATACAAGGCAGAATATCATTGAAATAGAGAAAGAAACACGTTCGGCAGCTTTGGAAAGCCTTACACTTCACTGAAATGTAGTACTACACTCTATAACACAGTTGAGAGACAATGTTCCCTACTTGCCTCAGTTCATAACAGTGTGTAGGAAGTTGTTTGATAAAGTGGGCAAAGCTTATACTTGGGCCAGAAGGCAGAATATAGGAAACTACATGAAAACATGAATAATTCAGTGAAAATGACTGTAACAGATGAGAACTTGTTTAGAACAGCTGAAAGAGAATCTCCAAGTCAGTTCTTAGTGTAGAAAAGGTAGCTAAGATAAGGGAAATCCATAATTCCAGTTAAGATCATATGAAACACTGTATGAATCCTATATTCATTACTTAAAGGAGAATAGATTGGTAAATGTGTGTTATACAAGGCAGAATACCATTGAAATAGAGAAAGAAACACGTTCGGCAGCTTTGGAAAGCCTTACACTTCACTGAAATGTAGCAGTACACTCTATAACACAGTTGAGAGACAATGTTCCCGAGCTGCCTCAGTTCATAACAGTGTGTAGGAAGTTGTTTGATAAAGTGGGCAAAGCTTATACTTGGACCAGAAGGCAGAATATAGGAAACTACATGAAAACATGATTAATTCAGTGAAAATGACTGTAAACAGATGAGAACTTGTTTTAGAACAGCTGAAAGAAATTCTCCAAGTCAGTTCTTAGTGTAGAAAAGGTAGCTAAGATCTGGGAAATCTTAATTCCAGTTAAAATCACATGAAACACTGTATGAATCCTATATTCTTTACTTAAAGGAGACTAGAGTGGTAAATGTGTGTTATACAAGGCAGAATACCATTGAAGTTGAGAAAGAAACACGTTCGGCAGCTTTGGAAAGCCTTACACTTCACTGAAATGTAGTACTACACTCTATAACACAGTTGAGAGACAATGTTCCCTACTTGCCTCAGTTCATAACAGTGTGTAGGAAGTTGTTTGATAAAGTGGGCAAAGCTTATACTTGGGCCAGAAGGCAGAATATAGGAAACTACATGAAAACATGAATAATTCAGTGAAAATGACTGTAAACAGATGAGAACTTGTTTAGAACAGCTGAAAGAGAATCTCCAAGTCAGTTCTTAGTGTAGAAAAGGTAGCTAAGATAAGGGAAATCCATAATTCCAGTTAAGATCACATGAAACACTGTATGAATCCTATATTCATTACTTAAAGGAGAATAGATTGGTAAATGTGTGTTATACAAGGCAGAATACCATTGAAAGAGAGAAAGAAACACGTTCGGCAGCTTTGGAAAGCCTTACACTTCACTGAAATGTAGCACTACACTCTATAACACAGTTGAGAGACAATGTTCCCGAGCTGCCTCAGTTCATAACAGTGTGTAGGAAGTTGTTTGATAAAGTGGGCAAAGCTTATACTTGGACCAGAAGGCAGAATATAGGAAACTACATGAAAACATGATTAATTCAGTGAAAATGACTGTAAACAGATGAGAACTTGTTTTAGAACAGCTGAAAGAGATTTTCCAAGTCAGTTCTTAGTGTAGAAAAGGTAGCTAAGATCTAGGAAATCTTAATTCCAGTTAAAATCACATGAAACACTGTATGAATCCTATATTCTTTACTTAAAGGAGACTAGAGTGGTAAATGTGTGTTATACAAGGCAGAATACCATTGAAGTTGAGAAAGAAACACGTTCGGCAGCTTTGGAAAGCCTTACACTTCACTGAAATGTAGTACTACACTCTATAACACAGTTGAGAGACAATGTTCCCTACTTGCCTCAGTTCATAACAGTGTGTAGGAAGTTGTTTGATAAAGTGGGCAAAGCTTATACTTGGGCCAGAAGGCAGAATATAGGAAACTACATGAAAACATGAATAATTCAGTGAAAATGACTGTAAACAGACGAGAACTTGTTTAGAACAGCTGAAAGAGAATCTCCAAGTCAGTTCTTAGTGTAGAAAAGGTAGCTAAGATAAGGGAAATCCATAATTCCAGTTAAGATCATATGAAACACTGTATGAATCCTATATTCATTACTTAAAGGAGAATAGATTGGTAAATGTGTGTTATACAAGGCAGAATACCATTGAAATAGAGAAAGAAACACGTTCGGCAGCTTTGGAAAGCCTTACACTTCACTGAAATGTAGCACTACACTCTATAACACAGTTGAGAGACAATGTTCCCGAGCTGCCTCAGTTCATAACAGTGTGTAGGAAGTTGTTTGATAAAGTGGGCAAAGCTTATACTTGGACCAGAAGGCAGAATATAGGAAACTACATGAAAACATGATTAATTCAGTGAAAATGACTGTAAACAGATGAGAACTTGTTTTAGAACAGCTGAAAGAGATTCTCCAAGTCAGTTCTTAGTGTAGAAAAGGTAGCTAAGATCCGGGAAATCTTAATTCCAGTTAAAATCACATGAAACACTGTATGAATCCTATATTCTTTACTTAAAGGAGACTAGAGTGGTAAATGTTTGTTATACAAGGCAGAATACCATTGAAATAGAGAAAGAAACACGTTCGGCAGCTTTGGAAAGCCTTACACTTCACTGAAATGTAGTACTACACTCTATAACACAGTTGAGAGACAATGTTCCCTACTTGCCTCAGTTCATAACAGTGTGTAGGAAGTTGTTTGATAAAGTGGGCAAAGCTTATACTTGGGCCAGAAGGCAGAATATAGGAAACTACATGAAAACATGAATAATTCAGTGAAAATGACTGTAAACAGACGAGAACTTGTTTAGAACAGCTGAAAGAGAATCTCCAAGTCACTTCTTAGTGTAGAAAAGGTAGCTAAGATAAGGGAAATCCATAATTCCAGTTAAGATCATATGAAACACTGTATGAATCCTATATTCATTACTTAAAGGAGAATAGATTGGTAAATGTGTGTTATACAAGGCAGAATACCATTGAAATAGAGAAAGAAACACGTTCGGCAGCTTTGGAAAGCCTTACACTTCACTGAAATGTAGCACTACACTCTATAACACAGTTGAGAGACAATGTTCCCGAGCTGCCTCAGTTCATAACAGTGTGTAGGAAGTTGTTTGATAAAGTGGGCAAAGCTTATACTTGGACCAGAAGGCAGAATATAGGAAACTACATGAAAACATGATTAATTCAGTGAAAATGACTGTAAACAGATGAGAACTTGTTTTAGAACAGCTGAAAGAGATTCTCCAAGTCAGTTCTTAGTGTAGAAAAGGTAGCTAAGATCTGGGAAATCTTATTTCCAGTTAAAATCACATGAAACACTGTATGAATCCTATATTCTTTACTTAAAGGAGACTAGAGTGGTAAATGTGTGTTATACAAGGCAGAATACCATTGAAGTTGAGAAAGAAACACGTTCGGCAGCTTTGGAAAGCCTTACACTTCACTGAAATGTAGTACTACACTCTATAACACAGTTGAGAGACAATGTTCCCTACTTGCCTCAGTTCATAACAGTGTGTAGGAAGTTGTTTGATAAAGTGGGCAAAGCTTATACTTGGGCCAGAAGGCAGAATATAGGAAACTACATGAAAACATGAATAATTCAGTGAAAATGACTGTAAACAGATGAGAACTTGTTTAGAACAGCTGAAAGAGAATCTCCAAGTCAGTTCTTAGTGTAGAAAAGGTAGCTAAGATAAGGGAAATCCATAATTCCAGTTAAGATCACATGAAACACTGTATGAATCCTATATTCATTACTTAAAGGAGAATAGAGTGGTAAATGTGTGTTCTACAAGGCAGAATACCATTGAAATAGAGAAAGAAACACGTTCGGCAGCTTTGGAAAGCCTTACACTTCACTGAAATGTAGTACTACACTCTATAACACAGTTGAGAGACAATGTTCCCTACTTGCCTCAGTTCATAACAGTGTGTAGGAAGTTGTTTGATAAAGTGGGCAAAGCTTACACTTGGGCCAGAAGGCAGAATATAGGAAACTACATGAAAACATGAATAATTCAGTGAAAATGACTGTAAACAGATGAGAACTTGTTTAGAACAGCTGAAAGAGAATCTCCAAGTCAGTTCTTAGTGTAGAAAAGGTAGCTAAGATAAGGGAAATCCATAATTCCAGTTAAGATCACATGAAACACTGTATGAATCCTATATTCATTACTTAAAGGAGAATAGAGTGGTAAATGTGTGTTATACAAGGCAGAATACCATTGAAATAGAGAAAGAAACACGTTCGGCAGCTTTGGAAAGCCTTACACTTCACTGAAATGTAGCACTACACTCTATAACACAGTTGAGAGACAATGTTCCCGAACTGCCTCAGTTCATAACAGTGTGCAGGAAGTTGTTTGATAAAGTGGGCAAAGCTTATACTTGGACCAGAAGGCAGAATATAGGAAACTACATGAAAACATGAATAATTCAGTGAAAATGACTGTAAACAGATGAGAACTTGTTTTAGAACAGCTGAAAGAGATTCTCCAAGTCAGTTCTTAGTGTAGAAAAGGTAGCTAAGATCCGGGAAATCTTAATTCCAGTTAAAATCACATGAAACACTGTATGAATCCTATATTCTTTACTGAAAGGAGACTAGAGTGGTAAATGTTTGTTATACAAGGCAGAATACCATTGAAATAGAGAAAGAAACACGTTCGGCAGCTTTGGAAAGCCTTACACTTCACTGAAATGTAGTACTACACTCTATAACACAGTTGAGAGACAATGTTCCCTACTTGCCTCAGTTCATAACAGTGTGTAGGAAGTTGTTTGATAAAGTGGGCAAAGCTTACACTTGGGCCAGAAGGCAGAATATAGGAAACTACATGAAAACATGAATAATTCAGTGAAAATGACTGTAAACAGATGAGAACTTGTTTAGAACAGCTGAAAGAGAATCTCCAAGTCAGTTCTTAGTGTAGAAAAGGTAGCTAAGATAAGGGAAATCCATAATTCCAGTTAAGATCACATGAAACACTGTATGAATCCTATATTCATTACTTAAAGGAGAATAGAGTGGTAAATGTGTGTTATACAAGGCAGAATACCATTGAAATAGAGAAAGAAACACGTTCGGCAGCTTTGGAAAGCCTTACACTTCACTGAAATGTAGCACTACACTCTATAACACAGTTGAGAGACAATGTTCCCGAACTGCCTCAGTTCATAACAGTGTGCAGGAAGTTGTTTGATAAAGTGGGCAAAGCTTATACTTGGACCAGAAGGCAGAATATAGGAAACTACATGAAAACATGAATAATTCAGTGAAAATGACTGTAAACAGATGAGAACTTGTTTTAGAACAGCTGAAAGAGATTCTCCAAGTCAGTTCTTAGTGTAGAAAAGGTAGCTAAGATCCGGGAAATCTTAATTCCAGTTAAAATCACATGAAACACTGTATGAATCCTATATTCTTTACTGAAAGGAGACTAGAGTGGTAAATGTTTGTTATACAAGGCAGAATACCATTGAAATAGAGAAAGAAACACGTTCGGCAGCTTTGGAAAGCCTTACACTTCACTGAAATGTAGTACTACACTCTATAACACAGTTGAGAGACAATGTTCCCTACTTGCCTCAGTTCATAACAGTGTGTAGGAAGTTGTTTGATAAAATGGGCAAAGCTTATACTTGGGCCAGAAGGCAGAATATAGGAAACTACATGAAAACATGAATAATTCAGTGAAAATGACTGTAAACAGATGAGAACTTGTTTAGAACAGCTGAAAGAGAATCCAAGTCAGTTCTTAGTGTAGAAAAGGTAGCTAAGATAAGGGAAATCCATAATTCCAGTTAAAATCATATGAAACACTGTATGAATCCTATATTCATTACTTAAAGGAGAATAGATTGGTAAATGTGTGTTATACAAGGCAGAATACCATTGAAATAGAGAAAGAAACACGTTCGGCAGCTTTGGAAAGCCTTACACTTCACTGAAATGTAGCACTACACTCTATAACACAGTTGAGAGACAATGTTCCCGAGCTGCCTCAGTTCATAACAGTGTGTAGGAAGTTGTTTGATAAAGTGGGCAAAGCTTATACTTGGACCAGAAGGCAGAATATAGTAAACTACATGAAAACATGATTAATTCAGTGAAAATGACTGTAAACAGATGAGAACTTGTTTTAGAACAGCTGAAAGAGATTCTCCAAGTCAGTTCTTAGTGTAGAAAAGGTAGCTAAGATCTGGGCAATCTTAATTCCAGTTAAAATCACATGAAACACTGTATGAATCCTATATTCTTTACTTAAAGGAGACTAGAGTGGTAAATGTGTGTTATACAAGGCAGAATACCATTGAAGTTGAGAAAGAAACACGTTCGGCAGCTTTGGAAAGCCTTACACTTCACTGAAATGTAGTACTACACTCTATAACACAGTTGAGAGACAATGTTCCCTACTTGCGTCAGTTCATAACAGTGTGTAGGAAGTTGTTTGATAAAGTGGGCAAAGCTTATACTTGGGCCAGAAGGCAGAATATAGGAAACTACATGAAAACATGAATAATTCAGTGAAAATGACTGTAAACAGATGAGAACTTGTTTAGAACAGCTGAAAGAGAATCTCCAAGTCAGTTCTTAGTGTAGAAAAGGTAGCTAAGATAAGGGAAATCCATAATTCCAGTTAAGATCACATGAAACACTGTTTGAATCCTATATTCATTACTTAAAGGAGACTACTGTGGTAAATGTGTGTTATACAAGGCAGAATACCATTGAAATAGAGAAAGAAACACGTATGGCAGCTTTGGAAAGGCTTACACTTCACTGAAATGTAGTACTACACTCCATAACACAGTTGAGAGACAATGTTCCCGAGCTGCCTCAGTTCATAACAGTGTGTAGGAAGTGGTTTGATAAAGTGGGCAAAGCTTATACTTGGACCAGAAGGCAGAATATAGGAAACTACATGAAAACATGAATAATTCAGTGAAAATGACTGTAAACAGATTGGAACTTGTTTTAGAACAGCTGAAAGAGATTCTCCAAGTCAGTTCTTAGTGTAGAAAAGGTAGCTAAGATCCGGGAAACCTTAATTCCAGTTCAGATCACATGAAACACTGTATGAATCCTATATTCTTTACTTAAAGGAGACTAGAGTGGTAAATGTGGTTATACAAGGCAGAATACCATTGAAGTAGAGAAAGAAACACGTTCGGCAGCTTTGGAAAGCATTACACTTCACTGAAATGTAGTACTACACTCTATAACACAGTTGAGAGACAATGTTCCCTACTTGCCTCAGTTCATAACAGTGTGTAGGAAGTTGTTTGATAAAGTGGGCAAAGCTTATACTTGGGCCAGAAGGCAGAATATAGGAAACTACATGAAAACATGAATAATTCAGTGAAAATAACTGTAAACAGATGAGAACTTGTTTAGAACAGCTGAAAGAGAATCTCCAAGTCAGTTCTTAGTGTAGAAAAGGTAGCTAAGATAAGGGAAATCCATAATTCCAGTTAAGATGACATGAAACACTGTATGAATCCTATATTCATTACTTAAAGGAGACTAGAGTGGTAAATGTGTGTTATACAAGGCAGAATACCATTGAAATAGAGAAAGAAACACGTTCGGCAGCTTTGGAAAGCCTTACTCTTCACTGAAATGTAGTACTACACTATAACACAGTTGAGAGAAAATGTTCCCTACTTGCCTCAGTTCATAACAGTGTGTAGGAAGTTGTTTGATAAAGTGGGCAAAGCTTATACTTGGGCCAGAAGGCAGAATATAGGAAACTACATGAAAACATGAATAATTCAGTGAAAATAACTGTAAACAGATGAGAACTTGTTTAGAACAGCTGAAAGAGAATCTCCAAGTCAGTTCTTAGTGTAGAAAAGGTAGCTAAGATCTGGGAAATCTTAATTCCAGTTAAAATCACATGAAACACTGTATGAATCCTATATTCTTTACTGAGAGGAGACTAGAGTGGTAAATGTTTGTTATACAAGGCAGAATACCATTGAAATAGAGAAAGAAACATGTTCGGCAGCTTTGGAAATCCTTACACTTCACTGAAATGTAGTACTACACTCTATAACACAGTTGAGAGACAATGTTCCCTACTTGCCTCAGTTGATAACAGTGTGTAGGAAGTTGTTTGATAAAGTGGGCAAAGCTTATACTTGGGCCAGAAGGCAGAATATAGGAAACTACATGAAAACATGAATAATTCAGTGAAAATGACTGTAAACAGATGAGAACTTGTTTAGAACAGCTGAAAGAGAATCTCCAAGTCAGTTCTTAATGTAGAAAAGGTAGCTAAGATAAGGGAAATCCATAATTCCAGTTAAGATCACATGAAACACTGTTTGAATCCTATATTCATTATTTAAAGGAGACTACTGTGGTAAATGTGTGTTATACAAGGCAGAATACCATTGAAATAGAGAAAGAAACACGTATGGCAGCTTTGGAAAGGCTTACACTTCACTGAAATGTAGTACTACACTCCATAACACAGTTGAGAGACAATGTTCCCGAGCTGCCTCAGTTCATAACAGTGTGTAGGAAGTGGTTTGATAAAGTGGGCAAAGCTTATACTTGGACCAGAAGGCAGAATATAGGAAACTACATGAAAACATGAATAATTCAGTGAAAATGACTGTAAACAGATGAGAACTTGTTTAGAACAGCTGAAAGAGAATCTCCAAGTCAGTTCTTAGTGTAGAAAAGGTAGCTAAGATAAGGGAAATCCATAATTCCAGTTAAGATCACATGAAACACTGTATGAATCCTATATTCATTACTTAAAGGAGACTAGAGTGGTAAATGTGTGTTATACAAGGCAGAATACCATTAAAATAGAGAAAGAAACACGTTCGGCAGCTTTTGAAATCCTTACACTTCACTGAAATGTAGTACTACACTCTATAACACAGTTGAGAGAAAATGTTCCCTACTTGCCTCAGTTCATAACAGTGTGTAGGAAGTTATTTGATAAAGTGGGCAAAGCTTATACTTGGGCCAGAAGGCAGAATATAGGAAACTACATGAAAACATGAATAATTCAGTGAAAATGACTGTAAACAGATGAGAACTTGTTTAGAACAGCTGAAAGAGATTCTCCAAGTCAGTTCTTAGTGTAGAAAAGGTAGCTAAGATCCGGGAAATCTTAATTCCAGTTAAAATCACATGAAACACTGTATGAATCCTATATTCTTTACTGAAAGGAGACTAGAGTGGTAAATGTTTGTTATACAAGGCAGAATACCATTGAAATAGAGAAAGAAACACGTTCGGCAGCTTTGGAAATCCTTACACTTCACTGAAATGTAGTACTACACTCTATAACACAGTTGAGAGACAATGTTCCCTACTTGCCTCAGTTCATAACAGTGTGTAGGAAGTTGTTTGATAAAGTGGGCAAAGCTTATACTTGGGCCAGAAGGCAGAATATAGGAAACTACATGAAAACATGAATAATTCAGTGAAAATGACTGTAAACAGATGAGAACTTGTTTAGAACAGCTGAAAGAGAATCTCCAAGTCAGTTCTTAGTGTAGAAAAGGTAGCTAAGATAAGGGAAATCCATAATTCCAGTTAAGATCACATGAAACACTGTTTGAATCCTATATTCATTACTTAAAGGAGACTACTGTGGTAAATGTGTGTTATACAAGGCAGAATACCATTGAAATAGAGAAAGAAACACGTATGGCAGCTTTGGAAAGGCTTACACTTCACTGAAATGTAGTACTACACTCCATAACACAGTTGAGAGACAATGTTCCCGAGCTGCCTCAGTTCATAACAGTGTGTAGGAAGTTGTTTGATAAAGTGGGCAAAGCTTATACTTGGGCCAGAAGGCAGAATATAGGAAACTACATGAAAACATGAATAATTCAGTGAAAATGACTGTAAACAGATGAGAACTTGTTTAGAACAGCTGAAAGAGAATCTCCAAGTCAGTTCTTAGTGTAAAAAAGGTAGCTAAGATAAGGGAAATCCATCATTCCAGTTAAGATGACATGAAACACTGTATGAATCCTATATTCATTACTTAAAGGAGACTAGAGTGGTAAATGTGTGTTATACAAGGCAGAATACCATTGAAATAGAGAAAGAAACACATTCGGCAGCTTTGGAAAGCCTTACTCTTCACTGAAATGTAGTACTACACTATAACACAGTTGAGAGACAATGTTCCCTACTTGCCTCAGTTCATAACAGTGTGTAGGAAGTTGTTTGATAAAGTGGGCAAAGCTTATACTTGGGCCAGAAGGCAGAATATAGGAAACTACATGAAAACATGAATAATTCAGTGAAAATAACTGTAAACAGATGAGAACTTGTTTAGAACAGCTGAAAGAGAATCTCCAAGTCAGTTCTTAGTGTAGAAAAGGTAGCTAAGATCTGGGAAATCTTAATTCCAGTTAAAATCACATGAAACACTGTATGAATCCTATATTCTTTACTGAAAGGAGACTAGAGTGGTAAATGTGTGTTATACAAGGCAGAATACCATTAAAATAGAGAAAGAAACACGTTCGGCAGCTTTTGAAATCCTTACACTTCACTGAAATGTAGTACTACACTCTATAACACAGTTGAGAGACAATGTTCCCTACTTGCCTCAGTTCATAACAGTGTGTAGGAAGTTGTTTGATAAAGTGGGCAAAGCTTATACTTGGGCCAGAAGGCAGAATATAGGAAACTACATGAAAACATGAATAATTCAGTGAAAATGACTGTAAACAGATGAGAACTTGTTTAGAACAGCTGAAAGAGAATCTCCAAGTCAGTTCTTAGTGTAGAAAAGGTAGCTAAGATAAGGGAAATCCATAATTCCAGTTAAGATCACATGAAACACTGTATGAATCCTATATTCATTACTTAAAGGAGACTAGAGTGGTAAATGTGTGTTATACAAGGCAGATATCATTAAAATAGAGAAAGAAACACGTTCGGCAGCTTTTGAAATCCTTACACTTCACTGAAATGTAGTACTACACTCTATAACACAGTTGAGAGACAATGTTCCCTACTTGCCTCAGTTCATAACAGTGTGTAGGAAGTTGTTTGATAAAGTGGGCAAAGCTTATACTTGGGCCAGAAGGCAGAATATAGGAAACTACAGGAAAACATGAATAATTCAGTGAAAATGACTGTAAACAGATGAGAACTTGTTTTAGAACAGCTGAAAGAGATTCTCCAAGTCAGTTCTTAGTGTAGAAAAGGTAGCTAAGATCCGGGAAATCTTAATTCCAGTTAAAATCACATGAAACACTGTATGAATCCTATATTCTTTACTGAAAGGAGACTAGAGTGGTAAATGTTTGTTATACAAGGCAGAATACCATTGAAATAGAGAAAGAAACACGTTCGGCAGCTTTGGAAAGCCTTACACTTCACTGAAATGTAGTACTACACTCTATAACACAGTTGAGAGACAATGTTCCCTACTTGCCTCAGTTCATAACAGTGTATAGGAAGTTGTTTGATAAAGTGGGCAAAGCTTATACTTGGGCCAGAAGGCAGAATATAGGAAACTACATGAAAACATGAATAATTCAGTGAAAATGACTGTAAACAGATGAGAACTTGTTTAGAACAGCTGAAAGAGAATCTCCAAGTCAGTTCTTAGTGTAGAAAAGGTAGCTAAGAGAAGGAAAATCCTTAATTCCAGTTAAGATCACATGAAACACTGTATGAATCCTATATTGTTTACTTAAAGGAGACTAGAGTGGTGAATGTGTGTTATACAAGGCAGAATACCATTGAAATAGAGAAAGAAACACGTATGGCAGCTTTGGAAAGGCTTACACTTCACTGAAATGTAGTAATACACTCCATAACACAGTTGAGAGACAATGTTCCCGAGCTGCCTCAGTTCATAACAGTGTGTAGGAAGTGGTTTGATAAAGTGGGCAAAGCTTATACTTGGACCAGAAGGCAGAATATAGGAAACTACATGAAAACATGAATAATTCAGTGAAAATGACTGTAAACAGATTGGAACTTGTTTTAGAACAGCTGAAAGAGATTCTCCAAGTCAGTTCTTAGTGTAGAAAAGGTAGCTAAGATCCGGGAAACCTTAATTCCAGTTCAGATCACATGAAACACTGTATGAATCCTATATTCTTTACTTAAAGGAGACTAGAGTGGTAAATGTGTGTTATACAAGGCAGAATACCATTGAAGTAGAGAAAGAAACACGTTCGGCAGCTTTGGAAAGCATTACACTTCACTGAAATGTAGTACTACACTCTATAACACAGTTGAGAGACAATGTTCCCTACTTGCCTCAGTTCATAACAGTGTGTAGGAAGTTGTTTGATAAAGTGGGCAAAGCTTATACTTGGGCCAGAAGGCAGAATATAGGAAACTACATGAAAACATGAATAATTCAGTGAAAATGACTGTAAACAGATGAGAACTTGTTTAGAACAGCTGAAAGAGAATCTCCAAGTCAGTTCTTAGTGTAGAAAAGGTAGCTAAGATCTGGGAAATCTTAATTCCAGTTAAAATCACATGAAACACTGTATGAATCCTATATTCTTTACTTAAAGGAGACTAGAGTGGTAAATGTGTGTTATACAAGGCAGAGTACCATTGAAATAGAGAAAGAAACATGTTCGGCAGCTTTCGAAAGCCTTACACTTCACTGAAATGTAGTACTACACTCTATAACACAGTTGAGAGACAATGTTCCCTACTTGCCTCAGTTCATAACAGTGTGTAGGAAGTTGTTTGATAAAGTGGGCAAAGCTTATACTTGGGCCAGAAGGCAGAATATAGGAAACTACATGAAAACATGAATAATTCAGTGAAAATGAGTGTAAACAGATGAGAACTTGTTTAGAACAGCTGAAAGAGAATCTCCAAGTCAGTTCTTAGTGTAGAAAGGGTAGCTAAGATAAGGGAAATCCATAATTCCAGTTAAGATCACATGAAACACTGTATGAATCCTATATTCATTACTTAAAGGAGACTAGAGTGGTAAATGTGTGTTATACAAGGCAGAATACCATTGAAATAGAGAAAGAAACACGTTCGGCAGCTTTGGAAAGCCTTACTCTTCACTGAAATGTAGTACTACACTCTACAACACAGTTGAGAGACAATGTTCCCTACTTGCCTCAGTTCATAACAGTGTGTAGGAAGTTGTTTGATAAAGTGGGCAAAGCTTATACTTGGACCAGAAGGCAGAATATAGGAAACTACATGAAAACATGATTAATTCAGTGAAAATGACTGTAAACAGATGAGAACTTGTTTAGAACAGCTGAAAGAGATTCTCCAAGTCAGTTCTTAGTGTAGGAAAGGTAGCTAAGATAAGGGAAATCCATAATTCCAGTTAAGATTACATGAAACACTGTATGAATTCTATATTCTTTACTTAAAGGAGACTAGAGTGGTAAATGTGTGTTATACAAGGCAGAATACCATTGAAATAGAGAAAGAAACACGTTCGGCAGCTTTGGAAAGCCTTACACTTCACTGAAATGTAGTACTACACTCTATAACACAGTTGAGAGACAATGTTCCCTACTTGCCTCAGTTCATAACAGTGTGTAGGAAGTTGTTTGATAAAGTGGGCAAAGCTTATACTTGGGCCAGAAGGCAGAATATAGGAAACTACATGAAAACATGAATAATTCAGTGAAAATGACTGTAAACAGATGAGAACTTGTTTAGAACAGCTGAAAGAGAATCTCCAAGTCAGTTCTTAGTGTGGAAAAGGTAGCTAAGATAAGGGAAATCCATAATTCCAGTTAAGATCACATGAAACACAGTATGAATCCTATATTCATTACTTAAAGGAGAATAGAGTGGTAAATGTGTGTTATACAAGGCAGAATACCATTGAAATAGAGAAAGAAACACGTTCGGCAGCTTTGGAAAGCCTTACACTTCACTGAAATGTAGCACTACACTCTATAACACAGTTGAGAGACAATGTTCCCGAGCTGCCTCAGTTCATAACAGTGTGTAGGAAGTTGTTTGATAAAGTGGGCAAAGCTTATACTTGGACCAGAAGGCAGAATATAGGAAACTACATGAAAACATGAATAATTCAGTGAAAATGACTGTAAACAGATGAGAACTTGTTTTAGAACAGCTGAAAGAGATTCTCCAAGTCAGTTCTTAGTGTAAAAAAGGTAGCTAAGATCCGGGAAATCTTAATTCCAGTTAAAATCACATGAAACACTGTTTGAATCCTATATTCATTACTTAAAGGAGACTACTGTGGTAAATGTGTGTTATACAAGGCAGAATACCATTGAAATAGAGAAAGAAACACGTATGGCAGCTTTGGAAAGGCTTACACTTCAGTGAAATGTAGTACTACACTCCATAACACAGTTGAGAGACAATGTTCCCGAGCTGCCTCAGTTCATAACAGTGTGTAGGAAGTGGTTTGATAAAGTGGGCAAAGCTTATACTTGGACCAGAAGGCAGAATATAGGAAACTACATGAAAACATTTATAATTCATTGAAAATGACTGTAAACAGATGAGAACTTGTTTAGAACAGCTGAAAGAGAATCTCCAAGTCAGTTCTTAGTGTAGAAAAGGTAGCTAAGATAAGGGAAATCCATAATTCCAGTTAAGATCACATGAAACACTGTATGAATCCTATATTCATTACTTAAAGGAGACTAGAGTGGTAAATGTGTGTTATACAAGGCAGATATCATTAAAATAGAGAAAGAAACACATTCGGCAGCTTTGGAAAGCCTTACTCTTCACTGAAATGTAGTACTACACTATAACACAGTTGAGAGACAATGTTCCCTACTTGCCTCAGTTCATAACAGTGTGTAGGAAGTTGTTTGATAGAGTGGGCAAAGCTTATACTTGGGCCAGAAGGCAGAATATAGGAAACTACATGAAAACATGAATAATTCAGTGAAAATAACTGTAAACAGATGAGAACTTGTTTAGAACAGCTGAAAGAGAATCTCCAAGTCAGTTCTTAGTGTAGAAAAGGTAGCTAAGATCTGGGAAATCTTAATTCCAGTTAAAATCACATGAAACACTGTATGAATCCTATATTCTTTACTGAAAGGAGACTAGAGTGGTAAATGTGTGTTATACAAGGCAGAATACCATTGAAATAGAGAAAGAAACACGTATGGCAGCTTTGGAAAGGCTTACACTTCACTGAAATGTAGTAATACACTCCATAACACAGTTGAGAGACAATGTTCCCTACTTGCCTCAGTTCATAACAGTGTGTAGGAAGTTGTTTGATAAAGTGGGCAAAGCTTATACTTGGGCCAGAAGGCAGAATATAGGAAACTACATGAAAACATGAATAATTCAGTGAAAATGACTGTAAACAGATGAGAACTTGTTTAGAACAGCTGAAAGAGAATCTCCAAGTCAGTTCTTAGTGTAAAAAAGGTAGCTAAGATAAGGGAAATCCATAATTCCAGTTAAGATCACATGAAACACTGTTTGAATCCTATATTCATTATTTAAAGGAGACTACTGTGGTAAATGTGTGTTATACAAGGCAGAATACCATTGAAATAGAGAAAGAAACACGTATGGCAGCTTTGGAAAGGCTTACACTTCACTGAAATGTAGTACTACACTCCATAACACAGTTGAGAGACAATGTTCCCGAGCTGCCTCAGTTCATAACAGTGTGTAGGAAGTGGTTTGATAAAGTGGGCAAAGCTTATACTTGGACCAGAAGGCAGAATATAGGAAACTACATGAAAACATTTATAATTCATTGAAAATGACTGTAAACAGATGAGAACTTGTTTAGAACAGCTGAAAGAGAATCTCCAAGTCAGTTCTTAGTGTAGAAAAGGTAGCTAAGATAAGGGAAATCCATAATTCCAGTTAAGATCACATGAAACACTGTATGAATCCTATATTCATTACTTAAAGGAGACTAGAGTGGTAAATGTGTGTTATACAAGGCAGATATCATTAAAATAGAGAAAGAAACACATTCGGCAGCTTTGGAAAGCCTTACTCTTCACTGAAATGTAGTACTACACTATAACACAGTTGAGAGACAATGTTCCCTACTTGCCTCAGTTCATAACAGTGTGTAGGAAGTTGTTTGATAGAGTGGGCAAAGCTTATACTTGGGCCAGAAGGCAGAATATAGGAAACTACATGAAAACATGAATAATTCAGTGAAAATAACTGTAAACAGATGAGAACTTCTTTAGAACAGCTGAAAGAGAATCTCCAAGTCAGTTCTTAGTGTAGAAAAGGTAGCTAAGATCTGGGAAATCTTAATTCCAGTTAAAATCACATGAAACACTGCATGAATCCTATATTCTTTACTGAAAGGAGACTAGAGTGGTAAATGTGTGTTATACAAGGCAGAATACCATTGAAATAGAGAAAGAAACACGTATGGCAGCTTTGGAAAGGCTTACACTTCACTGAAATGTAGTAATACACTCCATAACACAGTTGAGAGACAATGTTCCCTACTTGCCTCAGTTCATAACAGTGTGTAGGAAGTTGTTTGATAAAGTGGGCAAAGCTTATACTTGGGCCAGAAGGCAGAATATAGGAAACTACATGAAAACATGAATAATTCAGTGAAAATGACTGTAAACAGATGAGAACTTGTTTAGAACAGCTGAAAGAGAATCTCCAAGTCAGTTCTTAGTGTAAAAAAGGTAGCTAAGATAAGGGAAATCCATAATTCCAGTTAAGATGACATGAAACACTGTATGAATCCTATATTCATTACTTAAAGGAGACTAGAGTGGTAAATGTGTGTTATACAAGGCAGAATACCATTGAAATAGAGAAAGAAACACGTTCGGCAGCTTTGGAAAGCCTTACTCTTCACTGAAATGTAGTACTACACTATAACACAGTTGAGAGAAAATGTTCCCTACTTGCCTCAGTTCATAACAGTGTGAAGGAAGTTGTTTGATAAAGTGGGCAAAGCTTATACTTGGGCCAGAAGGCAGAATATAGGAAACTACATGAAAACATGAATAATTCAGTGAAAATAACTGTAAACAGATGAGAACTTGTTTAGAACAGCTGAAAGAGAATCTCCAAGTCAGTTCTTAGTGTAGAAAAGGTAGCTAAGATCTGGGAAATCTTAATTCCAGTTAAAATCACATGAAACACTGTATGAATCCTATATTCTTTAATGAAAGGAGACTAGAGTGGTAAATGTTTGTTATACAAGGCAGAATACCATTGAAATAGAGAAAGAAACATGTTCGGCAGCTTTGGAAATCCTTACACTTCACTGAAATGTAGTACTACACTCTATAACACAGTTGAGAGACAATGTTCCCTACTTGCCTCAGTTGATAACAGTGTGTAGGAAGTTGTTTGATAAAGTGGGCAAAGCTTATACTTGGGCCAGAAGGCAGAATATAGGAAACTACATGAAAACATGAATAATTCAGTGAAAATGACTGTAAACAGATGAGAACTTGTTTAGAACAGCTGAAAGAGAATCTCCAAGTCAGTTCTTAATGTAGAAAAGGTAGCTAAGATAAGGGAAATCCATAATTCCAGTTAAGATCACATGAAACACTGTTTGAATCCTATATTCATTATTTAAAGGAGACTACTGTGGTAAATGTGTGTTATACAAGGCAGAATACCATTGAAATAGAGAAAGAAACACGTATGGCAGCTTTGGAAAGGCTTACACTTCACTGAAATGTAGTACTACACTCCATAACACAGTTGAGAGACAATGTTCCCGAGCTGCCTCAGTTCATAACAGTGTGTAGGAAGTGGTTTGATAAAGTGGGCAAAGCTTATACTTGGACCAGAAGGCAGAATATAGGAAACTACATGAAAACATGAATAATTCAGTGAAAATGACTGTAAACAGATGAGAACTTGTTTAGAACAGCTGAAAGAGAATCTCCAAGTCAGTTCTTAGTGTAGAAAAGGTAGCTAAGATAAGGGAAATCCATAATTCCAGTTAAGATCACATGAAACACTGTATGAATCCTATATTCATTACTTAAAGGAGACTAGAGTGGTAAATGTGTGTTATACAAGGCAGAATACCATTAAAATAGAGAAAGAAACACGTTCGGCAGCTTTTGAAATCCTTACACTTCACTGAAATGTAGTACTACACTCTATAACACAGTTGAGAGAAAATGTTCCCTACTTGCCTCAGTTCATAACAGTGTGTAGGAAGTTATTTGATAAAGTGGGCAAAGCTTATACTTGGGCCAGAAGGCAGAATATAGGAAACTACATGAAAACATGAATAATTCAGTGAAAATGACTGTAAACAGATGAGAACTTGTTTAGAACAGCTGAAAGAGATTCTCCAAGTCAGTTCTTAGTGTAGAAAAGGTAGCTAAGATCCGGGAAATCTTAATTCCAGTTAAAATCACATGAAACACTGTATGAATCCTATATTCTTTACTGAAAGGAGACTAGAGTGGTAAATGTTTGTTATACAAGGCAGAATACCATTGAAATAGAGAAAGAAACACGTTCGGCAGCTTTGGAAATCCTTACACTTCACTGAAATGTAGTACTACACTCTATAACACAGTTGAGAGACAATGTTCCCTACTTGCCTCAGTTCATAACAGTGTGTAGGAAGTTGTTTGATAAAGTGGGCAAAGCTTATACTTGGGCCAGAAGGCAGAATATAGGAAACTACATGAAAACATGAATAATTCAGTGAAAATGACTGTAAACAGATGAGAACTTGTTTAGAACAGCTGAAAGAGAATCTCCAAGTCAGTTCTTAGTGTAGAAAAGGTAGCTAAGATAAGGGAAATCCATAATTCCAGTTAAGATCACATGAAACACTGTTTGAATCCTATATTCATTACTTAAAGGAGACTACTGTGGTAAATGTGTGTTATACAAGGCAGAATACCATTGAAATAGAGAAAGAAACACGTATGGCAGCTTTGGAAAGGCTTACACTTCACTGAAATGTAGTACTACACTCCATAACACAGTTGAGAGACAATGTTCCCGAGCTGCCTCAGTTCATAACAGTGTGTAGGAAGTTGTTTGATAAAGTGGGCAAAGCTTATACTTGGGCCAGAAGGCAGAATATAGGAAACTACATGAAAACATGAATAATTCAGTGAAAATGACTGTAAACAGATGAGAACTTGTTTAGAACAGCTGAAAGAGAATCTCCAAGTCAGTTCTTAGTGTAAAAAAGGTAGCTAAGATAAGGGAAATCCATAATTCCAGTTAAGATGAGATGAAACACTGTATGAATCCTATATTCATTACTTAAAGGAGACTAGAGTGGTAAATGTGTGTTATACAAGGCAGAATACCATTGAAATAGAGAAAGAAACACATTCGGCAGCTTTGGAAAGCCTTACTCTTCACTGAAATGTAGTACTACACTATAACACAGTTGAGAGACAATGTTCCCTACTTGCCTCAGTTCATAACAGTGTGTAGGAAGTTGTTTGATAAAGTGGGCAAAGCTTATACTTGGGCCAGAAGGCAGAATATAGGAAACTACATGAAAACATGAATAATTCAGTGAAAATGACTGTAAACAGATGAGAACTTGTTTAGAACAGCTGAAAGAGAATCTCCAAGTCAGTTCTTAGTGTAAAAAAGGTAGCTAAGATAAGGGAAATCCATAATTCCAGTTAAGATGACATGAAACACTGTATGAATCCTATATTCATTACTTAAAGGAGACTAGAGTGGTAAATGTGTGTTATACAAGGCAGAATACCATTGAAATAGAGAAAGAAACACATTCGGCAGCTTTGGAAAGCCTTACTCTTCACTGAAATGTAGTACTACACTATAACACAGTTGAGAGACAATGTTCCCTACTTGCCTCAGTTCATAACAGTGTGTAGGAAGTTGTTTGATAAAGTGGGCAAAGCTTATACTTGGGCCAGAAGGCAGAATATAGGAAACTACATGAAAACATGAATAATTCAGTGAAAATAACTGTAAACAGATGAGAACTTGTTTAGAACAGCTGAAAGAGAATCTCCAAGTCAGTTCTTAGTGTAGAAAAGGTAGCTAAGATCTGGGAAATCTTAATTCCAGTTAAAATCACATGAAACACTGTATGAATCCTATATTCTTTACTGAAAGGAGAGTAGAGTGGTAAATGTGTGTTATACAAGGCAGAATACCATTAAAATAGAGAAAGAAACACGTTCGGCAGCTTTTGAAATCCTTACACTTCACTGAAATGTAGTACTACACTCTATAACACAGTTGAGAGACAATGTTCCCTACTTGCCTCAGTTCATAACAGTGTGTAG
The DNA here is from genome assembly GCF_964339955.1 of Pipistrellus hanaki. Taxonomy (NCBI): domain Eukaryota; kingdom Metazoa; phylum Chordata; class Mammalia; order Chiroptera; family Vespertilionidae; genus Pipistrellus; species Pipistrellus hanaki. The sequence goes on from NW_028182303.1 coordinate 3,057,795, forward strand.
GAAGTTGTTTGATAAAGTGGGCAAAGCTTATACTTGGGCCAGAAGGCAGAATATAGGAAACTACATGAAAACATGAATAATTCAGTGAAAATGACTGTAAACAGATGAGAACTTGTTTAGAACAGCTGAAAGAGAATCTCCAAGTCAGTTCTTAGTGTAGAAAAGGTAGCTAAGATAAGGGAAATCCATAATTCCAGTTAAGATCACATGAAACACTGTATGAATCCTATATTCATTACTTAAAGGAGACTAGAGTGGTAAATGTGTGTTATACAAGGCAGATATCATTAAAATAGAGAAAGAAACACGTTCGGCAGCTTTTGAAATCCTTACACTTCACTGAAATGTAGTACTACACTCTATAACACAGTTGAGAGACAATGTTCCCTACTTGCCTCAGTTCATAACAGTGTGTAGGAAGTTGTTTGATAAAGTGGGCAAAGCTTATACTTGGGCCAGAAGGCAGAATATAGGAAACTACAGGAAAACATGAATAATTCAGTGAAAATGACTGTAAACAGATGAGAACTTGTTTTAGAACAGCTGAAAGAGATTCTCCAAGTCAGTTCTTAGTGTAGAAAAGGTAGCTAAGATCCGGGAAATCTTAATTCCAGTTAAAATCACATGAAACACTGTATGAATCCTATATTCTTTACTGAAAGGAGACTAGAGTGGTAAATGTTTGTTATACAAGGCAGAATACCATTGAAATAGAGAAAGAAACACGTTCGGCAGCTTTGGAAAGCCTTACACTTCACTGAAATGTAGTACTACACTCTATAACACAGTTGAGAGACAATGTTCCCTACTTGCCTCAGTTCATAACAGTGTATAGGAAGTTGTTTGATAAAGTGGGCAAAGCTTATACTTGGGCCAGAAGGCAGAATATAGGAAACTACATGAAAACATGAATAATTCAGTGAAAATGACTGTAAACAGATGAGAACTTGTTTAGAACAGCTGAAAGAGAATCTCCAAGTCAGTTCTTAGTGTAGAAAAGGTAGCTAAGAGAAGGAAAATCCTTAATTCCAGTTAAGATCACATGAAACACTGTATGAATCCTATATTGTTTACTTAAAGGAGACTAGAGTGGTGAATGTGTGTTATACAAGGCAGAATACCATTGAAATAGAGAAAGAAACACGTATGGCAGCTTTGGAAAGGCTTACACTTCACTGAAATGTAGTAATACACTCCATAACACAGTTGAGAGACAATGTTCCCGAGCTGCCTCAGTTCATAACAGTGTGTAGGAAGTGGTTTGATAAAGTGGGCAAAGCTTATACTTGGACCAGAAGGCAGAATATAGGAAACTACATGAAAACATGAATAATTCAGTGAAAATGACTGTAAACAGATTGGAACTTGTTTTAGAACAGCTGAAAGAGATTCTCCAAGTCAGTTCTTAGTGTAGAAAAGGTAGCTAAGATCCGGGAAACCTTAATTCCAGTTCAGATCACATGAAACACTGTATGAATCCTATATTCTTTACTTAAAGGAGACTAGAGTGGTAAATGTGTGTTATACAAGGCAGAATACCATTGAAGTAGAGAAAGAAACACGTTCGGCAGCTTTGGAAAGCATTACACTTCACTGAAATGTAGTACTACACTCTATAACACAGTTGAGAGACAATGTTCCCTACTTGCCTCAGTTCATAACAGTGTGTAGGAAGTTGTTTGATAAAGTGGGCAAAGCTTATACTTGGGCCAGAAGGCAGAATATAGGAAACTACATGAAAACATGAATAATTCAGTGAAAATGACTGTAAACAGATGAGAACTTGTTTAGAACAGCTGAAAGAGAATCTCCAAGTCAGTTCTTAGTGTAGAAAAGGTAGCTAAGATCTGGGAAATCTTAATTCCAGTTAAAATCACATGAAACACTGTATGAATCCTATATTCTTTACTTAAAGGAGACTAGAGTGGTAAATGTGTGTTATACAAGGCAGAGTACCATTGAAATAGAGAAAGAAACACGTTCGGCAGCTTTCGAAAGCCTTACACTTCACTGAAATGTAGTACTACACTCTATAACACAGTTGAGAGACAATGTTCCCTACTTGCCTCAGTTCATAACAGTGTGTAGGAAGTTGTTTGATAAAGTGGGCAAAGCTTATACTTGGGCCAGAAGGCAGAATATAGGAAACTACATGAAAACATGAATAATTCAGTGAAAATGAGTGTAAACAGATGAGAACTTGTTTAGAACAGCTGAAAGAGAATCTCCAAGTCAGTTCTTAGTGTAGAAAGGGTAGCTAAGATAAGGGAAATCCATAATTCCAGTTAAGATCACATGAAACACTGTATGAATCCTATATTCATTACTTAAAGGAGACTAGAGTGGTAAATGTGTGTTATACAAGGCAGAATACCATTGAAATAGAGAAAGAAACACGTTCGGCAGCTTTGGAAAGCCTTACTCTTCACTGAAATGTAGTACTACACTCTACAACACAGTTGAGAGACAATGTTCCCTACTTGCCTCAGTTCATAACAGTGTGTAGGAAGTTGTTTGATAAAGTGGGCAAAGCTTATACTTGGACCAGAAGGCAGAATATAGGAAACTACATGAAAACATGATTAATGCAGTGAAAATGACTGTAAACAGATGAGAACTTGTTTAGAACAGCTGAAAGAGATTCTCCAAGTCAGTTCTTAGTGTAGGAAAGGTAGCTAAGATAAGGGAAATCCATAATTCCAGTTAAGATTACATGAAACACTGTATGAATTCTATATTCTTTACTTAAAGGAGACTAGAGTGGTAAATGTGTGTTATACAAGGCAGAATACCATTGAAATAGAGAAAGAAACACGTTCGGCAGCTTTGGAAAGCCTTACACTTCACTGAAATGTAGTACTACACTCTATAACACAGTTGAGAGACAATGTTCCCTACTTGCCTCAGTTCATAACAGTGTGTAGGAAGTTGTTTGATAAAGTGGGCAAAGCTTATACTTGGGCCAGAAGGCAGAATATAGGAAACTACATGAAAACATGAATAATTCAGTGAAAATGACTGTAAACAGATGAGAACTTGTTTAGAACAGCTGAAAGAGAATCTCCAAGTCAGTTCTTAGTGTGGAAAAGGTAGCTAAGATAAGGGAAATCCATAATTCCAGTTAAGATCACATGAAACACTGTATGAATCCTATATTCATTACTTAAAGGAGAATAGAGTGGTAAATGTGTGTTATACAAGGCAGAATACCATTGAAATAGAGAAAGAAACACGTTCGGCAGCTTTGGAAAGCCTTACACTTCACTGAAATGTAGCACTACACTCTATAACACAGTTGAGAGACAATGTTCCCGAGCTGCCTCAGTTCATAACAGTGTGTAGGAAGTTGTTTGATAAAGTGGGCAAAGCTTATACTTGGACCAGAAGGCAGAATATAGGAAACTACATGAAAACATGAATAATTCAGTGAAAATGACTGTAAACAGATGAGAACTTGTTTTAGAACAGCTGAAAGAGATTCTCCAAGTCAGTTCTTAGTGTAAAAAAGGTAGCTAAGATCCGGGAAATCTTAATTCCAGTTAAAATCACATGAAACACTGTTTGAATCCTATATTCATTACTTAAAGGAGACTACTGTGGTAAATGTGTGTTATACAAGGCAGAATACCATTGAAATAGAGAAAGAAACACGTATGGCAGCTTTGGAAAGGCTTACACTTCACTGAAATGTAGTACTACACTCCATAACACAGTTGAGAGACAATGTTCCCGAGCTGCCTCAGTTCATAACAGTGTGTAGGAAGTGGTTTGATAAAGTGGGCAAAGCTTATACTTGGACCAGAAGGCAGAATATAGGAAACTACATGAAAACATTTATAATTCATTGAAAATGACTGTAAACAGATGAGAACTTGTTTAGAACAGCTGAAAGAGAATCTCCAAGTCAGTTCTTAGTGTAGAAAAGGTAGCTAAGATAAGGGAAATCCATAATTCCAGTTAAGATCACATGAAACACTGTATGAATCCTATATTCATTACTTAAAGGAGACTAGAGTGGTAAATGTGTGTTATACAAGGCAGATATCATTAAAATAGAGAAAGAAACACATTCGGCAGCTTTGGAAAGCCTTACTCTTCACTGAAATGTAGTACTACACTATAACACAGTTGAGAGACAATGTTCCCTACTTGCCTCAGTTCATAACAGTGTGTAGGAAGTTGTTTGATAGAGTGGGCAAAGCTTATACTTGGGCCAGAAGGCAGAATATAGGAAACTACATGAAAACATGAATAATTCAGTGAAAATAACTGTAAACAGATGAGAACTTGTTTAGAACAGCTGAAAGAGAATCTCCAAGTCAGTTATTAGTGTAGAAAAGGTAGCTAAGATCTGGGAAATCTTAATTCCAGTTAAAATCACATGAAACACTGTATGAATCCTATATTCTTTACTGAAAGGAGACTAGAGTGGTAAATGTGTGTTATACAAGGCAGAATACCATTGAAATAGAGAAAGAAACACGTATGGCAGCTTTGGAAAGGCTTACACTTCACTGAAATGTAGTAATACACTCCATAACACAGTTGAGAGACAATGTTCCCGAGCTGCCTCAGTTCATAACAGTGTGTAGGAAGTGGTTTGATAAAGTGGGCAAAGCTTATACTTGGACCAGAAGGCAGAATATAGGAAACTACATGAAAACATGAATAATTCAGTGAAAATGACTGTAAACAGATTGGAACTTGTTTTAGAACAGCTGAAAGAGAATCTCCAAGTCAGTTCTTAGTGTAGAAAAGGTAGCTAAGATCTGGGAAATCTTAATTCCAGTTAAAATCACATGAAACACTGTATGAATCCTATATTCTTTACTTAAAGGAGACTAGAGTGGTAAATGTGTGTTATACAAGGCAGAGTACCATTGAAATAGAGAAAGAAACACGTTCGGCAGCTTTCGAAAGCCTTACACTTCACTGAAATGTAGTACTACACTCTATAACACAGTTGAGAGACAATGTTCCCTACTTGCCTCAGTTCATAACAGTGTGTAGGAAGTTGTTTGATAAAGTGGGCAAAGCTTATACTTGGGCCAGAAGGCAGAATATCGGAAACTACATGAAAACATGAATAATTCAGTGAAAATGACTGTAAACAGATGAGAACTTGTTTAGAACAGCTGAAAGAGAATCTCCAAGTCAGTTCTTAGTGTGGAAAAGGTAGCTAAGATAAGGGATATCCATAATTCCAGTTAAGATCACATGAAACACTGTATGAATCCTATATTCATTACTTAAAGGAGAATAGAGTGGTAAATGTGTGTTATACAAGGCAGAATACCATTGAAATAGAGAAAGAAACACGTTCGGCAGCTTTGGAAAGCCTTACACTTCACTGAAATGTAGCACTACACTCTATAACACAGTTGAGAGACAATTTTCCCTACTTGCCTCAGTTCATAACAGTGTGTAGGAAGTTGTTTGATAAAGTGGGCAAAGCTTATACTTGGACCAGAAGGCAGAATATAGGAAACTACATGAAAACATGAATAATTCAGTGAAAATGACTGTAAACAGATGAGAACTTGATTTAGAACAGCTGAAAGAGATTCTCCAAGTCAGTTCTTAGTGTAAAAAAGGTAGCTAAGATCCGGGAAATCTTAATTCCAGTTAAAATCACATGAAACACTGTTTGAATCCTATATTCATTACTTAAAGGAGACTACTGTGGTAAATGTGTGTTATACAAGGCAGAATACCATTGAAATAGAGAAAGAAACACGTATGGCAGCTTTGGAAAGGCTTACACTTCACTGAAATGTAGTACTACACTCCATAACACAGTTGAGAGACAATGTTCCCGAGCTGCCTCAGTTCATAACAGTGTGTAGGAAGTGGTTTGATAAAGTGGGCAAAGCTTATACTTGGACCAGAAGGCAGAATATAGGAAACTACATGAAAACATGAATAATTCAGTGAAAATGACTGTAAACAGATGAGAACTTGTTTAGAACAGCTGAAAGAGAATCTCCAAGTCAGTTCTTAGTGTAGAAAAGGTAGCTAAGATAAGGGAAATCCATAATTCCAGTTAAGATCACATGAAACACTGTATGAATCCTATATTCATTACTTAAAGGAGACTAGAGTGGTAAATGTGTGTTATACAAGGCAGATATCATTAAAATAGAGAAAGAAACACGTTCGGCAGCTTTTGAAATCCTTACACTTCACTGAAATGTAGTACTACACTCTATAACACAGTTGAGAGACAATGTTCCCTACTTGCCTCAGTTCATAACAGTGTGTAGGAAGTTGTTTGATAAAGTGGGCAAAGCTTATACTTGGGCCAGAAGGCAGAATATAGGAAACTACATGAAAACATGAATAATTCAGTGAAAATGACTGTAAACAGATGAGAACTTGTTTAGAACAGCTGAAAGAGAATCTCCAAGTCAGTTCTTAGTGTAAAAAAGGTAGCTAAGATAAGGGAAATCCATAATTCCAGTTAAGATGACAAGAAACACTGTATGAATCCTATATTCATTACTTAAAGGAGACTAGAGTGGTAAATGTGTGTTATACAAGGCAGAATACCATTGAAATAGAGAAAGAAACACGTATGGCAGCTTTGGAAAGGCTTACACTTCACTGAAATGTAGTACTACACTCCATAACACAGTTGAGAGACAATGTTCCCGAGCTGCCTCAGTTCATAACAGTGTGTAGGAAGTGGTTTGATAAAGTGGGCAAAGCTTATACTTGGACCAGAAGGCAGAATATAGGAAACTACATGAAAACATGAATAATTCAGTGAAAATGACTGTAAACAGATGAGAACTTGTTTAGAACAGCTGAAAGAGAATCTCCAAGTCAGTTCTTAGTGTAGAAAAGGTAGCTAAGATAAGGGAAATCCATAATTCCAGTTAAGATCACATGAAACACTGTATGAATCCTATATTCATTACTTAAAGGAGACTAGAGTGGTAAATGTGTGTTATACAAGGCAGATATCATTAAAATAGAGAAAGAAACACGTTCGGCAGCTTTTGAAATCCTTACACTTCACTGAAATGTAGTACTACACTCTATAACACAGTTGAGAGACAATGTTCCCTACTTGCCTCAGTTCATAACAGTGTGTAGGAAGTTGTTTGATAAAGTGGGCAAAGCTTATACTTGGGCCAGAAGGCAGAATATAGGAAACTACATGAAAACATGAATAATTCAGTGAAAATGACTGTAAACAGATGAGAACTTGTTTAGAACAGCTGAAAGAGAATCTCCAAGTCAGTTCTTAGTGTAAAAAAGGTAGCTAAGATAAGGGAAATCCATAATTCCAGTTAAGATGACAAGAAACACTGTATGAATCCTATATTCATTACTTAAAGGAGACTAGAGTGGTAAATGTGTGTTATACAAGGCAGAATACCATTGAAATAGAGAAAGAAACACGTATGGCAGCTTTGGAAAGGCTTACACTTCACTGAAATGTAGTACTACACTCCATAACACAGTTGAGAGACAATGTTCCCGAGCTGCCTCAGTTCATAACAGTGTGTAGGAAGTGGTTTGATAAAGTGGGCAAAGCTTATACTTGGACCAGAAGGCAGAATATAGGAAACTACATGAAAACATGAATAATTCAGTGAAAATGACTGTAAACAGATGAGAACTTGTTTAGAACAGCTGAAAGAGAATCTCCAAGTCAGTTCTTAGTGTAGAAAAGGTAGCTAAGATAAGGGAAATCCATAATTCCAGTTAAGATCACATGAAACACTGTATGAATCCTATATTCATTACTTAAAGGAGACTAGAGTGGTAAATGTGTGTTATACAAGGCAGATATCATTAAAATAGAGAAAGAAACACGTTCGGCAGCTTTTGAAATCCTTACACTTCACTGAAATGTAGTACTACACTCTATAACACAGTTGAGAGACAATGTTCCCTACTTGCCTCAGTTCATAACAGTGTGTAGGAAGTTGTTTGATAAAGTGGGCAAAGCTTATACTTGGGCCAGAAGGCAGAATATAGGAAACTACATGAAAACATGAATAATTCAGTGAAAATGACTGTAAACAGATGAGAACTTGTTTAGAACAGCTGAAAGAGAATCTCCAAGTCAGTTCTTAGTGTAAAAAAGGTAGCTAAGATAAGGGAAATCCATAATTCCAGTTAAGATGACAAGAAACACTGTATGAATCCTATATTCATTACTTAAAGGAGACTAGAGTGGTAAATGTGTGTTATACAAGGCAGAATACCATTGAAATAGAGAAAGAAACACGTTCGGCAGCTTTGGAAAGCCTTACACTTCACTGAAATGTAGCACTACACTCTATAACACAGTTGAGAGACAATGTTCCCGAGCTGCCTCAGTTCATAACAGTGTGTAGGAAGTTGTTTGATAAAGTGGGCAAAGCTTATACTTGGACCAGAAGGCAGAATATTGGAAACTACATGAAAACATGAATAATTCAGTGAAAATGACTGTAAACAGATGAGAACTTGTTTTAGAACAGCTGAAAGAGATTCTCCAAGTCAGTTCTTAGTGTAGAAAAGGTAGCTAAGATCCGGGAAATCTTAATTCCAGTTAAAATCACATGAAACACTGTATGAATCCTATATTCTTTACTGAAAGGAGACTAGAGTGGTAAATGTTTGTTATACAAGGCAGAATACCATTGAAATAGAGAAAGAAACATGTTAGCAGCTTTGGAAATCCTTACACTTCACTGAAATGTAGTACTACACTCTATAACACAGTTGAGAGACAATGTTCCCTACTTGCCTCAGTTCATAACAGTGTGTAGGAAGTTGTTTGATAAAGTGGGCAAAGCTTATACTTGGGCCAGAAGGCAGAATATAGGAAACTACATGAAAACATGAATAATTCAGTGAAAATGACTGTAAACAGATGAGAACTTGTTTAGAACAGCTGAAAGAGAATCTCCAAGTCAGTTCTTAGTGTAGAAAAGGTAGCTAAGATAAGGGAAATCCATAATTCCAGTTAAGATCACATGAAACACTGTTTGAATCCTATATTCATTACTTAAAGGAGACTACTGTGGTAAATGTGTGTTATACAAGGCAGAATACCATTGAAATAGAGAAAGAAACACGTATGGCAGCTTTGGAAAGGCTTACACTTCACTGAAATGTAGTACTACACTCCATAACACAGTTGTGAGACAATGTTCCCGAGCTGCCTCAGTTCATAACAGTGTGTAGGAAGTGGTTTGATAAAGTGGGCAAAGCTTATACTTGGACCAGAAGGCAGAATATAGGAAACTACATGAAAACATGAATAATTCAGTGAAAATGACTGTAAACATATGAGAACTTGTTTAGAACAGCTGAAAGAGAATCTCCAAGTCAGTTCTTAGTGTAGAAAAGGTAGCTAAGATTAGGGAAATCCATAATTCCAGTTAAGATCACATGAAACACTGTATGAATCCTATATTCATTACTTAAAGGAGACTAGAGTGGTAAATGTGTGTTATACAAGGCAGAATACCATTAAAATAGAGAAAGAAACACGTTCGGAAGCTTTTGAAATCCTTACACTTCACTGAAATGTAGTACTACACTCTATAACACAGTTGAGAGACAATGTTCCCTACTTGCCTCAGTTCATAACAGTGTGTAGGAAGTTGTTTGATAAAGTGGGCAAAGCTTATACTTGGGCCAGAAGGCAGAATATAGGAAACTACATGAAAACATGAATAATTCAGTGAAAATGACTGTAAACAGATGAGAACTTGTTTAGAACAGCTGAAAGAGAATCTCCAAGTCAGTTCTTAGTGTAGAAAAGGTAGCTAAGATAAGGGAAATCCATAATTCCAGTTAAGATCACATGAAACACTGTATGAATCCTATATTCATTACTTAAAGGAGACTAGAGTGGTAAATGTGTGTTATACAAGGCAGATATCATTAAAATAGAGAAAGAAACACGTTCGGCAGCTTTTGAAATCCTTACACTTCACTGAAATGTAGTACTACACTCTATAACACAGTTGAGAGACAATGTTCCCTACTTGCCTCAGTTCATAACAGTGTGTAGGAAGTTGTTTGATAAAGTGGGCAAAGCTTATACTTGGGCCAGAAGGCAGAATATAGGAAACTACATGAAAACATGAATAATTCAGTGAAAATGACTGTAAACAGATGAGAACTTGTTTAGAACAGCTGAAAGAGAATCTCCAAGTCAGTTCTTAGTGTAGAAAAGGTAGCTAAGATAAGGGAAATCCATAATTCCAGTTAAGATCACATGAAACACTGTTTGAATCCTATATTCATTACTTAAAGGAGACTACTGTGGTAAATGTGTGTTATACAAGGCAGAATACCATTGAAATAGAGAAAGAAACACGTATGGCAGCTTTGGAAAGGCTTACACTTCACTGAAATGTAGTACTACACTCCATAACACAGTTGAGAGACAATGTTCCCGAGCTGCCTCAGTTCATAACAGTGTGTAGGAAGTGGTTTGATAAAGTGGGCAAAGCTTATACTTGGACCAGAAGGCAGAATATAGGAAACTACATGAAAACATGAATAATTCAGTGAAAATGACTGTAAACAGATGAGAACTTGTTTAGAACAGCTGAAAGAGAATCTCCAAGTCAGTTCTTAGTGTAGAAAAGGTAGCTAAGATTAGGGAAATCCATAATTCCAGTTAAGATCACATGAAACACTGTATGAATCCTATATTCATTACTTAAAGGAGACTAGAGTGGTAAATGTGTGTTATACAAGGCAGAATACCATTAAAATAGAGAAAGAAACACGTTCGGAAGCTTTTGAAATCCTTACACTTCACTGAAATGTAGTACTACACTCTATAACACAGTTGAGAGACAATGTTCCCTACTTGCCTCAGTTCATAACAGTGTGTAGGAAGTTGTTTGATAAAGTGGGCAAAGCTTATACTTGGGCCAGAAGGCAGAATATAGGAAACTACATGAAAACATGAATAATTCAGTGAAAATGACTGTAAACAGATGAGAACTTGTTTAGAACAGCTGAAAGAGAATCTCCAAGTCAGTTCTTAGTGTAGAAAAGGTAGCTAAGATAAGGGAAATCCATAATTCCAGTTAAGATCACATGAAACACTGTATGAATCCTATATTCATTACTTAAAGGAGACTAGAGTGGTAAATGTGTGTTATACAAGGCAGATATCATTAAAATAGAGAAAGAAACACGTTCGGCAGCTTTTGAAATCCTTACACTTCACTGAAATGTAGTACTACACTCTATAACACAGTTGAGAGACAATGTTCCCTACTTGCCTCAGTTCATAACAGTGTGTAGGAAGTTGTTTGATAAAGTGGGCAAAGCTTATACTTGGGCCAGAAGGCAGAATATAGGAAACTACATGAAAACATGAATAATTCAGTGAAAATGACTGTAAACAGATGAGAACTTGTTTAGAACAGCTGAAAGAGAATCTCCAAGTCAGTTCTTAGTGTAGAAAAGGTAGCTAAGATAAGGGAAATCCATAATTCCAGTTAAGATCACATGAAACACTGTTTGAATCCTATATTCATTACTTAAAGGAGACTACTGTGGTAAATGTGTGTTATACAAGGCAGAATACCATTGAAATAGAGAAAGAAACACGTATGGCAGCTTTGGAAAGGCTTACACTTCACTGAAATGTAGTACTACACTCCATAACACAGTTGAGAGACAATGTTCCCGAGCTGCCTCAGTTCATAACAGTGTGTAGGAAGTGGTTTGATAAAGTGGGCAAAGCTTATACTTGGACCAGAAGGCAGAATATAGGAAACTACATGAAAACATGAATAATTCAGTGAAAATGACTGTAAACAGATGAGAACTTGTTTAGAACAGCTGAAAGAGAATCTCCAAGTCAGTTCTTAGTGTAGAAAAGGTAGCTAAGATTAGGGAAATCCATAATTCCAGTTAAGATCACATGAAACACTGTATGAATCCTATATTCATTACTTAAAGGAGACTAGAGTGGTAAATGTGTGTTATACAAGGCAGAATACCATTAAAATAGAGAAAGAAACACGTTCGGAAGCTTTTGAAATCCTTACACTTCACTGAAATGTAGTACTACACTCTATAACACAGTTGAGAGACAATGTTCCCTACTTGCCTCAGTTCATAACAGTGTGTAGGAAGTTGTTTGATAAAGTGGGCAAAGCTTATACTTGGGCCAGAAGGCAGAATATAGGAAACTACATGAAAACATGAATAATTCAGTGAAAATGACTGTAAACAGATGAGAACTTGTTTAGAACAGCTGAAAGAGAATCTCCAAGTCAGTTCTTAGTGTAGAAAAGGTAGCTAAGATAAGGGAAATCCATAATTCCAGTTAAGATCACATGAAACACTGTATGAATCCTATATTCATTACTTAAAGGAGACTAGAGTGGTAAATGTGTGTTATACAAGGCAGATATCATTAAAATAGAGAAAGAAACACGTTCGGCAGCTTTTGAAATCCTTACACTTCACTGAAATGTAGTACTACACTCTATAACACAGTTGAGAGACAATGTTCCCTACTTGCCTCAGTTCATAACAGTGTGTAGGAAGTTGTTTGATAAAGTGGGCAAAGCTTATACTTGGGCCAGAAGGCAGAATATAGGAAACTACATGAAAACATGAATAATTCAGTGAAAATGACTGTAAACAGATGAGAACTTGTTTTAGAACAGCTGAAAGAGATTCTCCAAGTCAGTTCTTAGTGTAGAAAAGGTAGCTAAGATCCGGGAAATCTTAATTCCAGTTAAAATCACATGAAACACTGTCTGAATCCTATATTCTTTACTGAAAGGAGACTAGAGTGGTAAATGTTTGTTATTCAAGGCAGAATACCATTGAAATAGAGAAAGAAACACGTTCGGCAGCTTTGGAAAGCCTTACACTTCACTGAAATGTAGTACTACACTCTATAACACAGTTGAGAGACAATGTTCCCTACTTGCCTCAGTTCATAACAGTGTGTAGGAAGTTGTTTGATAAAGTGGGCAAAGCTTATACTTGGGCCAGAAGGCAGAATATAGGAAACTACATGAAAACATGAATAATTCAGTGAAAATGACTGTAAACAGATGAGAACTTGTTTAGAACATCTGAAAGAGAATCTCCAAGTCAGTTCTTAGTGTAAAAAAGGTAGCTAAGATAAGGGAAATCCATAATTCCAGTTAAGATGACAAGAAACACTGTATGAATCCTATATTCATTACTTAAAGGAGACTAGAGTGGTAAATGTGTGTTATAAAAGGCAGAATACCATTGAAATAGAGAAAGAAACACGTTCGGCAGCTTTGGAAAGCCTTACTCTTCACTGAAATGTAGTACTACACTATAACACAGTTGAGAGACAATGTTCCCTACTTGCCTCAGTTCATAACAGTGTGTAGGAAGTTGTTTGATAAAGTGGGCAAAGCTTATACTTGGGCCAGAAGGCAGAATATAGGAAACTACATGAAAACATGAATAATTCAGTGAAAATAACTGTAAACAGATGAGAACTTGTTTAGAACAGCTGAAAGAGAATCTCCAAGTCAGTTCTTAGTGTAGAAAAGGTAGCTAAGATCTGGGAAATCTTAATTCCAGTTAAAATCACATGAAACACTTTATGAATCCTATATTCTTTACTGAAAGGAGACTAGAGTGGTAAATGTTTGTTATACAAGGCAGAATACCATTGAAATAGAGAAAGAAACATGTTCGGCAGCTTTGGAAATCCTTACACTTCACTGAAATGTAGTACTACACTCTATAACACAGTTGAGAGACAATGTTCCCTACTTGCCTCAGTTGATAACAGTGTGTAGGAAGTTGTTTGATAAAGTGGGCAAAGCTTATACTTGGGCCAGAAGGCAGAATATAGGAAACTACATGAAAACATGAATAATTTAGTGAAAATGACTGTAAACAGATGAGAACTTGTTTAGAACAGCTGAAAGAGAATCTCCAAGTCAGTTCTTAGTGTAAAAAAGGTAGCTAAGATAAGGGAAATCCATAATTCCAGTTAAGATGACAAGAAACACTGTATGAATCCTATATTCATTACTTAAAGGAGACTAGAGTGGTAAATGTGTGTTATACAAGGCAGAATACCATTGAAATAGAGAAAGAAACACGTTCGGCAGCTTTGGAAAGCCTTACACTTCACTGAAATGTAGCACTACACTCTATAACACAGTTGAGAGACAATGTTCCCGAGCTGCCTCAGTTCATAACAGTGTGTAGGAAGTTGTTTGATAAAGTGGGCAAAGCTTATACTTGGGCCAGAAGGCAGAATATAGGAAACTACATGAAAACATGAATAATTCAGTGAAAATGACTGTAAACAGATGAGAACTTGTTTAGAACAGCTGAAAGAGAATCTCCAAGTCAGTTCTTAGTGTAAAAAAGGTAGCTAAGATAAGGGAAATCCATAATTCCAGTTAAGATGACAAGAAACACTGTATGAATCCTATATTCATTACTTAAAGGAGACTAGAGTGGTAAATGTGTGTTATACAAGGCAGAATACCATTGAAATAGAGAAAGAAACACGTTCGGCAGCTTTGGAAAGCCTTACACTTCACTGAAATGTAGCACTACACTCTATAACACAGTTGAGAGACAATGTTCCCGAGCTGCCTCAGTTCATAACAGTGTGTAGGAAGTTGTTTGATAAAGTGGGCAAAGCTTATACTTGGACCAGAAGGCAGAATATAGGAAACTACATGAAAACATGAATAATTCAGTGAAAATGACTGTAAACAGATGAGAACTTGTTTTAGAACAGCTGAAAGAGATTCTCCAAGTCAGTTCTTAGTGTAGAAAAGGTAGCTAAGATCCGGGAAATCTTAATTCCAGTTAAAATCACATGAAACACTGTATGAATCCTATATTCTTTACTGAAAGGAGACTAGAGTGGTAAATGTTTGTTATACAAGGCAGAATACCATTGAAATAGAGAAAGAAACATGTTCGGCAGCTTTGGAAATCCTTACACTTCACTGAAATGTAGTACTACACTCTATAACACAGTTGAGAGACAATGTTCCCTACTTGCCTCAGTTCATAACAGTGTGTAGGAAGTTGTTTGATAAAGTGGGCAAAGCTTATACTTGGGCCAGAAGGCAGAATATAGGAAACTACATGAAAACATGAATAATTCAGTGAAAATGACTGTAAACAGATGAGAACTTGTTTTAGAACAGCTGAAAGAGATTCTCCAAGTCAGTTCTTAGTGTAGAAAAGGTAGCTAAGATCCGGGAAATCTTAATTCCAGTTAAAATCACATGAAACACTGTCTGAATCCTATATTCTTTACTGAAAGGAGACTAGAGTGGTAAATGTTTGTTATTCAAGGCAGAATACCATTGAAATAGAGAAAGAAACACGTTCGGCAGCTTTGGAAAGCCTTACACTTCACTGAAATGTAGTACTACACTCTATAACACAGTTGAGAGACAATGTTCCCTACTTGCCTCAGTTCATAACAGTGTGTAGGAAGTTGTTTGATAAAGTGGGCAAAGCTTATACTTGGGCCAGAAGGCAGAATATAGGAAACTACATGAAAACATGAATAATTCAGTGAAAATGACTGTAAACAGATGAGAACTTGTTTAGAACATCTGAAAGAGAATCTCCAAGTCAGTTCTTAGTGTAAAAAAGGTAGCTAAGATAAGGGAAATCCATAATTCCAGTTAAGATGACAAGAAACACTGTATGAATCCTATATTCATTACTTAAAGGAGACTAGAGTGGTAAATGTGTGTTATAAAAGGCAGAATACCATTGAAATAGAGAAAGAAACACGTTCGGCAGCTTTGGAAAGCCTTACTCTTCACTGAAATGTAGTACTACACTATAACACAGTTGAGAGACAATGTTCCCTACTTGCCTCAGTTCATAACAGTGTGTAGGAAGTTGTTTGATAAAGTGGGCAAAGCTTATACTTGGGCCAGAAGGCAGAATATAGGAAACTACATGAAAACATGAATAATTCAGTGAAAATAACTGTAAACAGATGAGAACTTGTTTAGAACAGCTGAAAGAGAATCTCCAAGTCAGTTCTTAGTGTAGAAAAGGTAGCTAAGATCTGGGAAATCTTAATTCCAGTTAAAATCACATGAAACACTTTATGAATCCTATATTCTTTACTGAAAGGAGACTAGAGTGGTAAATGTTTGTTATACAAGGCAGAATACCATTGAAATAGAGAAAGAAACATGTTCGGCAGCTTTGGAAATCCTTACACTTCACTGAAATGTAGTACTACACTCTATAACACAGTTGAGAGACAATGTTCCCTACTTGCCTCAGTTGATAACAGTGTGTAGGAAGTTGTTTGATAAAGTGGGCAAAGCTTATACTTGGGCCAGAAGGCAGAATATAGGAAACTACATGAAAACATGAATAATTTAGTGAAAATGACTGTAAACAGATGAGAACTTGTTTAGAACAGCTGAAAGAGAATCTCCAAGTCAGTTCTTAGTGTAAAAAAGGTAGCTAAGATAAGGGAAATCCATAATTCCAGTTAAGATGACAAGAAACACTGTATGAATCCTATATTCATTACTTAAAGGAGACTAGAGTGGTAAATGTGTGTTATACAAGGCAGAATACCATTGAAATAGAGAAAGAAACACGTTCGGCAGCTTTGGAAAGCCTTACACTTCACTGAAATGTAGCACTACACTCTATAACACAGTTGAGAGACAATGTTCCTGAGCTGCCTCAGTTCATAACAGTGTGTAGGAAGTTGTTTGATAAAGTGGGCAAAGCTTATACTTGGGCCAGAAGGCAGAATATAGGAAACTACATGAAAACATGAATAATTCAGTGAAAATGACTGTAAACAGATGAGAACTTGTTTAGAACAGCTGAAAGAGAATCTCCAAGTCAGTTCTTAGTGTAAAAAAGGTAGCTAAGATAAGGGAAATCCATAATTCCAGTTAAGATGACAAGAAACACTGTATGAATCCTATATTCATTACTTAAAGGAGACTAGAGTGGTAAATGTGTGTTATACAAGGCAGAATACCATTGAAATAGAGAAAGAAACACGTTCGGCAGCTTTGGAAAGCCTTACACTTCACTGAAATGTAGCACTACACTCTATAACACAGTTGAGAGACAATGTTCCCGAGCTGCCTCAGTTCATAACAGTGTGTAGGAAGTTGTTTGATAAAGTGGGCAAAGCTTATACTTGGACAAGAAGGCAGAATATAGGAAACTACATGAAAACATGAATAATTCAGTGAAAATGACTGTAAACAGATGAGAACTTGTTTTAGAACAGCTGAAAGAGATTCTCGAAGACAGTTCTTAGTGTAGAAAAGGTAGCTAAGATCCGGGAAATCTTAATTCCAGTTAAAATCACATGAAACACTGTATGAATCCTATATTCTTTACTGAAAGGAGACTAGAGTGGTAAATGTTTGTTATACAAGGCAGAATACCATTGAAATAGAGAAAGAAACATGTTCGGCAGCTTTGGAAATCCTTACACTTCACTGAAATGTAGTACTACACTCTATAACACAGTTGAGAGACAATGTTCCCTACTTGCCTCAGTTCATAACAGTGTGTAGGAAGTTGTTTGATAAAGTGGGCAAAGCTTATACTTGGGCCAGAAGGCAGAATATAGGAAACTACATGAAAACATGAATAATTCAGTGAAAATGACTGTAAACAGATGAGAACTTGTTTAGAACAGCTGAAAGAGAATCTCCAAGTCAGTTCTTAGTGTAGAAAAGGTAGCTAAGATAAGGGAAATCCATAATTCCAGTTAAGATCACATGAAACACTGTTTGAATCCTATATTCATTACTTAAAGGAGACTACTGTGGTAAATGTGTGTTATACAAGGCAGAATACCATTGAAATAGAGAAAGAAACACGTATGGCAGCTTTGGAAAGGCTTACACTTCACTGAAATGTAGTACTACACTCCATAACACAGTTGAGAGACAATGTTCCCGAGCTGCCTCAGTTCATAACAGTGTGTAGGAAGTGGTTTGATAAAGTGGGCAAAGCTTATACTTGGACCAGAAGGCAGAATATAGGAAACTACATGAAAACATGAATAATTCAGTGAAAATGACTGTAAACAGATGAGAACTTGTTTAGAACAGCTGAAAGAGAATCTCCAAGTCAGTTCTTAGTGTAGAAAAGGTAGCTAAGATTAGGGAAATCCATAATTCCAGTTAAGATCACATGAAACACTGTATGAATCCTATATTCATTACTTAAAGGAGACTAGAGTGGTAAATGTGTGTTATACAAGGCAGAATACCATTAAAATAGAGAAAGAAACACGTTCGGAAGCTTTTGAAATCCTTACACTTCACTGAAATGTAGTACTACACTCTATAACACAGTTGAGAGACAATGTTCCCTACTTGCCTCAGTTCATAACAGTGTGTAGGAAGTTGTTTGATAAAGTGGGCAAAGCTTATACTTGGGCCAGAAGGCAGAATATAGGAAACTACATGAAAACATGAATAATTCAGTGAAAATGACTGTAAACAGATGAGAACTTGTTTAGAACAGCTGAAAGAGAATCTCCAAGTCAGTTCTTAGTGTAGAAAAGGTAGCTAAGATAAGGGAAATCCATAATTCCAGTTAAGATCACATGAAACACTGTATGAATCCTATATTCATTACTTAAAGGAGACTAGAGTGGTAAATGTGTGTTATACAAGGCAGATATCATTAAAATAGAGAAAGAAACACGTTCGGCAGCTTTTGAAATCCTTACACTTCACTGAAATGTAGTACTACACTCTATAACACAGTTGAGAGACAATGTTCCCTACTTGCCTCAGTTCATAACAGTGTGTAGGAAGTTGTTTGATAAAGTGGGCAAAGCTTATACTTGGGCCAGAAGGCAGAATATAGGAAACTACATGAAAACATGAATAATTCAGTGAAAATGACTGTAAACAGATGAGAACTTGTTTTAGAACAGCTGAAAGAGATTCTCCAAGTCAGTTCTTAGTGTAGAAAAGGTAGCTAAGATCCGGGAAATCTTAATTCCAGTTAAAATCACATGAAACACTGTCTGAATCCTATATTCTTTACTGAAAGGAGACTAGAGTGGTAAATGTTTGTTATTCAAGGCAGAATACCATTGAAATAGAGAAAGAAACACGTTCGGCAGCTTTGGAAAGCCTTACACTTCACTGAAATGTAGTACTACACTCTATAACACAGTTGAGAGACAATGTTCCCTACTTGCCTCAGTTCATAACAGTGTGTAGGAAGTTGTTTGATAAAGTGGGCAAAGCTTATACTTGGGCCAGAAGGCAGAATATAGGAAACTACATGAAAACATGAATAACTCAGTGAAAATGACTGTAAACAGATGAGAACTTGTTTAGAACATCTGAAAGAGAATCTCCAAGTCAGTTCTTAGTGTAAAAAAGGTAGCTAAGATAAGGGAAATCCATAATTCCAGTTAAGATGACAAGAAACACTGTATGAATCCTATATTCATTACTTAAAGGAGACTAGAGTGGTAAATGTGTGTTATAAAAGGCAGAATACCATTGAAATAGAGAAAGAAACACGTTCGGCAGCTTTGGAAAGCCTTACTCTTCACTGAAATGTAGTACTACACTATAACACAGTTGAGAGACAATGTTCCCTACTTGCCTCAGTTCATAACAGTGTGTAGGAAGTTGTTTGATAAAGTGGGCAAAGCTTATACTTGGGCCAGAAGGCAGAATATAGGAAACTACATGAAAACATGAATAATTCAGTGAAAATAACTGTAAACAGATGAGAACTTGTTTAGAACAGCTGAAAGAGAATCTCCAAGTCAGTTCTTAGTGTAGAAAAGGTAGCTAAGATCTGGGAAATCTTAATTCCAGTTAAAATCACATGAAACACTTTATGAATCCTATATTCTTTACTGAAAGGAGACTAGAGTGGTAAATGTTTGTTATACAAGGCAGAATACCATTGAAATAGAGAAAGAAACATGTTCGGCAGCTTTGGAAATCCTTACACTTCACTGAAATGTAGTACTACACTCTATAACACAGTTGAGAGACAATGTTCCCTACTTGCCTCAGTTGATAACAGTGTGTAGGAAGTTGTTTGATAAAGTGGGCAAAGCTTATACTTGGGCCAGAAGGCAGAATATAGGAAACTACATGAAAACATGAATAATTTAGTGAAAATGACTGTAAACAGATGAGAACTTGTTTAGAACAGCTGAAAGAGAATCTCCAAGTCAGTTCTTAGTGTAAAAAAGGTAGCTAAGATAAGGGAAATCCATAATTCCAGTTAAGATGACAAGAAACACTGTATGAATCCTATATTCATTACTTAAAGGAGACTAGAGTGGTAAATGTGTGTTATACAAGGCAGAATACCATTGAAATAGAGAAAGAAACACGTTCGGCAGCTTTGGAAAGCCTTACACTTCACTGAAATGTAGCACTACACTCTATAACACAGTTGAGAGACAATGTTCCTGAGCTGCCTCAGTTCATAACAGTGTGTAGGAAGTTGTTTGATAAAGTGGGCAAAGCTTATACTTGGACCAGAAGGCAGAATATAGGAAACTACATGAAAACATGAATAATTCAGTGAAAATGACTGTAAACAGATGAGAACTTGTTTTAGAACAGCTGAAAGAGATTCTCCAAGTCAGTTCTTAGTGTAGAAAAGGTAGCTAAGATCCGGGAAATCTTAATTCCAGTTAAAATCACATGAAACACTGTATGAATCCTATATTCTTTACTGAAAGGAGACTAGAGTGGTAAATGTTTGTTATACAAGGCAGAATACCATTGAAATAGAGAAAGAAACATGTTCGGCAGCTTTGGAAATCCTTACACTTCACTGAAATGTAGTACTACACTCTATAACACAGTTGAGAGACAATGTTCCCTACTTGCCTCAGTTCATAACAGTGTGTAGGAAGTTGTTTGATAAAGTGGGCAAAGCTTATACTTGGGCCAGAAGGCAGAATATAGGAAACTACATGAAAACATGAATAATTCAGTGAAAATGACTGTAAACAGATGAGAACTTGTTTAGAACAGCTGAAAGAGAATCTCCAAGTCAGTTCTTAGTGTAGAAAAGGTAGCTAAGATAAGGGAAATCCATAATTCCAGTTAAGATCACATGAAACACTGTTTGAATCCTATATTCATTACTTACAGGAGACTACTGTGGTAAATGTGTGTTATACAAGGCAGAATACCATTGAAATAGAGAAAGAAACACGTATGGCAGCTTTGGAAAGGCTTACACTTCACTGAAATGTAGTACTACACTCCATAACACAGTTGAGAGACAATGTTCCCGAGCTGCCTCAGTTCATAACAGTGTGTAGGAAGTGGTTTGATAAAGTGGGCAAAGCTTATACTTGGACCAGAAGGCAGAATATAGGAAACTACATGAAAACATGAATAATTCAGTGAAAATGACTGTAAACAGATGAGAACTTGTTTAGAACAGCTGAAAGAGAATCTCCAAGTCAGTTCTTAGTGTAGAAAAGGTAGCTAAGATTAGGGAAATCCATAATTCCAGTTAAGATCACATGAAACACTGTATGAATCCTATATTCATTACTTAAAGGAGACTAGAGTGGTAAATGTGTGTTATACAAGGCAGAATACCATTAAAATAGAGAAAGAAACACGTTCGGAAGCTTTTGAAATCCTTACACTTCACTGAAATGTAGTACTACACTCTATAACACAGTTGAGAGACAATGTTCCCTACTTGCCTCAGTTCATAACAGTGTGTAGGAAGTTGTTTGATAAAGTGGGCAAAGCTTATACTTGGGCCAGAAGGCAGAATATAGGAAACTACATGAAAACATGAATAATTCAGTGAAAATGACTGTAAACAGATGAGAACTTGTTTAGAACAGCTGAAAGAGAATCTCCAAGTCAGTTCTTAGTGTAGAAAAGGTAGCTAAGATAAGGGAAATCCATAATTCCAGTTAAGATCACATGAAACACTGTATGAATCCTATATTCATTACTTAAAGGAGACTAGAGTGGTAAATGTGTGTTATACAAGGCAGATATCATTAAAATAGAGAAAGAAACACGTTCGGCAGCTTTTGAAATCCTTACACTTCACTGAAATGTAGTACTACACTCTATAACACAGTTGAGAGACAATGTTCCCTACTTGCCTCAGTTCATAACAGTGTGTAGGAAGTTGTTTGATAAAGTGGGCAAAGCTTATACTTGGGCCAGAAGGCAGAATATAGGAAACTACATGAAAACATGAATAATTCAGTGAAAATGACTGTAAACAGATGAGAACTTGTTTTAGAACAGCTGAAAGAGATTCTCCAAGTCAGTTCTTAGTGTAGAAAAGGTAGCTAAGATCCGGGAAATCTTAATTCCAGTTAAAATCACATGAAACACTGTCTGAATCCTATATTCTTTACTGAAAGGAGACTAGAGTGGTAAATGTTTGTTATTCAAGGCAGAATACCATTGAAATAGAGAAAGAAACACGTTCGGCAGCTTTGGAAAGCCTTACACTTCACTGAAATGTAGTACTACACTCTATAACACAGTTGAGAGACAATGTTCCCTACTTGCCTCAGTTCATAACAGTGTGTAGGAAGTTGTTTGATAAAGTGGGCAAAGCTTATACTTGGGCCAGAAGGCAGAATATAGGAAACTACATGAAAACATGAATAATTCAGTGAAAATGACTGTAAACAGATGAGAACTTGTTTAGAACATCTGAAAGAGAATCTCCAAGTCAGTTCTTAGTGTAAAAAAGGTAGCTAAGATAAGGGAAATCCATAATTCCAGTTAAGATGACAAGAAACACTGTATGAATCCTATATTCATTACTTAAAGGAGACTAGAGTGGTAAATGTGTGTTATAAAAGGCAGAATACCATTGAAATAGAGAAAGAAACACGTTCGGCAGCTTTGGAAAGCCTTACTCTTCACTGAAATGTAGTACTACACTATAACACAGTTGAGAGACAATGTTCCCTACTTGCCTCAGTTCATAACAGTGTGTAGGAAGTTGTTTGATAAAGTGGGCAAAGCTTATACTTGGGCCAGAAGGCAGAATATAGGAAACTACATGAAAACATGAATAATTCAGTGAAAATAACTGTAAACAGATGAGAACTTGTTTAGAACAGCTGAAAGAGAATCTCCAAGTCAGTTCTTAGTGTAGAAAAGGTAGCTAAGATCTGGGAAATCTTAATTCCAGTTAAAATCACATGAAACACTTTATGAATCCTATATTCTTTACTGAAAGGAGACTAGAGTGGTAAATGTTTGTTATACAAGGCAGAATACCATTGAAATAGAGAAAGAAACATGTTCGGCAGCTTTGGAAATCCTTACACTTCACTGAAATGTAGTACTACACTCTATAACACAGTTGAGAGACAATGTTCCCTACTTGCCTCAGTTGATAACAGTGTGTAGGAAGTTGTTTGATAAAGTGGGCAAAGCTTATACTTGGGCCAGAAGGCAGAATATAGGAAACTACATGAAAACATGAATAATTTAGTGAAAATGACTGTAAACAGATGAGAACTTGTTTAGAACAGCTGAAAGAGAATCTCCAAGTCAGTTCTTAGTGTAAAAAAGGTAGCTAAGATAAGGGAAATCCATAATTCCAGTTAAGATGACAAGAAACACTGTATGAATCCTATATTCATTACTTAAAGGAGACTAGAGTGGTAAATGTGTGTTATACAAGGCAGAATACCATTGAAATAGAGAAACACATTCGGCAGCTTTGGAAAGCCTTACACTTCACTGAAATGTAGCACTACACTCTATAACACAGTTGAGAGACAATGTTCCCGAGCTGCCTCAGTTCATAACAGTGTGTAGGAAGTTGTTTGATAAAGTGGGCAAAGCTTATACTTGGACCAGAAGGCAGAATATAGGAAACTACATGAAAACATGAATAATTCAGTGAAAATGACTGTAAACAGATGAGAACTTGTTTAGAACAGCTGAAAGAGAATCTCCAAGTCAGTTCTTAGTGTAGAAAAGGTAGCTAAGATAAGGGAAATCCATAATTCCAGTTAAGATCACATAAAACACTGTTTGAATCCTATATTCATTACTTACAGGAGACTACTGTGGTAAATGTGTGTTATACAAGGCAGAATACCATTGAAATAGAGAAAGAAACACGTATGGCAGCTTTGGAAAGGCTTACACTTCACTGAAATGTAGTACTACACTCCATAACACAGTTGAGAGACAATGTTCCCGAGCTGCCTCAGTTCATAACAGTGTGTAGGAAGTGGTTTGATAAAGTGGGCAAAGCTTATACTTGGACCAGAAGGCAGAATATAGGAAACTACATGAAAACATGAATAATTCAGTGAAAATGACTGTAAACAGATGAGAACTTGTTTAGAACAGCTGAAAGAGAATCTCCAAGTCAGTTCTTAGTGTAGAAAAGGTAGCTAAGATTAGGGAAATCCATAATTCCAGTTAAGATCACATGAAACACTGTATGAATCCTATATTCATTACTTAAAGGAGACTAGAGTGGTAAATGTGTGTTATACAAGGCAGAATACCATTAAAATAGAGAAAGAAACACGTTCGGAAGCTTTTGAAATCCTTACACTTCACTGAAATGTAGTACTACACTCTATAACACAGTTGAGAGACAATGTTCCCTACTTGCCTCAGTTCATAACAGTGTGTAGGAAGTTGTTTGATAAAGTGGGCAAAGCTTATACTTGGGCCAGAAGGCAGAATATAGGAAACTACATGAAAACATGAATAATTCAGTGAAAATGACTGTAAACAGATGAGAACTTGTTTAGAACAGCTGAAAGAGAATCTCCAAGTCAGTTCTTAGTGTAGAAAAGGTAGCTAAGATAAGGGAAATCCATAATTCCAGTTAAGATCATATGAAACACTGTATGAATCCTATATTCATTACTTAAAGGAGACTAGAGTGGTAAATGTGTGTTATACAAGGCAGATATCATTAAAATAGAGAAAGAAACACGTTCGGCAGCTTTTGAAATCCTTACACTTCACTGAAATGTAGTACTACACTCTATAACACAGTTGAGAGACAATGTTCCCTACTTGCCTCAGTTCATAACAGTGTGTAGGAAGTTGTTTGATAAAGTGGGCAAAGCTTATACTTGGGCCAGAAGGCAGAATATAGGAAACTACATGAAAACATGAATAATTCAGTGAAAATGACTGTAAACAGATGAGAACTTGTTTTAGAACAGCTGAAAGAGATTCTCCAAGTCAGTTCTTAGTGTAGAAAAGGTAGCTAAGATCCGGGAAATCTTAATTCCAGTTAAAATCACATGAAACACTGTCTGAATCCTATATTCTTTACTGAAAGGAGACTAGAGTGGTAAATGTTTGTTATTCAAGGCAGAATACCATTGAAATAGAGAAAGCAACACGTTCGGCAGCTTTGGAAAGCCTTACACTTCACTGAAATGTAGTACTACACTCTATAACACAGTTGAGAGACAATGTTCCCTACTTGCCTCAGTTCATAACAGTGTGTAGGAAGTTGTTTGATAAAGTGGGCAAAGCTTATACTTGGGCCAGAAGGCAGAATATAGGAAACTACATGAAAACATGAATAATTCAGTGAAAATGACTGTAAACAGATGAGAACTTGTTTAGAACATCTGAAAGAGAATCTCCAAGTCAGTTCTTAGTGTAAAAAAGGTAGCTAAGATAAGGGAAATCCATAATTCCAGTTAAGATGACAAGAAACACTGTATGAATCCTATATTCATTACTTAAAGGAGACTAGAGTGGTAAATGTGTGTTATAAAAGGCAGAATACCATTGAAATAGAGAAAGAAACACGTTCGGCAGCTTTGGAAAGCCTTACTCTTCACTGAAATGTAGTACTACACTATAACACAGTTGAGAGACAATGTTCCCTACTTGCCTCAGTTCATAACAGTGTGTAGGAAGTTGTTTGATAAAGTGGGCAAAGCTTATACTTGGACCAGAAGGCAGAATATAGGAAACTACATGAAAACATGAATAATTCAGTGAAAATGACTGTAAACAGATGAGAACTTGTTTAGAACAGCTGAAAGAGAATCTCCAAGTCAGTTCTTATTGTAGAAAAGGTAGCTAAGATAAGGGAAATCCATAATTCCAGTTAAGATCACATGAAACACTGTATGAATCCTATATTCATTACTTAAAGGAGACTAGAGTGGTAAATGTGCGTTATACAAGGCAGAATACCATTAAAATAGAGAAAGAAGCACGTTCGGCAGCTTTGGAAATCCTTACACTTCACTGAAATGTAGTACTACACTCTATAACACAGTTGAGAGACAATGTTCCCTACTTGCCTCAGTTCATAACAGTGTGTAGGAAGTTGTTTGATAAAGTGGGCAAAGCTTATACTTGGGCCAGAAGGCAGAATATAGGAAACTACATGAAAACATGAATAATTCAGTGAAAATGACTGTAAACAGATGAGAACTTGTTTAGAACAGCTGAAAGAGAATCTCCAAGTCAGTTCTTAGTGTAGAAAATTTAGCTAAGATAAGGGAAATCCATAATTCCAGTTAAGATCACATGAAACACTGTATGAATCCTATATTCATTACTTAAAGGATACTAGAGTGGTAAATGTGTGTTATACAAGGCAGATATCATTAAAATAGAGAAAGAAACACGTTCGGCAGCTTTTGAAATCCTTACACTTCACTGAAATGTAGTACTACACTCTATAACACAGTTGAGAGACAATGTTCCCTACTTGCCTCAGTTCATAACAGTGTGTAGGAAGTTGTTTGATAAAGTGGGCAAAGCTTATACTTGGGCCAGAAGGCAGAATATAGGAAACTACATGAAAACATGAATAATTCAGTGAAAATGACTGTAAACAGATGAGAACTTGTTTTAGAACAGCTGAAAGAGATTCTCCAAGTCAGTTCTTAGTGTAGAAAAGGTAGCTAAGATCCGGGAAATCTTAATTCCAGTTAAAATCACATGAAACACTGTCTGAATCCTATATTCTTTACTGAAAGGAGACTAGAGTGGTAAATGTTTGTTATACAAGGCAGAATATCATTGAAATAGAGAAAGAAACACGTTCGGCAGCTTTGGAAAGCCTTACACTTCACTGAAATGTAGTACTACACTCTATAACACAGTTGAGAGACAATGTTCCCTACTTGCCTCAGTTCATAACAGTGTGTAGGAAGTTGTTTGATAAAGTGGGCAAAGCTTATACTTGGGCCAGAAGGCAGAATATAGGAAACTACATGAAAACATGAATAATTCAGTGAAAATGACTGTAAACAGATGAGAACTTGTTTAGAACAGCTGAAAGAGAATCTCCAAGTCAGTTCTTAGTGTAAAAAAGGTAGCTAAGATAAGGGAAATCCATAATTCCAGTTAAGATGACATGAAACACTGTATGAATCCTATATTCATTACTTAAAGGAGACTAGAGGGGTAAATGTGTGTTATACAAGGCAGAATACCATTGAAATAGAGAAAGAAACACGTTCGGCAGCTTTGGAAAGCCTTACTCTTCACTGAAATGTAGTACTACACTATAACACAGTTGAGAGACAATGTTCCCTACTTGCCTCAGTTCATAACAGTGTGTAGGAAGTTGTTTGATAAAGTGGGCAAAGCTTATACTTGGACCAGAAGGCAGAATATAGGAAACTACATGAAAACATGAATAATTCAGTGAAAATGACTGTAAACAGATGAGAACTTGTTTAGAACAGCTGAAAGAGAATCTCCAAGTCAGTTCTTATTGTAGAAAAGGTAGCTAAGATAAGGGAAATCCATAATTCCAGTTAAGATCACATGAAACACTGTATGAATCCTATATTCATTACTTAAAGGAGACTAGAGTGGTAAATGTGCGTTATACAAGGCAGAATACCATTAAAATAGAGAAAGAAGCACGTTCGGCAGCTTTGGAAATCCTTACACTTCACTGAAATGTAGTACTACACTCTATAACACAGTTGAGAGACAATGTTCCCTACTTGCCTCAGTTCATAACAGTGTGTAGGAAGTTGTTTGATAAAGTGGGCAAAGCTTATACTTGGGCCAGAAGGCAGAATATAGGAAACTACATGAAAACATGAATAATTCAGTGAAAATGACTGTAAACAGATGAGAACTTGTTTAGAACAGCTGAAAGAGAATCTCCAAGTCAGTTCTTAGTGTAGAAAATTTAGCTAAGATAAGGGAAATCCATAATTCCAGTTAAGATCACATGAAACACTGTATGAATCCTATATTCATTACTTAAAGGATACTAGAGTGGTAAATGTGTGTTATACAAGGCAGATATCATTAAAATAGAGAAAGAAACACGTTCGGCAGCTTTTGAAATCCTTACACTTCACTGAAATGTAGTACTACACTCTATAACACAGTTGAGAGACAATGTTCCCTACTTGCCTCAGTTCATAACAGTGTGTAGGAAGTTGTTTGATAAAGTGGGCAAAGCTTATACTTGGGCCAGAAGGCAGAATATAGGAAACTACATGAAAACATGAATAATTCAGTGAAAATAACTGTAAACAGATGAGAACTTGTTTAGAACAGCTGAAAGAGAATCTCCAAGTCAGTTCTTAGTGTAGAAAAGGTAGCTAAGATCTGGGAAATCTTAATTCCAGTTAAAATCACATGAAACACTTTATGAATCCTATATTCTTTACTGAAAGGAGACTAGAGTGGTAAATGTGTGTTATACAAGGCAGAATACCATTAAAATAGAGAAAGAAACACGTTCGGCAGCTTTTGAAATCCTTACACTTCACTGAAATGTAGTACTACACTCTATAACACAGTTGAGAGACAATGTTCCCTACTTGCCTCAGTTCATAACAGTGTGTAGGAAGTTGTTTGATAAAGTAGGCAAAGCTTATACTTGGGCCAGAAGGCAGAATATAGGAAACTACATGAAAACATGAATAATTCAGTGAAAATGACTGTAAACAGATGAGAACTTGTTTAGAACAGCTGAAAGAGAATCTCCAAGTCAGTTCTTAGTGTAGAAAAGGTAGCTAAGATAAGGGAAATCCATAATTCCAGTTAAGATCACATGAAACACTGTATGAATCCTATATTCATTACTTAAAGGAGACTAGAGTGGTAAATGTGTGTTATACAAGGCAGATATCATTAAAATAGAGAAAGAAACACGTTCGGCAACTTTTGAAATCCTTACACTTCACTGAAATGTAGTACTACACTCTATAACACAGTTGAGAGACAATGTTCCCTACTTGCCTCAGTTCATAACAGTGTGTAGGAAGTTGTTTGATAAAGTGGGCAAAGCTTATACTTGGGCCAGAAGGCAGAATATAGGAAACTACATGAAAACATGAATAATTCAGTGAAAATGACTGTAAACTGATGAGAACTTGTTTTAGAACAGCTGAAAGAGATTCTCCAAGTCAGTTCTTAGTGTAGAAAAGGTAGCTAAGATCCGGGAAATCTTAATTCCAGTTAAAATCACATGAAACACTGTATGAATCCTATATTCTTTACTGAAAGGAGACTAGAGTGGTAAATGTTTGTTATACAAGGCAGAATACCATTGAAATAGAGAAAGAAACACGTTCGGCAGCTTTGGAAAGCCTTACACTTCACTGAAATGTAGTACTACACTCTATAACACAGTTGAGAGACAATTTTCCCTACTTGCCTCAGTTCATAACAGTGTGTAGGAAGTTGTTTGATAAAGTGGGCAAAGCTTATACTTGGGCCAGAAGGCAGAATATAGGAAACTACATGAAAACATGAATAATTCAGTGAAAATGACTGTAAACAGATGAGAACTTGTTTAGAACAGCTGAAAGAGAATCTCCAAGTCAGTTCTTAGTGTAAAAAAGGTAGCTAAGATAAGGGAAATCCATAATTCCAGTTAAGATGACATGAAACACTGTATGAATCCTATATTCATTACTTAAAGGAGACTAGAGTGGTAAATGTGTGTTATACAAGGCAGAATACCATTGAAATAGAGAAAGAAACACGTTCGGCAGCTTTGGAAAGCCTTACTCTTCACTGAAATGTAGTACTACACTATAACACAGTTGAGAGACAATGTTCCCTACTTGCCTCAGTTCATAACAGTGTGTAGGAAGTTGTTTGATAAAGTGGGCAAAGCTTATACTTGGGCCAGAAGGCAGAATATAGGAAACTACATGAAAACATGAATAATTCAGTGAAAATAACTGTAAACAGATGAGAACTTGTTTAGAACAGCTGAAAGAGAATCTCCAAGTCAGTTCTTAGTGTAGAAAAGGTAGCTAAGATCTGGGAAATCTTAATTCCAGTTAAAATCATATGAAACACTGTATGAATCCTATATTCTTTACTGAAAGGAGACTAGAGTGGTAAATGTTTGTTATACAAGGCAGAATACCATTGAAATAGAGAAAGAAACATGTTCGGCAGCTTTGGAAATCCTTACACTTCACTGAAATGTAGTACTACACTCTATAACACAGTTGAGAGACAATGTTCCCTACTTGCCTCAGTTGATAACAGTGTGTAGGAAGTTGTTTGATAAAGTGGGCAAAGCTTATACTTGGGCCAGAAGGCAGAATATAGGAAACTACATGAAAACATGAATAATTTAGTGAAAATGACTGTAAACAGATGAGAACTTGTTTAGAACAGCTGAAAGAGAATCTCCAAGTCAGTTCTTAGTGTAAAAAAGGTAGCTAAGATAAGGGAAATCCATAATTCCAGTTAAGATGACAAGAAACACTGTATGAATCCTATATTCATTACTTAAAGGAGACTAGAGTGGTAAATGTGTGTTATACAAGGCAGAATACCATTGAAATAGAGAAAGAAACACGTTCGGCAGCTTTGGAAAGCCTTATACTTCACTGAAATGTAGAAATACACTCTATAACACAGTTGAGAGACAATGTTCCTGAGCTGCCTCAGTTCATAACAGTGTGTAGGAAGTTGTTTGATAAAGTGGGCAAAGCTTATACTTGGACCAGAAGGCAGAATATAGGAAACTACATGAAAACATGAATAATTCAGTGAAAATGACTGTAAACAGATGAGAACTTGTTTTAGAACAGCTGAAAGAGATTCTCCAAGTCAGTTCTTAGTGTAGAAAAGGTAGCTAAGATCCGGGAAATCTTAATTCCAGTTAAAATCACATGAAACACTGTATGAATCCTATATTCTTTACTGAAAGGAGACTAGAGTGGTAAATGTTTGTTATACAAGGCAGAATACCATTGAAATAGAGAAAGAAACATGTTCGGCAGCTTTGGAAATCCTTACACTTCACTGAAATGTAGTACTACACTCTATAACACAGTTGAGAGACAATGTTCCCTACTTGCCTCAGTTCATAACAGTGTGTAGGAAGTTGTTTGATAAAGTGGGCAAAGCTTATACTTGGGCCAGAAGGCAGAATATAGGAAACTACATGAAAACATGAATAATTCAGTGAAAATGACTGTAAACAGATGAGAACTTGTTTAGAACAGCTGAAAGAGAATCTCCAAGTCAGTTCTTAGTGTAGAAAAGGTAGCTAAGATAAGGGAAATCCATAATTCCAGTTAAGATCACATGAAACACTGTTTGAATCCTATATTCATTACTTAAAGGAGACTACTGTGGTAAATGTGTGTTATACAAGGCAGAATACCATTGAAATAGAGAAAGAAACACGTATGGCAGCTTTGGAAAGGCTTACACTTCACTGAAATGTAGTACTACACTCCATAACACAGTTGAGAGACAATGTTCCCTACTTGCCTCAGTTCATAACAGTGTGTAGGAAGTTGTTTGATAAAGTGGGCAAAGCTTATACTTGGGCCAGAAGGCAGAATATAGGAAACTACATGAAAACATGAATAATTCAGTGAAAATGACTGTAAACAGATGAGAACTTGTTTAGAACAGCTGAAAGAGAATCTCCAAGTCAGTTCTTATTGTAGAAAAGGTAGCTAAGATAAGGGAAATCCATAATTCCAGTTAAGATCACATGAAACACTGTATGAATCCTATATTCATTACTTAAAGGAGACTAGAGTGGTAAATGTGCGTTATACAAGGCAGAATACCATTAAAATAGAGAAAGAAACACGTTCGGCAGCTTTTGAAATCCTTACACTTCACTGAAATGTAGTACTACACTCTATAACACAGTTGAGAGACAATGTTCCCTACTTGCCTCAGTTCATAACAGTGTGTAGGAAGTTGTTTGATAAAGTGGGCAAAGCTTATACTTGGGCCAGAAGGCAGAATATAGGAAACTACGTGAAAACATGAATAATTCAGTGAAAATGACTGTAAACAGATGAGAACTTGTTTAGAACAGCTGAAAGAGAATCTCCAAGTCAGTTCTTAGTGTAGAAAATTTAGCTAAGATAAGGGAAATCCATAATTCCAGTTAAGATCACATGAAACACTGTATGAATCCTATATTCATTACTTAAAGGAGACTAGAGTGGTAAATGTGTGTTATACAAGGCAGATATCATTAAAATAGAGAAAGAAACACGTTCGGCAGCTTTTGAAATCCTTACACTTCACTGAAATGTAGTACTACACTCTATAACACAGTTGAGAGACAATGTTCCCTACTTGCCTCAGTTCATAACAGTGTGTAGGAAGTTGTTTGATAAAGTGGGCAAAGCTTATACTTGGGCCAGAAGGCAGAATATAGGAAACTACATGAAAACATGAATAATTCAGTGAAAATGACTGTAAACAGATGAGAACTTGTTTTAGAACAGCTGAAAGAGATTCTCCAAGTCAGTTCTTAGTGTAGAAAAGGTAGCTAAGATCCGGGAAATTTAATTCCAGTTAAAATCACATGAAACACTGTCTGAATCCTATATTCTTTACTGAAAGGAGACTAGAGTGGTAAATGTTTGTTATACAAGGCAGAATACCATTGAAATAGAGAAAGAAACACGTTCGGCAGCTTTGGAAAGCCTTACACTTCACTGAAATGTAGTACTACACTCTATAACACAGTTGAGAGACAATGTTCCCTACTTGCCTCAGTTCATAACAGTGTGTAGGAAGTTGTTTGATAAAGTGGGCAAAGCTTATACTTGGGCCAGAAGGCAGAATATAGGAAACTACATGAAAACATGAATAATTCAGTGAAAATGACTGTAAACAGATGAGAACTTGTTTAGAACAGCTGAAAGAGAATCTCCAAGTCAGTTCTTAGTGTAAAAAAGGTAGCTAAGATAAGGGAAATCCATAATTCCAGTAAAGATGACATGAAACACTGTATGAATCCTATATTCATTACTTAAAGGAGACTAGAGGGGTAAATGTGTGTTATACAAGGCAGAATACCATTGAAATAGAGAAAGAAACACGTTCGGCAGCTTTGGAAAGCCTTACTCTTCACTGAAATGTAGTACTACACTATAACACAGTTGAGAGACAATGTTCCCTACTTGCCTCAGTTCATAACAGTGTGTAGGAAGTTGTTTGATAAAGTGGGCAAAGCTTATACTTGGGCCAGAAGGCAGAATATAGGAAACTACATGAAAACATGAATAATTCAGTGAAAATAACTGTAAACAGATGAGAACTTGTTTAGAACAGCTGAAAGAGAATCTCCAAGTCAGTTCTTAGTGTAGAAAAGGTAGCTAAGATCTGGGAAATCTTAATTCCAGTTAAAATCACATGAAACACTTTATGAATCCTATATTCTTTACTGAAAGGAGACTAGAGTGGTAAATGTGTGTTATACAAGGCAGAATACATTAAAATAGAGAAAGAAACACGTTCGGCAGCTTTTGAAATCCTTACACTTCACTGAAATGTAGTACTACACTCTATAACACAGTTGAGAGACAATGTTCCCTACTTGCCTCAGTTCATAACAGTGTGTAGGAAGTTGTTTGATAAAGTGGGCAAAGCTTATACTTGGGCCAGAAGGCAGAATATAGGAAACTACATGAAAACATGAATAATTCAGTGAAAATGACTGTAAACAGATGAGAACTTGTTTAGAACAGCTGAAAGAGAATCTCCAAGTCAGTTCTTAGTGTAGAAAAGGTAGCTAAGATAAGGGAAATCCATAATTCCAGTTAAGATCACATGAAACACTGTATGAATCCTATATTCATTACTTAAAGGAGACTAGAGTGGTAAATGTGTGTTATACAAGGCAGAATACCATTAAAATAGAGAAAGAAACACGTTCGGCAGCTTTTGAAATCCTTACACTTCACTGAAATGTAGTACTACACTCTATAACACAGTTGAGAGACAATGTTCCCTACTTGCCTCAGTTCATAACAGTGTGTAGGAAGTTGTTTGATAAAGTGGGCAAAGCTTATACTTGGGCCAGAAGGCAGAATATAGGAAACTACATGAAAACATGAATAATTCAGTGAAAATGACTGTAAACAGATGAGAACTTGTTTAGAACAGCTGAAAGAGAATCTCCAAGTCAGTTCTTAGTGTAAAAAAGGTAGCTAAGATAAGGGAAATCCATAATTCCAGTAAAGATGACATGAAACACTGTATGAATCCTATATTCATTACTTAAAGGAGACTAGAGGGGTAAATGTGTGTTATACAAGGCAGAATACCATTGAAATAGAGAAAGAAACACGTTCGGCAGCTTTGGAAAGCCTTACTCTTCACTGAAATGTAGTACTACACTATAACACAGTTGAGAGACAATGTTCCCTACTTGCCTCAGTTCATAACAGTGTGTAGGAAGTTGTTTGATAAAGTGGGCAAAGCTTATACTTGGGCCAGAAGGCAGAATATAGGAAACTACATGAAAACATGAATAATTCAGTGAAAATAACTGTAAACAGATGAGAACTTGTTTAGAACAGCTGAAAGAGAATCTCCAAGTCAGTTCTTAGTGTAGAAAAGGTAGCTAAGATCTGGGAAATCTTAATTCCAGTTAAAATCACATGAAACACTTTATGAATCCTATATTCTTTACTGAAAGGAGACTAGAGTGGTAAATGTGTGTTATACAAGGCAGAATACATTAAAATAGAGAAAGAAACACGTTCGGCAGCTTTTGAAATCCTTACACTTCACTGAAATGTAGTACTACACTCTATAACACAGTTGAGAGACAATGTTCCCTACTTGCCTCAGTTCATAACAGTGTGTAGGAAGTTGTTTGATAAAGTGGGCAAAGCTTATACTTGGGCCAGAAGGCAGAATATAGGAAACTACATGAAAACATGAATAATTCAGTGAAAATGACTGTAAACAGATGAGAACTTGTTTAGAACAGCTGAAAGAGAATCTCCAAGTCAGTTCTTAGTGTAGAAAAGGTAGCTAAGATAAGGGAAATCCATAATTCCAGTTAAGATCACATGAAACACTGTATGAATCCTATATTCATTACTTAAAGGAGACTAGAGTGGTAAATGTGTGTTATACAAGGCAGAATACCATTAAAATAGAGAAAGAAACACGTTCGGCAGCTTTTGAAATCCTTACACTTCACTGAAATGTAGTACTACACTCTATAACACAGTTGAGAGACAATGTTCCCTACTTGCCTCAGTTCATAACAGTGTGTAGGAAGTTGTTTGATAAAGTGGGCAAAGCTTATACTTGGGCCAGAAGGCAGAATATAGGAAACTACATGAAAACATGAATAATTCAGTGAAAATGACTGTAAACAGATGAGAACTTGTTTTAGAACAGCTGAAAGAGATTCTCCAAGTCAGTTCTTAGTGTAGAAAAGGTAGCTAAGATCCGGGAAATCTTAATTCCAGTTAAAATCACATGAAACACTGTATGAATCCTATATTCTTTACTGAAAGGAGACTAGAGTGGTAAATGTTTGTTATACAAGGCAGAATACCATTGAAATAGAGAAAGAAACACGTTCGGCAGCTTTGGAAAGCCTTACACTTCACTGAAATGTAGTACTACACTCTATAACACAGTTGAGAGACAATGTTCCCTACTTGCCTCAGTTCATAACAGTGTGTAGGAAGTTGTTTGATAAAGTGGGCAAAGCTTATACTTGGGCCAGAAGGCAGAATATAGGAAACTACATGAAAACATGAATAATTCAGTGAAAATGACTGTAAACAGATGAGAACTTGTTTAGAACAGCTGAAAGAGAATCTCCAAGTCAGTTCTTAGTGTAAAAAAGGTAGCTAAGATAAGGGAAATCCATAATTCCAGTTAAGATGACATGAAACACTGTATGAATCCTATATTCATTACTTAAAGGAGACTAGAGTGGTAAATGTGTGTTATACAAGGCAGAATACCATTGAAATAGAGAAAGAAACACGTTCGGCAGCTTTGGAAAGCCTTACTCTTCACTGAAATGTAGTACTACACTATAACACAGTTGAGAGACAATGTTCCCTACTTGCCTCAGTTCATAACAGTGTGTAGGAAGTTGTTTGATAAAGTGGGCAAAGCTTATACTTGGTCCAGAAGGCAGAATATAGGAAACTACATGAAAACATGAATAATTCAGTGAAAATAACTGTAAACAGATGAGAACTTGTTTAGAACAGCTGAAAGAGAATCTCCAAGTCAGTTCTTAGTGTAGAAAAGGTAGCTAAGATCTGGGAAATCTTAATTCCAGTTAAAATCACATGAAACACTGTATGAATCCTATATTCTTTACTGAAAGGAGACTAGAGTGGTAAATGTTTGTTATACAAGGCAGAATACCATTGAAATAGAGAAAGAAACATGTTCGGCAGCTTTGGAAATCCTTACACTTCACTGAAATGTAGTACTACACTCTATAACACAGTTGAGTGACAATGTTCCCTACTTGCCTCAGTTGATAACAGTGTGTAGGAAGTTGTTTGATAAAGTGGGCAAAGCTTATACTTGGGCCAGAAGGCAGAATATAGGAAACTACATGAAAACATGAATAATTCAGTGAAAATGACTGTAAACAGATGAGAACTTGTTTAGAACAGCTGAAAGAGAATCTCCAAGTCAGTTCTTAATGTAGAAAAGGTAGCTAAGATAAGGGAAATCCATAATTCCAGTTAAGATCACATGAAACCCTGTTTGAATCCTATATTCATTACTTAAAGGAGACTACTGTGGTAAATGTGTGTTATACAAGGCAGAATACCATTGAAATAGAGAAAGAAACACGTATGGCAGCTTTGGAAAGGCTTACACTTCACTGAAATGTAGTACTACACTCCATAACACAGTTGAGAGAAAATGTTCCCGAGCTGCCTCAGTTCATAACAGTGTGTAGGAAGTGGTTTGATAAAGTGGGCAAAGCTTATACTTGGACCAGAATGCAGAATATAGGAAACTACATGAAAACATGAATAATTCAATGAAAATGACTGTAAACAGATGAGAACTTGTTTAGAACAGCTGAAAGAGAATCTCCAAGTCAGTTCTTACTGTAGAAAAGGTAGCTAAGATAAGGGAAATCCATAATTCCAGTTAAGATCACATGAAACACTGTATGAATCCTATATTCATTACTTAAAGGAGACTAGAGTGGTAAATGTGTGTTATACAAGGCAGAATACCATTAAAATAGAGAAAGAAACACGTTCGGCAGTTTTTGAAATCCTTACACTTCACTGAAATGTAGTACTACACTCTATAACACAGTTGAGAGACAATGTTCCCTACTTGCCTCAGTTCATAACAGTGTGTAGGAAGTTGTTTGATAAAGTGGGCAAAGCTTATACTTGGGCCAGAAGGCAGAATATAGGAAACTACATGAAAACATGAATAATTCAGTGAAAATAACTGTAAACAGATGAGAACTTGTTTAGAACAGCTGAAAGAGAATCTCCAAGTCAGTTCTTAGTGTAGAAAAGGTAGCTAAGATCTGGGAAATCT
The DNA here is from genome assembly GCF_964339955.1 of Pipistrellus hanaki. Lineage (NCBI taxonomy): Eukaryota > Metazoa > Chordata > Mammalia > Chiroptera > Vespertilionidae > Pipistrellus > Pipistrellus hanaki. Next base: position 3,095,546 of record NW_028182303.1, read on the forward strand.
TAATTCCAGTTAAAATCACATGAAACACTGTATGAATCCTATATTCTTTACTGAAAGGAGACTAGAGTGGTAAATGTTTGTTATACAAGGCAGAATACCATTGAAATAGAGAAACAAACATGTTCGGCAGCTTTGGAAATCCTTACACTTCACTGAAATGTAGTACTACACTCTATAACACAGTTGAGTGACAATGTTCCCTACTTGCCTCAGTTGATAACAGTGTGTAGGAAGTTGTTTGATAAAGTGGGCAAAGCTTATACTTGGGCCAGAAGGCAGAATATAGGAAACTACATGAAAACATGAATAATTCAGTGAAAATGACTGTAAACAGATGAGAACTTGTTTAGAACAGCTGAAAGAGAATCTCCAAGTCAGTTCTTAATGTAGAAAAGGTAGCTAAGATAAGGGAAATCCATAATTCCAGTTAAGATCACATGAAACACTGTTTGAATCCTATATTCATTACTTAAAGGAGACTACTGTGGTAAATGTGTGTTATACAAGGCAGAATACCATTGAAATAGAGAAAGAAACACGTATGGCAGCTTTGGAAAGGCTTACACTTCACTGAAATGTAGTACTACACTCCATAACACAGTTGAGAGACAATGTTCCCGAGCTGCCTCAGTTCATAACAGTGTGTAGGAAGTGGTTTGATAAAGTGGGCAAAGCTTATACTTGGACCAGAAGGCAGAATATAGGAAACTACATGAAAACATGAATAATTCAGTGAAAATGACTGTAAACAGATGAGAACTTGTTTAGAACAGCTGAAAGAGAATCTCCAAGTCAGTTCTTAGTGTAGAAAAGGTAGCTAAGATAAGGGAAATCCATAATTCCAGTTAAGATCACATGAAACACTGTATGAATCCTATATTCATTACTTAAAGGAGACTAGAGTGGTAAATGTGTGTTATACAAGGCAGAATACCATTAAAATAGAGAAAGAAACACGTTCGGCAGCTTTTGAAATCCTTACACTTCACTGAAATGTAGTACTACACTCTATAACACAGTTGAGAGACAATGTTCCCTACTTGCCTCAGTTCATAACAGTGTGTAGGAAGTTGTTTGATAAAGTGGGCAAAGCTTATACTTGGGCCAGAAGGCAGAATATAGGAAACTACATGAAAACATGAATAATTCAGTGAAAATGACTGTAAACAGATGAGAACTTGTTTTAGAACAGCTGAAAGAGATTCTCCAAGTCAGTTCTTAGTGTAGAAAAGGTAGCTAAGATCCGGGAAATCTTAATTCCAGTTAAAATCACATGAAACACTGTATGAATCCTATATTCTTTACTGAAAGGAGACTAGAGTGGTAAATGTTTGTTATACAAGGCAGAATACCATTGAAATAGAGAAAGAAACACGTTCGGCAGCTTTGGAAATCCTTACACTTCACTGAAATGTAGTACTACACTCTATAACACAGTTGAGAGACAATGTTCCCTACTTGCCTCAGTTCATAACAGTGTGTAGGAAGTTGTTTGATAAAGTGGGCAAAGCTTATACTTGGGCCAGAAGGCAGAATATAGGAAACTACATGAAAACATGAATAATTCAGTGAAAATGACTGTAAACAGATGAGAACTTGTTTAGAACAGCTGAAAGAGAATCTCCAAATCAGTTCTTAGTGTAGAAAAGGTAGCTAAGATAAGGGAAATCCATAATTCCAGTTAAGATCACATGAAACACTGTTTGAATCCTATATTCATTACATAAAGGAGACTACTGTGGTAAATGTGTGTTATACAAGGCAGAATACCATTGAAATAGAGAAAGAAACACGTATGGCAGCTTTGGAAAGGCTTACACTTCACTGAAATGTAGTACTACACTCCATAACACAGTTGTGAGACAATGTTCCCGAGCTGCCTCAGTTCATAACAGTGTGTAGGAAGTTGTTTGATAAAGTGGGCAAAGATTATACTTGGGCCAGAAGGCAGAATATAGGAAACTACATGAAAACATGAATAATTCAGTGAAAATGACTGTAAACAGATGAGAACTTGTTTAGAACAGCTGAAAGAGAATCTCCAAGTCAGTTCTTAGTGTAAAAAAGGTAGCTAAGATAAGGGAAATCCATAATTCCAGTTAAGATGACATGAAACACTGTATGAATCCTATATTCATTACTTAAAGGAGACTAGAGTGGTAAATGTGTGTTATACAAGGCAGAATACCATTGAAATAGAGAAAGAAACACATTCGGCAGCTTTGGAAAGCCTTACTCTTCACTGAAATGTAGTACTACACTATAACACAGTTGAGAGACACTGTTCCCTACTTGCCTCAGTTCATAACAGTGTGTAGGAAGTTGTTTGATAAAGTGGGCAAAGCTTATACTTGGGCCAGAAGGCAGAATATAGGAAACTACATGAAAACATGAATAATTCAGTGAAAATAACTGTAAACAGATGAGAACTTGTTTAGAACAGCTGAAAGAGAATCTCCAAGTCAGTTCTTAGTGTAAAAAAGGTAGCTAAGATCTGGGAAATCTTAATTCCAGTTAAAATCACATGAAACACTGTATGAATCCTATATTCTTTACTGAAAGGAGACTAGAGTGGTAAATGTGTGTTATACAAGGCAGAATACCATTAAAATAGAGAAAGAAACACGTTCGGCAGCTTTTGAAATCCTTACACTTCACTGAAATGTAGTACTACACTCTATAACACAGTTGAGAGACAATGTTCCCTACTTGCCTCAGTTCATAACAGTGTGTAGGAAGTTGTTTGATAAAGTGGGCAAAGCTTATACTTGGGCCAGAAGGCAGAATATAGGAAACTACATGAAAATATGAATAATTCAGTGAAAATGACTGTAAACAGATGAGAACTTGTTTAGAACAGCTGAAAGAGATTCTCCAAGTCAGTTCTTAGTGTAGAAAAGGTAGCTAATATCCGGGAAATCTTAATTCCAGTTAAAATCACATGAAACACTGTATGAATCCTATATTCTTTACTGAAAGGAGACTAGAGTGGTAAATGTTTGTTATACAAGGCAGAATACCATTGAAATAGAGAAAGAAACATGTTCGGCAGCTTTGGAAATCCTTACACTTCACTGAAATGTAGTACTACACTCTATAACACAGTTGAGAGACAATGTTCCCTACTTGCCTCAGTTGATAACAGTGTGTAGGAAGTTGTTTGATAAAGTGGCAAAGCTTATACTTGGGCCAGAAGGCAGAATATAGGAAACTACATGAAAACATGAATAATTCAGTGAAAATGACTGTAAACAGATGAGAACTTGTTTAGAACAGCTGAAAGAGAATCTCCAAGTTAGTTCTTAATGTAGAAAAGGTAGCTAAGATAAGGGAAATCCATAATTCCAGTTAAGATCACATGAAACACTGTTTGAATCCTATATTCATTACTTAAAGGAGACTACTGTGGTAAATGTGTGTTATACAAGGCAGAATACCATTGAAATAGAGAAAGAAACACGTATGGCAGCTTTGGAAAGGCTTACACTTCACTGAAATGTAGTACTACACTCCATAACACAGTTGAGAGACAATGTTCCCGAGCTGCCTCAGTTCATAACAGTGTGTAGGAAGTGGTTTGATAAAGTGGGCAAAGCTTATACTTGGACCAGAAGGCAGAATATAGGAAACTACATGAAAACATGAATAATTCAGTGAAAATGACTGTAAACAGATGAGAACTTGTTTAGAACAGCTGAAAGAGAATCTCCAAGTCAGTTCTTAGTGTAGAAAAGGTAGCTAAGATAAGGGAAATCCATAATTCCAGTTAAGATCACATGAAACACTGTATGAATCCTATATTCATTACTTAAAGGAGACTAGAGTGGTAAATGTGTGTTATACAAGGCAGAATACTATTAAAATAGAGAAAGAAACACGTTCGGCAGCTTTTGAAATCCTTACACTTCACTGAAATGTAGTACTACACTCTATAACACAGTTGAGAGACAATGTTCCCTACTTGCCTCAGTTCATAACAGTGTGTAGGAAGTTGTTTGATAAAGTGGGCAAAGCTTATACTTGGGCCAGAAGGCAGAATATAGGAAACTACATGAAAACATGAATAATTCAGTGAAAATGACTGTAAACAGATGAGAACTTGTTCAGAACAGCTGAAAGAGAATCTCCAAGTCAGTTCTTAGTGTAGAAAAGGTAGCTAAGATAAGGGAAATCCATAATTCCAGTTAAGATCACATGAAACACTGTATGAATCCTATATTCATTACTTAAAGGAGACTAGAGTGGTAAATGTGTGTTATACAAGGCAGATATCATTAAAATAGAGAAAGAAACACATTCGGCAGCTTTTGAAATCCTTACACTTCACTGAAATGTAGTACTACACTCTATAACACAGTTGAGAGACAATGTTCCCTACTTGCCTCAGTTCATAACAGTGTGTAGGAAGTTGTTTGATAAAGTGGGCAAAGCTTATACTTGGGCCAGAAGGCAGAATATAGGAAACTACATGAAAACATGAATAATTCAGTGAAAATGACTGTAAACAGATGAGAACTTGTTTTAGAACAGCTGAAAGAGATTCTCCAAGTCAGTTCTTAGTGTAGAAAAGGTAGCTAAGATCCGGGAAATCTTAATTCCAGTTAAAATCACATGAAACACTGTATGAATCCTATATTCTTTACTGAAAGGAGACTAGAGTGGTAAATGTTTGTTATACAAGGCAGAATACCATTGAAATAGAGAAAGAAACACGTTCGGCAGCTTTGGAAAGCCTTACACTTCACTGAAATGTAGTACTACACTCTATAACACAGTTGAGAGACAATGTTCCCTACTTGCCTCAGTTCATAACAGTGTGTAGGAAGTTGTTTGATAAAGTGGGCAAAGCTTATACTTGGGCCAGAAGGCAGAATATAGGAAACTACATGAAAACATGAATAATTCAGTGAAAATGACTATAACAGATGAGAACTTGTTTAGAACAGCTGAAAGAGAATCTCCAAGTCAGTTCTTAGTGTAAAAAAGGTAGCTAAGATAAGGGAAATCCATAATTCCAGTTAAGATGACATGAAACACTGTATGAATCCTATATTCATTACTTAAAGGAGACTAGAGTGGTAAATGTGTGTTATACAAGGCAGAATACCATTGAAATAGAGAAAGAAACACGTTCGGCAGCTTTGGAAAGCCTTACTCTTCACTGAAATGTAGTACTACACTATAACACAGTTGAGAGACAATGTTCCCTACCTGCCTCAGTTCATAACGGTGTGTAGGAAGTTGTTTGATAAAGTGGGCAAAGCTTATACTTGGGCCAGAAGGCAGAATATAGGAAACTACATGAAAACATGAATAATTCAGTGAAAATAACTGTAAACAGATGAGAACTTGTTTAGAACAGCTGAAAGAGAATCTCCAAGTCAGTTCTTAGTGTAGAAAAGGTAGCTAAGATCTGGGAAATCTTAATTCCAGTTAAAATCACATGAAACACTGTATGAATCCTATATTCTTTACTGAAAGGAGACTAGAGTGGTAAATGTTTGTTATACAAGGCAGAATACCATTGAAATAGAGAAAGAAACATGTTCGGCAGCTTTGGAAATCCTTACACTTCACTGAAATGTAGTACTACACTCTATAACACAGTTGAGTGACAATGTTCCCTACTTGCCTCAGTTGATAACAGTGTGTAGGAAGTTGTTTGATAAAGTGGGCAAAGCTTATACTTGGGCCAGAAGGCAGAATATAGGAAACTACATGAAAACATGAATAATTCAGTGAAAATGACTGTAAACAGATGAGAACTTGTTTAGAACAGCTGAAAGAGAATCTCCAAGTCAGTTCTTAATGTAGAAAAGGTAGCTAAGATAAGGGAAATCCATAATTCCAGTTAAGATCACATGAAACACTGTTTGAATCCTATATTCATTACTTAAAGGAGACTACTGTGGTAAATGTGTGTTATACAAGGCAGAATACCATTGAAATAGAGAAAGAAACACGTATGGCAGCTTTGGAAAGGCTTACACTTCACTGAAATGTAGTACTACACTCCATAACACAGTTGTGAGACAATGTTCCCGAGCTGCCTCAGTTCATAACAGTGTGTAGGAAGTTGTTTGATAAAGTGGGCAAAGCTTATACTTGGGCCAGAAGGCAGAATATAGGAAACTACATGAAAACATGAATAATTCAGTGAAAATGACTGTAAACAGATGAGAACTTGTTTAGAACAGCTGAAAGAGAATCTCCAAGTCAGTTCTTAGTGTAAAAAAGGTAGCTAAGATAAGGGAAATCCATAATTCCAGTTAAGATGACATGAAACACTGTATGAATCCTATATTCATTACTTAAAGGAGACTAGAGTGGTAAATGTGTGTTATACAAGGCAGAATACCATTGAAATAGAGAAAGAAACACATTCGGCAGCTTTGGAAAGCCTTACTCTTCACTGAAATGTAGTACTACACTATAACACAGTTGAGAGACAATGTTCCCTACTTGCCTCAGTTCATAACAGTGTGTAGGAAGTTGTTTGATAAAGTGGGCAAAGCTTATACTTGGGCCAGAAGGCAGAATATAGGAAACTACATGAAAACATGAATAATTCAGTGAAAATAACTGTAAACAGATGAGAACTTGTTTAGAACAGCTGAAAGAGAATCTCCAAGTCAGTTCTTAGTGTAAAAAAGGTAGCTAAGATCTGGGAAATCTTAATTCCAGTTAAAATCACATGAAACACTGTATGAATCCTATATTCTTTACTGAAAGGAGACTAGAGTGGTAAATGTGTGTTATACAAGGCAGAATACCATTAAAATAGAGAAAGAAACACGTTCGGCAGCTTTTGAAATCCTTACACTTCACTGAAATGTAGTACTACACTCTATAACACAGTTGAGAGACAATGTTCCCTACTTGCCTCAGTTCATAACAGTGTGTAGGAAGTTGTTTGATAAAGTGGGCAAAGCTTATACTTGGGCCAGAAGGCAGAATATAGGAAACTACATGAAAATATGAATAATTCAGTGAAAATGACTGTAAACAGATGAGAACTTGTTTAGAACAGCTGAAAGAGATTCTCCAAGTCAGTTCTTAGTGTAGAAAAGGTAGCTAATATCCGGGAAATCTTAATTCCAGTTAAAATCACATGAAACACTGTATGAATCCTATATTCTTTACTGAAAGGAGACTAGAGTGGTAAATGTTTGTTATACAAGGCAGAATACCATTGAAATAGAGAAAGAAACATGTTCGGCAGCTTTGGAAATCCTTACACTTCACTGAAATGTAGTACTACACTCTATAACACAGTTGAGAGACAATGTTCCCTACTTGCCTCAGTTGATAACAGTGTGTAGGAAGTTGTTTGATAAAGTGGCAAAGCTTATACTTGGGCCAGAAGGCAGAATATAGGAAACTACATGAAAACATGAATAATTCAGTGAAAATGACTGTAAACAGATGAGAACTTGTTTAGAACAGCTGAAAGAGAATCTCCAAGTTAGTTCTTAATGTAGAAAAGGTAGCTAAGATAAGGGAAATCCATAATTCCAGTTAAGATCACATGAAACACTGTTTGAATCCTATATTCATTACTTAAAGGAGACTACTGTGGTAAATGTGTGTTATACAAGGCAGAATACCATTGAAATAGAGAAAGAAACACGTATGGCAGCTTTGGAAAGGCTTACACTTCACTGAAATGTAGTACTACACTCCATAACACAGTTGAGAGACAATGTTCCCGAGCTGCCTCAGTTCATAACAGTGTGTAGGAAGTGGTTTGATAAAGTGGGCAAAGCTTATACTTGGACCAGAAGGCAGAATATAGGAAACTACATGAAAACATGAATAATTCAGTGAAAATGACTGTAAACAGATGAGAACTTGTTTAGAACAGCTGAAAGAGAATCTCCAAGTCAGTTCTTAGTGTAGAAAAGGTAGCTAAGATAAGGGAAATCCATAATTCCAGTTAAGATCACATGAAACACTGTATGAATCCTATATTCATTACTTAAAGGAGACTAGAGTGGTAAATGTGTGTTATACAAGGCAGAATACTATTAAAATAGAGAAAGAAACACGTTCGGCAGCTTTTGAAATCCTTACACTTCACTGAAATGTAGTACTACACTCTATAACACAGTTGAGAGACAATGTTCCCTACTTGCCTCAGTTCATAACAGTGTGTAGGAAGTTGTTTGATAAAGTGGGCAAAGCTTATACTTGGGCCAGAAGGCAGAATATAGGAAACTACATGAAAACATGAATAATTCAGTGAAAATGACTGTAAACAGATGAGAACTTGTTTAGAACAGCTGAAAGAGAATCTCCAAGTCAGTTCTTAGTGTAGAAAAGGTAGCTAAGATAAGGGAAATCCATAATTCCAGTTAAGATCACATGAAACACTGTATGAATCCTATATTCATTACTTAAAGGAGACTAGAGTGGTAAATGTGTGTTATACAAGGCAGATATCATTAAAATAGAGAAAGAAACACATTCGGCAGCTTTTGAAATCCTTACACTTCACTGAAATGTAGTACTACACTCTATAACACAGTTGAGAGACAATGTTCCCTACTTGCCTCAGTTCATAACAGTGTGTAGGAAGTTGTTTGATAAAGTGGGCAAAGCTTATACTTGGGCCAGAAGGCAGAATATAGGAAACTACATGAAAACATGAATAATTCAGTGAAAATGACTGTAAACAGATGAGAACTTGTTTTAGAACAGCTGAAAGAGATTCTCCAAGTCAGTTCTTAGTGTAGAAAAGGTAGCTAAGATCCGGGAAATCTTAATTCCAGTTAAAATCACATGAAACACTGTATGAATCCTATATTCTTTACTGAAAGTAGACTAGAGTGGTAAATGTTTGTTATACAAGGCAGAATACCATTGAAATAGAGAAAGAAACACGTTCGGCAGCTTTGGAAAGCCTTACACTTCACTGAAATGTAGTACTACACTCTATAACACAGTTGAGAGACAATGTTCCCTACTTGCCTCAGTTCATAACAGTGTGTAGGAAGTTGTTTGATAAAGTGGGCAAAGCTTATACTTGGGCCAGAAGGCAGAATATAGGAAACTACATGAAAACATGAATAATTCAGTGAAAATGACTATAACAGATGAGAACTTGTTTAGAACAGCTGAAAGAGAATCTCCAAGTCAGTTCTTAGTGTAAAAAAGGTAGCTAAGATAAGGGAAATCCATAATTCCAGTTAAGATGACATGAAACACTGTATGAATCCTATATTCATTACTTAAAGGAGACTAGAGTGGTAAATGTGTGTTATACAAGGCAGAATACCATTGAAATAGAGAAAGAAACACGTTCGGCAGCTTTGGAAAGCCTTACTCTTCACTGAAATGTAGTACTACACTATAACACAGTTGAGAGACAATGTTCCCTACCTGCCTCAGTTCATAACGGTGTGTAGGAAGTTGTTTGATAAAGTGGGCAAAGCTTATACTTGGGCCAGAAGGCAGAATATAGGAAACTACATGAAAACATGAATAATTCAGTGAAAATAACTGTAAACAGATGAGAACTTGTTTAGAACAGCTGAAAGAGAATCTCCAAGTCAGTTCTTAGTGTAGAAAAGGTAGCTAAGATCTGGGAAATCTTAATTCCAGTTAAAATCACATGAAACACTGTATGAATCCTATATTCTTTACTGAAAGGAGACTAGAGTGGTAAATGTTTGTTATACAAGGCAGAATACCATTGAAATAGAGAAAGAAACATGTTCGGCAGCTTTGGAAATCCTTACACTTCACTGAAATGTAGTACTACACTCTATAACACAGTTGAGTGACAATGTTCCCTACTTGCCTCAGTTGATAACAGTGTGTAGGAAGTTGTTTGATAAAGTGGGCAAAGCTTATACTTGGGCCAGAAGGCAGAATATAGGAAACTACATGAAAACATGAATAATTCAGTGAAAATGACTGTAAACAGATGAGAACTTGTTTAGAACAGCTGAAAGAGAATCTCCAAGTCAGTTCTTAATGTAGAAAAGGTAGCTAAGATAAGGGAAATCCATAATTCCAGTTAAGATCACATGAAACACTGTTTGAATCCTATATTCATTACTTAAAGGAGACTACTGTGGTAAATGTGTGTTATACAAGGCAGAATACCATTGAAATAGAGAAAGAAACACGTATGGCAGCTTTGGAAAGGCTTACACTTCACTGAAATGTAGTACTACACTCCATAACACAGTTGAGAGACAATGTTCCCGAGCTGCCTCAGTTCATAACAGTGTGTAGGAAGTGGTTTGATAAAGTGGGCAAAGCTTATACTTGGACCAGAAGGCAGAATATAGGAAACTACATGAAAACATGAATAATTCAGTGAAAATGACTGTAAACAGATGAGAACTTGTTTAGAACAGCTGAAAGAGAATCTCCAAGTCAGTTCTTAGTGTAGAAAAGGTAGCTAAGATAAGGGAAATCCATAATTCCAGTTAAGATCACATGAAACACTGTATGAATCCTATATTCATTACTTAAAGGAGACTAGAGTGGTAAATGTGTGTTATACAAGGCAGAATACCATTAAAATAGAGAAAGAAACACGTTCGGCAGCTTTTGAAATCCTTACACTTCACTGAAATGTAGTACTACACTCTATAACACAGTTGAGAGACAATGTTCCCTACTTGCCTCAGTTCATAACAGTGTGTAGGAAGTTGTTTGATAAAGTGGGCAAAGCTTATACTTGGGCCAGAAGGCAGAATATAGGAAACTACATGAAAACATGAATAATTCAGTGAAAATGACTGTAAACAGATGAGAACTTGTTTTAGAACAGCTGAAAGAGATTCTCCAAGTCAGTTCTTAGTGTAGAAAAGGTAGCTAAGATCCGGGAAATCTTAATTCCAGTTAAAATCACATGAAACACTGTATGAATCCTATATTCTTTACTGAAAGGAGACTAGAGTGGTAAATGTTTGTTATACAAGGCAGAATACCATTGAAATAGAGAAAGAAACACGTTCGGCAGCTTTGGAAATCCTTACACTTCACTGAAATGTAGTACTACACTCTATAACACAGTTGAGAGACAATGTTCCCTACTTGCCTCAGTTCATAACAGTGTGTAGGAAGTTGTTTGATAAAGTGGGCAAAGCTTATACTTGGGACAGAAGGCAGAATATAGGAAACTACATGAAAACATGAATAATTCAGTGAAAATGACTGTAAACAGATGAGAACTTGTTTAGAACAGCTGAAAGAGAATCTCCAAATCAGTTCTTAGTGTAGAAAAGGTAGCTAAGATAAGGGAAATCCATAATTCCAGTTAAGATCACATGAAACACTGTTTGAATCCTATATTCATTACTTAAAGGAGACTACTGTGGTAAATGTGTGTTATACAAGGCAGAATACCATTGAAATAGAGAAAGAAACACGTATGGCAGCTTTGGAAAGGCTTACACTTCACTGAAATGTAGTACTACACTCCATAACACAGTTGTGAGACAATGTTCCCGAGCTGCCTCAGTTCATAACAGTGTGTAGGAAGTTGTTTGATAAAGTGGGCAAAGCTTATACTTGGGCCAGAAGGCAGAATATAGGAAACTACATGAAAACATGAATAATTCAGTGAAAATGACTGTAAACAGATGAGAACTTGTTTAGAACAGCTGAAAGAGAATCTCCAAGTCAGTTCTTAGTGTAAAAAAGGTAGCTAAGATAAGGGAAATCCATAATTCCAGTTAAGATGACATGAAACACTGTATGAATCCTATATTCATTACTTAAAGGAGACTAGAGTGGTAAATGTGTGTTATACAAGGCAGAATACCATTGAAATAGAGAAAGAAACACATTCGGCAGCTTTGGAAAGCCTTACTCTTCACTGAAATGTAGTACTACACTATAACACAGTTGAGAGACAATGTTCCCTACTTGCCTCAGTTTATAACAGTGTGTAGGAAGTTGTTTGATAAAGTGGGCAAAGCTTATACTTGGGCCAGAAGGCAGAATATAGGAAACTACATGAAAACATGAATAATTCAGTGAAAATAACTGTAAACAGATGAGAACTTGTTTAGAACAGCTGAAAGAGAATCTCCAAGTCAGTTCTTAGTGTAAAAAAGGTAGCTAAGATCTGGGAAATCTTAATTCCAGTTAAAATCACATGAAACACTGTATGAATCCTATATTCTTTACTGAAAGGAGACTAGAGTGGTAAATGTGTGTTATACAAGGCAGAATACCATTAAAATAGAGAAAGAAACACGTTCGGCAGCTTTTGAAATCCTTACACTTCACTGAAATGTAGTACTACACTCTATAACACAGTTGAGAGACAATGTTCCCTACTTGCTTCAGTTCATAACAGTGTGTAGGAAGTTGTTTGATAAAGTGGGCAAAGCTTATACTTGGGCCAGAAGGCAGAATATAGGAAACTACATGAAAATATGAATAATTCAGTGAAAATGACTGTAAACAGATGAGAACTTGTTTAGAACAGCTGAAAGAGATTCTCCAAGTCAGTTCTTAGTGTAGAAAAGGTAGCTAATATCCGGGAAATCTTAATTCCAGTTAAAATCACATGAAACACTGTATGAATCCTATATTCTTTACTGAAAGGAGACTAGAGTGGTAAATGTTTGTTATACAAGGCAGAATACCATTGAAATAGAGAAAGAAACATGTTCGGCAGCTTTGGAAATCCTTACACTTCACTGAAATGTAGTACTACACTCTATAACACAGTTGAGAGACAATGTTCCCTACTTGCCTCAGTTGATAACAGTGTGTAGGAAGTTGTTTGATAAAGTGGCAAAGCTTATACTTGGGCCAGAAGGCAGAATATAGGAAACTACATGAAAACATGAATAATTCAGTGAAAATGACTGTAAACAGATGAGAACTTGTTTAGAACAGCTGAAAGAGAATCTTCAAGTTAGTTCTTAATGTAGAAAAGGTAGCTAAGATAAGGGAAATCCATAATTCCAGTTAAGATCACATGAAACACTGTTTGAATCCTATATTCATTACTTAAAGGAGACTACTGTGGTAAATGTGTGTTATACAAGGCAGAATACCATTGAAATAGAGAAAGAAACACGTATGGCAGCTTTGGAAAGGCTTACACTTCACTGAAATGTAGTACTACACTCCATAACACAGTTGAGAGACAATGTTCCCGAGCTGCCTCAGTTCATAACAGTGTGTAGGAAGTGGTTTGATAAAGTGGGCAAAGCTTATACTTGGACCAGAAGGCAGAATATAGGAAACTACATGAAAACATGAATAATTCAGTGAAAATGACTGTAAACAGATGAGAACTTGTTTAGAACAGCTGAAAGAGAATCTCCAAGTCAGTTCTTAGTGTAGAAAAGGTAGCTAAGATAAGGGAAATCCATAATTCCAGTTAAGATCACATGAAACACTGTATGAATCCTATATTCATTACTTAAAGGAGACTAGAGTGGTAAATGTGTGTTATACAAGGCAGAATACTATTAAAATAGAGAAAGAAACACGTTCGGCAGCTTTAGAAATCCTTACACTTCACTGAAATGTAGTACTACACTCTATAACACAGTTGAGAGACAATGTTCCCTACTTGCCTCAGTTCATAACAGTGTGTAGGAAGTTGTTTGATAAAGTGGGCAAAGCTTATACTTGGGCCAGAAGGCAGAATATAGGAAACTACATGAAAACATGAATAATTCAGTGAAAATGACTGTAAACAGATGAGAACTTGTTTTAGAACAGCTGAAAGAGATTCTCCAAGTCAGTTCTTAGTGTAGAAAAGGTAGCTAAGATCCGGGAAATCTTAATTCCAGTTAAAATCACATGAAACACTGTATGAATCCTATATTCTTTACTGAAAGGAGACTAGAGTGGTAAATGTTTGTTATACAAGGCAGAATACCATTGAAATAGAGAAAGAAAGACGTTCGGCAGCTTTGGAAATCCTTACACTTCACTGAAATGTAGTACTACACTCTATAACACAGTTGAGAGACAATGTTCCCTACTTGCCTCAGTTCATAACAGTGTGTAGGAAGTTGTTTCATAAAGTGGGCAAAGCTTATACTTGGGCCAGAAGGCAGAATATAGGAAACTACATGAAAACATGAATAATTCAGTGAAAATGACTGTAAACAGATGAGAACTTGTTTAGAACAGCTGAAAGAGAATCTCCAAGTCAGTTCTTAGTGTAGAAAAGGTAGCTAAGATAAGGGAAATCCATAATTCCAGTTAAGATCACATGAAACACTGTTTGAATCCTATATTCATTACTTAAAAAAGACTACTGTGGTAAATGTGTGTTATACAAGGCAGAATACCATGGAAATAGAGAAAGAAACACGTATGGCAGCATTGGAAAGGCTTACACTTCACTGAAATGTAGTACTACACTCCATAACACAGTTGAGAGACAATGTTCCCGAGCTGCCTCAGTTCATAACAGTGTGTAGGAAGTGGTTTGATAAAGTGGGCAAAGCTTATACTTGGGCCAGAAGGCAGAATATAGGAAACTACATGAAAACATGAATAATTCAGTGAAAATGACTGTAAACAGATGAGAACTTGTTTAGAACAGCTGAAAGAGAATCTCCAAGTCAGTTCTTAGTGTAGAAAAGGTAGCTAAGATAAGGGAAATCCATAATTCCAGTTAAGATCACATGAAACACTGTATGAATCCTATATTCATTACTTAAAGGAGACTAGAGTGGTAAATGTGTGTTATACAAGGCAGAATACCATTAAAATAGAGAAAGAAACACGTTCGGCAGCTTTTGAAATCCTTACACTTCACTGAAATGTAGTACTACACTCTATAACACAGTTGAGAGACAATGTTCCCTACTTGCCTCAGTTCATAACAGTGTGTAGGAAGTTGTTTGATAAAGTGGGCAAAGCTTATACTTGGGCCAGAAGGCAGAATATAGGAAACTACATGAAAACATGAATAATTCAGTGAAAATGACTGTAAACAGATGAGAACTTGTTTAGAACAGCTGAAAGAGAATCTCCAAGTCAGTTCTTAGTGTAGAAAAGGTAGCTAAGATAAGGGAAATCCATAATTCCAGTTAAGATCACATGAAACACTGTATGAATCCTATATTCATTACTTAAAGGAGACTAGAGTGGTAAATGTGTGTTATACAAGGCAGATATCATTAAAATAGAGAAAGAAACACGTTCGGCAGCTTTTGAAATCCTTACACTTCACTGAAATGTAGTACTACACTCTATAACACAGTTGAGAGACAATGTTCCCTACTTGCCTCAGTTCATAACAGTGTGTAGGAAGTTGTTTGATAAAGTGGGCAAAGCTTATACTTGGGCCAGAAGGCAGAATATAGGAAACTACATGAAAACATGAATAATTCAGTGAAAATGACTGTAAACAGATGAGAACTTGTTTTAGAACAGCTGAAAGAGATTCTCCAAGTCAGTTCTTAGTGTAGAAAAGGTAGCTAAGATCCGGGAAATCTTAATTCCAGTTAAAATCACATGAAACACTGTATGAATCCTATATTCTTTACTGAAAGGAGACTAGAGTGGTAAATGTTTGTTATACAAGGCAGAATACCATTGAAATAGAGAAAGAAACACGTTCGGCAGCTTTGGAAAGCCTTACACTTCACTGAAATGTAGTACTACACTCTATAACACAGTTGAGAGACAATGTTCCCTACTTGCCTCAGTTCATAACAGTGTGTAGGAAGTTGTTTGATAAAGTGGGCAAAGCTTATACTTGGGCCAGAAGGCAGAATATAGGAAACTACATGAAAACATGAATAATTCAGTGAAAATGACTATAACAGATGAGAACTTGTTTAGAACAGCTGAAAGAGAATCTCCAAGTCAGTTCTTAGTGTAAAAAAGGTAGCTAAGATAAGGGAAATCCATAATTCCAGTTAAGATGACATGAAACACTGTATGAATCCTATATTCATTACTTAAAGGAGACTAGAGTGGAAAATGTGTGTTATACAAGGCAGAATACCATTGAAATAGAGAAAGAAACACGTTCGGCAGCTTTGGAAAGCCTTACTCTTCACTGAAATGTAGTACTACACTATAACACAGTTGAGAGACAATGTTCCCTACCTGCCTCAGTTCATAACAGTGTGTAGGAAGTTGTTTGATAAAGTGGGCAAAGCTTATACTTGGGCCAGAAGGCAGAATATAGGAAACTACATGAAAACATGAATAATTCAGTGAAAATAACTGTAAACAGATGAGAACTTGTTTAGAACAGCTGAAAGAGAATCTCCAAGTCAGTTCTTAGTGTAGAAAAGGTAGCTAAGATCTGGGAAATCTTAATTCCAGTTAAAATCACATGAAACACTGTATGAATCCTATATTCTTTACTGAAAGGAGACTAGAGTGGTAAATGTTTGTTATACAAGGCAGAATACCATTGAAATAGAGAAAGAAACATGTTCGGCAGCTTTGGAAATCCTTACACTTCACTGAAATGTAGTACTACACTCTATAACACAGTTGAGAGACAATGTTCCCTACTTGCCTCAGTTGATAACAGTGTGTAGGAAGTTGTTTGATAAAGTGGGCAAAGCTTATACTTGGGCCAGAAGGCAGAATATAGGAAACTACATGAAAACATGAATAATTCAGTGAAAATGACTGTAAACAGATGAGAACTTGTTTAGAACAGCTGAAAGAGAATCTCCAAGTCAGTTCTTAGTGTAGAAAAGGTAGCTAAGATAAGGGAAATCCATAATTCCAGTTAAGATCACATGAAACACTGTTTGAATCCTATATTCATTACTTAAAGGAGACTACTGTGGTAAATGTGTGTTATACAAGGCAGAATACCATTGAAATAGAGAAAGAAACACGTATGGCAGCTTTGGAAAGGCTTACACTTCACTGAAATGTAGTACTACACTCCATAACACAGTTGAGAGACAATGTTCCCGAGCTGCCTCAGTTCATAACAGTGTGTAGGAAGTGGTTTGATAAAGTGGGCAAAGCTTATACTTGGACCAGAAGGCAGAATATAGGAAACTACATGAAAACATGAATAATTCAGTGAAAATGACTGTAAACAGATGAGAACTTGTTTAGAACAGCTGAAAGAGAATCTCCAAGTCAGTTCTTAGTGTAGAAAAGGTAGCTAAGATAAGGGAAATCCATAATTCCAGTTAAGATCACATGAAACACTGTATGAATCCTATATTCATTACTTAAAGGAGACTAGAGTGGTAAATGTGTGTTATACAAGGCAGAATACCATTAAAATAGAGAAAGAAACACGTTCGGCAGCTTTTGAAATCCTTACACTTCACTGAAATGTAGTACTACACTCTATAACACAGTTGAGAGACAATGTTCCCTACTTGCCTCAGTTCATAACAGTGTGTAGGAAGTTGTTTGATAAAGTGGGCAAAGCTTATACTTGGGCCAGAAGGCAGAATATAGGAAACTACATGAAAACATGAATAATTCAGTGAAAATGACTGTAAACAGATGAGAACTTGTTTTAGAACAGCTGAAAGAGATTCTCCAAGTCAGTTCTTAGTGTAGAAAAGGTAGCTAAGATCCGGGAAATCTTAATTCCAGTTAAAATCACATGAAACACTGTATGAATCCTATATTCTTTACTGAAAGGAGACTAGAGTGGTAAATGTTTGTTATACAAGGCAGAATACCATTGAAATAGAGAAAGAAACACGTTCGGCAGCTTTGGAAATCCTTACACTTCACTGAAATGTAGTACTACACTCTATAACACAGTTGAGAGACAATGTTCCCTACTTGCCTCAGTTCATAACAGTGTGTAGGAAGTTGTTTCATAAAGTGGGCAAAGCTTATACTTGGGCCAGAAGGCAGAATATAGGAAACTACATGAAAACATGAATAATTCAGTGAAAATGACTGTAAACAGATGAGAACTTGTTTAGAACAGCTGAAAGAGAATCTCCAAGTCAGTTCTTAGTGTAGAAAGGGTAGCTAAGATAAGGGAAATCCATAATTCCAGTTAAGATCACATGAAACACTGTATGAATCCTATATTCATTACTTAAAGGAGACTAGAGTGGTAAATGTGTGTTATACAAGGCAGAATACCATTAAAATAGAGAAAGAAACACGTTCGGCAGCTTTTGAAATCCTTACACTTCACTGAAATGTAGTACTACACTCTATAACACAGTTGAGAGACAATGTTCCCTACTTGCCTCAGTTCATAACAGTGTGTAGGAAGTTGTTTGATAAAGTGGGCAAAGCTTATACTTGGGCCAGAAGGCAGAATATAGGAAACTACATGAAAACATGAATAATTCAGTGAAAATGACTGTAAACAGATGAGAACTTGTTTAGAACAGCTGAAAGAGAATCTCCAAGTCAGTTCTTAGTGTAGAAAAGGTAGCTAAGATAAGGGAAATCCATAATTCCAGTTAAGATCACATGAAACACTGTATGAATCCTATATTCATTACTTAAAGGAGACTAGAGTGGTAAATGTGTGTTATACAAGGCAGATATCATTAAAATAGAGAAAGAAACACGTTCGGCAGCTTTTGAAATCCTTACACTTCACTGAAATGTAGTACTACACTCTATAACACAGTTGAGAGACAATGTTCCCTACTTGCCTCAGTTCATAACAGTGTGTAGGAAGTTGTTTGATAAAGTGGGCAAAGCTTATACTTGGGCCAGAAGGCAGAATATAGGAAACTACATGAAAACATGAATAATTCAGTGAAAATGACTGTAAACAGATGAGAACTTGTTTTAGAACAGCTGAAAGAGATTCTCCAAGTCAGTTCTTAGTGTAGAAAAGGTAGCTAAGATCCGGGAAATCTTAATTCCAGTTAAAATCACATGAAACACTGTATGAATCCTATATTCTTTACTGAAAGGAGACTAGAGTGGTAAATGTTTGTTATACAAGGCAGAATACCATTGAAATAGAGAAAGAAACACGTTCGGCAGCTTTGGAAAGCCTTACACTTCACTGAAATGTAGTACTACACTCTATAACACAGTTGAGAGACAATGTTCCCTACTTGCCTCAGTTCATAACAGTGTGTAGGAAGTTGTTTGATAAAGTGGGCAAAGCTTATACTTGGGCCAGAAGGCAGAATATAGGAAACTACATGAAAACATGAATAATTCAGTGAAAATGACTGTAAACAGATGAGAACTTGTTTAGAACAGCTGAAAGAGAATCTCCAAGTCAGTTCTTAGTGTAAAAAAGGTAGCTAAGATAAGGGAAATCCATAATTCCAGTTAAGATGACATGAAACACTGTATGAATCCTATATTCATTACTTAAAGGAGACTAGAGTGGTAAATGTGTGTTATACAAGGCAGAATACCATTGAAATAGAGAAAGAAACACGTACGGCAGCTTTGGAAAGCCTTACTCTTCACTGAAATGTAGTACTACACTATAACACAGTTGAGAGACAATGTTCCCTACCTGCCTCAGTTCATAACTGTGTGTAGGAAGTTGTTTGATAAAGTGGGCAAAGCTTATACTTGGGCCAGAAGGCAGAATATAGGAAACTACATGAAAACATGAATAATTCAGTGAAAATGACTGTAAACAGATGAGAACTTGTTTAGAACAGCTGAAAGAGAATCTCCAAGTCAGTTCTTAGTGTAGAAAAGGTAGCTAAGATAAGGGAAATCCATAATTCCAGTTAAGATCTCATGAAACACTGTTTGAATCCTATATTCATTACTTAAAGGAGACTACTGTGGTAAATGTGTGTTATACAAGGCAGAATACCATTGAAATAGAGAAAGAAACACGTATGGCAGCTTTGGAAAGGCTTACACTTCACTGAAATGTAGTACTACACTCCATAACACAGTTGAGAGACAATGTTCCCGAGCTGCCTCAGTTCATAACAGTGTGTAGGAAGTGGTTTGATAAAGTGGGCAAAGCTTATACTTGGGCCAGAAGGCAGAATATAGCAAACTACATGAAAACATGAATAATTCAGTGAAAATGACTGTAAACAGATGAGAACTTGTTTAGAACAGCTGAAAGAGAATCTCCAAGTCAGTTCTTAATGTAGAAAAGGTAGCTAAGATAAGGGAAATCCATAATTCCAGTTAAGATCACATGAAACACTGTATGAATCCTATATTCATTACTTAAAGGAGACTAGAGTGGTAAATGTGTGTTATACAAGGCAGAATACCATTAAAATAGAGAAAGAAACACGTTCGGCAGCTTTTAAAATCCTTATACTTCACTGAAATGTAGTACTACACTCTATAACACAGTTGAGAGACAATGTTCCCTACTTGCCTCAGTTCATAACAGTGTGTAGGAAGTTGTTTGATAAAGTGGGCAAAGCTTATACTTGGGCCAGAAGGCAGAATATAGGAAACTACATGAAAACATGAATAATTCAGTGAAAATGACTGTAAACAGATGAGAACTTGTTTAGAACAGCTGAAAGAGAATCTCCAAGTCAGTTCTTAGTGTAAAAAAGGTAGCTAAGATAAGGGAAATCCATAATTCCAGTTAAGATGACATGAAACACTGTATGAATCCTATATTCATTACTTAAAGGAGACTAGAGTGGTAAATGTGTGTTATACAAGGCAGAATACCATTGAAATAGAGAAAGAAACACGTTCGGCAGCTTTGGAAAGCCTTACTCTTCACTGAAATGTAGTACTACACTATAACACAGTTGAGAGACAATGTTCCCTACTTGCCTCAGTTCATAACAGTGTGTAGGAAGTTGTTTGATAAAGTGGGCAAAGCTTATACTTGGGCCAGAAGGCAGAATATAGCAAACTACATGAAAACATGAATAATTCAGTGAAAATAACTGTAAACAGATGAGAACTTGTTTAGAACAGCTGAAAGAGAATCTCCAAGTCAGTTCTTAGTGTAGAAAAGGTAGCTAAGATCTGGGAAATCTTAATTCCAGTTAAAATCACATGAAACACTGTATGAATCCTATATTCTTTACTTAAAGGAGACTAGAGTGGTAAATGTGTGTTATACAAGGCAGAGTACCATTGAAATAGAGAAAGAAACACGTTCGGCAGCTTTCGAAAGCCTTACACTTCACTGAAATGTAGTACTACACTCTATAACACAGTTGAGAGACAATGTTCCCTACTTGCCTCAGTTGATAACAGTGTGTAGGAAGTTGTTTGATAAAGTGGGCAAAGCTTATACTTGGGCCAGAAGGCAGAATATAGGAAACTACATGAAAACATGAATAATTCAGTGAAAATGACTGTAAACAGATGAGAACTTGTTTAGAACAGCTGAAAGAGAATCTCCAAGTCAGTTCTTAGTGTAGAAAAGGTAGCTAAGATAAGGGAAATCCATAATTCCAGTTAAGATCACATGAAACACTGTTTGAATCCTATATTCATTACTTAAAGGAGACTACTGTGGTAAATGTGTGTTATACAAGGCAGAATACCATTGAAATAGAGAAAGAAACACGTATGGCAGCTTTGGAAAGGCTTACACTTCACTGAAATGTAGTACTACACTCCATAACACAGTTGAGAGACAATGTTCCCGAGCTGCCTCAGTTCATAACAGTGTGTAGGAAGTGGTTTGATAAAGTGGGCAAAGCTTATACTTGGACCAGAAGGCAGAATATAGGAAACTACATGAAAACATGAATAATTCAGTGAAAATGACTGTAAACAGATGAGAACTTGTTTAGAACAGCTGAAAGAGAATCTCCAAGTCAGTTCTTAGTGTAGAAAAGGTAGCTAAGATAAGGGAAATCCATAATTCCAGTTAAGATCACATGAAACACTGTATGAATCCTATATTCATTACTTAAAGGAGACTAGAGTGGTAAATGTGTGTTATACAAGGCAGAATACCATTAAAATAGAGAAAGAAACACGTTCGGCAGCTTTTGAAATCCTTACACTTCACTGAAATGTAGTACTACACTCTATAACACAGTTGAGAGACAATGTTCCCTACTTGCCTCAGTTCATAACAGTGTGTAGGAAGTTGTTTGATAAAGTGGGCAAAGCTTATACTTGGGCCAGAAGGCAGAATATAGGAAACTACATGAAAACATGAATAATTCAGTGAAAATGACTGTAAACAGATGAGAACTTGTTTAGAACAGCTGAAAGAGAATCTCCAAGTCAGTTCTTAGTGTAAAAAAGGTAGCTAAGATAAGGGAAATCCAT
Source organism: Pipistrellus hanaki (assembly GCF_964339955.1). Lineage (NCBI taxonomy): Eukaryota > Metazoa > Chordata > Mammalia > Chiroptera > Vespertilionidae > Pipistrellus > Pipistrellus hanaki. Next base: position 3,117,665 of record NW_028182303.1, read on the forward strand.
AATTCCAGTTAAGATGACATGAAACACTGTATGAATCCTATATTCATTACTTAAAGGAGACTAGAGTGGTAAATGTGTGTTATACAAGGCAGAATACCATTGAAATAGAGAAAGAAACACGTTCGGCAGCTTTGGAAAGCCTTACTCTTCACTGAAATGTAGTACTACACTATAACACAGTTGAGAGACAATGTTCCCTACTTGCCTCAGTTCATAACAGTGTGTAGGAAGTTGTTTGATAAAGTGGGCAAAGCTTATACTTGGGCCAGAAGGCAGAATATAGCAAACTACATGAAAACATGAATAATTCAGTGAAAATAACTGTAAACAGATGAGAACTTGTTTAGAACAGCTGAAAGAGAATCTCCAAGTCAGTTCTTAGTGTAGAAAAGGTAGCTAAGATCTGGGAAATCTTAATTCCAGTTAAAATCACATGAAACACTGTATGAATCCTATATTCTTTACTTAAAGGAGACTAGAGTGGTAAATGTGTGTTATACAAGGCAGAGTACCATTGAAATAGAGAAAGAAACACGTTCGGCAGCTTTCGAAAGCCTTACACTTCACTGAAATGTAGTACTACACTCTATAACACAGTTGAGAGACAATGTTCCCTACTTGCCTCAGTTCATAACAGTGTGTAGGAAGTTGTTTGATAAAGTGGGCAAAGCTTATACTTGGGCCAGAAGGCAGAATATAGGAAACTACATGAAAACATGAATAATTCAGTGAAAATGACTGTAAACAGATGAGAACTTGTTTAGAACAGCTGAAAGAGAATCTCCAAGTCAGTTCTTAGTGTAGAAAAGGTAGCTAAGATAAGGGAAATCCATAATTCCAGTTAAGATCACATGAAACACTGTATGAATCCTATATTCATTACTTAAAGGAGACTAGAGTGGTAAATGTGTGTTATACAAGGCAGATATCATTAAAATAGAGAAAGAAACACGTTCGGCAGCTTTTGAAATCCTTACACTTCACTGAAATGTAGTACTACACTCTATAACACAGTTGAGAGACAATGTTCCCTACTTGCCTCAGTTCATAACAGTGTGTAGGAAGTGGTTTGATAAAGTGGGCAAAGCTTATACTTGGGCCAGAAGGCAGAATATAGGAAACTACATGAAAACATGAATAATTCAGTGAAAATGACTGTAAACAGATGAGAACTTGTTTTAGAACAGCTGAAAGAGATTCTCCAAGTCAGTTCTTAGTGTAGAAAAGGTAGCTAAGATCCGGGAAATCTTAATTCCAGTTAAAATCACATGAAACACTGTATGAATCCTATATTCTTTACTGAAAGGAGACTAGAGTGGTAAATGTTTGTTATACAAGGCAGAATACCATTGAAATAGAGAAAGAAACACGTTCGGCAGCTTTGGAAAGCCTTACACTTCACTGAAATTTAGTACTACACTCTATAACACAGTTGAGAGACAATGTTCCCTACTTGCCTCAGTTCATAACAGTGTGTAGGAAGTTGTTTGATAAAGTGGGCAAAGCTTATACTTGGACCAGAAGGCAGAATATAGGAAACTACATGAAAACATGAATAATTCAGTGAAAATGACTGTAAACAGATGAGAACTTGTTTAGAACAGCTGAAAGAGAATCTCCAAGTCAGTTCTTAGTGTAAAAAAGGTAGCTAAGATAAGGGAAATCCATAATTCCAGTTAAGATGACGTGAAACACTGTATGAATCCTATATTCATTACTTAAAGGAGACTAGAGTGGTAAATGTGTGTTATACAAGGCAGAATACCATTGAAATAGAGAAAGAAACACGTTCGGCAGCTTTGGAAAGCCTTACTCTTCACTGAAATGTAGTACTACACTATAACACAGTTGAGAGACAATGTTCCCTACCTGCCTCAGTTCATAACAGTGTGTAGGAAGTTGTTTGATAAAGTGGGCAAAGCTTATACTTGGGCCAGAAGGCAGAATATAGGAAACTACATGAAAACATGAATAATTCAGTGAAAATAACTGTAAACAGATGAGAACTTGTTTAGAACAGCTGAAAGAGAATCTCCAAGTCAGTTCTTAGTGTAGAAAAGGTAGCTAAGATCTGGGAAATCTTAATTCCAGTTAAAATCACATGAAACACTGTATGAATCCTATATTCTTTACTGAAAGGAGACTAGAGTGGTAAATGTTTGTTATACAAGGCAGAATACCATTGAAATAGAGAAAGAAACATGTTCGGCAGCTTTGGAAATCCTTACACTTCACTGAAATGTAGTACTACACTCTATAACACAGTTGAGAGACAATGTTCCCTACTTGCCTCAGTTGATAACAGTGTGTAGGAAGTTGTTTGATAAAGTGGGCAAAGCTTATACTTGGGCCAGAAGGCAGAATATAGGAAACTACATGAAAACATGAATAATTCAGTGAAAATGACTGTAAACAGATGAGAACTTGTTTAGAACAGCTGAAAGAGAATCTCCAAGTCAGTTCTTAGTGTAGAAAAGGTAGCTAAGATAAGGGAAATCCATAATTCCAGTTAAGATCACATGAAACACTGTTTGAATCCTATATTCATTACTTAAAGGAGACTACTGTGGTAAATGTGTGTTATACAAGGCAGAATACCATTGAAATAGAGAAAGAAACACGTATGGCAGCTTTGGAAAGGCTTACACTTCACTGAAATGTAGTACTACACTCCATAACACAGTTGAGAGACAATGTTCCCGAGCTGCTTCAGTTCATAACAGTGTGTAGGAAGTGGTTTGATAAAGTGGGCAAAGCTTATACTTGGACCAGAAGGCAGAATATAGGAAACTACATGAAAACATGAATAATTCAGTGAAAATGACTGTAAACAGATGAGAACTTGTTTAGAACAGCTGAAAGAGAATCTCCAAGTCAGTTCTTAGTGTAGAAAAGGTAGCTAAGATAAGGGAAATCCATAATTCCAGTTAAGATCACATGAAACACTGTATGAATCCTATATTCATTACTTAAAGGAGACTAGAGTGGTAAATGTGTGTTATACAAGGCAGAATACCATTAAAATAGAGAAAGAAACACGTTCGGCAGCTTTTGAAATCCTTACACTTCACTGAAATGTAGTACTACACTCTATAACACAGTTGAGAGACAATGTTCCCTACTTGCCTCAGTTCATAACAGTGTGTAGGAAGTTGTTTGATAAAGTGGGCAAAGCTTATACTTGGGCCAGAAGGCAGAATATAGGAAACTACATGAAAACATGAATAATTCTGTGAAAATGACTGTAAACAGATGAGAACTTGTTTAGAACAGCTGAAAGAGAATCTCCAAGTCAGTTCTTAGTGTAAAAAAGGTAGCTAAGATAAGGGAAATCCATAATTCCAGTTAAGATGACATGAAACACTGTATGAATCCTATATTCATTACTTAAAGGAGACTAGAGTGGTAAATGTGTGTTATACAAGGCAGAATACCATTAAAATAGAGAAAGAAACACGTTCGGCAGCTTTTGAAATCCTTACACTTCACTGAAATGTAGTACTACACTCTATAACACAGTTGAGAGACAATGTTCCCTACTTGCCTCAGTTCATAACAGTGTGTAGGAAGTTGTTTGATAAAGTGGGCAAAGCTTATACTTGGGCCAGAAGGCAGAATATAGGAAACTACATGAAAACATGAATAATTCAGTGAAAATGACTGTAAACAGATGAGAACTTGTTTAGAACAGCTGAAAGAGAATCTCCAAGTCAGTTCTTAGTGTAAAAAAGGTAGCTAAGATAAGGGAAATCCATAATTCCAGTTAAGATGACATGAAACACTGTATGAATCCTATATTCATTACTTAAAGGAGACTAGAGTGGTAAATGTGTGTTATACAAGGCAGAATACCATTGAAATAGAGAAAGAAACACGTTCGGCAGCTTTGGAAAGCCTTACTCTTCACTGAAATGTAGTACTACACTATAACACAGTTGAGAGACAATGTTCCCTACTTGCCTCAGTTCATAACAGTGTGTAGGAAGTTGTTTGATAAAGTGGGCAAAGCTTATACTTGGGCCAGAAGGCAGAATATAGCAAACTACATGAAAACATGAATAATTCAGTGAAAATAACTGTAAACAGATGAGAACTTGTTTAGAACAGCTGAAAGAGAATCTCCAAGTCAGTTCTTAGTGTAGAAAAGGTAGCTAAGATCTGGGAAATCTTAATTCCAGTTAAAATCACATGAAACACTGTATGAATCCTATATTCTTTACTTAAAGGAGACTAGAGTGGTAAATGTGTGTTATACAAGGCAGAGTGCCATTGAAATAGAGAAAGAAACACGTTCGGCAGCTTTCGAAAGCCTTACACTTCACTGAAATGTAGTACTACACTCTATAACACAGTTGAGAGACAATGTTCCCTACTTGCCTCAGTTCATAACAGTGTGTAGGAAGTTGTTTGATAAAGTGGGCAAAGCTTATACTTGGGCCAGAAGGCAGAATATAGGAAATTACATGAAAACATGAATAATTCAGTGAAAATGACTGTAAACAGATGAGAACTTGTTTAGAACAGCTGAAAGAGAATCTCCAAGTCAGTTCTTAGTGTAGAAAGGGTAGCTAAGATAAGGGAAATCCATAATTCCAGTTAAGATCACATGAAACACTGTATGAATCCTATATTCATTACTTAAAGGAGACTAGAGTGGTAAATGTGTGTTATACGAGGCAGAATACCATTGAAATAGAGAAAGAAACACGTTCGGCAGCTTTGGAAAGCCTTACTCTTCACTGAAATGTAGTACTACACTCTATAACACAGTTGAGAGACAATGTTCCCTACTTGCCTCAGTTCATAACAGTGTGTAGGAAGTTGTTTGATAAAGTGGGCAAAGCTTATACTTGGGCCAGAAGGCAGAATATAGGAAACTACATGAAAACATGAATAATTCAGTAAAAATGACTGTAAACAGATGAGAACTTGTTTTAGAACAGCTGAAAGAGATTCTCCAAGTCAGTTCTTAGTGTAGAAAAGGTAGCTAAGATCCGGGAAATCTTAATTCCAGTTAAAATCACATGAAACACTGTATGAATCCTATATTCTTTACTGAAAGGAGACTAGAGTGGTAAATGTTTGTTATACAAGGCAGAATACCATTGAAATAGAGAAAGAAACACGTTCGGCAGCTTTGGAAAGCCTTACACTTCACTGAAATGTAGAACTACACTCTATAACACAATTGAGAGACAATGTTCCCTACTTGCCTCAGTTCATAACAGTGTGTAGGAAGTTGTTTGATAAAGTGGGCAAAGCTTATACTTGGGCCAGAAGGCAGAATATAGGAAACTACATGAAAACATGAATAATTCAGTGAAAATGACTGTAAACAGATGAGAACTTGTTTAGAACAGCTGAAAGAGAATCTCCAAGTCAGTTCTTAGTGTAGAAAAGGTAGCTAAGATAAGGGAAATCCATAATTCCAGTTAAGATCACATGAAACACTGTTTGAATCCTATATTCATTACTTAAAGGAGACAACTGTGGTAAATGTGTGTTATACAAGGCAGAATACCATTGAAATAGAGAAAGAAACACGTTCGGCAGCTTTGGAAAGCCTTAGTCTTCACTGAAATGTAGTACTACACTATAACACAGTTGAGAGACAATGTTCCCTACTTGCCTCAGTTCATAACAGTGTGTAGGAAGTTGTTTGATAAAGTGGGCAAAGCTTATACTTGGGCCAGAAGGCAGAATATAGCAAACTACATGAAAACATGAATAATTCAGTGAAAATAACTGTAAACAGATGAGAACTTGTTTAGAATAGCTGAAAGAGAATCTCCAAGTCAGTTCTTACTGTAGAAAAGGTAGCTAAGATCTGGGAAATCTTAATTCCAGTTAAAATCACATGAAACACTGTATGAATCCTATATTCTTTACTTAAAGGAGACTAGAGTGGTAAATGTGTGTTATACAAGGCAGAGTACCATTGAAATAGAGAAAGAAACACGTTCGGCAGCTTTCGAAAGCCTTACACTTCACTGAAATGTAGTACTACACTCTATAACACAGTTGAGAGACAATGTTCCCGAGCTGCTTCAGTTCATAACAGTGTGTAGGAAGTTGTTTGATAAAGTGGGCAAAGCTTATACTTGGGCCAGAAGGCAGAATATAGGAAACTACATGAAAACATGAATAATTCAGTGAAAATGACTGTAAACAGATGAGAACTTGTTTAGAACAGCTGAAAGAGAATCTCCAAGTCAGTTCTTAGTGTAGAAAGGGTAGCTAAGATAAGGGAAATCCATAATTCCAGTTAAGATCACATGAAACACTGTATGAATCCTATATTCATTACTTAAAGGAGACTAGAGTGGTAAATGTGGGTTATACAAGGCAGAATACCATTGAAATAGAGAAAGAAACACGTTCGGCAGCTTTGGAAAGCCTTACTCTTCACTGAAATGTAGTACTACACTCTATAACACAGTTGAGAGACAATGTTCCCTACTTGCCTCACTTCATAACAGTGTGTAGGAAGTTGTTTGATAAAGTGGGCAAAGCTTATACTTGGACCAGAAGGCAGAATATAGGAAACTACATGAAAACATGATTAATTCAGTGAAAATGACTGTAAACAGATGAGAACTTGTTTAGAACAGCTGAAAGAGATTCTCCAAGTCAGTTCTTAGTGTAGAAAAGGTAGCTAAGATCCGGGAAATCTTAATTCCAGTTAAAATCACATGAAACACTGTATGAATCCTATATTCTTTACTGAAAGGAGACTAGAGTGGTAAATGTTTGTTATACAAGGCAGAATACCATTGATATAGAGAAAGAAACACGTTCGGCATCTTTGGAAAGCCTTACACTTCACTGAAATGTAGTACTACACTCTATAACACAGTTGAGAGACAATGTTCCCTACTTGCCTCAGTTCATAACAGTGTGTAGGACGTTGTTTGATAAAGTGGGCAAAGCTTATACTTGGGCCAGAAGGCAGAATATAGGAAACTACATGAAAACATGAATAATTCAGTGAAAATGACTGTAAACAGATGAGAACTTCTTTAGAACAGCTGAAAGAGAATCTCCAAGTCAGTTCTTAGTGTAGAAAAGGTAGCTAAGATAAGGGAAATCCATAATTCCAGTTAAGATCACATGAAACACTGTATGAATCCTATATTCATTACTTAAAGGAGACTAGAGTGGTAAATGTGTGTTATAAAAGGCAGAATACCATTGAAATAGAGAAAGAAACACGTTAGGCAGCTTTGGAAAGCCTTACTCTTCACTGAAATGTAGTACTACACTCTATAACACAGTTGAGAGACAATGTTCCCTACTTGCCTCAGTTCATAACAGTGTGTAGGAAGTTGTTTGATAAAGTGGGCAAAGCTTATACTTGGGCCAGAAGGCAGAATATAGGAAACTACATGAAAACATGAATAATTCAGTGAAAATGACTGTAAACAGATGAGAACTTCTTTAGAACAGCTGAAAGAGAATCTCCTAGTCAGTTCTTAGTGTAGAAAAGGTAGCTAAGATAAGGGAAATCCATAATTCCAGTTAAGATCACATGAAACACTGTATGAATCCTATATTCATTACTTAAAGGAGACTAGAGTGGTAAATGTGTGTTATACAAGGCAGAATACCATTGAAATAGAGAAAGAAACACGTTCGGCAGCTTTGGAAAGCCTTACTCTTCACTGAAATGTAGTACTACACTATAACACAGTTGAGAGACAATGTTCCCTACTTGCCTCAGTTCATAACAGTGTGTAGGAAGTTGTTTGATAAAGTGGGCAAAGCTTATACTTGGGCCAGAAGGCAGAATATAGCAAACTACATGAAAACATGAATAATTCAGTGAAAATAACTGTAAACAGATGAGAACTTGTTTAGAACAGCTGAAAGAGAATCTCCAAGTCAGTTCTTAGTGTAGAAAAGGTAGCTAAGATCTGGGAAATCTTAATTCCAGTTAAAATCACATGAAACACTGTATGAATCCTATATTCTTTACTTAAAGGAGACTAGAGTGGTAAATGTGTGTTATACAAGGCAGAGTGCCATTGAAATAGAGAAAGAAACACGTTCGGCAGCTTTCGAAAGCCTTACACTTCACTGAAATGTAGTACTACACTCTATAACACAGTTGAGAGACAATGTTCCCTACTTGCCTCAGTTCATAACAGTGTGTAGGAAGTTGTTTGATAAAGTGGGCAAAGCTTATACTTGGGCCAGAAGGCAGAATATAGGAAATTACATGAAAACATGAATAATTCAGTGAAAATGACTGTAAACAGATGAGAACTTGTTTAGAACAGCTGAAAGAGAATCTCCAAGTCAGTTCTTAGTGTAGAAAGGGTAGCTAAGATAAGGGAAATCCATAATTCCAGTTAAGATCACATGAAACACTGTATGAATCCTATATTCATTACTTAAAGGAGACTAGAGTGGTAAATGTGTGTTATACGAGGCAGAATACCATTGAAATAGAGAAAGAAACACGTTCGGCAGCTTTGGAAAGCCTTACTCTTCACTGAAATGTAGTACTACACTCTATAACACAGTTGAGAGACAATGTTCCCTACTTGCCTCAGTTCATAACAGTGTGTAGGAAGTTGTTTGATAAAGTGGGCAAAGCTTATACTTGGACCAGAAGGCAGAATATAGGAAACTACATGAAAACATGATTAATTCAGTGAAAATGACTGTAAACAGATGAGAACTTGTTCAGAACAGCTGAAAGAGATTCTCCAAGTCAGTTCTTAGTGTAGAAAAGGTAGCTAAGATAAGGGAAATCCATAATTCCAGTTAAGATTACATGAAACACTGTATGAATTCTATATTCTTTACTTAAAGGAGACTAGAGTGGTAAATGTGTGTTATACAAGGCAGAATACCATTAAAATAGAGAAAGAAACACGTTCGGCAGCTTTTGAAATCCTTACACTTCACTGAAATGTAGTACTACACTCTATAACACAGTTGAGAGACAATGTTCCCTACTTGCCTCAGTTCATAACAGTGTGTAGGAAGTTGTTTGATAAAGTGGGCAAAGCTTATACTTGGGCCAGAAGGCAGAATATAGGAAACTACATGAAAACATGAATAATTCAGTAAAAATGACTGTAAACAGATGAGAACTTGTTTTAGAACAGCTGAAAGAGATTCTCCAAGTCAGTTCTTAGTGTAGAAAAGGTAGCTAAGATCCGGGAAATCTTAATTCCAGTTAAAATCACATGAAACACTGTATGAATCCTATATTCTTTACTGAAAGGAGACTAGAGTGGTAAATGTTTGTTATACAAGGCAGAATACCATTGAAATAGAGAAAGAAACACGTTCGGCAGCTTTGGAAAGCCTTACACTTCACTGAAATGTAGAACTACACTCTATAACACAATTGAGAGACAATGTTCCCTACTTGCCTCAGTTCATAACAGTGTGTAGGAAGTTGTTTGATAAAGTGGGCAAAGCTTATACTTGGGCCAGAAGGCAGAATATAGGAAACTACATGAAAACATGAATAATTCAGTGAAAATGACTGTAAACAGATGAGAACTTGTTTAGAACAGCTGAAAGAGAATCTCCAAGTCAGTTCTTAGTGTAGAAAAGGTAGCTAAGATAAGGGAAATCCATAATTCCAGTTAAGATCACATGAAACACTGTTTGAATCCTATATTCATTACTTAAAGGAGACAACTGTGGTAAATGTGTGTTATACAAGGCAGAATACCATTGAAATAGAGAAAGAAACACGTTCGGCAGCTTTGGAAAGCCTTAGTCTTCACTGAAATGTAGTACTACACTATAACACAGTTGAGAGACAATGTTCCCTACTTGCCTCAGTTCATAACAGTGTGTAGGAAGTTGTTTGATAAAGTGGGCAAAGCTTATACTTGGGCCAGAAGGCAGAATATAGGAAACTACATGAAAACATGAATAATTCAGTGAAAATGACTGTAAACAGATGAGAACTTGTTTAGAACAGCTGAAAGAGAATCTCCAAGTCAGTTCTTAGTGTAGAAAGGGTAGCTAAGATAAGGGAAATCCATAATTCCAGTTAAGATCACATGAAACACTGTATGAATCCTATATTCATTACTTAAAGGAGACTAGAGTGGTAAATGTGTGTTATACAAGGCAGAATACCATTGAAATAGAGAAAGAAACACGTTCGGCAGCTTTTGAAATCCTTACACTTCACTGAAATGTAGTACTACACTCTATAACACAGTTGAGAGACAATGTTCCCTACTTGCCTCAGTTCATAACAGTGTGTAGGAAGTTGTTTGATAAAGTGGGCAAAGCTTATACTTGGGCCAGAAGGCAGAATATAGGAAACTACATGAAAACATGAATAATTCAGTGAAAATGACTGTAAACAGATGAGAACTTGTTTTAGAACAGCTGAAAGAGATTCTCCAAGTCAGTTCTTAGTGTAGAAAAGGTAGCTAAGATCCGGGAAATCTTAATTCCAGTTAAAATCACATGAAACACTGTATGAATCCTATATTCTTTACTGAAAGGAGACTAGAGTGGTAAATGTTTGTTATACAAGGCAGAATACCATTGATATAGAGAAAGAAACACGTTCGGCATCTTTGGAAAGCCTTACACTTCACTGAAATGTAGTACTACACTCTATAACACAGTTGAGAGACAATGTTCCCTACTTGCCTCAGTTCATAACAGTGTGTAGGAAGTTGTTTGATAAAGTGGGCAAAGCTTATACTTGGGCCAGAAGGCAGAATATAGGAAACTACATGAAAACATGAATAATTCAGTGAAAATGACTGTAAACAGATGAGAACTTGTTTAGAACAGCTGAAAGAGAATCTCCAAGTCAGTTCTTAGTGTAGAAAAGGTAGCTAAGATAAGGGAAATCCATAATTCCAGTTAAGATCACATGAAACACTGTATGAATCCTATATTCTTTACTGAAAGGAGACTAGAGTGGTAAATGTTTGTTATACAAGGCAGAATACCATTGAAATAGAGAAAGAAACACGTTCGGCAGCTTTGGAAATCCTTACACTTCACTGAAATGTAGTACTACACTCTATAACACAGTTGAGAGACAATGTTCCCTACTTGCCTCAGTTCATAACAGTGTGTAGGAAGTTGTTTGATAAAGTGGGCAAAGCTTATACTTGGGCCAGAAGGCAGAATATAGGAAACTACATGAAAACATGAATAATTCAGTGAAAATGACTGTAAACAGATGAGAACTTGTTTAGAACAGCTGAAAGAGAATCTCCAAGTCAGTTCTTAGTGTAGAAAAGGTAGCTAAGATAAGGGAAATCCATAATTCCAGTTAAGATCACATGAAACACTGTTTGAATCCTATATTCATTACTTAAAGGAGACAACTGTCGTAAATGTGTGTTATACAAGGCAGAGTACCATTGAAATAGAGAAAGAAACACGTTCGGCAGCTTTCGAAAGCCTTACACTTCACTGAAATGTAGTACTACACTCTATAACACAGTTGAGAGACAATGTTCCCGAGCTGCTTCAGTTCATAACAGTGTGTAGGAAGTTGTTTGATAAAGTGGGCAAAGCTTATACTTGGGCCAGAAGGCAGAATATAGGAAACTACATGAAAACATGAATAATTCAGTGAAAATGACTGTAAACAGATGAGAACTTGTTTAGAACAGCTGAAAGAGAATCTCCAAGTCAGTTCTTAGTGTAGAAAGGGTAGCTAAGATAAGGGAAATCCATAATTCCAGTTAAGATCACATGAAACACTGTATGAATCCTATATTCATTACTTAAAGGAGACTAGAGTGGTAAATGTGTGTTATACAAGGCAGAATACCATTGAAATAGAGAAAGAAACACGTTCGGCAGCTTTGGAAAGCCTTACTCTTCACTGAAATGTAGTACTACACTCTATAACACAGTTGAGAGACAATGTTCCCTACTTGCCTCAGTTCATAACAGTGTGTAGGAAGTTGTTTGATAAAGTGGGCAAAGCTTATACTTGGACCAGAAGGCAGAATATAGGAAACTACATGAAAACATGATTAATTCAGTGAAAATGACTGTAAACAGATGAGAACTTGTTTAGAACAGCTGAAAGAGATTCTCCAAGTCAGTTCTTAGTGTAGAAAAGGTAGCTAAGATCCGGGAAATCTTAATTCCAGTTAAAATCACATGAAACACTGTATGAATCCTATATTCTTTACTGAAAGGAGACTAGAGTGGTAAATGTTTGTTATACAAGGCAGAATACCATTGATATAGAGAAAGAAACACGTTCGGCAGCTTTGGAAAGCATTACACTTCACTGAAATGTAGTACTACACTCTATAACACAGTTGAGAGACAATGTTCCCTACTTGCCTCAGTTCATAACAGTGTGTAGGAAGTTGTTTGATAAAGTGGGCAAAGCTTATACTTGGGCCAGAAGGCAGAATATAGGAAACTACATGAAAACATGAATAATTCAGTGAAAATGACTGTAAACAGATGAGAACTTCTTTAGAACAGCTGAAAGAGAATCTCCAAGTCAGTTCTTAGTGTAGAAAAGGTAGCTAAGATAAGGGAAATCCATAATTCCAGTTAAGATCACATGAAACACTGTATGAATCCTATATTCATTACTTAAAGGAGAATAGAGTGGTAAATGTGTGTTATACAAGGCAGAATACCATTGAAATGGAGAAAGAAACACGTTCAGCAGCTTTTGAAATCCTTACACTACACTGAAATGTAGTACTACACTCTATAACACAGTTGAGAGACAATGTTCCCTACTTGCCTCAGTTCATAACAGTGTGTAGGAAGTTGTTTGATAAAGTGGGCAAAGCTTATACTTGGGCCAGAAGGCAGAATATAGGAAACTACATGAAAACATGAATAATTCAGTGAAAATGACTGTAAACAGATGAGAACTTGTTTTAGAACAGCTGAAAGAGATTCTCCAAGTCAGTTCTTAGTGTAGAAAAGGTAGCTAAGATCCGGGAAATCTTAATTCCAGTTAAAATCACATGAAACACTGTATGAATCCTATATTCATTACTTAAAGGAGAATAGAGTGGTAAATGTGTGTTATACAAGGCAGAATACCATTGAAATAGAGAAAGAAACACGTTTGGCAGCTTTGGAAAGCCTTACACTTCACTGAAATGTAGCACTACACTCTATAACACAGTTGAGAGACAATGTTCCCGAGCTGCCTCAGTTCATAACAGTGTGTAGGAAGTTGTTTGATAAAGTGGGCAAAGCTTATACTTGGACCAGAAGGCAGAATATAGGAAACTACATGAAAACATGAATAATTCAGTGAAAATGACTGTAAACAGATGAGAACTTGTTTTAGAACAGCTGAAAGTGATTCTCCAAGTCAGTTCTTAGTGTAGAAAAGGTAGCTAAGATCCGGGAAATCTTAATTCCAGTTAAAATCACATGAAACACTGTATGAATCCTATATTCTTTACTGAAAGGAGACTAGAGTGGTAAATGTTTGTTATACAAGGCAGAATACCATTGAAATAGAGAAAGAAACACGTTCGGCAGCTTTGGAAATCCTTACACTTTACTGAAATGTAGTACTACACTCTATAACACAGTTGAGAGACAATGTTCCCTACTTGCCTCAGTTCATAACAGTGTGTAGGAAGTTGTTTGATAAAGTGGGCAAAGCTTATACTTGGGCCAGAAGGCAGAATATAGGAAACTACATGAAAACATGAATAATTCAGTGAAAATGACTGTAAACAGAGGAGAACTCGTTTAGAACAGCTGAAAGAGAATCTCCAAGTCAGTTCTTAGTGTAGAAAAGGTATCTAAGATAAGGGAAATCCATAATTCCAGTTAAGATTACATGAAACACTGTATGAATTCTATATTCTTTACTTAAAGGAGACTAGAGTGGTAAATGTGTGTTATACAAGGCAGAATACCATTAAAATAGAGAAAGAAACACGTTCGGCAGCTTTTGAAATCCTTACACTTCACTGAAATGTAGTACTACACTCTATAACACAGTTGAGAGACAATGTTCCCTACTTGCCTCAGTTCATAATAGTGTGTAGGAAGTTGTTTGATAAAGTGGGCAAAGCTTATACTTGGGCCAGAAGGCAGAATATAGGAAACCACATGAAAACATGAATAATTCAGTGAAAATGACTGTAAACAGATGAGAACTTGTTTTAAAACAGCTGAAAGAGATTCTCCAAGTCAGTTCTTAGTGTAGAAAAGGTAGCTAAGATCCGGGAAATCTTAATTCCAGTTAAAATCACATGAAACACTGTATGAATCCTATATTCTTTACTGAAAGGAGACTAGAGTGGTAAATGTTTGTTATACAAGGCAGAATACCATTGAAATAGAGAAAGAAACACGTTGGGCAGCTTTGGAAAGCCTTACACTTCAATGAAATGTAGTACTACACTCTATAACACAGTTGAGAGACAATGTTCCCGAGCTGCCTCAGTTCATAACAGTGTGTAGGAAGTTGTTTGATAAAGTGGGCAAAGCTTATACTTGGACCAGAAGGCAGAATATAGGAAACTACATGAAAACATGATTAATTCAGTGAAAATGACTGTAAACAGATGAGAACTTGTTTAGAACAGCTGAAAGAGATTCTCCAAGTCAGTTCTTAGTGTAGAAAAGGTAGCTAAGATCCGGAAATCCTTAATTGGAGTTAAGATTATATGAAACACTGTATGAATCCTATATTCTTTACTTAAAGGAGACTAGAGTGGTAAATGTGTGTTATACAAGGCAGAATACCATTAAAATGGAGAAAGAAACACGTTCGGCAGTTTTGGAAATCCTTACACGTGACTGAAATGTAGTACTACACTCTATAACACAGTTGAGAGACAATGTTCCCGAGCTGCCTCAGTTCATAACAGTGTGTAGGAAGTTGTTTGATAAAGTGGTCAAAGCTTATACTTGGACCAGAAGGCAGAATATAGGAAACTACATGAAAACATGAATAATTCAGTGAAAATGACTGTAAACAGATTGGAACTTGTTTTAGAACAGCTGAAAGAGATTCTCCAAGTCAGTTCTTAGTGTAGAAAAGGTAGCTAAGATAAGGGAAATCCATAATTCCAGTTAAGATCACATGAAACACTGTATGAATCCTATCTTCATTACTTAAAGGAGACTAGAGTGGTAAATGTGTGTTATACAAGGCAGAATACCATTGAAATAGAGAAAGAAACACGTTCGGCAGCTTTGGAAAGCCATACACTTCACTGAAATGTAGTACTACACTCTATAACACAGTTGAGAGACAATGTTCCCTACTTGCCTCAGTTCATAACAGTGTGTAGGAAGTTGTTTGATAAAGTGGGCAAAGCTTATACTTGGACCAGAAGGCAGAATATAGGAAACTACATGAAAACATGATTAATTCAGTGAAAATGACTGTAAACAGATGAGAACTTGTTTAGAACAGCTGAAAGAGATTCTCCAAGTCAGTTCTTAGTGTAGA
Organism: Pipistrellus hanaki; assembly: GCF_964339955.1. Lineage (NCBI taxonomy): Eukaryota > Metazoa > Chordata > Mammalia > Chiroptera > Vespertilionidae > Pipistrellus > Pipistrellus hanaki. Next base: position 3,133,083 of record NW_028182303.1, read on the forward strand.
AAAGGTAGCTAAGATAAGGGAAATCCATAATTCCAGTTAAGATTACATGAAACACTGTATGAATTCTATATTCTTTACTTAAAGGAGACTAGAGTGGTAAATGTGTGTTATACAAGGCAGAATACCATTGAAATAGAGAAAGAAACACGTTCGGCAGCTTTGGAAAGCCTTACTCTGCACTGAAATGTAGTACTACACTATAACACAGTTGAGAGACAATGTTCCCTACTTGCCTCAGTTCATAACAGTGTGTAGGAAGTTGTTTGATAAAGTGGGCAAAGCTTATACTTGGGCCAGAAGGCAGAATATAGGAAACTACATGAAAACATGAATAATTCAGTGAAAATAACTGTAATCAGATGAGAACTTGTTTAGAACAGCTGAAAGAGAATCTCCAAGTCAGTTCTTAGTGTAGAAAAGGTAGCTAAGATAAGGGAAATCCATAATTCCAGTTAAGATCACATGAAACACTGTATGAATCCTATATTCATTATTTAAAGGAGACTAGAGTGGTAAATGTGTGTTATACAAGGCAGAATACCATTGAAATAGAGAAAGAAACAAGTTCGGCAGCTTTGGAAAGCCTTACAATTCACTGAAATGTAGTACTACACTCTATAACACAGTTGAGAGACAATGTTCCCGAGCTGCCTCAGTTCATAACAGTGTGTAGGAAGTTGTTTGATAAAGTGGGCAAAGCTTATACTTGGACCAGAAGGCAGAATATAGGAAACTACATGAAAACATGATTAATTCAGTGAAAATGACTGTAAACAGATGAGAACTTGTTTAGAACAGCTGAAAGAGATTCTCCAAGTCAGTTCTTAGTGTAGAAAAGGTAGCTAAGATAAGGGAAATCCATAATTCCAGTTAAAATTACATGAAACACTGTATGAATTCTATATTCTTTACTTAAAGGAGACTAGAGTGGTAAATGTGTGTTATACAAGGCAGAATACCATTAAAATAGAGAAAGAAACACGTTCGGCAGCTTTTGAAATCCTTACACTTCACTGAAATGTAGTACTACACTCTATAACACAGTTGAGAGACAATGTTCCCTACTTGCCTCAGTTCATAACAGTGTGTAGGAAGTTGTTTGATAAAGTGGGCAAAGCTTATACTTGGGCCAGAAGGCAGAATATAGGAAACTACATGAAAACATGAATAATTCAGTGAAAATGACTGTAAACAGATGAGAACTTGTTTAGAACAGCTGAAAGAGAATCTCCAAGTCAGTTCTTAGTGTAGAAAAGGTAGCTAAGATAAGGGAAATCCATAATTCCAGTTAAGATCACATGAAACACTGTATGAATCCTATATTCTTTACTGAAAGGAGACTAGAGTGGTAAATGTTTGTTATACAAGGCAGAATACCATTGAAATAGAGAAAGAAACACGTTCGGCAGCTTTGGAAATCCTTACACTTCACTGAAATGTAGTACTACACTCTATAACACAGTTGAGAGACAATGTTCCCTACTTGCCTCAGTTCATAACAGTGTGTAGGAAGTTGTTTGATAAAGTGGGCAAAGCTTATACTTGGGCCAGAAGGCAGAATATAGGAAACTACATGAAAACATGAATAATTCAGTGAAAATGACTGTAAACAGATGAGAACTTGTTTAGAACAGCTGAAAGAGAATCTCCAAGTCAGTTCTTAGTGTAGAAAAGGTAGCTAAGATAAGGGAAATCCATAATTCCAGTTAAGATCACATGAAACACTGTTTGAATCCTATATTCATTACTTAAAGGAGACAACTGTCGTAAATGTGTGTTATACAAGGCAGAGTACCATTGAAATAGAGAAAGAAACACGTTCGGCAGCTTTCGAAAGCCTTACACTTCACTGAAATGTAGTACTACACTCTATAACACAGTTGAGAGACAATGTTCCCGAGCTGCTTCAGTTCATAACAGTGTGTAGGAAGTTGTTTGATAAAGTGGGCAAAGCTTATACTTGGGCCAGAAGGCAGAATATAGGAAACTACATGAAAACATGAATAATTCAGTGAAAATGACTGTAAACAGATGAGAACTTGTTTAGAACAGCTGAAAGAGAATCTCCAAGTCAGTTCTTAGTGTAGAAAGGGTAGCTAAGATAAGGGAAATCCATAATTCCAGTTAAGATCACATGAAACACTGTATGAATCCTATATTCATTACTTAAAGGAGACTAGAGTGGTAAATGTGTGTTATACAAGGCAGAATACCATTGAAATAGAGAAAGAAACACGTTCGGCAGCTTTGGAAAGCCTTACTCTTCACTGAAATGTAGTACTACACTCTATAACACAGTTGAGAGACAATGTTCCCTACTTGCCTCAGTTCATAACAGTGTGTAGGAAGTTGTTTGATAAAGTGGGCAAAGCTTATACTTGGACCAGAAGGCAGAATATAGGAAACTACATGAAAACATGATTAATTCAGTGAAAATGACTGTAAACAGATGAGAACTTGTTTAGAACAGCTGAAAGAGATTCTCCAAGTCAGTTCTTAGTGTAGAAAAGGTAGCTAAGATCCGGGAAATCTTAATTCCAGTTAAAATCACATGAAACACTGTATGAATCCTATATTCTTTACTGAAAGGAGACTAGAGTGGTAAATGTTTGTTATACAAGGCAGAATACCATTGATATAGAGAAAGAAACACGTTCGGCATCTTTGGAAAGCCTTACACTTCACTGAAATGTAGTACTACACTCTATAACACAGTTGAGAGACAATGTTCCCTACTTGCCTCAGTTCATAACAGTGTGTAGGAAGTTGTTTGATAAAGTGGGCAAAGCTTATACTTGGGCCAGAAGGCAGAATATAGGAAACTACATGAAAACATGAATAATTCAGTGAAAATGACTGTAAACAGATGAGAACTTCTTTAGAACAGCTGAAAGAGAATCTCCAAGTCAGTTCTTAGTGTAGAAAAGGTAGCTAAGATAAGGGAAATCCATAATTCCAGTTAAGATCACATGAAACACTGTATGAATCCTATATTCATTACTTAAAGGAGAATAGAGTGGTAAATGTGTGTTATACAAGGCAGAATACCATTGAAATGGAGAAAGAAACACGTTCAGCAGCTTTTGAAATCCTTACACTACACTGAAATGTAGTACTACACTCTATAACACAGTTGAGAGACAATGTTCCCTACTTGCCTCAGTTCATAACAGTGTGTAGGAAGTTGTTTGATAAAGTGGGCAAAGCTTATACTTGGGCCAGAAGGCAGAATATAGGAAACTACATGAAAACATGAATAATTCAGTGAAAATGACTGTAAACAGATGAGAACTTGTTTTAGAACAGCTGAAAGAGATTCTCCAAGTCAGTTCTTAGTGTAGAAAAGGTAGCTAAGATCCGGGAAATCTTAATTCCAGTTAAAATCACATGAAACACTGTATGAATCCTATATTCATTACTTAAAGGAGAATAGAGTGGTAAATGTGTGTTATACAAGGCAGAATACCATTGAAATAGAGAAAGAAACACGTTTGGCAGCTTTGGAAAGCCTTACACTTCACTGAAATGTAGCACTACACTCTATAACACAGTTGAGAGACAATGTTCCCGAGCTGCCTCAGTTCATAACAGTGTGTAGGAAGTTGTTTGATAAAGTGGGCAAAGCTTATACTTGGACCAGAAGGCAGAATATAGGAAACTACATGAAAACATGAATAATTCAGTGAAAATGACTGTAAACAGATGAGAACTTGTTTTAGAACAGCTGAAAGTGATTCTCCAAGTCAGTTCTTAGTGTAGAAAAGGTAGCTAAGATCCGGGAAATCTTAATTCCAGTTAAAATCACATGAAACACTGTATGAATCCTATATTCTTTACTGAAAGGAGACTAGAGTGGTAAATGTTTGTTATACAAGGCAGAATACCATTGAAATAGAGAAAGAAACACGTTCGGCAGCTTTGGAAATCCTTACACTTTACTGAAATGTAGTACTACACTCTATAACACAGTTGAGAGACAATGTTCCCTACTTGCCTCAGTTCATAACAGTGTGTAGGAAGTTGTTTGATAAAGTGGGCAAAGCTTATACTTGGGCCAGAAGGCAGAATATAGGAAACTACATGAAAACATGAATAATTCAGTGAAAATGACTGTAAACAGAGGAGAACTCGTTTAGAACAGCTGAAAGAGAATCTCCAAGTCAGTTCTTAGTGTAGAAAAGGTATCTAAGATAAGGGAAATCCATAATTCCAGTTAAGATTACATGAAACACTGTATGAATTCTATATTCTTTACTTAAAGGAGACTAGAGTGGTAAATGTGTGTTATACAAGGCAGAATACCATTAAAATAGAGAAAGAAACACGTTCGGCAGCTTTTGAAATCCTTACACTTCACTGAAATGTAGTACTACACTCTATAACACAGTTGAGAGACAATGTTCCCTACTTGCCTCAGTTCATAATAGTGTGTAGGAAGTTGTTTGATAAAGTGGGCAAAGCTTATACTTGGGCCAGAAGGCAGAATATAGGAAACCACATGAAAACATGAATAATTCAGTGAAAATGACTGTAAACAGATGAGAACTTGTTTTAAAACAGCTGAAAGAGATTCTCCAAGTCAGTTCTTAGTGTAGAAAAGGTAGCTAAGATCCGGGAAATCTTAATTCCAGTTAAAATCACATGAAACACTGTATGAATCCTATATTCTTTACTGAAAGGAGACTAGAGTGGTAAATGTTTGTTATACAAGGCAGAATACCATTGAAATAGAGAAAGAAACACGTTGGGCAGCTTTGGAAAGCCTTACACTTCAATGAAATGTAGTACTACACTCTATAACACAGTTGAGAGACAATGTTCCCGAGCTGCCTCAGTTCATAACAGTGTGTAGGAAGTTGTTTGATAAAGTGGGCAAAGCTTATACTTGGACCAGAAGGCAGAATATAGGAAACTACATGAAAACATGATTAATTCAGTGAAAATGACTGTAAACAGATGAGAACTTGTTTAGAACAGCTGAAAGAGATTCTCCAAGTCAGTTCTTAGTGTAGAAAAGGTAGCTAAGATCCGGAAATCCTTAATTGGAGTTAAGATTATATGAAACACTGTATGAATCCTATATTCTTTACTTAAAGGAGACTAGAGTGGTAAATGTGTGTTATACAAGGCAGAATACCATTAAAATGGAGAAAGAAACACGTTCGGCAGTTTTGGAAATCCTTACACGTGACTGAAATGTAGTACTACACTCTATAACACAGTTGAGAGACAATGTTCCCGAGCTGCCTCAGTTCATAACAGTGTGTAGGAAGTTGTTTGATAAAGTGGTCAAAGCTTATACTTGGACCAGAAGGCAGAATATAGGAAACTACATGAAAACATGAATAATTCAGTGAAAATGACTGTAAACAGATTGGAACTTGTTTTAGAACAGCTGAAAGAGATTCTCCAAGTCAGTTCTTAGTGTAGAAAAGGTAGCTAAGATAAGGGAAATCCATAATTCCAGTTAAGATCACATGAAACACTGTATGAATCCTATCTTCATTACTTAAAGGAGACTAGAGTGGTAAATGTGTGTTATACAAGGCAGAATACCATTGAAATAGAGAAAGAAACACGTTCGGCAGCTTTGGAAAGCCATACACTTCACTGAAATGTAGTACTACACTCTATAACACAGTTGAGAGACAATGTTCCCTACTTGCCTCAGTTCATAACAGTGTGTAGGAAGTTGTTTGATAAAGTGGGCAAAGCTTATACTTGGACCAGAAGGCAGAATATAGGAAACTACATGAAAACATGATTAATTCAGTGAAAATGACTGTAAACAGATGAGAACTTGTTTAGAACAGCTGAAAGAGATTCTCCAAGTCAGTTCTTAGTGTAGAAAAGGTAGCTAAGATAAGGGAAATCCATAATTCCAGTTAAGATTACATGAAACACTGTATGAATTCTATATTCTTTACTTAAAGGAGACTAGAGTGGTAAATGTGTGTTATACAAGGCAGAATACCATTGAAATAGAGAAAGAAACACGTTCGGCAGCTTTGGAAAGCCTTACTCTGCACTGAAATGTAGTACTACACTATAACACAGTTGAGAGACAATGTTCCCTACTTGCCTCAGTTCATAACAGTGTGTAGGAAGTTGTTTGATAAAGTGGGCAAAGCTTATACTTGGGCCAGAAGGCAGAATATAGGAAACTACATGAAAACATGAATAATTCAGTGAAAATAACTGTAATCAGATGAGAACTTGTTTAGAACAGCTGAAAGAGAATCTCCAAGTCAGTTCTTAGTGTAGAAAAGGTAGCTAAGATAAGGGAAATCCATAATTCCAGTTAAGATCACATGAAACACTGTATGAATCCTATATTCATTATTTAAAGGAGACTAGAGTGGTAAATGTGTGTTATACAAGGCAGAATACCATTGAAATAGAGAAAGAAACAAGTTCGGCAGCTTTGGAAAGCCTTACAATTCACTGAAATGTAGTACTACACTCTATAACACAGTTGAGAGACAATGTTCCCGAGCTGCCTCAGTTCATAACAGTGTGTAGGAAGTTGTTTGATAAAGTGGGCAAAGCTTATACTTGGACCAGAAGGCAGAATATAGGAAACTACATGAAAACATGATTAATTCAGTGAAAATGACTGTAAACAGATGAGAACTTGTTTAGAACAGCTGAAAGAGATTCTCCAAGTCAGTTCTTAGTGTAGAAAAGGTAGCTAAGATAAGGGAAATCCATAATTCCAGTTAAAATTACATGAAACACTGTATGAATTCTATATTCTTTACTTAAAGGAGACTAGAGTGGTAAATGTGTGTTATACAAGGCAGAATACCATTAAAATAGAGAAAGAAACACGTTCGGCAGCTTTTGAAATCCTTACACTTCACTGAAATGTAGTACTACACTCTATAACACAGTTGAGAGACAATGTTCCCTACTTGCCTCAGTTCATAACAGTGTGTAGGAAGTTGTTTGATAAAGTGGGCAAAGCTTATACTTGGGCCAGAAGGCAGAATATAGGAAACTACATGAAAACATGAATAATTAAGTGAAAATGACTGTAAACAGATGAGAACTTGTTTTAGAACAGCTGAAAGAGATTCTACAAGTCAGTTCTTATTGTAGAAAAGGTAGCTAAGATCCGGGAAATCTTAATTCCAGTTAAAATCACATGAAACACTGTATGAATCCTATATTCTTTACTGAAAGGAGACTAGAGTGGTAAATGTTTGTTATACAAGGCAGAATACCATTGAAATAGAGAAAGAAACTTGTTCGGCAGCTTTGGAAAGCCTTACACTTCACTGAAATGTAGTACTACACTCTATAACATAGGTGAGAGACAATGTTCCCTACTTGCCTCAGTTCATAGCAGTGTGTAGGAAGTTGTTTGATAAAGTGGGCAAAGCTTATACTTGGGCCAGAAGGCAGAATATAGGAAACTACATGAAAACATGAATAATTCAGTGAAAATAACTGTAAACAGATGAGAACTTGTTTAGAACAGCTGAAAGAGAATCTCCAAGTCAGTTCTTAGTGTAGAAAAGGTAGCTAAGATAAGGGAAATCCATAATTCCAGTTAAGATCACATGAAACACTGTATGAATCCTATATTCATTACTTAAAGGAGACTAGAGTGGTGAATGGTTGTTATACAAGGCAGAATACCATTGAAATAGAGAAAGAAACACGTTCGGCAGCTATGGAAAGCCTTACACTTCACTGAAATGTAGTACTACACTCTATAACACAGTTGTGAGACAATGTTCCCTAGCTGCCTCAGTTTATAACAGTGTGTAGGAAGTTGTTTGATAAAGTGGGCAAAGCTTATACTTGGACCAGAAGGCAGAATATAGGAAACTACATGAAAACATGATTAATTCAGTGAAAATGACTGTAAACAGATGAGAACTTGTTTAGAACAGCTGAAAGAGATTCTCCAAGTCAGTTCTTAGTGTAGAAAAGGTAGCTAAGATAAGGGAAATCCATAATTCCAGTTAAGATTACATGAAACACTGTATGAATTCTATATTCTTTACTTAAAGGAGACTAGAGTGGTAAATGTGTGTTATACAAGGCAGAATACCATTAAAAAAGAGAAAGAAACACGTTCGGCAGCTTTTGAAATCCTTACACTTCACTGAAATGTAGTACTACACTCTATAACACAGTTGACAGACAATGTTCCCTACTTGCCTCAGTTCATAACAGTGTGTAGGAAGTTGTTTGATAAAGTGGGCAAAGCTTATACTTGGGCCAGAAGGCAGAATATAGGAAACTACATGAAAACATGAATAATTCAGTGAAAATGACTGTAAACAGATGAGAACTTGTTTTAGAACAGCTGAAAGAGATTCTCCAAGTCAGTTCTTAGTGTAGAAAAGGTAGCTAAGATCCGGGAAATCTTAATTCCAATTAAAATCACATGAAACACTGTATGAATCCTATATTCTTTACTGAAAGGAGACTAGAGTGGTAAATGTTTGTTATACAAGGCAGAATACCATTGAAATAGAGAAAGAAACACGTTGGGCAGCTTTGGAAAGCCTTACACTTCACTGAAATGTAGTACTACACTCTATAACACAGTTGAGAGACAATGTTCCCTACTTGCCTCAGTTCATAACAGTGTGTAGGAAGTTGTTTGATAAAGTGGGCAAAGCTTATACTTGGGCCAGAAGGCAGAATATAGGAAACTACATGAAAACATGAATAATTCAGTGAAAATGACTGTAAACAGATGAGAACTTGTTTAGAACAGCTGAAAGAGAATCTCCAAGTCAGTTCTTAGTGTAGAAAAGGTAGCTAAGATAAGGGAAATCCATAATTCCAGTTAAGATCACATGAAACACTGTATGAATCCTATCTTCATTACTTAAAGGAGACTAGAGTGGTAAATGTGTGTTATACAAGGCAGAATACCATTGAAATAGAGAAAGAAACACGTTCGGCAGCTTTGGAAAGCCATACACTTCACTGAAATGTAGTACTACACTCTATAACACAGTTGAGAGACAATGTTCCCTACTTGCCTCAGTTCATAACAGTGTGTAGGAAGTTGTTTGATAAAGTGGGCAAAGCTTATACTTGGACCAGAAGGCAGAATATAGGAAACTACATGAAAACATGATTAATTCAGTGAAAATGACTGTAAACAGATGAGAACTTGTTTAGAACAGCTGAAAGAGATTCTCCAAGTCAGTTCTTAGTGTAGAAAAGGTAGCTAAGATCCGGGAAATCTTAATTCCAGTTAAAATCACATGAAACACTGTATGAATCCTATATTCTTTACTGAAAGGAGACTAGAGTGGTAAATGTTTGTTATACAAGGCAGAATACCATTGAAATAGAGAAAGAAACACGTTCGGCAGCTTTGGAAATCCTTACACTTTACTGAAATGTAGTACTACACTCTATAACACAGTTGAGAGACAATGTTCCCTACTTGCCTCAGTTCATAACAGTGTGTAGGAAGTTGTTTGATAAAGTGGGCAAAGCTTATACTTGGGCCAGAAGGCAGAATATAGGAAACTACATGAAAACATGAATAATTCAGTGAAAATGACTGTAAACAGAGGAGAACTCGTTTAGAACAGCTGAAAGAGAATCTCCAAGTCAGTTCTTAGTGTAGAAAAGGTATCTAAGATAAGGGAAATCCATAATTCCAGTTAAGATTACATGAAACACTGTATGAATTCTATATTCTTTACTTAAAGGAGACTAGAGTGGTAAATGTGTGTTATACAAGGCAGAATACCATTAAAATAGAGAAAGAAACACGTTCGGCAGCTTTTGAAATCCTTACACTTCACTGAAATGTAGTACTACACTCTATAACACAGTTGAGAGACAATGTTCCCTACTTGCCTCAGTTCATAATAGTGTGTAGGAAGTTGTTTGATAAAGTGGGCAAAGCTTATACTTGGGCCAGAAGGCAGAATATAGGAAACCACATGAAAACATGAATAATTCAGTGAAAATGACTGTAAACAGATGAGAACTTGTTTTAAAACAGCTGAAAGAGATTCTCCAAGTCAGTTCTTAGTGTAGAAAAGGTAGCTAAGATCCGGGAAATCTTAATTCCAGTTAAAATCACATGAAACACTGTATGAATCCTATATTCTTTACTGAAAGGAGACTAGAGTGGTAAATGTTTGTTATACAAGGCAGAATACCATTGAAATAGAGAAAGAAACACGTTGGGCAGCTTTGGAAAGCCTTACACTTCAATGAAATGTAGTACTACACTCTATAACACAGTTGAGAGACAATGTTCCCGAGCTGCCTCAGTTCATAACAGTGTGTAGGAAGTTGTTTGATAAAGTGGGCAAAGCTTATACTTGGACCAGAAGGCAGAATATAGGAAACTACATGAAAACATGATTAATTCAGTGAAAATGACTGTAAACAGATGAGAACTTGTTTAGAACAGCTGAAAGAGATTCTCCAAGTCAGTTCTTAGTGTAGAAAAGGTAGCTAAGATCCGGAAATCCTTAATTGGAGTTAAGATTATATGAAACACTGTATGAATCCTATATTCTTTACTTAAAGGAGACTAGAGTGGTAAATGTGTGTTATACAAGGCAGAATACCATTAAAATGGAGAAAGAAACACGTTCGGCAGTTTTGGAAATCCTTACACGTGACTGAAATGTAGTACTACACTCTATAACACAGTTGAGAGACAATGTTCCCGAGCTGCCTCAGTTCATAACAGTGTGTAGGAAGTTGTTTGATAAAGTGGTCAAAGCTTATACTTGGACCAGAAGGCAGAATATAGGAAACTACATGAAAACATGAATAATTCAGTGAAAATGACTGTAAACAGATTGGAACTTGTTTTAGAACAGCTGAAAGAGATTCTCCAAGTCAGTTCTTAGTGTAGAAAAGGTAGCTAAGATAAGGGAAATCCATAATTCCAGTTAAGATCACATGAAACACTGTATGAATCCTATCTTCATTACTTAAAGGAGACTAGAGTGGTAAATGTGTGTTATACAAGGCAGAATACCATTGAAATAGAGAAAGAAACACGTTCGGCAGCTTTGGAAAGCCATACACTTCACTGAAATGTAGTACTACACTCTATAACACAGTTGAGAGACAATGTTCCCTACTTGCCTCAGTTCATAACAGTGTGTAGGAAGTTGTTTGATAAAGTGGGCAAAGCTTATACTTGGACCAGAAGGCAGAATATAGGAAACTACATGAAAACATGATTAATTCAGTGAAAATGACTGTAAACAGATGAGAACTTGTTTAGAACAGCTGAAAGAGATTCTCCAAGTCAGTTCTTAGTGTAGAAAAGGTAGCTAAGATAAGGGAAATCCATAATTCCAGTTAAGATTACATGAAACACTGTATGAATTCTATATTCTTTACTTAAAGGAGACTAGAGTGGTAAATGTGTGTTATACAAGGCAGAATACCATTGAAATAGAGAAAGAAACACGTTCGGCAGCTTTGGAAAGCCTTACTCTGCACTGAAATGTAGTACTACACTATAACACAGTTGAGAGACAATGTTCCCTACTTGCCTCAGTTCATAACAGTGTGTAGGAAGTTGTTTGATAAAGTGGGCAAAGCTTATACTTGGGCCAGAAGGCAGAATATAGGAAACTACATGAAAACATGAATAATTCAGTGAAAATAACTGTAATCAGATGAGAACTTGTTTAGAACAGCTGAAAGAGAATCTCCAAGTCAGTTCTTAGTGTAGAAAAGGTAGCTAAGATAAGGGAAATCCATAATTCCAGTTAAGATCACATGAAACACTGTATGAATCCTATATTCATTATTTAAAGGAGACTAGAGTGGTAAATGTGTGTTATACAAGGCAGAATACCATTGAAATAGAGAAAGAAACAAGTTCGGCAGCTTTGGAAAGCCTTACAATTCACTGAAATGTAGTACTACACTCTATAACACAGTTGAGAGACAATGTTCCCGAGCTGCCTCAGTTCATAACAGTGTGTAGGAAGTTGTTTGATAAAGTGGGCAAAGCTTATACTTGGACCAGAAGGCAGAATATAGGAAACTACATGAAAACATGATTAATTCAGTGAAAATGACTGTAAACAGATGAGAACTTGTTTAGAACAGCTGAAAGAGATTCTCCAAGTCAGTTCTTAGTGTAGAAAAGGTAGCTAAGATAAGGGAAATCCATAATTCCAGTTAAAATTACATGAAACACTGTATGAATTCTATATTCTTTACTTAAAGGAGACTAGAGTGGTAAATGTGTGTTATACAAGGCAGAATACCATTAAAATAGAGAAAGAAACACGTTCGGCAGCTTTTGAAATCCTTACACTTCACTGAAATGTAGTACTACACTCTATAACACAGTTGAGAGACAATGTTCCCTACTTGCCTCAGTTCATAACAGTGTGTAGGAAGTTGTTTGATAAAGTGGGCAAAGCTTATACTTGGGCCAGAAGGCAGAATATAGGAAACTACATGAAAACATGAATAATTAAGTGAAAATGACTGTAAACAGATGAGAACTTGTTTTAGAACAGCTGAAAGAGATTCTACAAGTCAGTTCTTATTGTAGAAAAGGTAGCTAAGATCCGGGAAATCTTAATTCCAGTTAAAATCACATGAAACACTGTATGAATCCTATATTCTTTACTGAAAGGAGACTAGAGTGGTAAATGTTTGTTATACAAGGCAGAATACCATTGAAATAGAGAAAGAAACTTGTTCGGCAGCTTTGGAAAGCCTTACACTTCACTGAAATGTAGTACTACACTCTATAACATAGGTGAGAGACAATGTTCCCTACTTGCCTCAGTTCATAGCAGTGTGTAGGAAGTTGTTTGATAAAGTGGGCAAAGCTTATACTTGGGCCAGAAGGCAGAATATAGGAAACTACATGAAAACATGAATAATTCAGTGAAAATAACTGTAAACAGATGAGAACTTGTTTAGAACAGCTGAAAGAGAATCTCCAAGTCAGTTCTTAGTGTAGAAAAGGTAGCTAAGATAAGGGAAATCCATAATTCCAGTTAAGATCACATGAAACACTGTATGAATCCTATATTCATTACTTAAAGGAGACTAGAGTGGTGAATGGTTGTTATACAAGGCAGAATACCATTGAAATAGAGAAAGAAACACGTTCGGCAGCTATGGAAAGCCTTACACTTCACTGAAATGTAGTACTACACTCTATAACACAGTTGTGAGACAATGTTCCCTAGCTGCCTCAGTTTATAACAGTGTGTAGGAAGTTGTTTGATAAAGTGGGCAAAGCTTATACTTGGACCAGAAGGCAGAATATAGGAAACTACATGAAAACATGATTAATTCAGTGAAAATGACTGTAAACAGATGAGAACTTGTTTAGAACAGCTGAAAGAGATTCTCCAAGTCAGTTCTTAGTGTAGAAAAGGTAGCTAAGATAAGGGAAATCCATAATTCCAGTTAAGATTACATGAAACACTGTATGAATTCTATATTCTTTACTTAAAGGAGACTAGAGTGGTAAATGTGTGTTATACAAGGCAGAATACCATTAAAAAAGAGAAAGAAACACGTTCGGCAGCTTTTGAAATCCTTACACTTCACTGAAATGTAGTACTACACTCTATAACACAGTTGACAGACAATGTTCCCTACTTGCCTCAGTTCATAACAGTGTGTAGGAAGTTGTTTGATAAAGTGGGCAAAGCTTATACTTGGGCCAGAAGGCAGAATATAGGAAACTACATGAAAACATGAATAATTCAGTGAAAATGACTGTAAACAGATGAGAACTTGTTTTAGAACAGCTGAAAGAGATTCTCCAAGTCAGTTCTTAGTGTAGAAAAGGTAGCTAAGATCCGGGAAATCTTAATTCCAATTAAAATCACATGAAACACTGTATGAATCCTATATTCTTTACTGAAAGGAGACTAGAGTGGTAAATGTTTGTTATACAAGGCAGAATACCATTGAAATAGAGAAAGAAACACGTTGGGCAGCTTTGGAAAGCCTTACACTTCACTGAAATGTAGTACTACACTCTATAACACAGTTGAGAGACAATGTTCCCTACTTGCCTCAGTTCATAACAGTGTGTAGGAAGTTGTTTGATAAAGTGGGCAAAGCTTATACTTGGGCCAGAAGGCAGAATATAGGAAACTACATGAAAACATGAATAATTCAGTGAAAATGACTGTAAACAGATGAGAACTTGTTTAGAACAGCTGAAAGAGAATCTCCAAGTCAGTTCTTAGTGTAGAAAAGGTAGCTAAGATAAGGGAAATCCATAATTCCAGTTAAGATCACATGAAACACTGTATGAATCCTATCTTCATTACTTAAAGGAGACTAGAGTGGTAAATGTGTGTTATACAAGGCAGAATACCATTGAAATAGAGAAAGAAACACGTTCGGCAGCTTTGGAAAGCCATACACTTCACTGAAATGTAGTACTACACTCTATAACACAGTTGAGAGACAATGTTCCCTACTTGCCTCAGTTCATAACAGTGTGTAGGAAGTTGTTTGATAAAGTGGGCAAAGCTTATACTTGGACCAGAAGGCAGAATATAGGAAACTACATGAAAACATGATTAATTCAGTGAAAATGACTGTAAACAGATGAGAACTTGTTTAGAACAGCTGAAAGAGATTCTCCAAGTCAGTTCTTAGTGTAGAAAAGGTAGCTAAGATAAGGGAAATCCATAATTCCAGTTAAGATTACATGAAACACTGTATGAATTCTATATTCTTTACTTAACGGAGACTAGAGTGGTAAATGTGTGTTATACAAGGCAGAATACCATTGAAATAGAGAAAGAAACACGTTCGGCAGCTTTGGAAAGCCTTACTCTGCACTGAAATGTAGTACTACACTATAACACAGTTGAGAGACAATGTTCCCTACTTGCCTCAGTTCATAACAGTGTGTAGGAAGTTGTTTGATAAAGTGGGCAAAGCTTATACTTGGGCCAGAAGGCAGAATATAGGAAACTACATGAAAACATGAATAATTCAGTGAAAATAACTGTAATCAGATGAGAACTTGTTTAGAACAGCTGAAAGAGAATCTCCAAGTCAGTTCTTAGTGTAGAAAAGGTAGCTAAGATAAGGGAAATCCATAATTCCAGTTAAGATCACATGAAACACTGTATGAATCCTATATTCATTATTTAAAGGAGACTAGAGTGGTAAATGTGTGTTATACAAGGCAGAATACCATTGAAATAGAGAAAGAAACAAGTTCGGCAGCTTTGGAAAGCCTTACAATTCACTGAAATGTAGTACTACACTCTATAACACAGTTGAGAGACAATGTTCCCGAGCTGCCTCAGTTCATAACAGTGTGTAGGAAGTTGTTTGATAAAGTGGGCAAAGCTTATACTTGGACCAGAAGGCAGAATATAGGAAACTACATGAAAACATGATTAATTCAGTGAAAATGACTGTAAACAGATGAGAACTTGTTTAGAACAGCTGAAAGAGATTCTCCAAGTCAGTTCTTAGTGTAGAAAAGGTAGCTAAGATAAGGGAAATCCATAATTCCAGTTAAGATTACATGAAACACTGTATGAATTCTATATTCTTTACTTAAAGGAGACTAGAGTGGTAAATGTGTGTTATACAAGGCAGAATACCATTGAAATAGAGAAAGAAACACGTTCGGCAGCTTTGGAAAGCCTTACTCTGCACTGAAATGTAGTACTACACTATAACACAGTTGAGAGACAATGTTCCCTACTTGCCTCAGTTCATAACAGTGTGTAGGAAGTTGTTTGATAAAGTGGGCAAAGCTTATACTTGGGCCAGAAGGCAGAATATAGGAAACTACATGAAAACATGAATAATTCAGTGAAAATAACTGTAATCAGATGAGAACTTGTTTAGAACAGCTGAAAGAGAATCTCCAAGTCAGTTCTTAGTGTAGAAAAGGTAGCTAAGATAAGGGAAATCCATAATTCCAGTTAAGATCACATGAAACACTGTATGAATCCTATATTCATTATTTAAAGGAGACTAGAGTGGTAAATGTGTGTTATACAAGGCAGAATACCATTGAAATAGAGAAAGAAACAAGTTCGGCAGCTTTGGAAAGCCTTACAATTCACTGAAATGTAGTACTACACTCTATAACACAGTTGAGAGACAATGTTCCCGAGCTGCCTCAGTTCATAACAGTGTGTAGGAAGTTGTTTGATAAAGTGGGCAAAGCTTATACTTGGACCAGAAGGCAGAATATAGGAAACTACATGAAAACATGATTAATTCAGTGAAAATGACTGTAAACAGATGAGAACTTGTTTAGAACAGCTGAAAGAGATTCTCCAAGTCAGTTCTTAGTGTAGAAAAGGTAGCTAAGATAAGGGAAATCCATAATTCCAGTTAAAATTACATGAAACACTGTATGAATCCTATATTCTTTACTGAAAGGAGACTAGAGTGGTAAATGTTTGTTATACAAGGCAGAATACCATTGAAATAGAGAAAGAAACTTGTTCGGCAGCTTTGGAAAGCCTTACACTTCACTGAAATGTAGTACTACACTCTATAACATAGGTGAGAGACAATGTTCCCTACTTGCCTCAGTTCATAGCAGTGTGTAGGAAGTTGTTTGATAAAGTGGGCAAAGCTTATACTTGGGCCAGAAGGCAGAATATAGGAAACTACATGAAAACATGAATAATTCAGTGAAAATAACTGTAAACAGATGAGAACTTGTTTAGAACAGCTGAAAGAGAATCTCCAAGTCAGTTCTTAGTGTAGAAAAGGTAGCTAAGATAAGGGAAATCCATAATTCCAGTTAAGATCACATGAAACACTGTATGAATCCTATATTCATTACTTAAAGGAGACTAGAGTGGTGAATGGTTGTTATACAAGGCAGAATACCATTGAAATAGAGAAAGAAACACGTTCGGCAGCTATGGAAAGCCTTACACTTCACTGAAATGTAGTACTACACTCTATAACACAGTTGTGAGACAATGTTCCCTAGCTGCCTCAGTTTATAACAGTGTGTAGGAAGTTGTTTGATAAAGTGGGCAAAGCTTATACTTGGACCAGAAGGCAGAATATAGGAAACTACATGAAAACATGATTAATTCAGTGAAAATGACTGTAAACAGATGAGAACTTGTTTAGAACAGCTGAAAGAGATTCTCCAAGTCAGTTCTTAGTGTAGAAAAGGTAGCTAAGATAAGGGAAATCCATAATTCCAGTTAAGATTACATGAAACACTGTATGAATTCTATATTCTTTACTTAAAGGAGACTAGAGTGGTAAATGTGTGTTATACAAGGCAGAATACCATTAAAAAAGAGAAAGAAACACGTTCGGCAGCTTTTGAAATCCTTACACTTCACTGAAATGTAGTACTACACTCTATAACACAGTTGACAGACAATGTTCCCTACTTGCCTCAGTTCATAACAGTGTGTAGGAAGTTGTTTGATAAAGTGGGCAAAGCTTATACTTGGGCCAGAAGGCAGAATATAGGAAACTACATGAAAACATGAATAATTCAGTGAAAATGACTGTAAACAGATGAGAACTTGTTTTAGAACAGCTGAAAGAGATTCTCCAAGTCAGTTCTTAGTGTAGAAAAGGTAGCTAAGATCCGGGAAATCTTAATTCCAATTAAAATCACATGAAACACTGTATGAATCCTATATTCTTTACTGAAAGGAGACTAGAGTGGTAAATGTTTGTTATACAAGGCAGAATACCATTGAAATAGAGAAAGAAACACGTTGGGCAGCTTTGGAAAGCCTTACACTTCACTGAAATGTAGTACTACACTCTATAACACAGTTGAGAGACAATGTTCCCTACTTGCCTCAGTTCATAACAGTGTGTAGGAAGTTGTTTGATAAAGTGGGCAAAGCTTATACTTGGGCCAGAAGGCAGAATATAGGAAACTACATGAAAACATGAATAATTCAGTGAAAATGACTGTAAACAGATGAGAACTTGTTTAGAACAGCTGAAAGAGAATCTCCAAGTCAGTTCTTAGTGTAGAAAAGGTAGCTAAGATAAGGGAAATCCATAATTCCAGTTAAGATCACATGAAACACTATGAATCCTATATTCTTTACTTAAAGGAGACTAGAGTGGTAAATGTGTGTTATACAAGGCAGAATACCATTGAAATAGAGAAAGAAACACGTTCGGGAGCTTTGGAAAGCCTTACACTTCACTGAAATGTAGTACTACACTCTATAACACAATTGAGAGACAATGTTCCCTACTTGCCTCAGTTCATAACAGTGTGTAGGAAGTTGTTTGATAAAGTGGGCAAAGCTTCTACTTGGGCCTGAAGGCAGAATATAGGAAACTTCATGAAAACATGAATAATTCAGTGAAAATGACTGTAAACAGATGAGAACTTGTTTAGAACAGCTGAAAGAGAATCTCCAAGTCAGTTCTTAGTGTAGAAAAGGTAGCTAAGATAAGGGAAATCCATAATTCCAGTTAAGATCACATGAAACACTGTATGAATCCTATATTCATTACTTAAAGGAGACTAGAGTGGTAAATGTGTGTTATACAAGGCAGAATACCATTGAAATAGAGAAAGAAACACGTTCGGCAGCTTTGGAAAGCCTTACTCTGCACTGAAATGTAGTACTACACTATAACACAGTTGAGAGACAATGTTCCCTACTTGCCTCAGTTCATAACAGTGTGTAGGAAGTTGTTTGATAAAGTGGGCAAAGCTTATACTTGGGCCAGAAGGCAGAATATAGGAAACTACATGAAAACATGAATAATTCAGTGAAAATAACTGTAAACAGATGAGAACTTGTTTAGAACAGCTGAAAGAGAATCTCCAAGTCAGTTCTTAGTGTAGAAAAGGTACCTAAGATAAGGGAAATCCATAATTCCAGTTAAGATCACATGAAACACTGTATGAATCCTATATTCATTACTTAAAGGAGACTAGAGTGGTGAATGGTTGTTATACAAGGCAGAATACCATTGAAATAGAGAAAGAAACACGTTCGGGAGCTATGGAAAGCCTTACACTTCACTGAAATGTAGTACTACACTCTATAACACAGTTGTGAGACAATGTTCCCTAGCTGCCTCAGTTCATAACAGTGTGTAGGAAGTTGTTTGATAAAGTGGGCAAAGCTTATACTTGGACCAGAAGGCAGAATATAGGAAACTACCTGAAAACATGATTAATTCAGTGAAAACGACTGTAAACAGATGAGAACTTGTTTAGAACAGCTGAAAGAGATTCTCCAAGTCAGTTCTTAGTGTAGAAAAGGTAGCTAAGATAAGGGAAATCCATAATTCCAGTTAAGATTACATGAAACACTGTATGAATTCTATATTCTTTACTTAAAGGAGACTAGAGTGGTAAATGTGTGTTATACAAGGCAGAATACCATTAAAATAGAGAAAGAAACAGGTTCGGCAGCTTTTGAAATCCTTACACTTCACTGAAATGTAGTACTACACTCTATAACACAGTTGAGAGACAATGTTCCCTACTTGCCTCAGTTCATAACAGTGTGTAGGAAGTTGTTTGATAAAGTGGGCAAAGCTTATACTTGGGCCAGAAGGCAGAATATAGGAAACTACATGAAAACATGAATAATTCAGTGAAAATGACTGTAAAGAGATGAGAACTTGTTTAGAACAGCTGAAAGAGATTCTCCAAGTCAATTCTTAGTGTAGAAGAGGTAGCTAAGATCCGGAAATCCTTAATTGGAGTTAAGATTATATGAAACACTGTATGAATCCTATATTCTTTACTGAAGGGAGACTAGAGTGGTAAATGTGTGTTATACAAGGCAGAATACCATTAAAATGGAGAAAGAAACACGTTCGGCAGTTTTGGAAATCCTTACACGTGACTGAAATGTAGTACTACACTCTATAACACAGTTGAGAGACAATGTTCCCGAGCTGCCTCAGTTCATAACAGTGTGTAGGAAGTTGTTTGATAAAGTGGTCAAAGCTTATACTTGGACCAGAAGGCAGAATATAGGAAACTACATGAAAACATGAATAATTCAGTGAAAATGACTGTAAACAGATTGGAACTTGTTTTAGAACAGCTGAAAGAGATTCTCCAAGTCAGTTCTTAGTGTAGAAAAGGTAGCTAAGATCTGGGAAATCTTAATTCCAGTTAAGATCACATGAAACAGTGGATGAATCCTATATTCTTTACTTAAAGGAGACTAGAGTGGTAAATGTGTGTTATACAAGGCAGAATACCATTGAAGTAGAGAAAGAAACACGTTCGGCAGCTTTGGAAAGCGTTACACTTCACTGAAATGTACTACTACACTCTATAACACAGTTGAGAGACAATGTTCCCTACTTGCCTCAGTTCATAACAGTGTGTAGGAAGTTGTTTGATAAAGTGGGCAAAGCTTATACTTGGGCCAGAAGGCAGAATATAGGAAACTACATGAAAACATGATTAATTCAGTGAAAATGACTGTAAACAGATGAGAACTTCTTTAGAACAGCTGAAAGAGATTCTCCAAGTCAGTTCTTAGTGTAGAAAAGGTAGCTAAGATAAGGGAAATCCATAATTCCAGTTAACATTACATGAAACACTGTATGAATTCTATATTCTTTACTTAAAGGAGACTAGAGTGGTAAATGTGTGTTATACAAGGCAGAATACCATTAAAATAGAGAAAGAAACACGTTCGGCAGCTTTTGAAATCCTTACACTTCACTGAAATGTAGTACTACACTCTATAACACAGTTGAGAGACAATGTTCCCTACTTGCCTCAGTTCATAACAGTGTGTAGGAAGTTGTTTGATAAAGTGGGCAAAGCTTATACTTGGGCCAGAAGGCAGAATATAGGAAACTACATGAAAACATGATTTATTCAGTGAAAATGACTGTAAACAGATGAGAACTTGTTTAGAACAGCTGAAAGAGATTCTCCAAGTCAGTTCTTAGTGTAGAAAAGGTAGCTAAGATAAGGGAAATCCATAATTCCAGTTAAGATTACATGAAACACTGTATGAATTCTATATTCTTTACTTAAAGGAGACTAGAGTGGTAAATGTGTGTTATACAAGGCAAAATATCATTGAAATAGAGAAAGAAACACGTTCGGCAGCTTTGGAAAGCCTTACTCTGCACTGAAATGTAGTACTACACTATAACACAGTTGAGAGACAATGTTCCCTACTTGCCTCAGTTCATAACAGTGTGGAGGAAGTTGTTTGATAAAGTGGGCAAAGCTTATACTTGGGCCAGAAGGCAGAATATAGGAAACTACATGAAAACATGAATAATTCAGTGAAAATAACTGTAAACAGATGAGAACTTGTTTAGAACAGCTGAAAGAGAATCTCCAAGTCAGTTCTTAGTGTAGAAAAGGTAGCTAAGATAAGGGAAATCCATAATTCCAGTTAAGATCACATGAAACACTGTATGAATTCTATATTCTTTACTTAAAGGAGACTAGAGTGGTAAATGTGTGTTATACAAGGCAGAATACCATTAAAATAGAGAAAGAAACACGTTCGGCAGCTTTTGAAATCCTTACACTTCACTGAAATGTAGTACTACACTCTATAACACAGTTGAGAGACAATGTTCCCTACTTGCCTCAGTTCATAACAGTGTGTAGGAAGTTGTTTGATAAAGTGGGCAAAGCTTATACTTGGGCCAGAAGGCAGAATATAGGAAACTACATGAAAACATGATTTATTCAGTGAAAATGACTGTAAACAGATGAGAACTTGTTTAGAACAGCTGAAAGAGATTCTCCAAGTCAGTTCTTAGTGTAGAAAAGGTAGCTAAGATAAGGGAAATCCATAATTCCAGTTAAGATTACATGAAACACTGTATGAATTCTATATTCTTTACTTAAAGGAGACTAGAGTGGTAAATGTGTGTTATACAAGGCAAAATACCATTGAAATAGAGAAAGAAACACGTTCGGCAGCTTTGGAAAGCCTTACTCTGCACTGAAATGTAGTACTACACTATAACACAGTTGAGTGACAATGTTCCCTACTTGCCTCAGTTCATAACAGTGTGGAGGAAGTTGTTTGATAAAGTGGGCAAAGCTTATACTTGGGCCAGAAGGCAGAATATAGGAAACTACATGAAAACATGAATAATTCAGTGAAAATAACTGTAAACAGATGAGAACTTGTTTAGAACAGCTGAAAGAGAATCTCCAAGTCAGTTCTTAGTGTAGAAAAGGTAGCTAAGATAAGGGAAATCCATAATTCCAGTTAAGATCACATGAAACACTGTATGAATCCTATATTCATTACTTAAAGGAGACTAGAGTGGTGAATGGTTGTTATACAAGGCAGAATACCATTGAAATAGAGAAAGAAACATGTTCGGCAGCTATGGAAAGCCTTACACTTCACTGAAATGTCGTACTACACTCTATAACACAGTTGTGAGACAATGTTCCCTAGCTGCCTCAGTTCATAACAGTGTGTAGGAAGTTGTTTGATAAAGTGGGCAAAGCTTATACTTGGACCAGAAGGCAGAATATAGGAAACTACATGAAAACATGAATAATTCAGTGAAAATGACTGTAAACAGATGAGAACTTGTTTAGAACAGCTGAAAGAGAATCTCCAAGTCAGTTCTTAGTGTAGAAAAGGTAGCTAAGATAAGGGAAATCCATAATTCCAGTTAAGATCACATGAAACACTATGAATCCTATATTCTTTACTTAAAGGAGACTAGAGTGGTAAATGTGTGTTATACAAGGCAGAATACCATTGAAATAGAGAAAGAAACACGTTCGGCAGCTTTGGAAAGCCTTACACTTAACTGAAATGTAGTACTACACTCTATAACACAGTTTAGAGACATTGTTCCCGAGCTGCCTCAGTTCATAACAGTGTGTAGGAAGTTGTTTGATAAAGTGGGCAAAGCTTATACTTGGACCAGAAGGCAGAATATAGGAAACTACATGAAAACATGAATAATTCAGTGAAAATGACTGTAAACAGATGAGAACTTGTTTAGGACAGCTGAAAGAGAATCTCCAAGTGAGTTCTTAGTGTAGAAAAGATAGCTAAGATAAGGGAAATCCATAATTCCAGTTAAGATCACATGAAACACTGTATGAATTCTATATTCATTACTTAAAGGAGACTAGAGTGGTAAATGTGTGTTATACAAGGCAGAATACCATTGAAATAGAGAAAGAAACACGTAGGGCAGCTTTGGAAAGCCTTACACTTCACTGAAATGTAGTACTACACTCTATAACACAGTTGAGAGACAATGTTCCCGAGCTGCCTCAGTTCATAACAGTGTGTAGGAAGTTGTTTGATAAAGTGGGCAAAGCTTATACTTGGGCCAGAAGGCAGAATATAGGAAACTACATGAAAACATGATTAATTCAGTGAAAATGACTGTAAAGAGATGAGAACTTGTTTAGAACAGCTGAAAGAGATTCTCCAAGTCAATTCTTAGTGTAGAAGAGGTAGCTAAGATCCGGAAATCCTTAATTGGAGTTAAGATTATATGAAACACTGTATGAATCCTATATTCTTTACTTAAAGGAGACTAGAGTTGTAAATGTGTGTTATACAAGGCAGAATACCATTAAAATGGAGAAAGAAACACGTTCGGCAGTTTTGGAAATCCTTACACGTGACTGAAATGTAGTACTACACTCTATAACACAGTTGAGAGACAATGTTCCCGAGCTGCCTCAGTTCATAACAGTGTGTAGGAAGTTGTTTGATAAAGTGGGCAAAGCTTATACTTGGGCCAGAAGGCAGAATATAGGAAACTACATGAAAACATGAATAATTCAGTGAAAATGACTGTAAACAGATGAGAACTTGTTTTAGAACAGCTGAAAGAGATTCTCCAAGTCAGTTCTTAGTGTAGAAAAGGTAGCTAAGATCCGGGAAATCTTAATTCCAATTAAAATCACATGAAACACTGTATGAATCCTATATTCTTTACTGAAAGGAGACTAGAGTGGTAAATGTTTGTTATACAAGGCAGAATACCATTGAAATAGAGAAAGAAACACGTTGGGCAGCTTTGGAAAGCCTTACACTTCACTGAAATGTAGTACTACACTCTATAACACAGTTGAGAGACAATGTTCCCTACTTGCCTCAGTTCATAACAGTGTGTAGGAAGTTGTTTGATAAAGTGGGCAAAGCTTATACTTGGGCCAGAAGGCAGAATATAGGAAACTACATGAAAACATGAATAATTCAGTGAAAATGACTGTAAACAGATGAGAACTTGTTTAGAACAGCTGAAAGAGAATCTCCAAGTCAGTTCTTAGTGTAGAAAAGGTAGCTAAGATAAGGGAAATCCATAATTCCAGTTAAGATCACATGAAACACTATGAATCCTATATTCTTTACTTAAAGGAGACTAGAGTGGTAAATGTGTGTTATACAAGGCAGAATACCATTGAAATAGAGAAAGAAACACGTTCGGCAGCTTTGGAAAGCCTTACACTTAACTGAAATGTAGTACTACACTCTATAACACAGTTTAGAGACATTGTTCCCGAGCTGCCTCAGTTCATAACAGTGTGTAGGAAGTTGTTTGATAAAGTGGGCAAAGCTTATACTTGGACCAGAAGGCAGAATATAGGAAACTACATGAAAACATGAATAATTCAGTGAAAATGACTGTAAACAGATGAGAACTTGTTTAGGACAGCTGAAAGAGAATCTCCAAGTGAGTTCTTAGTGTAGAAAAGATAGCTAAGATAAGGGAAATCCATAATTCCAGTTAAGATCACATGAAACACTGTATGAATTCTATATTCATTACTTAAAGGAGACTAGAGTGGTAAATGTGTGTTATACAAGGCAGAATACCATTGAAATAGAGAAAGAAACACGTAGGGCAGCTTTGGAAAGCCTTACACTTCACTGAAATGTAGTACTACACTCTATAACACAGTTGAGAGACAATGTTCCCGAGCTGCCTCAGTTCATAACAGTGTGTAGGAAGTTGTTTGATAAAGTGGGCAAAGCTTATACTTGGGCCAGAAGGCAGAATATAGGAAACTACATGAAAACATGATTAATTCAGTGAAAATGACTGTAAAGAGATGAGAACTTGTTTAGAACAGCTGAAAGAGATTCTCCAAGTCAATTCTTAGTGTAGAAGAGGTAGCTAAGATCCGGAAATCCTTAATTGGAGTTAAGATTATATGAAACACTGTATGAATCCTATATTCTTTACTTAAAGGAGACTAGAGTTGTAAATGTGTGTTATACAAGGCAGAATACCATTAAAATGGAGAAAGAAACACGTTCGGCAGTTTTGGAAATCCTTACACGTGACTGAAATGTAGTACTACACTCTATAACACAGTTGAGAGACAATGTTCCCGAGCTGCCTCAGTTCATAACAGTGTGTAGGAAGTTGTTTGATAAAGTGGGCAAAGCTTATACTTGGGCCAGAAGGCAGAATATAGGAAACTACATGAAAACATGAATAATTCAGTGAAAATGACTGTAAACAGATGAGAACTTGTTTTAGAACAGCTGAAAGAGATTCTCCAAGTCAGTTCTTAGTGTAGAAAAGGTAGCTAAGATCCGGGAAATCTTAATTCCAATTAAAATCACATGAAACACTGTATGAATCCTATATTCTTTACTGAAAGGAGACTAGAGTGGTAAATGTTTGTTATACAAGGCAGAATACCATTGAAATAGAGAAAGAAACACGTTGGGCAGCTTTGGAAAGCCTTACACTTCACTGAAATGTAGTACTACACTCTATAACACAGTTGAGAGACAATGTTCCCTACTTGCCTCAGTTCATAACAGTGTGTAGGAAGTTGTTTGATAAAGTGGGCAAAGCTTATACTTGGGCCAGAAGGCAGAATATAGGAAACTACATGAAAACATGAATAATTCAGTGAAAATGACTGTAAACAGATGAGAACTTGTTTAGAACAGCTGAAAGAGAATCTCCAAGTCAGTTCTTAGTGTAGAAAAGGTAGCTAAGATAAGGGAAATCCATAATTCCAGTTAAGATCACATGAAACACTATGAATCCTATATTCTTTACTTAAAGGAGACTAGAGTGGTAAATGTGTGTTATACAAGGCAGAATACCATTGAAATAGAGAAAGAAACACGTTCGGGAGCTTTGGAAAGCCTTACACTTCACTGAAATGTAGTACTACACTCTATAACACAATTGAGAGACAATGTTCCCTACTTGCCTCAGTTCATAACAGTGTGTAGGAAGTTGTTTGATAAAGTGGGCAAAGCTTCTACTTGGGCCTGAAGGCAGAATATAGGAAACTTCATGAAAACATGAATAATTCAGTGAAAATGACTGTAAACAGATGAGAACTTGTTTAGAACAGCTGAAAGAGAATCTCCAAGTCAGTTCTTAGTGTAGAAAAGGTAGCTAAGATAAGGGAAATCCATAATTCCAGTTAAGATCACATGAAACACTGTATGAATCCTATATTCATTACTTAAAGGAGACTAGAGTGGTAAATGTGTGTTATACAAGGCAGAATACCATTGAAATAGAGAAAGAAACACGTTCGGCAGCTTTGGAAAGCCTTACTCTGCACTGAAATGTAGTACTACACTATAACACAGTTGAGAGACAATGTTCCCTACTTGCCTCAGTTCATAACAGTGTGTAGGAAGTTGTTTGATAAAGTGGGCAAAGCTTATACTTGGGCCAGAAGGCAGAATATAGGAAACTACATGAAAACATGAATAATTCAGTGAAAATAACTGTAAACAGATGAGAACTTGTTTAGAACAGCTGAAAGAGAATCTCCAAGTCAGTTCTTAGTGTAGAAAAGGTACCTAAGATAAGGGAAATCCATAATTCCAGTTAAGATCACATGAAACACTGTATGAATCCTATATTCATTACTTAAAGGAGACTAGAGTGGTGAATGGTTGTTATACAAGGCAGAATACCATTGAAATAGAGAAAGAAACACGTTCGGGAGCTATGGAAAGCCTTACACTTCACTGAAATGTAGTACTACACTCTATAACACAGTTGTGAGACAATGTTCCCTAGCTGCCTCAGTTCATAACAGTGTGTAGGAAGTTGTTTGATAAAGTGGGCAAAGCTTATACTTGGACCAGAAGGCAGAATATAGGAAACTACCTGAAAACATGATTAATTCAGTGAAAACGACTGTAAACAGATGAGAACTTGTTTAGAACAGCTGAAAGAGATTCTCCAAGTCAGTTCTTAGTGTAGAAAAGGTAGCTAAGATAAGGGAAATCCATAATTCCAGTTAAGATTACATGAAACACTGTATGAATTCTATATTCTTTACTTAAAGGAGACTAGAGTGGTAAATGTGTGTTATACAAGGCAGAATACCATTAAAATAGAGAAAGAAACAGGTTCGGCAGCTTTTGAAATCCTTACACTTCACTGAAATGTAGTACTACACTCTATAACACAGTTGAGAGACAATGTTCCCTACTTGCCTCAGTTCATAACAGTGTGTAGGAAGTTGTTTGATAAAGTGGGCAAAGCTTATACTTGGGCCAGAAGGCAGAATATAGGAAACTACATGAAAACATGAATAATTCAGTGAAAATGACTGTAAAGAGATGAGAACTTGTTTAGAACAGCTGAAAGAGATTCTCCAAGTCAATTCTTAGTGTAGAAGAGGTAGCTAAGATCCGGAAATCCTTAATTGGAGTTAAGATTATATGAAACACTGTATGAATCCTATATTCTTTACTGAAGGGAGACTAGAGTGGTAAATGTGTGTTATACAAGGCAGAATACCATTAAAATGGAGAAAGAAACACGTTCGGCAGTTTTGGAAATCCTTACACGTGACTGAAATGTAGTACTACACTCTATAACACAGTTGAGAGACAATGTTCCCGAGCTGCCTCAGTTCATAACAGTGTGTAGGAAGTTGTTTGATAAAGTGGTCAAAGCTTATACTTGGACCAGAAGGCAGAATATAGGAAACTACATGAAAACATGAATAATTCAGTGAAAATGACTGTAAACAGATTGGAACTTGTTTTAGAACAGCTGAAAGAGATTCTCCAAGTCAGTTCTTAGTGTAGAAAAGGTAGCTAAGATCTGGGAAATCTTAATTCCAGTTAAGATCACATGAAACAGTGGATGAATCCTATATTCTTTACTTAAAGGAGACTAGAGTGGTAAATGTGTGTTATACAAGGCAGAATACCATTGAAGTAGAGAAAGAAACACGTTCGGCAGCTTTGGAAAGCGTTACACTTCACTGAAATGTACTACTACACTCTATAACACAGTTGAGAGACAATGTTCCCTACTTGCCTCAGTTCATAACAGTGTGTAGGAAGTTGTTTGATAAAGTGGGCAAAGCTTATACTTGGGCCAGAAGGCAGAATATAGGAAACTACATGAAAACATGATTAATTCAGTGAAAATGACTGTAAACAGATGAGAACTTCTTTAGAACAGCTGAAAGAGATTCTCCAAGTCAGTTCTTAGTGTAGAAAAGGTAGCTAAGATAAGGGAAATCCATAATTCCAGTTAACATTACATGAAACACTGTATGAATTCTATATTCTTTACTTAAAGGAGACTAGAGTGGTAAATGTGTGTTATACAAGGCAGAATACCATTAAAATAGAGAAAGAAACACGTTCGGCAGCTTTTGAAATCCTTACACTTCACTGAAATGTAGTACTACACTCTATAACACAGTTGAGAGACAATGTTCCCTACTTGCCTCAGTTCATAACAGTGTGTAGGAAGTTGTTTGATAAAGTGGGCAAAGCTTATACTTGGGCCAGAAGGCAGAATATAGGAAACTACATGAAAACATGATTTATTCAGTGAAAATGACTGTAAACAGATGAGAACTTGTTTAGAACAGCTGAAAGAGATTCTCCAAGTCAGTTCTTAGTGTAGAAAAGGTAGCTAAGATAAGGGAAATCCATAATTCCAGTTAACATTACATGAAACACTGTATGAATTCTATATTCTTTACTTAAAGGAGACTAGAGTGGTAAATGTGTGTTATACAAGGCAAAATACCATTGAAATAGAGAAAGAAACACGTTCGGCAGCTTTGGAAAGCCTTACTCTGCACTGAAATGTAGTACTACACTATAACACAGTTGAGAGACAATGTTCCCTACTTGCCTCAGTTCATAACAGTGTGGAGGAAGTTGTTTGATAAAGTGGGCAAAGCTTATACTTGGGCCAGAAGGCAGAATATAGGAAACTACATGAAAACATGAATAATTCAGTGAAAATAACTGTAAACAGATGAGAACTTGTTTAGAACAGCTGAAAGAGAATCTCCAAGTCAGTTCTTAGTGTAGAAAAGGTAGCTAAGATAAGGGAAATCCATAATTCCAGTTAAGATCACATGAAACACTGTATGAATTCTATATTCTTTACTTAAAGGAGACTAGAGTGGTAAATGTGTGTTATACAAGGCAGAATACCATTAAAATAGAGAAAGAAACACGTTCGGCAGCTTTTGAAATCCTTACACTTCACTGAAATGTAGTACTACACTCTATAACACAGTTGAGAGACAATGTTCCCTACTTGCCTCAGTTCATAACAGTGTGTAGGAAGTTGTTTGATAAAGTGGGCAAAGCTTATACTTGGGCCAGAAGGCAGAATATAGGAAACTACATGAAAACATGATTTATTCAGTGAAAATGACTGTAAACAGATGAGAACTTGTTTAGAACAGCTGAAAGAGATTCTCCAAGTCAGTTCTTAGTGTAGAAAAGGTAGCTAAGATAAGGGAAATCCATAATTCCAGTTAAGATTACATGAAACACTGTATGAATTCTATATTCTTTACTTAAAGGAGACTAGAGTGGTAAATGTGTGTTATACAAGGCAAAATACCATTGAAATAGAGAAAGAAACACGTTCGGCAGCTTTGGAAAGCCTTACTCTGCACTGAAATGTAGTACTACACTATAACACAGTTGAGTGACAATGTTCCCTACTTGCCTCAGTTCATAACAGTGTGGAGGAAGTTGTTTGATAAAGTGGGCAAAGCTTATACTTGGGCCAGAAGGCAGAATATAGGAAACTACATGAAAACATGAATAATTCAGTGAAAATAACTGTAAACAGATGAGAACTTGTTTAGAACAGCTGAAAGAGAATCTCCAAGTCAGTTCTTAGTGTAGAAAAGGTAGCTAAGATAAGGGAAATCCATAATTCCAGTTAAGATCACATGAAACACTGTATGAATCCTATATTCATTACTTAAAGGAGACTAGAGTGGTGAATGGTTGTTATACAAGGCAGAATACCATTGAAATAGAGAAAGAAACATGTTCGGCAGCTATGGAAAGCCTTACACTTCACTGAAATGTCGTACTACACTCTATAACACAGTTGTGAGACAATGTTCCCTAGCTGCCTCAGTTCATAACAGTGTGTAGGAAGTTGTTTGATAAAGTGGGCAAAGCTTATACTTGGACCAGAAGGCAGAATATAGGAAACTACATGAAAACATGAATAATTCAGTGAAAATGACTGTAAACAGATGAGAACTTGTTTAGAACAGCTGAAAGAGAATCTCCAAGTCAGTTCTTAGTGTAGAAAAGGTAGCTAAGATAAGGGAAATCCATAATTCCAGTTAAGATCACATGAAACACTATGAATCCTATATTCTTTACTTAAAGGAGACTAGAGTGGTAAATGTGTGTTATACAAGGCAGAATACCATTGAAATAGAGAAAGAAACACGTTCGGGAGCTTTGGAAAGCCTTACACTTCACTGAAATGTAGTACTACACTCTATAACACAATTGAGAGACAATGTTCCCTACTTGCCTCAGTTCATAACAGTGTGTAGGAAGTTGTTTGATAAAGTGGGCAAAGCTTATACTTGGGCCAGAAGGCAGAATATAGGAAACTTCATGAAAACATGAATAATTCAGTGAAAATGACTGTAAACAGATGAGAACTTGTTTAGGACAGCTGAAAGAGAATCTCCAAGTGAGTTCTTAGTGTAGAAAAGATAGCTAAGATAAGGGAAATCCATAATTCCAGTTAAGATCACATGAAACACTGTATGAATTCTATATTCATTACTTAAAGGAGACTAGAGTGGTAAATGTGTGTTATACAAGGCAGAATACCATTGAAATAGAGAAAGAAACACGTAGGGCAGCTTTGGAAAGCCTTACACTTCACTGAAATGTAGTACTACACTCTATAACACAGTTGAGAGACAATGTTCCCGAGCTGCCTCAGTTCATAACAGTGTGTAGGAAGTTGTTTGATAAAGTGGGCAAAGCTTATACTTGGGCCAGAAGGCAGAATATAGGAAACTACATGAAAACATGATTAATTCAGTGAAAATGACTGTAAAGAGATGAGAACTTGTTTAGAACAGCTGAAAGAGATTCTCCAAGTCAATTCTTAGTGTAGAAGAGGTAGCTAAGATCCGGAAATCCTTAATTGGAGTTAAGATTATATGAAACACTGTATGAATCCTATATTCTTTACTTAAAGGAGACTAGAGTTGTAAATGTGTGTTATACAAGGCAGAATACCATTAAAATGGAGAAAGAAACACGTTCGGCAGTTTTGGAAATCCTTACACGTGACTGAAATGTAGTACTACACTCTATAACACAGTTGAGAGACAATGTTCCCGAGCTGCCTCAGTTCATAACAGTGTGTAGGAAGTTGTTTGATAAAGTGGTCAAAGCTTATACTTGGACCAGAAGGCAGAATATAGGAAACTACATGAAAACATGAATAATTCAGTGAAAATGACTGTAAACAGATTGGAACTTGTTTTAGAACAGCTGAAAGAGATTCTCCAAGTCAGTTCTTAGTGTAGAAAAGGTAGCTAAGATCTGGGAAATCTTAATTCCAGTTAAGATCACATGAAACAGTGTATGAATCCTATATTCTTTACTTAAAGGAGACTAGAGTGGTAAATGTGTGTTATACAAGGCAGAATACCATTGAAGTAGAGAAAGAAACACGTTCGGCAGCTTTGGAAAGCGTTACACTTCACTGAAATGTAGTACTACACTCTATAACACATTTGAGAGACAATGTTCCCTACTTGCCTCAGTTCATAACAGTGTGTAGGAAGTTGTTTGATAAAGTGGGCAAAGCTTATACTTGGGCCAGAAGGCAGAATATAGGAAACTACATGAAAACATGAATAATTCAGTGAAAATGACTGTAAACAGATGAGAACTTTTTTAGAACAGCTGAAAGAGAATCTCCAAGTCAGTTCTTAGTGTAGAAAAGGTAGCTAAGATAAGGGAAATCCATAATTCCAGTTAAGATCACATGAAACACTGTATGAATCCTATATTCATTACTTAAAGGAGACTAGAGTGGTGAATGGTTGTTATACAAGGCAGAATACCATTGAAATAGAGAAAGAAACACGTTCGGCAGCTATGGAAAGCCTTACACTTCACTGAAATGTAGTACTACACTCTATAACACAGTTGTGAGACAATGTTCCCTAGCTGCCTCAGTTCATAACAGTGTGTAGGAAGTTGTTTGATAAAGTGGGCAAAGCTTATACTTGGACCAGAAGGCAGAATATAGGAAACTACATGAAAACATGATTAATTCAGTGAAAATGACTGTAAACAGATGAGAACTTGTTTAGAACAGCTGAAAGAGATTCTCCAAGTCAGTTCTTAGTGTAGAAAAGGTAGCTAAGATAAGGGAAATCCATAATTCCAGTTAAGATTACATGAAACACTGTATGAATTCTATATTCTTTACTTAAAGGAGACTAGAGTGGTAAATGTGTGTTATACAAGGCAGAATACCATTAAAATAGAGAAAGAAACACGTTCGGCAGCTTTTGAAATCCTTACACTTCACTGAAATGTAGTACTACACTCTATAACACAGTTGAGAGACAATGTTCCCTACTTGCCTCAGTTCATAACAGTGTGTAGGAAGTTGTTTGATAAAGTGGGCAAAGCTTATACTTGGGCCAGAAGGCAGAATATAGGAAACTACATGAAAACATGAATAATTCAGTGAAAATGACTGTAAACAGATGAGAACTTGTTTTAGAACAGCTGAAAGAGATTCTCCAAGTCATTTCTTAGTGTAGAAAAGGTAGCTAAGATCCGGGAAATCTTAATTCCAATTAAAATCACATGAAACACTGTATGAATCCTATATTCTTTACTGAAAGGAGACTAGAGTGGTAAATGTTTGTTATACAAGGCAGAATACCATTGAAATAGAGAAAGAAACACGTTGGGCAGCTTTGGAAAGCCTTACACTTCACTGAAATGTAGTACTACACTGTATAACACAGTTGAGAGATAATGTTCCCTACTTGCCTCAGTTCATATCAGTGTGTAGGAAGTTGTTTGATAAAGTGGGCAAAGCTTATACTTGGACCAGAAGGCAGAATATAGGAAACTACATGAAAACATGATTAATTCAGTGAAAATGACTGTAAACAGATGAGAACTTGTTTAGAACA
This sequence comes from Pipistrellus hanaki, assembly GCF_964339955.1. Classification (NCBI taxonomy): domain Eukaryota; kingdom Metazoa; phylum Chordata; class Mammalia; order Chiroptera; family Vespertilionidae; genus Pipistrellus; species Pipistrellus hanaki. The sequence goes on from NW_028182303.1 coordinate 3,166,447, forward strand.
GCTGAAAGAGATTCTCCAAGTCAGTTCTTAGTGTAGAAAAGGTAGCTAAGATAAGGGAAATCCATAATTCCAATTAAGATTACATGAAACACTGTATGAATTCTATATTCTTTACTTAAAGGAGACTAGAGTGGTAAATGTGTGTTATACAAGGCAGAATACCATTGAAATAGAGAAAGAAACACGTTCGGCAGCTTTGGAAAGCCTTACTCTGCACTGAAATGTAGTACTACACTATAACACAGTTGAGAGACAATGTTCCCTACTTGCCTCAGTTCATAACAGTGTGTAGGAAGTTGTTTGATAAAGTGGGCAAAGCTTCTACTTGGGCCAGAAGGCAGAATATAGGAAACTACATGAAAACATGATTAATTCAGTGAAAATGACTGTAAACAGATGAGAACTTGTTTAGAACAGCTGAAAGAGATTCTCCAAGTCAGTTCTTAGTGTAGAAAAGGTAGCTAAGATCCGGAAATCCTTAATTCCAGTTAAAATCACATGAAACACTGTATGAATCCTATATTCATTACTTACAGGAGACTAGAGTGGTAAATGTGTGTTATACAAGGCAGAATACCATTGAAATAGAGAAAGAAACAAGTTCGGCAGCTTTGGAAAGCCTTACAATTCACTGAAATGTAGTACTACACTCTATAACACAGTTGAGAGACAATGTTCCCGAGCTGCCTCAGTTCATAACAGTGTGTAGGAAGTTGTTTGATAAAGTGGGCAAAGCTTATACTTGGACCAGAAGGCAGAATATAGGAAACTACATGAAAACATGATTAATTCAGTGAAAATGACTGTAAACAGATGAGAACTTGTTTAGAACAGCTGAAAGAGATTCTCCAAGTCAGTTCTTAGTGTAGAAAAGGTAGCTAAGATAAGGGAAATCCATAATTCCAGTTAACATTACATGAAACACTGTATGAATTCTATACTCTTTACTTAAAGGAGACTAGAGTGGTAAATGTGTGTTATACAAGGCAGAATACCATTAAAATAGAGAAAGAAACACGTTCGGCAGCTTTTGAAATCCTTACACTTCACTGAAATGTAGTACTACACTCTATAACACAGTTGAGAGACAATGTTCCCTACTTGCCTCAGTTCATAACAGTGTGTAGGAAGTTGTTTGATAAAGTGGGCAAAGCTTATACTTGGGCCAGAAGGCAGAATATAGGAAACTACATGAAAACATGAATAATTCAGTGAAAATGACTGTAAACAGATGAGAACTTGTTTTAGAACAGCTGAAAGAGATTCTCCAAGTCATTTCTTAGTGTAGAAAAGGTAGCTAAGATCCGGGAAATCTTAATTCCAATTAAAATCACATGAAACACTGTATGAATCCTATATTCTTTACTGAAAGGAGACTAGAGTGGTAAATGTTTGTTATACAAGGCAGAATACCATTGAAATAGAGAAAGAAACACGTTGGGCAGCTTTGGAAAGCCTTACACTTCACTGAAATGTAGTACTACACTCTATAACACAGTTGAGAGACAATGTTCCCTACTTGCCTCAGTTCATATCAGTGTGTAGGAAGTTGTTTGATAAAGTGGGCAAAGCTTATACTTGGACCAGAAGGCAGAATATAGGAAACTACATGAAAACATGATTAATTCAGTGAAAATGACTGTAAACAGATGAGAACTTGTTTAGAACAGCTGAAAGAGATTCTCCAAGTCAGTTCTTAGTGTAGAAAAGGTAGCTAAGATAAGGGAAATCCATAATTCCAGTTAAGATTACATGAAACACTGTATGAATTCTATATTCTTTACTTAAAGGAGACTAGAGTGGTAAATGTGTGTTATACAAGGCAGAATACCATAGAAATAGAGAAAGAAACACGTTCGGCAGCTTTGGAAAGCCTTACTCTGCACTGAAATGTAGTACTACACTATAACACAGTTGAGAGACAATGTTCCCTACTTGCCTCAGTTCATAACAGTGTGTAGGAAGTTGTTTGATAAAGTGGGCAAAGCTTCTACTTGGGCCAGAAGGCAGAATATAGGAAACTACATGAAAACATGATTAATTCAGTGAAAATGACTGTAAACAGATGAGAACTTGTTTAGAACAGCTGAAAGAGATTCTCCAAGTCAGTTCTTAGTGTAGAAAAGGTAGCTAAGATCCGGAAATCCTTAATTCCAGTTAAAATCACATGAAACACTGTATGAATCCTATATTCATTACTTACAGGAGACTAGAGTGGTAAATGTGTGTTATACAAGGCAGAATACCATTGAAATAGAGAAAGAAACAAGTTCGGCAGCTTTGGAAAGCCTTACAATTCACTGAAATGTAGTACTACACTCTATAACACAGTTGAGAGACAATGTTCCCGAGCTGCCTCAGTTCATAACAGTGTGTAGGAAGTTGTTTGATAAAGTGGGCAAAGCTTATACTTGGACCAGAAGGCAGAATATAGGAAACTACATGAAAACATGATTAATTCAGTGAAAATGACTGTAAACAGATGAGAACTTGTTTAGAACAGCTGAAAGAGATTCTCCAAGTCAGTTCTTAGTGTAGAAAAGGTAGCTAAGATAAGGGAAATCCATAATTCCAGTTAACATTACATGAAACACTGTATGAATTCTATACTCTTTACTTAAAGGAGACTAGAGTGGTAAATGTGTGTTATACAAGGCAGAATACCATTAAAATAGAGAAAGCAACACGTTCGGCAGCTTTTGAAATCCTTACACTTCACTGAAATGTAGTACTACACTCTATAACAGAGTTGAGAGACAATGTTCCCTACTTGCCTCAGTTCATAACAGTGTGTAGGAAGTTGTTTGATAAAGTGGGCAAAGCTTATACTTGGGCCAGAAGGCAGAATATAGGAAACTACATGAAAACATGAATAATTCAGTAAAAATGACTGTAAACAGATGAGAACTTGTTTTAGAACAGCTGAAAGAGATTCTCCAAGTCAGTTCTTAGTGTAGAAAAGGTAGCTAAGATCCGGGAAATCTTAATTCCAGTTAAAATCACATGAAACACTGTATGAATCCTATATTCATTACTTACAGGAGACTAGAGTGGTAAATGTGTGTTATACAAGGCAGAATACCATTGAAATAGAGAAAGAAACAAGTTCGGCAGCTTTGGAAAGCCTTACAATTCACTGAAATGTAGTACTACACTCTATAACACAGTTGAGAGACAATGTTCCCAAGCTGCCTCAGTTCATAACAGTGTGTAGGAAGTTGTTTGATAAAGTGGGCAAAGCTTATACTTGGACCAGAAGGCAGAATATAGGAAACTACATGAAAACATGATTAATTCAGTGAAAATGACTGTAAACAGATGAGAACTTGTTTAGAACAGCTGAAAGAGATTCTCCAAGTCAGTTCTTAGTGTAGAAAAGGTAGCTAAGATAAGGGAAATCCATAATTCCAGTTAAGATTACATGAAACACTGTATGAATTCTATATTCTTTACTTAAAGGAGACTAGAGTGGTAAATGTGTGTTATACAAGGCAGAATACCATTGAAATAGAGAAAGAAACACGTTCGGGAGCTTTGGAAAGCCTTACACTTCACTGAAATGTAGTACTACACTCTATAACACAATTGAGAGACAATGTTCCCTACTTGCCTCAGTTTATAACAGTGTGTAGGAAGTTGTTTCATAAAGTGGGCAAAGCTTCTACTTGGGCCAGAAGGCAGAATATAGGAAACTACATGAAAACATGATTAATTCAGTGAAAATGACTGTAAACAGATGAGAACTTGTTTAGAACAGCTGAAAGAGATTCTCCAAGTCAGTTCTTAGTGTAGAAAAGGTAGCTAAGATCCGGAAATCCTTAATTGGAGTTAAGATTATATGAAACACTGTATGAATCCTATATTCTTTACTTAAAGGAGACTAGAGTGGTAAATGTGTGTTATACAAGGCAGAATACCATTGAAATAGAGAAAGAAACAAGTTCGGCAGCTTTGGAAAGCCTTACAATTCACTGAAATGTAGTACTACACTCTATAACACAATTGAGAGACAATGTTCCCTACTTGCCTCAGTTCATAACAGTGTGTAGGAAGTTGTTTGATAAAGTGGGCAAAGCTTATACTTGGGCCAGAAGGCAGAATATAGGAAACTACATGAAAACATGAATAATTCAGTGAAAATGACTGTAAACAGATGAGAACTTGTTTAGAACAGCTGAAAGAGATTCTCCAAGTCATTTCTTAGTGTAGAAAAGGTAGTTAAGATCCAGGAAATCTTAATTCCAGTTAAGATCACATGAAACACTGTATGAATCCTATATTCTTTACTTAAAGGAGACTAGAGTGGTAAATGTGTGTTATACAAGGCAGAGTACCATTGAAATAGAGAAAGAAACACGTTCGGCAGCTTTGGAAAGCCTTACACTTCACTGAAATGTAGTACTACACTCTATAACACAATTGAGAGACAATGTTCCCTACTTGCCTCAGTTCATAACAGTGTGTAGGAAGTTGTTTGATAAAGTGGGCAAAGCTTATACTTGGGCCAGAAGGCAGAATATAGGAAACTACATGAAAACATGAATAATTCAGTGAAAATGACTGTAAACAGATGAGAACTTGTTTAGAACAGCTGAAATGAATCTCCAAGTCAGTTCTTAGTGTAGAAAAGGTAGCTAAGATAAGGGAAATCCATAATTCCAGTTAAGATCAGAAGAAACACTGTATGAATCCTATATTCATTACTTAAAGGAGACTAGAGTGGTAAATGTGTGTTATACAAGGCAGAATACCATTGAAATAGAGAAAGAAACACGTTCGGCAGCTTTGGAAAGCCTTACACTTCACTGAAATGTAGTACTACACTCTATAACACAGTTGAGAGACAATGTTCCCTACTTGCCTCAGTTCATAACAGTGTGTAGGAAGTTGTTTGAATAAGGGGGCAAAGCTTATACTTGGGCCAGATGGCAGAGTTTGGGAAACTACATGAAAACATGAATAATTCAGTGAAAATGACTGTAAACAGATGAGAACTTGTTTAGAACCGCTGAAAGAGATTCTCCAAGTCAGTTCTTAGTGTAGAAAAGGTAGCTAAGAACCGGGAAATCTTAATTCCAGTTAAGATCACATGAAACACAGTATGAATCCTATATTCTTTACTGAAAGGAGACTAGAGTGGAAAATGTGTGTTATACAAGGCAGAATACCATTGAAATAGAGAAAGAAACACGTTCGGCAGCTTTGGAAAGCCTTAAACTTCACTGAAATGTAGTACTACACTCTATAACACAGTTGAGAGACAATGTTCCCTACTTGCCTCAGTTCATAACAGTGTGTAGGAAGTTGTTTGATAAAGTGGGCAAAACTTATACTTGGGCCAGAAGGCAGAATATAGGAAACTACATGAATTCATGAATAATTCAGTGAAAATGACTGTAAACAGATGAGAACTTGTTTTAGAAAAGCTTAAAGAGATTCTCCAAGTCAGTTCTCAGTGTAGAAACGGAAGCTAAATCCGGAAAACCCTTAATTCCAGTTAAGATCACATGAAACACTGTATGAATCCTATATTGTTTACTTTAAGGAGACTATAGTGGTAAATGTGTGTTATATAAGGCAGATTACCATTGAAATAGAGAAAGAAACACGTTCGGCAGCATTGGAAAGGCTTACACTTCACTGAAATGTAGTACAACACTCCATAACACAGTTGAGAGACAATGTTCCCTAGCTGCCTCAGTTCATAACAGTGTGTAGGAAGTGGTTTGATAAAGTGGGCAAAGCTTATACTTGGACCAGAAGGCAGAATATTGGGAACTACATGAAAACATGAATAATTCAGTGAAAATGACTGTAAAAAGATGAGAACTTTTTTAGAACAGCTGAAAGAGAATCTCCAAGTCAGTTCTTAGTGTAGAAAGGGTAGCTAAGATAAGGGAAATCCATAATTCCAGTTAAGATCACATGAAACACTGTATGAATCCTATATTCATTACTTAAAGGAGACTAGAGTGGTAAATGTGTGTTATACAAGGCAGAATACCATTGAAATAGAGAAAGAAACACGTTCCGCAGCTTTGGAAAGCCTTACTCTTCACTGAAATGTAGTACTACACTCTATAACACAGTTGAGAGACAATGTTCCCGAGCTGCCTCAGTTCATAACAGTGTGTAGGAAGTTGTTTGATAAAGTGGGCAAAGCTTATACTTGGGCCAGAAGGCAGAATATGGGAAACTACATGAAAACATGAATAATTCAGTGAAAATGACTGTAAACAGATGAGAACTTGTTTAGAACAGCTAAAATAGATTCTCCAAGTCAGTTCTCAGTGTGGAAAAGGTAGCTAAGATAAGGGAAATCCATAAATCCAGTTAAGATTACATGAAACACTGTATGAATTCTATATTCTTTACTTAAAGGAGACTAGAGTGGTAAATGTGTGTTACACAAGGCAGAATACCATTAAAATCGAGAAAGAAACACGTTCGGCAGCTTTGGAAATCCTTACACTTCACTGAAATGTAGTACTACACTCTATAACACAGTTGAGAGACAATGTTCCCTACTTGCCTCAGTTCATAACAGTGTGTAGGAAGTTGTTTGATAAAGTGGGCAAAGCTTATACTTGGGCCAGAAGGCAGAATATAGGAAACTACATGAAAACATGAATAATTCAGTGAAAATGACGGTAAACAGATGAGAACTTGTTTAGAACAGCTAAAAGAGAATCTCCAAGTCAGTTCTTAGTGTAGAAAAGGAAGCTAAGATAAGGGAAATCCATAATTCCAGTTAAGATCAGAAGAAACACTGTATGAATCCTATATTCATTACTTAAAGGAGACTAGAGTGGTAAATGTGTGTTATACAAGGCAGAATACCATTGAAATAGAGAAAGAAACACGTTCCGCAGCTTTGGACAGCCTTACTCTTCACTGAAATGTAGTACTACACTCTATAACACAGTTGAGAGACAATGTTCCCTACTTGCCTCAGTTCATAACAGTGTGTAGGAAGTTGTTTGATAAAGTGGGCAAAGCTTATACTTGGGCCAGAAGGCAGAATATAGGAAACTACATGAAAACATGAATAATTCAGTGAAAATGACTGTAAACAGATGAGAACTTGTTTTAGAACAGCTGAAAGAGATTCTCCGAGTCATTTCTTAGTGTAGAAAAGGTAGTTAAGATCCGGGAAATCTTAATTCCAGTTAAGATCACATGAAACACTGTATGAATCCTATATTCTTTACTTAAAGGAGACTAGAGTGGTAAATGTGTGTTATACAAGGCAGAGTACCATTGAAATAGAGAAAGAAACACGTTCGGCAGCTTTGGAAAGCCTTACACTTCACTGAAATGTAGTACTACACTCTATAACACAGTTGAGAGACAATGTTCCCGAGCTGCCTCAGTTCATAACAGTGTGTAGGAAGTTGTTTGATAAAGTGGGCAAAGTTTATACTTGGGCCAGAAGGCAGAATATGGGAAACTACAGGAAAACATGATTAATTCAGTGAAAATGACTGTAAACAGATGAGAACTTGTTTAGAACAGCTGAAATAGATTCTCCAAGTCAGTTCTTAGTGTAGAAAAGGTAGCTAAGATAAGGGAAATCCATAATTCCAGTTAAGATTACATGAAACACTGTATGAATTCTATATTCATTACTTAAAGGAGACTGGAGTGGTAAATGTGTGTTATACAAGGCAGAATACCATTGAAATAGAGAAAGAAACACATTCGGCAGCTTTGGAAAGCCTTACACTTCACTGAAATGTAGTACTACACTCTATAACACAATTGAGAGACAATGTTCCCTACTTGCCTCAGTTCATAACAGTGTGTAGGAAGTTGTTTGATAAAGTGGGCAAAGCTTATACTTGGGCCAGAAGGCAGAATATAGGAAACTACATGAAAACATGAATAATTCAGTGAAAATGACTGTAAACAGATGAGAACTTGTTTAGAACAGCTGAAAGAGAATCTCCAAGTCAGTTCTTAGTGTAGAAAAGGTAGCTAAGATAAGGGAAATCCATAATTCCAGTTAAGATCAGAAGAAACACTGTATGAATCCTATATTCATTACTTAAAGGAGACTAGAGTGGTAAATGTGTGTTATACAAGGCAGAATACCATTGAAATAGAGAAAGAAACACGTTCGGCAGCATTGGAAAGGCTTACACTTCACTGAAATGTAGTACAACACTCCATAACACAGTTGAGAGACAATGTTCCCTAGCTGCCTCAGTTCATAACAGTGTGTAGGAAGTGGTTTGATAAAGTGGGCAAAGCTTATACTTGGACCAGAAGGCAGAATATTGGGAACTACATGAAAACATGAATAATTCAGTGAAAATGACTGTAAAAAGATGAGAACTTTTTTAGAACAGCTGAAAGAGAATCTCCAAGTCAGTTCTTAGTGTAGAAAGGGTAGCTAAGATAAGGGAAATCCATAATTCCAGTTAAGATCACATGAAACACTGTATGAATCCTATATTCATTACTTAAAGGAGACTAGAGTGGTAAATGTGTGTTATACAAGGCAGAATACCATTGAAATAGAGAAAGAAACACGTTCCGCAGCTTTGGAAAGCCTTACTCTTCACTGAAATGTAGTACTACACTCTATAACACAGTTGAGAGACAATGTTCCCGAGCTGCCTCAGTTCATAACAGTGTGTAGGAAGTTGTTTGATAAAGTGGGCAAAGCTTATACTTGGGCCAGAAGGCAGAATATGGGAAACTACATGAAAACATGAATAATTCAGTGAAAATGACTGTAAACAGATGAGAACTTGTTTAGAACAGCTAAAATAGATTCTCCAAGTCAGTTCTCAGTGTGGAAAAGGTAGCTAAGATAAGGGAAATCCATAAATCCAGTTAAGATTACATGAAACACTGTATGAATTCTATATTCTTTACTTAAAGGAGACTAGAGTGGTAAATGTGTGTTACACAAGGCAGAATACCATTAAAATCGAGAAAGAAACACGTTCGGCAGCTTTGGAAATCCTTACACTTCACTGAAATGTAGTACTACACTCTATAACACAGTTGAGAGACAATGTTCCCTACTTGCCTCAGTTCATAACAGTGTGTAGGAAGTTGTTTGATAAAGTGGGCAAAGCTTATACTTGGGCCAGAAGGCAGAATATAGGAAACTACATGAAAACATGAATAATTCAGTGAAAATGACGGTAAACAGATGAGAACTTGTTTAGAACAGCTAAAAGAGAATCTCCAAGTCAGTTCTTAGTGTAGAAAAGGAAGCTAAGATAAGGGAAATCCATAATTCCAGTTAAGATCAGAAGAAACACTGTATGAATCCTATATTCATTACTTAAAGGAGACTAGAGTGGTAAATGTGTGTTATACAAGGCAGAATACCATTGAAATAGAGAAAGAAACACGTTCCGCAGCTTTGGAAAGCCTTACTCTTCACTGAAATGTAGTACTACACTCTATAACACAGTTGAGAGACAATGTTCCCTACTTGCCTCAGTTCATAACAGTGTGTAGGAAGTTGTTTGATAAAGTGGGCAAAGCTTATACTTGGGCCAGAAGGCAGAATATAGGAAACTACATGAAAACATGAATAATTCAGTGAAAATGACTGTAAACAGATGAGAACTTGTTTTAGAACAGCTGAAAGAGATTCTCCAAGTCATTTCTTAGTGTAGAAAAGGTAGTTAAGATCCGGGTAATCTTAATTCCAGTTAAGATCACATGAAACACTGTATGAATCCTATATTCTTTACTTAAAGGAGACTAGAGTGGTAAATGTGTGTTATACAAGGCAGAGTACCATTGAAATAGAGAAAGAAACACGTTCGGCAGCTTTGGAAAGCCTTACACTTCACTGAAATGTAGTACTACACTCTATAACACAGTTGAGAGACAATGTTCCCGAGCTGCCTCAGTTCATAACAGTGTGTAGGAAGTTGTTTGATAAAGTGGGCAAAGTTTATACTTGGGCCAGAAGGCAGAATATGGGAAACTACAGGAAAACATGATTAATTCAGTGAAAATGACTGTAAACAGATGAGAACTTGTTTAGAACAGCTGAAATAGATTCTCCAAGTCAGTTCTTAGTGTAGAAAAGGTAGCTAAGATAAGGGAAATCCATAATTCCAGTTAAGATTACATGAAACACTGTATGAATTCTATATTCATTACTTAAAGGAGACTGGAGTGGTAAATGTGTGTTATACAAGGCAGAATACCATTGAAATAGAGAAAGAAACACATTCGGCAGCTTTGGAAAGCCTTACACTTCACTGAAATGTAGTACTACACTCTATAACACAATTGAGAGACAATGTTCCCTACTTGCCTCAGTTCATAACAGTGTGTAGGAAGTTGTTTGATAAAGTGGGCAAAGCTTATACTTGGGCCAGAAGGCAGAATATAGGAAACTACATGAAAACATGAATAATTCAGTGAAAATGACTGTAAACAGATGAGAACTTGTTTAGAACAGCTGAAAGAGAATCTCCAAGTCAGTTCTTAGTGTAGAAAAGGTAGCTAAGATAAGGGAAATCCATAATTCCAGTTAAGATCAGAAGAAACACTGTATGAATCCTATATTCATTACTTAAAGGAGACTAGAGTGGTAAATGTGTGTTATACAAGGCAGAATACCATTGAAATAGAGAAAGAAACACGTTCGGCAGCTTTGGAAAGCCTTACACTTCACTGAAATGTAGTACTACACTCTATAACACAGTTGAGAGACAATGTTCCCTACTTGCCTCAGTTCATAACAGTGTGTAGGAAGTTGTTTGAATAAGGGGGCAAAGCTTATACTTGGGCCAGATGGCAGAGTTTGGGAAACTACATGAAAACATGAATAATTCAGTGAAAATGACTGTAAACAGATGAGAACTTGTTTTAGAAAAGCTTAAAGAGATTCTCCAAGTCAGTTCTCAGTGTAGAAACGGAAGCTAAATCCGGAAAACCCTTAATTCCAGTTAAGATCACATGAAACACTGTATGAATCCTATATTGTTTACTTTAAGGAGACTATAGTGGTAAATGTGTGTTATATAAGGCAGATTACCATTGAAATAGAGAAAGAAACACGTTCGGCAGCATTGGAAAGGCTTACACTTCACTGAAATGTAGTACAACACTCCATAACACAGTTGAGAGACAATGTTCCCTAGCTGCCTCAGTTCATAACAGTGTGTAGGAAGTGGTTTGATAAAGTGGGCAAAGCTTATACTTGGACCAGAAGGCAGAATATTGGGAACTACATGAAAACATGAATAATTCAGTGAAAATGACTGTAAAAAGATGAGAACTTTTTTAGAACAGCTGAAAGAGAATCTCCAAGTCAGTTCTTAGTGTAGAAAGGGTAGCTAAGATAAGGGAAATCCATAATTCCAGTTAAGATCACATGAAACACTGTATGAATCCTATATTCATTACTTAAAGGAGACTAGAGTGGTAAATGTGTGTTATACAAGGCAGAATACCATTGAAATAGAGAAAGAAACACGTTCCGCAGCTTTGGAAAGCCTTACTCTTCACTGAAATGTAGTACTACACTCTATAACACAGTTGAGAGACAATGTTCCCGAGCTGCCTCAGTTCATAACAGTGTGTAGGAAGTTGTTTGATAAAGTGGGCAAAGCTTATACTTGGGCCAGAAGGCAGAATATGGGAAACTACATGAAAACATGAATAATTCAGTGAAAATGACTGTAAACAGATGAGAACTTGTTTAGAACAGCTAAAATAGATTCTCCAAGTCAGTTCTCAGTGTGGAAAAGGTAGCTAAGATAAGGGAAATCCATAAATCCAGTTAAGATTACATGAAACACTGTATGAATTCTATATTCTTTACTTAAAGGAGACTAGAGTGGTAAATGTGTGTTACACAAGGCAGAATACCATTAAAATCGAGAAAGAAACACGTTCGGCAGCTTTGGAAATCCTTACACTTCACTGAAATGTAGTACTACACTCTATAACACAGTTGAGAGACAATGTTCCCTACTTGCCTCAGTTCATAACAGTGTGTAGGAAGTTGTTTGATAAAGTGGGCAAAGCTTATACTTGGGCCAGAAGGCAGAATATAGGAAACTACATGAAAACATGAATAATTCAGTGAAAATGACTGTAAACAGATGAGAACTTGTTTTAGAAGAGCTGAAAGAGATTCTCCAAGTCAGTTCTTAGTGTAGAAAAGGTAGCTAAGATCCGGGAAATCTTAATTCCAGTTAAAATCACATGAAACACTGTATGAATCCTATATTCTTTACTGAAAGGAGACTAGAGTGGTAAATGTGTGTTATACAAGGCAGAATACCATTGAAATAGAGAAAGAAACACGTTCGGCAGCTTTGGAAAGCCTTACACTTCACTGAAATGTAGTACTACACTCTATAACACAGTTGAGAGACAATGTTCCCTACTTGCCTCAGTTCATAACAGTGTGTAGGAAGTTGTTTGATAAAGTGGGCAAAGCTTATACTTGGGCCAGAAGGCAGAATATAGGAAACTACATGAAAACATGAATAATTCAGTGAAAATGACGGTAAACAGATGAGAACTTGTTTAGAACAGCTAAAAGAGAATCTCCAAGTCAGTTCTTAGTGTAGAAAAGGAAGCTAAGATAAGGGAAATCCATAATTCCAGGTAAGATTACATGAAACACTGTATGAATTCTATATTCTTTACTTAAAGGAGACTAGAGTGGTAAATGTGTGTTATACAAGGCAGAATACCATTAAAATAGAGAAAGAAACACGTTCGGCAGCTTTGGAAATCCTTACACTTCACTGAAATGTAGTACTACACTCTATAACACAGTTTAGAGACAATGTTCCCTACTTGCCTCAGTTCATAACAGTGTGTAGGAAGTTGTTTGATAAAGTGGGCAAAGCTTATACTTGGGCCAGAAGGCAGAATATAGGAAACTACATGAAAACATGAATAATTCAGTGAAAATGACTGTAAACAGATGAGAACTTGTTTAGAACAGCTGAAAGAGAATCTCCAAGTCAGTTCTTAGTGTAGAAAAGGTAGCTAAGATAAGGGAAATCCATAATTCCAGTTAAGATCACATGAAACACTGTATGAATCCTATATTCATTACTTAAAGGAGACTAGAGTGGTAAATGTGTGTTATAGAAGGCAGAATACCATTGAAATAGAGAAAGAAACACGTTCGGCAGCTTTGGAAAGCCTTACTCTTCACTGAAATGTAGTACTACACTCTATAACACAGTTGAGAGACAATGTTCCCGAGCTGCCTCAGTTCATAACAGTGTGTAGGAAGTTGTTTGATAAAGTGGGCAAAGCTTATACTTGGGCCAGAAGGCAGAATATGGGAAACTACATGAAAACATGATTAATTCAGTGAAAATGACTGTAAACACATGAGAACTTGTTTTAGAACAGCTGAAAGAGATTCTCCAAGTCAGTTCTTAGTGTAGAAAAGGTAGCTAAGATCCGGGAAATCTTAATTCCAGTTACAATCACATGAAACACTGTATGAATCCTATATTCTTTACTGAAAGGAGACTAGAGTGGTAAATGGTTGTTATACAAGGCAGAATACCATTGAAATAGAGAATGAAACACGTTCGGCAGCTTTAAAAAGCCTTACACTTCACTGAAATGTAGTACTACACTCTATAACACAGTTGAGAGACAATGTTCCCTACTTGCCTCAGTTCATAACAGTGTGTAGGAAGTTGTTTGATAAAGTGGGCAAAGCTTATACTTGGGCCAGAAGGCAGAATATAGGAAACTACATGAAAACATGAATAATTCAGTGAAAATGACTGTAAACAGATGAGAACTTGTTTAGAACAGCTGAAAGAGAATCTCCAAGTCAGTTCTTAGTGTAGAAAAGGTAGCTAAGATAAGGGAAATCCATAATTCCAGTTAAGATCAGAAGAAACACTGTATGAATCCTATATTCATTACTTAAAGGAGACTAGAGTGGTAAATGTGTGTTATACAAGGCAGAATACCATTGAAATAGAGAAAGAAACACGTTCGGCAGCATTGGAAAGGCTTACACTTCACTGAAATGTAGTACAACACTCCATAACACAGTTGAGAGACAATGTTCCCTAGCTGCCTCAGTTCATAACAGTGTGTAGGAAGTGGTTTGATAAAGTGGGCAAAGCTTATACTTGGACCAGAAGGCAGAATATTGGGAACTACATGAAAACATGAATAATTCAGTGAAAATGACTGTAAAAAGATGAGAACTTTTTTAGAACAGCTGAAAGAGAATCTCCAAGTCAGTTCTTAGTGTAGAAAGGGTAGCTAAGATAAGGGAAATCCATAATTCCAGTTAAGATCACATGAAACACTGTATGAATCCTATATTCATTACTTAAAGGAGACTAGAGTGGTAAATGTGTGTTATACAAGGCAGAATACCATTGAAATAGAGAAAGAAACACGTTCCGCAGCTTTGGAAAGCCTTACTCTTCACTGAAATGTAGTACTACACTCTATAACACAGTTGAGAGACAATGTTCCCGAGCTGCCTCAGTTCATAACAGTGTGTAGGAAGTTGTTTGATAAAGTGGGCAAAGCTTATACTTGGGCCAGAAGGCAGAATATGGGAAACTACATGAAAACATGAATAATTCAGTGAAAATGACTGTAAACAGATGAGAACTTGTTTAGAACAGCTAAAATAGATTCTCCAAGTCAGTTCTCAGTGTGGAAAAGGTAGCTAAGATAAGGGAAATCCATAAATCCAGTTAAGATTACATGAAACACTGTATGAATTCTATATTCTTTACTTAAAGGAGACTAGAGTGGTAAATGTGTGTTACACAAGGCAGAATACCATTAAAATCGAGAAAGAAACACGTTCCGCAGCTTTGGAAATCCTTACACTTCACTGAAATGTAGTACTACACTCTATAACACAGTTGAGAGACAATGTTCCCTACTTGCCTCAGTTCATAACAGTGTGTAGGAAGTTGTTTGATAAAGTGGGCAAAGCTTATACTTGGGCCAGAAGGCAGAATATAGGAAACTACATGAAAACATGAATAATTCAGTGAAAATGACGGTAAACAGATGAGAACTTGTTTAGAACAGCTAAAAGAGAATCTCCAAGTCAGTTCTTAGTGTAGAAAAGGAAGCTAAGATAAGGGAAATCCATAATTCCAGTTAAGATCAGAAGAAACACTGTATGAATCCTATATTCATTACTTAAAGGAGACTAGAGTGGTAAATGTGTGTTATACAAGGCAGAATACCATTGAAATAGAGAAAGAAACACGTTCCGCAGCTTTGGAAAGCCTTACTCTTCACTGAAATGTAGTACTACACTCTATAACACAGTTGAGAGACAATGTTCCCTACTTGCCTCAGTTCATAACAGTGTGTAGGAAGTTGTTTGATAAAGTGGGCAAAGCTTATACTTGGGCCAGAAGGCAGAATATAGGAAACTACATGAAAACATGAATAATTCAGTGAAAATGACTGTAAACAGATGAGAACTTGTTTTAGAACAGCTGAAAGAGATTCTCCAAGTCATTTCTTAGTGTAGAAAAGGTAGTTAAGATCCGGGAAATCTTAATTCCAGTTAAGATCACATGAAACACTGTATGAATCCTATATTCTTTACTTAAAGGAGACTAGAGTGGTAAATGTGTGTTATACAAGGCAGAGTACCATTGAAATAGAGAAAGAAACACGTTCGGCAGCTTTGGAAAGCCTTACACTTCACTGAAATGTAGTACTACACTCTATAACACAGTTGAGAGACAATGTTCCCGAGCTGCCTCAGTTCATAACAGTGTGTAGGAAGTTGTTTGATAAAGTGGGCAAAGTTTATACTTGGGCCAGAAGGCAGAATATGGGAAACTACAGGAAAACATGATTAATTCAGTGAAAATGACTGTAAACAGATGAGAACTTGTTTAGAACAGCTGAAATAGATTCTCCAAGTCAGTTCTTAGTGTAGAAAAGGTAGCTAAGATAAGGGAAATCCATAATTCCAGTTAAGATTACATGAAACACTGTATGAATTCTATATTCATTACTTAAAGGAGACTGGAGTGGTAAATGTGTGTTATACAAGGCAGAATACCATTGAAATAGAGAAAGAAACACATTCGGCAGCTTTGGAAAGCCTTACACTTCACTGAAATGTAGTACTACACTCTATAACACAATTGAGAGACAATGTTCCCTACTTGCCTCAGTTCATAACAGTGTGTAGGAAGTTGTTTGATAAAGTGGGCAAAGCTTATACTTGGGCCAGAAGGCAGAATATAGGAAACTACATGAAAACATGAATAATTCAGTGAAAATGACTGTAAACAGATGAGAACTTGTTTAGAACAGCTGAAAGAGAATCTCCAAGTCAGTTCTTAGTGTAGAAAAGGTAGCTAAGATAAGGGAAATCCATAATTCCAGTTAAGATCAGAAGAAACACTGTATGAATCCTATATTCATTACTTAAAGGAGACTAGAGTGGTAAATGTGTGTTATACAAGGCAGAATACCATTGAAATAGAGAAAGAAACACGTTCGGCAGCTTTGGAAAGCCTTACACTTCACTGAAATGTAGTACTACACTCTATAACACAGTTGAGAGACAATGTTCCCTACTTGCCTCAGTTCATAACAGTGTGTAGGAAGTTGTTTGAATAAGGGGGCAAAGCTTATACTTGGGCCAGATGGCAGAGTTTGGGAAACTACATGAAAACATGAATAATTCAGTGAAAA
This sequence comes from Pipistrellus hanaki, assembly GCF_964339955.1. NCBI lineage: Eukaryota > Metazoa > Chordata > Mammalia > Chiroptera > Vespertilionidae > Pipistrellus > Pipistrellus hanaki. The sequence goes on from NW_028182303.1 coordinate 3,183,124, forward strand.
TGACTGTAAACAGATGAGAACTTGTTTTAGAAAAGCTTAAAGAGATTCTCCAAGTCAGTTCTCAGTGTAGAAACGGAAGCTAAATCCGGAAAACCCTTAATTCCAGTTAAGATCACATGAAACACTGTATGAATCCTATATTGTTTACTTTAAGGAGACTATAGTGGTAAATGTGTGTTATATAAGGCAGATTACCATTGAAATAGAGAAAGAAACACGTTCGGCAGCATTGGAAAGGCTTACACTTCACTGAAATGTAGTACAACACTCCATAACACAGTTGAGAGACAATGTTCCCTAGCTGCCTCAGTTCATAACAGTGTGTAGGAAGTGGTTTGATAAAGTGGGCAAAGCTTATACTTGGACCAGAAGGCAGAATATTGGGAACTACATGAAAACATGAATAATTCAGTGAAAATGACTGTAAAAAGATGAGAACTTTTTTAGAACAGCTGAAAGAGAATCTCCAAGTCAGTTCTTAGTGTAGAAAGGGTAGCTAAGATAAGGGAAATCCATAATTCCAGTTAAGATCACATGAAACACTGTATGAATCCTATATTCATTACTTAAAGGAGACTAGAGTGGTAAATGTGTGTTATACAAGGCAGAATACCATTGAAATAGAGAAAGAAACACGTTCCGCAGCTTTGGAAAGCCTTACTCTTCACTGAAATGTAGTACTACACTCTATAACACAGTTGAGAGACAATGTTCCCGAGCTGCCTCAGTTCATAACAGTGTGTAGGAAGTTGTTTGATAAAGTGGGCAAAGCTTATACTTGGGCCAGAAGGCAGAATATGGGAAACTACATGAAAACATGAATAATTCAGTGAAAATGACTGTAAACAGATGAGAACTTGTTTAGAACAGCTAAAATAGATTCTCCAAGTCAGTTCTCAGTGTGGAAAAGGTAGCTAAGATAAGGGAAATCCATAAATCCAGTTAAGATTACATGAAACACTGTATGAATTCTATATTCTTTACTTAAAGGAGACTAGAGTGGTAAATGTGTGTTACACAAGGCAGAATACCATTAAAATCGAGAAAGAAACACGTTCGGCAGCTTTGGAAATCCTTACACTTCACTGAAATGTAGTACTACACTCTATAACACAGTTGAGAGACAATGTTCCCTACTTGCCTCAGTTCATAACAGTGTGTAGGAAGTTGTTTGATAAAGTGGGCAAAGCTTATACTTGGGCCAGAAGGCAGAATATAGGAAACTACATGAAAACATGAATAATTCAGTGAAAATGACTGTAAACTGATGAGAACTTGTTTTAGAAGAGCTGAAAGAGATTCTCCAAGTCAGTTCTTAGTGTAGAAAAGGTAGCTAAGATCCGGGAAATCTTAATTCCAGTTAAAATCACATGAAACACTGTATGAATCCTATATTCTTTACTGAAAGGAGACTAGAGTGGTAAATGTGTGTTATACAAGGCAGAATACCATTGAAATAGAGAAAGAAACACGTTCGGCAGCTTTGGAAAGCCTTACACTTCACTGAAATGTAGTACTACACTCTATAACACAGTTGAGAGACAATGTTCCCTACTTGCCTCAGTTCATAACAGTGTGTAGGAAGTTGTTTGATAAAGTGGGCAAAGCTTATACTTGGGCCAGAAGGCAGAATATAGGAAACTACATGAAAACATGAATAATTCAGTGAAAATGACGGTAAACAGATGAGAACTTGTTTAGAACAGCTAAAAGAGAATCTCCAAGTCAGTTCTTAGTGTAGAAAAGGAAGCTAAGATAAGGGAAATCCATAATTCCAGGTAAGATTACATGAAACACTGTATGAATTCTATATTCTTTACTTAAAGGAGACTAGAGTGGTAAATGTGTGTTATACAAGGCAGAATACCATTAAAATAGAGAAAGAAACACGTTCGGCAGCTTTGGAAATCCTTACACTTCACTGAAATGTAGTACTACACTCTATAACACAGTTTAGAGACAATGTTCCCTACTTGCCTCAGTTCATAACAGTGTGTAGGAAGTTGTTTGATAAAGTGGGCAAAGCTTATACTTGGGCCAGAAGGCAGAATATAGGAAACTACATGAAAACATGAATAATTCAGTGAAAATGACTGTAAACAGATGAGAACTTGTTTAGAACAGCTGAAAGAGAATCTCCAAGTCAGTTCTTAGTGTAGAAAAGGTAGCTAAGATAAGGGAAATCCATAATTCCAGTTAAGATCACATGAAACACTGTATGAATCCTATATTCATTACTTAAAGGAGACTAGAGTGGTAAATGTGTGTTATAGAAGGCAGAATACCATTGAAATAGAGAAAGAAACACGTTCGGCAGCTTTGGAAAGCCTTACTCTTCACTGAAATGTAGTACTACACTCTATAACACAGTTGAGAGACAATGTTCCCGAGCTGCCTCAGTTCATAACAGTGTGTAGGAAGTTGTTTGATAAAGTGGGCAAAGCTTATACTTGGGCCAGAAGGCAGAATATGGGAAACTACATGAAAACATGATTAATTCAGTGAAAATGACTGTAAACACATGAGAACTTGTTTTAGAACAGCTGAAAGAGATTCTCCAAGTCAGTTCTTAGTGTAGAAAAGGTAGCTAAGATCCGGGAAATCTTAATTCCAGTTACAATCACATGAAACACTGTATGAATCCTATATTCTTTACTGAAAGGAGACTAGAGTGGTAAATGGTTGTTATACAAGGCAGAATACCATTGAAATAGAGAATGAAACACGTTCGGCAGCTTTAAAAAGCCTTACACTTCACTGAAATGTAGTACTACACTCTATAACACAGTTGAGAGACAATGTTCCCTACTTGCCTCAGTTCATAACAGTGTGTAGGAAGTTGTTTGATAAAGTGGGCAATGCTTATACTTGGGCCAGAAGGCAGAATATAGGAAACTACATGAAAACATGAATAATTCAGTGAAAATGACTGTAAACAGATGAGAACTTGTTTAGAACAGCTAAAAGAGAATCTCCAAGTCAGTTCTTAGTGTAGAAAAGGTAGCTAAGATAAGGGAAATCCATAATTCCAGTTAAGATTACATGAAACACTGTATGAATTCTATATTCTTTACTTAAAGGAGACTAGAGTGGTAAATGTGTGTTATACAAGGCAGAATACCATTAAAATAGAGAAAGAAACACGTTCGGCAGCTGTGGAAAGCCTTACTCTTCACTGAAATGTAGTACTACACTCTATAACACAGTTGAGAGACAATCTTCCCGAGCTGCCTCAGTTCATAACAGTGTGTAGGAAGTTGTTTGATAAAGTGGGCAAAGCTTATACTTGGGCCAGAAGGCAGAATATAGGAAACTACATGAAAACATGAATAATTCAGTGAAAATGACTGTAAACAGATGAGAACTTGTTTAGAACAGCTGAAAGAGAATCTCCAAGTCAGTTCTTAGTGTAGAAAAGGTAGCTAAGATAAGGGAAATCCATAATTCCAGTTAAGATCACATGAAACACTGTATGAATCCTATATTCATTACTTAAAGGAGAATAGAGTGGTAAATGTGTGTTATACAAGGCAGAATACCATTGAAACAGAGAAAGAAACAAGTTCGGCAGCTTTGGAAAGCCTTACAATTCACTGAAATGTAGTACTACACTCTATAACACAGTTGAGAGACAATGTTCCCGAGCTGCCTCAGTTCATAACAGTGTGTAGGAAGTTGTTTGATAAAGTGGGCAAAGCTTATACTTGGACAAGAAGGCAGAATATAGGAAACTACATGAAAACATGATTAATTCAGTGAAAATGACTGTAAACACATGAGAACTTGTTTAGAACAGCTGAAAGAGATTCTCCAAGTCAGTTCTTAGTGTAGAAAAGGTAGCTAAGAACCGGGAAATCTTAATTCCAGTTAAAATCACATGAAACACTGTATGAATCCTATATTCTTTACTTAAAGGAGACTAGAGTGCTAAATGTGTGTTATACAAGGCAGAGTACCATTGAAATAGAGAAAGAAACACGTTCGGCAGCTTTGGGAAGCCTTACACTTCACTGAAATGTAGTACTACACTCTATAACACAGTTCAGAGACAATGTTCCCTACTTGCCTCAGTTCATAACAGTGTGTAGGAAGTTGTTTGATAAAGTGGGCAAAGCTTATACTTGGGCCAGAAGGCAGAATATAGGAAACTACATGAAAACATGAATAATTCAGTGAAAATGACTGTAAACAGATGAGAACTTGTTTAGAACAGCTGAAATAGATTCTCCAAGTCAGTTCTTAGTGTAGAAAAGGTAGCTAAGATAAGGGAAATCCATAATTCCAGTTAAGATCACATGAAACACTGTATGAATCCTATATTCATTACTTAAAGGAGACTAGAGTGGTAAATGTGTGTTATACAAGGCAGAATACCATTGAAATAGAGAAAGAAACACGTTCCGCAGCTTTGGAAAGCCTTACACTTCACTGAAATATAGTACTACACTCTATAACACAGTTGAGAGACAATGTTCCCGAGCTGCCTCAGTTCATAACAGTGTGTAGGAAGTTGTTTGATAAAGTGGGCAAAGCTTATACTTGGACCAGAAGGCAGAATATAGGAAACTACATGAGAACATGATTAATTCAGTGAAAATGACTGTAAACAGATGAGAAGTTGTTTTAGAACAGCTGAAAGAGATTCTCCAAGTCAGTTCTTAGTGTAGAAAATGTAGCTAAGATCCGGGAAATCTTAATTCCAGTTAAAATCACATGAAACACTGTATGAATCCTATATTCTTTACTGAAAGGAGACTAGAGTGGTAAATGGTTGTTATACAAGGCAGAATACCATTGAAATAGAGAAAGAAACACGTTCGGCAGCTTTGGAAAGCCTTACACTTCACTGAAATGTAGTACTACACACTATAACACAGTTGAGAGACAATGTTCCCTACTTGCCTCAGTTCATAACAGTGTGTAGGAAGTTGTTTGATAAAGTGGGCAAGGCTTATACTTGGGCCAGAAGGCAGAATATAGGAAACTACATGAAAACATGAATAATTCAGTGAAAATGACTGTAAACAGATGAGAACTTGTTTAGAACAGCTGAAAGAGAATCTCCAAGTCAGTTCTTAGTGTAGAAAAGGTAGCTAACATAAGGGAAATCCATAATTCCAGTTAAGATCACATGAAACACTGTATGAATCCTATATTCATTACTTAAAGGAGACTAGAGTGGTAAATGTGTGTTATACAAGGCAGATTACCATTGAAATAGAGAAAGAAACACGTTCGGCAGCTTTGGAAAGCCTTACACTTCACTGAAATGTAGTACTACACTCTATAACACAATTGAGAGACAATGTTCCCTACTTGCCTCAGTTCATAACAGTGTGTAGGAAGTTGTTTGTTAAAGTGGGCAAAGCTTATACTTGGGCCAGAAGGCAGAATATAGGAATCTACATGAAAACATGAATAATTCAGTGAAAATGACTGTAAACAGATGAGAACTTTTTTAGAACAGCTGAAAGAGAATCTCCAAGTCAGTTCTTAGTGTAGAAAAGGTAGCTAAGATCCGGGAAATCTCAATTCCAGTTAAAATCACATGAAACACTGTATGAATCCTATATTCTTTACTGAAAGGAGACTAGAGTGGTAAATGTGTGTTATACAAGGCAGAATACCATTGAAATAGAGAAAGAAACACGTTCGGCAGCTTTGGAAAGCCTTACACTTAACTGAAATGTAGTACTACACTCTATAACACAGTTTAGAGACATTGTTCCCGAGCTGCCTCAGTTCATAACAGTGTGTAGGAAGTTGTTTGATAAAGTGGGCAAAGCTTATACTTGGACCAGAAGGCAGAATATAGGAAACTACATGAAAACATGATTAATTCAGTGAAAATGACTGTAAACTGATGAGAACTTGTTTAGAACAGCTGAAAGAGAATCTCCAAGTCAGTTCTTAGTGTAGAAAAGGTAGCTAAGATAAGGGAAATCCATAATTCCAGTTAAGATCACATGAAACACTGTATGAATCCTATATTCATTACTTAAATGAGACTAGAGTGGTAAATGTGTGTTATAGAAGGCAGAATACCATTGAAATAGAGAAAGAAACACGTTCGGCAGCTTTGGAAAGCCTTACTCTTCACTGAAATGTGGTACTACACTCTATAACACAGTTGAGAGACAATGTTCCCGAGCTGCCTCAGTTCATAACAGTGTGTAGGAAGTTGTTTGATAAAGTGGGCAAAGCTTATACTTGGACCAGAAGGCAGAATATAGGAAACTACATGAAAACATGATTAATTCAGTGAAAATGACTGTAAACAGATGAGAACTTGTTTTAGAACAGCTGAAAGAGAATCTCCAAGTCAGTTCTTAGTGTAGAAAAGGTAGCTAAGATAAGGGAAATCCATAATTCCAGTTAAGATTACATGAAACACTGTATGAATTCTATATTCTTTACTTAAAGGAGACTAGAGTGGTAAATGTGTGTTATACAAGGCAGAATACCATTAAAATAGAGAAAGAAACACGTTCGGCAGCTTTGGAAATCCTTACACTTCACTAAAATGTAGTACTAAACTCTATAACACAGTTGAGAGACAATGTTCCCTACTTGCCTCAGTTCATAACAGTGTGTAGGAAGTTGTTTGATAAAGTGGGCAAAGCTTATACTTGGGCCAGAAAGCAGAATATAGGAAACTACATGAAAACATGAATAATTCAGTGAAAATGACTGTAAACAGATGAGAACTTGTTTAGAACAGCTGAAAGAGAATCTCCAAGTCAGTTCTTAGTGTAGAAAAGGTAGCTAAGATAAGGGAAATCCATAATTCCAGTTAAGATCACATGAAACACTGTATGAATCCTATATTCATTACTTAAAGGAGACTAGAGTGGTAAATGTGTGTTATAGAAGGCAGAATACCATTGAAATAGAGAAAGAAACACGTTCGGCAGCTTTGGAAAGCCTTACTCTTCCCTGAAATGTAGTACTACACCCTATAACACAGTTGAGAGACAATGTTCCCTACTTGCCTCAGTTCATAACAGTGTGTAGGAAGTTGTTTGATAAAGTGGGCAAAGCTTATACTTGGGCCAGAAGGCAGAATATAGGAAACTACATGAAAACATGAATAATTCAGTGAAAATGACTGTAAACAGATGAGAACTTGTTTAGAACAGCTGAAAGAGAATCTCCAAGTCAGTTCTTAGTGTAGAAAAGGTAGCTAACATAAGGGAAATCCATAATTCCAGTTAAGATCACATGAAACACTGTATGAATCCTATATTCATTACTTAAAGGAGACTAGAGTGGTAAATGTGTGTTATACAAGGCAGATTACCATTGAAATAGAGAAAGAAACACGTTCGGCAGCTTTGGAAAGCCTTACACTTCACTGAAATGTAGTACTACACTCTATAACACAGTTGAGAGACAATGTTCCCTACTTGCCTCAGTTCATAACAGTGTGTAGGAAGTTGTTTGATAAAGTGGGCAAAGCTTATACTTGGGCCAGAAGGCAGAATATAGGAAACTACATGAAAACATGAATAATTCAGTGAAAATGACTGTAAACAGATGAGAACTTGCTTAGAACAGCTGAAAGAGAATCTCCAAGTCAGTTCTTAGTGTAGAAAAGGTAGCTAAGATAAGGGAAATCCATAATTCCAGTTAAGATCACATGAAACACTGTATGAATCCTATATTCATTACTTAAAGGAGACTAGAGTGGTAAATGTGTGTTATAGAAGGCAGAATACCATTGAAATAGAGAAAGAAACACGTTCGGCAGCTTTGGAAAGCCTTACTCTTCACTGAAATGTGGTACTACACTCTATAACACAGTTGAGAGACAATGTTCCCGAGCTGCCTCAGTTCATAACAGTGTGTAGGAAGTTGTTTGATAAAGTGGGCAAAGCTTATACTTGGACCAGAAGGCAGAATATAGGGAACTACATGAAAACATGATTATTTCAGTGAAAATGACTGTAAACAGATGAGAACTTGTTTTAGAACAGCTGAAAGAGATTCTCCAAGTCAGTTCTTAGTGTAGAAAAGGTAGCTAAGAACCAGGAAATCTTAATTCCAGTTAAGATCACATGAAACACTGTATGAATCCTATATTCTTTACTGAAAGGAGTCTAGAGTGGTAAATGTGTGTTATACAAGGCAGAATACCATTGAAATAGAGAAAGAAACACGTTCGGCAGCTTTAAAAAGCCTTACAGTTCACTGAACTGTAGTACTACACTCTATAACACAGTTGAGAGACAATGTTCCCTACTTGCCTCAGTTCATAACAGTGTGTAGGAAGTTGTTTGATAAAGTGGGCAAAGCTTATACTTGGGCCAGAAGGCAGAATATAGGAAACTACATGAAAACATGAATAATTCAGTGAAAATGACTGTAAACAGATGAGAACTTGTTTAGAACAGCTAAAAGAGAATCTCCAAGTCAGTTCTTAGTGTAGAAAAGGTAGCTAAGATAAGGGAAATCCATAATTCCAGTTAAGATTACATGAAACACTGTATGAATTCTATATTCTTTACTTAAAGGAGACTAGAGTGGTAAATGTGTGTTATACAAGGCAGAATACCATTAAAATAGAGAAAGAAAGACGTTCGGCAGCTTTGGAAATCCTTACACTTCACTGAAATGTAGTACTACACTCTATAACACAGTTGAGAGACAATGTTCCCTACTTGCCTCAGTTCATAACAGTGTGTAGGAAGTTGTTTGATAAAGTGGGCAAAGCTTATACTTGTACCAGAAGGCAGAATATAGGAAACTACATGAAAACATGATTAATTCAGTGAAAATGACTGTAAACAGATGAGAACTTGTTTTAGAACAGCTGAAAGAGATTCTCCAAGTCAGTTCTTAGTGTAGAAAAGGTAGCTAAGAACCAGGAAATCTTAATTCCAGTTAAGATCACATGAAACACTGTATGAATCCTATATTCTTTACTGAAAGGAGTCTAGAGTGGTAAATGTGTGTTATACAAGGCAGAATACCATTGAAATAGAGAAAGAAACACGTTCGGCAGCTTTAAAAAGCCTTACACTTCACTGAAATGTAGTACTACACTCTATAACACAGTTGAGAGACAATGTTCCCTACTTGCCTCAGTTCATAACAGTGTGTAGGAAGTTGTTTGATAAAGTGGGCAAAGCTTATACTTGGGCCAGAAGGCAGAATATAGGAAACTACATGAAAACATGAATAATTCAGTGAAAATGAGTGTAAACAGATGAGAACTTGTTTAGAACAGCTAAAAGAGAATCTCCAAGTCAGTTCTTAGTGTAGAAAAGGTAGCTAAGATAAGGGAAATCCATAATTCCAGTTAAGATTACATGAAACACTGTATGAATTCTATATTCTTTACTTAAAGGAGACTAGAGTGGTAAATGTGTGTTATACAAGGCAGAATACCATTAAAATAGAGAAAGAAACACGTTCGGCAGCTTTGGAAATCCTTACACTTCACTGAAATGTAGTACTACACTCTATAACACAGTTGAGAGACAATGTTCCCTACTTGCCTCAGTTCATAACAGTGTGTAGGAAGTTGTTTGATAAAGTAGGCAAAGCTTATACTTGGGCCAGAAGGCAGAATATAGGAAACTACATGAAAACATGAATAATTCAGTGAAAATGACTGTAAACAGATGAGAACTTGTTTTAGAACAGCTGAAAGAGATTCTCCAAGTCAGTTCTTAGTGTAGAAAAGGTAGCTAAGATCCGGGAAATCTTAATTCCAGTTAAAATCACATGAAACACTGTATGATTCCTATATTCTTTACTGAAAGGAGACTAGAGTGGTAAATGTTTGTTATACAAGGCAGAATACCATTGAAATAGAGAAAGAAACACGTTCGACAGCTTTGGAAAGCCTTACACTTCACTGAAATGTAGTACTACACTCTATAACACAGTTGAGAGACAATGTTCCCTACTTGCCTCAGTTCATAACAGTGTGTAGGAAGTTGTTTGATAAAGTGGGCAAAGCTTATACTTGGGCCAGAAGGCAGAATATAGGAAACTACATGAAAACATGAATAATTCAGTGAAAATGACTGTAAACAGATGAGAACTTGTTTAGAACAGCTGAAAGAGAATCTCCAAGTCAGTTCTTAGTGTAGAAAAGGTAGCTAAGATAAGGGAAATCCATAATTCCAGTTAAGATCACATGAAACACTGTATGAATCCTATATCCATTACTTAAAGGAGACTAGAGTGGTAAATGTGTGTTATAGAAGGCAGAATACCATTGAAATAGAGAAAGAAACACGTTCGGCAGCTTTGGAAAGCCTTACTCTTCACTGAAATGTGGTACTACACTCTATAACACAGTTGAGAGACAATGTTCCCGAGCTGCCTCAGTTCATAACAGTGTGTAGGAAGTTGTTTGATAAAGTGGGCAAAGCTTATACTTGGACCAGAAGGCAGAATATAGGAAACTACATGAAAACATGATTAATTCAGTGAAAATGACTGTAAACAGATGAGAACTTGTTTTAGAACAGCTGAAAGAGATTCTCCAAGTCAGTTCTTAGTGTAGAAAAGGTAGCTAAGAACCAGAAAATCTTAATTCCAGTTAAGATCACATGAAACACTGTATGAATCCTATATTCTTTACTGAAAGGAGTCTAGAGTGGTAAATGTGTGTTATACAAGGCAGAATACCATTGAAATAGAGAAAGAAACACGTTCGGCAGCTTTAAAAAGCCTTACACTTCACTGAAATGTAGTACTACACTCTATAACACAGTTGAGAGACAATGTTCCCTACTTGCCTCAGTTCATAACAGTGTGTAGAAAGTTGTTTGATAAAGTGGGCAAAGCTTATACTTGGGCCAGAAGGCAGAATATAGGAAACTACATGAAAACATGAATAATTCAGTGAAAATGACTGTAAACAGATGAGAACTTATTTAGAACAGCTGAAAGAAAATCTCCAAGTCAGTTCTTAGTGTAGAAAAGGTAGCTAACATAAGGGAAATCCATAATTCCAGTTAAGATCACATGAAACACTGTATGAATTCTATATTCTTTACTTAAAGGAGACTAGATTGGTAAATGTGTGTTATACAAGGCAGAATACCATTAAAATAGAGAAAGAAACACGTTCGGCAGCTTTGGAAATCCTTACACTTCACTAAAATGTAGTACTACACTCTATAACACAGTTGAGAGACAATGTTCCCTACTTGCCTCAGTTCATAACAGTGTGTAAGAAGTTGTTTGATAAAGTGGGCAAAGCTTATACTTGGGCCAGAAGGCAGAATATAGGAAACTACATGAAAACATGAATAATTCAGTGAAAATGACTGTAAACAGATGAGGACTTGTTTAGAACAGCTGAAAGAGAATCTCCAAGTCAGTTCTTAGTGTAGAAAAGGTAGCTAAGATAAGGGAAATGCATAATTCCAGTTAAGATCACATGAAACACTGTATGAATCCTATATTCATTACTTAAAGGAGACTAGAGTGGTAAATGTGTGTTATAGAAGGCAGAATACCATTGAAATAGAGAAAGAAACACGTTCGGCAGCTTTGGAAAGCCTTACTCTTCACTGAAATGTGGTACTACACTCTATAACACAGTTGAGAGACAATGTTCCCGAGCTGCCTCAGTTCATAACAGTGTGTAGGAAGTTGTTTGATAAAGTGGGCAAAGCTTATACTTGGACCAGAAGGCAGAATATAGGAAACTACATGAAAACATGATTAATTCAGTGAAAATGACTGTAAACAGATGAGAACTTGTTTTAGAACAGCTGAAAGAGATTCTCCAAGTCAGTTCTTAGTGTAGAAAAGGTAGCTAAGAACCAGGAAATCTTAATTCCAGTTAAGATCACATGAAACACTGTATGATTCCTATATTCTTTACTGAAAGGAGTCTAGAGTGGTAAATGTGTGTTATACAAGGCAGAATACCATTGAAATAGAGAAAGAAACACGTTCGGCAGCTTTAAAAAGCCTTACACTTCACTGAAATGTAGTACTACACTCTATAACACAGTTGAGAGACAATGTTCCCTACTTGCCTCAGTTCATAACAGTGTGTAGGAAGTTGTTTGATAAAGTGGGCAAAGCTTATACTTGGGCCAGAAGGCAGAATATAGGAAACTACATGAAAACATGAATAATTCAGTGAAAATGACTGTAAACAGATGAGAACTTGTTTAGAACAGCTAAAAGAGAATCTCCAAGTCAGTTCTTAGTGTAGAAAAGGTAGCTAAGATAAGGGAAATCCATAATTCCAGTTAAGATTACATGAAACACTGTATGAATTCTATATTCTTTACTTAAAGGAGACTAGAGTGGTAAATGTGTGTTATACAAGGCAGAATACCATTAAAATAGAGAAAGAAAGACGTTCGGCAGCTTTGGAAATCCTTACACTTCACTGAAATGTAGTACTACACTCTATAACACAGTTGAGAGACAATGTTCCCTACTTGCCTCAGTTCATAACAGTGTGTAGGAAGTTGTTTGATAAAGTGGGCAAAGCTTATACTTGTACCAGAAGGCAGAATATAGGAAACTACATGAAAACATGATTAATTCAGTGAAAATGACTGTAAACAGATGAGAACTTGTTTTAGAACAGCTGAAAGAGATTCTCCAAGTCAGTTCTTAGTGTAGAAAAGGTAGCTAAGAACCAGGAAATCTTAATTCCAGTTAAGATCACATGAAACACTGTATGAATCCTATATTCTTTACTGAAAGGAGTCTAGAGTGGTAAATGTGTGTTATACAAGGCAGAATACCATTGAAATAGAGAAAGAAACACGTTCGGCAGCTTTAAAAAGCCTTACACTTCACTGAAATGTAGTACTACACTCTATAACACAGTTGAGAGACAATGTTCCCTACTTGCCTCAGTTCATAACAGTGTGTAGGAAGTTGTTTGATAAAGTGGGCAAAGCTTATACTTGGGCCAGAAGGCAGAATATAGGAAACTACATGAAAACATGAATAATTCAGTGAAAATGAGTGTAAACAGATGAGAACTTGTTTAGAACAGCTAAAAGAGAATCTCCAAGTCAGTTCTTAGTGTAGAAAAGGTAGCTAAGATAAGGGAAATCCATAATTCCAGTTAAGATTACATGAAACACTGTATGAATTCTATATTCTTTACTTAAAGGAGACTAGAGTGGTAAATGTGTGTTATACAAGGCAGAATACCATTAAAATAGAGAAAGAAACACGTTCGGCAGCTTTGGAAATCCTTACACTTCACTGAAATGTAGTACTACACTCTATAACACAGTTGAGAGACAATGTTCCCTACTTGCCTCAGTTCATAACAGTGTGTAGGAAGTTGTTTGATAAAGTAGGCAAAGCTTATACTTGGGCCAGAAGGCAGAATATAGGAAACTACATGAAAACATGAATAATTCAGTGAAAATGACTGTAAACAGATGAGAACTTGTTTTAGAACAGCTGAAAGAGATTCTCCAAGTCAGTTCTTAGTGTAGAAAAGGTAGCTAAGATCCGGGAAATCTTAATTCCAGTTAAAATCACATGAAACACTGTATGATTCCTATATTCTTTACTGAAAGGAGACTAGAGTGGTAAATGTTTGTTATACAAGGCAGAATACCATTGAAATAGAGAAAGAAACACGTTCGACAGCTTTGGAAAGCCTTACACTTCACTGAAATGTAGTACTACACTCTATAACACAGTTGAGAGACAATGTTCCCTACTTGCCTCAGTTCATAACAGTGTGTAGGAAGTTGTTTGATAAAGTGGGCAAAGCTTATACTTGGGCCAGAAGGCAGAATATAGGAAACTACATGAAAACATGAATAATTCAGTGAAAATGACTGTAAACAGATGAGAACTTGTTTAGAACAGCTGAAAGAGAATCTCCAAGTCAGTTCTTAGTGTAGAAAAGGTAGCTAAGATAAGGGAAATCCATAATTCCAGTTAAGATCACATGAAACACTGTATGAATCCTATATCCATTACTTAAAGGAGACTAGAGTGGTAAATGTGTGTTATAGAAGGCAGAATACCATTGAAATAGAGAAAGAAACACGTTCGGCAGCTTTGGAAAGCCTTACTCTTCACTGAAATGTGGTACTACACTCTATAACACAGTTGAGAGACAATGTTCCCGAGCTGCCTCAGTTCATAACAGTGTGTAGGAAGTTGTTTGATAAAGTGGGCAAAGCTTATACTTGGACCAGAAGGCAGAATATAGGAAACTACATGAAAACATGATTAATTCAGTGAAAATGACTGTAAACAGATGAGAACTTGTTTTAGAACAGCTGAAAGAGATTCTCCAAGTCAGTTCTTAGTGTAGAAAAGGTAGCTAAGAACCAGAAAATCTTAATTCCAGTTAAGATCACATGAAACACTGTATGAATCCTATATTCTTTACTGAAAGGAGTCTAGAGTGGTAAATGTGTGTTATACAAGGCAGAATACCATTGAAATAGAGAAAGAAACACGTTCGGCAGCTTTAAAAAGCCTTACACTTCACTGAAATGTAGTACTACACTCTATAACACAGTTGAGAGACAATGTTCCCTACTTGCCTCAGTTCATAACAGTGTGTAGAAAGTTGTTTGATAAAGTGGGCAAAGCTTATACTTGGGCCAGAAGGCAGAATATAGGAAACTACATGAAAACATGAATAATTCAGTGAAAATGACTGTAAACAGATGAGAACTTATTTAGAACAGCTGAAAGAAAATCTCCAAGTCAGTTCTTAGTGTAGAAAAGGTAGCTAACATAAGGGAAATCCATAATTCCAGTTAAGATCACATGAAACACTGTATGAATTCTATATTCTTTACTTAAAGGAGACTAGATTGGTAAATGTGTGTTATACAAGGCAGAATACCATTAAAATAGAGAAAGAAACACGTTCGGCAGCTTTGGAAATCCTTACACTTCACTAAAATGTAGTACTACACTCTATAACACAGTTGAGAGACAATGTTCCCTACTTGCCTCAGTTCATAACAGTGTGTAAGAAGTTGTTTGATAAAGTGGGCAAAGCTTATACTTGGGCCAGAAGGCAGAATATAGGAAACTACATGAAAACATGAATAATTCAGTGAAAATGACTGTAAACAGATGAGGACTTGTTTAGAACAGCTGAAAGAGAATCTCCAAGTCAGTTCTTAGTGTAGAAAAGGTAGCTAAGATAAGGGAAATGCATAATTCCAGTTAAGATCACATGAAACACTGTATGAATCCTATATTCATTACTTAAAGGAGACTAGAGTGGTAAATGTGTGTTATAGAAGGCAGAATACCATTGAAATAGAGAAAGAAACACGTTCGGCAGCTTTGGAAAGCCTTACTCTTCACTGAAATGTGGTACTACACTCTATAACACAGTTGAGAGACAATGTTCCCGAGCTGCCTCAGTTCATAACAGTGTGTAGGAAGTTGTTTGATAAAGTGGGCAAAGCTTATACTTGGACCAGAAGGCAGAATATAGGAAACTACATGAAAACATGATTAATTCAGTGAAAATGACTGTAAACAGATGAGAACTTGTTTTAGAACAGCTGAAAGAGATTCTCCAAGTCAGTTCTTAGTGTAGAAAAGGTAGCTAAGAACCAGGAAATCTTAATTCCAGTTAAGATCACATGAAACACTGTATGATTCCTATATTCTTTACTGAAAGGAGTCTAGAGTGGTAAATGTGTGTTATACAAGGCAGAATACCATTGAAATAGAGAAAGAAACACGTTCGGCAGCTTTAAAAAGCCTTACACTTCACTGAAATGTAGTACTACACTCTATAACACAGTTGAGAGACAATGTTCCCTACTTGCCTCAGTTCATAACAGTGTGTAGGAAGTTGTTTGATAAAGTGGGCAAAGCTTATACTTGGGCCAGAAGGCAGAATATAGGAAACTACATGAAAACATGAATAATTCAGTGAAAATGACTGTAAACAGATGAGAACTTGTTTAGAACAGCTAAAAGAGAATCTCCAAGTCAGTTCTTAGTGTAGAAAAGGTAGCTAAGATAAGGGAAATCCATAATTCCAGTTAAGATTACATGAAACACTGTATGAATTCTATATTCTTTACTTAAAGGAGACTAGAGTGGTAAATGTGTGTTATACAAGGCAGAATACCATTAAAATAGAGAAAGAAACACGTTCGGCAGCTTTGGAAATCCTTACACTTCACTGAAATGTAGTACTACACTCTATAACACAGTTGAGAGACAATGTTCCCTACTTGCCTCAGTTCATAACAGTGTGTAGGAAGTTGTTTGATAAAGTGGGCAAAGCTTATACTTGTACCAGAAGGCAGAATATAGGAAACTACATGAAAACATGATTAATTCAGTGAAAATGACTGTAAACAGATGAGAACTTGTTTTAGAACAGCTGAAAGAGATTCTCCAAGTCAGTTCTTAGTGTAGAAAAGGTAGCTAAGAACCAGGAAATCTTAATTCCAGTTAAGATCACATGAAACACTGTATGAATCCTATATTCTTTACTGAAAGGAGTCTAGAGTGGTAAATGTGTGTTATACAAGGCAGAATACCATTGAAATAGAGAAATAAACACGTTCGGCAGCTTTAAAAAGCCTACACTTCACTGAAATGTAGTACTACACTCTATAACACAGTTGAGAGACAATGTTCCCTACTTGCCTCAGTTCATAACAGTGTGTAGGAAGTTGTTTGATAAAGTGGGCAAAGCTTATACTTGGGCCAGAAGGCAGAATATAGGAAACTACATGAAAACATGAATAATTCAGTGAAAATGAGTGTAAACAGATGAGAACTTGTTTAGAACAGCTAAAAGAGAATCTCCAAGTCAGTTCTTAGTGTAGAAAAGGTAGCTAAGATAAGGGAAATCCATAATTCCAGTTAAGATTACATGAAACACTGTATGAATTCTATATTCTTTACTTAAAGGAGACTAGAGTGGTAAATGTGTGTTATACAAGGCAGAATACCATTAAAATAGAGAAAGAAACACGTTCGGCAGCTTTGGAAATCCTTACACTTCACTGAAATGTAGTACTACACTCTATAACACAGTTGAGAGACAATGTTCCCTACTTGCCTCAGTTCATAACAGTGTGTAGGAAGTTGTTTGATAAAGTGGGCAAAGCTTATACTTGGGCCAGAAGGCAGAATATAGGAAACTACATGAAAACATGAATAATTCAGTGAAAATGACTGTAAACAGATGAGAACTTGTTTTAGAACAGCTGAAAGAGATTCTCCAAGTCAGTTCTTAGTGTAGAAAAGGTAGCTAAGATCCGGGAAATCTTAATTCCAGTTAAAATCACATGAAACACTGTATGAATCCTATATTCTTTACTGAAAGGAGACTAGAGTGGTAAATGTTTGTTATACAAGGCAGAATACCATTGAAATAGAGAAAGAAACACGTTCGGCAGCTTTGGAAAGCCTTACACTTCACTGAAATGTAGTACTACACTCTATAACACAGTTGAGAGACAATGTTCCCTACTTGCCTCAGTTCATAACAGTGTGTAGGAAGTTGTTTGATAAAGTGGGCAAAGCTTATACTTGGGCCAGAAGGCAGAATATAGGAAACTACATGAAAACATGAATAATTCAGTGAAAATGACTGTAAACAGATGAGAACTTGTTTAGAACAGCTGAAAGAGAATCTCCAAGTCAGTTCTTAGTGTAGAAAAGGTAGCTAAGATAAGGGAAATCCATAATTCCAGTCAAGATCACATGAAACACTGTATGAATCCTATATCCATTACTTAAAGGAGACTAGAGTGGTAAATGTGTGTTATAGAAGGCAGAATACCATTGAAATAGAGAAAGAAACACGTTCGGCAGCTTTGGAAAGCCTTACTCTTCACTGAAATGTGGTACTACACTCTATAACACAGTTGAGAGACAACGTTCCCGAGCTGCCTCAGTTCATAACAGTGTGTAGGAAGTTGTTTGATAAAGTGGGCAAAGCTTATACTTGGGCCAGAAGGCAGAATATAGGAAACTACATGAAAACATGAATAATTCAGTGAAAATGACTGTAAACAGATGAGAACTTGTTTTAGAACAGCTGAAAGAGATTCTCCAAGTCAGTTCTTAGTGTAGAAAAGGTAGCTAAGATCCGGGAAATCTTAATTCCAGTTAAAATCACATGAAACACTGTATGATTCCTATATTCTTTACTGAAAGGAGACTAGAGTGGTAAATGTTTGTTATACAAGGCAGAATACCATTGAAATAGAGAAAGAAACACGTTCGGCAGCTTTGGAAAGCCTTACACTTCACTGAAATGTAGTACTACACTCTATAACACAGTTGAGAGACAATGTTCCCTACTTGCCTCAGTTCATAACAGTGTGTAGGAAGTTGTTTGATAAAGTGGGCAAAGCTTATACTTGGGCCAGAAGGCAGAATATAGGAAACTACATGAAAACATGAATAATTCAGTGAAAATGACTGTAAACAGATGAGAACTTGTTTAGAACAGCTGAAAGAGAATCTCCAAGTCAGTTCTTAGTGTAGAAAAGGTAGCTAAGATAAGGGAAATCCATAATTCCAGTTAAGATCACATGAAACACTGTATGAATCCTATATTCATTACTTAAAGGAGACTAGAGTGGTAAATGTGTGTTATAGAAGGCAGAATACCATTGAAATAGAGAAAGAAACACGTTCGGCAGCTTTGGAAAGCCTTACTCTTCACTGAAATGTGGTACTACACTCTATAACACAGTTGAGAGACAACGTTCCCGAGCTGCCTCAGTTCATAACAGTGTGTAGGAAGTTGTTTGATAAAGTGGGCAAAGCTTATACTTGGACCAGAAGGCAGAATATAGGAAACTACATGAAAACATGAATAATTCAGTGAAAATGACTGTAAACAGATGAGGACTTGTTTAGAACAGCTGAAAGAGAATCTCCAAGTCAGTTCTTAGTGTAGAAAAGGTAGCTAAGATAAGGGAAATGCATAATTCCAGTTAAGATCACATGAAACACTGTATGAATCCTATATTCATTACTTAAAGGAGACTAGAGTGGTAAATGTGTGTTATAGAAGGCAGAATACCATTGAAATAGAGAAAGAAACACGTTCGGCAGCTTTGGAAAGCCTTACTCTTCACTGAAATGTGGTACTACACTCTATAACACAGTTGAGAGACAATGTTCCCGAGCTGCCTCAGTTCATAACAGTGTGTAGGAAGTTGTTTGATAAAGTGGGCAAAGCTTATACTTGGACCAGAAGGCAGAATATAGGAAACTACATGAAAACATGATTAATTCAGTGAAAATGACTGTAAACAGATGAGAACTTGTTTTAGAACAGCTGAAAGAGATTCTCCAAGTCAGTTCTTAGTGTAGAAAAGGTAGCTAAGAACCAGGAAATCTTAATTCCAGTTAAGATCACATGAAACACTGTATGATTCCTATATTCTTTACTGAAAGGAGTCTAGAGTGGTAAATGTGTGTTATACAAGGCAGAATACCATTGAAATAGAGAAAGAAACACGTTCGGCAGCTTTAAAAAGCCTTACACTTCACTGAAATGTAGTACTACACTCTATAACACAGTTGAGAGACAATGTTCCCTACTTGCCTCAGTTCATAACAGTGTGTAGGAAGTTGTTTGATAAAGTGGGCAAAGCTTATACTTGGGCCAGAAGGCAGAATATAGGAAACTACATGAAAACATGAATAATTCAGTGAAAATGACTGTAAACAGATGAGAACTTGTTTAGAACAGCTAAAAGAGAATCTCCAAGTCAGTTCTTAGTGTAGAAAAGGTAGCTAAGATAAGGGAAATCCATAATTCCAGTTAAGATTACATGAAACACTGTATGAATTCTATATTCTTTACTTAAAGGAGACTAGAGTGGTAAATGTGTGTTATACAAGGCAGAATACCATTAAAATAGAGAAAGAAACACGTTCGGCAGCTTTGGAAATCCTTACACTTCACTGAAATGTAGTACTACACTCTATAACACAGTTGAGAGACAATGTTCCCTACTTGCCTCAGTTCATAACAGTGTGTAGGAAGTTGTTTGATAAAGTGGGCAAAGCTTATACTTGTACCAGAAGGCAGAATATAGGAAACTACATGAAAACATGATTAATTCAGTGAAAATGACTGTAAACAGATGAGAACTTGTTTTAGAACAGCTGAAAGAGATTCTCCAAGTCAGTTCTTAGTGTAGAAAAGGTAGCTAAGAACCAGGAAATCTTAATTCCAGTTAAGATCACATGAAACACTGTATGAATCCTATATTCTTTACTGAAAGGAGTCTAGAGTGGTAAATGTGTGTTATACAAGGCAGAATACCATTGAAATAGAGAAATAAACACGTTCGGCAGCTTTAAAAAGCCTACACTTCACTGAAATGTAGTACTACACTCTATAACACAGTTGAGAGACAATGTTCCCTACTTGCCTCAGTTCATAACAGTGTGTAGGAAGTTGTTTGATAAAGTGGGCAAAGCTTATACTTGGGCCAGAAGGCAGAATATAGGAAACTACATGAAAACATGAATAATTCAGTGAAAATGAGTGTAAACAGATGAGAACTTGTTTAGAACAGCTAAAAGAGAATCTCCAAGTCAGTTCTTAGTGTAGAAAAGGTAGCTAAGATAAGGGAAATCCATAATTCCAGTTAAGATTACATGAAACACTGTATGAATTCTATATTCTTTACTTAAAGGAGACTAGAGTGGTAAATGTGTGTTATACAAGGCAGAATACCATTAAAATAGAGAAAGAAACACGTTCGGCAGCTTTGGAAATCCTTACACTTCACTGAAATGTAGTACTACACTCTAGAACACAGTTGAGAGACAATGTTCCCTACTTGCCTCAGTTCATAACAGTGTGTAGGAAGTTGTTTGATAAAGTGGGCAAAGCTTATACTTGGGCCAGAAGGCAGAATATAGGAAACTACATGAAAACATGAATAATTCAGTGAAAATGACTGTAAACAGATGAGAACTTGTTTTAGAACAGCTGAAAGAGATTCTCCAAGTCAGTTCTTAGTGTAGAAAAGGTAGCTAAGATCCGGGAAATCTTAATTCCAGTTAAAATCACATGAAACACTGTATGAATCCTATATTCTTTACTGAAAGGAGACTAGAGTGGTAAATGTTTGTTATACAAGGCAGAATACCATTGAAATAGAGAAAGAAACACGTTCGGCAGCTTTGGAAAGCCTTACACTTCACTGAAATGTAGTACTACACTCTATAACACAGTTGAGAGACAATGTTCCCTACTTGCCTCAGTTCATAACAGTGTGTAGGAAGTTGTTTGATAAAGTGGGCAAAGCTTATACTTGGGCCAGAAGGCAGAATATAGGAAACTACATGAAAACATGAATAATTCAGTGAAAATGACTGTAAACAGATGAGAACTTGTTTAGAACAGCTGAAAGAGAATCTCCAAGTCAGTTCTTAGTGTAGAAAAGGTAGCTAAGATAAGGGAAATCCATAATTCCAGTCAAGATCACATGAAACACTGTATGAATCCTATATCCATTACTTAAAGGAGACTAGAGTGGTAAATGTGTGTTATAGAAGGCAGAATACCATTGAAATAGAGAAAGAAACACGTTCGGCAGCTTTGGAAAGCCTTACTCTTCACTGAAATGTGGTACTACACTCTATAACACAGTTGAGAGACAACGTTCCCGAGCTGCCTCAGTTCATAACAGTGTGTAGGAAGTTGTTTGATAAAGTGGGCAAAGCTTATACTTGGGCCAGAAGGCAGAATATAGGAAACTACATGAAAACATGAATAATTCAGTGAAAATGACTGTAAACAGATGAGAACTTGTTTTAGAACAGCTGAAAGAGATTCTCCAAGTCAGTTCTTAGTGTAGAAAAGGTAGCTAAGATCCGGGAAATCTTAATTCCAGTTAAAATCACATGAAACACTGTATGATTCCTATATTCTTTACTGAAAGGAGACTAGAGTGGTAAATGTTTGTTATACAAGGCAGAATACCATTGAAATAGAGAAAGAAACACGTTCGGCAGCTTTGGAAAGCCTTACACTTCACTGAAATGTAGTACTACACTCTATAACACAGTTGAGAGACAATGTTCCCTACTTGCCTCAGTTCATAACAGTGTGTAGGAAGTTGTTTGATAAAGTGGGCAAAGCTTATACTTGGGCCAGAAGGCAGAATATAGGAAACTACATGAAAACATGAATAATTCAGTGAAAATGACTGTAAACAGATGAGAACTTGTTTAGAACAGCTGAAAGAGAATCTCCAAGTCAGTTCTTAGTGTAGAAAAGGTAGCTAAGATAAGGGAAATCCATAATTCCAGTTAAGATCACATGAAACACTGTATGAATCCTATATTCATTACTTAAAGGAGACTAGAGTGGTAAATGTGTGTTATAGAAGGCAGAATACCATTGAAATAGAGAAAGAAACACGTTCGGCAGCTTTGGAAAGCCTTACTCTTCACTGAAATGTGGTACTACACTCTATAACACAGTTGAGAGACAACGTTCCCGAGCTGCCTCAGTTCATAACAGTGTGTAGGAAGTTGTTTGATAAAGTGGGCAAAGCTTATACTTGGACCAGAAGGCAGAATATAGGAAACTACATGAAAACATGATTAATTCAGTGAAAATGACTGTAAACAGATGAGAACTTGTTTTAGAACAGCTGAAAGAGATTCTCCAAGTCAGTTCTTAGTGTAGAAAAGGTAGCTAAGAACCAGGAAATCTTAATTCCAGTTAAGATCACATGAAACACTGTATGAATCCTATATTCTTTACTGAAAGGAGTCTAGAGTGGTAAATGTGTGTTATACAAGGCAGAATACCATTGAAATAGAGAAAGAAACACGTTCGGCAGCTTTAAAAAGCCTTACACTTCACTGAAATGTAGTACTACACTCTATAACACAGTTGAGAGACAATGTTCCCTACTTGCCTCAGTTCATAACAGTGTGTAGGAAGTTGTTTGATAAAGTGGGCAAAGCTTATACTTGGGCCAGAAGGCAGAATATAGGAAACTACATGAAAACATGAATAATTCAGTGAAAATGAGTGTAAACAGATGAGAACTTGTTTAGAACAGCTAAAAGAGAATCTCCAAGTCAGTTCTTAGTGTAGAAAAGGTAGCTAAGATAAGGGAAATCCATAATTCCAGTTAAGATTACATGAAACACTGTATGAATTCTATATTCTTTACTTAAAGGAGACTAGAGTGGTAAATGTGTGTTATACAAGGCAGAATACCATTAAAATAGAGAAAGAAACACGTTCGGCAGCTTTGGAAATCCTTACACTTCACTGAAATGTAGTACTACACTCTATAACACAGTTGAGAGACAATGTTCCCTACTTGCCTCAGTTCATAACAGTGTGTAGGAAGTTGTTTGATAAAGTAGGCAAAGCTTATACTTGGGCCAGAAGGCAGAATATAGGAAACTACATGAAAACATGAATAATTCAGTGAAAATGACTGTAAACAGATGAGAACTTGTTTTAGAACAGCTGAAAGAGATTCTCCAAGTCAGTTCTTAGTGTAGAAAAGGTAGCTAAGATCCGGGAAATCTTAATTCCAGTTAAAATCACATGAAACACTGTATGATTCCTATATTCTTTACTGAAAGGAGACTAGAGTGGTAAATGTTTGTTATACAAGGCAGAATACCATTGAAATAGAGAAAGAAACACGTTCGACAGCTTTGGAAAGCCTTACACTTCACTGAAATGTAGTACTACACTCTATAACACAGTTGAGAGACAATGTTCCCTACTTGCCTCAGTTCATAACAGTGTGTAGGAAGTTGTTTGATAAAGTGGGCAAAGCTTATACTTGGGCCAGAAGGCAGAATATAGGAAACCACATGAAAACATGAATAATTCAGTGAAAATGACTGTAAACAGATGAGAACTTGTTTAGAACAGCTGAAAGAGAATCTCCAAGTCAGTTCTTAGTGTAGAAAAGGTAGCTAAGATAAGGGAAATCCATAATTCCAGTTAAGATCACATGAAACACTGTATGAATCCTATATCCATTACTTAAAGGAGACTAGAGTGGTAAATGTGTGTTATAGAAGGCAGAATACCATTGAAATAGAGAAAGAAACACGTTCGGCAGCTTTGGAAAGCCTTACTCTTCACTGAAATGTGGTACTACACTCTATAACACAGTTGAGAGACAATGTTCCCGAGCTGCCTCAGTTCATAACAGTGTGTAGGAAGTTGTTTGATAAAGTGGGCAAAGCTTATACTTGGACCAGAAGGCAGAATATAGGAAACTACATGAAAACATGATTAATTCAGTGAAAATGACTGTAAACAGATGAGAACTTGTTTTAGAACAGCTGAAAGAGATTCTCCAAGTCAGTTCTTAGTGTAGAAAAGGTAGCTAAGAACCAGAAAATCTTAATTCCAGTTAAGATCACATGAAACACTGTATGAATCCTATATTCTTTACTGAAAGGAGTCTAGAGTGGTAAATGTGTGTTATACAAGGCAGAATACCATTGAAATAGAGAAAGAAACACGTTCGGCAGCTTTAAAAAGCCTTACACTTCACTGAAATGTAGTACTACACTCTATAACACAGTTGAGAGACAATGTTCCCTACTTGCCTCAGTTCATAACAGTGTGTAGAAAGTTGTTTGATAAAGTGGGCAAAGCTTATACTTGGGCCAGAAGGCAGAATATAGGAAACTACATGAAAACATGAATAATTCAGTGAAAATGACTGTAAACAGATGAGAACTTATTTAGAACAGCTGAAAGAGAATCTCCAAGTCAGTTCTTAGTGTAGAAAAGGTAGCTAA
Organism: Pipistrellus hanaki; assembly: GCF_964339955.1. Lineage (NCBI taxonomy): Eukaryota > Metazoa > Chordata > Mammalia > Chiroptera > Vespertilionidae > Pipistrellus > Pipistrellus hanaki. Next base: position 3,207,865 of record NW_028182303.1, read on the forward strand.
CATAAGGGAAATCCATAATTCCAGTTAAGAGCACATGAAACACTGTATGAATCCTATATTCATTACTTAAAGGAGACTAGAGTGGTAAATGTGTGTTATACAAGGCAGATTACCATTGAAATAGAGAAAGAAACACGTTCGGCAGCTTTGGAAAGCCTTACACTTCACTGAAATGTAGTACTACACTCTATAACACAATTGAGTGACAATGTTCCCTACTTGCCTCAGTTCATAACAGTGTGTAGGAAGTTGTTTGTTAAAGTGGGCAAAGCTTATACTTGGGCCAGAAGGCAGAATATAGGAATCTACATGAAAACATGAATAATTCAGTGAAAATGACTGTAAACAGATGAGAACTTGTTTAGAACAGCTGAAAGAGAATCTCCAAGTCAGTTCTTAGTGTAGAAAAGGTAGCTAAGATCCGGGAAATCTTAATGCCAGTTAAAATCACATGAAACACTGTATGAATCCTATATTCTTTACTGAAAGGAGACTAGAGTGGTAAATGTGTGTTATACAAGGCAGAATACCATTGAAATAGAGAAAGAAACACGTTCGGCAGCTTTGGAAAGCCTTACACTTAACTGAAATGTAGTACTACACTCTATAACACAGTTTAGAGACATTGTTCCCGAGCTGCCTCAGTTCATAACAGTGTGTAGGAAGTTGTTTGATAAAGTGGGCAAAGCTTATACTTGGACCAGAAGGCAGAATATAGGAAACTACATGAAAACATGATTAATTCAGTGAAAATGACTGTAAACTGATGAGAACTTGTTTAGAACAGCTGAAAGAGAATCTCCAAGTCAGTTCTTAGTGTAGAAAAGGTAGCTAAGATAAGGGAAATCCATAATTCCAGTTAAGATCACATGAAACACTGTATGAATCCTATATTCATTACTTAAAGGAGACTAGAGTGGTAAATGTGTGTTATAGAAGGCAGAATACCATTGAAATAGAGAAAGAAACACGTTCGGCAGCTTTGGAAAGCCTTACTCTTCACTGAAATGTGGTACTACACTCTATAACACAGTTGAGAGACAATGTTCCCGAGCTGCCTCAGTTCATAACAGTGTGTAGGAAGTTGTTTGATAAAGTGGGCAAAGCTTATACTTGGACCAGAAGGCAGAATATAGGAAACTACATGAAAACATGATTAATTCAGTGAAAATGACTGTAAACAGATGAGAACTTGTTTTAGAACAGCTGAAAGAGATTCTCCAAGTCAGTTCTTAGTGTAGAAAAGGTAGCTAAGAACCAGGAAATCTTAATTCCAGTTAAGATCACATGAAACACTGTATGAATCCTATATTCTTTACTGAAAGGAGTCTAGAGTGGTAAATGTGTGTTATACAAGGCAGAATACCATTGAAATAGAGAAAGAAACACGTTCGGCAGCTTTAAAAAGCCTTACACTTCACTGAAATGTAGTACTACACTCTATAACACAGTTGAGAGACAATGTTCCCTACTTGCCTCAGTTCATAACGGTGTGTAGGAAGTTGTTTGATAAAGTGGGCAAAGCTTATACTTGGGCAGAAGGCAGAATATAGGAAACTACATGAAAACATGAATAATTTAGTGAAAATGACTGTAAACAGATGAGAACTTGTTTAGAACAGCTAAAAGAGAATCTCCAAGTCAGTTCTTAGTGTAGAAAAGGTAGCTAAGATAAGGGAAATCCATAATTCCAGTTAAGATTACATGAAACACTGTATGAATTCTATATCCATTACTTAAAGGAGACTAGAGTGGTAAATGTGTGTTATAGAAGGCAGAATACCATTGAAATAGAGAAAGAAACACGTTCGGCAGCTTTGGAAAGCCTTACTCTTCACTGAAATGTGGTACTACACTCTATAACACAGTTGAGAGACAACGTTCCCGAGCTGCCTCAGTTCATAACAGTGTGTAGGAAGTTGTTTGATAAAGTGGGCAAAGCTTATACTTGGGCCAGAAGGCAGAATATAGGAAACTACATGAAAACATGAATAATTCAGTGAAAATGACTGTAAACAGATGAGAACTTGTTTTAGAACAGCTGAAAGAGATTCTCCAAGTCAGTTCTTAGTGTAGAAAAGGTAGCTAAGATCCGGGAAATCTTAATTCCAGTTAAAATCACATGAAACACTGTATGATTCCTATATTCTTTACTGAAAGGAGACTAGAGTGGTAAATGTTTGTTATACAAGGCAGAATACCATTGAAATAGAGAAAGAAACACGTTCGGCAGCTTTGGAAAGCCTTACACTTCACTGAAATGTAGTACTACACTCTATAACACAGTTGAGAGACAATGTTCCCTACTTGCCTCAGTTCATAACAGTGTGTAGGAAGTTGTTTGATAAAGTGGGCAAAGCTTATACTTGGGCCAGAAGGCAGAATATAGGAAACTACATGAAAACATGAATAATTCAGTGAAAATGACTGTAAACAGATGAGAACTTGTTTAGAACAGCTGAAAGAGAATCTCCAAGTCAGTTCTTAGTGTAGAAAAGGTAGCTAAGATAAGGGAAATCCATAATTCCAGTTAAGATCACATGAAACACTGTATGAATCCTATATTCATTACTTAAAGGAGACTAGAGTGGTAAATGTGTGTTATAGAAGGCAGAATACCATTGAAAAAGAGAAAGAAACACGTTCGGCAGCTTTGGAAAGCCTTACTCTTCACTGAAATGTGGTACTACACTCTATAACACAGTTGAGAGACAACGTTCCCGAGCTGCCTCAGTTCATAACAGTGTGTAGGAAGTTGTTTGATAAAGTGGGCAAAGCTTATACTTGGGCCAGAAGGCAGAATATAGGAAACTACATGAAAACATGAATAATTCAGTGAAAATGACTGTAAACAGATGAGAACTTGTTTTAGAACAGCTGAAAGAGATTCTCCAAGTCAGTTCTTAGTGTAGAAAAGGTAGCTAAGATCCGGGAAATCTTAATTCCAGTTAAAATCACATGAAACACTGTATGATTCCTATATTCTTTACTGAAAGGAGACTAGAGTGGTAAATGTTTGTTATACAAGGCAGAATACCATTGAAATAGAGAAAGAAACACGTTCGGCAGCTTTGGAAAGCCTTACACTTCACTGAAATGTAGTACTACACTCTATAACACAGTTGAGAGACAATGTTCCCTACTTGCCTCAGTTCATAACAGTGTGTAGGAAGTTGTTTGATAAAGTGGGCAAAGCTTATACTTGGGCCAGAAGGCAGAATATAGGAAACTACATGAAAACATGAATAATTCAGTGAAAATGACTGTAAACAGATGAGAACTTGTTTAGAACAGCTGAAAGAGAATCTCCAAGTCAGTTCTTAGTGTAGAAAAGGTAGCTAAGATAAGGGAAATCCATAATTCCAGTTAAGATCACATGAAACACTGTATGAATCCTATATTCATTACTTAAAGGAGACTAGAGTGGTAAATGTGTGTTATAGAAGGCAGAATACCATTGAAATAGAGAAAGAAACACGTTCGGCAGCTTTGGAAAGCCTTACTCTTCACTGAAATGTGGTACTACACTCTATAACACAGTTGAGAGACAACGTTCCCGAGCTGCCTCAGTTCATAACAGTGTGTAGGAAGTTGTTTGATAAAGTGGGCAAAGCTTATACTTGGACCAGAAGGCAGAATATAGGAAACTACATGAAAACATGATTAATTCAGTGAAAATGACTGTAAACAGATGAGAACTTGTTTTAGAACAGCTGAAAGAGATTCTCCAAGTCAGTTCTTAGTGTAGAAAAGGTAGCTAAGAACCAGGAAATCTTAATTCCAGTTAAGATCACATGAAACACTGTATGAATCCTATATTCTTTACTGAAAGGAGTCTAGAGTGGTAAATGTGTGTTATACAAGGCAGAATACCATTGAAATAGAGAAAGAAACACGTTCGGCAGCTTTGGAAAGCCTTACACTTCACTGAAATGTAGTACTACACTCTATAACACAGTTGAGAGACAATGTTCCCTACTTGCCTCAGTTCATAACAGTGTGTAGGAAGTTGTTTGATAAAGTGGGCAAAGCTTATACTTGGGCCAGAAGGCAGAATATAGGAAACTACATGAAAACATGAATAATTCAGTGAAAATGAGTGTAAACAGATGAGAACTTGTTTAGAACAGCTAAAAGAGAATCTCCAAGTCAGTTCTTAGTGTAGAAAAGGTAGCTAAGATAAGGGAAATCCATAATTCCAGTTAAGATTACATGAAACACTGTATGAATTCTATATTCTTTACTTAAAGGAGACTAGAGTGGTAAATGTGTGTTATACAAGGCAGAATACCATTAAAATAGAGAAAGAAACACGTTCGGCAGCTTTGGAAATCCTTACACTTCACTGAAATGTAGTACTACACTCTATAACACAGTTGAGAGACAATGTTCCCTACTTGCCTCAGTTCATAACAGTGTGTAGGAAGTTGTTTGATAAAGTAGGCAAAGCTTATACTTGGGCCAGAAGGCAGAATATAGGAAACTACATGAAAACATGAATAATTCAGTGAAAATGACTGTAAACAGATGAGAACTTGTTTTAGAACAGCTGCAAGAGATTCTCCAAGTCAGTTCTTAGTGTAGAAAAGGTAGCTAAGATCCGGGAAATCTTAATTCCAGTTAAAATCACATGAAACACTGTATGATTCCTATATTCTTTACTGAAAGGAGACTAGAGTGGTAAATGTTTGTTATACAAGGCAGAATACCATTGAAATAGAGAAAGAAACACGTTCGACAGCTTTGGAAAGCCTTACACTTCACTGAAATGTAGTACTACACTCTATAACACAGTTGAGAGACAATGTTCCCTACTTGCCTCAGTTCATAACAGTGTGTAGGAAGTTGTTTGATAAAGTGGGCAAAGCTTATACTTGGGCCAGAAGGCAGAATATAGGAAACTACATGAAAACATGAATAATTCAGTGAAAATGACTGTAAACAGATGAGAACTTGTTTAGAACAGCTGAAAGAGAATCTCCAAGTCAGTTCTTAGTGTAGAAAAGGTAGCTAAGATAAGGGAAATCCATAATTCCAGTTAAGATCACATGAAACACTGTATGAATCCTATATCCATTACTTAAAGGAGACTAGAGTGGTAAATGTGTGTTATAGAAGGCAGAATACCATTGAAATAGAGAAAGAAACACGTTCGGCAGCTTTGGAAAGCCTTACTCTTCACTGAAATGTGGTACTACACTCTATAACACAGTTGAGAGACAATGTTCCCGAGCTGCCTCAGTTCATAACAGTGTGTAGGAAGTTGTTTGATAAAGTGGGCAAAGCTTATACTTGGACCAGAAGGCAGAATATAGGAAACTACATGAAAACATGATTAATTCAGTGAAAATGACTGTAAAGAGATGAGAACTTGTTTTAGAACAGCTGAAAGAGATTCTCCAAGTCAGTTCTTAGTGTAGAAAAGGTAGCTAAGAACCAGAAAATCTTAATTCCAGTTAAGATCACATGAAACACTGTATGAATCCTATATTCTTTACTGAAAGGAGTCTAGAGTGGTAAATGTGTGTTATACAAGGCAGAATACCATTGAAATAGAGAAAGAAACACGTTCGGCAGCTTTAAAAAGCCTTACACTTCACTGAAATGTAGTACTACACTCTATAACACAGTTGAGAGACAATGTTCCCTACTTGCCTCAGTTCATAACAGTGTGTAGAAAGTTGTTTGATAAAGTGGGCAAAGCTTATACTTGGGCCAGAAGGCAGAATATAGGAAACTACATGAAAACATGAATAATTCAGTGAAAATGACTGTAAACAGATGAGAACTTATTTAGAACAGCTGAAAGAGAATCTCCAAGTCAGTTCTTAGTGTAGAAAAGGTAGCTAACATAAGGGAAATCCATAATTCCAGTTAAGATCACATGAAACACTGTATGAATCCTATATTCATTACTTAAAGGAGACTAGAGTGGTAAATGTGTGTTATACAAGGCAGATTACCATTGAAATAGAGAAAGAAACACGTTCGGCAGCTTTGGAAAGCCTTACACTTCACTGAAATGTAGTACTACACTCTATAACACAATTGAGTGACAATGTTCCCTACTTGCCTCAGTTCATAACAGTGTGTAGGAAGTTGTTTGTTAAAGTGGGCAAAGCTTATACTTGGGCCAGAAGGCAGAATATAGGAATCTACATGAAAACATGAATAATTCAGTGAAAATGACTGTAAACAGATGAGAACTTGTTTAGAACAGCTGAAAGAGAATCTCCAAGTCAGTTCTTAGTGTAGAAAAGGTAGCTAAGATCCGGGAAATCTTAATTCCAGTTAAAATCACATGAAACACTGTATGAATCCTATATTCTTTACTGAAAGGAGACTAGAGTGGTAAATGTGTGTTATACAAGGCAGAATACCATTGAAATAGAGAAAGAAACACGTTCGGCAGCTTTGGAAAGCCTTACACTTAACTGAAATGTAGTACTACACTCTATAACACAGTTTAGAGACATTGTTCCCGAGCTGCCTCAGTTCATAACAGTGTGTAGGAAGTTGTTTGATAAAGTGGGCAAAGCTTATACTTGGACCAGAAGGCAGAATATAGGAAACTACATGAAAACATGATTAATTCAGTGAAAATGACTGTAAACTGATGAGAACTTGTTTAGAACAGCTGAAAGAGAATCTCCAAGTCAGTTCTTAGTGTAGAAAAGGTAGCTAAGATAAGGGAAATCCATAATTCCAGTTAAGATCACATGAAACACTGTATGAATCCTATATTCATTACTTAAAGGAGACTAGAGTGGTAAATGTGTGTTATAGAAGGCAGAATACCATTGAAATAGAGAAAGAAACACGTTCGGCAGCTTTGGAAAGCCTTACTCTTCACTGAAATGTGGTACTACACTCTATAACACAGTTGAGAGACAATGTTCCCGAGCTGCCTCAGTTCATAACAGTGTGTAGGAAGTTGTTTGATAAAGTGGGCAAAGCTTATACTTGGACCAGAAGGCAGAATATAGGAAACTACATGAAAACATGATTAATTCAGTGAAAATGACTGTAAAGAGATGAGAACTTGTTTTAGAACAGCTGAAAGAGATTCTCCAAGTCAGTTCTTAGTGTAGAAAAGGTAGCTAAGAACCAGAAAATCTTAATTCCAGTTAAGATCACATGAAACACTGTATGAATCCTATATTCTTTACTGAAAGGAGTCTAGAGTGGTAAATGTGTGTTATACAAGGCAGAATACCATTGAAATAGAGAAAGAAACACGTTCGGCAGCTTTAAAAAGCCTTACACTTCACTGAAATGTAGTACTACACTCTATAACACAGTTGAGAGACAATGTTCCCTACTTGCCTCAGTTCATAACAGTGTGTAGAAAGTTGTTTGATAAAGTGGGCAAAGCTTATACTTGGGCCAGAAGGCAGAATATAGGAAACTACATGAAAACATGAATAATTCAGTGAAAATGACTGTAAACAGATGAGAACTTATTTAGAACAGCTGAAAGAGAATCTCCAAGTCAGTTCTTAGTGTAGAAAAGGTAGCTAACATAAGGGAAATCCATAATTCCAGTTAAGATCACATGAAACACTGTATGAATCCTATATTCATTACTTAAAGGAGACTAGAGTGGTAAATGTGTGTTATACAAGGCAGATTACCATTGAAATAGAGAAAGAAACACGTTCGGCAGCTTTGGAAAGCCTTACACTTCACTGAAATGTAGTACTACACTCTATAACACAATTGAGTGACAATGTTCCCTACTTGCCTCAGTTCATAACAGTGTGTAGGAAGTTGTTTGTTAAAGTGGGCAAAGCTTATACTTGGGCCAGAAGGCAGAATATAGGAATCTACATGAAAACATGAATAATTCAGTGAAAATGACTGTAAACAGATGAGAACTTGTTTAGAACAGCTGAAAGAGAATCTCCAAGTCAGTTCTTAGTGTAGAAAAGGTAGCTAAGATCCGGGAAATCTTAATTCCAGTTAAAATCACATGAAACACTGTATGAATCCTATATTCTTTACTGAAAGGAGACTAGAGTGGTAAATGTGTGTTATACAAGGCAGAATACCATTGAAATAGAGAAAGAAACACGTTCGGCAGCTTTGGAAAGCCTTACACTTAACTGAAATGTAGTACTACACTCTATAACACAGTTTAGAGACATTGTTCCCGAGCTGCCTCAGTTCATAACAGTGTGTAGGAAGTTGTTTGATAAAGTGGGCAAAGCTTATACTTGGACCAGAAGGCAGAATATAGGAAACTACATGAAAACATGATTAATTCAGTGAAAATGACTGTAAACTGATGAGAACTTGTTTAGAACAGCTGAAAGAGAATCTCCAAGTCAGTTCTTAGTGTAGAAAAGGTAGCTAAGATAAGGGAAATCCATAATTCCAGTTAAGATCACATGAAACACTGTATGAATCCTATATTCATTACTTAAAGGAGACTAGAGTGGTAAATGTGTGTTATAGAAGGCAGAATACCATTGAAATAGAGAAAGAAACACGTTCGGCAGCTTTGGAAAGCCTTACTCTTCACTGAAATGTGGTACTACACTCTATAACACAGTTGAGAGACAATGTTCCCGAGCTGCCTCAGTTCATAACAGTGTGTAGGAAGTTGTTTGATAAAGTGGGCAAAGCTTATACTTGGGCCAGAAGGCAGAATATAGGAAACTACATGAAAACATGATTAATTCAGTGAAAATGACTGTAAACAGATGAGAACTTGTTTTAGAACAGCTGAAAGAGATTCTCCAAGTCAGTTCTTAGTGTAGAAAAGGTAGCTAAGAACCAGAAAATCTTAATTCCAGTTAAGATCACATGAAACACTGTATGAATCCTATATTCTTTACTGAAATGAGTCTAGAGTGGTAAATGTGTGTTATACAAGGCAGAATACCATTGAAATAGAGAAAGAAACACGTTCGGCAGCTTTAAAAAGCCTTACACTTCACTGAAATGTAGTACTACACTCTATAACACAGTTGAGAGACAATGTTCCCTACTTGCCTCAGTTCATAACAGTGTGTAGGAAGTTGTTTGATAAAGTGGGCAAAGCTTATACTTGGGCCAGAAGGCAGAATATAGGAAACTACATGAAAACATGAATAATTCAGTGAAAATGACTGTAAACAGATGAGAACTTGTTTAGAACAGCTAAAAGAGAATCTCCAAGTCAGTTCTTAGTGTAGAAAAGGTAGCTAAGATAAGGGAAATCCATAATTCCAGTTAAGATTACATGAAACACTGTATGAATTCTATATTCTTTACTTAAAGGAGACCAGAGTGGTAAATGTGTGTTATACAAGGCAGAATACCATTTAAATAGAGAAAGAAACACGTTCGGCAGCTTTGGAAATCCTTACACTTCACTAAAATGTAGTACTACACTCTATAACACAGTTGAGAGACAATGTTCCCTACTTGCCTCAGTTCATAACAGTGTGTAGGAAGTTGTTTGATAAAGTGGGCAAAGCTTATACTTGGGCCAGAAGGCAGAATATAGGAAACTACATGAAAACATGAATAATTCAGTGAAAATGACTGTAAACAGATGAGAACTTGTTTTAGAACAGCTGAAAGAGATTCTCCAAGTCAGTTCTTAGTGTAGAAAAGGTAGCTAAGATCCGGGAAATCTTAATTCCAGTTAAAATCACATGAAACACTGTATGAATCCTATATTCTTTACTGAAAGGAGACTAGAGTGGTAAATGTTTGTTATACAAGGCAGAATACCATTGAAATAGAGAAAGAAACACGTTCGGCAGCTTTGGAAAGCCTTACACTTCACTGAAATGTAGTACTACACTCTATAACACAGTTGAGAGACAATGTTCCCTACTTGCCTCAGTTCATAACAGTGTGTAGGAAGTTGTTTGATAAAGTGGGCAAAGCTTATACTTGGGCCAGAAGGCAGAATATAGGAAACTACATGAAAACATGAATAATTCAGTGAAAATGACTGTAAACAGATGAGAACTTGTTTAGAACAGCTGAAAGAGAATCTCCAAGTCAGTTCTTAGTGTAGAAAAGGTATCTAAGATAAGGGAAATCCATAATTCCAGTCAAGATCACATGAAACACTGTATGAATCCTATATCCATTACTTAAAGGAGACTAGAGTGGTAAATGTGTGTTATAGAAGGCAGAATACCATTGAAATAGAGAAAGAAACACGTTCGGCAGCTTTGGAAAGCCTTACTCTTCACTGAAATGTGGTACTACACTCTATAACACAGTTGAGAGACAACGTTCCCGAGCTGCCTCAGTTCATAACAGTGTGTAGGAAGTTGTTTGATAAAGTGGGCAAAGCTTATACTTGGGCCAGAAGGCAGAATATAGGAAACTACATGAAAACATGAATAATTCAGTGAAAATGACTGTAAACAGATGAGAACTTGTTTTAGAACAGCTGAAAGAGATTCTCCAAGTCAGTTCTTAGTGTAGAAAAGGTAGCTAAGATCCGGGAAATCTTAATTCCAGTTAAAATCACATGAAACACTGTATGATTCCTATATTCTTTACTGAAAGGAGACTAGAGTGGTAAATGTTTGTTATACAAGGCAGAATACCATTGAAATAGAGAAAGAAACACGTTCGGCAGCTTTGGAAAGCCTTACACTTCACTGAAATGTAGTACTACACTCTATAACACAGTTGAGAGACAATGTTCCCTACTTGCCTCAGTTCATAACAGTGTGTAGGAAGTTGTTTGATAAAGTGGGCAAAGCTTATACTTGGGCCAGAAGGCAGAATATAGGAAACTACATGAAAACATGAATAATTCAGTGAAAATGACTGTAAACAGATGAGAACTTGTTTAGAACAGCTGAAAGAGAATCTCCAAGTCAGTTCTTAGTGTAGAAAAGGTAGCTAAGATAAGGGAAATCCATAATTCCAGTTAAGATCACATGAAACACTGTATGAATCCTATATTCATTACTTAAAGGAGACTAGAGTGGTAAATGTGTGTTATAGAAGGCAGAATACCATTGAAATAGAGAAAGAAACACGTTCGGCAGCTTTGGAAAGCCTTACTCTTCACTGAAATGTGGTACTACACTCTATAACACAGTTGAGAGACAATGTTCCCGAGCTGCCTCAGTTCATAACAGTGTGTAGGAAGTTGTTTGATAAAGTGGGCAAAGCTTATACTTGGACCAGAAGGCAGAATATAGGAAACTACATGAAAACATGATTAATTCAGTGAAAATGACTGTAAACAGATGAGAACTTGTTTTAGAACAGCTGAAAGAGATTCTCCAAGTCAGTTCTTAGTGTAGAAAAGGTAGCTAAGAACCAGGAAATCTTAATTCCAGTTAAGATCACATGAAACACTGTATGAATCCTATATTCTTTACTGAAAGGAGTCTAGAGTGGTAAATGTGTGTTATACAAGGCAGAATACCATTGAAATAGAGAAAGAAACACGTTCGGCAGCTTTAAAAAGCCTTACACTTCACTGAAATGTAGTACTACACTCTATAACACAGTTGAGAGACAATGTTCCCTACTTGCCTCAGTTCATAACAGTGTGTAGGAAGTTGTTTGATAAAGTGGGCAAAGCTTATACTTGGGCCAGAAGGCAGAATATAGGAAACTACATGAAAACATGAATAATTCAGTGAAAATGACTGTAAACAGATGAGAACTTGTTTAGAACAGCTAAAAGAGAATCTCCAAGTCAGTTCTTAGTGTAGAAAAGGTAGCTAAGATAAGGGAAATCCATAATTCCAGTTAAGATTACATGAAACACTGTATGAATTCTATATTCTTTACTTAAAGGAGACTAGAGTGGTAAATGTGTGTTATACAAGGCAGAATACCATTAAAATAGAGAAAGAAACACGTTCGGCAGCTTTGGAAATCCTTACACTTCACTGAAATGTAGTACTACACTCTATAACACAGTTGAGAGACAATGTTCCCTACTTGCCTCAGTTCATAACAGTGTGTAGGAAGTTGTTTGATAAAGTGGGCAAAGCTTATACTTGGGCCAGAAGGCAGAATATAGGAAACTACATGAAAACATGAATAATTCAGTGAAAATGACTGTAAACAGATGAGAACTTGTTTTAGAACAGCTGAAAGAGATTCTCCAAGTCAGTTCTTAGTGTAGAAAAGGTAGCTAAGATCCGGGAAATCTTAATTCCAGTTAAAATCACATGAAACACTGTATGAATCCTATATTCTTTACTGAAAGGAGACTAGAGTGGTAAATGTTTGTTATACAAGGCAGAATACCATTGAAATAGAGAAAGAAACACGTTCGGCAGCTTTGGAAAGCCTTACACTTCACTGAAATGTAGTACTACACTCTATAACACAGTTGAGAGACAATGTTCCCTACTTGCCTCAGTTCATAACAGTGTGTAGGAAGTTGTTTGATAAAGTGGGCAAAGCTTATACTTGGGCCAGAAGGCAGAATATAGGAAACTACATGAAAACATGAATAATTCAGTGAAAATGTCTGTAAACAGATGAGAACTTGTTTAGAACAGCTGAAAGAGAATCTCCAAGTCAGTTCTTAGTGTAGAAAAGGTATCTAAGATAAGGGAAATCCATAATTCCAGTCAAGATCACATGAAACACTGTATGAATCCTATATCCATTACTTAAAGGAGACTAGAGTGGTAAATGTGTGTTATAGAAGGCAGAATACCATTGAAATAGAGAAAGAAACACGTTCGGCAGCTTTGGAAAGCCTTACTCTTCACTGAAATGTGGTACTACACTCTATAACACAGTTGAGAGACAACGTTCCCGAGCTGCCTCAGTTCATAACAGTGTGTAGGAAGTTGTTTGATAAAGTGGGCAAAGCTTATACTTGGGCCAGAAGGCAGAATATAGGAAACTACATGAAAACATGAATAATTCAGTGAAAATGACTGTAAACAGATGAGAACTTGTTTTAGAACAGCTGAAAGAGATTCTCCAAGTCAGTTCTTAGTGTAGAAAAGGTAGCTAAGATCCGGGAAATCTTAATTCCAGTTAAAATCACATGAAACACTGTATGATTCCTATATTCTTTACTGAAAGGAGACTAGAGTGGTAAATGTTTGTTATACAAGGCAGAATACCATTGAAATAGAGAAAGAAACACGTTCGGCAGCTTTGGAAAGCCTTACACTTCACTGAAATGTAGTACTACACTCTATAACACAGTTGAGAGACAATGTTCCCTACTTGCCTCAGTTCATAACAGTGTGTAGGAAGTTGTTTGATAAAGTGGGCAAAGCTTATACTTGGGCCAGAAGGCAGAATATAGGAAACTACATGAAAACATGAATAATTCAGTGAAAATGACTGTAAACAGATGAGAACTTGTTTAGAACAGCTGAAAGAGAATCTCCAAGTCAGTTCTTAGTGTAGAAAAGGTAGCTAAGATAAGGGAAATCCATAATTCCAGTTAAGATCACATGAAACACTGTATGAATCCTATATTCATTACTTAAAGGAGACTAGAGTGGTAAATGTGTGTTATAGAAGGCAGAATACCATTGAAATAGAGAAAGAAACACGTTCGGCAGCTTTGGAAAGCCTTACTCTTCACTGAAATGTGGTACTACACTCTATAACACAGTTGAGAGACAATGTTCCCGAGCTGCCTCAGTTCATAACAGTGTGTAGGAAGCTGTTTGATAAAGTGGGCAAAGCTTATACTTGGACCAGAAGGCAGAATATAGGAAACTACATGAAAACATGATTAATTCAGTGAAAATGACTGTAAACAGATGAGAACTTGTTTTAGAACAGCTGAAAGAGATTCTCCAAGTCAGTTCTTAGTGTAGAAAAGGTAGCTAAGAACCAGGAAATCTTAATTCCAGTTAAGATCACATGAAACACTGTATGAATCCTATATTCTTTACTGAAAGGAGTCTAGAGTGGTAAATGTGTGTTATACAAGGCAGAATACCATTGAAATAGAGAAAGAAACACGTTCGGCAGCTTTAAAAAGCCTTACACTTCACTGAAATGTAGTACTACACTCTATAACACAGTTGAGAGACAATGTTCCCTACTTGCCTCAGTTCATAACAGTGTGTAGGAAGTTGTTTGATAAAGTGGGCAAAGCTTATACTTGGGCCAGAAGGCAGAATATAGGAAACTACATGAAAACATGAATAATTCAGTGAAAATGACTGTAAACAGATGAGAACTTGTTTAGAACAGCTAAAAGAGAATCTCCAAGTCAGTTCTTAGTGTAGAAAAGGTAGCTAAGATAAGGGAAATCCATAATTCCAGTTAAGATTACATGAAACACTGTATGAATTCTATATTCTTTACTTAAAGGAGACTAGAGTGGTAAATGTGTGTTATACAAGGCAGAATACCATTAAAATAGAGAAAGAAACACGTTCGGCAGCTTTGGAAATCCTTACACTTCACTGAAATGTAGTACTACACTCTATAACACAGTTGAGAGACAATGTTCCCTACTTGCCTCAGTTCATAACAGTGTGTAGGAAGTTGTTTGATAAAGTGGTCAAAGCTTATACTTGGACCAGAAGGCAGAATATAGGAAACTACATGAAAACATGATTAATTCAGTGAAAATGACTGTAAACAGATGAGAACTTGTTTTAGAACAGCTGAAAGAGATTCTCCAAGTCAGTTCTTAGTGTAGAAAAGGTAGCTAAGAACCAGGAAATCTTAATTCCAGTTAAGATCACATGAAACACTGTATGAATCCTATATTCTTTACTGAAAGGAGTCTAGAGTGGTAAATGTGTGTTATACAAGGCAGAATACCATTGAAATAGAGAAAGAAACACGTTCGGCAGCTTTAAAAAGCCTTACACTTCACTGAAATGTAGTACTACACTCTATAACACAGTTGAGAGACAATGTTCCCTACTTGCCTCAGTTCATAACAGTGTGTAGGAAGTTGTTTGATAAAGTGGGCAAAGCTTATACTTGGGCCAGAAGGCAGAATATAGGAAACTACATGAAAACATGAATAATTCAGTGAAAATGAGTGTAAACAGATGAGAACTTGTTTAGAACAGCTAAAAGAGAATCTCCAAGTCAGTTCTTAGTGTAGAAAAGGTAGCTAAGATAAGGGAAATCCATAATTCCAGTTAAGATTACATGAAACACTGTATGAATTCTATATTCTTTACTTAAAGGAGACTAGAGTGGTAAATGTGTGTTATACAAGGCAGAATACCATTAAAATAGAGAAAGAAACACGTTCGGCAGCTTTGGAAATCCTTACACTTCACTGAAATGTAGTACTACACTCTATAACACAGTTGAGAGACAATGTTCCCTACTTGCCTCAGTTCATAACAGTGTGTAGGAAGTTGTTTGATAAAGTGGGCAAAGCTTATACTTGGGCCAGAAGGCAGAATATAGGAAACTACATGAAAACATGAATAATTCAGTGAAAATGACTGTAAACAGATGAGAACTTGTTTAGAACAGCTGAAAGAGAATCTCCAAGTCAGTTCTTAGTGTAGAAAAGGTAGCTAAGATAAGGGAAATCCATAATTCCAGTCAAGATCACATGAAACACTGTATGAATCCTATATCCATTACTTAAAGGAGACTAGAGTGGTAAATGTGTGTTATAGAAGGCAGAATACCATTGAAATAGAGAAAGAAACACGTTCGGCAGCTTTGGAAAGCCTTACTCTTCACTGAAATGTGGTACTACACTCTATAACACAGTTGAGAGACAAGGTTCCCGAGCTGCCTCAGTTCATAACAGTGTGTAGGAAGTTGTTTGATAAAGTGGGCAAAGCTTATACTTGGGCCAGAAGGCAGAATATAGGAAACTACATGAAAACATGAATAATTCAGTGAAAATGACTGTAAACAGATGAGAACTTGTTTTAGAACAGCTGAAAGAGATTCTCCAAGTCAGTTCTTACTGTAGAAAAGGTAGCTAAGATCCGGGAAATCTTAATTCCAGTTAAAATCACATGAAACACTGTATGAATCCTATATTCTTTACTGAAAGGAGACTAGAGTGGTAAATGTTTGTTATACAAGGCAGAATACCATTGAAATAGACAAAGAAACACGTTCGGCAGCTTTGGAAAGCCTTACACTTAACTGAAATGTAGTACTACACTCTATAACACAGTTTAGAGACATTGTTCCCGAGCTGCCTCAGTTCATAACAGTGTGTAGGAAATTGTTTGATAAAGTGGGCAAAGCTTATACTTGGACCAGAAGGCAGAATATAGGAAACTACATGAAAACATGATTAATTCAGTGAAAATGACTGTAAACTGATGAGAACTTGTTTAGAACAGCTGAAAGAGAATCTCCAAGTCAGTTCTTAGTGTAGAAAAGGTAGCTAAGATAAGGGAAATCCATAATTCCAGTTAAGATCACATGAAACACTGTATGAATCCTATATTCATTACTTAAAGGAGACTAGAGTGGTAAATGTGTGTTATAGAAGGCAGAATACCATTGAAATAGAGAAAGAAACACGTTCGGCAGCTTTGGAAAGCCTTACTCTTCACTGAAATGTGGTACTACACTCTATAACACAGTTGAGAGACAATGTTCCCGAGCTGCCTCAGTTCATAACAGTGTGTAGGAAGTTGTTTGATAAAGTGGGCAAAGCTTATACTTGGACCAGAAGGCAGAATATAGGAAACTACATGAAAACATGATTAATTCAGTGAAAATGACTGTAAACAGATGAGAACTTGTTTTAGAACAGCTGAAAGAGATTCTCCAAGTCAGTTCTTAGTGTAGAAAAGGTAGCTAAGAACCAGGAAATCTTAATTCCAGTTAAGATCACATGAAACACTGTATGAATCCTATATTCTTTACTGAAAGGAGTCTAGAGTGGTAAATGTGTGTTATACAAGGCAGAATACCATTGAAATAGAGAAAGAAACACGTTCGGCAGCTTTAAAAAGCCTTACACTTCACTGAAATGTAGTACTACACTCTATAACACAGTTGAGAGACAATGTTCCCTACTTGCCTCAGTTCATAACGGTGTGTAGGAAGTTGTTTGATAAAGTGGGCAAAGCTTATACTTGGGCAGAAGGCAGAATATAGGAAACTACATGAAAACATGAATAATTTAGTGAAAATGACTGTAAACAGATGAGAACTTGTTTAGAACAGCTAAAAGAGAATCTCCAAGTCAGTTCTTAGTGTAGAAAAGGTAGCTAAGATAAGGGAAATCCATAATTCCAGTTAAGATTACATGAAACACTGTATGAATTCTATATCCATTACTTAAAGGAGACTAGAGTGGTAAATGTGTGTTATAGAAGGCAGAATACCATTGAAATAGAGAAAGAAACACGTTCGGCAGCTTTGGAAAGCCTTACTCTTCACTGAAATGTGGTACTACACTCTATAACACAGTTGAGAGACAACGTTCCCGAGCTGCCTCAGTTCATAACAGTGTGTAGGAAGTTGTTTGATAAAGTGGGCAAAGCTTATACTTGGGCCAGAAGGCAGAATATAGGAAACTACATGAAAACATGAATAATTCAGTGAAAATGACTGTAAACAGATGAGAACTTGTTTTAGAACAGCTGAAAGAGATTCTCCAAGTCAGTTCTTAGTGTAGAAAAGGTAGCTAAGATCCGGGAAATCTTAATTCCAGTTAAAATCACATGAAACACTGTATGATTCCTATATTCTTTACTGAAAGGAGACTAGAGTGGTAAATGTTTGTTATACAAGGCAGAATACCATTGAAATAGAGAAAGAAACACGTTCGGCAGCTTTGGAAAGCCTTACACTTCACTGAAATGTAGTACTACACTCTATAACACAGTTGAGAGACAATGTTCCCTACTTGCCTCAGTTCATAACAGTGTGTAGGAAGTTGTTTGATAAAGTGGGCAAAGCTTATACTTGGGCCAGAAGGCAGAATATAGGAAACTACATGAAAACATGAATAATTCAGTGAAAATGACTGTAAACAGATGAGAACTTGTTTAGAACAGCTGAAAGAGAATCTCCAAGTCAGTTCTTAGTGTAGAAAAGGTAGCTAAGATAAGGGAAATCCATAATTCCAGTTAAGATCACATGAAACACTGTATGAATCCTATATTCATTACTTAAAGGAGACTAGAGTGGTAAATGTGTGTTATAGAAGGCAGAATACCATTGAAAAAGAGAAAGAAACACGTTCGGCAGCTTTGGAAAGCCTTACTCTTCACTGAAATGTGGTACTACACTCTATAACACAGTTGAGAGACAACGTTCCCGAGCTGCCTCAGTTCATAACAGTGTGTAGGAAGTTGTTTGATAAAGTGGGCAAAGCTTATACTTGGGCCAGAAGGCAGAATATAGGAAACTACATGAAAACATGAATAATTCAGTGAAAATGACTGTAAACAGATGAGAACTTGTTTTAGAACAGCTGAAAGAGATTCTCCAAGTCAGTTCTTAGTGTAGAAAAGGTAGCTAAGATCCGGGAAATCTTAATTCCAGTTAAAATCACATGAAACACTGTATGATTCCTATATTCTTTACTGAAAGGAGACTAGAGTGGTAAATGTTTGTTATACAAGGCAGAATACCATTGAAATAGAGAAAGAAACACGTTCGGCAGCTTTGGAAAGCCTTACACTTCACTGAAATGTAGTACTACACTCTATAACACAGTTGAGAGACAATGTTCCCTACTTGCCTCAGTTCATAACAGTGTGTAGGAAGTTGTTTGATAAAGTGGGCAAAGCTTATACTTGGGCCAGAAGGCAGAATATAGGAAACTACATGAAAACATGAATAATTCAGTGAAAATGACTGTAAACAGATGAGAACTTGTTTAGAACAGCTGAAAGAGAATCTCCAAGTCAGTTCTTAGTGTAGAAAAGGTAGCTAAGATAAGGGAAATCCATAATTCCAGTTAAGATCACATGAAACACTGTATGAATCCTATATTCATTACTTAAAGGAGACTAGAGTGGTAAATGTGTGTTATAGAAGGCAGAATACCATTGAAATAGAGAAAGAAACACGTTCGGCAGCTTTGGAAAGCCTTACTCTTCACTGAAATGTGGTACTACACTCTATAACACAGTTGAGAGACAACGTTCCCGAGCTGCCTCAGTTCATAACAGTGTGTAGGAAGTTGTTTGATAAAGTGGGCAAAGCTTATACTTGGACCAGAAGGCAGAATATAGGAAACTACATGAAAACATGATTAATTCAGTGAAAATGACTGTAAACAGATGAGAACTTGTTTTAGAACAGCTGAAAGAGATTCTCCAAGTCAGTTCTTAGTGTAGAAAAGGTAGCTAAGAACCAGGAAATCTTAATTCCAGTTAAGATCACATGAAACACTGTATGAATCCTATATTCTTTACTGAAAGGAGTCTAGAGTGGTAAATGTGTGTTATACAAGGCAGAATACCATTGAAATAGAGAAAGAAACACGTTCGGCAGCTTTAAAAAGCCTTACACTTCACTGAAATGTAGTACTACACTCTATAACACAGTTGAGAGACAATGTTCCCTACTTGCCTCAGTTCATAACAGTGTGTAGGAAGTTGTTTGATAAAGTGGGCAAAGCTTATACTTGGGCCAGAAGGCAGAATATAGGAAACTACATGAAAACATGAATAATTCAGTGAAAATGAGTGTAAACAGATGAGAACTTGTTTAGAACAGCTAAAAGAGAATCTCCAAGTCAGTTCTTAGTGTAGAAAAGGTAGCTAAGATAAGGGAAATCCATAATTCCAGTTAAGATTACATGAAACACTGTATGAATTCTATATTCTTTACTTAAAGGAGACTAGAGTGGTAAATGTGTGTTATACAAGGCAGAATACCATTAAAATAGAGAAAGAAACACGTTCGGCAGCTTTGGAAATCCTTACACTTCACTGAAATGTAGTACTACACTCTATAACACAGTTGAGAGACAATGTTCCCTACTTGCCTCAGTTCATAACAGTGTGTAGGAAGTTGTTTGATAAAGTAGGCAAAGCTTATACTTGGGCCAGAAGGCAGAATATAGGAAACTACATGAAAACATGAATAATTCAGTGAAAATGACTGTAAACAGATGAGAACTTGTTTTAGAACAGCTGAAAGAGATTCTCCAAGTCAGTTCTTAGTGTAGAAAAGGTAGCTAAGATCCGGGAAATCTTAATTCCAGTTAAAATCACATGAAACACTGTATGATTCCTATATTCTTTACTGAAAGGAGACTAGAGTGGTAAATGTTTGTTATACAAGGCAGAATACCATTGAAATAGAGAAAGAAACACGTTCGACAGCTTTGGAAAGCCTTACACTTCACTGAAATGTAGTACTACACTCTATAACACAGTTGAGAGACAATGTTCCCTACTTGCCTCAGTTCATAACAGTGTGTAGGAAGTTGTTTGATAAAGTGGGCAAAGCTTATACTTGGGCCAGAAGGCAGAATATAGGAAACTACATGAAAACATGAATAATTCAGTGAAAATGACTGTAAACAGATGAGAACTTGTTTAGAACAGCTGAAAGAGAATCTCCAAGTCAGTTCTTAGTGTAGAAAAGGTAGCTAAGATAAGGGAAATCCATAATTCCAGTTAAGATCACATGAAACACTGTATGAATCCTATATCCATTACTTAAAGGAGACTAGAGTGGTAAATGTGTGTTATAGAAGGCAGAATACCATTGAAATAGAGAAAGAAACACGTTCGGCAGCTTTGGAAAGCCTTACTCTTCACTGAAATGTGGTACTACACTCTATAACACAGTTGAGAGACAATGTTCCCGAGCTGCCTCAGTTCATAACAGTGTGTAGGAAGTTGTTTGATAAAGTGGGCAAAGCTTATACTTGGACCAGAAGGCAGAATATAGGAAACTACATGAAAACATGATTAATTCAGTGAAAATGACTGTAAAGAGATGAGAACTTGTTTTAGAACAGCTGAAAGAGATTCTCCAAGTCAGTTCTTAGTGTAGAAAAGGTAGCTAAGAACCAGAAAATCTTAATTCCAGTTAAGATCACATGAAACACTGTATGAATCCTATATTCTTTACTGAAAGGAGTCTAGAGTGGTAAATGTGTGTTATACAAGGCAGAATACCATTGAAATAGAGAAAGAAACACGTTCGGCAGCTTTAAAAAGCCTTACACTTCACTGAAATGTAGTACTACACTCTATAACACAGTTGAGAGACAATGTTCCCTACTTGCCTCAGTTCATAACAGTGTGTAGAAAGTTGTTTGATAAAGTGGGCAAAGCTTATACTTGGGCCAGAAGGCAGAATATAGGAAACTACATGAAAACATGAATAATTCAGTGAAAATGACTGTAAACAGATGAGAACTTATTTAGAACAGCTGAAAGAGAATCTCCAAGTCAGTTCTTAGTGTAGAAAAGGTAGCTAACATAAGGGAAATCCATAATTCCAGTTAAGATCACATGAAACACTGTATGAATCCTATATTCATTACTTAAAGGAGACTAGAGTGGTAAATGTGTGTTATACAAGGCAGATTACCATTGAAATAGAGAAAGAAACACGTTCGGCAGCTTTGGAAAGCCTTACACTTCACTGAAATGTAGTACTACACTCTATAACACAATTGAGTGACAATGTTCCCTACTTGCCTCAGTTCATAACAGTGTGTAGGAAGTTGTTTGTTAAAGTGGGCAAAGCTTATACTTGGGCCAGAAGGCAGAATATAGGAATCTACATGAAAACATGAATAATTCAGTGAAAATGACTGTAAACAGATGAGAACTTGTTTAGAACAGCTGAAAGAGAATCTCCAAGTCAGTTCTTAGTGTAGAAAAGGTAGCTAAGATCCGGGAAATCTTAATTCCAGTTAAAATCACATGAAACACTGTATGAATCCTATATTCTTTACTGAAAGGAGACTAGAGTGGTAAATGTGTGTTATACAAGGCAGAATACCATTGAAATAGAGAAAGAAACACGTTCGGCAGCTTTGGAAAGCCTTACACTTAACTGAAATGTAGTACTACACTCTATAACACAGTTTAGAGACATTGTTCCCGAGCTGCCTCAGTTCATAACAGTGTGTAGGAAGTTGTTTGATAAAGTGGGCAAAGCTTATACTTGGACCAGAAGGCAGAATATAGGAAACTACATGAAAACATGATTAATTCAGTGAAAATGACTGTAAACTGATGAGAACTTGTTTAGAACAGCTGAAAGAGAATCTCCAAGTCAGTTCTTAGTGTAGAAAAGGTAGCTAAGATAAGGGAAATCCATAATTCCAGTTAAGATCACATGAAACACTGTATGAATCCTATATTCATTACTTAAAGGAGACTAGAGTGGTAAATGTGTGTTATAGAAGGCAGAATACCATTGAAATAGAGAAAGAAACACGTTCGGCAGCTTTGGAAAGCCTTACTCTTCACTGAAATGTGGTACTACACTCTATAACACAGTTGAGAGACAATGTTCCCGAGCTGCCTCAGTTCATAACAGTGTGTAGGAAGTTGTTTGATAAAGTGGGCAAAGCTTATACTTGGACCAGAAGGCAGAATATAGGAAACTACATGAAAACATGATTAATTCAGTGAAAATGACTGTAAACAGATGAGAACTTGTTTTAGAACAGCTGAAAGAGATTCTCCAAGTCAGTTCTTAGTGTAGAAAAGGTAGCTAAGAACCAGAAAATCTTAATTCCAGTTAAGATCACATGAAACACTGTATGAATCCTATATTCTTTACTGAAATGAGTCTAGAGTGGTAAATGTGTGTTATACAAGGCAGAATACCATTGAAATAGAGAAAGAAACACGTTCGGCAGCTTTAAAAAGCCTTACACTTCACTGAAATGTAGTACTACACTCTATAACACAGTTGAGAGACAATGTTCCCTACTTGCCTCAGTTCATAACAGTGTGTAGGAAGTTGTTTGATAAAGTGGGCAAAGCTTATACTTGGGCCAGAAGGCAGAATATAGGAAACTACATGAAAACATGAATAATTCAGTGAAAATGACTGTAAACAGATGAGAACTTGTTTAGAACAGCTAAAAGAGAATCTCCAAGTCAGTTCTTAGTGTAGAAAAGGTAGCTAAGATAAGGGAAATCCATAATTCCAGTTAAGATTACATGAAACACTGTATGAATTCTATATTCTTTACTTAAAGGAGACCAGAGTGGTAAATGTGTGTTATACAAGGCAGAATACCATTAAAATAGAGAAAGAAACACGTTCGGCAGCTTTGGAAATCCTTACACTTCACTAAAATGTAGTACTACACTCTATAACACAGTTGAGAGACAATGTTCCCTACTTGCCTCAGTTCATAACAGTGTGTAGGAAGTTGTTTGATAAAGTGGGCAAAGCTTATACTTGGGCCAGAAGGCAGAATATAGGAAACTACATGAAAACATGAATAATTCAGTGAAAATGACTGTAAACAGATGAGAACTTGTTTTAGAACAGCTGAAAGAGATTCTCCAAGTCAGTTCTTAGTGTAGAAAAGGTAGCTAAGATCCGGGAAATCTTAATTCCAGTTAAAATCACATGAAACACTGTATGAATCCTATATTCTTTACTGAAAGGAGACTAGAGTGGTAAATGTTTGTTATACAAGGCAGAATACCATTGAAATAGAGAAAGAAACACGTTCGGCAGCTTTGGAAAGCCTTACACTTCACTGAAATGTAGTACTACACTCTATAACACAGTTGAGAGACAATGTTCCCTACTTGCCTCAGTTCATAACAGTGTGTAGGAAGTTGTTTGATAAAGTGGGCAAAGCTTATACTTGGGCCAGAAGGCAGAATATAGGAAACTACATGAAAACATGAATAATTCAGTGAAAATGACTGTAAACAGATGAGAACTTGTTTAGAACAGCTGAAAGAGAATCTCCAAGTCAGTTCTTAGTGTAGAAAAGGTATCTAAGATAAGGGAAATCCATAATTCCAGTCAAGATCACATGAAACACTGTATGAATCCTATATCCATTACTTAAAGGAGACTAGAGTGGTAAATGTTTGTTATACAAGGCAGAATACCATTGAAATAGAGAAAGAAACACGTTCGGCAGCTTTGGAAAGCCTTACACTTCACTGAAATGTAGTACTACACTCTATAACACAGTTGAGAGACAATGTTCCCTACTTGCCTCAGTTCATAACAGTGTGTAGGAAGTTGTTTGATAAAGTGGGCAAAGCTTATACTTGGGCCAGAAGGCAGAATATAGGAAACTACATGAAAACATGAATAATTCAGTGAAAATGACTGTAAACAGATGAGAACTTGTTTAGAACAGCTGAAAGAGAATCTCCAAGTCAGTTCTTAGTGTAGAAAAGGTAGCTAAGATAAGGGAAATCCATAATTCCAGTTAAGATCACATGAAACACTGTATGAATCCTATATTCATTACTTAAAGGAGACTAGAGTGGTAAATGTGTGTTATAGAAGGCAGAATACCATTGAAATAGAGAAAGAAACACGTTCGGCAGCTTTGGAAAGCCTTACTCTTCACTGAAATGTGGTACTACACTCTATAACACAGTTGAGAGACAATGTTCCCGAGCTGCCTCAGTTCATAACAGTGTGTAGGAAGTTGTTTGATAAAGTGGGCAAAGCTTATACTTGGACCAGAAGGCAGAATATAGGAAACTACATGAAAACATGATTAATTCAGTGAAAATGACTGTAAACAGATGAGAACTTGTTTTAGAACAGCTGAAAGAGATTCTCCAAGTCAGTTCTTAGTGTAGAAAAGGTAGCTAAGAACCAGGAAATCTTAATTCCAGTTAAGATCACATGAAACACTGTATGAATCCTATATTCTTTACTGAAAGGAGTCTAGAGTGGTAAATGTGTGTTATACAAGGCAGAATACCATTGAAATAGAGAAAGAAACACGTTCGGCAGCTTTAAAAAGCCTTACACTTCACTGAAATGTAGTACTACACTCTATAACACAGTTGAGAGACAATGTTCCCTACTTGCCTCAGTTCATAACAGTGTGTAGGAAGTTGTTTGATAAAGTGGGCAAAGCTTATACTTGGGCCAGAAGGCAGAATATAGGAAACTACATGAAAACATGAATAATTCAGTGAAAATGACTGTAAACAGATGAGAACTTGTTTAGAACAGCTAAAAGAGAATCTCCAAGTCAGTTCTTAGTGTAGAAAAGGTAGCTAAGATAAGGGAAATCCATAATTCCAGTTAAGATTACATGAAACACTGTATGAATTCTATATTCTTTACTTAAAGGAGACTAGAGTGGTAAATGTGTTATACAAGGCAGAATACCATTAAAATAGAGAAAGAAACACGTTCGGCAGCTTTGGAAATCCTTACACTTCACTGAAATGTAGTACTACACTCTATAACACAGTTGAGAGACAATGTTCCCTACTTGCCTCAGTTCATAACAGTGTGTAGGAAGTTGTTTGATAAAGTGGTCAAAGCTTATACTTGGACCAGAAGGCAGAATATAGGAAACTACATGAAAACATGATTAATTCAGTGAAAATGACTGTAAACAGATGAGAACTTGTTTTAGAACAGCTGAAAGAGATTCTCCAAGTCAGTTCTTAGTGTAGAAAAGGTAGCTAAGAACCAGGAAATCTTAATTCCAGTTAAGATCACATGAAACACTGTATGAATCCTATATTCTTTACTGAAAGGAGTCTAGAGTGGTAAATGTGTGTTATACAAGGCAGAATACCATTGAAATAGAGAAAGAAACACGTTCGGCAGCTTTAAAAAGCCTTACACTTCACTGAAATGTAGTACTACACTCTATAACACAGTTGAGAGACAATGTTCCCTACTTGCCTCAGTTCATAACAGTGTGTAGGAAGTTGTTTGATAAAGTGGGCAAAGCTTATACTTGGGCCAGAAGGCAGAATATAGGAAACTACATGAAAACATGAATAATTCAGTGAAAATGAGTGTAAACAGATGAGAACTTGTTTAGAACAGCTAAAAGAGAATCTCCAAGTCAGTTCTTAGTGTAGAAAAGGTAGCTAAGATAAGGGAAATCCATAATTCCAGTTAAGATTACATGAAACACTGTATGAATTCTATATTCTTTACTTAAAGGAGACTAGAGTGGTAAATGTGTGTTATACAAGGCAGAATACCATTAAAATAGAGAAAGAAACACGTTCGGCAGCTTTGGAAATCCTTACACTTCACTGAAATGTAGTACGACACTCTATAACACAGTTGAGAGACAATGTTCCCTACTTGCCTCAGTTCATAACAGTGTGTAGGAAGTTGTTTGATAAAGTGGGCAAAGCTTATACTTGGGCCAGAAGGCAGAATATAGGAAACTACATGAAAACATGAATAATTCAGTGAAAATGACTGTAAACAGATGAGAACTTGTTTAGAACAGCTGAAAGAGAATCTCCAAGTCAGTTCTTAGTGTAGAAAAGGTAGCTAAGATAAGGGAAATCCATAATTCCAGTCAAGATCACATGAAACACTGTATGAATCCTATATCCATTACTTAAAGGAGACTAGAGTGGTAAATGTGTGTTATAGAAGGCAGAATACCATTGAAATAGAGAAAGAAACACGTTCGGCAGCTTTGGAAAGCCTTACTCTTCACTGAAATGTGGTACTACACTCTATAACACAGTTGAGAGACAACGTTCCCGAGCTGCCTCAGTTCATAACAGTGTGTAGGAAGTTGTTTGATAAAGTGGGCAAAGCTTATACTTGGGCCAGAAGGCAGAATATAGGAAACTACATGAAAACATGAATAATTCAGTGAAAATGACTGTAAACAGATGAGAACTTGTTTTAGAACAGCTGAAAGAGATTCTCCAAGTCAGTTCTTAGTGTAGAAAAGGTAGCTAAGATCCGGGAAATCTTAATTCCAGTTAAAATCACATGAAACACTGTATGATTCCTATATTCTTTACTGAAAGGAGACTAGAGTGGTAAATGTTTGTTATACAAGGCAGAATACCATTGAAATAGAGAAAGAAACACGTTCGGCAGCTTTGGAAAGCCTTACACTTCACTGAAATGTAGTACTACACTCTATAACACAGTTGAGAGACAATGTTCCCTACTTGCCTCAGTTCATAACAGTGTGTAGAAAGTTGTTTGATAAAGTGGGCAAAGCTTATACTTGGGCCAGAAGGCAGAATATAGGAAACTACATGAAAACATGAATAATTCAGTGAAAATGACTGTAAACAGATGAGAACTTGTTTAGAACAGCTAAAAGAGAATCTCCAAGTCAGTTCTTAGTGTAGAAAAGGTAGCTAAGATAAGGGAAATCCATAATTCCAGTTAAGATTACATGAAACACTGTATGAATTCTATATTCTTTACTTAAAGGAGACTAGAGTGGTAAATGTGTGTTATACAAGGCAGAATACCATTAAAATAGAGAAAGAAACACGTTCGGCAGCTTTGGAAATCCTTACACTTCACTAAAATGTAGTACTACACTCTATAACACAGTTGAGAGACAATGTTCCCTACTTGCCTCAGTTCATAACAGTGTGTAGGAAGTTGTTTGATAAAGTGGGCAAAGCTTATACTTGGGCCAGAAGGCAGAATATAGGAAACTACATGAAAACATGAATAATTCAGTGAAAATGACTGTAAACAGATGAGAACTTGTTTAGAACAGCTGAAAGAGAATCTCCAAGTCAGTTCTTAGTGTAGAAAAGGTAGCTAAGATAAGGGAAATCCATAATTCCAGTTAAGATCACATGAAACACTGTATGAATCCTATATTCATTACTTAAAGGAGACTAGAGTGGTAAATGTGTGTTATAGAAGGCAGAATACCATTGAAATAGAGAAAGAAACACGTTCGGCAGCTTTGGAAAGCCTTACTCTTCACTGAAATGTGGTACTACACTCTATAACACAGTTGAGAGACAATGTTCCCGAGCTGCCTCAGTTCATAACAGTGTGTAGGAAGTTGTTTGATAAAGTGGGCAAAGCTTATACTTGGACCAGAAGGCAGAATATAGGAAACTACATGAAAACATGATTAATTCAGTGAAAATGACTGTAAACAGATGAGAACTTGTTTTAGAACAGCTGAAAGAGATTCTCCAAGTCAGTTCTTAGTGTAGAAAAGGTAGCTAAGAACCAGGAAATCTTAATTCCAGTTAAGATCACATGAAACACTGTATGAATCCTATATTCTTTACTGAAAGGAGTCTAGAGTGGTAAATGTGTGTTATACAAGGCAGAATACCATTGAAATAGAGAAAGAAACACGTTCGGCAGCTTTAAAAAGCCTTACACTTCACTGAAATGTAGTACTACACTCTATAACACAGTTGAGAGACAATGTTCCCTACTTGCCTCAGTTCATAACAGTGTGTAGGAAGTTGTTTGATAAAGTGGGCAAAGCTTATACTTGGGCCAGAAGGCAGAATATAGGAAACTACATGAAAACATGAATAATTCAGTGAAAATGACTGTAAACAGATGAGAACTTGTTTAGAACAGCTAAAAGAGAATCTCCAAGTCAGTTCTTAGTGTAGAAAAGGTAGCTAAGATAAGGGAAATCCATAATTCCAGTTAAGATTACATGAAACACTGTATGAATTCTATATTCTTTACTTAAAGGAGACTAGAGTGGTAAATGTGTGTTATACAAGGCAGAATACCATTAAAATAGAGAAAGAAACACGTTCGGCAGCTTTGGAAATCATTACACTTCACTGAAATGTAGTACTACACTCTATAACACAGTTGAGAGACAATGTTCCCTACTTGCCTCAGTTCATAACAGTGTGTAGGAAGTTGTTTGATAAAGTGGGCAAAGCTTATACTTGTACCAGAAGGCAGAATATAGGAAACTACATGAAAACATGATTAATTCAGTGAAAATGACTGTAAACAGATGAGAACTTGTTTTAGAACAGCTGAAAGAGATTCTCCAAGTCAGTTCTTAGTGTAGAAAAGGTAGCTAAGAACCAGGAAATCTTAATTCCAGTTAAGATCACATGAAACACTGTATGAATCCTATATTCTTTACTGAAAGGAGTCTAGAGTGGTAAATGTGTGTTATACAAGGCAGAATACCATTGAAATAGAGAAAGAAACACGTTCGGCAGCTTTGGAAAGCCTTACACTTCACTGAAATGTAGTACTACACTCTATAACACAGTTGAGAGACAATGTTCCCTACTTGCCTCAGTTCATAACAGTGTGTAGGAAGTTGTTTGATAAAGTGGGCAAAGCTTATACTTGGGCCAGAAGGCAGAATATAGGAAACTACATGAAAACATGAATAATTCAGTGAAAATGAGTGTAAACAGATGAGAACTTGTTTAGAACAGCTGAAAGAGATTCTCCAAGTCAGTTCTTAGTGTAGAAAAGGTAGCTAAGATCTGGGAAATCTTAATTCCAGTTAAAATCACATGAAACACTGTATGAATCCTATATTCTTTACTGAAAGGAGACTAGAGTGGTAAATGTTTGTTATACAAGGCAGAATACCATTGAAATAGAGAAAGAAACACGTTCGGCAGCTTTGGAAAGCCTTACACTTCACTGAAATGTAGTACTACACTCTATAACACAGTTGAGAGACAATGTTCCCTACTTGCCTCAGTTCATAACAGTGTGTAGGAAGTTGTTTGATAAAGTGGGCAAAGCTTATACTTGGGCCAGAAGGCAGAATATAGGAAACTACATGAAAACATGAATAATTCAGTGAAAATGACTGTAAACAGATGAGAACTTGTTTAGAACAGCTGAAAGAGAATCTCCAAGTCAGTTCTTAGTGTAGAAAAGGTAGCTAAGATAAGGGAAATCCATAATTCCAGTTAAGATCACATGAAACACTGTATGAATCCTATATCCATTACTTAAAGGAGACTAGAGTGGTAAATGTGTGTTATAGAAGGCAGAATACCATTGAAATAGAGAAAGAAACACGTTCGGCAGCTTTGGAAAGCCTTACTCTTCACTGAAATGTGGTACTACACTCTATAACACAGTTGAGAGACAATGTTCCCGAGCTGCCTCAGTTCATAACAGTGTGTAGGAAGTTGTTTGATAAAGTGGGCAAAGCTTATACTTGGGCCAGAAGGCAGAATATAGGAAACTACATGAAAACATGAATAATTCAGTGAAAATGACTGTAAACAGATGAGAACTTGTTTTAGAACAGCTGAAAGAGATTCTCCAAGTCAGTTCTTAGTGTAGAAAAGGTAGCTAAGATCCGGGAAATCTTAATTCCAGTTAAAATCACATGAAACACTGTATGATTCCTATATTCTTTACTGAAAGGAGACTAGAGTGGTAAATGTTTGTTATACAAGGCAGAATACCATTGAAATAGAGAAAGAAACACGTTCGGCAGCTTTGGAAAGCCTTACACTTCACTGAAATGTAGTACTACACTCTATAACACAGTTGAGAGACAATGTTCCCTACTTGCCTCAGTTCATAACAGTGTGTAGGAAGTTGTTTGATAAAGTGGGCAAAGCTTATACTTGGGCCAGAAGGCAGAATATAGGAAACTACATGAAAACATGAATAATTCAGTGAAAATGACTGTAAACAGATGAGAACTTGTTTAGAACAGCTGAAAGAGAATCTCCAAGTCAGTTCTTAGTGTAGAAAAGGTAGCTAAGATAAGGGAAATCCATAATTCCAGTTAAGATCACATGAAACACTGTATGAATCCTATATCCATTACTTAAAGGAGACTAGAGTGGTAAATGTGTGTTATAGAAGGCAGAATACCATTGAAATAGAGAAAGAAACACGTTCGGCAGCTTTGGAAAGCCTTACTCTTCACTGAAATGTGGTACTACACTCTATAACACAGTTGAGAGACAATGTTCCCGAGCTGCCTCAGTTCATAACAGTGTGTAGGAAGTTGTTTGATAAAGTGGGCAAAGCTTATACTTGGGCCAGAAGGCAGAATATAGGAAACTACATGAAAACATGAATAATTCAGTGAAAATGAGTGTAAACAGATGAGAACTTGTTTAGAACAGCTAAAAGAGAATCTCCAAGTCAGTTCTTAGTGTAGAAAAGGTAGCTAAGATAAGGGAAATCCATAATTCCAGTTAAGATTACATGAAACACTGTATGAATTCTATATTCTTTACTTAAAGGAGACTAGAGTGGTAAATGTGTGTTATACAAGGCAGAATACCATTAAAATAGAGAAAGAAACACGTTCGGCAGCTTTGGAAATCCTTACACTTCACTGAAATGTAGTACTACACTCTATAACACAGTTGAGAGACAATGTTCCCTACTTGCCTCAGTTCATAACAGTGTGTAGGAAGTTGTTTGATAAAGTGGGCAAAGCTTATACTTGGGCCAGAAGGCAGAATATAGGAAACTACATGAAAACATGAATAATTCAGTGAAAATGACTGTAAACAGATGAGAACTTGTTTTAGAACAGCTGAAAGAGATTCTCCAAGTCAGTTCTTACTGTAGAAAAGGTAGCTAAGATCCGGGAAATCTTAATTCCAGTTAAAATCACATGAAACACTGTATGAATCCTATATTCTTTACTGAAAGGAGACTAGAGTGGTAAATGTTTGTTATACAAGGCAGAATACCATTGAAATAGACAAAGAAACACGTTCGGCAGCTTTGGAAAGCCTTACACTTCACTGAAATGTAGTACTACACTCTATAACACAGTTGAGAGACAATGTTCCCTACTTGCCTCAGTTCATAACAGTGTGTAGGAAGTTGTTTGATAAAGTGGGCAAAGCTTATACTTGTACCAGAAGGCAGAATATAGGAAACTACATGAAAACATGATTAATTCAGTGAAAATGACTGTAAACAGATGAGAACTTGTTTTAGAACAGCTGAAAGAGATTCTCCAAGTCAGTTCTTAGTGTAGAAAAGGTAGCTAAGAACCAGGAAATCTTAATTCCAGTTAAGATCACATGAAACACTGTATGAATCCTATATTCTTTACTGAAAGGAGTCTAGAGTGGTAAATGTGTGTTATACAAGGCAGAATACCATTGAAATAGAGAAAGAAACACGTTCGGCAGCTTTGGAAAGCCTTACACTTCACTGAAATGTAGTACTACACTCTATAACACAGTTGAGAGACAATGTTCCCTACTTGCCTCAGTTCATAACAGTGTGTAGGAAGTTGTTTGATAAAGTGGGCAAAGCTTATACTTGGGCCAGAAGGCAGAATATAGGAAACTACATGAAAACATGAATAATTCAGTGAAAATGAGTGTAAACAGATGAGAACTTGTTTAGAACAGCTGAAAGAGATTCTCCAAGTCAGTTCTTAGTGTAGAAAAGGTAGCTAAGATCTGGGAAATCTTAATTCCAGTTAAAATCACATGAAACACTGTATGAATCCTATATTCTTTACTGAAAGGAGACTAGAGTGGTAAATGTTTGTTATACAAGGCAGAATACCATTGAAATAGAGAAAGAAACACGTTCGGCAGCTTTGGAAAGCCTTACACTTCACTGAAATGTAGTACTACACTCTATAACACAGTTGAGAGACAATGTTCCCTACTTGCCTCAGTTCATAACAGTGTGTAGGAAGTTGTTTGATAAAGTGGGCAAAGCTTATACTTGGGCCAGAAGGCAGAATATAGGAAACTACATGAAAACATGAATAATTCAGTGAAAATGACTGTAAACAGATGAGAACTTGTTTAGAACAGCTGAAAGAGAATCTCCAAGTCAGTTCTTAGTGTAGAAAAGGTAGCTAAGATAAGGGAAATCCATAATTCCAGTTAAGATCACATGAAACACTGTATGAATCCTATATCCATTACTTAAAGGAGACTAGAGTGGTAAATGTGTGTTATAGAAGGCAGAATACCATTGAAATAGAGAAAGAAACACGTTCGGCAGCTTTGGAAAGCCTTACTCTTCACTGAAATGTGGTACTACACTCTATAACACAGTTGAGAGACAATGTTCCCGAGCTGCCTCAGTTCATAACAGTGTGTAGGAAGTTGTTTGATAAAGTGGGCAAAGCTTATACTTGGGCCAGAAGGCAGAATATAGGAAACTACATGAAAACATGAATAATTCAGTGAAAATGACTGTAAACAGATGAGAACTTGTTTTAGAACAGCTGAAAGAGATTCTCCAAGTCAGTTCTTAGTGTAGAAAAGGTAGCTAAGATCCGGGAAATCTTAATTCCAGTTAAAATCACATGAAACACTGTATGATTCCTATATTCTTTACTGAAAGGAGACTAGAGTGGTAAATGTTTGTTATACAAGGCAGAATACCATTGAAATAGAGAAAGAAACACGTTCGGCAGCTTTGGAAAGCCTTACACTTCACTGAAATGTAGTACTACACTCTATAACACAGTTGAGAGACAATGTTCCCTACTTGCCTCAGTTCATAACAGTGTGTAGGAAGTTGTTTGATAAAGTGGGCAAAGCTTATACTTGGGCCAGAAGGCAGAATATAGGAAACTACATGAAAACATGAATAATTCAGTGAAAATGACTGTAAACAGATGAGAACTTGTTTAGAACAGCTGAAAGAGAATCTCCAAGTCAGTTCTTAGTGTAGAAAAGGTAGCTAAGATAAGGGAAATCCATAATTCCAGTTAAGATCACATGAAACACTGTATGAATCCTATATCCATTA
The DNA here is from genome assembly GCF_964339955.1 of Pipistrellus hanaki. Taxonomy (NCBI): domain Eukaryota; kingdom Metazoa; phylum Chordata; class Mammalia; order Chiroptera; family Vespertilionidae; genus Pipistrellus; species Pipistrellus hanaki. The sequence continues at coordinate 3,241,360 of NW_028182303.1, forward strand.
CTTAAAGGAGACTAGAGTGGTAAATGTGTGTTATAGAAGGCAGAATACCATTGAAATAGAGAAAGAAACACGTTCGGCAGCTTTGGAAAGCCTTACTCTTCACTGAAATGTGGTACTACACTCTATAACACAGTTGAGAGACAATGTTCCCGAGCTGCCTCAGTTCATAACAGTGTGTAGGAAGTTGTTTGATAAAGTGGGCAAAGCTTATACTTGGGCCAGAAGGCAGAATATAGGAAACTACATGAAAACATGAATAATTCAGTGAAAATGAGTGTAAACAGATGAGAACTTGTTTAGAACAGCTAAAAGAGAATCTCCAAGTCAGTTCTTAGTGTAGAAAAGGTAGCTAAGATAAGGGAAATCCATAATTCCAGTTAAGATTACATGAAACACTGTATGAATTCTATATTCTTTACTTAAAGGAGACTAGAGTGGTAAATGTGTGTTATACAAGGCAGAATACCATTAAAATAGAGAAAGAAACACGTTCGGCAGCTTTGGAAATCCTTACACTTCACTGAAATGTAGTACTACACTCTATAACACAGTTGAGAGACAATGTTCCCTACTTGCCTCAGTTCATAACAGTGTGTAGGAAGTTGTTTGATAAAGTGGGCAAAGCTTATACTTGGGCCAGAAGGCAGAATATAGGAAACTACATGAAAACATGAATAATTCAGTGAAAATGACTGTAAACAGATTAGAACTTGTTTTAGAACAGCTGAAAGAGATTCTCCAAGTCAGTTCTTACTGTAGAAAAGGTAGCTAAGATCCGGGAAATCTTAATTCCAGTTAAAATCACATGAAACACTGTATGAATCCTATATTCTTTACTGAAAGGAGACTAGAGTGGTAAATGTTTGTTATACAAGGCAGAATACCATTGAAATAGACAAAGAAACACGTTCGGCAGCTTTGGAAAGCCTTACACTTCACTGAAATGTAGTACTACACTCTATAACACAGTTGAGAGACAATGTTCCCTACTTGCCTCAGTTCATAACAGTGTGTAGGAAGTTGTTTGATAAAGTGGGCAAAGCTTATACTTGGGCCAGAAGGCAGAATATAGGAAACTACATGAAAACATGAATAATTCAGTGAAAATGACTGTAAACAGATGAGAACTTGTTTAGAACAGCTGAAAGAGAATCTCCAAGTCAGTTCTTAGTGTAGAAAAGGTAGCTAAGATAAGGGAAATCCATAATTCCAGTCAAGATCACATGAAACACTGTATGAATCCTATATCCATTACTTAAAGGAGACTAGAGTGGTAAATGTGTGTTATAGAAGGCAGAATACCATTGAAATAGAGAAAGAAACACGTTCGGCAGCTTTGGAAAGCCTTACTCTTCACTGAAATGTGGTACTACACTCTATAACACAGTTGAGAGACAACGTTCCCGAGCTGCCTCAGTTCATAACAGTGTGTAGGAAGTTGTTTGATAAAGTGGGCAAAGCTTATACTTGGGCCAGAAGGCAGAATATAGGAAACTACATGAAAACATGAATAATTCAGTGAAAATGACTGTAAACAGATGAGAACTTGTTTAGAACAGCTAAAAGAGAATCTCCAAGTCAGTTCTTAGTGTAGAAAAGGTAGCTAAGATAAGGGAAATCCATAATTCCAGTTAAGATTACATGAAACACTGTATGAATTCTATATTCTTTACTTAAAGGAGACTAGAGTGGTAAATGTGTGTTATACAAGGCAGAATACCATTAAAATAGAGAAAGAAACACGTTCGGCAGCTTTGGAAATCATTACACTTCACTGAAATGTAGTACTACACTCTATAACACAGTTGAGAGACAATGTTCCCTACTTGCCTCAGTTCATAACAGTGTGTAGGAAGTTGTTTGATAAAGTGGGCAAAGCTTATACTTGTACCAGAAGGCAGAATATAGGAAACTACATGAAAACATGATTAATTCAGTGAAAATGACTGTAAACAGATGAGAACTTGTTTTAGAACAGCTGAAAGAGATTCTCCAAGTCAGTTCTTAGTGTAGAAAAGGTAGCTAAGAACCAGGAAATCTTAATTCCAGTTAAGATCACATGAAACACTGTATGAATCCTATATTCTTTACTGAAAGGAGTCTAGAGTGGTAAATGTGTGTTATACAAGGCAGAATACCATTGAAATAGAGAAAGAAACACGTTCGGCAGCTTTGGAAAGCCTTACACTTCACTGAAATGTAGTACTACACTCTATAACACAGTTGAGAGACAATGTTCCCTACTTGCCTCAGTTCATAACAGTGTGTAGGAAGTTGTTTGATAAAGTGGGCAAAGCTTATACTTGGGCCAGAAGGCAGAATATAGGAAACTACATGAAAACATGAATAATTCAGTGAAAATGAGTGTAAACAGATGAGAACTTGTTTAGAACAGCTGAAAGAGATTCTCCAAGTCAGTTCTTAGTGTAGAAAAGGTAGCTAAGATCTGGGAAATCTTAATTCCAGTTAAAATCACATGAAACACTGTCTGAATCCTATATTCTTTACTGAAAGGAGACTAGAGTGGTAAATGTTTGTTATACAAGGCAGAATACCATTGAAATAGAGAAAGAAACACGTTCGGCAGCTTTGGAAAGCCTTACACTTCACTGAAATGTAGTACTACACTCTATAACACAGTTGAGAGACAATGTTCCCTACTTGCCTCAGTTCATAACAGTGTGTAGGAAGTTGTTTGATAAAGTGGGCAAAGCTTATACTTGGGCCAGAAGGCAGAATATAGGAAACTACATGAAAACATGAATAATTCAGTGAAAATGACTGTAAACAGATGAGAACTTGTTTAGAACAGCTGAAAGAGAATCTCCAAGTCAGTTCTTAGTGTAGAAAAGGTAGCTAAGATAAGGGAAATCCATAATTCCAGTTAAGATCACATGAAACACTGTATGAATCCTATATCCATTACTTAAAGGAGACTAGAGTGGTAAATGTGTGTTATAGAAGGCAGAATACCATTGAAATAGAGAAAGAAACACGTTCGGCAGCTTTGGAAAGCCTTACTCTTCACTGAAATGTGGTACTACACTCTATAACACAGTTGAGAGACAATGTTCCCGAGCTGCCTCAGTTCATAACAGTGTGTAGGAAGTTGTTTGATAAAGTGGGCAAAGCTTATACTTGGGCCAGAAGGCAGAATATAGGAAACTACATGAAAACATGAATAATTCAGTGAAAATGACTGTAAACAGATGAGAACTTGTTTTAGAACAGCTGAAAGAGATTCTCCAAGTCAGTTCTTAGTGTAGAAAAGGTAGCTAAGATCCGGGAAATCTTAATTCCAGTTAAAATCACATGAAACACTGTATGATTCCTATATTCTTTACTGAAAGGAGACTAGAGTGGTAAATGTTTGTTATACAAGGCAGAATACCATTGAAATAGAGAAAGAAACACGTTCGGCAGCTTTGGAAAGCCTTACACTTCACTGAAATGTAGTACTACACTCTATAACACAGTTGAGAGACAATGTTCCCTACTTGCCTCAGTTCATAACAGTGTGTAGGAAGTTGTTTGATAAAGTGGGCAAAGCTTATACTTGGGCCAGAAGGCAGAATATAGGAAACTACATGAAAACATGAATAATTCAGTGAAAATGACTGTAAACAGATGAGAACTTGTTTAGAACAGCTGAAAGAGAATCTCCAAGTCAGTTCTTAGTGTAGAAAAGGTAGCTAAGATAAGGGAAATCCATAATTCCAGTTAAGATCACATGAAACACTGTATGAATCCTATATCCATTACTTAAAGGAGACTAGAGTGGTAAATGTGTGTTATAGAAGGCAGAATACCATTGAAATAGAGAAAGAAACACGTTCGGCAGCTTTGGAAAGCCTTACTCTTCACTGAAATGTGGTACTACACTCTATAACACAGTTGAGAGACAATGTTCCCGAGCTGCCTCAGTTCATAACAGTGTGTAGGAAGTTGTTTGATAAAGTGGGCAAAGCTTATACTTGGGCCAGAAGGCAGAATATAGGAAACTACATGAAAACATGAATAATTCAGTGAAAATGAGTGTAAACAGATGAGAACTTGTTTAGAACAGCTAAAAGAGAATCTCCAAGTCAGTTCTTAGTGTAGAAAAGGTAGCTAAGATAAGGGAAATCCATAATTCCAGTTAAGATTACATGAAACACTGTATGAATTCTATATTCTTTACTTAAAGGAGACTAGAGTGGTAAATGTGTGTTATACAAGGCAGAATACCATTAAAATAGAGAAAGAAACACGTTCGGCAGCTTTGGAAATCCTTACACTTCACTGAAATGTAGTACTACACTCTATAACACAGTTGAGAGACAATGTTCCCTACTTGCCTCAGTTCATAACAGTGTGTAGGAAGTTGTTTGATAAAGTGGGCAAAGCTTATACTTGGGCCAGAAGGCAGAATATAGGAAACTACATGAAAACATGAATAATTCAGTGAAAATGACTGTAAACAGATGAGAACTTGTTTTAGAACAGCTGAAAGAGATTCTCCAAGTCAGTTCTTACTGTAGAAAAGGTAGCTAAGATCCGGGAAATCTTAATTCCAGTTAAAATCACATGAAACACTGTATGAATCCTATATTCTTTACTGAAAGGAGACTAGAGTGGTAAATGTTTGTTATACAAGGCAGAATACCATTGAAATAGACAAAGAAACACGTTCGGCAGCTTTGGAAAGCCTTACACTTCACTGAAATGTAGTACTACACTCTATAACACAGTTGAGAGACAATGTTCCCTACTTGCCTCAGTTCATAACAGTGTGTAGGAAGTTGTTTGATAAAGTGGGCAAAGCTTATACTTGTACCAGAAGGCAGAATATAGGAAACTACATGAAAACATGATTAATTCAGTGAAAATGACTGTAAACAGATGAGAACTTGTTTTAGAACAGCTGAAAGAGATTCTCCAAGTCAGTTCTTAGTGTAGAAAAGGTAGCTAAGAACCAGGAAATCTTAATTCCAGTTAAGATCACATGAAACACTGTATGAATCCTATATTCTTTACTGAAAGGAGTCTAGAGTGGTAAATGTGTGTTATACAAGGCAGAATACCATTGAAATAGAGAAAGAAACACGTTCGGCAGCTTTGGAAAGCCTTACACTTCACTGAAATGTAGTACTACACTCTATAACACAGTTGAGAGACAATGTTCCCTACTTGCCTCAGTTCATAACAGTGTGTAGGAAGTTGTTTGATAAAGTGGGCAAAGCTTATACTTGGGCCAGAAGGCAGAATATAGGAAACTACATGAAAACATGAATAATTCAGTGAAAATGAGTGTAAACAGATGAGAACTTGTTTAGAACAGCTGAAAGAGATTCTCCAAGTCAGTTCTTAGTGTAGAAAAGGTAGCTAAGATCTGGGAAATCTTAATTCCAGTTAAAATCACATGAAACACTGTATGAATCCTATATTCTTTACTGAAAGGAGACTAGAGTGGTAAATGTTTGTTATACAAGGCAGAATACCATTGAAATAGAGAAAGAAACACGTTCGGCAGCTTTGGAAAGCCTTACACTTCACTGAAATGTAGTACTACACTCTATAACACAGTTGAGAGACAATGTTCCCTACTTGCCTCAGTTCATAACAGTGTGTAGGAAGTTGTTTGATAAAGTGGGCAAAGCTTATACTTGGGCCAGAAGGCAGAATATAGGAAACTACATGAAAACATGAATAATTCAGTGAAAATGACTGTAAACAGATGAGAACTTGTTTAGAACAGCTGAAAGAGAATCTCCAAGTCAGTTCTTAGTGTAGAAAAGGTAGCTAAGATAAGGGAAATCCATAATTCCAGTTAAGATCACATGAAACACTGTATGAATCCTATATCCATTACTTAAAGGAGACTAGAGTGGTAAATGTGTGTTATAGAAGGCAGAATACCATTGAAATAGAGAAAGAAACACGTTCGGCAGCTTTGGAAAGCCTTACTCTTCACTGAAATGTGGTACTACACTCTATAACACAGTTGAGAGACAATGTTCCCGAGCTGCCTCAGTTCATAACAGTGTGTAGGAAGTTGTTTGATAAAGTGGGCAAAGCTTATACTTGGGCCAGAAGGCAGAATATAGGAAACTACATGAAAACATGAATAATTCAGTGAAAATGACTGTAAACAGATGAGAACTTGTTTTAGAACAGCTGAAAGAGATTCTCCAAGTCAGTTCTTAGTGTAGAAAAGGTAGCTAAGATCCGGGAAATCTTAATTCCAGTTAAAATCACATGAAACACTGTATGATTCCTATATTCTTTACTGAAAGGAGACTAGAGTGGTAAATGTTTGTTATACAAGGCAGAATACCATTGAAATAGAGAAAGAAACACGTTCGGCAGCTTTGGAAAGCCTTACACTTCACTGAAATGTAGTACTACACTCTATAACACAGTTGAGAGACAATGTTCCCTACTTGCCTCAGTTCATAACAGTGTGTAGGAAGTTGTTTGATAAAGTGGGCAAAGCTTATACTTGGGCCAGAAGGCAGAATATAGGAAACTACATGAAAACATGAATAATTCAGTGAAAATGACTGTAAACAGATGAGAACTTGTTTAGAACAGCTGAAAGAGAATCTCCAAGTCAGTTCTTAGTGTAGAAAAGGTAGCTAAGATAAGGGAAATCCATAATTCCAGTTAAGATCACATGAAACACTGTATGAATCCTATATCCATTACTTAAAGGAGACTAGAGTGGTAAATGTGTGTTATAGAAGGCAGAATACCATTGAAATAGAGAAAGAAACACGTTCGGCAGCTTTGGAAAGCCTTACTCTTCACTGAAATGTGGTACTACACTCTATAACACAGTTGAGAGACAATGTTCCCGAGCTGCCTCAGTTCATAACAGTGTGTAGGAAGTTGTTTGATAAAGTGGGCAAAGCTTATACTTGGGCCAGAAGGCAGAATATAGGAAACTACATGAAAACATGAATAATTCAGTGAAAATGAGTGTAAACAGATGAGAACTTGTTTAGAACAGCTAAAAGAGAATCTCCAAGTCAGTTCTTAGTGTAGAAAAGGTAGCTAAGATAAGGGAAATCCATAATTCCAGTTAAGATTACATGAAACACTGTATGAATTCTATATTCTTTACTTAAAGGAGACTAGAGTGGTAAATGTGTGTTATACAAGGCAGAATACCATTAAAATAGAGAAAGAAACACGTTCGGCAGCTTTGGAAATCCTTACACTTCACTGAAATGTAGTACTACACTCTATAACACAGTTGAGAGACAATGTTCCCTACTTGCCTCAGTTCATAACAGTGTGTAGGAAGTTGTTTGATAAAGTGGGCAAAGCTTATACTTGGGCCAGAAGGCAGAATATAGGAAACTACATGAAAACATGAATAATTCAGTGAAAATGACTGTAAACAGATTAGAACTTGTTTTAGAACAGCTGAAAGAGATTCTCCAAGTCAGTTCTTACTGTAGAAAAGGTAGCTAAGATCCGGGAAATCTTAATTCCAGTTAAAATCACATGAAACACTGTATGAATCCTATATTCTTTACTGAAAGGAGACTAGAGTGGTAAATGTTTGTTATACAAGGCAGAATACCATTGAAATAGACAAAGAAACACGTTCGGCAGCTTTGGAAAGCCTTACACTTCACTGAAATGTAGTACTACACTCTATAACACAGTTGAGAGACAATGTTCCCTACTTGCCTCAGTTCATAACAGTGTGTAGGAAGTTGTTTGATAAAGTGGGCAAAGCTTATACTTGGGCCAGAAGGCAGAATATAGGAAACTACATGAAAACATGAATAATTCAGTGAAAATGACTGTAAACAGATGAGAACTTGTTTAGAACAGCTGAAAGAGAATCTCCAAGTCAGTTCTTAGTGTAGAAAAGGTAGCTAAGATAAGGGAAATCCATAATTCCAGTCAAGATCACATGAAACACTGTATGAATCCTATATCCATTACTTAAAGGAGACTAGAGTGGTAAATGTGTGTTATAGAAGGCAGAATACCATTGAAATAGAGAAAGAAACACGTTCGGCAGCTTTGGAAAGCCTTACTCTTCACTGAAATGTGGTACTACACTCTATAACACAGTTGAGAGACAACGTTCCCGAGCTGCCTCAGTTCATAACAGTGTGTAGGAAGTTGTTTGATAAAGTGGGCAAAGCTTATACTTGGGCCAGAAGGCAGAATATAGGAAACTACATGAAAACATGAATAATTCAGTGAAAATGACTGTAAACAGATGAGAACTTGTTTTAGAACAGCTGAAAGAGATTCTCCAAGTCAGTTCTTAGTGTAGAAAAGGTAGCTAAGATCCGGGAAATCTTAATTCCAGTTAAAATCACATGAAACACTGTATGATTCCTATATTCTTTACTGAAAGGAGACTAGAGTGGTAAATGTTTGTTATACAAGGCAGAATACCATTGAAATAGAGAAAGAAACACGTTCGGCAGCTTTGGAAAGCCTTACACTTCACTGAAATGTAGTACTACACTCTATAACACAGTTGAGAGACAATGTTCCCTACTTGCCTCAGTTCATAACAGTGTGTAGAAAGTTGTTTGATAAAGTGAGCAAAGCTTATACTTGGGCCAGAAGGCAGAATATAGGAAACTACATGAAAACATGAATAATTCAGTGAAAATGACTGTAAACAGATGAGAACTTGTTTAGAACAGCTAAAAGAGAATCTCCAAGTCAGTTCTTAGTGTAGAAAAGGTAGCTAAGATAAGGGAAATCCATAATTCCAGTTAAGATTACATGAAACACTGTATGAATTCTATATTCTTTACTTAAAGGAGACTAGAGTGGTAAATGTGTGTTATACAAGGCAGAATACCATTAAAATAGAGAAAGAAACACGTTCGGCAGCTTTGGAAATCCTTACACTTCACTAAAATGTAGTACTACACTCTATAACACAGTTGAGAGACAATGTTCCCTACTTGCCTCAGTTCATAACAGTGTGTAGGAAGTTGTTTGATAAAGTGGGCAAAGCTTATACTTGGGCCAGAAGGCAGAATATAGGAAACTACATGAAAACATGAATAATTCAGTGAAAATGACTGTAAACAGATGAGAACTTGTTTAGAACAGCTGAAAGAGAATCTTCAAGTCAGTTCTTAGTGTAGAAAAGGTAGCTAAGATAAGGGAAATCCATAATTCCAGTTAAGATCACATGAAACACTGTATGAATCCTATATTCATTACTTAAAGGAGACTAGAGTGGTAAATGTGTGTTATAGAAGGCAGAATACCATTGAAATAGAGAAAGAAACACGTTCGGCAGCTTTGGAAAGCCTTACTCTTCACTGAAATGTGGTACTACACTCTATAACACAGTTGAGAGACAATGTTCCCGAGCTGCCTCAGTTCATAACAGTGTGTAGGAAGTTGTTTGATAAAGTGGGCAAAGCTTATACTTGGACCAGAAGGCAGAATATAGGAAACTACATGAAAACATGATTAATTCAGTGAAAATGACTGTAAACAGATGAGAACTTGTTTTAGAACAGCTGAAAGAGATTCTCCAAGTCAGTTCTTAGTGTAGAAAAGGTAGCTAAGAACCAGGAAATCTTAATTCCAGTTAAGATCACATGAAACACTGTATGAATCCTATATTCTTTACTGAAAGGAGTCTAGAATGGTAAATGTGTGTTATACAAGGCAGAATACCATTGAAATAGAGAAAGAAACACGTTCGGCAGCTTTAAAAAGCCTTACACTTCACTGAAATGTAGTACTACACTCTATAACACAGTTGAGAGACAATGTTCCCTACTTGCCTCAGTTCATAACAGTGTGTAGGAAGTTGTTTGATAAAGTGGGCAAAGCTTATACTTGGGCCAGAAGGCAGAATATAGGAAACTACATGAAAACATGAATAATTCAGTGAAAATGACTGTAAACAGATGAGAACTTGTTTAGAACAGCTAAAAGAGAATCTCCAAGTCAGTTCTTAGTGTAGAAAAGGTAGCTAAGATAAGGGAAATCCATAATTCCAGTTAAGATTACATGAAACACTGTATGAATTCTATATTCTTTACTTAAAGGAGACTAGAGTGGTAAATGTGTGTTATACAAGGCAGAATACCATTAAAATAGAGAAAGAAACACGTTCGGCAGCTTTGGAAATCATTACACTTCACTGAAATGTAGTACTACACTCTATAACACAGTTGAGAGACAATGTTCCCTACTTGCCTCAGTTCATAACAGTGTGTAGGAAGTTGTTTGATAAAGTGGGCAAAGCTTATACTTGTACCAGAAGGCAGAATATAGGAAACTACATGAAAACATGATTAATTCAGTGAAAATGACTGTAAACAGATGAGAACTTGTTTTAGAACAGCTGAAAGAGATTCTCCAAGTCAGTTCTTAGTGTAGAAAAGGTAGCTAAGAACCAGGAAATCTTAATTCCAGTTAAGATCACATGAAACACTGTATGAATCCTATATTCTTTACTGAAAGGAGTCTAGAGTGGTAAATGTGTGTTATACAAGGCAGAATACCATTGAAATAGAGAAAGAAACACGTTCGGCAGCTTTGGAAAGCCTTACACTTCACTGAAATGTAGTACTACACTCTATAACACAGTTGAGAGACAATGTTCCCTACTTGCCTCAGTTCATAACAGTGTGTAGGAAGTTGTTTGATAAAGTGGGCAAAGCTTATACTTGGGCCAGAAGGCAGAATATAGGAAACTACATGAAAACATGAATAATTCAGTGAAAATGAGTGTAAACAGATGAGAACTTGTTTAGAACAGCTGAAAGAGATTCTCCAAGTCAGTTCTTAGTGTAGAAAAGGTAGCTAAGATCCGGGAAATCTTAATTCCAGTTAAAATCACATGAAACACTGTATGAATCCTATATTCTTTACTGAAAGGAGACTAGAGTGGTAAATGTTTGTTATACAAGGCAGAATACCATTGAAATAGAGAAAGAAACACGTTCGGCAGCTTTGGAAAGCCTTACACTTCACTGAAATGTAGTACTACACTCTATAACACAGTTGAGAGACAATGTTCCCTACTTGCCTCAGTTCATAACAGTGTGTAGGAAGTTGTTTGATAAAGTGGGCAAAGCTTATACTTGGGCCAGAAGGCAGAATATAGGAAACTACATGAAAACATGAATAATTCAGTGAAAATGACTGTAAACAGATGAGAACTTGTTTAGAACAGCTGAAAGAGAATCTCCAAGTCAGTTCTTAGTGTAGAAAAGGTAGCTAAGATAAGGGAAATCCATAATTCCAGTTAAGATCACATGAAACACTGTATGAATCCTATATCCATTACTTAAAGGAGACTAGAGTGGTAAATGTGTGTTATAGAAGGCAGAATACCATTGAAATAGAGAAAGAAACACGTTCGGCAGCTTTGGAAAGCCTTACTCTTCACTGAAATGTGGTACTACACTCTATAACACAGTTGAGAGACAATGTTCCCGAGCTGCCTCAGTTCATAACAGTGTGTAGGAAGTTGTTTGATAAAGTGGGCAAAGCTTATACTTGGGCCAGAAGGCAGAATATAGGAAACTACATGAAAACATGAATAATTCAGTGAAAATGACTGTAAACAGATGAGAACTTGTTTTAGAACAGCTGAAAGAGATTCTCCAAGTCAGTTCTTAGTGTAGAAAAGGTAGCTAAGATCCGGGAAATCTTAATTCCAGTTAAAATCACATGAAACACTGTATGATTCCTATATTCTTTACTGAAAGGAGACTAGAGTGGTAAATGTTTGTTATACAAGGCAGAATACCATTGAAATAGAGAAAGAAACACGTTCGGCAGCTTTGGAAAGCCTTACACTTCACTGAAATGTAGTACTACACTCTATAACACAGTTGAGAGACAATGTTCCCTACTTGCCTCAGTTCATAACAGTGTGTAGGAAGTTGTTTGATAAAGTGGGCAAAGCTTATACTTGGGCCAGAAGGCAGAATATAGGAAACTACATGAAAACATGAATAATTCAGTGAAAATGACTGTAAACAGATGAGAACTTGTTTAGAACAGCTGAAAGAGAATCTCCAAGTCAGTTCTTAGTGTAGAAAAGGTAGCTAAGATAAGGGAAATCCATAATTCCAGTTAAGATCACATGAAACACTGTATGAATCCTATATCCATTACTTAAAGGAGACTAGAGTGGTAAATGTGTGTTATAGAAGGCAGAATACCATTGAAATAGAGAAAGAAACACGTTCGGCAGCTTTGGAAAGCCTTACTCTTCACTGAAATGTGGTACTACACTCTATAACACAGTTGAGAGACAATGTTCCCGAGCTGCCTCAGTTCATAACAGTGTGTAGGAAGTTGTTTGATAAAGTGGGCAAAGCTTATACTTGGACCAGAAGGCAGAATATAGGAAACTACATGAAAACATGATTAATTCAGTGAAAATGACTGTAAACAGATGAGAACTTGTTTTAGAACAGCTGAAAGAGATTCTCCAAGTCAGTTCTTAGTGTAGAAAAGGTAGCTAAGAACCAGAAAATCTTAATTCCAGTTAAGATCACATGAAACACTGTATGAATCCTATATTCTTCACTGAAAGGAGTCTAGAGTGGTAAATGTGTGTTATACAAGGCAGAATACCATTGAAATAGAGAAAGAAACACGTTCGGCAGCTTTAAAAAGCCTTACACTTCACTGAAATGTAGTACTACACTCTATAACACAGTTGAGAGACAATGTTCCCTACTTGCCTCAGTTCATAACAGTGTGTAGAAAGTTGTTTGATAAAGTGGGCAAAGCTTATACTTGGGCCAGAAGGCAGAATATAGGAAACTACATGAAAACATGAATAATTCAGTGAAAATGACTGTAAACAGATGAGAACTTGTTTAGAACAGCTAAAAGAGAATCTCCAAGTCAGTTCTTAGTGTAGAAAAGGTAGCTAAGATAAGGGAAATCCATAATTCCAGTTAAGATTACATGAAACACTGTATGAATTCTATATTCTTTACTTAAAGGAGACTAGAGTGGTAAATGTGTGTTATACAAGGCAGAATACCATTAAAATAGAGAAAGAAACACGTTCGGCAGCTTTGGAAATCCTTACACTTCACTAAAATGTAGTACTACACTCTATAACACAGTTGAGAGACAATGTTCCCTACTTGCCTCAGTTCATAACAGTGTGTAGGAAGTTGTTTGATAAAGTGGGCAAAGCTTATACTTGGACCAGAAGGCAGAATATAGGAAACTACATGAAAACATGATTAATTCAGTGAAAATGACTGTAAACAGATGAGAACTTGTTTTAGAACAGCTGAAAGAGATTCTCCAAGTCAGTTCTTAGTGTAGAAAAGGTAGCTAAGAACCAGGAAATCTTAATTCCAGTTAAGATCACATGAAACACTGTATAAATCCTATATTCTTTACTGAAAGGATACTAGAGTGGTAAATGTGTGTTATACAAGGCAGAATACCATTGAAATAGAGAAAGAAACACGTTCGGCAGCTTTAAAAAGCCTTACACTTCACTGAAATGTAGTACTACACTCTATAACACAGTTGAGAGACAATGTTCCCTACTTGCCTCAGTTCATAACAGTGTGTAGGAAGTTGTTTGATAAAGTGGGCAAAGCTTATACTTGGGCCAGAAGGCAGAATATAGGAAACTACATGAAAACATGAATAATTCAGTGAAAATGACTGTAAACAGATGAGAACTTGTTTAGAACAGCTAAAAGAGAATCTCCAAGTCAGTTCTTAGTGTAGAAAAGGTAGCTAAGATAAGGGAAATCCATAATTCCAGTTAAGATTACATGAAACACTGTATGAATTCTATATTCTTTACTTAAAGGAGACTAGAGTGGTAAATGTGTGTTATACAAGGCAGAATACCATTAAAATAGAGAAAGAAACACGTTCGGCAGCTTTGGAAATCCTTACACTTCACTGAAATGTAGTACTACACTCTAGAACACAGTTGAGAGACAATGTTCCCTACTTGCCTCAGTTCATAACAGTGTGTAGGAAGTTGTTTGATAAAGTGGGCAAAGCTTATACTTGGGCCAGAAGGCAGAATATAGGAAACTACATGAAAACATGAATAATTCAGTGAAAATGACTGTAAACAGATGAGAACTTGTTTTAGAACAGCTGAAAGAGATTCTCCAAGTCAGTTCTTAGTGTAGAAAAGGTAGCTAAGATCCGGGAAATCTTAATTCCAGTTAAAATCACATGAAACACTGTATGAATCCTATATTCTTTACTGAAAGGAGACTAGAGTGGTAAATGTTTGTTATACAAGGCAGAATACCATTGAAATAGAGAAAGAAACACGTTCGGCAGCTTTGGAAAGCCTTACACTTCACTGAAATGTAGTACTACACTCTATAACACAATTGAGAGACAATGTTCCCTACTTGCGTCAGTTCATAACAGTGTGTAGGAAGTTGTTTGATAAAGTGGGCAAAGCTTATACTTGGGCCAGAAGGCAGAATATAGGAAACTAAATGAAAACATGAATAATTCAGTGAAAATGACTGTAAACAGATGAGAACTTGTTTAGAACAGCTAAAAGAGAATCTCCAAGTCAGTTCTTAGTGTAGAAAAGGTAGCTAAGATAAGGGCAATCCATAATTCCAGTTAAGATCACATGAAACACTGTTTGAATCCTATATTCATTACTTAAAGGAGACTACAGTGGTAAATGTGTGTTATACAAGGCAGAATACCATTGAAATAGAGAAAGAAACACGTTCCGCAGCTTTGGAAAGCCTTACACTTCACTGAAATGTAGTACTACACTCTATAACACAGTTGAGAGACAATGTTCCCGAGCTGCCTCAGTTCATAACAGTGTGTAGGAAGTTGTTTGAATAAGGGGGCAAAGCTTATACTTGGGCCAGATGGCAGAGTATGGGAAACTACATGAAAACATGAATAATTCAGTGAAAATGACTGTAAACAGATGAGAACTTGTTTAGAACAGCTGAAAGAGATTCTCCAAGTCAGTTCTTAGTGTAGAAAAGGTAGCTAAGAACCGGGAAATCTTAATTCCAGTTAAGATCACATGAAACACTGTATGAATCCTATATTCTTTACTGAAAGGATACTAGAGTGGTAAATGTGTGTTATACAAGGCAGAATACCATTGAAATAGAGAAAGAAACACGTTAGGCAGCTTTGGAAAGCCTTACACTTCACTAAATGTAGTACTACACTCTATAACACAGTTGAGAGACAATGTTCCCGAGCTGCCTCAGTTCATAACAGTGTGTAGGAAGTTGTTTGATAAAGTGGGCAAAGCTTATACTTGGACCAGAAGGCAGAATATAGGAAACTACATGAAAACATGAATAATTCAGTGAAAATGACTGTAAACAGATGAGAACTTGTTTTAGAACAGCTGAAAGAGATTCTCCAAGTCAGTTCTTAGTGTAGAAAAGGTAGCTAAGATCCGGGAAATCTTAATTCCAGTTAAGATCACATGAAACACTGTATGAATCCTATATTCTTTACTGAAAGGAGACTAGAGTGGTAAATGTGTGTTATACAAGGTAGAATACCATTTAAATAGAGAAAGAAACACAATCAGCAGCTTTGGAAAGCCTTACACTTCACTGAAATGTAGTACTACACTCTATAACACAGTTGAGAGACAATGTTCCCTACTTGCCTCAGTTCATAACAGTGTGTAGGAAGTTGTTTGATAAAGTGGGCAAAGCTTATACTTGGGCCAGAAGGCAGAATATAGGAAACTACATGAAAACATGAATAATTGAGTGAAAATGACTGTAAACAGATGAGAACTTGTTTAGAACAGCTGAAAGAGAATCTCCAAGTCAGTTCTTAGTGTAGAAAAGGTAGCTAAGATAAGGGAAATCCATAATTCCAGTTAAGATCACATGAAACACTGTATGAATCCTATATTCATTACTTAAAGGAGACTAGAGTGGTAAATGTGTGTTATAGAAGGCAGAATACCATTGAAATAGAGAAAGAAACACGTTCGGCAGCTTTGGAAAGCCTTACTCTTCACTGAAATGTAGTACTACACTCTATAACACAGTTGAGAGACAATGTTCCCGAGCTGCCTCAGTTCACAACAGTGTGAAGGAAGTTGTTTGATAAAGTGGGCAAAGCTTATACTTGGACCAGAAGGCAGAGTATGGGAAACTACATGAAAACATGACTAATTCAGTGAAAATGACTGTAAACAGATGAGAACTTGTTTAGAACAGCTGAAAGAGATTCTCCAAGTCAGTTCTTAGTGTAGAAAAGGTAGCTAAGAACCGGGAAATCTTAATTCCAGTTAAGATCACATGAAATACTGTATTGAATCCTATATTCTTTACTGAAAGGAGACTAGAGTGGTAAATGTGTGTTATACAAGGCAGAATACCATTGAAATAGAGAAAGAAACACGTTCGGCAGCTTTGGAAAGCCTTACACTTCACTGAAATGTAGTACTACACTCTATAACACAATTGAGAGACAATGTTCCCTACTTGCGTCAGTTCATAACAGTGTGTAGGAAGTTGTTTGATAAAGTGGGCAAAGCTTATACTTGGGCCAGAAGGCAGAATATAGGAAACTAAATGAAAACATGAATAATTCAGTGAAAATGACTGTAAACAGATGAGAACTTGTTTAGAACAGCTAAAAGAGAATCTCCAAGTCAGTTCTTAGTGTAGAAAAGGTAGCTAAGATAAGGGCAATCCATAATTCCAGTTAAGATCACATGAAACACTGTTTGAATCCTATATTCATTACTTAAAGGAGACTACAGTGGTAAATGTGTGTTATAGAAGGCAGAATACCATTGAAATAGAGAAAGAAACACGTTCGGCAGCTTTGGAAAGCCTTACTCTTCACTGAAATGTGGTACTACACTCTATAACACAGTTGAGAGACAATGTTCCCGAGCTGCCTCAGTTCATAACAGTGTGTAGGAGGTTGTTTGATAAAGTGGGCAAAGCTTATACTTGTACCAGAAGGCAGAATATAGGAAACTACATGAAAACATGATTAATTCAGTGAAAATGACTGTAAACAGATGAGAACTTGTTTTAGAACAGCTGAAAGAGATTCTCCAAGTCAGTTCTTAGTGTAGAAAAGGTAGCTAAGAACCAGGAAATCTTAATTCCAGTTAAGATCACATGAAACACTGTATGAATCCTATATTCTTTACTGAAAGGAGTCTAGAGTGGTAAATGTGTGTTATACAAGGCAGAATACCATTGAAATAGAGAAAGAAACACGTTCGGCAGCTTTAAAAAGCCTTACACTTCACTGAAATGTAGTACTACACTCTATAACACAGTTGAGAGACAATGTTCCCTACTTGCCTCAGTTCATAACAGTGTGTAGGAAGTTGTTTGATAAAGTGGGCAAAGCTTATACTTGGGCCAGAAGGCAGAATATAGGAAACTACATGAAAACATGAATAATTCAGTGAAAATGACTGTAAACAGATGAGAACTTGTTTAGAACAGCTGAAAGAGAATCTCCAAGTCAGTTCTTAGTGTAGAAAAGGTAGCTAAGATAAGGGAAATCCATAATTCCAGTCAAGATCACATGAAACACTGTATGAATCCTATATCCATTACTTAAAGGAGACTAGAGTGGTAAATGTGTGTTATAGAAGGCAGAATACCATTGAAATAGAGAAAGAAACACGTTCGGCAGCTTTGGAAAGCCTTACTCTTCACTGAAATGTGGTACTACACTCTATAACACAGTTGAGAGACAACGTTCCCGAGCTGCCTCAGTTCATAACAGTGTGTAGGAAGTTGTTTGATAAAGTGGGCAAAGCTTATACTTGGGCCAGAAGGCAGAATATAGGAAACTACATGAAAACATGAATAATTCAGTGAAAATGACTGTAAACAGATGAGAACTTGTTTTAGAACAGCTGAAAGAGATTCTCCAAGTCAGTTCTTAGTGTAGAAAAGGTAGCTAAGATCCGGGAAATCTTAATTCCAGTTAAAATCACATGAAACACTGTATGATTCCTATATTCTTTACTGAAAGGAGACTAGAGTGGTAAATGTTTGTTATACAAGGCAGAATACCATTGAAATAGAGAAAGAAACACGTTCGGCAGCTTTGGAAAGCCTTACACTTCACTGAAATGTAGTACTACACTCTATAACACAGTTGAGAGACAATGTTCCCTACTTGCCTCAGTTCATAACAGTGTGTAGAAAGTTGTTTGATAAAGTGGGCAAAGCTTATACTTGGGCCAGAAGGCAGAATATAGGAAACTACATGAAAACATGAATAATTCAGTGAAAATGACTGTAAACAGATGAGAACTTGTTTAGAACAGCTAAAAGAGAATCTCCAAGTCAGTTCTTAGTGTAGAAAAGGTAGCTAAGATAAGGGAAATCCATAATTCCAGTTAAGATTACATGAAACACTGTATGAATTCTATATTCTTTACTTAAAGGAGACTAGAGTGGTAAATGTGTGTTATACAAGGCAGAATACCATTAAAATAGAGAAAGAAACACGTTCGGCAGCTTTGGAAATCCTTACACTTCACTAAAATGTAGTACTACACTCTATAACACAGTTGAGAGACAATGTTCCCTACTTGCCTCAGTTCATAACAGTGTGTAGGAAGTTGTTTGATAAAGTGGGCAAAGCTTATACTTGGGCCAGAAGGCAGAATATAGGAAACTACATGAAAACATGAATAATTCAGTGAAAATGACTGTAAACAGATGAGAACTTGTTTAGAACAGCTGAAAGAGAATCTCCAAGTCAGTTCTTAGTGTAGAAAAGGTAGCTAAGATAAGGGAAATCCATAATTCCAGTTAAGATCACATGAAACACTGTATGAATCCTATATTCATTACTTAAAGGAGACTAGAGTGGTAAATGTGTGTTATAGAAGGCAGAATACCATTGAAATAGAGAAAGAAACACGTTCGGCAGCTTTGGAAAGCCTTACTCTTCACTGAAATGTGGTACTACACTCTATAACACAGTTGAGAGACAATGTTCCCGAGCTGCCTCAGTTCATAACAGTGTGTAGGAAGTTGTTTGATAAAGTGGGCAAAGCTTATACTTGGACCAGAAGGCAGAATATAGGAAACTACATGAAAACATGATTAATTCAGTGAAAATGACTGTAAACAGATGAGAACTTGTTTTAGAACAGCTGAAAGAGATTCTCCAAGTCAGTTCTTAGTGTAGAAAAGGTAGCTAAGAACCAGGAAATCTTAATTCCAGTTAAGATCACATGAAACACTGTATGAATCCTATATTCTTTACTGAAAGGAGTCTAGAGTGGTAAATGTGTGTTATACAAGGCAGAATACCATTGAAATAGAGAAAGAAACACGTTCGGCAGCTTTAAAAAGCCTTACACTTCACTGAAATGTAGTACTACACTCTATAACACAGTTGAGAGACAATGTTCCCTACTTGCCTCAGTTCATAACAGTGTGTAGGAAGTTGTTTGATAAAGTGGGCAAAGCTTATACTTGGGCCAGAAGGCAGAATATAGGAAACTACATGAAAACATGAATAATTCAGTGAAAATGACTGTAAACAGATGAGAACTTGTTTAGAACAGCTAAAAGAGAATCTCCAAGTCAGTTCTTAGTGTAGAAAAGGTAGCTAAGATAAGGGAAATCCATAATTCCAGTTAAGATTACATGAAACACTGTATGAATTCTATATTCTTTACTTAAAGGAGACTAGAGTGGTAAATGTGTGTTATACAAGGCAGAATACCATTAAAATAGAGAAAGAAACACGTTCGGCAGCTTTGGAAATCATTACACTTCACTGAAATGTAGTACTACACTCTATAACACAGTTGAGAGACAATGTTCCCTACTTGCCTCAGTTCATAACAGTGTGTAGGAAGTTGTTTGATAAAGTGGGCAAAGCTTATACTTGTACCAGAAGGCAGAATATAGGAAACTACATGAAAACATGATTAATTCAGTGAAAATGACTGTAAACAGATGAGAACTTGTTTTAGAACAGCTGAAAGAGATTCTCCAAGTCAGTTCTTAGTGTAGAAAAGGTAGCTAAGAACCAGGAAATCTTAATTCCAGTTAAGATCACATGAAACACTGTATGAATCCTATATTCTTTACTGAAAGGAGTCTAGAGTGGTAAATGTGTGTTATACAAGGCAGAATACCATTGAAATAGAGAAAGAAACACGTTCGGCAGCTTTGGAAAGCCTTACACTTCACTGAAATGTAGTACTACACTCTATAACACAGTTGAGAGACAATGTTCCCTACTTGCCTCAGTTCATAACAGTGTGTAGGAAGTTGTTTGATAAAGTGGGCAAAGCTTATACTTGGGCCAGAAGGCAGAATATAGGAAACTACATGAAAACATGAATAATTCAGTGAAAATGAGTGTAAACAGATGAGAACTTGTTTAGAACAGCTGAAAGAGATTCTCCAAGTCAGTTCTTAGTGTAGAAAAGGTAGCTAAGATCCGGGAAATCTTAATTCCAGTTAAAATCACATGAAACACTGTATGAATCCTATATTCTTTACTGAAAGGAGACTAGAGTGGTAAATGTTTGTTATACAAGGCCGAATACCATTGAAATAGAGAAAGAAACACGTTCGGCAGCTTTGGAAAGCCTTACACTTCACTGAAATGTAGTACTACACTCTATAACACAGTTGAGAGACAATGTTCCCTACTTGCCTCAGTTCATAACAGTGTGTAGGAAGTTGTTTGATAAAGTGGGCAAAGCTTATACTTGGGCCAGAAGGCAGAATATAGGAAACTACATGAAAACATGAATAATTCAGTGAAAATGACTGTAAACAGATGAGAACTTGTTTAGAACAGCTGAAAGAGAATCTCCAAGTCAGTTCTTAGTGTAGAAAAGGTAGCTAAGATAAGGGAAATCCATAATTCCAGTTAAGATCACATGAAACACTGTATGAATCCTATATCCATTACTTAAAGGAGACTAGAGTGGTAAATGTGTGTTATAGAAGGCAGAATACCATTGAAATAGAGAAAGAAACACGTTCGGCAGCTTTGGAAAGCCTTACTCTTCACTGAAATGTGGTACTACACTCTATAACACAGTTGAGAGACAATGTTCCCGAGCTGCCTCAGTTCATAACAGTGTGTAGGAAGTTGTTTGATAAAGTGGGCAAAGCTTATACTTGGGCCAGAAGGCAGAATATAGGAAACTACATGAAAACATGAATAATTCAGTGAAAATGACTGTAAACAGATGAGAACTTGTTTTAGAACAGCTGAAAGAGATTCTCCAAGTCAGTTCTTAGTGTAGAAAAGGTAGCTAAGATCCGGGAAATCTTAATTCCAGTTAAAATCACATGAAACACTGTATGATTCCTATATTCTTTACTGAAAGGAGACTAGAGTGGTAAATGTTTGTTATACAAGGCAGAATACCATTGAAATAGAGAAAGAAACACGTTCGGCAGCTTTGGAAAGCCTTACACTTCACTGAAATGTAGTACTACACTCTATAACACAGTTGAGAGACAATGTTCCCTACTTGCCTCAGTTCATAACAGTGTGTAGGAAGTTGTTTGATAAAGTGGGCAAAGCTTATACTTGGGCCAGAAGGCAGAATATAGGAAACTACATGAAAACATGAATAATTCAGTGAAAATGACTGTAAACAGATGAGAACTTGTTTAGAACAGCTGAAAGAGAATCTCCAAGTCAGTTCTTAGTGTAGAAAAGGTAGCTAAGATAAGGGAAATCCATAATTCCAGTTAAGATCACATGAAACACTGTATGAATCCTATATCCATTACTTAAAGGAGACTAGAGTGGTAAATGTGTGTTATAGAAGGCAGAATACCATTGAAATAGAGAAAGAAACACGTTCGGCAGCTTTGGAAAGCCTTACTCTTCACTGAAATGTGGTACTACACTCTATAACACAGTTGAGAGACAATGTTCCCGAGCTGCCTCAGTTCATAACAGTGTGTAGGAAGTTGTTTGATAAAGTGGGCAAAGCTTATACTTGGACCAGAAGGCAGAATATAGGAAACTACATGAAAACATGATTAATTCAGTGAAAATGACTGTAAACAGATGAGAACTTGTTTTAGAACAGCTGAAAGAGATTCTCCAAGTCAGTTCTTAGTGTAGAAAAGGTAGCTAAGAACCAGAAAATCTTAATTCCAGTTAAGATCACATGAAACACTGTATGAATCCTATATTCTTCACTGAAAGGAGTCTAGAGTGGTAAATGTGTGTTATACAAGGCAGAATACCATTGAAATAGAGAAAGAAACACGTTCGGCAGCTTTAAAAAGCCTTACACTTCACTGAAATGTAGTACTACACTCTATAACACAGTTGAGAGACAATGTTCCCTACTTGCCTCAGTTCATAACAGTGTGTAGAAAGTTGTTTGATAAAGTGGGCAAAGCTTATACTTGGGCCAGAAGGCAGAATATAGGAAACTACATGAAAACATGAATAATTCAGTGAAAATGACTGTAAACAGATGAGAACTTGTTTAGAACAGCTAAAAGAGAATCTCCAAGTCAGTTCTTAGTGTAGAAAAGGTAGCTAAGATAGGGAAATCCATAATTCCAGTTAAGATTACATGAAACACTGTATGAATTCTATATTCTTTACTTAAAGGAGACTAGAGTGGTAAATGTGTGTTATACAAGGCAGAATACCATTAAAATAGAGAAAGAAACACGTTCGGCAGCTTTGGAAATCCTTACACTTCACTAAAATGTAGTACTACACTCTATAACACAGTTGAGAGACAATGTTCCCTACTTGCCTCAGTTCATAACAGTGTGTAGGAAGTTGTTTGATAAAGTGGGCAAAGCTTATACTTGGGCAGAAGGCAGAATATAGGAAACTACATGAAAACATGAATAATTCAGTGAAAATGACTGTAAACAGATGAGAACTTGTATAGAACAGCTGAAAGAGAATCTCCAAGTCAGTTCTTAGTGTAGAAAAGGTAGCTAAGATAAGGGAAATCCATAATTCCAGTTAAGATCACATGAAACACTGTATGAATCCTATATTCATTACTTAAAGGAGACTAGAGTGGTAAATTTGTGTTATAGAAGGCAGAATACCATTGAAATAGAGAAAGAAACACGTTCGGCAGCTTTGGAAAGCCTTACTCTTCACTGAAATGTGGTACTACACTCTATAACACAGTTGAGAGACAATGTTCCCGAGCTGCCTCAGTTCATAACAGTGTGTAGGAAGTTGTTTGATAAAGTGGGCAAAGCTTATACTTGGACCAGAAGGCAGAATATAGGAAACTACATGAAAACATGATTAATTCAGTGAAAATGACTGTAAACAGATGAGAACTTGTTTTAGAACAGCTGAAAGAGATTCTCCAAGTCAGTTCTTAGTGTAGAAAAGGTAGCTAAGAACCAGGAAATCTTAATTCCAGTTAAGATCACATGAAACACTGTATAAATCCTATATTCTTTACTGAAAGGATACTAGAGTGGTAAATGTGTGTTATACAAGGTAGAATACCATTGAAATAGAGAAAGAAACACGTTCGGCAGCTTTAAAAAGCCTTACACTTCACTGAAATGTAGTACTACACTCTATAACACAGTTGAGAAACAATGTTCCCTACTTGCCTCAGTTCATAACAGTGTGTAGGAAGTTGTTTGATAAAGTGGGCAAAGCTTATACTTGGGCCAGAAGGCAGAATATAGGAAACTACATGAAAACATGAATAATTCAGTGAAAATGACTGTAAACAGATGAGAACTTGTTTAGAACAGCTGAAAGAGATTCTCCAAGTCAGTTCTTAGTGTAGAAAAGGTAGCTAAGAACCGGGAAATCTTAATTCCAGTTAAGATCACATGAAACACTGTATGAATCCTATATTCTTTACTGAAAGGATACTAGAGTGGTAAATGTGTGTTATACAAGGCAGAATACCATTGAAATAGAGAAAGAAACACGTTAGGCAGCTTTGGAAAGCCTTACACTTCACTAAATGTAGTACTACACTCTATAACACAGTTGAGAGACAATGTTCCCGAGCTGCCTCAGTTCATAACAGTGTGTAGGAAGTTGTTTGATAAAGTGGGCAAAGCTTATACTTGGACCAGAAGGCAGAATATAGGAAACTACATGAAAACATGAATAATTCAGTGAAAATGACTGTAAACAGATGAGAACTTGTTTTAGAACAGCTGAAAGAGATTCTCCAAGTCAGTTCTTAGTGTAGAAAAGGTAGCTAAGATCCGGGAAATCTTAATTCCAGTTAAGATCACATGAAACACTGTATGAATCCTATATTCTTTACTGAAAGGAGACTAGAGTGGTAAATGTGTGTTATACAAGGTAGAATACCATTTAAATAGAGAAAGAAACACAATCAGCAGCTTTGGAAAGCCTTACACTTCACTGAAATGTAGTACTACACTCTATAACACAGTTGAGAGACAATGTTCCCTACTTGCCTCAGTTCATAACAGTGTGTAGGAAGTTGTTTGATAAAGTGGGCAAAGCTTATACTTGGGCCAGAAGGCAGAATATAGGAAACTACATGAAAACATGAATAATTGAGTGAAAATGACTGTAAACAGATGAGAACTTGTTTAGAACAGCTGAAAGAGAATCTCCAAGTCAGTTCTTAGTGTAGAAAAGGTAGCTAAGATAAGGGAAATCCATAATTCCAGTTAAGATCACATGAAACACTGTATGAATCCTATATTCATTACTTAAAGGAGACTAGAGTGGTAAATGTGTGTTATAGAAGGCAGAATACCATTGAAATAGAGAAAGAAACACGTTCGGCAGCTTTGGAAAGCCTTACTCTTCACTGAAATGTAGTACTACACTCTATAACACAGTTGAGAGACAATGTTCCCGAGCTGCCTCAGTTCACAACAGTGTGAAGGAAGTTGTTTGATAAAGTGGGCAAAGCTTATACTTGGACCAGAAGGCAGAGTATGGGAAACTACATGAAAACATGACTAATTCAGTGAAAATGACTGTAAACAGATGAGAACTTGTTTAGAACAGCTGAAAGAGATTCTCCAAGTCAGTTCTTAGTGTAGAAAAGGTAGCTAAGAACCGGGAAATCTTAATTCCAGTTAAGATCACATGAAATACTGTATTGAATCCTATATTCTTTACTGAAAGGAGACTAGAGTGGTAAATGTGTGTTATACAAGGAAGAATACCATTGAAATAGAGAAAGAAACACGTTCGGCAGCTTTGGAAAGCCTTACACTTCACTGAAATGTAGTACTACACTCTATAACACAATTGAGAGACAATGTTCCCTACTTGCGTCAGTTCATAACAGTGTGTAGGAAGTTGTTTGATAAAGTGGGCAAAGCTTATACTTGGGCCAGAAGGCAGAATATAGGAAACTAAATGAAAACATGAATAATTCAGTGAAAATGACTGTAAACAGATGAGAACTTGTTTAGAACAGCTAAAAGAGAATCTCCAAGTCAGTTCTTAGTGTAGAAAAGGTAGCTAAGATAAGGGCAATCCATAATTCCAGTTAAGATCACATGAAACACTGTTTGAATCCTATATTCATTACTTAAAGGAGACTACAGTGGTAAATGTGTGTTATAGAAGGCAGAATACCATTGAAATAGAGAAAGAAACACGTTCGGCAGCTTTGGAAAGCCTTACTCTTCACTGAAATGTGGTACTACACTCTATAACACAGTTGAGAGACAATGTTCCCGAGCTGCCTCAGTTCATAACAGTGTGTAGGAGGTTGTTTGATAAAGTGGGCAAAGCTTATACTTGTACCAGAAGGCAGAATATAGGAAACTACATGAAAACATGAATAATTCAGTGAAAATGACTGTAAACAGATGAGAACTTGTTTTAGAACAGCTGAAAGAGATTCTCCAAGTCAGTTCTTAGTGTAGAAAAGGTAGCTAAGAACCAGAAAATCTTAATTCCAGTTAAGATCACATGAAACACTGTATGAATCCTATATTCTTCACTGAAAGGAGTCTAGAGTGGTAAATGTGTGTTATACAAGGCAGAATACCATTGAAATAGAGAAAGAAACACGTTCGGCAGCTTTAAAAAGCCTTACACTTCACTGAAATGTAGTACTACACTCTATAACACAGTTGAGAGACAATGTTCCCTACTTGCCTCAGTTCATAACAGTGTGTAGAAAGTTGTTTGATAAAGTGGGCAAAGCTTATACTTGGGCCAGAAGGCAGAATATAGGAAACTACATGAAAACATGAATAATTCAGTGAAAATGACTGTAAACAGATGAGAACTTGTTTAGAACAGCTAAAAGAGAATCTCCAAGTCAGTTCTTAGTGTAGAAAAGGTAGCTAAGATAAGGGAAATCCATAATTCCAGTTAAGATTACATGAAACACTGTATGAATTCTATATTCTTTACTTAAAGGAGACTAGAGTGGTAAATGTGTGTTATACAAGGCAGAATACCATTAAAATAGAGAAAGAAACACGTTCGGCAGCTTTGGAAATCCTTACACTTCACTAAAATGTAGTACTACACTCTATAACACAGTTGAGAGACAATGTTCCCTACTTGCCTCAGTTCATAACAGTGTGTAGGAAGTTGTTTGATAAAGTGGGCAAAGCTTATACTTGGGCCAGAAGGCAGAATATAGGAAACTACATGAAAACATGAATAATTCAGTGAAAATGACTGTAAACAGATGAGAACTTGTATAGAACAGCTGAAAGAGAATCTCCAAGTCAGTTCTTAGTGTAGAAAAGGTAGCTAAGATAAGGGAAATCCATAATTCCAGTTAAGATCACATGAAACACTGTATGAATCCTATATTCATTACTTAAAGGAGACTAGAGTGGTAAATGTGTGTTATAGAAGGCAGAATACCATTGAAATAGAGAAAGAAACACGTTCGGCAGCTTTGGAAAGCCTTACTCTTCACTGAAATGTGGTACTACACTCTATAACACAGTTGAGAGACAATGTTCCCGAGCTGCCTCAGTTCATAACAGTGTGTAGGAAGTTGTTTGATAAAGTGGGCAAAGCTTATACTTGGACCAGAAGGCAGAATATAGGAAACTACATGAAAACATGATTAATTCAGTGAAAATGACTGTAAACAGATGAGAACTTGTTTTAGAACAGCTGAAAGAGATTCTCCAAGTCAGTTCTTAGTGTAGAAAAGGTAGCTAAGAACCAGGAAATCTTAATTCCAGTTAAGATCACATGAAACACTGTATAAATCCTATATTCTTTACTGAAAGGATACTAGAGTGGTAAATGTGTGTTATACAAGGTAGAATACCATTGAAATAGAGAAAGAAACACGTTCGGCAGCTTTAAAAAGCCTTACACTTCACTGAAATGTAGTACTACACTCTATAACACAGTTGAGAAACAATGTTCCCTACTTGCCTCAGTTCATAACAGTGTGTAGGAAGTTGTTTGATAAAGTGGGCAAAGCTTATACTTGGGCCAGAAGGCAGAATATAGGAAACTACATGAAAACATGAATAATTCAGTGAAAATGACTGTAAACAGATGAGAACTTGTTTAGAACAGCTGAAAGAGATTCTCCAAGTCAGTTCTTAGTGTAGAAAAGGTAGCTAAGAACCGGGAAATCTTAATTCCAGTTAAGATCACATGAAACACTGTATGAATCCTATATTCTTTACTGAAAGGATACTAGAGTGGTAAATGTGTGTTATACAAGGCAGAATACCATTGAAATAGAGAAAGAAACACGTTAGGCAGCTTTGGAAAGCCTTACACTTCACTAAATGTAGTACTACACTCTATAACACAGTTGAGAGACAATGTTCCCGAGCTGCCTCAGTTCATAACAGTGTGTAGGAAGTTGTTTGATAAAGTGGGCAAAGCTTATACTTGGACCAGAAGGCAGAATATAGGAAACTACATGAAAACATGAATAATTCAGTGAAAATGACTGTAAACAGATGAGAACTTGTTTTAGAACAGCTGAAAGAGATTCTCCAAGTCAGTTCTTAGTGTAGAAAAGGTAGCTAAGATCCGGGAAATCTTAATTCCAGTTAAGATCACATGAAACACTGTATGAATCCTATATTCTTTACTGAAAGGAGACTAGAGTGGTAAATGTGTGTTATACAAGGTAGAATACCATTTAAATAGAGAAAGAAACACAATCAGCAGCTTTGGAAAGCCTTACACTTCACTGAAATGTAGTACTACACTCTATAACACAGTTGAGAGACAATGTTCCCTACTTGCCTCAGTTCATAACAGTGTGTAGGAAGTTGTTTGATAAAGTGGGCAAAGCTTATACTTGGGCCAGAAGGCAGAATATAGGAAACTACATGAAAACATGAATAATTGAGTGAAAATGACTGTAAACAGATGAGAACTTGTTTAGAACAGCTGAAAGAGAATCTCCAAGTCAGTTCTTAGTGTAGAAAAGGTAGCTAAGATAAGGGAAATCCATAATTCCAGTTAAGATCACATGAAACACTGTATGAATCCTATATTCATTACTTAAAGGAGACTAGAGTGGTAAATGTGTGTTATAGAAGGCAGAATACCATTGAAATAGAGAAAGAAACACGTTCGGCAGCTTTGGAAAGCCTTACTCTTCACTGAAATGTAGTACTACACTCTATAACACAGTTGAGAGACAATGTTCCCGAGCTGCCTCAGTTCACAACAGTGTGAAGGAAGTTGTTTGATAAAGTGGGCAAAGCTTATACTTGGACCAGAAGGCAGAGTATGGGAAACTACATGAAAACATGACTAATTCAGTGAAAATGACTGTAAACAGATGAGAACTTGTTTAGAACAGCTGAAAGAGATTCTCCAAGTCAGTTCTTAGTGTAGAAAAGGTAGCTAAGAACCGGGAAATCTTAATTCCAGTTAAGATCACATGAAATACTGTATTGAATCCTATATTCTTTACTGAAAGGAGACTAGAGTGGTAAATGTGTGTTATACAAGGAAGAATACCATTGAAATAGAGAAAGAAACACGTTCGGCAGCTTTGGAAAGCCTTACACTTCACTGAAATGTAGTACTACACTCTATAACACAATTGAGAGACAATGTTCCCTACTTGCGTCAGTTCATAACAGTGTGTAGGAAGTTGTTTGATAAAGTGGGCAAAGCTTATACTTGGGCCAGAAGGCAGAATATAGGAAACTAAATGAAAACATGAATAATTCAGTGAAAATGACTGTAAACAGATGAGAACTTGTTTAGAACAGCTAAAAGAGAATCTCCAAGTCAGTTCTTAGTGTAGAAAAGGTAGCTAAGATAAGGGCAATCCATAATTCCAGTTAAGATCACATGAAACACTGTTTGAATCCTATATTCATTACTTAAAGGAGACTACAGTGGTAAATGTGTGTTATAGAAGGCAGAATACCATTGAAATAGAGAAAGAAACACGTTCGGCAGCTTTGGAAAGCCTTACTCTTCACTGAAATGTGGTACTACACTCTATAACACAGTTGAGAGACAATGTTCCCGAGCTGCCTCAGTTCATAACAGTGTGTAGGAGGTTGTTTGATAAAGTGGGCAAAGCTTATACTTGTACCAGAAGGCAGAATATAGGAAACTACATGAAAACATGAATAATTCAGTGAAAATGACTGTAAACAGATGAGAACTTGTTTTAGAACAGCTGAAAGAGATTCTCCAATTCAGTTCTTAGTGTAGAAAAGGTAGCTAAGATCCGGGAAATCTTAATTCCAGTTAAAATCACATGAAACACTGTATGAATCCTATATTCTTTACTGAAAGGAGACTAGAGTGGTAAATGTTTGTTATACAAGGCAGAATACCATTGAAATAGAGAAAGAAACACGTTCGGCAGCTTTGGAAAGCCTTACACTTCACTGAAATGTAGTACTACACTCTATAACACAATTGAGAGACAATGTTCCCTACTTGCATCAGTTCATAACAGTGTGTAGGAAGTTGTTTGATAAAGTGGGCAAAGCTTATACTTGGGCCAGAAGGCAGAATATAGGAAACTAAATGAAAACATGAATAATTCAGTGAAAATGACTGTAAACAGATGAGAACTTGTTTAGAACAGCTAAAAGAGAATCTCCAAGTCAGTTCTTAGTGTAGAAAAGGTAGCTAAGATAAGGGCAATCCATAATTCCAGTTAAGATCACATGAAACACTGTTTGAATCCTATATTCATTACTTAAAGGAGACTACAGTGGTAAATGTGTGTTATACAAGGCAGAATACCATTGAAATAGAGAAAGAAACACGTTCCGCAGCTTTGGAAAGCCTTACACTTCACTGAAATGTAGTACTACACTCTATAACACAGTTGAGAGACAATGTTCCCGAGCTGCCTCAGTTCATAACAGTGTGTAGGAAGTTGTTTGAATAAGGGGGCAAAGCTTATACTTGGGCCAGATGGCAGAGTATGGGAAACTACATGAAAACATGAATAATTCAGTGAAAATGACTGTAAACAGATGAGAACTTGTTTAGAACAGCTGAAAGAGATTCTCCAAGTCAGTTCTTAGTGTAGAAAAGGTAGCTAAGAACCAGGAAATCTTAATTCCAGTTAAGATCACATGAAACACTGTATGAATCCTATATTCTTTACTGAAAGGATACTAGAGTGGTAAATGTGTGTTATACAAGGCAGAATACCATTGAAATAGAGAAAGAAACACGTTAGGCAGCTTTGGAAAGCCTTACACTTCACTGAAATGTAGTACTACACTCTATAACACAGTTGAGAGACAATGTTCCCGAGCTGCCTCAGTTCATAACAGTGTGTAGGAAGTTGTTTGATAAAGTTGGCAAAGCTTATACTTGGACCAGAAGGCAGAATATAGGAAACTACATGAAAACATGAATAATTCAGTGAAAATGACTGTAAACAGATGAGAACTTGTTTTAGAACAGCTGAAAGAGATTCTCCAAGTCAGTTCTTAGTGTAGAAAAGGTAGCTAAGATCCGGGAAATCTTAATTCCAGTTAAGATCACATGAAACACTGTATGAATCCTATATTCTTTACTGAAAGGAGACTAGAGTGGTAAATGTGTGTTATACAAGGTAGAATACCATTGAAATAGAGAAAGAAACACAATCGGCAGCTTTGGAAAGCCTTACACTTCACTGAAATGTAGTACTACACTCTATAACACAGTTGAGAGACAATGTTCCCTACTTGCCTCAGTTCATAACAGTGTGTAGGAAGTTGTTTGATAAAGTGGGCAAAGCTTATACTTGGGCCAGAAGGCAGAATATAGGAAACTACATGAAAACATGAATAATTGAGTGAAAATGACTGTAAACAGATGAGAACTTGTTTAGAACAGCTGCAAGAGAATCTCCAAGTCAGTTCTTAGTGTAGAAAAGGTAGCTAAGATAAGGGAAATCCATAATTCCAGTTAAGATCACATGAAACACTGTATGAATCCTATATTCATTACTTAAAGGAGACTAGAGTGGTAAATGTGTGTTATAGAAGGCAGAATACCATTGAAATAGAGAAAGAAACACGTTCGGCAGCTTTGGAAAGCCTTACTCTTCACTGAAATGTAGTACTACACTCTATAACACAGTTGAGAGACAATGTTCCCGAGCTGCCTCAGTTCACAACAGTGTGTAGGAAGTTGTTTGATAAAGTGGGCAAAGCTTATACTTGGACCAGAAGGCAGAGTATGGGAAACTACATGAAAACATGACTAATTCAGTGAAAATGACTGTAAACAGATGAGAACTTGTTTAGAACAGCTGAAAGAGATTCTCCAAGTCAGTTCTTAGTGTAGAAAAGGTAGCTAAGAACCGGGAAATCTTAATTCCAGTTAAGATCACATGAAATACTGTATTGAATCCTATATTCTTTACTGAAAGGAGACTAGAGTGGTAAATGTGTGTTATACAAGGCAGAATACCATTGAAATAGAGAAAGAAACACGTTCGGCAGCTTTGGAAAGCCTTACACTTCACTGAAATGTAGTACTACACTCTATAACACAGTTGAGAGACAATGTTCCCTACTTGCCTCAGTTCATAACAGTGTGTAGGAAGTTGTTTGATAAAGTGGGCAAAGCTTATACTTGGGCCAGAAGTCAGAATATAGGAAACTACATGAAAACATGAATAATTCAGTGAAAATGACTGTAAACAGATGAGAACTTGTTTAGAACAGCTGAAAGAGAATCTCCAAGTCAGTTCTTAGTGTAGAAAAGGTAGCTAAGAACCGGGAAATCTTAATTCCAGTTAAGATCACATGAAATACTGTATTGAATCCTATATTCTTTACTGAAAGGAGACTAGAGTGGTAAATGTGTGTTATACAAGGCAGAATACCATTGAAATAGAGAAAGAAACACGTTCGGCAGCTTTGGAAAGCCTTACACTTCACTGAAATGTAGTACTACACTCTATAACACAGTTGAGAGACAATGTTCCCTACTTGCCTCAGTTCATAACAGTGTGTAGGAAGTTGTTTGATAAAGTGGGCAAAGCTTATACTTGGGCCAGAAGTCAGAATATAGGAAACTACATGAAAACATGAATAATTCAGTGAAAATGACTGTAAACAGATGAGAACTTGTTTAGAACAGCTGAAAGAGAATCTCCAAGTCAGTTCTTAGTGTAGAAAAGGTAGCTAAGAACCGGGAAATCTTAATTCCAGTTAAGATCACATGAAACACTGTATGAATCCTATATTCTTTACTGAAAGGATACTAGAGTGGTAAATGTGTGTTATACAAGGCAGAATACCATTGAAATAGAGAAAGAAACACGTTCGGCAGCTTTGGAAAGCCTTACACTTCACTGAAATGTAGTACTACACTCTATAACACAGTTGAGAGACAATGTTCCCGAGCTGCCTCAGTTCATAACAGTGTGTAGGAAGTTGTTTGATAAAGTGGGCAAAGCTTATACTTGGACCAGAAGGCAGAATATAGGAAACTACATGAAAACATGAATAATTCAGTGAAAATGACTGTAAACAGATGAGAACTTGTTTTAGAACAGCTGAAAGAGATTCTCCAAGTCAGTTCTTAGTGTAGAAAAGGTAGCTAAGATCCGGGAAATCTTAATTCCAGTTAAGATCACATGAAACACTGTATGAATCCTATATTCTTTACTGAAAGGAGACTAGAGTGGTAAATGTGTGTTATACAAGGTAGAATACCATTGAAATAGAGAAAGAAACACAATCGGCAGCTTTGGAAAGCCTTACACTTCACTGAAATGTAGTACTACACTCTATAACACAGTTGAGAGACAATGTTCCCTACTTGCCTCAGTTCATAACAGTGTGTAGGAAGTTGTTTGATAAAGTGGGCAAAGCTTATACTTGGGCCAGAAGGCAGAATATAGGAAACTACATGAAAACATGAATAATTCAGTGAAAATGACTGTAAACAGATGAGAACTTGTTTAGAACAGCTGAAAGAGAATCTCCAAGTCAGTTCTTAGTGTAGAAAAGGTAGCTAAGATAAGGGAAATCCATAATTCCAGTTAAGATCACATGAAACACTGTATGAATCCTATATTCATTACTTAAAGGAGACTAGAGTGGTAAATGTGTGTTATAGAAGGCAGAATACCATTGAAATAGAGAAAGAAACACGTTCGGCAGCTTTGGAAAGCCTTACACTTCACTGAAATGTAGTACTACACTCTATAACACAGTTGAGAGACAATGTTCCCTACTTGCCTCAGTTCATAACAGTGTGTAGGAAGTTGTTTGATAAAGTGGGCAAAGCTTATACTTGGGCCAGAAGTCAGAATATAGGAAACTACATGAAAACATGAATAATTCAGTGAAAATGACTGTAAACAGATGAGAACTTGTTTAGAACAGCTGAAAGAGAATCTCCAAGTCAGTTCTTAGTGTAGAAAAGGTAGCTAAGAACCGGGAAATCTTAATTCCAGTTAAGTTCACATGAAACACTGTATGAATCCTATATTCTTTACTGAAAGGATACTAGAGTGGTAAATGTGTGTTATACAAGGCAGAATACCATTGAAATAGAGAAAGAAACACGTTCGGCAGCTTTGGAAAGCCTTACACTTCACTGAAATGTAGTACTACACTCTATAACACAGTTGAGAGACAATGTTCCCGAGCTGCCTCAGTTCATAACAGTGTGTAGGAAGTTGTTTGATAAAGTGGGCAAAGCTTATACTTGGACCAGAAGGCAGAATATAGGAAACTACATGAAAACATGAATAATTCAGTGAAAATGACTGTAAACAGATGAGAACTTGTTTTAGAACAGCTGAAAGAGATTCTCCAAGTCAGTTCTTAGTGTAGAAAAGGTAGCTAAGATCCGGGAAATCTTAATTCCAGTTAAGATCACATGAAACACTGTATGAATCCTATATTCTTTACTGAAAGGAGACTAGAGTGGTAAATGTGTGTTATACAAGGTAGAATACCATTGAAATAGAGAAAGAAACACAATCGGCAGCTTTGGAAAGCCTTACACTTCACTGAAATGTAGTACTACACTCTATAACACAGTTGAGAGACAATGTTCCCTACTTGCCTCAGTTCATAACAGTGTGTAGGAAGTTGTTTGATAAAGTGGGCAAAGCTTATACTTGGGCCAGAAGGCAGAATATAGGAAACTACATGAAAACATGAATAATTCAGTGAAAATGACTGTAAACAGATGAGAACTTGTTTAGAACAGCTGAAAGAGAATCTCCAAGTCAGTTCTTAGTGTAGAAAAGGTAGCTAAGATAAGGGAAATCCATAATTCCAGTTAAGATCACATGAAACACTGTATGAATCCTATATTCATTACTTAAAGGAGACTAGAGTGGTAAATGTGTGTTATAGAAGGCAGAATACCATTGAAATAGAGAAAGAAACACGTTCGGCAGCTTTGGAAAGCCTTACTCTTCACTGAAATGTAGTACTACACTCTATAACACAGTTGAGAGACAATGTTCCCGAGCTGCCTCAGTTCACAACAGTGTGTAGGAAGTTGTTTGATAAAGTGGGCAAAGCTTATACTTGGACCAGAAGGCAGAGTATGGGAAACTACATGAAAACATGACTAATTCAGTGAAAATGACTGTAAACAGATGAGAACTTGTTTAGAACAGCTGAAAGAGATTCTCCAAGTCAGTTCTTAGTGTAGAAAAGGTAGCTAAGATAAGGGAAATCCATAATTCCAGTTAAGATCACATGAAACACTGTATGAATCCTATATTCATTACTTAAAGGAGACTAGAGTGGTAAATGTGTGTTATAGAAGGCAGAATACCATTGAAATAGAGAAAGAAACACGTTCGGCAGCTTTGGAAAGCCTTACTCTTCACTGAAATGTAGTACTACACTCTATAACACAGTTGAGAGACAATGTTCCCGAGCTGCCTCAGTTCACAACAGTGTGTAGGAAGTTGTTTGATAAAGTGGGCAAAGCTTATACTGGGACCAGAAGGCAGAGTATGGGAAACTACATGAAAACATGACTAATTCAGTGAAAATGACTGTAAACAGATGAGAACTTGTTTAGAACAGCTGAAAGAGATTCTCCAAGTCAGTTCTTAGTGTAGAAAAGGTAGGTAAGAACCGGGAAATCTTAATTCCAGTTAAGATCACATGAAATACTGTATTGAATCCTATATTCTTTACTGAAAGGAGACTAGAGTGGTAAATGTGTGTTATACAAGGCAGAATACCATTGAAATAGAGAAAGAAACACGTTCGGCAGCTTTGGAAAGCCTTACACTTCACTGAAATGTAGTACTACACTCTATAACACAGTTGAGAGACAATTTTCCCTACTTGCCTCAGTTCATAACAGTGTGTAGGAAGTTGTTTGATAAAGTGGGCAAAGCTTATACTTGGGCCAGAAGGCAGAATATAGGAAACTACTTGAAAACATGAATAATTCAGTGAAAATGACTGTAAACAGATGAGAACTTGTTTAGAACAGCTGAAAGAGAATCTCCAAGTCAGTTCTTAGTGTAGAAAAGGTAGCTAAGATAAGGGAAATCCATAATTCTGTTAAGATCACATGAAACACTGTATGAATCCTATATTCATTACTTAAAGGAGACTAGAGTGGTAAATGTGTGTTATAGAAGGCAGAATACCATTGAAATAGAGAAAGAAACACGTTCGGCAGCTTTGGAAAGCCTTACTCTTCACTGAAATGTGGTACTACACTCTATAACACAGTTGAGAGACAATGTTCCCGAGCTGCCTCAGTTCATAACAGTGTGTAGGAAGTTGTTTGATAAAGTGGGCAAAGCTTATACTTGTACCAGAAGGCAGAATATAGGAAACTACATGAAAACATGATTAATTCAGTGAAAATGACTGTAAACAGATGAGAACTTGTTTTAGAACAGCTGAAAGAGATTCTCCAAGTCAGTTCTTAGTGTAGAAAAGGTAGCTAAGAACCAGGAAATCTTAATTCCAGTTAAGATCACATGAAACACTGTATGAATCCTATATTCTTTACTGAAAGGAGTCTAGAGTGGTAAATGTGTGTTATACAAGGCAGAATACCATTGAAATAGAGAAAGAAACACGTTCGGCAGCTTTAAAAAGCCTTACACTTCACTGAAATGTAGTACTACACTCTATAACACAGTTGAGAGACAATGTTCCCTACTTGCCTTTTTTCATAACAGTGTGTAGGAAGTTGTTTGATAAAGTGGGCAAAGCTTACACTTGGGCCAGAAGGCAGAATATAGGAAACTACATGAAAACATGAATAATTCAGTGAAAATGACTGTAAACAGATGAGAACTTGTTTAGAACAGCTAAAAGAGAATCTCCAAGTCAGTTCTTAGTGTAGAAAAGGTAGCTAAGATAAGGGAAATCCATAATTCCAGTTAAGATTACATGAAACACTGTATGAATTCTATATTCTTTACTTAAAGGAGACTAGAGTGGTAAATGTTTGTTATACAAGGCAGAATACCATTAAAATAGAGAAAGAAACACGTTCGGCAGCTTTGGAAATCCTTACACTTCACTGAAATGTAGTACTACACTCTATAACACAGTTGAGAGACAATGTTCCCTACTTGCCTCAGTTCATAACAGTGTGTAGGAAGTTGTTTGATAAAGTGGGCAAAGCTTATACTTGGGCCAGAAGGCAGAATATAGGAAACTACATGAAAACATGAATAATTCAGTGAAAATGACTGTAAACAGATGAGAACTTGTTTTAGAACAGCTGAAAGAGATTCTCCAAGTCAGTTCTAAGTGTAGAAAAGGTAGCTAAGATCCGGGAAATCTTAATTCCAGTTAAAATCACATGAAACACTGTATGAATCCTATATTCTTTACTGAAAGGAGACTAGAGTGGTAAATGTTTGTTATACAAGGCAGAATACCATTGAAATAGAGAAAGAAACACCTTCGGCAGCTTTGGAAAGCCTTACACTTCACTGAAATGTAGTACTACACTCTATAACACAATTGAGAGACAATGTTCCCTACTTGCCTCAGTTCATAACAGTGTGTAGGAAGTTGTTTGATAAAGTGGGCAAAGCTTATACTTGGGCCAGAAGGCAGAATATAGGAAACTACATGAAAACATGAATAATTCAGTGAAAATGACTGTAAACAGATGAGAACTTGTTTAGAACAGCTGAAAGAGAATCTCCAAGTCAGTTCTTAGTGTAGAAAAGGTAGCTAAGATAAGGGAAATCCATAATTCTGTTAAGATCACATGAAACACTGTATGAATCCTATATTCATTACTTAAAGGAGACTAGAGTGGTAAATGTGTGTTATAGAAGTTAGAATACCATTGAAATAGAGAAAGAAACACGTTCGGCAGCTTTGGAAAGCCTTACTCTTCACTGAAATGTGGTACTACACTCTATAACACAGTTGAGAGACAATGTTCCCGAGCTGCCTCAGTTCATAACAGTGTGTAGGAAGTTGTTTGATAAAGTGGGCAAAGCTTATACTTGGGCCAGAAGGCAGAATATAGGAAACTACATGAAAACATGAATAATTCAGTGAAAATGACTGTAAACAGATGAGAACTTGTTTAGAACAGCTGAAAGAGATTCTCCAAGTCAGTTCTTAGTGTAGAAAAGGTAGCTAAGAACCGGGAAATCTTAATTCCAGTTAAGATCACATGAAACACTGTATGAATCCTATATTCTTTACTGAAAGGATACTAGAGTGGTAAATGTGTGTTATACAAGGCAGAATACCATTGAAATAGAGAAAGAAACACGTTCGGCAGCTTTGGAAAGCCTTACACTTCACTGAAATGTAGTACTACACTCTATAACACAGTTGAGAGACAATGTTCCCTACTTGCCTCAGTTCATAACAGTGTGTAGGAAGTTGTTTGATAAAGTGGGCATAGCTTATACTTGGGCCAGAATGCAGAATATAGGAAACTACATGAAAACATGAATAATTCAGTGAAAATGACTGTAAACAGATGAGAACTTGTTTAGAACAGCTGAAAGAGATTCTCCAAGTCAGTTCTTAGTGTAGAAAAGGTAGCTAAGAACCGGGAAATCTTAATTCCAGTTAAGATCACATGAAACACTGTATGAATCCTATATTCTTTACTTAAAGGAGACTAGAGTGGTAAATGTGTGTTATACAAGGCAGAATACCATTGAAATAGAGAAAGAAACACGTTCGGCAGCTTTGGAAAGCCTTACACTTCACTGAAATGTAGTACTACACTCTATAACACAGTTGAGAGACAATGTTCCCTAGCTGACTCAGTTCATAACAGTGTGTAGGAAGTTGGTTGATAAAGTGGGCAAAGCTTATACTTGGGCCAGAAGGCAGAATATAGGAAACTACATGAAAACATGAATAATTCAGTGAAAATGACTGTAAACAGATGAGAACTTGTTTAGAACAGCTGAAAGAGAATCTCCAAGTCAGTTCTTAGTGTAGAAAAGGTAGCTAAGATAAGGGAAATCCATAATTCCAGTTAAGATCACATGAAACACTGTATGAATTCTATATTCTTTACTTAAAGGAGACTAGAGTGGTAAATGTGTGTTATACAAGGCAGAATACCATTAAAATAGAGAAAGAAACACGTTCAGCAGCTTTGGAAATCCTTACACTTCACTGAAATGTAGTACTACACTCTATAACACAGTTGAGAGACAATGTTCCCTACTTGCCTCAGTTCATAACAGTGTGTAGGAAGTTGTTTGATAAAGTGGGCAAAGCTTATACTTGGGCCAGAAGAAAGAATATAGGAAACTACATGAAAACATGAATACTTCAGTGAAAATGACTGTAAACAGATGAGAACTTGTTTTAGAACAGCTGAAAGAGATTCTCCAAGTCAGTTCTTAGTGTAGAAAAGGTAGCTAAGATCCGGGAAATCTTAATTCCAGTTAAAATCACATGAAACACTGTATGAATCCTATATTCTTTACTGAAAGGAGACTAGAGTGGTAAATGGTTGTTATACAAGGCAGAATACCATTGAAATAGAGAAAGAAACACGTTCGGCAGCTTTGGAAAGCCTTACACTTCACTGAAATGTAGTACTACACTCTATAACACAATTGAGAGACAATGTTCCCTACTTGCCTCAGTTCATAACAGTGTGTAGGAAGTTGTTTGATAAAGTGGGCAAAGCTTATACTTGGGCCAGAAGGCAGAATATAGGAAACTACATGAAAACATGAATAATTCAGTGAAAATGACTGTAAACAGATGAGAACTTGTTTAGAACAGCTGAAAGAGAATCTCCAAGTCAGTTCTTAGTGTAGAAAAGGTAGCTAAGATAAGGGAAATCCATAATTCTGTTAAGATCACATGAAACACTGTATGAATCCTATATTCATTACTTAAAGAAGACTAGAGTGGTAAATGTGTGTTATAGAAGGCAGAATACCATTGAAATAGAGAAAGAAACACGTTCGGCAGCTTTGGAAAGCCTTACTCTTCACTGAAATGTGGTACTACACTCTATAACACAGTTGAGAGACAATGTTCCCGAGCTGCCTCAGTTCATAACAGTGTGTAGGAAGTTGTTTGATAAAGTGGGCAAAGCTTATACTTCGGCCAGAAGGCAGAATATAGGAAACTACATGAAAACATGAATAATTCAGCGAAAATGACTGTAAACAGATGAGAACTTGTTTAGAACAGCTGAAAGAGATTCTCCAAGTCAGTTCTTAGTGTAGAAAAGGTAGCTAAGAACCAGGAAATCTTAATTCCAGTTAAGATCACATGAAACACTGTACGAATCCTATATTCTTTACTGAAAGGAGTCTAGAGTGGTAAATGTGTGTTATACAAGGCAGAATACCATTGAAATAGAGAAAGAAACACGTTCGGCAGCTTTAAAAAGCCTTACACTTCACTGAAATGTAGTACTACACTCTATAACACAGTTGAGAGACAATGTTCCCTACTTGCCTCAGTTCATAACAGTGTGTAGGAAGTTGTTTGATAAAGTGGGCAAAGCTTACACTTGGGCCAGA
This sequence comes from Pipistrellus hanaki, assembly GCF_964339955.1. Lineage (NCBI taxonomy): Eukaryota > Metazoa > Chordata > Mammalia > Chiroptera > Vespertilionidae > Pipistrellus > Pipistrellus hanaki. The sequence goes on from NW_028182303.1 coordinate 3,281,690, forward strand.
AGGCAGAATATAGGAAACTACATGAAAACATGAATAATTCAGTGAAAATGACTGTAAACAGATGAGAACTTGTTTAGAACAGCTAAAAGAGAATCTCCAAGTCAGTTCTTAGTGTAGAAATAGTAGCTAAGATAAGGGAAATCCATAATTCCAGTTAAGATTACATGAAACACTGTATGAATTCTATATTCTTTACTTAAAGGAGACTAGAGTGGTAAATGTTTGTTATACAAGGCAGAATACCATTAAAATAGAGAAAGAAACACGTTCGGCAGCTTTGGAAATCCTTACACTTCACTGAAATGTAGTACTACACTCTATAACACAGTTGAGAGACAATGTTCCCTACTTGCCTCAGTTCATAACAGTGTGTAGGAAGTTGTTTGATAAAGTGGGCAAAGCTTATACTTGGGCCAGAAGGCAGAATATAGGAAACTACATGAAAACATGAATAATTCAGTGAAAATGACTGTAAACAGATGAGAACTTGTTTTAGAACAGCTGAAAGAGATTCTCCAAGTCAGTTCTAAGTGTAGTTTAGGTAGCTAAGATCCGGGAAATCTTAATTCCAGTTAAAATCACATGAAACACTGTATGAATTCTATATTCTTTACTGAAAGGAGACTAGAGTGGTAAATGGTTGTTATACAAGGCAGAATACCATTGAAATAGAGAAAGAAACACGTTCGGCAGCTTTGGAAAGCCTTACACTTCACTGAAATGTAGTACTACACTCTATAACACAATTGAGAGACAATGTTCCCTACTTGCCTCAGTTCATAACAGTGTGTAGGAAGTTGTTTGATAAAGTGGGCAAAGCTTATACTTGGGCCAGAAGGCAGAATATAGGAAACTACATGAAAACATGAATAATTCAGTGAAAATGACTGTAAACAGATGAGAACTTGTTTAGAACAGCTGAAAGAGAATCTCCAAGTCAGTTCTTAGTGTAGAAAAGGTAGCTAAGATAAGGAAAATCCATAATTCTGTTAAGATCACATGAAACACTGTATGAATCCTATATTCATTACTTAAAGGAGACTAGAGTGGTAAATGTGTGTTATAGAAGGCAGAATACCATTGAAATAGAGAAAGAAACACGTTCGGCAGCTTTGGAAAGCCTTACTCTTCACTGAAATGTGGTACTACACTCTATAACACAGTTGAGAGACAATGTTCCCGAGCTGCCTCAGTTCATAACAGTGTGTAGGAAGTTGTTTGATAAAGTGGGCAAAGCTTATACTTGGGCCAGAAGGCAGAATATAGGAAACTACATGAAAACATGAATAATTCAGTGAAAATGACTGTAAACAGATGAGAACTTGTTTAGAACAGCTGAAAGAGATTCTCCAAGTCAGTTCTTGGTGTAGAAAAAGTAGCTAAGAACCGGGAAATCTTAATTCCAGTTAAGATCACATGAAACACTGTATGAATCCTATATTCTTTACTGAAAGGATACTAGAGTGGTAAATGTGTGTTATACAAGGCAGAATACCATTGAAATAGATAAAGAAACACGTTCGGCAGCTTTGGAAAGCCTTACACTTCACTGAAATGTAGTACTACACTCTATAACACAGTTGAGAGACAATGTTCCCTAGCTGACTCAGTTCATAACAGTGTGTAGGAAGTTGGTTGATAAAGTGGGCAAAGCTTATACTTGGGCCAGAAGGCAGAATATAGGAAACTACATGAAAACATGAATAATTCAGTGAAAATGACTGTAAACAGATGAGAACTTGTTTAGAACAGCTGAAAGAGAATCTCCAAGTCAGTTCTTAGTGTAGAAAAGGTAGCTAAGATAAGGGAAATCCATAATTCCAGTTAAGATCACATGAAACACTGTATGAATTCTATATTCTTTACTTAAAGGAGACTAGAGTGGTAAATGTGTGTTATACAAGGCAGAATACCATTAAAATAGAGAAAGAAACACGTTCGGCAGCTTTGGAAATCCTTACACTTCACTGAAATGTAGTACTACACTCTATAACACAGTTGAGAGACAATGTTCCCTACTTGCCTCAGTTCATAACAGTGTGTAGGAAGTTGTTTGATAAAGTGGGCAAAGCTTATACTTGGGCCAGAAGAAAGAATATAGGAAACTACATGAAAACATGAATACTTCAGTGAAAATGACTGTAAACAGATGAGAACTTGTTTTAGAACAGCTGAAAGAGATTCTCCAAGTCAGTTCTTAGTGTAGAAAAGGTAGCTAAGATCCGGGAAATCTTAATTCCAGTTAAAATCACATGAAACACTGTATGAATCCTATATTCTTTACTGAAAGGAGACTAGAGTGGTAAATGGTTGTTATACAAGGCAGAATACCATTGAAATAGAGAAAGAAACACGTTCGGCAGCTTTGGAAAGCCTTACACTTCACTGAAATGTAGTACTACACTCTATAACACAATTGAGAGACAATGTTCCCTACTTGCCTCAGTTCATAACAGTGTGTAGGAAGTTGTTTGATAAAGTGGGCAAAGCTTATACTTGGGCCAGAAGGCAGAATATAGGAAACTACATGAAAACATGAATAATTCAGTGAAAATGACTGTAAACAGATGAGAACTTGTTTAGAACAGCTGAAAGAGAATCTCCAAGTCAGTTCTTAGTGTAGAAAAGGTAGCTAAGATAAGGGAAATCCATAATTCTGTTAAGATCACATGAAACACTGTATGAATCCTATATTCATTACTTAAAGGAGACTAGAGTGGTAAATGTGTGTTATAGAAGGCAGAATACCATTGAAATAGAGAAAGAAACACGTTCGGCAGCTTTGGAAAGCCTTACTCTTCACTGAAATGTGGTACTACACTCTATAACACAGTTGAGAGACAATGTTCCCGAGCTGCCTCAGTTCATAACAGTGTGTAGGAAGTTGTTTGATAAAGTGGGCAAAGCTTATACTTCGGCCAGAAGGCAGAATATAGGAAACTACATGAAAACATGAATAATTCAGTGAAAATGAATGTAAACAGATGAGAACTTGTTTAGAACAGCTGAAAGAGATTCTCCAAGTCAGTTCTTAGTGTAGAAAAGGTAGCTAAGAACCGGGAAATCTTAATTCCAGTTAAGATCACATGAAATACTGTATTGAATCCTATATTCTTTACTGAAAGGAGACTAGAGTGGTAAATGTGTGTTATACAAGGCAGAATACCATTGAAATAGAGAAAGAAACACGTTCGGCAGCTTTGGAAAGCCTTACAATTCACTGAAATGTAGTACTACACTCTATAACACAGTTGAGAGACCATGTTCCCTACTTGCCTCAGTTCATAACAGTGTGTAGGAAGTTGTTTGATAAAGTGGGCAAAGCTTATACTTGGGCCAGAAGTCAGAATATAGGAAACTACATGAAAACATGAATAATTCAGTGAAAATGACTGTAAACAGATGAGAACTTGTTTAGAACAGCTGAAAGAGAATCTCCAAGTCAGTTCTTAGTGTAGAAAAGGTAGCTAAGAACCGGGAAATCTTAATTCCAGTTAAGATCACATGAAACACTGTATGAATCCTATATTCTTTACTGAAAGGATACTAGAGTGGTAAATGTGTGTTATACAAGGCAGAATACCATTGAAATAGATAAAGAAACACGTTCGGCAGCTTTGGAAAGCCTTACTCTTCACTGAAATGTGGTACTACACTCTATAACACAGTTGAGAGACAATGTTCCCGAGCTGCCTCAGTTCATAACAGTGTGTAGGAAGTTGTTTGATAAAGTGGGCAAAGCTTATACTTCGGCCAGAAGGCAGAATATAGGAAACTACATGAAAACATGAATAATTCAGCGAAAATGACTGTAAACAGATGAGAACTTGTTTAGAACAGCTGAAAGAGATTCTCCAAGTCAGTTCTTAGTGTAGAAAAGGTAGCTAAGAACCAGGAAATCTTAATTCCAGTTAAGATCACATGAAACACTGTACGAATCCTATATTCTTTACTGAAAGGAGTCTAGAGTGGTAAATGTGTGTTATACAAGGCAGAATACCATTGAAATAGATAAAGAAACACGTTCGGCAGCTTTGGAAAGCCTTACACTTCACTGAAATGTAGTACTACACTCTATAACACAGTTGAGAGACAATGTTCCCTAGCTGACTCAGTTCATAACAGTGTGTAGGAAGTTGGTTGATAAAGTGGGCAAAGCTTATACTTGGGCCAGAAGGCAGAATATAGGAAACTACATGAAAACATGAATAATTCAGTGAAAATGACTGTAAACAGATGAGAACTTGTTTAGAACAGCTGAAAGAGAATCTCCAAGTCAGTTCTTAGTGTAGAAAAGGTAGCTAAGATAAGGGAAATCCATAATTCCAGTTAAGATCACATGAAACACTGTATGAATTCTATATTCTTTACTTAAAGGAGACTAGAGTGGTAAATGTGTGTTATACAAGGCAGAATACCATTAAAATAGAGAAAGAAACACGTTCGGCAGCTTTGGAAATCCTTACACTTCACTGAAATGTAGTACTACACTCTATAACACAGTTGAGAGACAATGTTCCCTACTTGCCTCAGTTCATAACAGTGTGTAGGAAGTTGTTTGATAAAGTGGGCAAAGCTTATACTTGGGCCAGAAGAAAGAATATAGGAAACTACATGAAAACATGAATACTTCAGTGAAAATGACTGTAAACAGATGAGAACTTGTTTTAGAACAGCTGAAAGAGATTCTCCAAGTCAGTTCTTAGTGTAGAAAAGGTAGCTAAGATCCGGGAAATCTTAATTCCAGTTAAAATCACATGAAACACTGTATGAATCCTATATTCTTTACTGAAAGGAGACTAGAGTGGTAAATGGTTGTTATACAAGGCAGAATACCATTGAAATAGAGAAAGAAACACGTTCGGCAGCTTTGGAAAGCCTTACACTTCACTGAAATGTAGTACTACACTCTATAACACAATTGAGAGACAATGTTCCCTACTTGCCTCAGTTCATAACAGTGTGTAGGAAGTTGTTTGATAAAGTGGGCAAAGCTTATACTTGGGCCAGAAGGCAGAATATAGGAAACTACATGAAAACATGAATAATTCAGTGAAAATGACTGTAAACAGATGAGAACTTGTTTAGAACAGCTGAAAGAGAATCTCCAAGTCAGTTCTTAGTGTAGAAAAGGTAGCTAAGATAAGGGAAATCCATAATTCTGTTAAGATCACATGAAACACTGTATGAATCCTATATTCATTACTTAAAGAAGACTAGAGTGGTAAATGTGTGTTATAGAAGGCAGAATACCATTGAAATAGAGAAAGAAACACGTTCGGCAGCTTTGGAAAGCCTTACTCTTCACTGAAATGTGGTACTACACTCTATAACACAGTTGAGAGACAATGTTCCCGAGCTGCCTCAGTTCATAACAGTGTGTAGGAAGTTGTTTGATAAAGTGGGCAAAGCTTATACTTCGGCCAGAAGGCAGAATATAGGAAACTACATGAAAACATGAATAATTCAGCGAAAATGACTGTAAACAGATGAGAACTTGTTTAGAACAGCTGAAAGAGATTCTCCAAGTCAGTTCTTAGTGTAGAAAAGGTAGCTAAGAACCAGGAAATCTTAATTCCAGTTAAGATCACATGAAACACTGTACGAATCCTATATTCTTTACTGAAAGGAGTCTAGAGTGGTAAATGTGTGTTATACAAGGCAGAATACCATTGAAATAGAGAAAGAAACACGTTCGGCAGCTTTAAAAAGCCTTACACTTCACTGAAATGTAGTACTACACTCTATAACACAGTTGAGAGACAATGTTCCCTACTTGCCTCAGTTCATAACAGTGTGTAGGAAGTTGTTTGATAAAGTGGGCAAAGCTTACACTTGGGCCAGAAGGCAGAATATAGGAAACTACATGAAAACATGAATAATTCAGTGAAAATGACTGTAAACAGATGAGAACTTGTTTAGAACAGCTAAAAGAGAATCTCCAAGTCAGTTCTTAGTGTAGAAATAGTAGCTAAGATAAGGGAAATCCATAATTCCAGTTAAGATTACATGAAACACTGTATGAATTCTATATTCTTTACTTAAAGGAGACTAGAGTGGTAAATGTTTGTTATACAAGGCAGAATACCATTAAAATAGAGAAAGAAACACGTTCGGCAGCTTTGGAAATCCTTACACTTCACTGAAATGTAGTACTACACTCTATAACACAGTTGAGAGACAATGTTCCCTACTTGCCTCAGTTCATAACAGTGTGTAGGAAGTTGTTTGATAAAGTGGGCAAAGCTTATACTTGGGCCAGAAGGCAGAATATAGGAAACTACATGAAAACATGAATAATTCAGTGAAAATGACTGTAAACAGATGAGAACTTGTTTTAGAACAGCTGAAAGAGATTCTCCAAGTCAGTTCTAAGTGTAGTTTAGGTAGCTAAGATCCGGGAAATCTTAATTCCAGTTAAAATCACATGAAACACTGTATGAATTCTATATTCTTTACTGAAAGGAGACTAGAGTGGTAAATGGTTGTTATACAAGGCAGAATACCATTGAAATAGAGAAAGAAACACGTTCGGCAGCTTTGGAAAGCCTTACACTTCACTGAAATGTAGTACTACACTCTATAACACAATTGAGAGACAATGTTCCCTACTTGCCTCAGTTCATAACAGTGTGTAGGAAGTTGTTTGATAAAGTGGGCAAAGCTTATACTTGGGCCAGAAGGCAGAATATAGGAAACTACATGAAAACATGAATAATTCAGTGAAAATGACTGTAAACAGATGAGAACTTGTTTAGAACAGCTGAAAGAGAATCTCCAAGTCAGTTCTTAGTGTAGAAAAGGTAGCTAAGATAAGGAAAATCCATAATTCTGTTAAGATCACATGAAACACTGTATGAATCCTATATTCATTACTTAAAGGAGACTAGAGTGGTAAATGTGTGTTATAGAAGGCAGAATACCATTGAAATAGAGAAAGAAACACGTTCGGCAGCTTTGGAAAGCCTTACTCTTCACTGAAATGTGGTACTACACTCTATAACACAGTTGAGAGACAATGTTCCCGAGCTGCCTCAGTTCATAACAGTGTGTAGGAAGTTGTTTGATAAAGTGGGCAAAGCTTATACTTGGGCCAGAAGGCAGAATATAGGAAACTACATGAAAACATGAATAATTCAGTGAAAATGACTGTAAACAGATGAGAACTTGTTTAGAACAGCTGAAAGAGATTCTCCAAGTCAGTTCTTGGTGTAGAAAAAGTAGCTAAGAACCGGGAAATCTTAATTCCAGTTAAGATCACATGAAACACTGTATGAATCCTATATTCTTTACTGAAAGGATACTAGAGTGGTAAATGTGTGTTATACAAGGCAGAATACCATTGAAATAGATAAAGAAACACGTTCGGCAGCTTTGGAAAGCCTTACACTTCACTGAAATGTAGTACTACACTCTATAACACAGTTGAGAGACAATGTTCCCTAGCTGACTCAGTTCATAACAGTGTGTAGGAAGTTGGTTGATAAAGTGGGCAAAGCTTATACTTGGGCCAGAAGGCAGAATATAGGAAACTACATGAAAACATGAATAATTCAGTGAAAATGACTGTAAACAGATGAGAACTTGTTTAGAACAGCTGAAAGAGAATCTCCAAGTCAGTTCTTAGTGTAGAAAAGGTAGCTAAGATAAGGGAAATCCATAATTCCAGTTAAGATCACATGAAACACTGTATGAATTCTATATTCTTTACTTAAAGGAGACTAGAGTGGTAAATGTGTGTTATACAAGGCAGAATACCATTAAAATAGAGAAAGAAACACGTTCGGCAGCTTTGGAAATCCTTACACTTCACTGAAATGTAGTACTACACTCTATAACACAGTTGAGAGACAATGTTCCCTACTTGCCTCAGTTCATAACAGTGTGTAGGAAGTTGTTTGATAAAGTGGGCAAAGCTTATACTTGGGCCAGAAGAAAGAATATAGGAAACTACATGAAAACATGAATACTTCAGTGAAAATGACTGTAAACAGATGAGAACTTGTTTTAGAACAGCTGAAAGAGATTCTCCAAGTCAGTTCTTAGTGTAGAAAAGGTAGCTAAGATCCGGGAAATCTTAATTCCAGTTAAAATCACATGAAACACTGTATGAATCCTATATTCTTTACTGAAAGGAGACTAGAGTGGTAAATGGTTGTTATACAAGGCAGAATACCATTGAAATAGAGAAAGAAACACGTTCGGCAGCTTTGGAAAGCCTTACACTTCACTGAAATGTAGTACTACACTCTATAACACAATTGAGAGACAATGTTCCCTACTTGCCTCAGTTCATAACAGTGTGTAGGAAGTTGTTTGATAAAGTGGGCAAAGCTTATACTTGGGCCAGAAGGCAGAATATAGGAAACTACATGAAAACATGAATAATTCAGTGAAAATGACTGTAAACAGATGAGAACTTGTTTAGAACAGCTGAAAGAGAATCTCCAAGTCAGTTCTTAGTGTAGAAAAGGTAGCTAAGAACCGGGAAATCTTAATTCCAGTTAAGATCACATGAAACACTGTATGAATCCTATATTCTTTACTGAAAGGATACTAGAGTGGTAAATGTGTGTTATACAAGGCAGAATACCATTGAAATAGATAAAGAAACACGTTCGGCAGCTTTGGAAAGCCTTACTCTTCACTGAAATGTGGTACTACACTCTATAACACAGTTGAGAGACAATGTTCCCGAGCTGCCTCAGTTCATAACAGTGTGTAGGAAGTTGTTTGATAAAGTGGGCAAAGCTTATACTTCGGCCAGAAGGCAGAATATAGGAAACTACATGAAAACATGAATAATTCAGCGAAAATGACTGTAAACAGATGAGAACTTGTTTAGAACAGCTGAAAGAGATTCTCCAAGTCAGTTCTTAGTGTAGAAAAGGTAGCTAAGAACCAGGAAATCTTAATTCCAGTTAAGATCACATGAAACACTGTACGAATCCTATATTCTTTACTGAAAGGAGTCTAGAGTGGTAAATGTGTGTTATACAAGGCAGAATACCATTGAAATAGATAAAGAAACACGTTCGGCAGCTTTGGAAAGCCTTACACTTCACTGAAATGTAGTACTACACTCTATAACACAGTTGAGAGACAATGTTCCCTAGCTGACTCAGTTCATAACAGTGTGTAGGAAGTTGGTTGATAAAGTGGGCAAAGCTTATACTTGGGCCAGAAGGCAGAATATAGGAAACTACATGAAAACATGAATAATTCAGTGAAAATGACTGTAAACAGATGAGAACTTGTTTAGAACAGCTGAAAGAGAATCTCCAAGTCAGTTCTTAGTGTAGAAAAGGTAGCTAAGATAAGGGAAATCCATAATTCCAGTTAAGATCACATGAAACACTGTATGAATTCTATATTCTTTACTTAAAGGAGACTAGAGTGGTAAATGTGTGTTATACAAGGCAGAATACCATTAAAATAGAGAAAGAAACACGTTCGGCAGCTTTGGAAATCCTTACACTTCACTGAAATGTAGTACTACACTCTATAACACAGTTGAGAGACAATGTTCCCTACTTGCCTCAGTTCATAACAGTGTGTAGGAAGTTGTTTGATAAAGTGGGCAAAGCTTATACTTGGGCCAGAAGAAAGAATATAGGAAACTACATGAAAACATGAATACTTCAGTGAAAATGACTGTAAACAGATGAGAACTTGTTTTAGAACAGCTGAAAGAGATTCTCCAAGTCAGTTCTTAGTGTAGAAAAGGTAGCTAAGATCCGGGAAATCTTAATTCCAGTTAAAATCACATGAAACACTGTATGAATCCTATATTCTTTACTGAAAGGAGACTAGAGTGGTAAATGGTTGTTATACAAGGCAGAATACCATTGAAATAGAGAAAGAAACACGTTCGGCAGCTTTGGAAAGCCTTACACTTCACTGAAATGTAGTACTACACTCTATAACACAATTGAGAGACAATGTTCCCTACTTGCCTCAGTTCATAACAGTGTGTAGGAAGTTGTTTGATAAAGTGGGCAAAGCTTATACTTGGGCCAGAAGGCAGAATATAGGAAACTACATGAAAACATGAATAATTCAGTGAAAATGACTGTAAACAGATGAGAACTTGTTTAGAACAGCTGAAAGAGAATCTCCAAGTCAGTTCTTAGTGTAGAAAAGGTAGCTAAGATAAGGGAAATCCATAATTCTGTTAAGATCACATGAAACACTGTATGAATCCTATATTCATTACTTAAAGAAGACTAGAGTGGTAAATGTGTGTTATAGAAGGCAGAATACCATTGAAATAGAGAAAGAAACACGTTCGGCAGCTTTGGAAAGCCTTACTCTTCACTGAAATGTGGTACTACACTCTATAACACAGTTGAGAGACAATGTTCCCGAGCTGCCTCAGTTCATAACAGTGTGTAGGAAGTTGTTTGATAAAGTGGGCAAAGCTTATACTTCGGCCAGAAGGCAGAATATAGGAAACTACATGAAAACATGAATAATTCAGCGAAAATGACTGTAAACAGATGAGAACTTGTTTAGAACAGCTGAAAGAGATTCTCCAAGTCAGTTCTTAGTGTAGAAAAGGTAGCTAAGAACCAGGAAATCTTAATTCCAGTTAAGATCACATGAAACACTGTACGAATCCTATATTCTTTACTGAAAGGAGTCTAGAGTGGTAAATGTGTGTTATACAAGGCAGAATACCATTGAAATAGAGAAAGAAACACGTTCGGCAGCTTTGGAAAGCCTTACACTTCACTGAAATGTAGTACTACACTCTATAACACAATTGAGAGACAATGTTCCCTACTTGCCTCAGTTCATAACAGTGTGTAGGAAGTTGTTTGATAAAGTGGGCAAAGCTTATACTTGGGCCAGAAGGCAGAATATAGGAAACTACATGAAAACATGAATAATTCAGTGAAAATGACTGTAAACAGATGAGAACTTGTTTAGAACAGCTGAAAGAGAATCTCCAAGTCAGTTCTTAGTGTAGAAAAGGTAGCTAAGATAAGGGAAATCCATAATTCTGTTAAGATCACATGAAACACTGTATGAATCCTATATTCATTACTTAAAGAAGACTAGAGTGGTAAATGTGTGTTATAGAAGGCAGAATACCATTGAAATAGAGAAAGAAACACGTTCGGCAGCTTTGGAAAGCCTTACTCTTCACTGAAATGTGGTACTACACTCTATAACACAGTTGAGAGACAATGTTCCCGAGCTGCCTCAGTTCATAACAGTGTGTAGGAAGTTGTTTGATAAAGTGGGCAAAGCTTATACTTCGGCCAGAAGGCAGAATATAGGAAACTACATGAAAACATGAATAATTCAGCGAAAATGACTGTAAACAGATGAGAACTTGTTTAGAACAGCTGAAAGAGATTCTCCAAGTCAGTTCTTAGTGTAGAAAAGGTAGCTAAGAACCAGGAAATCTTAATTCCAGTTAAGATCACATGAAACACTGTACGAATCCTATATTCTTTACTGAAAGGAGTCTAGAGTGGTAAATGTGTGTTATACAAGGCAGAATACCATTGAAATAGAGAAAGAAACACGTTCGGCAGCTTTAAAAAGCCTTACACTTCACTGAAATGTAGTACTACACTCTATAACACAGTTGAGAGACAATGTTCCCTACTTGCCTCAGTTCATAACAGTGTGTAGGAAGTTGTTTGATAAAGTGGGCAAAGCTTACACTTGGGCCAGAAGGCAGAATATAGGAAACTACATGAAAACATGAATAATTCAGTGAAAATGACTGTAAACAGATGAGAACTTGTTTAGAACAGCTAAAAGAGAATCTCCAAGTCAGTTCTTAGTGTAGAAATAGTAGCTAAGATAAGGGAAATCCATAATTCCAGTTAAGATTACATGAAACACTGTATGAATTCTATATTCTTTACTTAAAGGAGACTAGAGTGGTAAATGTTTGTTATACAAGGCAGAATACCATTAAAATAGAGAAAGAAACACGTTCGGCAGCTTTGGAAATCCTTACACTTCACTGAAATGTAGTACTACACTCTATAACACAGTTGAGAGACAATGTTCCCTACTTGCCTCAGTTCATAACAGTGTGTAGGAAGTTGTTTGATAAAGTGGGCAAAGCTTATACTTGGGCCAGAAGGCAGAATATAGGAAACTACATGAAAACATGAATAATTCAGTGAAAATGACTGTAAACAGATGAGAACTTGTTTTAGAACAGCTGAAAGAGATTCTCCAAGTCAGTTCTAAGTGTAGTTTAGGTAGCTAAGATCCGGGAAATCTTAATTCCAGTTAAAATCACATGAAACACTGTATGAATTCTATATTCTTTACTGAAAGGAGACTAGAGTGGTAAATGGTTGTTATACAAGGCAGAATACCATTGAAATAGAGAAAGAAACACGTTCGGCAGCTTTGGAAAGCCTTACACTTCACTGAAATGTAGTACTACACTCTATAACACAATTGAGAGACAATGTTCCCTACTTGCCTCAGTTCATAACAGTGTGTAGGAAGTTGTTTGATAAAGTGGGCAAAGCTTATACTTGGGCCAGAAGGCAGAATATAGGAAACTACATGAAAACATGAATAATTCAGTGAAAATGACTGTAAACAGATGAGAACTTGTTTAGAACAGCTGAAAGAGAATCTCCAAGTCAGTTCTTAGTGTAGAAAAGGTAGCTAAGATAAGGAAAATCCATAATTCTGTTAAGATCACATGAAACACTGTATGAATCCTATATTCATTACTTAAAGGAGACTAGAGTGGTAAATGTGTGTTATAGAAGGCAGAATACCATTGAAATAGAGAAAGAAACACGTTCGGCAGCTTTGGAAAGCCTTACTCTTCACTGAAATGTGGTACTACACTCTATAACACAGTTGAGAGACAATGTTCCCGAGCTGCCTCAGTTCATAACAGTGTGTAGGAAGTTGTTTGATAAAGTGGGCAAAGCTTATACTTGGGCCAGAAGGCAGAATATAGGAAACTACATGAAAACATGAATAATTCAGTGAAAATGACTGTAAACAGATGAGAACTTGTTTAGAACAGCTGAAAGAGATTCTCCAAGTCAGTTCTTGGTGTAGAAAAAGTAGCTAAGAACCGGGAAATCTTAATTCCAGTTAAGATCACATGAAACACTGTATGAATCCTATATTCTTTACTGAAAGGATACTAGAGTGGTAAATGTGTGTTATACAAGGCAGAATACCATTGAAATAGATAAAGAAACACGTTCGGCAGCTTTGGAAAGCCTTACACTTCACTGAAATGTAGTACTACACTCTATAACACAGTTGAGAGACAATGTTCCCTAGCTGACTCAGTTCATAACAGTGTGTAGGAAGTTGGTTGATAAAGTGGGCAAAGCTTATACTTGGGCCAGAAGGCAGAATATAGGAAACTACATGAAAACATGAATAATTCAGTGAAAATGACTGTAAACAGATGAGAACTTGTTTAGAACAGCTGAAAGAGAATCTCCAAGTCAGTTCTTAGTGTAGAAAAGGTAGCTAAGATAAGGGAAATCCATAATTCCAGTTAAGATCACATGAAACACTGTATGAATTCTATATTCTTTACTTAAAGGAGACTAGAGTGGTAAATGTGTGTTATACAAGGCAGAATACCATTAAAATAGAGAAAGAAACACGTTCGGCAGCTTTGGAAATCCTTACACTTCACTGAAATGTAGTACTACACTCTATAACACAGTTGAGAGACAATGTTCCCTACTTGCCTCAGTTCATAACAGTGTGTAGGAAGTTGTTTGATAAAGTGGGCAAAGCTTATACTTGGGCCAGAAGAAAGAATATAGGAAACTACATGAAAACATGAATACTTCAGTGAAAATGACTGTAAACAGATGAGAACTTGTTTTAGAACAGCTGAAAGAGATTCTCCAAGTCAGTTCTTAGTGTAGAAAAGGTAGCTAAGATCCGGGAAATCTTAATTCCAGTTAAAATCACATGAAACACTGTATGAATCCTATATTCTTTACTGAAAGGAGACTAGAGTGGTAAATGGTTGTTATACAAGGCAGAATACCATTGAAATAGAGAAAGAAACACGTTCGGCAGCTTTGGAAAGCCTTACACTTCACTGAAATGTAGTACTACACTCTATAACACAATTGAGAGACAATGTTCCCTACTTGCCTCAGTTCATAACAGTGTGTAGGAAGTTGTTTGATAAAGTGGGCAAAGCTTATACTTGGGCCAGAAGGCAGAATATAGGAAACTACATGAAAACATGAATAATTCAGTGAAAATGACTGTAAACAGATGAGAACTTGTTTAGAACAGCTGAAAGAGAATCTCCAAGTCAGTTCTTAGTGTAGAAAAGGTAGCTAAGATAAGGGAAATCCATAATTCTGTTAAGATCACATGAAACACTGTATGAATCCTATATTCATTACTTAAAGGAGACTAGAGTGGTAAATGTGTGTTATAGAAGGCAGAATACCATTGAAATAGAGAAAGAAACACGTTCGGCAGCTTTGGAAAGCCTTACTCTTCACTGAAATGTGGTACTACACTCTATAACACAGTTGAGAGACAATGTTCCCGAGCTGCCTCAGTTCATAACAGTGTGTAGGAAGTTGTTTGATAAAGTGGGCAAAGCTTATACTTCGGCCAGAAGGCAGAATATAGGAAACTACATGAAAACATGAATAATTCAGTGAAAATGAATGTAAACAGATGAGAACTTGTTTAGAACAGCTGAAAGAGATTCTCCAAGTCAGTTCTTAGTGTAGAAAAGGTAGCTAAGAACCGGGAAATCTTAATTCCAGTTAAGATCACATGAAATACTGTATTGAATCCTATATTCTTTACTGAAAGGAGACTAGAGTGGTAAATGTGTGTTATACAAGGCAGAATACCATTGAAATAGAGAAAGAAACACGTTCGGCAGCTTTGGAAAGCCTTACAATTCACTGAAATGTAGTACTACACTCTATAACACAGTTGAGAGACCATGTTCCCTACTTGCCTCAGTTCATAACAGTGTGTAGGAAGTTGTTTGATAAAGTGGGCAAAGCTTATACTTGGGCCAGAAGTCAGAATATAGGAAACTACATGAAAACATGAATAATTCAGTGAAAATGACTGTAAACAGATGAGAACTTGTTTAGAACAGCTGAAAGAGAATCTCCAAGTCAGTTCTTAGTGTAGAAAAGGTAGCTAAGAACCGGGAAATCTTAATTCCAGTTAAGATCACATGAAACACTGTATGAATCCTATATTCTTTACTGAAAGGATACTAGAGTGGTAAATGTGTGTTATACAAGGCAGAATACCATTGAAATAGATAAAGAAACACGTTCGGCAGCTTTGGAAAGCCTTACTCTTCACTGAAATGTGGTACTACACTCTATAACACAGTTGAGAGACAATGTTCCCGAGCTGCCTCAGTTCATAACAGTGTGTAGGAAGTTGTTTGATAAAGTGGGCAAAGCTTATACTTCGGCCAGAAGGCAGAATATAGGAAACTACATGAAAACATGAATAATTCAGCGAAAATGACTGTAAACAGATGAGAACTTGTTTAGAACAGCTGAAAGAGATTCTCCAAGTCAGTTCTTAGTGTAGAAAAGGTAGCTAAGAACCAGGAAATCTTAATTCCAGTTAAGATCACATGAAACACTGTACGAATCCTATATTCTTTACTGAAAGGAGTCTAGAGTGGTAAATGTGTGTTATACAAGGCAGAATACCATTGAAATAGAGAAAGAAACACGTTCGGCAGCTTTAAAAAGCCTTACACTTCACTGAAATGTAGTACTACACTCTATAACACAGTTGAGAGACAATGTTCCCGAGCTGCCTCAGTTCATAACAGTGTGTAGGAAGTTGTTTGATAAAGTGGGCAAAGCTTATACTTCGCCCAGAAGGCAGAATATAGGAAACTACATGAAAACATGAATAATTCAGCGAAAATGACTGTAAACAGATGAGAACTTGTTTAGAACAGCTGAAAGAGATTCTCCAAGTCAGTTCTTAGTGTAGAAAAGGTAGCTAAGAACCAGGAAATCTTAATTCCAGTTAAGATCACATGAAACACTGTACGAATCCTATATTCTTTACTGAAAGGAGTCTAGAGTGGTAAATGTGTGTTATACAAGGCAGAATACCATTGAAATAGAGAAAGAAACACGTTCGGCAGCTTTAAAAAGCCTTACACTTCACTGAAATGTAGTACTACACTCTATAACACAGTTGAGAGACAATGTTCCCTACTTGCCTCAGTTCATAACAGTGTGTAGGAAGTTGTTTGATAAAGTGGGCAAAGCTTACACTTGGGCCAGAAGGCAGAATATAGGAAACTACATGAAAACATGAATAATTCAGTGAAAATGACTGTAAACAGATGAGAACTTGTTTAGAACAGCTAAAAGAGAATCTCCAAGTCAGTTCTTAGTGTAGAAATAGTAGCTAAGATAAGGGAAATCCATAATTCCAGTTAAGATTACATGAAACACTGTATGAATTCTATATTCTTTACTTAAAGGAGACTAGAGTGGTAAATGTTTGTTATACAAGGCAGAATACCATTAAAATAGAGAAAGAAACACGTTCGGCAGCTTTGGAAATCCTTACACTTCACTGAAATGTAGTACTACACTCTATAACACAGTTGAGAGACAATGTTCCCTACTTGCCTCAGTTCATAACAGTGTGTAGGAAGTTGTTTGATAAAGTGGGCAAAGCTTATACTTGGGCCAGAAGGCAGAATATAGGAAACTACATGAAAACATGAATAATTCAGTGAAAATGACTGTAAACAGATGAGAACTTGTTTTAGAACAGCTGAAAGAGATTCTCCAAGTCAGTTCTAAGTGTAGTTTAGGTAGCTAAGATCCGGGAAATCTTAATTCCAGTTAAAATCACATGAAACACTGTATGAATTCTATATTCTTTACTGAAAGGAGACTAGAGTGGTAAATGGTTGTTATACAAGGCAGAATACCATTGAAATAGAGAAAGAAACACGTTCGGCAGCTTTGGAAAGCCTTACACTTCACTGAAATGTAGTACTACACTCTATAACACAATTGAGAGACAATGTTCCCTACTTGCCTCAGTTCATAACAGTGTGTAGGAAGTTGTTTGATAAAGTGGGCAAAGCTTATACTTGGGCCAGAAGGCAGAATATAGGAAACTACATGAAAACATGAATAATTCAGTGAAAATGACTGTAAACAGATGAGAACTTGTTTAGAACAGCTGAAAGAGAATCTCCAAGTCAGTTCTTAGTGTAGAAAAGGTAGCTAAGATAAGGAAAATCCATAATTCTGTTAAGATCACATGAAACACTGTATGAATCCTATATTCATTACTTAAAGGAGACTAGAGTGGTAAATGTGTGTTATAGAAGGCAGAATACCATTGAAATAGAGAAAGAAACACGTTCGGCAGCTTTGGAAAGCCTTACTCTTCACTGAAATGTGGTACTACACTCTATAACACAGTTGAGAGACAATGTTCCCGAGCTGCCTCAGTTCATAACAGTGTGTAGGAAGTTGTTTGATAAAGTGGGCAAAGCTTATACTTGGGCCAGAAGGCAGAATATAGGAAACTACATGAAAACATGAATAATTCAGTGAAAATGACTGTAAACAGATGAGAACTTGTTTAGAACAGCTGAAAGAGATTCTCCAAGTCAGTTCTTGGTGTAGAAAAAGTAGCTAAGAACCGGGAAATCTTAATTCCAGTTAAGATCACATGAAACACTGTATGAATCCTATATTCTTTACTGAAAGGATACTAGAGTGGTAAATGTGTGTTATACAAGGCAGAATACCATTGAAATAGATAAAGAAACACGTTCGGCAGCTTTGGAAAGCCTTACACTTCACTGAAATGTAGTACTACACTCTATAACACAGTTGAGAGACAATGTTCCCTAGCTGACTCAGTTCATAACAGTGTGTAGGAAGTTGGTTGATAAAGTGGGCAAAGCTTATACTTGGGCCAGAAGGCAGAATATAGGAAACTACATGAAAACATGAATAATTCAGTGAAAATGACTGTAAACAGATGAGAACTTGTTTAGAACAGCTGAAAGAGAATCTCCAAGTCAGTTCTTAGTGTAGAAAAGGTAGCTAAGATAAGGGAAATCCATAATTCCAGTTAAGATCACATGAAACACTGTATGAATTCTATATTCTTTACTTAAAGGAGACTAGAGTGGTAAATGTGTGTTATACAAGGCAGAATACCATTAAAATAGAGAAAGAAACACGTTCGGCAGCTTTGGAAATCCTTACACTTCACTGAAATGTAGTACTACACTCTATAACACAGTTGAGAGACAATGTTCCCTACTTGCCTCAGTTCATAACAGTGTGTAGGAAGTTGTTTGATAAAGTGGGCAAAGCTTATACTTGGGCCAGAAGAAAGAATATAGGAAACTACATGAAAACATGAATACTTCAGTGAAAATGACTGTAAACAGATGAGAACTTGTTTTAGAACAGCTGAAAGAGATTCTCCAAGTCAGTTCTTAGTGTAGAAAAGGTAGCTAAGATCCGGGAAATCTTAATTCCAGTTAAAATCACATGAAACACTGTATGAATCCTATATTCTTTACTGAAAGGAGACTAGAGTTGTAAATGGTTGTTATACAAGGCAGAATACCATTGAAATAGAGAAAGAAACACGTTCGGCAGCTTTGGAAAGCCTTACACTTCACTGAAATGTAGTACTACACTCTATAACACAATTGAGAGACAATGTTCCCTACTTGCCTCAGTTCATAACAGTGTGTAGGAAGTTGTTTGATAAAGTGGGCAAAGCTTATACTTGGGCCAGAAGGCAGAATATAGGAAACTACATGAAAACATGAATAATTCAGTGAAAATGACTGTAAACAGATGAGAACTTGTTTAGAACAGCTGAAAGAGAATCTTCAAGTCAGTTCTTAGTGTAGAAAAGGTAGCTAAGATAAGGGAAATCCATAATTCTGTTAAGATCACATGAAACACTGTATGAATCCTATATTCATTACTTAAAGGAGACTAGAGTGGTAAATGTGTGTTATAGAAGGCAGAATACCATTGAAATAGAGAAAGAAACACGTTCGGCAGCTTTGGAAAGCCTTACTCTTCACTGAAATGTGGTACTACACTCTATAACACAGTTGAGAGACAATGTTCCCGAGCTGCCTCAGTTCATAACAGTGTGTAGGAAGTTGTTTGATAAAGTGGGCAAAGCTTATACTTCGGCCAGAAGGCAGAATATAGGAAACTACATGAAAACATGAATAATTCAGTGAAAATGAATGTAAACAGATGAGAACTTGTTTAGAACAGCTGAAAGAGATTCTCCAAGTCAGTTCTTAGTGTAGAAAAGGTAGCTAAGAACCGGGAAATCTTAATTCCAGTTAAGATCACATGAAACACTGTATGAATCCTATATTCTTTACTGAAAGGATACTAGAGTGGTAAATGTGTGTTATACAAGGCAGAATACCATTGAAATAGATAAAGAAACACGTTCGGCAGCTTTGGAAAGCCTTACACTTCACTGAAATGTAGTACTACACTCTATAACACAGTTGAGAGACAATGTTCCCTAGCTGACTCAGTTCATAACAGTGTGTAGGAAGTTGGTTGATAAAGTGGGCAAAGCTTATACTTGGGCCAGAAGGCAGAATATAGGAAACTACATGAAAACATGAATAATTCAGTGAAAATGACTGTAAACAGATGAGAACTTGTTTAGAACAGCTGAAAGAGAATCTCCAAGTCAGTTCTTAGTGTAGAAAAGGTAGCTAAGATAAGGGAAATCCATAATTCCAGTTAAGATCACATGAAACACTGTATGAATTCTATATTCTTTACTTAAAGGAGACTAGAGTGGTAAATGTGTGTTATACAAGGCAGAATACCATTAAAATAGAGAAAGAAACACGTTCGGCAGCTTTGGAAATCCTTACACTTCACTGAAATGTAGTACTACACTCTATAACACAGTTGAGAGACAATGTTCCCTACTTGCCTCAGTTCATAACAGTGTGTAGGAAGTTGTTTGATAAAGTGGGCAAAGCTTATACTTGGGCCAGAAGAAAGAATATAGGAAACTACATGAAAACATGAATACTTCAGTGAAAATGACTGTAAACAGATGAGAACTTGTTTTAGAACAGCTGAAAGAGATTCTCCAAGTCAGTTCTTAGTGTAGAAAAGGTAGCTAAGATCCGGGAAATCTTAATTCCAGTTAAA
Organism: Pipistrellus hanaki; assembly: GCF_964339955.1. Classification (NCBI taxonomy): domain Eukaryota; kingdom Metazoa; phylum Chordata; class Mammalia; order Chiroptera; family Vespertilionidae; genus Pipistrellus; species Pipistrellus hanaki. The sequence goes on from NW_028182303.1 coordinate 3,301,888, forward strand.
ATCACATGAAACACTGTATGAATCCTATATTCTTTACTGAAAGGAGACTAGAGTGGTAAATGGTTGTTATACAAGGCAGAATACCATTGAAATAGAGAAAGAAACACGTTCGGCAGCTTTGGAAAGCCTTACACTTCACTGAAATGTAGTACTACACTCTATAACACAATTGAGAGACAATGTTCCCTACTTGCCTCAGTTCATAACAGTGTGTAGGAAGTTGTTTGATAAAGTGGGCAAAGCTTATACTTGGGCCAGAAGGCAGAATATAGGAAACTTCATGAAAACATGAATAATTCAGTGAAAATGACTGTAAACAGATGAGAACTTGTTTAGAACAGCTGAAAGAGAATCTCCAAGTCAGTTCTTAGTGTAGAAAAGGTAGCTAAGATAAGGGAAATCCATAATTCTGTTAAGATCACATGAAACACTGTATGAATCCTATATTCATTACTTAAAGGAGACTAGAGTGGTAAATGTGTGTTATAGAAGGCAGAATACCATTGAAATAGAGAAAGAAACACGTTCGGCAGCTTTGGAAAGCCTTACTCTTCACTGAAATGTGGTACTACACTCTATAACACAGTTGAGAGACAATGTTCCCGAGCTGCCTCAGTTCATAACAGTGTGTAGGAAGTTGTTTGATAAAGTGGGCAAAGCTTATACTTCGGCCAGAAGGCAGAATATAGGAAACTACATGAAAACATGAATAATTCAGTGAAAATGAATGTAAACAGATGAGAACTTGTTTAGAACAGCTGAAAGAGATTCTCCAAGTCAGTTCTTAGTGTAGAAAAGGTAGCTAAGAACCGGGAAATCTTAATTCCAGTTAAGATCACATGAAATACTGTATTGAATCCTATATTCTTTACTGAAAGGAGACTAGAGTGGTAAATGTGTGTTATACAAGGCAGAATACCATTGAAATAGAGAAAGAAACACGTTCGGCAGCTTTGGAAAGCCTTACAATTCACTGAAATGTAGTACTACACTCTATAACACAGTTGAGAGACCATGTTCCCTACTTGCCTCAGTTCATAACAGTGTGTAGGAAGTTGTTTGATAAAGTGGGCAAAGCTTATACTTGGGCCAGAAGTCAGAATATAGGAAACTACATGAAAACATGAATAATTCAGTGAAAATGACTGTAAACAGATGAGAACTTCTTTAGAACAGCTGAAAGAGAATCTCCAAGTCAGTTCTTAGTGTAGAAAAGGTAGCTAAGAACCGGGAAATCTTAATTCCAGTTAAGATCACATGAAACACTGTATGAATCCTATATTCTTTACTGAAAGGATACTAGAGTGGTAAATGTGTGTTATACAAGGCAGAATACCATTGAAATAGAGAAAGAAACACGTTCGGCAGCTTTGGAAAGCCTTACACTTCACTGAAATGTAGTACTACACTCTATAACACAGTTGAGAGACAATGTTCCCGAGCTGCCTCAGTTCATAACAGTGTGTAGGAAGTTGTTTGATAAAGTGGGCAAAGCTTATACTTAGGCCAGAAGGCAGAATATAGGAAACTACATGAAAACATGAATAATTCAGTGAAAATGACTGTAAACAGATGAGAACTTGTTTAGAACAGCTGAAAGAGAATCTCCAAGTCAGTTCTTAGTGTAGAAAAGGTAGCTACGATAAGGGAAATCCATAATTCCAGTTAAGATCACATGAAACACTGTATGAATCCTATATTCATTACTTAAAGGAGACTAGAGTGGTAAATGTGTGTTATAGAAGGCAGAATACCATTGAAATAGAGAAAGAAACACGTTCGGCAGCTTTGGAAAGCCTTACTCTTCACTGAAATGTAGTACTACACTCTATAACACAGTTGAGAGACAATGTTCCCGAGCTGCCTCAGTTCACAACAGTGTGTAGGAAGTTGTTTGATAAAGTGGGCAAAGCTTATACTTGGACCAGAAGGCAGAGTATGGGAAACTACATGAAAACATGACTAATTCAATGAAAATGACTGTAAACAGATGAGAACTTGTTTAGAACAGCTGAAAGAGATTCTCCAAGTCAGTTCTTAGTGTAGAAAAGGTAGCTAAGAACCGGGAAATCTTAATTCCAGTTAAGATCACATGAAACACTGTATGAATCCTATATTCTTTACTGAAAGGAGACTAGAGTGGTAAATGTGTGTTATACAAGGTAGAATACCATTGAAATAGAGAAAGAAACACAATCGGCAGCTTTGGAAAGCCTTACACTTCACTGAAATGTAGTACTACACTCTATAACACAGTTGAGAGACAATGTTCCCTACTTGCCTCAGTTCATAACAGTGTGTAGGAAGTTGTTTGATAAAGTGGGCAAAGCTTATACTTGGGCCAGAAGGCAGAATATAGGAAACTACATGAAAACATGAATAATTCAGTGAAAATGACTGTAAACAGATGAGAACTTGTTTAGAACAGCTGAAAGAGAATCTCCAAGTCAGTTCTTAGTGTAGAAAAGGTAGCTACGATAAGGGAAATCCATAATTCCAGTTAAGATCACATGAAACACTGTATGAATCCTATATTCATTACTTAAAGGAGACTAGAGTGGTAAATGTGTGTTATAGAAGGCAGAATACCATTGAAATAGAGAAAGAAACACGTTCGGCAGCTTTGGAAAGCCTTACTCTTCACTGAAATGTAGTACTACACTCTATAACACAGTTGAGAGACAATGTTCCCGAGCTGCCTCAGTTCACAACAGTGTGTAGGAAGTTGTTTGATAAAGTGGGCAAAGCTTATACTTGGACCAGAAGGCAGAGTATGGGAAACTACATGAAAACATGACTAATTCAGTGAAAATGACTGTAAACAGATGAGAACTTGTTTAGAACAGCTGAAAGAGATTCTCCAAGTCAGTTCTTAGTGTAGAAAAGGTAGCTAAGAACCGGGAAATCTTAATTCCAGTTAAGATCACATGAAACACTGTATGAATCCTATATTCTTTACTTAAAGGAGACTAGAGTGGTAAATGTGTGTTATACAAGGCAGAATACCATTGAAATAGAGAAAGAAACACGTTCGGCAGCTTTGGAAAGCCTTACACTTCACTGAAATGTAGTACTACACTCTATAACACAGTTGAGAGACAATGTTCCCTAGCTGACTCAGTTCATAACAGTGTGTAGGAAGTTGGTTGATAAAGTGGGCAAAGCTTATACTTGGGCCAGAAGGCAGAATATAGGAAACTACATGAAAACATGAATAATTCAGTGAAAATGACTGTAAACAGATGAGAACTTGTTTAGAACAGCTGAAAGAGAATCTCCAAGTCAGTTCTTAGTGTAGAAAAGGTAGCTAAGATAAGGGAAATCCATAATTCCAGTTAAGATCACATGAAACACTGTATGAATTCTATATTCTTTACTTAAAGGAGACTAGAGTGGTAAATGTGTGTTATACAAGGCAGAATACCATTAAAATAGAGAAAGAAACACGTTCGGCAGCTTTGGAAATCCTTACACTTCACTGAAATGTAGTACTACACTCTATAACACAGTTGAGAGACAATGTTCCCTACTTGCCTCAGTTCATAACAGTGTGTAGGAAGTTGTTTGATAAAGTGGGCAAAGCTTATACTTGGGCCAGAAGAAAGAATATAGGAAACTACATGAAAACATGAATACTTCAGTGAAAATGACTGTAAACAGATGAGAACTTGTTTTAGAACAGCTGAAAGAGATTCTCCAAGTCAGTTCTTAGTGTAGAAAAGGTAGCTAAGATCCGGGAAATCTTAATTCCAGTTAAAATCACATGAAACACTGTATGAATCCTATATTCTTTACTGAAAGGAGACTAGAGTGGTAAATGGTTGTTATACAAGGCAGAATACCATTGAAATAGAGAAAGAAACACGTTCGGCAGCTTTGGAAAGCCTTACACTTCACTGAAATGTAGTACTACACTCTATAACACAATTGAGAGACAATGTTCCCTACTTGCCTCAGTTCATAACAGTGTGTAGGAAGTTGTTTGATAAAGTGGGCAAAGCTTATACTTGGGCCAGAAGGCAGAATATAGGAAACTACATGAAAACATGAATAATTCAGTGAAAATGACTGTAAACAGATGAGAACTTGTTTAGAACAGCTGAAAGAGAATCTCCAAGTCAGTTCTTAGTGTAGAAAAGGTAGCTAAGATAAGGGAAATCCATAATTCTGTTAAGATCACATGAAACACTGTATGAATCCTATATTCATTACTTAAAGGAGACTAGAGTGGTAAATGTGTGTTATAGAAGGCAGAATACCATTGAAATAGAGAAAGAAACACGTTCGGCAGCTTTGGAAAGCCTTACTCTTCACTGAAATGTGGTACTACACTCTATAACACAGTTGAGAGACAATGTTCCCGAGCTGCCTCAGTTCATAACAGTGTGTAGGAAGTTGTTTGATAAAGTGGGCAAAGCTTATACTTCGCCCAGAAGGCAGAATATAGGAAACTACATGAAAACATGAATAATTCAGTGAAAATGACTGTAAACAGATGAGAACTTGTTTAGAACAGCTGAAAGAGATTCTCCAAGTCAGTTCTTAGTGTAGAAAAGGTAGCTAAGAACCGGGAAATCTTAATTCCAGTTAAGATCACATGAAATACTGTATTGAATCCTATATTCTTTACTGAAAGGAGACTAGAGTGGTAAATGTGTGTTATACAAGGCAGAATACCATTGAAATAGAGAAAGAAACACGTTCGGCAGCTTTGGAAAGCCTTACACTTCACTGAAATGTAGTACTACACTCTATAACACAGTTGAGAGACAATGTTCCCTACTTGCCTCAGTTCATAACAGTGTGTAGGAAGTTGTTTGATAAAGTGGGCAAAGCTTATACTTGGGCCAGAAGTCAGAATATAGGAAACTACATGAAAACATGAATAATTCAGTGAAAATGACTGTAAACAGATGAGAACTTGTTTAGAACAGCTGAAAGAGAATCTCCAAGTCAGTTCTTAGTGTAGAAAAGGTAGCTAAGAACCGGGAAATCTTAATTCCAGTTAAGATCACATGAAACACTGTATGAATCCTATATTCTTTACTGAAAGGATACTAGAGTGGTAAATGTGTGTTATACAAGGCAGAATACCATTGAAATAGAGAAAGAAACACGTTCGGCAGCTTTGGAAAGCCTTACACTTCACTGAAATGTAGTACTACACTCTATAACACAGTTGAGAGACAATGTTCCCGAGCTGCCTCAGTTCATAACAGTGTGTAGGAAGTTGTTTGATAAAGTGGGCAAAGCTTATACTTGGACCAGAAGGCAGAATATAGGAAACTACATGAAAACATGAATAATTCAGTGAAAATGACTGTAAACAGATGAGAACTTGTTTTAGAACAGCTGAAAGAGATTCTCCAAGTCAGTTCTTAGTGTAGAAAAGGTAGCTAAGATCCGGGAAATCTTAATTCCAGTTAAGATCACATGAAACACTGTATGAATCCTATATTCTTTACTGAAAGGAGACTAGAGTGGTAAATGTGTGTTATACAAGGTAGAATACCATTGAAATAGAGAAAGAAACACAATCCGCAGCTTTGGAAAGCCTTACACTTCACTGAAATGTAGTACTACACTCTATAACACAGTTGAGAGACAATGTTCCCTACTTGCCTCAGTTCATAACAGTGTGTAGGAAGTTGTTTGATAAAGTGGGCAAAGCTTATACTTGGGCCAGAAGGCAGAATATAGGAAACTACATGAAAACATGAATAATTCAGTGAAAATGACTGTAAACAGATGAGAACTTGTTTAGAACAGCTGAAAGAGAATCTCCAAGTCAGTTCTTAGTGTAGAAAAGGTAGCTAAGATAAGGGAAATCCATAATTCCAGTTAAGATCACATGAAACACTGTATGAATCCTATATTCATTACTTAAAGGAGACTAGAGTGGTAAATGTGTGTTATAGAAGGCAGAATACCATTGAAATAGAGAAAGAAACACGTTCGGCAGCTTTGGAAAGCCTTACTCTTCACTGAAATGTAGTACTACACTCTATAACACAGTTGAGAGACAATGTTCCCGAGCTGCCTCAGTTCACAACAGTGTGTAGGAAGTTGTTTGATAAAGTGGGCAAAGCTTATACTTGGACCAGAAGGCAGAGTATGGGAAACTACATGAAAACATGACTAATTCAGTGAAAATGACTGTAAACAGATGAGAACTTGTTTAGAACAGCTGAAAGAGATTCTCCAAGTCAGTTCTTAGTGTAGAAAAGGTAGGTAAGAACCGGGAAATCTTAATTCCAGTTAAGATCACATGAAATACTGTATTGAATCCTATATTCTTTACTGAAAGGAGACTAGAGTGGTAAATGTGTGTTATACAAGGCAGAATACCATTGAAATAGAGAAAGAAACACGTTAGGCAGCTTTGGAAAGCCTTACTCTTCACTGAAATGTAGTACTACACTCTATAACACAGTTGAGAGACAATTTTCCCTACTTGCCTCAGTTCATAACAGTGTGTAGGAAGTTGTTTGATAAAGTGGGCAAAGCTTATACTTGGGCCAGAAGGCAGAATATAGGAAACTACATGAAAACATGAATAATTCAGTGAAAATGACTGTAAACAGATGAGAACTTGTTTAGAACAGCTGAAAGAGAATCTCCAAGTCAGTTCTTAGTGTAGAAAAGGTAGCTAAGATAAGGGAAATCCATAATTCTGTTAAGATCACATGAAACACTGTATGAATCCTATATTCATTACTTAAAGGAGACGAGTGGTAAATGTGTGTTATAGAAGGCAGAATACCATTGAAATAGAGAAAGAAACACGTTCGGCAGCTTTGGAAAGCCTTACTCTTCACTGAAATGTGGTACTACACTCTATAACACAGTTGAGAGACAATGTTCCCGAGCTGCCTCAGTTCATAACAGTGTGTAGGAAGTTGTTTGATAAAGTGGGCAAAGCTTATACTTGTACCAGAAGGCAGAATATAGGAAACTACATGAAAACATGATTAATTCAGTGAAAATGACTGTAAACAGATGAGAACTTGTTTTAGAACAGCTGAAAGAGATTCTCCAAGTCAGTTCTTAGTGTAGAAAAGGTAGCTAAGAACCAGGAAATCTTAATTCCAGTTAAGATCACATGAAACACTGTATGAATCCTATATTCTTTACTGAAAGGAGTCTAGAGTGGTAAATGTGTGTTATACAAGGCAGAATACCATTGAAATAGAGAAAGAAACACGTTCGGCAGCTTTAAAAAGCCTTACACTTCACTGAAATGTAGTACTACACTCTATAACACAGTTGAGAGACAATGTTCCCGAGCTGCCTCAGTTCATAACAGTGTGTAGGAAGTTGTTTGATAAAGTGGGCAAAGCTTATACTTGGACCAGAAGGCAGAATATAGGAAACTACATGAAAACATGAATAATTCAGTGAAAATGACTGTAAACAGATGAGAACTTGTTTTAGAACAGCTGAAAGAGATTCTCCAAGTCAGTTCTTAGTGTAGAAAAGGTAGCTAAGATCCGGGAAATCTTAATTCCAGTTAAGATCACATGAAACACTGTATGAATCCTATATTCTTTACTGAAAGGAGACTAGAGTGGTAAATGTGTGTTATACAAGGTAGAATACCATTGAAATAGAGAAAGAAACACAATCCGCAGCTTTGGAAAGCCTTACACTTCACTGAAATGTAGTACTACACTCTATAACACAGTTGAGAGACAATGTTCCCTACTTGCCTCAGTTCATAACAGTGTGTAGGAAGTTGTTTGATAAAGTGGGCAAAGCTTATACTTGGGCCAGAAGGCAGAATATAGGAAACTACATGAAAACATGAATAATTCAGTGAAAATGACTGTAAACAGATGAGAACTTGTTTAGAACAGCTGAAAGAGAATCTCCAAGTCAGTTCTTAGTGTAGAAAAGGTAGCTAAGATAAGGGAAATCCATAATTCCAGTTAAGATCACATGAAACACTGTATGAATCCTATATTCATTACTTAAAGGAGACTAGAGTGGTAAATGTGTGTTATAGAAGGCAGAATACCATTGAAATAGAGAAAGAAACACGTTCGGCAGCTTTGGAAAGCCTTACTCTTCACTGAAATGTAGTACTACACTCTATAACACAGTTGAGAGACAATGTTCCCGAGCTGCCTCAGTTCACAACAGTGTGTAGGAAGTTGTTTGATAAAGTGGGCAAAGCTTATACTTGGACCAGAAGGCAGAGTATGGGAAACTACATGAAAACATGACTAATTCAGTGAAAATGACTGTAAACAGATGAGAACTTGTTTAGAACAGCTGAAAGAGATTCTCCAAGTCAGTTCTTAGTGTAGAAAAGGTAGGTAAGAACCGGGAAATCTTAATTCCAGTTAAGATCACATGAAATACTGTATTGAATCCTATATTCTTTACTGAAAGGAGACTAGAGTGGTAAATGTGTGTTATACAAGGCAGAATACCATTGAAATAGAGAAAGAAACACGTTAGGCAGCTTTGGAAAGCCTTACTCTTCACTGAAATGTAGTACTACACTCTATAACACAGTTGAGAGACAATTTTCCCTACTTGCCTCAGTTCATAACAGTGTGTAGGAAGTTGTTTGATAAAGTGGGCAAAGCTTATACTTGGGCCAGAAGGCAGAATATAGGAAACTACATGAAAACATGAATAATTCAGTGAAAATGACTGTAAACAGATGAGAACTTGTTTAGAACAGCTGAAAGAGAATCTCCAAGTCAGTTCTTAGTGTAGAAAAGGTAGCTAAGATAAGGGAAATCCATAATTCTGTTAAGATCACATGAAACACTGTATGAATCCTATATTCATTACTTAAAGGAGACGAGTGGTAAATGTGTGTTATAGAAGGCAGAATACCATTGAAATAGAGAAAGAAACACGTTCGGCAGCTTTGGAAAGCCTTACTCTTCACTGAAATGTGGTACTACACTCTATAACACAGTTGAGAGACAATGTTCCCGAGCTGCCTCAGTTCATAACAGTGTGTAGGAAGTTGTTTGATAAAGTGGGCAAAGCTTATACTTGTACCAGAAGGCAGAATATAGGAAACTACATGAAAACATGATTAATTCAGTGAAAATGACTGTAAACAGATGAGAACTTGTTTTAGAACAGCTGAAAGAGATTCTCCAAGTCAGTTCTTAGTGTAGAAAAGGTAGCTAAGAACCAGGAAATCTTAATTCCAGTTAAGATCACATGAAACACTGTATGAATCCTATATTCTTTACTGAAAGGAGTCTAGAGTGGTAAATGTGTGTTATACAAGGCAGAATACCATTGAAATAGAGAAAGAAACACGTTCGGCAGCTTTAAAAAGCCTTACACTTCACTGAAATGTAGTACTACACTCTATAACACAGTTGAGAGACAATGTTCCCTACTTGCCTCAGTTCATAACAGTGTGTAGGAAGTTGTTTGATAAAGTGGGCAAAGCTTACACTTGGGCCAGAAGGCAGAATATAGGAAACTACATGAAAACATGAATAATTCAGTGAAAATGACTGTAAACAGATGAGAACTTGTTTAGAACAGCTAAAAGAGAATCTCCAAGTCAGTTCTTAGTGTAGAAAAGGTAGCTAAGATAAGGGAAATCCATAATTCCAGTTAAGATTACATGAAACACTGTATGAATTCTATATTCTTTACTTAAAGGAGACTAGAGTGGTAAATGTTTGTTATACAAGGCAGAATACCATTAAAATAGAGAAAGAAACACGTTCGGCAGCTTTGGAAATCCTTACACTTCACTGAAATGTAGTACTACACTCTATAACACAGTTGAGAGACAATGTTCCCTACTTGCCTCAGTTCATAACAGTGTGTAGGAAGTTGTTTGATAAAGTGGGCAAAGCTTATACTTGGGCCAGAAGGCAGAATATAGGAAACTACATGAAAACATGAATAATTCAGTGAAAATGACTGTAAACAGATGAGAACTTGTTTTAGAACAGCTGAAAGAGATTCTCCAAGTCAGTTCTAAGTGTAGAAAAGGTAGCTAAGATCCGGGAAATCTTAATTCCAGTTAAAATCACATGAAACACTGTATGAATCCTATATTCTTTACTGAAAGGAGACTAGAGTGGTAAATGGTTGTTATACAAGGCAGAATACCATTGAAATAGAGAAAGAAACACCTTCGGCAGCTTTGGAAAGCCTTACACTTCACTGAAATGTAGTACTACACTCTATAACACAATTGAGAGACAATGTTCCCTACTTGCCTCAGTTCATAACAGTGTGTAGGAAGTTGTTTGATAAAGTGGGCAAAGCTTATACTTGGGCCAGAAGGCAGAATATAGGAAACTACATGAAAACATGAATAATTCAGTGAAAATGACTGTAAACAGATGAGAACTTGTTTAGAACAGCTGAAAGAGAATCTCCAAGTCAGTTCTTAGTGTAGAAAAGGTAGCTAAGATAAGGGAAATCCATAATTCTGTTAAGATCACATGAAACACTGTATGAATCCTATATTCATTACTTAAAGGAGACTAGAGTGGTAAATGTGTGTTATAGAAGGCAGAATACCATTGAAATAGAGAAAGAAACACGTTCGGCAGCTTTGGAAAGCCTTACTCTTCACTGAAATGTGGTACTACACTCTATAACACAGTTGAGAGACAATGTTCCCGAGCTGCCTCAGTTCATAACAGTGTGTAGGAAGTTGTTTGATAAAGTGGGCAAAGCTTATACTTGGGCCAGAAGGCAGAATATAGGAAACTACATGAAAACATGAATAATTCAGTGAAAATGACTGTAAACAGATGAGAACTTGTTTAGAACAGCTGAAAGAGATTCTCCAAGTCAGTTCTTAGTGTAGAAAAGGTAGCTAAGAACCGGGAAATCTTAATTCCAGTTAAGATCACATGAAACACTGTATGAATCCTATATTCTTTACTGAAAGGATACTAGAGTGGTAAATGTGTGTTATACAAGGCAGAATACCATTGAAATAGAGAAAGAAACACGTTCGGCAGCTTTGGAAAGCCTTACACTTCACTGAAATGTAGTACTACACTCTATAACACAGTTGAGAGACAATGTTCCCTACTTGCCTCAGTTCATAACAGTGTGTAGGAAGTTGTTTGATAAAGTGGGCATAGCTTATACTTGGGCCAGAAGGCAGAATATAGGAAACTACATGAAAACATGAATAATTCAGTGAAAATGACTGTAAACAGATGAGAACTTGTTTAGAACAGCTGAAAGAGAATCTCCAAGTCAGTTCTTAGTGTAGAAAAGGTAGCTACGATAAGGGAAATCCATAATTCCAGTTAAGATCACATGAAACACTGTATGAATCCTATATTCATTACTTAAAGGAGACTAGAGTGGTAAATGTGTGTTATAGAAGGCAGAATACCATTGAAATAGAGAAAGAAACACGTTCGGCAGCTTTGGAAAACCTTACTCTTCACTGAAATGTAGTACTAAACTCTATAACACAGTTGAGAGACAATGTTCCCGAGCAGCCTCAGTTCACAACAGTGTGTAGGAAGTTGTTTGATAAAGTGGGCAAAGCTTATACTTGGACCAGAAGGCAGAGTATGGGAAACTACATGAAAACATGACTAATTCAGTGAAAATGACTGTAAACAGATGAGAACTTGTTTAGAACAGCTGAAAGAGATTCTCCAAGTCAGTTCTTAGTGTAGAAAAGGTAGCTAAGAACCGGGAAATCTTAATTCCAGTTAAGATCACATGAAACACTGTATGAATCCTATATTCTTTACTTAAAGGAGACTAGAGTGGTAAATGTGTGTTATACAAGGCAGAATACCATTGAAATAGAGAAAGAAACACGTTCGGCAGCTTTGGAAAGCCTTACACTTCACTGAAATGTAGTACTACACTCTATAACACAGTTGAGAGACAATGTTCCCTAGCTGACTCAGTTCATAACAGTGTGTAGGAAGTTGGTTGATAAAGTGGGCAAAGCTTATACTTGGGCCAGAAGGCAGAATATAGGAAACTACATGAAAACATGAATAATTCAGTGAAAATGACTGTAAACAGATGAGAACTTGTTTAGAACAGCTGAAAGAGAATCTCCAAGTCAGTTCTTAGTGTAGAAAAGGTAGCTAAGATCCGGGAAATCTTAATTCCAGTTAAAATCACATGAAACACTGTATGAATCCTATATTCTTTACTGAAAGGAGACTAGAGTGGTAAATGGTTGTTATACAAGGCAGAATACCATTGAAATAGAGAAAGAAACACGTTCGGCAGCTTTGGAAAGCCTTACACTTCACTGAAATGTAGTACTACACTCTATAACACAATTGAGAGACAATGTTCCCTACTTGCCTCAGTTCATAACAGTGTGTAGGAAGTTGTTTGATAAAGTGGGCAAAGCTTATACTTGGGACAGAAGGCAGAATATAGGAAACTACATGAAAACATGAATAATTCAGTGAAAATGACTGTAAACAGATGAGAACTTGTTTAGAACAGCTGAAAGAGAATCTCCAAGTCAGTTCTTAGTGTAGAAAAGGTAGCTAAGATAAGGGAAATCCATAATTCTGTTAAGATCACATGAAACACTGTATGAATCCTATATTCATTACTTAAAGGAGACTAGAGTGGTAAATGTGTGTTATAGAAGGCAGAATACCATTGAAATAGAGAAAGAAACACGTTCGGCAGCTTTGGAAAGCCTTACTCTTCACTGAAATGTGGTACTACACTCTATAACACAGTTGAGAGACAATGTTCCCTAGCTGCCTCAGTTCATAACAGTGTGTAGGAAGTTGTTTGATAAAGTGGGCAAAGCTTATACTTGGGCCAGAAGGCAGAATATAGGAAACTACATGAAAACATGAATAATTCAGTGAAAATGACTGTAAACAGATGAGAACTTGTTTAGAACAGCTGAAAGAGATTCTCCAAGTCAGTTCTTAGTGTAGAAAAGGTAGCTAAGAACCGGGAAATCTTAATTCCAGTTAAGATCACATGAAACACTGTATGAATCCTATATTCTTTACTGAAAGGATACTAGAGTGGTAAATGTGTGTTATACAAGGCAGAATACCATTGAAATAGAGAAAGAAACACGTTCGGCAGCTTTGGAAAGCCTTACACTTCACTGAAATGTAGTACTACACTCTATAACACAGTTGAGAGACAATGTTCCCGAGCTGCCTCAGTTCATAACAGTGTGTAGAAAGTTGTTTGATAAAGTGGGCAAAGCTTATACTTGGACCAGAAGGCAGAATATAGGAAACTACATGAAAACATGAATAATTCAGTGAAAATGACTGTAAACAGATGAGAACTTGTTTTAGAACAGCTGAAAGAGATTCTCCAAGTCAGTTCTTAGTGTAGAAAAGGTAGCTAAGATCCGGGAAATCTTAATTCCAGTTAAGATCACATGAAACACTGTATGAATCCTATATTCTTTACTGAAAGGAGACTAGAGTGGTAAATGTGTGTTATACAAGGTAGAATACCATTGAAATAGAGAAAGAAACACAATCGGCAGCTTTGGAAAGCCTTACACTTCACTGAAATGTAGTACTACACTCTATAACACAGTTGAGAGACAATGTTCCCTACTTGCCTCAGTTCATAACAGTGTGTAGGAAGTTGTTTGATAAAGTGGGCAAAGCTTATACTTGGGCCAGAAGGCAGAATATAGGAAACTACATGAAAACATGAATAATTCAGTGAAAATGACTGTAAACAGATGAGAACTTGTTTAGAACAGCTGAAAGAGAATCTCCAAGTCAGTTCTTAGTGTAGAAAAGGTAGCTACGATAAGGGAAATCCATAATTCCAGTTAAGATCACATGAAACACTGTATGAATCCTATATTCATTACTTAAAGGAGACTAGAGTGGTAAATGTGTGTTATAGAAGGCAGAATACCATTGAAATAGAGAAAGAAACACGTTCGGCAGCTTTGGAAAGCCTTACTCTTCACTGAAATGTAGTACTACACTCTATAACACAGTTGAGAGACAATGTTCCCGAGCTGCCTCAGTTCACAACAGTGTGTAGGAAGTTGTTTGATAAAGTGGGCAAAGCTTATACTTGGACCAGAAGGCAGAGTATGGGAAACTACATGAAAACATGACTAATTCAGTGAAAATGACTGTAAACAGATGAGAACTTGTTTAGAACAGCTGAAAGAGATTCTCCAAGTCAGTTCTTAGTGTAGAAAAGGTAGCTAAGATCCGGGAAATCTTAATTCCAGTTAAAATCACATGAAACACTGTATGAATCCTATATTCTTTACTGAAAGGAGACTAGAGTGGTAAATGGTTGTTATACAAGGCAGAATACCATTGAAATAGAGAAAGAAACACGTTCGGCAGCTTTGGAAAGCCTTACACTTCACTGAAATGTAGTACTACACTCTATAACACAATTGAGAGACAATGTTCCCTACTTGCCTCAGTTCATAACAGTGTGTAGGAAGTTGTTTGATAAAGTGGGCAAAGCTTATACTTGGGCCAGAAGGCAGAATATAGGAAACTACATGAAAACATGAATAATTCAGTGAAAATGACTGTAAACAGATGAGAACTTGTTTAGAACAGCTGAAAGAGAATCTCCAAGTCAGTTCTTAGTGTAGAAAAGGTAGCTAAGATAAGGGAAATCCATAATTCTGTTAAGATCACATGAAACACTGTATGAATCCTATATTCATTACTTAAAGGAGACTAGAGTGGTAAATGTGTGTTATAGAAGGCAGAATACCATTGAAATAGTGAAAGAAACACGTTCGGCAGCTTTGGAAAGCCTTACTCTTCACTGAAATGTGGTACTACACTCTATAACACAGTTGAGAGACAATGTTCCCGAGCTGCCTCAGTTCACAACAGTGTGTAGGAAGTTGTTTGATAAAGTGGGCAAAGCTTATACTTCGGCCAGAAGGCAGAATATAGGAAACTACATGAAAACATGAATAATTCAGTGAAAATGACTGTAAACAGATGAGAACTTGTTTAGAACAGCTGAAAGAGATTCTCCAAGTCAGTTCTTAGTGTAGAAAAGGTAGCTAAGAACCAGGAAATCTTAATTCCAGTTAAGATCACATGAAACACTGTACGAATCCTATATTCTTTACTGAAAGGAGTCTAGAGTGGTAAATGTGTGTTATACAAGGCAGAATACCATTGAAATAGAGAAAGAAACACGTTCGGCAGCTTTAAAAAGCCTTACACTTCACTGAAATGTAGTACTACACTCTATAACACAGTTGAGAGACAATGTTCCCTACTTGCCTCAGTTCATAACAGTGTGTAGGAAGTTGTTTGATAAAGTGGGCAAAGCTTACACTTGGGCCAGAAGGCAGAATATAGGAAACTACATGAAAACATGAATAATTCAGTGAAAATGACTGTAAACAGATGAGAACTTGTTTAGAACAGCTAAAAGAGAATCTCCAAGTCAGTTCTTAGTGTAGAAATGGTAGCTAAGATAAGGGAAATCCATAATTCCAGTTAAGATTACATGAAACACTGTATGAATTCTATATTCTTTACTTAAAGGAGACTAGAGTGGTAAATGTTTGTTATACAAGGCAGAATACCATTAAAATAGAGAAAGAAACACGTTCGGCAGCTTTGGAAATCCTTACACTTCACTGAAATGTAGTACTACACTCTATAACACAGTTGAAAGACAATGTTCCCTACTTGCCTCAGTTCATAACAGTGTGTAGGAAGTTGTTTGATAAAGTGGGCAAAGCTTATACTTGGGCCAGAAGGCAGAATATAGGAAACTACATGAAAACATGAATAATTCAGTGAAAATGACTGTAAACAGATGAGAACTTGTTTTAGAACAGCTGAAAGAGATTCTCCAAGTCAGTTCTAAGTGTAGAAAAGGTAGCTAAGATCCGGGAAATCTTAATTCCAGTTAAAATCACATGAAACACTGTATGAATCCTATATTCTTTACTGAAAGGAGACTAGAGTGGTAAATGGTTGTTATACAAGGCAGAATACCATTGAAATAGAGAAAGAAACACGTTCGGCAGCTTTGGAAAGCCTTACACTTCACTGAAATGTAGTACTACACTCTATAACACAATTGAGAGACAATGTTCCCTACTTGCCTCAGTTCATAACAGTGTGTAGGAAGTTGTTTGATAAAGTGGGCAAAGCTTATACTTGGGCCAGAAGGCAGAATATAGGAAACTACATGAAAACATGAATAATTCAGTGAAAATGACTGTAAACAGATGAGAACTTGTTTAGAACAGCTGAAAGAGAATCTCCAAGTCAGTTCTTAGTGTAGAAAAGGTAGCTAAGATAAGGGAAATCCATAATTCTGTTAAGATCACATGAAACACTGTATGAATCCTATATTCATTACTTAAAGGAGACTAGAGTGGTAAATGTGTGTTATAGAAGGCAGAATACCATTGAAATAGAGAAAGAAACACGTTCGGCAGCTTTGGAAAGCCTTACTCTTCACTGAAATGTGGTACTACACTCTATAACACAGTTGAGAGACAATGTTCCCGAGCTGCCTCAGTTCATAACAGTGTGTAGGAAGTTGTTTGATAAAGTGGGCAAAGCTTATACTTGGGCCAGAAGGCAGAATATAGGAAACTACATGAAAACATGAATAATTCAGTGAAAATGACTGTAAACAGATGAGAACTTGTTTAGAACAGCTGAAAGAGATTCTCCAAGTCAGTTCTTAGTGTAGAAAAGGTAGCTAAGAACCGGGAAATCTTAATTCCAGTTAAGATCACATGAAACACTGTATGAATCCTATATTCTTTACTGAAAGGATACTAGAGTGGTAAATGTGTGTTATACAAGGCAGAATACCATTGAAATAGAGAAAGAAACACGTTCGGCAGCTTTGGAAAGCCTTACACTTCACTGAAATGTAGTACTACACTCTATAACACAGTTGAGAGACAATGTTCCCGAGCTGCCTCAGTTCATAACAGTGTGTAGAAAGTTGTTTGATAAAGTGGGCAAAGCTTATACTTGGACCAGAAGGCAGAATATAGGAAACTACATGAAAACATGAATAATTCAGTGAAAATGACTGTAAACAGATGAGAACTTGTTTTAGAACAGCTGAAAGAGATTCTCCAAGTCAGTTCTTAGTGTAGAAAAGGTAGCTAAGATCCGGGAAATCTTAATTCCAGTTAAGATCACATGAAACACTGTATGAATCCTATATTCTTTACTGAAAGGAGACTAGAGTGGTAAATGTGTGTTATACAAGGTAGAATACCATTGAAATAGAGAAAGAAACACAATCGGCAGCTTTGGAAAGCCTTACACTTCACTGAAATGTAGTACTACACTCTATAACACAGTTGAGAGACAATGTTCCCTACTTGCCTCAGTTCATAACAGTGTGTAGGAAGTTGTTTGATAAAGTGGGCAAAGCTTATACTTGGGCCAGAAGGCAGAATATAGGAAACTACATGAAAACATGAATAATTCAGTGAAAATGACTGTAAACAGATGAGAACTTGTTTAGAACAGCTGAAAGAGAATCTCCAAGTCAGTTCTTAGTGTAGAAAAGGTAGCTACGATAAGGGAAATCCATAATTCCAGTTAAGATCACATGAAACACTGTATGAATCCTATATTCATTACTTAAAGGAGACTAGAGTGGTAAATGTGTGTTATAGAAGGCAGAATACCATTGAAATAGAGAAAGAAACACGTTCGGCAGCTTTGGAAAGCCTTACTCTTCACTGAAATGTAGTACTACACTCTATAACACAGTTGAGAGACAATGTTCCCGAGCTGCCTCAGTTCACAACAGTGTGTAGGAAGTTGTTTGATAAAGTGGGCAAAGCTTATACTTGGACCAGAAGGCAGAGTATGGGAAACTACATGAAAACATGACTAATTCAGTGAAAATGACTGTAAACAGATGAGAACTTGTTTAGAACAGCTGAAAGAGATTCTCCAAGTCAGTTCTTAGTGTAGAAAAGGTAGCTAAGAACCGGGAAATCTTAATTCCAGTTAAGATCACATGAAACACTGTATGAATCCTATATTCTTTACTTAAAGGAGACTAGAGTGGTAAATGTGTGTTATACAAGGCAGAATACCATTGAAATAGAGAAAGAAACACGTTCGGCAGCTTTGGAAAGCCTTACACTTCACTGAAATGTAGTACTACACTCTATAACACAGTTGAGAGACAATGTTCCCTAGCTGACTCAGTTCATAACAGTGTGTAGGAAGTTGGTTGATAAAGTGGGCAAAGCTTATACTTGGGCCAGAAGGCAGAATATAGGAAACTACATGAAAACATGAATAATTCAGTGAAAATGACTGTAAACAGATGAGAACTTGTTTAGAACAGCTGAAAGAGAATCTCCAAGTCAGTTCTTAGTGTAGAAAAGGTAGCTAAGATAAGGGAAATCCATAATTCCAGTTAAGATCACATGAAACACTGTATGAATTCTATATTCTTTACTTAAAGGAGACTAGAGTGGTAAATGTGTGTTATACAAGGCAGAATACCATTAAAATAGAGAAAGAAACACGTTCGGCAGCTTTGGAAATCCTGACACTTCACTGAAATGTAGTACTACACTCTATAACACAGTTGAGAGACAATGTTCCCTACTTGCCTCAGTTCATAACAGTGTGTAGGAAGTTGTTTGATAAAGTGGGCAAAGCTTATACTTGGGCCAGAAGAAAGAATATAGGAAACTACATGAAAACATGAATACTTCAGTGAAAATGACTGTAAACAGATGAGAACTTGTTTTAGAACAGCTGAAAGAGATTCTCCAAGTCAGTTCTTAGTGTAGAAAAGGTAGCTAAGATCCGGGAAATCTTAATTCCAGTTAAAATCACATGAAACACTGTATGATTCCTATATTGTTTACTTAAAGGAAACTACAATGGTAAATGTGTGATATACAAGGCAGAATACCATTGAAATAGAGAAAGAAACACGTTCGGCAGCTTTGGAAAGCGTTACACTTTACTGAAATGTAGTACTACACTCTATTACACAGTTGTGAGACAATGTTCCCCAGCTGCCTCAGTTCATAACAGTGTGTAGGAAGTTGTTTGATAAAGTGGGCAAAGATTATACTTTTACCAGAAGGCAGGATATAGGAAACAGGATGAAAACATGGATAATTCAGAGAAAATCACTATAAACAAATGAGAACTCGTTTAGAACAGCTTAAAGAGATTCTCCAAATCAGTTCTTAGTGTAGAAAAGGTAGCTAAGATAAGGGAAATCCTTAATTCCAGTTAAGATCACATGAAACACTGTATGAATCCTATATTTTTTACTTAAAGAAGACTAGAGTGGTAAATGTGTGTCATACAAGGCAGTATACCATTGAAGTAGAGAAAGAAACACGTTCAGCAGCTTTGGAAAGCCATACACTTCACTGAAATGTAGTACTACACTCTATAACACAGTTGAGAGACAATGTTCACGAGCTGCCTCAGTTCATAACAGTGTGTCGGAAGTTGTTTGTATATGTGGGCAAAGCTTATACATGGACTAGAAAGCAGAATATAGGAAACTACATGAAACCATGAATAATTCAGAGAAAATCACTGTAAACAGATGAGAACTAGTTTAGAACAGCATAAAGAGATTCTCAAAATCAGTTCTTAGTGTAGAAAAGGTAGCTAAGATCCGGGAAATCCTTAATTTGAGTTAACTTCACATGAAACACTGTATGAATCCTATATTGTTTACTTAAAGGAGACTAGAGTGGTAAATGTGTGATATACCGGGCAGAATATCATTGAAATTGAGAAAGAAACACGTTTGGCAGCTTTGGAAAGCCTTACACTTCAGTGAAATGTAGTACTACACTCTATAACACCGTTGAGAGACAAGGTTCCCGAGCTGCCTCAGTTCATAACAGTGTGTAGGAAGTTGTTTGATAAAGTGGGCAAAGATTATACTTGGACCAGAAGGCAGAATATAGGAAACAGCCTGAAAACACGGATAATTCAGAGAAAATGAATGTAAACAGATGAAAACTCGTTTAGAACAGCGGAAAGAGATTCTCCAAGTCAATTCTTAGTGTAGAAAAGGTAGCTAAGATCCGGGATATCCTTAATTCGAGTTAAGATCATATGAAACACTGTATGATTCCTATATTCTTTACTTAAAGCAGACTAGAGTGGTAACTCTGTGTCATACAAGGCAGTATACCATTGAAATAGAGAAAGAAACACGTTCGGCAGCTTTGGAAAGCCATACACTTCACTGAAATGTACTACTACACTCTATAACAAAGTTGAAAGACAATGTTCCCGAGCTGCCTCTGTTCATAACAGTGTGTAGGAAGTTGTTTGTATATGTGGGCAAAGCTTATACGTGGACTAGAAGGCAGAATATAGGAAACTGAATGAACACATGGATAATTCAGAGAAAATGACTGTAAACAAATGAGAACTCGTTTAGAACAGCTTAAAGAGATTCTCCAAATCAGTTCTTAGTGTAGAAAAGGTAGCTAAGATAAGGGAAATCCTTAATTCCAGTTAAGATCACATGAAACACTGTATGAATCCTATATTCTTTACTTAAAGAAGACTAGAGTGGTATATGTGTGTCATACAAGGCAGTATACCATTGAAGTAGAGAAAGAAACACGATCAGCAGCTTTGGAAAGCCATAAACTTCACTGAAATGTAGTACTACACTCTATAACACAGTTGAGAGACAATGTTCACGGGCTTCCTCAGTTCATAACAGTGTGTCGGAAGTTGTTTGTATATGTGGGCAAAGCTTATACATGTTCTAGAATGCAGAATATAGGAAACTACATGAAAACATGAATAATTCAGAGAAAATCACTGTAAACTGATGAGAACTAGTTTAGAACAGCATAAAGAGATTCTCAAAATCAGTTCTTAATGTAGAAAAGGTAGCTAAGATCCGGGAAATCCTTAATTTGAGTTAAGTTCACATGAAACACTGTATGAATCCTATATTATTTACTTAAAGGAGACTAGAGTGGTAAATGTGTGATATACCAGGCAGAATATCATTGAAATTGAGAAAGAAACACGTTTGGCAGCTTTCGAAAGCCTTACACTTCAGTGAAATGTAGTACTACACTCTATAAAACAGTTGAGAGACAATGTTCCCGAACTGCCTCAGTTCATAACAGTGTGTAGGAAGTTTTTTGATAAAGTGGGCAAAGCTTATACTTGGACCAGAAGGCAGAATATAGGAAAGAGTCTGAAAACACGGATAATTCAGGGAAAATGAATGTAAACAGATGAAAACTCGTTTAGAACAGCTGAAAGAGATTCTCCAAGTCAATTCTTAGTGTAGAAAAGGTAGCTAAGATCCGGGTAATCCTTAATTGGAGTTTAGATCACATGAAACACTGTATTATTCCTATATTGTTTACTTAACGTAGACTAGAGTGGTAAATGTGTGATATACAAGGCAGAATACCATTGAAATAGAGAAAGAAACACGTTCGGCAGCTTTGGAAAGCCTTACACTTCACTGAAATGTAGTACTACACTCTATTACACAGTTGAGAGACAATGTTCCCCAGCTGCCTCCGTTCATAACAGTGTGTAGGAAGTTGTTTGATAAAGTGGGCAAAGCTTATACATGGACTAGAAGGCAGAATGTAGGAAACTGCATGAAAACATGGATAATTCAGAGAAAAAGACATTAAACAGATGAGAACTCTTTTAGAACAGCTTAAAGAGATTCTCCAAGTAAGTTCTTAGTGTAGAAATGGTAGCTAAGATCCAGGAAATCCTTAATTTGAGTTAAGATCACATGAAACACTGTATGATTCCTATATTGTTTACTTAAAGGAAACTACAGTGGTAAATGTGTGATATACAAGGCAGAATACCATTGAAATAGAGAAAGAAAAACGTTCGGCAGCTTTGGAAAGCGTTACACTTCACTGAAATGTAGTACTACACTCTATTACACAGTTGTGAGACAATGTTCCCCAGCTGCCTCAGTTCATAACAGTGTGTAGGAAGTTGTTTGATAAAGTGGGCAAAGATTATACTTGTACCAGAAGGCAGAATATAGGAAACAGGATGAAAACATGAATAATTCAGAGAAAATGACTGTAAACAAATGAGAACTCGTTTAGAACAGCTTAAAGAGATTCTCCAAATCAGTTCTTAGTGTAGAAAAGGTAGCTAAGATAAGGGAAATCCTTAATTCCAGTTAAGATCACATGAAACACTGTATGAATCCTATATTCTTTACTTAAAGAAGACTAGAGTGGTAAATGTGTGTCATACAAGGCAGTATACCATTGAAGTAGAGAAAGAAACACGTTCAGCAGCTTTGGAAAGCCATACACTTCACTGAAATGTAGTACTACACTCTAAAACACAGTTGAGAGACAATGTTCACGAGCTGCCTCAGTTCGTAACAGTGTGCCGGAAGTTGTTTGTATATGTGGGCAAAGCTTATACGTGGACTAGAATGCAGAATATAGGAAACTACATGAAAACATGAATAATTCAGGGAAAATCACTGTAAACTGATGAGAACTAGTTTAAAACAGCATAAAGAGATTCTCAAAATCAGTTCTTATTGTAGAAAAGGTAGCTAAGATCCGGGAAATCCTTAATTTGAGTTAAGTTCACATGAAACACTGTATGAATCCTATATTGTTTACTTAAAGGAGACTAGAGTGGTAAATGTGTGATATACCAGGCAGAATATCATTGAAATTGAGAAAGAAACACGTTTGGCAGCTTTCGAAAGCCTTACACTTCAGTGAAATGTAGTACTACACTCTATAACACAGTTGAGGGACAAGGTTCCCGAGCTGCCTCAGTTCATAACAGTGTGTAGGACGTTGTTTGATAAAGTGGGCAAAGATTATACTTGGACCAGAAGGCAGAATATAAGAAACAGCCTGAAAACACGGATAATTCAGAGAAAATGAATGTAAACAGATGAAAACCCGTTTAGAACAGCGGAAAGAGATTCTCCAAGTAAATTCTTAGTGTAGAAAAGGTAGCTAAGATCCGGGATATCCTTAATTCGAGTTAAGATCACATGAAACACTGTATGATTCCTATATTCTTTACTTAAAGGAGACTAGAGTGGTAACTCTGTGTCATACAAGGCAGTATACCATTGAAATAGAGAAAGAAACACGTTCGGCAGCTTTGGAAAGCCATACACTTCACTGAAATGTACTACTACACTCTATAACAAAGTTGAAAGACAATGTTCCCGAGCTGCCTCTGTTCATAACAGTGTGTAGGAAGTTGTTTGTATATGTGGGCAAAGCTTATACGTGGACTAGAAGGCAGAATATAGGAAACTGCATGAAAACATGGATAATTCAGAGAAAATGACTGTAAACAAATGAGAACTCGTTTAGAACAGCTTAAAGAGATTCTCCAAATCAGTTCTTAGTGTAGAAAAGGTAGCTAAGATAAGGGAAATCCTTAATTCCAGTTAAGATCACATGAAACACTGTATGAATCCTATATTCTTTACTTAAAGAAGACTAGAGTGGTAAATGTGTGATATACAAGGCAGAATACCATTGAAATAGATAAAGAAACACGTTCGGCAGCTTTGGAAAGCCTTACACTTCACTGAAATGTAGTACTACACTCTATAACACAGTGGAGAGACAAGGTTCCCGAGCTGCCTCAGTTCATAACAGTGTGTAGGAAGTTGTTTGA
Organism: Pipistrellus hanaki; assembly: GCF_964339955.1. NCBI lineage: Eukaryota > Metazoa > Chordata > Mammalia > Chiroptera > Vespertilionidae > Pipistrellus > Pipistrellus hanaki. The sequence continues at coordinate 3,325,500 of NW_028182303.1, forward strand.
TAAAGTGGACAAAGACTATACTTGGACCAGAAGGCAGAATAAAGGAAACAGCCTGAAAACATGGATAATTCAGAGAAAATGAATGTAAACAGATGGAAACTCGTTTAGAACAGCTGAAAGAGATTCTCCAAGTCAATTCTTAGTGTAGAAAATGTAGCTAAGATCCGTGAAATCCTACATTCGAGTTAAGATCACATGAAACACTGTATGATTCCTATATTGTTTATTTAAAGGAGATTAGAGTGGTAAATGTGTGTTATACAAGGCA